>NC_056626.2:302383825-303730700 GCF_002870075.4 Lactuca sativa | reverse complement strand
TTCTAGCCTCACGCCCTACCACCTTCGACAGCTCCAAGGAATTGGCCCAGAGTTTGATCAACCATGAAGTCTCTTCCACTCCAGCAACAGCAACCCCCACTACCACTGCACCACCCGATTCATCTGGCAGAAAGAGGAAGCGATGGGATAAGAAGAAAGCAAGAAAACTCAAACCTCCTCCAAGGACCAGCAAATCGTGGCGGTCCATGCTGCCACTACCCCAGCCACTCCAGTCGCACCAGCCCCGCCAAAAGCTTATAGCGGGAATCTGCCCAAGTGTCCCAAGTGCCCTTTCCACCATCACGGCCCCTGCCGTGAATTGCAGTGTTCCAACTGCGGTCGGAAGGGCCATACGGTGCGATTTTGCAAGGCCCCTCCCAAACCTATCTCGCAAGTTCCCGGTTCGGGAGTGACCCCGACGTGTTATGCCTGCGGTGAAGCTGACCATTTTAAGAAGAACTGTCCGAAGGCTACAAATGTTGGGGGAACTGGAAGGTTACTCGCTATGGGTCACAATGAAGCGGTAGCGGATCCCACAGTAGTCACGGGTACGTTTCTTCTCAACAACTCTTATGCATGTGTCTTATTCGATAGTGGTGCAGAAAGAAGCTTCATAAATCAGAACTTTAAACACTTACTCAAACAATCCTCTCAACCACTAAAAGAAACATTCGTCGTAGAAATGGCTAACGGGAAGACAGAAAGCTCTAACGAAATCTACATAGGTTGTACCCTCACGTTAGACGATCACCTATTTTCAATCGACCTTATACCAGTCTCAATCAAAAATTTCGATGTCATTGTTGGTATGGACTGGTTGAGTCTTCATCGCGCCGATATCCTATGCTTTGACAAAGCCATTCGCCTGAACCTTCCGAATCACGAAACCTTATTGATATATGGAGATAAACTGAGTACGAGTCTTCGTATCATCTCCAGTATTCAGGCTCAGAAATACTTGCGCAAGGAATATCGCGCCTTTCTTACTCATGTTGTCGACACTAGCCAGAAATCGAAAGATCCAAAGGACATTCCCGTTGTATGCGAATTCCCTGATGTTTTCCCAGAGGATCTTCCAGGTCTACCTCCCAAACGTCAGGTTGAGTTCAGAATCAACCTAGTCCCAGGAGCTACTCCCGTAGCTAAGTCGCCCTATCGTCTAGCGCCTGCTGAAATGCAAGAACTATCCAGTCAACTCAACGAACTACTCAGCAAGGGTTTTATAAGACCGAGCTTCTCACCTTGGGAAGCTCTGGTCTTATTCGTGAAGAAGAAGGATGGGTCGTTTCGGATGTGCATCGATTATAGAGAACTCAACAAACTCACAGTCAAAAATCGTTATCCACTCCCTCGTATCGACGATCTATTCGACCAACTACAAGGAGCAAGTTACTTCACCAAGATTGATCGTAGATCCGGGTATCACCAGTTACGAGTGCTTGAGGAAGATGTCCCGAATACAGCCTTCCGAACCCATTACCGGCATTTTGAGTTCGTAGTGATGCCCTTTGGACTGACTAACGCCCCCACAGTATTCATGCACTTGATGAATAGGGTGTGTCGTCCATATCTAGATCAGTTTGTCATCGTCTTCATTGACGATATACTCGTCTACTCTCGAAGCGAGGAAGAACACAAGGATCACCTACGACGAGTCCTGGAAACGCTTGGATCAGAGAAGTTATATGCGAAGTTCTCTAAGTGCGAGTTTTGGATCCGAAGAGTTGAATTCTTAGGACACATGGTTAGTGAAGAAGGAATCCATGTGGATCCCTCCAAAATTAAAGCTATTGAGAACTGGTCAGCACCGAAGACGCCTAAAGAAATTCGCCAATTTCTAGGCCTCGTTGGCTACTACCGCCGATTCATCCAAAACTTCTCTCGGATTGCAAAGCCTCTCACCATGTTGACGCAGAAGGGTGTATCATTTGACTGGGAAGAGAAACTAGAGAAGGCATTCCAGACCCTGAAGCAAGCCCTATGCACCGCACTGGTATTATCCCTTCCCGAAGGGACAGAAGATTTTGTTGTATACTGTGATGCATCAAATCAGGGGCTCGGTTGTGTCTTGATGCAATGAGGTAAGGTCATCGCCTATGCCTCAAGACAGGTAAAGACACATGAAGTGAACTACACTACTCACGACCTCGAGTTAGGAGCGGTCGTCTTCGCACTAAAAATCTGGAGACACTACTTGTATGGGACGAAGAGCGTGGTGTACACTGATCACAAAAGCCTCCAACACATACTGAACCAGAAAGAACTCAACATGAGGCAGCGTCGATGGGTCGAACTACTCAGCGATTACGATTGTGAAATCCGATACCACCCGGGTAAAGCCAACGTAGTAGCAGACGCCCTGAGTAGGAAGGAGTATTCGGGACGAAGAACCAAGTCATTAACAATGACCATCCGTTCACATCTATCTGCGCAGATCAGGGAGGCTCAGCTGGAAGCCTTAAAGCCGGAGAATCTGACGGGAGAATCCTTGCGTGGAATGGATAAAAGTTTGGAGGTCAAGGGTGACGGAGCCCACTACTTCATGGACCGAATCTGGACTCCGCGCCATGGAGGTTTTAGAGACTTGGTCATGAGGGAAGCACACAACACTCGCTACTCCGTCCACCCAGGTTCATATAAGATGTATCTGGATCTCAAAAAGCTATACTGGTGGCCTAACATGAAAGCGGAGATCGCTACCTTTGTGAGCAAGTGCCTCACTTGTGTGAAGGCCAAGGTCGAATATCAAAAGCCATCAGGACTCCTCCAACAACCGGAGATACCGGAATGGAAGTGGGAGCATATCACAATGGATTTCATAACCAAGCTGCCCAAGACAGCGGGTGGGTTGGATACCATTTGGGTCATCATAGACAGATTGACCAAGTCTGCACACTTCCTACCCATCAAGGAAACGGACAAGATGGAGAAACTCACAAGAACATACATAAAGGAAATAGTGCGGCTGCATGGCGTCCCTATATCTATTATCTCGGATAGAGACAGTAGGTTTACCTCTAGATTTTGGCGATCACTACAAAAGGCGCTAGGGACGAGGCTGGACATGAGTACAACCTACCATCCGCAGACTGACGGACAAAGTGAGAGGACGATCCAAACTCTAGAAGATATGCTGCGAGCTTGCGTGATCGACTTCGGTAAATCGTGGGATGCACACTTGCCTCTTGTGGAGTTTTCCTACAACAACAGTTATCATACGAGTATCAAGGCAGCTCCATTCGAAGCCCTCTACGGCCAGAAGTGCAGATCCCCTCTGTGTTGGGCTGAGGTGGGTGACACTCAGTTAGCTAAAGGACGAGTTCCTGATAGCGCTCTCACTGGTCCGGAGATTATTCGAGAAACGACCGAAAAGATTGTGCAGATTCGCGAACGACTAAAAGCCGCTAGGGATCGACAGAAAATATACGCGGACAAACGGAGAAAACCCTTGGAATTCCAGGTGGGAGACCGAGTCCTTTTGAAGGTCTCACCCTGGAAGGGTACGATACGCTTCGGAAAGCGTGGAAAGCTGAACCCAAGGTACATAGGGCCTTTTGAGATTCTCGCCAGAATCAGCCCCGTAGCTTACAAACTCAACCTACCCCACGAGCTAAGCAACATACACCCTACCTTCCACGTCTCAAACTTGAAGAAATGCCTGTCCGACGAGACTCTCGTGATTCCCCTTGACGAGATCGAGGTCAATGAGAGCCTCAACTTTGTGGAAGAGCCTGCGAAGATTATGGATCGGAAAGTAAAACGAACGAAACAAAGCCGCATCCCAATCGTGAAGGTTCGGTGGAACGCCAAGTGGGGACCGGAATTCACTTGGGAGCGCGAGGATCAAATGAAACTCAAATATCCTCATCTCTTTGCTTAGTAGTATTGTAATAACTTATCTGTTTGAATTCTAAATTTTGGGACGAAATTCCCATAACGGGGGGATGATGTGACAACCCAAATTTATTGCCGTTACAAAATCCCGTCTTCACTAACGGAATTCGTCGTTATATATTAATTTCCGTAATGTGTGGAGTCGTCAATAAATAAATATCTAGTCATTTATATTTATTGATATTATCATAAGTAATTATAGCTTGTAAGTGTTAACCCAGTTTAACAAAATAGAGTTATATTACTTTTCAACCACTTCACCCGGGTAAAAAGTTTTAACCCCGTTAAACTTTAGCATCGGGTAGCCGTGTACCGGGTGCAATACCCGAGGCATGGAAAATGAGAGTGAACACCATTTGAACACTCTTTTACCACTCATTCAATCTCTCTCACTACTTTCTCCCTCTAGACCAGACTCCAAAAACCGTGAATTCTGGCTTCCAAACGTAAGGGTTTCTTCCCTATCTTATTCAAAACATATTTCATTGCATTTAAAGGTCAAAAATCATAAGATTTAGTGGATTAAAGGGAGTTTACGGCCTAGGAAGCCTCTTAGGCCGTAAACACCCAAAACTTAGCCAAATGTCCCATTTTCCTTTCCTTTAAGCTTGGATATTAATTAAGGAAATAGCCTAGATGAGTTTGGACATGAAAACACAAGTTTTTAGGACCTAAAAGGGAGTTTACGGCCCAAGCTTGTGCTTAGGCCGTAAACACCAAAATTCCATGCTAATGTGCCTCAAAAACTCATCTAAGGCATGTGGGAATTTAGTTATGACCCTAGGAAATGCTTAAGGCCATTAAACAACACATTCTAGACCCTAAAAGAGGAGTTTACGGCCAAGACTATGCTTGGGCCGTAAACACCCAATTTACTTGGTAAAAAGTCCGAAAAACCCACCTAAGGCCTTCTAGAATTTAACTAAGATTTAAGGGAGTGGTTTGGACCATTTAACAATCCATTTTGAGGGACAAAATGGATTTTACGGCCCAAGCACAAGCCTGGACCGTAAACTCCCCCAAGTGACACCAAATGAAGGTTTTAACCCTCCAAATTGGTCCTAGGCATTTACTAGAAATATATGGAGTTGATATAAGGCCTTAAATTGCACTCTTGGAGGAAAACAAGAGTTTACGGCCAAGCCTAGCGGCTTACGGCCGTAAACTCCCAAGGAGTGGCCTTTAGGCCGTAAACTCCAAGGGAGTAAACTCTCTCTTGGCCTTGTACTACTCCCGGGAACCCCTTCTAAGCCCTAAGACCCCGAATCAATGCTAGAATGCCTAAATACTTTCATGAAAAGCATAAAATGATTAATATTTTGTAAAATACATATTTCATATGACATTAGGGTCTTAAAAGGTGCACAAGTCTTTATTTGGTACAAAACGCTCAACCGACACTTTCACCCGATTTACGCGATTTCAGGTGAGTTCATAACCCTTTAATGAACCTTTCAAATGTTTTATATGTTTTAGGGGGGATACAAGTCAATTATACATGTTTATGGAAATGTATACAAGTCAATTATTCATGTTACGGAAATTAATCACATGTGATTTAGTATCTGTAGTGCAAATCACATGTGATTTACCACTATGTTTTATAAAAAGGATTTTAGTTTTCAAAACTATTTTGGATAAATAAACAATTTTCTAAATGTTCCCTTTTGAAAAGTTTTTTAATAAATAAATTCCTTATAAAATGTAACCACACCAATATATTTATATAAGTAAGACTTGAAGGACTTAGGACCGATAGCTCGCCTTATTTCTTGTTCTTGTTTGATTGTGGGCTTAGGGTAGTTGATTATCCGTCCGACTGTCGTTGATTTCTTAGTTATATATCATACATATTAGTGTTGGATACGAGTATTTTCATTTCATTCGATGTTGAAACCACTAAACTGACAAGAATCATACACACTATGTTAACTATAATAGGTATAGTTAAGGCCACTATTACTCGCTATAGCTACTACTCTACACACTATAATACACTCTATTACGATACTATGCACTAACAAGAGAACGCACTACGAGTTATACAAAAGACTACTGCACCATAATTCAAAAGAAAGCACTAATCAAGAGATAACACACTAACCCACTACGAGATACTCTATTCGCTACGCACTACGCCCAGAGTCTCCTGACAGGAAGACGATGCTATATGTATAGATCTATACGGGGCAGACGCTATTACATCCCGACTGTTAACTTCAGTTTGAGCCGCGCAGGCCCAGGGATGCCGCTACTTCACTACACTGTGCACGACCGGGAAGGTCATGGGGTCCGCTAATATACACGCTATTGGTATCATACAAGGAATACACTATAACCACACTAAAACACTAAACTAAAGACGAAGTTAATATCCCGAAGTAATCAAGTATTTAATACTAAAGAAAGTTTGCACCACTATTACGGACTTCAGGCATAATCTACTGTATTGCATTACTTATTGGAAATTCACTATCATACTTTTACAATAAATGGTTTTCAAAGATGAAAATCATATGTTTCTTAAAGGTTTTCACTTACAACGTATTTCTGGAAAATATAGGATTTTCTAGGATTTTCTACTACTTATGATTGTAAAGTTGTAGCTTTTCATACTATCGGTTCTAATGCTTTTATACAAAAACTCACACTAAACTCTTATGAGCTCACCAGCTTTATGCTGATATTCGTTTTCAAAATAACTTGTATCCTCAGGTCAAAGATAGACAGGTACAGGTGCAGCATTTTGGAGAAGGTGGAGCATACAAGATCCATCTCTTATTTTTGTACTACTTTTGGTGTTTGCTAAACATTACAAAACACACTTGTAATTAACTCACTATGTAATACAATGGTTGTATGTTTCTTGTTTTTACTATTATGCAATTGTGATGATACTGTACATCATGTCCTCCACCCCGAAACATATTCCGCCGTTATCGGTTTTGGGGTGTGACATATATATAGTTAGGCTATTAGGGTTATCTAACAAGGAAAACCTAAGTTGGATGCTTAAGCCCTAAGCAACCCATGGATCCCTTTCCTTAAGTCCTTGGACGATTTCTTATGGGCTTCCCCATAGAATTCGTCCACTCCTTAATATAAGGCAATCCATGGCCCAAATTGCAATTATCTTATAATTACAATTCCAGTCCCTTAAGTTTAATTAATCTCTTTTTGTCACAAAAATAATTACCAATTAATTCTTGACTAATATTAATTAACCAATATGATTTCTCCTTTAATATATTATTCTCATAATATATTAATAAATCATATTCAATCCTTTCTCTCCATAATTCATCCTATCAAGTTGCTTTGGTGAAGGCAACCCAAAAGGATCATGCACCATCGGGTCAAGTACATACCAAAATAGTTATGGACTTAGACACTAATCCAACAATATGATTGAATAAGTGAGGTGTACGACCACCCTTTGGGTGTGTACGGCTATGGGTGTACGACCCATGAGTGTACGGCCGTACACTCATGATGGGGAACGTTTTTGAGGTGTTTCCAAGGTTCTACAAGCATCCAATGAGTGTTCTAGGTCCCATACAGAGTGTTATTGCGAGTTTGAGGCCAAATATGAGCATCAAAGTGGGTTTACGGTAAAGAGGTTGTGTGTGCAGCGGTACAAAGGGGTGTGCGGCCGTACAGAGGGATGTGCGACCGTACACTCTTCATCTATGCCCGAAATGTCGATTTTGAGGTGCTTTAAGGCTAATACCAAGTCCAACTAGCAGATGGAGGCGAAACTCTCACTTTGGAGAGCCGTTAAGGTGTGTACGACCATCTTATGAAGGTGTGCGGCCATACACCTTCAAAGGATGAAGAACATGATGAATTAAGGCTTAGATCAATAGGTCTTAGAAGTATAACAAGATAGATGATGGAATACTCACGTTTTTGAAGCCTTTGGAGGGTCCTTAGATGAAGATTCTAGAGAGAGAAAGTAGTGTGCAGCCAAAAGGGAAAAGAATGAATGAAGGGGTCTCCTCATATATAAGGAGGTGGGTGTATGGTTGAGGGGTGATTATGCGGCCACACACCCATGTGTACGGCCGTACACTCCTCCCGAGAGAGTGTATGCCCCGAATGATGTACTATGACTTGGTATTACTCGACCTAGAACCCAAACTTTGATTGTACGAGGCTTAGAATGCTTTATCATACCCTTAAACGGTGATAAATGGTGATAAAATCGAGTTTAATATTGATATAAGTGACCAATTATACAAGATAGAAGTCTCGGGTTGTCAAGAATTCAATAAGTGCTACCTTCAAAAAATGAGTTCTCAATAACTTCTTCTTCAATCTCACACAACGAAGAATACAAATCAATAACACTTGAATTTGACATAATAAACCAATTGAACTGTAATAAACAACAAAACAATCTTAATATTGATGAAAATCATGATAAAATAAAATAGAAAATGAACGACAACAAAATTAAAACAAAAAAAACACAAAAAAAGAATTATAACTATGAAAACCTGATCAATTTCAAATATGTCTCACTTCAGAGCGTACATAACGATTTTTTTGAAAATTAAATCAGCTTCGATCAGATGATGCAATTGAAATCAAGATCATATGAAAACTTGATCAATTTTGAATCTGTCTCACTTCAGAGCATAAAAATGATCTGATTGAAATTAATCAGCTCCGATCAGATGATGCAATTGCTATAGAGATCTCAAAATTCACAACAAATATATGATGAAACAATCACAATACAGATGTGAAACTTCATGATAAATGCATAAAACTACGCAAATTGAACGAATACATGTAATTGCTAACGAATTATATATAGAAGGGAAAATCTTAGAAAAACCCAACATATTATCCTCCAATGCTCGAAAAAACCATTATATTATTTTTATGTAAGATAAAACCATTTTTTTTATTGATCATGCCTAAAATAATGTTTTGCAACCAGAAAACCCTTGATAGCCGGTTACATAACATTTGTGACATCAGAAAAACCCAACATATTATCCTCCAATGCTCGGAAAAAATATTATTTTATTTTTTGTACTAAAAAAACCATTTTATTTTCTGATGTTGTACAATAAAACCCTTTTATGTTATGATTTTGTACAATAATTAATTATCCTCCCTTTTATGACATGTATTTTTCTCTTGAGAAAATATAATTTGTAAACTTTTAATTGATTAATTCTTCTAAGAAATAAATTACAAGTTATGAATAATACAAACTAACCCCAAAGATACTTAATCTGAACAAAATGAATGTCAATATTTATGTGTTTCATGCGTCGATGTTGCACAAGAATTAATTTCAAGTATACAACATTGCATAAGAATTGATTTCAAGTATATAACACTGAAGTTGTCATAATAAAAATGGTGTGCTTGGTTTGTGAAAATAACCCTGTTAGGGTTTCTGATGTAATCCTTTGCTATAAATGTTACAACCAATATTGTACAATTACATAAAGGACTCTACATTATATCATGATAAAAAAACCTAAATTATCCAATAAATAATAGTTTAACGCTGCCCCTCAATTTGAGCGGGAGGTTCATAAATGCTTAAATTGTCCTAAAAGTTCAAAAATAATTATGTAGGTAACCCTTTAGTAAAAATATCAGCAAACAAGTGAGCAGTAGAAACATGCAGTACGTGTACATGACCAATAGCAACATGTTTCGTAAGAAAATATAGATCTATTTCACATGTTTAGTTATTTGGTGATATATTGGGTTCGAATTTAGGTACATAAAACTTACATTGTCACAAAAATCAACATTAGTACGAGATAATGGACATGACAACTCAAGAAGATTATGAAGTTAGACAGCTTCAACAACAACATTGGCTACCGCTTGTACACAGTTTCGACACTAGACCTCGACATGGCGTTTTGCCTTTTAGAGGACCAAGAAACATGATTGTCACCAATAAAGACACAAACTACAAAAGTAGAGTGGCGTGTCAGAGGACGAAGATGAAGACCAAGAGACAAAGTCCCCTAAAGGTATGGAAGTATACATTTTAGAGTAATAAAATTAGGTTCACGAGGATCATGCATAAAGAGACATATTTCTTATTGATTTTATATATGAAGTAGAAGTTATAAATAACACAACATTACAATATAATGACCAGTTGTTAATAAGAACTTTACACCACTAGTGGAAACGAGATACATGATGAGTATAAAGCATAACAAAATTTGAAATCAAGGAAGCTAACTATATTTTTCCTTCTTGAAAACTTCTCTTATTGGATAGTGTGTAACCGTAACGATAAATGAGATATTGATCAATTATCATTTCTTAGAAGGAAAAAATATGGGACATAAAGGGGTAAATAAAATGTTTTGTTGTAAAAATCATATAATAAAAGGGTTTTATTGTACAAAATTAGGAAATAACATGGTTTTTTTGTACAAAAATAACATAATGGTTTTTTCGAATATTAAAAGATAATAGTTTAGGTTTTTCTGATGTCAAAAATTTTAGGTAACCAGCTATCAAGGGTTTTCCGGTTACAAGGCATTATTTTTTAATGCATGATCAACAAATAAAATGGTTTTATCATACAAAAAGATAACATAATGGTTTTTTCGAGCATTGGATGATAATAAGTTGGGTTTTTCTAGGGTTTTCCCTATAAAGAAAGAATATTGATAATGAATTCCAATATATCCGATTCAAACGAGATAAAGATTAACGAAATCCAATTGAAAAGGAAGAAAGAATAAACGGATTGATATTCAATATCTGATGAAATCGTAAACTAAATACGAACAAGAAAGAAGTAGATCTAATACGTGGCTAATTTACATAGAAATCCTTAATGAAAAATGATATGCACGTTTTTAAGGTGTACATGTTAGATAAATAATATGCTGAGAATGATTCCCCATTCTCAACATTTTTTACTTTCTCAATTGAACTTACCTCTATCTATCTATCTATCTATCTATCTATCTATCTATTTATCTCTCTCTATCTATCTCTCACTATCTCTATCACTCTTTCTCATTATATATATATATATATATATATATATATATATATATATATATATATATAGTTAGGTTCAAATCTTTTTACTATCTATTGTTTCAAGAAAGTAATTAATGTATATTAAATGCTAAAGATGTAATTAATACTCATTACATCTTCAACATGTAATATACATTAATTACTTTCTTAAAATAACTAAAATGATTGGTCCATAATCAATCATACATGCACACAATAGATAGTGAAAACAAAATAAAATAACTCTCTCTCTCTCTCTCTCTCTCTCTCTCTATATATATATATATATATATATATATATATATATATATATATATATATATATATATATATATATAAAAGGCAAATCAATAGAAAATGCATAATGGTTTGGAAACCATAAAAATTAAAAGATCAATAGAAATACATTAAAAAAAAACTTTAAAATATCTAATCTTTTTTTTTTACTTTATAAGGCTAAAAATCGCAGGTTTTAGAACATATTTGTTGAAAAAATAAAAGTTTAATATATATATATATATATATATATATATATATATATATATATATATATATATATATATATATATATATATATATATATATATATATATATATATATATATATATATATATATATATATATATATATATATATATATATATATATATATATATAGGACGTTATAGTTACTTAGTATTTGACAGGGATCAAAAGTATGAAAAAAAATATCAAAGGGACGGCTGAAGTTAGAAAAAAAAATTAAGAATCAAACATGAGAATTATCTCAACCCACACGGACTAGTTGTTCAATTTACCCAAAAGAATGATCATTTTAAGTGTATAAAATTACAGAAATTGTGTGTAAGAAAATTATGGTTATGATAGTCAGCAAGAATTTTGTTACAAATTTCACTTCGGTGTTTTGAATTTGTCTTGAATCACATCAAACATCTCTGCTTGTCTTCTGTCGTTTACTTGTAGAACATGTCAAGCACGTATTATCTTCATTTCACGTTATTTGAATGGTAAATTTTATTTTTCGTACTTGTACATCTTTTCTCACACAACATCATAACATGTTTATCATCTTTCCTTCTTTTTATTAGTTTTCATGGATGTACCCGTCTTCTTTGTGTATCATTTTGTTAATATTAGAATCGACACAAGACCTCATAATTTATGGCTTTATGGCTTTATATATATATATATATATATATATATATATATATATATATATATATATATATATATATATATATATATATATATATATATATATATATATATATATATATAGTTGAGTTATCTTGTTTCTAGTAACTATTGTGTGCCAGAATGCACAGATCTGAGCCATCAGATGGAATATAATCAAATGTCATTATCTGAGGGTTTATGATAGTACAATAGGGTAATATGTACCATATAAACACACAAATTTCAGCATAAGGACATTTTAGTCAATTGAGACAAATTTAAAAAATGAAAAATCGAGATTTATGGGATAATTAATGATTTTGATCTAACAAATCTGATTGTTTTTTTTCAGATTAATTCAATTTCAAACGTCATTTGTAAACATAAACTGATTTATTCTATCATAATGTTATTTTGTCAACATAAACGGATTTTATTCTGTCAGAATATTTTTTTGTTTGAATAGTGCTCTTTCTGAATATTATTCTATTAGAATATTATTGAAAAATAATAAAATTCTTGAATCCGATGTTGAAAATAACAACATTCTAATATATTATTATACATCCGAAACTTAAATACAAATTAATACATATTCATACAGAATAAAAGTCTTATACATTTTAATATAATTATACATATTCTAAAAGAATATCAACAAAAATGAATAAAATTCTTAAAAACATAACAACATTATTAAAATGTGAGTATGATCAAACTTTATTCATTCTTCAAATTATTTTTATTAGGTCTTCACCACATTCTTCCAGCCATTCTTATCATAAATACAACAAAAACTAACAATGGTTAAAATATGAGAGAATACATAGAATATATTCTGGCAGAATACATAGATTTTATTCTGGCACAATATATTCTGAGAGAATACATAAAACTAAAAGTACAATTACAATGTAAAATTCTAACAGAATGTGTAAATGATATAGAGTGTATATATTCTTGAACCCAATGATACAGAATGTATATATTCTTGAACCCAACAAACACCTTGCGGTTCCTATAGGATTGTCAATTTAGGGTTCATTATTGTTACTTCAATTATAGCATATGCTATAAAGCAAGTAAATATGCTTAAAGAACATGGTTCGAAATAGAACAAAATAGAAACAAACATTCCAATATCTATTAAAATGAATTAACAATGGTGGTTTAAAAAACCACTAACTATTAAATTGAATAAAATAATCAAATGAAACAATAAAGAAGATAAAAAAAAACTACAAACTTTATGAAATTGAATGTCCCATTCGAATGAAACAACAACTAGGATTCATAACGAATTAACCTTTTTTATCAATTAATTGAAAGAAACAATAAAGAACATAAAAAAAATACATACCTAACGATTATAAACAAGACTTCAAAGTTCAAACGATAAATGCTTTATACAAAATCTCGGATAGATCTCGATGATGATGAAGGTCGATCAACAATTTGATGATGGTGGAATAGCCACTTGCTGCTGATTTGGTCGACAATGAAGACCGCCAAGCATAAAGAAGTTGGAACAATGGTGCTCGGCGGACTATGAGGTGGAGATTGCGACGATCCAGACGTACTGGCGGTGGTCGGAGGTGTTGGTAATGTATGTCTCTGGAAAAAAACCGTGGTGTAGGGTTTTAATAGGTAAATAAAAATTGATCCCTTAAATAAAGGGATATCAGTTGTTAATTTTGGATATTCATTAATACATATATGTAACATTACTAATTTACCCTTATTTAATTAATTAATTAATTGCTAATTTTTAATTGCTGCATTTAGGCACACAATATTTGCTAAAAACATTTGAACCTATCTCTCTCTCTCTCTCTCTCTATATATATATATATATATATATATATATATATATATATATATATATATATATATATATATATAATAACTCGTAAGAACCACGTTTATAAAATTAATTAAACTTTAATACTAAAAAATCAAAATTCGTAATCAATTATTTTAAACAAATTATTATTTAAGAGATATTCTTTTAGTTATATAAAATTATAATCGTTGATTTAAACAAATACGTGAAGTTATATCACCTTATAATCTGTATTAATTTTATTTTATTTTTTAATTTGATGTTATTAATTTAATATAGTTAGAGTGGGAAAATTTAAATTTGAAATTTAAAATTAAGAATTAATTATTAATTTAATGTAATTAGAGTGAGAAATTTAAAATTGAAATTTGAAATTTGAAATAGAAAATCAATTATTTATTTGATGTAATTAGATTGGAAATTTAAAATTTGAAATTTGAAATGGATAATTAATAAGTTTGGAAGTAGAATGAAGATAATATATAATATTAATGAAAAGTTCTAATAGTATCACAATAATAGGAGAATAATATTCTTTTATTAGAATTATATATATGTATATATATATATATATATATATATATATATATATATATATATATATATATATATAGACACACACACACACTAGATGTCTACCCACGCAAACCATCATTTAAGATTATACATAGAACAAAAACATTGATGTATAATAAGATTATCACCAAAAGTCTTATAATAATGTAAAATAAGATTATTACAAGAATTATAAGGCCGGGCGAAATAGAAGCGGGAAGCTTCCCTCTCACTGGAACACCATATCGTGGGTGAGGGAAGCAACCCGCGGGAAAAATGTGGGGGGAGGGGATATTGCACTCTCTTTCCACATTCGATGGACCAATTTTTTTTATTATCTTTTCTAATATTTATAAAAGTATATATCTACTAAAAAATATAAAAAATATATCAAAATACATGGTTTTTAATTCCCTACAGAATGAGTATAATATATGTGTGAAATATATATTTTTTAAAAAAAATTAAAAAAATAGTAAGGGGAGCTTCTCACTCATTCATTGGGTTTTAAGTGAGGGAAAGAAAAATGAAGAAAATGATGGTGTGGCCCACAAAAATGCGGGAAACACCCCTCCTATATCGTCCAGTCTAACATTATTTGTTTCAGCATCCTCAATATTAAAAGGCCGAGTCCTGTTTTAAGGTGGTGATATATATATATATATATATATATATATATATATATATATATATATATATATATATATATATGCACATACACACACACACACTAGATGTCTACCCGCTCAAAGCAGCGACAATAAATAGGTTTTTCTAACGAATAGTTTCTTACGGGGAAATAATTATTAGATTTTACAATTACTTATTATGTAATAAAAAGTTACCACTTTTATATAAAATATTTATATTTTTACCTTATATTTATATTGTCTGTTTATACTATTGATGTAATTAATTAATATTTGTGTCTAGTTTAAGAAATGTAATAAATTTATACACATGAAGTTAGTATTTTAAAATTTTAATTTTGCTCCAAGTTGAATTTCTTAATTATTTCTCTTAATTCAAGTCTTCAAACTTTTGGCAAATATTAATAAATTGTTTATGCATAATTGATATGTACAAAAAGTTCTATAACTTATTCCTCTTAAAATTCAAGATACGAATCATATCGTTTATAATATAGTATATAAGATAAAAATAGGTTTTGTTGAGATTCCTAAATAAATAGAGATCTTAAGTTTCAACCTTAGCCACATATTTCTCATTTGTCGTTCTAGGTCTCCAACGTATCAACGCAACAAGAGAATTATAATCATAAATGATTATGCAGCGTCATCCATTCATTTTCCCTGTCACCTTCCCCATCACCACAATCATCAATGCTATCACACTACCTTTGCCAACAATCGACCTCACAACTGTCATATTCGTCACCTTTACCACCGCCACATCTACCACCACCTCCTTTGCCACCAACCACCATAATCATATATGATTAATCACTTTTTGAACATACATATATGTGCAATCATTTATCATTAGGCATATATGTGTAAACATGTATAATCATATATGGTTATACTATTTTTTGTCATATAATCATTTATGATTAAGCATCATACTCATGCTAGTATACTGGAGTGTTAAAGCGACAAATGAGAAATATGTGGCTGATGTTGAATCTCAATATCTTTATTTTTTTTTCAGAAATCTCAATGGATCCGTCATATATATATATATATATATATATATATATATATATATATATATATATATATATATATATATATATACACACACACACACACACTAGACGAACATCCCCCCGTTGTGTAGAATAAAATTTTGAAATTAAAATGTAGCAAGTACATGTTGAAAATAATTATGTTATTAATGCTATTTATGAGATAATAGTTTCTTACACTAATTTTTTTTATATAATTGTAATGATTTTGAACCATATTATGAAATTTATTAAAATCATATAATATCATAGCCGCTACTTGAAGCTAACATGAGTATATAACTAAATACAATTCCCGATTTAATGTTACTTTTAACGTTCTGACTAACTAATTTAGAAATTACTTATTTGATATTTTTTTATAAGGAAATGTGATGTGATTTATAAGGTTATGTTATTTTTGACAATCGTTATTGTTAATAGATTTAAAAATTATTTATTTGGAAACATTTCAATTATTATAAAAAATTAGTGTTGGATAATTTATGTTCATGTCAATTTATATTTATATTAAAGCATCTAAATGTTTTAAACTATTTAAAAATAATCTTTGAAAAGTTTTAAGTTTATTTAATTTTTTTATTTCAATTATTATAAATAATTACTTTTGGATATTTTTAGTTAATTTGACATGTCGATTTTGTTTTATATTTAAAACATTTAAATGTTTTAAACTATTAAAAAATCATTGAATAGTTTTATGTTTATTTGATATTTTTAATTATATTTTGGATTTAACATGATATTTAAATTAAGATTTGAAGTATATTATACTGATAATTCAAAAAATCTATCATTAATATGATGATATTTAACATTTAATAACACATGTAAGTTAATAAATAGATATATTGGAATGAAATATGAATCGTTTCTAGGTTTCAAATGTATGTGGTGAAAAAAAAATGTTTCCTTTATAGTATAACTTGGTGAATACCTGCGCGTTGCGCAGAATACACTAATATATTTGAAATCTTTACAAATATATGTTTTTTTAAATATATCGATGACATTATTGTTATCTCTTATATAATAAATCTTATAATAAGTTGTTAGAACATAATTAATGATTTATATTTTACTTTTGTTGGCTTTTAGTGTTCTCAGTCTAGGAACGAAATCACCATGTTTTCGGTGGCTTTTGGACCGAAATCTTCATGTGATTTCGGTGGGCCTAATAAGAATTACAGTTGGGTTTGGGTTGGGCCTTTGTATCTGGGTATAGGTATATTGTAACAACCCGTTATTTTCAAGTCAATGAAAGTCAAACCCTTTAATTAAAATTTTGAGTTTTATTTTTTTCGTTAAGTTCAAAAGGGTTAGAATATGATATAAATTATACAAATGATATTTATATATAAGTATTTTAAAGGTTGGAATAGAATGCACTTAAAAATCTTAACATTTTCCTTGGAACCGAGAACCCTCGCACCGAAAACCCTTGGACCGCAAACCCCTAGCACCAAAAATGCCCTTTCGACCGAAAACCCACCCGTTATATATGGTTTCACTCGAAAACATAGTCATTTTCTCACTTTTCCAACCAAAAACATACCCATTTTCCTCTCAAATATCATACAAGAATCTTCATATATTCAAGAAAACCCCTTCAAATCTTCATAAGAACACCAAGAAAAATCTTCAAATCTTCAAGCTAGCCGAAAACTGCCTAGAACAAAAATTCACTCCTAACCGAGAACACCTTTGTAGGGTGCATTAGGTGTTGTGTCTTGGGCTCGGTTTGTAGTCCAATTTTTTATCCGGATTGGGCCTGTCCATCCAAGATTTATTTAATAGGGTTTAGTATTTATAGATGCTTGCATGCATCTTTGTACGTAAGATTTTGGAGTCGATCATTCATAGCGCATACTTTTATCGATTGTAACCCTAAACAACCTCTACAACGGAAGTTCTTAGTCGAGCTCTGCTGAGGCGTGAATCTATTGAATCATTCAGCATATTTTGATTCATTCCAGTGTTTGATATTTCTGTTCGTATTATTGTGATTAACCTGTTTAAAGATTTAAAAGATCAAAGATTTTTTCAACTCATCAATTGGTATCAGAGTAGGAGACTGTGTAATTCATACACATCACTTCTGTGAAAGAAGTGATTAGGGTTTATTCTGCATTCATTGATATTTATTGAGCCGTCGCTCCATAATTGACGTATCTCATTATTTATTCATCTTGCCCTAATATTACATATTACAAAGTCTGATCTTATAACAGGTTACACGATCAAGCATGGACGATTCTCAATCCAATCCCATCAACATCTCTAATAGCATCAGATCAACCACCAAGATTCCAATCCTCTACACTCAAGACTATGAAGTATGGACGCACCACTTTGAAGATTACGTTATTGGATCTGAAGATAACGGGTATCTGATATGGGAAGCTATCACATCTGGCCCTTTCGCTCATTCAAGCACTTCTAGAATCATTAAAACTCAAAAGGAGTATAATGATCTATTAAAAGATGTGAAAGACGTCACTCAGGACGAAAAGGAGAAGTTCAAATGCAACATTAAGGCATTGAGACTAATTCGATTCGCTCTTCAATCCGACACGTTTCGATTAGTAAGTTCTTGTGGTACAACAAAAGAAATCTGGGATCGGATACGAGAGCTGTACTCCACATATGAAGATCTAGAGCACTCAATTCAGACCCTACTTCTCTCTGAATTTGGAGAATCCAAGCAGAAGACAAAGGAGGTTGTTACATAAACATTTGATCGGTTCAATCATCTTCTCAGCAAGATGATCAAGCATGACATTGAAAGAAAGCTCATCGAATAGAAGGTCACCTTCTTAAATGGCCTAAGACCCGAATGGAGGGCAGTTGTGTCGACGGTTAAAGCGCATGAGCAGTTCAAATCGTATTCCTTGGCAAAACTGGTGGGGATTCTAAAATCCCAGGAAAAGATTGTGTTACAATAGAAAAGCGAGGTTTCAAACTTGGGGTCTTTGGCGCTTCTATCTAAAGGTAAGAATGCAGCAGCAGAAGAAGAAGATTTGAATCTGGGAGATTACGATTTCACAGTTGAAGACTATGCTATGATGGTATCAAATCCAAGAAGGTTCATTAAGAAGAAGTTCCCTACCAACAAGAACCGAAATTGGCAGGGAAGCTACAGCTCTGAAAAAGTGAAAAAGGAGCCGAAGGTTGAAGAATCAAAGAAAGAAGCGAAGGGTGAAGCTGAGTCTGGTGTCAGTTGCTTCTACTGTGGTGGGAACAATCACTACGCAAAAGATTGCATGTTGAAGAAGATGGCAGAGAAAGATGAGGAGAAAGATGAAGAAGCAAGTCTCCTGAAAAGATTGGAGGAGATTAAGATGAAGAAAGCTGCTACTAATCCCTCTATGAATGCTCTTATTGTGCAGGATTCAGTAGATGATGATGAGTTCGGTGGCGTACAGGTGTGGTCAACCGACTCAAAAGATGATGAAGTGAGAAAGCCTTCTCATGGAAAGGCGTATGTGTCAAAGAATGGTGATGCTGGTGGAAGATGTATGATGGTGTCAGATGTATCCCAGATGAGGGGATACAACACTGATGGTGGAAACGAAGTGGCTAAGGAGCGAGAGGACGTGTGCTTCACAGTGAAGCCTCTCAATGTGCAGATCAGTGAGCTAGATGAACTGATCAAGAAGGTACAATCCATTTTTATTTCGTTTACAATTCCACAAACATCATATGAAAAGGAATTAAATAACTTGAATTCAAGAATTTCAAATCTAGATAGTTGTTTAACTCAAACACGTGTCACGAATTCTAATCTAACTGACCAAATAAGCAGGATATCATCAAAGATTGAGGAGCGAAGGATATGGATAGAGCAGAAGGAGTTGTAGCTGGTTAAGTCTAGGGATGAGAATATTTATTTGCAGAGAGACAATCTTAAATTATTAAAACAGAGGATTTTTTTTGTTTAATTGAAAAAAGACTTTATACTAACATTACTCAACTGCATTTAAACTGTGAAATAGGCCAGAAGATACATCGTATGATTTCGCCCTTCCTTGAGTTAAAAGAGGATGAAATCGATGCCGAAGCATTCAACTGTGAAAGTGTTGTATCTTCAGATGATGTCAATCCCACTTATATGTATGGTGTGGACAAAATTGAATCTTTTATAAAGTCCAAAGACCATAAGGACATGCTTAAGAATCTTTTGGATGAAAATGATAAGTTGAAACTCAGGGTCGAAACTGTACAAAAATTTGACTCATTGAGTACCAAATTAAGTTCAGAAAATAAAATTGATGTTGTAAATGCATCTGAACTTAATGAGGACGATGACATGAGTGAAATTTCTGTAGAGGATGAGGTTGACTGTTCCGAGTTCATTAGGAGCGAAACTGAAAACCACAAAAACTTGATTTCTGAAAATTCTGTGGAATTCGCTCGTTTGTCCAAACATAAGTCCCCAATCCTTAAAGAAAAGGCCGTTGTATACCAAAAGGTTCGAACCACTCCCAATCAGGTTTATAAGGTCACAGGAGTAACCGAACATCAGACAGCCGAACTCACTGCCATAGTGAATGAAGACAATGTAGATGGATGTGATGAGTTTTTCTGGTTTGCTCCGATAGACAACGCAGATGAAACAGTTGGTTTGTCAGAGAGAACATCATGGAAGGCTAAAGGTAGATACGTGGCAGAACCACTGAATAAACCTACCAACTTTGACGTGCCCAGTTTCAGCAGCACAAAAGAGGTTCCAATGGAATATGTCTCCTCAACTAGCGAAACCACTTCCATGAAAAGTAAACCTGTTGCTAAGAAGCCAAAACAGAAGGCAAATATTCATAGACAACCGAAACAGGTGAAAAATCAAAAGCAGCAGAGAAATCTGAGACACAAGAAAAATCTCTCAGAGCGAAAGCAATTTTGGCGCTCCCAAAATCCCCACTATACTCACTTTGATAGAAATTCCAAGCCAAAAGGAGAAGAAAATAATAGTAAAAGGAGCTTCGGTCCATCAGATCAAAAGAACCAGAAGAAGACATTCGAGCCACAGGAAGAACAAAACCGGAAGGATAGGTTCGGTCCCGAAAGTAATAATAACCGAAAGGCTGGTTTCGGTCCCCCAAACAACAACAGACAAAGACCAGATTTCAGCCCTTCAAGCTTTTCCAGTAGAAGACCCAGCTTCGGTCCAGCTACTCACAACAACCGGAAAAACAGTTTCGGTCCATCATCAAACGGCAACCGAAGGTCCAGGTTCGGTCCTTCAAATGATCTCAACCGAAAGGGTCATTTTGAACCTCAAGTCAGGAAAGATTCTCATTCTAATTTCTTTTCTTCTAATTCTTCTCATTCTCATTCTTCTTCTAAGCCTAATTCTCGTCATACACCAAGTTCGCAATCGTCGAAGGATTTGAAAGGAAAAAGGAAGATTTCCTCAGCAAATGAAGACCGAAAGCAGGCTAAAGTCCAAACGCCCGAACCTGAATCCAACAGGTTATAAGTGACGAGCATTTTGATGAAGAATGGTACATAGACAGTGGCTGCTCGCGTCACATGACAAGAAGAAAGGAAGAGCTAAGGGAGTTTCGGTCACTTCAAAACGGTGGCAATGCCAAGTTTGGTAACAACTCTTATAGAACGATAAAGGGTTATGGGATGATAACCAATGGAGATTTTACAATCAGGAAGGTGGCGTATGTAGAGGGGTTGCAGCATAACCTCATCAGTGTGTCTCAACTGGTGGGAGGAACAGGTCTCAAAGTCTCATTCGATGACGAAGGTTCATAGATAATAGAGAAGAAATCCAACAAAGTCATTCTCAAGTCTGAACGAAAAGGTGAAATGTTCCCTTTGAATCTCAGACCAATCAATGGAAATCCAACAATATGTCTTTTGTCCAAAGCTCATTCAGACGAAAGTTGGTTGTGGCACCGAAGGCTCTCACATCTCAACTTCAAAGACATCAACAAGCTAGTCACCGGTGGTCATGTTCGGGGACTTCCATTGCTCAAGTTTGATCGTGAACACTTATGTGCTGCATGTGAAATGGGGAAACAAAGTCGCCAAAGTCACCCAACAATCATAAACACCAAAGTTGTTGAACCACTTGAGTTTCTTCACATCGACTTATGTGGTCCATCATCAATCGAGAGCATTGGCGGTAACAAGTACATCCTTGTTATTGTTGATAACTTTTCACGATTTACTTGGGTATTCTTTCTGAAGCACAAATCTGAGGCGACTCCCAAACTGAAGATCTTTATCAAGCAAGTCGAAGTGCAACTAAGAAAGGTCATTCGAAACATTAGGAGCGACAATGGACTGGAATTCAAGAACAAATAATTCGAAGACTTCTTAGCAGAAAAAGGCACCAGTCACAACTTCTCAGCCCCTTATACACCTCAACAGAACGGAATTGTCGAAAGGCGAAACCGATCCCTGTGTGAGGCGGCCCGAACCATGCTAAGTTTTGCTTCCCTTCCTTTATATTTCTGGGCTGACGCCATTGCTACAACGTGTTTTACTCAGAACAGGTCTTATCTCAACAAGCGTTTCTCCCTTACTCCTTATGAGATAATTAACAACAGGAAGCCGAATGTCAAGTTCTTTCACGTGTTCGGTTCCAGGTGCTTCATCTTCAACTCTAAAGAACATCGCAACAAGTTTGATGTCAAAGCTGATAAAGGTATCTTTCTGGGATATTCTCTTACTTCAAAGGCATATAGGGTTTTGAATAAGCGCTCTAAAAGAATTGAAGAAACCTATTATGTGATGTTCGATGACAATTATGTCAAGAAGTTGAAGTCTACCAAAGAAGCAATTGGAGAGATTTTCTCTCAAACAGGTTAAGTGACAGCCTCAATCGCCAATCTCTTTGACCAGTTCATGGATCTATTTGATGAACCTGAGAAAGCTGCTCACTTTGAGGCCACGGCAGCAGACAATAAGATTGATCACCTTAAGAAGATTGTCAAAGATGCAGCCAAACAAATGGGAGCAGAAGAACCAGTTCGAAAAGAACCTCCCTAGAGCGGTACTTCGGTCAAGGGGGAGAATCTATTTTCTTCAAATCAACAGGACTCACATATTCAGGGGGAGAATCCAATATTTTACGGACCCGAAAGTCCTGTAGCACCCAAAAGCCCCACTACACCCGAAAGCCCGGTTGCACCCGAAAGTCCTGTAGCACCCGAAAACCCCGCTACACCCGAAAGCCCGGTTGCACTCGAAAGTCCTGTAGCACCCAAAAACACCGCTACACCCGAAAGCCCGATTGCACCCGAAAGTCCTGTAACACCCGAAAGTCCAGTGACAACCGAAAGCCTGGATCAACCCGAAGCTCAGTTGAAGAAAGACTTCTTGGTTCATCATCTGTCGAGGGGGAGAACTCAGATATGCTCTATGATGATGACATTCAATCAGAGTTGGAAGAAATGGTAAATCCTGAATTGGATCCATCCTATGATCCAAATTATCCTCCTCTCACCAAAAGGACCAGAGATCATCCTGTGTCTCAAATAGTGGGTGATGCATCTGAAAAGGTTCTAACTCGATCTCAACTGAAGGCGAAGCAAACTTCCTTATTCTCCTAAGTAGAATTTTGCATGTTTAATTCTTTTATCTCCAAAATAGAGCCGAAGACCGTCAATATTGCTCTCGATCATTCTGATTGGGTTCAGGCAATGCAAGACGAAATCAATGAGTTCGAAAGAAATAATGTAACAGCCCGAAATCTCAGGTATTGTTTAATTATGTTTTTGGGGTGAGTTGAGAGGGGACTCGGCGAGTTGGAGCCTAGACTCGCCGAGTAGGATCGCAGACTTGGTCGCGGGTCCGCGACTGGACTCGACGAGTCCAGATATGGACTCGGCGAGTCGACGCTGTTCAGCAGAAACCCTAACCATTCGGTTTTGGATCGTATATAATGCTCTTATAGGCCGTCATCGTCCGTCTTTAGTTGATTGAGAGGAACCCTAAACGGCTGTGGGCATCTAGAGCAATATTGGAGGATATTAGGGCTTAAAGAAATTGTTGGGCAAGGAAGAGAAGGGTTTTGGCTAAAGGAACAGCAAGGGATTCGAGTTTTGCGGTTTGGAGACACAGAGAGGGCATATTCCAGGTAATATTTCGGATTCCCTTCTGTTATTTAATGTGTTTACGAATCTAGGGTTTATGAAACCCATTTACTGATTAGATGGGTTATTATGTTATTACCCAGACGTTTATACCCACAGTAATGAGATGTTTAGAAGTCCAGAAAGTCCCATGGTTGTATATCTCGGTACCATACGTAATTCAGGAAGCAGTTGCTCGTCTGCATGGCATGGACTCGCCGAGTTGTTCTTCAGACTCGGCGAGTAGCTTGAAGATTTACTGGGACTCGCCGAGTTGTTCTTCAGACTCGGCGAGTGGAGTCGGGGTGGCCCCGCGATTCTCCCAGGAGTAACTCGTCGGGTCGAGGAGGATACTCAACGAGTAGATAAGGAATCCCAGAAGGATGGAGGACGTCTAGACTCGCCGAGTCGCCATGGTACTCGCCGAGTCCGGTCGAGTTGACCGTTGACCGTTGACCAGAGTTGACCTAAGTCTGACTTCTTAGGGATAGTCACACTTAGAAGATATAAGTATTAATGAGATATGTGATGTTATAGGGAGGTTGTAGCTCGTCGGTTGTGCACGAGTCATTTCGAGATTTGCTAGCGTTCAGCTTTTACGAGGTGAGTCTTCTCACTATACTGTACCCGGAAGGGTTTGACTGTGTGACCGGAAGGTCGGATATGATATGTGATATGTATGCTATATGTGGTAAGTTATTTGTTATATGTGCTATGCATGTTATGGGCCGGAAGGCAATATGTTATGGGCCGGAAGGCGATATGTTGTGTGATGGACCGGAAGGTCGGCGTGGGTAGGACCGGAAGGTTTACCCAGCAGGGACGGAAGTCCCCTGAGACACATGGACCGGAAGGTCGGGCCTAGAAAGGCGTATGTGCGTAAGTTGTATATTGGGGAACTCACTAAACATTTATGCTTACAGTTGTTGTGCATGTATTTCAGGTACTAGCGAGGACCGTGGGAAGGCGCCGGCATGATCGATACACACTGAAGACTGCTTTTATGATCTTGGGATTTTGACTATTTGTATTTGACAGAATATTTACACTAATTATGTCTTGAAATGAATGGAAATAAATATATTTTTAAAAAAGAAAAAAATTTGTTTGAGAATTTGAGTTGTTACAATTGGTATCAGAGCCTTGGTTTGAGGGATTCGGGTGCACCTTCGGAGGTAACTGAACTCAAACCGAGGATTTGAGGAAACTTTTCAAATAAAGGCATAAACTTTTGTAAATGGTTTTGTGGTAAGCAAGAAAGAAGCAGTGTGTACGATCAGTCAGCGCCCGAACGGTAAAGATCCCCAAAATACCTTACAATATTATATGATATGAATTGTTATGCATGCTAGAAGACTAGGTCTTCATGATAGGACTAGAGTGGCCTGATTTGTGATGCCTTAGTCTAGGGAAGTTTGCCTATATGAGATGCTTTGCTAGTATGCGGGTAGATAGTGCATATCAGAAGTAGAGTACTCACTATCCGGAGTTTGGGGAGGAGGACTTGGGATGAACACTGATGCGGTGTGGTCGGTAGTATTGGGCCCGTACTACCGAGGACACCGGGTCAGTGGGAGACCCAAGTAAAAATCCCTGGATATCGGGGACTGAGTAGGGTTGCGTATCGAGTACAATTGTACACGGTAGAATCTCTGATAGTTTTATGTTGTATTTCAGAGATATCATGGTTAGACCGCGTCACGGAGCGAGTACGAGCGGTGTGAGTGACGAGGATATTCGTCAGATGATTCACGAGGAGGTGGCGGCCGCGATCCGGGCTGAGATCCCGGAGATGTTTGGGTCTATTAAAACCACCCTGATGGAGACATTCGATGAGCGGTACGCCGCGTTGACTGAGGCTGCAACCGCTGCAGCTACCGCAGCTGTGGTCGCTGCTAGGCCACAGGGAGGTGACTCGTTGCTGTTCCGAGAGTTCTACACGTGTTCATGCCCAGAGCACCTGAGGGTACGGTTCGCTTTGAACCAGCTCCGCCTGGGAGCGAAGGACTGGTGGAAGTTCGCGACAGCGAATTTCACCTTGGCAGAGACTAGAGCGGTGACATGGGAGGGGTTTACTGCCATGTTCAGGGATGAGTACGTTCCCCCGGTGGAGAGGGAACGATTGGTGCAGGAGTTCTAAACCCTCAAGCAGGGTACTGATTCTGTTGCGGTGATTACGCGGAAGTTTCATGAGAGGGCGATGTTCTGCCCCGAGCTGGTGTCCACTGATCAGGCTCGGATGAGCCGGTACTTGGGAGTGTTGAGGAGGGATATCCGGGAGTTTGTATCGAACTCCACCTACCATACTTTTGCTGAGCTTCAGGCGAATGCCAGGAAGCGCGAGATCGAGTTGGAGACCCAGGCTAGGGAGGAGGCTGAGTCTCAGCGGGTGGACCGGCGACCGGCTCAGTTCCAGCCGGCAGCCAAGCGGACCAAGTCCACCGATGCGAGGATGGGAGGTTCGAAGAGCCGCACTTGCGGAAAGTACGGCAAGGGTCACGAGGGGGCGTGTCGATCTGGTGCTTGCTACAAGTGTGGCAAGGAGGGGCACATTGCTAGGGAGTGTCCCAAGGGATTTACGGTTTGCTTTCATTGCAACCAGACTGGCCATAGGAAGGCCGAGTGCCCTCAGCTTCTTCAGGGATCTGCACCTGCTGCCGGAGTTACTGCGACTCGACCGGTGAAGGCCGAGGCCCCGAGGGCTCGGGGAAGAGCCTTTCAGCTGACTGCGGAGGAGGTCCGCGCTGCGCCCGATGTTGTGGCAGGTATGTTGTAATTCATGTAATTATTTTAATGTCGATATGTTATGCTTATGTTATTATGCGCGTAGGTACTTTCCTTGTGAACTCTGTGCCTGCCTTAGTGTTATTTGACTCGGGTGCGAGTAGGTCCTTTGTGTCCTTAGCCTTTATTCAGCATATCGACGTTAGTCGTGAGTCGTTGAGTCGACCTTTGAGAGTTTCTATAGCTGACGAGAAAGTGATTTGTGCTACGGAGGTTCTTCGGGGATGTGTATTAGAGATTTTCGGGGTTGAATTCCCGATTGACCTGATTCCTATTGCGATGGGGGATGTCTGTGTCATCGTGGGCATGGACTGGCTGAGCCGATTCGGCGCTGTCATCGACTGTGAGCGTCAGTTGGTGACTATACGAGACCCTAGAGGGGGAGTTCTTTCGGTGTACGGCGAGGGTACCCGTTCAGGATCAGCTTTTTGTTCGGCCGCTAGGGCGAGGCAGTGTCTACAGCAGGGCTGTAAGGGTTTTGTGGCGTATGTGTTGGATACGCGGGAAGTCGCCGAGAGACCGAAATCAGTTGAGGAAGTTCCTGTGGTGCGCGAGTTTTCAGATGTTTTTCCCGAGGAGTTGCCGGGAGTACCTCCTGTGAGGCAAGTAGAGTTTGGTATCGATCTGGTTCCGGGGGCCGCGCCTATTGCTAAAGTGCCCTATCGTCTTGCACCTCCAGAGATGCAAGAGTTGTCCTCGCAACTCCAGGAGTTGCTGGGGAAGGGATTCATTCGGCCGAGCAGCTCGCCATGGGGAGCACCTATTCTGTTCGTCAAGAAGAAGGATGGTTCACACCGGATGTGCATTGATTACCGGGAGTTGAACAAGCTAACGGTCAAGAACCGTTACCCGTTGCCGAGGATCGATGATTTATTCGATCAGTTGCAGGGAGCATCTTGGTTTTCCAAGATCGATCTGAGGTCAGGATACCATCAGGTGAGAGTACGGAATGAGGACGTCCAGAAGACAGCGTTTAGGACGCGATATGGGCATTATGAGTTTGTGGTGATGCCTTTTGGACTCACCAATGCCCCGGCTGTGTTCATGGATCTCATGAACAGGGTATGCAGGCCAATGTTGGATCGGTCAGTGATTGTATTTATCGACGACATTCTGGTGTATTCGAGATCTAGAGAGCAGCATGAGGAGCATTTGAGGGAGGTCCTTGAGGTATTGAGGTCGGAGAAGCTTTATGCAAAGTTCTCCAAATGTGACTTCTGGTTGCGGGAGGTCTAATTTCTAGGACATGTGGTTAATCAGAAAGGGATATTGGTCGATCCGGCCAAGGTTGAGGCAGTGATGAGTTGGGAGGTGCCGAAGTCACCCTCTGAGATCAGAAGTTTCCTTGGGTTGGCAGGGTATTATCGGAGATTCATCAAGGATTTCTCCAAGATCGCAGTGCCACTCACAAGATTGACCCGGAAGGGTGTTGCATTCTCATGGGGACCCGAGCAGCAAACCTCCTTTGAGACACTTCGCCAGAGATTGTGTGAAGCCCCGGTATTAGCTCTCCCAGAAGGGATGGAAGATTTTGTGGTATATTGCGACGCATCGATTTCGGGATTGGGTGCAGTGTTGATGCAGAGGGGTCATGTGATAGCTTATGCGTCGAGGCAGTTGAAGCCTCATGAGGCGAGATACCCTACGCATGATTTAGAGTTGGGAGCAGTAGTGTTCGCTCTCAAGATTTGGCGTCACTACCTGTATGGGGTTCGATGTACGATATATACGAACCATAAGAGCTTGAAGTATTTGATGGATCAGCCCAACCTAAATATGCGTCAGAGGAGGTGGTTGGATGTGGTCAAGGATTACGATTGTGAGATCCTGTACCACCCAGGCAAGGCTAATGTGGTAGCCGACGCGTTGAGCCGCAGGGCGGAGAGCACTACATTGCGAGACGTATGCTTGAGACTGATTGTGATGACTCCAGTATTGGACGCTATTCGTGGGGCACAGGCAGAGGCTGTACGACCAGAAATGCAAAAGAAAGAGCGGGTTGTGGGGTTAATCTCAGAGTTTGTTAAGGATAGTCGAGGGCTTATGACGTTTCAGGGTCGGGTCTGGGTACCATTCGCGGGCGGTACGCGTACTACTTTGATGGAAGAGGCTCATAGATCGAAATTCTCGATCCATCCCGGTGCTACAAAGATGTATTTGGATTTGAGGAAGGAATATTGGTGGCCCTGTATGAAGAGGGACGTGGCATGGTTCGTTGAGAGGTGCTTGACCTGCCGTAGGGTTAAGGCTGAGCACCAGAGACCGCATGGCAAGTTACAGCCATTGGAGATCCCCGAGTGGAAGTGGGAACAGATCACTATGGATTTTATCACCAAATTGCCAAGGACTGCTAAGGGAGTTGACGCAATTTGGGTGATTGTGGATAGGTTGACGAAGAGTGCACACTTCCTTGCCACCAGTGAGAGTTCTTCAGCGGAGAAGTTGGCGGAGATATATGTAAGAGAGGTGGTATCTCGGCACAGGGTGCCGATCTCGATTGTGTCAGACCGTGATGTGCGCTTTACTTCCAGATTCTGGAAGAAATTCCATGAGGAGCTGGGTACTAAATTGCATTTTAGTACCGCATACCATCCCCAGACAGATGGTCAGAGCGAGCGGACGATTCAGACGCTGGAGGACATGCTCCGAGCGTGTGTGTTAGACTTCGGGGGTAGTTGGGACGCGTATTTACCATTGGCAGAGTTTTCCTACAACAACAGCCATCATTCGAGCATTGGTATGCCACCTTTTGAGCTGTTGTATGGTAGGAGGTGTCTGACCCCCATTTGCTGGGGAGAGGTGGGACAGAGAGTGATGGGCAGCACAGAGATCGTGCTCCAGACGACAGAGCAGATTCAGCAAGTGAGACAAAGGTTATTGACTACCCAGAGCCGACAGAAGAGTTATGCAGACAGGCGCCGATCCGAGCTTGAATTTCAGGTCGTCGACTTCGTTCTCCTGAAGGTCTCTCCTTGGAAAGGAGTGATTCGATTCAGGAAGAGGGGCAAATTGGGGCCCCGGTATATTGGACCATTTCGTGTGATTGCAAGGATAGGCCGGGTAGCCTATCGGTTGGTGTTGCCAGCGGAGTTGGGTCAGATCCATGACACTTTTCATGTGTCGCAGTTGAGGAAGTGCATAGCCGATGAGTCGGCAGTGGTTCCATTGGAGGATATCCAGGTGGATGCGAGCCTGAATTACGCGGAGAGACCAGTGGCTATCAGAGATCGGAAGATCAAGGTTCTGAGGAACAAGGAGGTACCTCTGGTGTTGGTTCAATGGCAACACCGTAAGGGATCAGAAATGACTTGGGAACCGGAACGCGAAATGCGGGAGCAGCATCCGGAACTATTTGCAGAGTGAGACTTCGAGGGCGAAGTCTAATCCAAGTGGGGGAGAGTTGTAACAGCCCGAAATCTCAGGTATTGTTTAATTATGTTTTTGGGGTGAGTTGAGAGGGGACTCGGCGAGTTGGAGCCTAGACTCGCCGAGTAGGATCGCAGACTTGGTCGCGGGTCCGCGACTGGACTCGACGAGTCCAGATATGGACTCGGCGAGTCGACGCTGTTCAGCAGAAACCCTAACCGTTCGGTTTTGGATCGTATATAATGCTCTTATAGGCCGTCATCGTCCGTCTTTAGTCGATTGAGAGGAACCCTAAACGGCTGTGGGCATCTAGAGCAAGATTGGAGGATATTAGGGCTTGAAGAAATTGTTGGGCAAGGAGGAGAAGGGTTTTGGCTAAAGGAACAGCAAGGGATTCGAGTTCTGCGGTTTGGAGACACAGAGAGGGCATATTCCAGGTAATATTTCGGATTCCCTTCTGTTATTTGATGTGTTTACGAATCTAGGGTTTATGAAACCCATTTAGTGATTAGATGGGTTATTATGTTATTACCCAGACGTTTATACCCACAGTAATGAGATGTTTAGAAGTCCAGAAAGTCCCATGGTTGTATATCTCGGGACCATACGTAATTCAGGAAGCAGTTGCTCGTCTGCATGGCATGGACTCGCCGAGTTGTTCTTCAGACTCGGCGAGTAGCTTGAAGATTTACTGGGACTCGCCGAGTTGTTCTTCAGACTCGGCGAGTGGAGTCGGGGTGGCCCCGCGATTCTCCCAGGAGTAACTCGTCGGGTCGAGGAGGATACTCGACGAGTAGATAAGGAATCCCAGAAGGATGGAGGACGTCTAGACTCGCCGAGTCGCCATGGTACTCGCCGAGTCCGGTCGAGTTGACCGTTGACCGTTGACCAGAGTTGACCTAAGTCTGACTTCTTAGGGATAGTCACACTTAGAAGATATAAGTATTAATGAGATATGTGATGTTATAGGGAGGTTGTAGCTCGTCGGTTGTGCACGAGTCATTTCGGGATTTGCTAGCGTTCAGCTTTTACGAGGTGAGTCTTCTCACTATACTGTACCTGGAAGGGTTTGACTGTGTGACCGGAAGGTCGGATATGATATGTGATATGTATGCTATATGTGGTAAGTTATTTGTTATATGTGCTATGCATGTTATGGGCCGGAAGGCAATATGTTATGGGCCGGAAGGCAATATGTTATGGGCCGGAAGGCGATATGTTGTGTGATGGACCGGAAGGTCGGCGTGGGTAGGACCGGAAGGTTTACCCAACAGGGACGGAAGTCCCCTGAGACACATGGACCGGAAGGTCGGGCCTGGAAAGGCGTATGTGCGTAAGTTGTATATTGGGGAACTCACTAAGCATTTATGCTTACAGTTGTTGTGCATGTATTTTAGGTACTAGCGAGGACCGTGGGAAGGCGTCGGCATGATCGATACATACTGAAGACTGCTTTTATGATCTTGGGATTTTGACTATTTGTATTTGACAGAATATTTACACTAATTATGTCTTGAAATGAATGGAAATAAATATATTTTTAAAAAAGAAAAAAATTTGTTTGAGAATTTGAGTTGTTACAAATAAGGTCTGGAGACTCATTCCAACTCCAAAAGATGCCTTGGTCCTAGGTCTCAAATGGGTGTTCAGAAACAAAATGGACAAGGAGGGTAATGTGATTCGAAATAAGGCTCGGCTAGTGGTGAAAGGTTATTGCCAGGAAGAAGGAATTGATTAATTAGAGACATTCGCTCCGGTGGCAAGGCTGGAATCCGTTCGTATGTTTCTTGCCTATGCTGCACACAAGAACTTTGAGGTCTACCAAATGGATGTAAAGTGCGCCTTTCTGAATGGGGAACTTGAAGAAACTGTGTATGTGGAGCAACCTCCTGGCTTTGTAAATGAAAAGCATCCAGATCACTGCTACATCTTGGACAAAGCTGTTTATGGTCTGAAACAAGCACCTAGGGCATGGTATGAAACATTAACTAAGTTTTTAAGATGTCTAAATTCAAACAAGGTTCGGTTGACCCAACCTTCTTTCGTAAAAAGGAAGGTAACCAGCTTATGATCGTTCAAATCTATGTCGATGATATCATCTTTGGCTCAACGAATCCTAGCCTAACAGCTGAATTCAGAAAGCTGATGGAGACTAAATTTGAAATGAGCTCAATGGGTCCAATTAACTTTTTCCTTGGTTTAACTATTAGACAGGGACCCGAAGGCATCTTTATCAACTAGGAAGCATATACCAAGACTCTTCTTGCAAAGTTTGGCATGATGGGAGTCTCAAAGGTCAAAGTCCCTATGGCGTTCGGTACCAAGCTCACACCATCTTTGGAAAAACCGGTAGTCAACATAACACTTTATCGCCAAATGATTGGTTCCCTGATGTACCTCACAGCTAGCAGGCCCGATATAACATTTTCAGTGTGCTATTGTGCCAGGTTTCGAGCAAATCCTCGTGAACCACACATGCTGGCAGTGAAGAATATGTTTTGGTATTTGAAGCGAACCACCTCTCTCGGTCTTTGGTATCCCTCAAACTCAGGTTTCTTCGTTCAAGCCTACTCAGATGCCGACCTAGGAGGATGTGGTCTAGACCGAAAAAGCACTACAGGAGGCTGTCAATTCCTCGACAGGAAGTTGGTGAGCTGTCAATCTAAGAAACAAACATATGTTTCTCTGTCTACAGCCGAAGCAGAGTACATTGCAGCCGCCTCATGCACATCTCAAGTGATTTGGATCCAAAGCCAACTCCGGGATTATGGACTCAATATGAAAAAGATCCCACTATATTGCGACTCAGAAAGTGCAATTAGGATCTGTCATAACCCAGTGCAACATTCCAAGACGAAGCATATAGCACTAAGGTATCACTTTATTAAGGATCATGTGGAAGAAGGAAACGTAGAAATTCACTTTGTTCGAACAAATGATCAACTGGCCGATATCTTTACCAAATCCCTTCCTGAAGCAAGTTTTAATAAAATCCTACAAGGCCTAGGTATGATGGAATCGAAGTCAGTACCAAAAACACCTTCTCAGATCTAAAATTTGGAAACGAAATGGATCGAACGCTCAGTATATTTCGGGCTTGGTTCACATGGGAACCGAAATGAACCGAACGCTCGGTCTATTTCGGGTTCGGTCCCATTGCACTTATTTTCGCTTATCTCAAAAAGGTGATATCTTTGGTTGTATACTCTTGTACAATTGTTTCTCAAAATCCAAAATTATTTTTTTAGGAACCAAAATGAACCGAGTGTTCGGTCTATTTCGGGTTTGGTTCAAAAAATATTTTGTTTGGTTTGTTTTCTTTTTCTCTTTACAAAAAGTATCAAAAATTCCAAAAATATTTTCTTTCTTTTTGTCTCTACTTCTGTCTATGTTAACAGTTTATGGAATATCGATGGGGCAGGTATCATTCTCACACTTTTCACTAGCTAAGTGTCCCTAGAAGCATGCTGTTGCATGTTGTCCAAATCCTCAACTGATTTTGAATAAAGCCTTATTGACTCGATATATACAAACCTTGTCTTCCCAACTAGGCTGCAACATTGATTCTAATCATGAGCTACCTTACTCTTTCCTCATATGAGTTAAGAGTTTTCTGCTTGGTCACTATTTTTACAGCAGAGGTACTTCAGTTTCCTTATACCACCTCAAATATTTTTCTCCATCATATTCGCTTCATACAAGTAACCCTTGAGACTCTCAGAAATTACCACTGAGGTTTATGGTTACACAATTTCTGTGTTTGTGATCTTAGCTTCGTGTCACTACGTGCTAAGTGAAACCCACAATTCAATACCTTCTATGCATTGACGGTGAACAATTAAATTTGCTCTAGCTTTCACTTATGAATTAACGAATCCACCCATGTGGTTGTACCATGAAATCTATATTTTCCTTTTGTGTGATTTTTATGAAATTGTTACATACCATAACATTTCTTCCCATAGAATCCAGCTTTAAATTTTCTTGAGATTTCACACCAAGCTTTCCAACAAGTCACTAAAATACGATCCAAACCTACTTGTTCAACAGACCACATTGGTCTCACAAGTACTTCATTCGGTTTCTATCTTATGTCAAGATCTAGAATTCTGAACTGAAGCGAAAGCTACCCCTTTAAGCCTCATTAAAAGATGCCTTTTTAACACTTCTTAACAAGTGCTTGATCGTAATTTAACGGGAAACAACACAAACACTTTAAAATATTCTCTTGACTTTGAAGGAAGAGATTCGTGCCCGGGATCCACTGTTTTGTGTCTTTATTGACATCACGATTTCCCACATATATGTTGCTTTATTTCTTTATCTTTGACACTCTATGCACGGAAATCTCTTTGATTTTCCAAAAGTCTGGTTTCGTTCACTACCAGCTAATTTTATAGCTCTGGTATTTAATGCTATATTTTCAACGGGATGTTGTGGCTTATTTACATGATTGCTTTTATTTAGTGAAGACAACTCATTTTAAGGATAAGTTGATGACTCATCCGGGAGACGAATGGGTTTTAGGAATTCAAAAAGGCATTTGATGGGAAGCGTGCAAAATGGAAACAGTCTTCTCTCTCAGCGTAATCATAGGGGTTGCTACCTGTCACGCGTCAATCAACTATGGAACCGATTCGTTTTTCAAGAAGATTTTGGGGTGGATTTTTCTCTCTCTTCTAGACACGGTATAAAGGGTAAACCCTAAGTACTTTTACCTCTTTATTGCACCCAATTTTCTGAGAGCAAACAAAGATACTTCTCTACCACTGTTCATCTCCTTCTTCGAAGCACTCATCAATGGCGGATTGCTCCTCTGTTCACGAAACCTCCCATATTCTCCCAATCCGACCCCAGCAAAGCTTGGTCATTGATCTCACCCTATTTTCGTACGATGCCTTCATGTACCCTATAGTGGAGTTTCTTAAATACTCTCCACTGGTTCTCGCACTGACCAAGGTCGAGATCGTTCCTATGGAGTGTTTGTCTCAGATTTTCTCTACTGCCCACTACGAAAAGTCTGTTGATCGCATTTTCTTTGACATTCTTGATACCAAAACCTCCATCTCCAAACAGCGATTCTGCTCGCTTCTAGGGTTTGAACCTGATGAGTCGAGGGTTAACCCTGAGTCGATTTCTGTGGGACAGTTGTTCTCCATGTTTTGCAACATGGGTTACATTGAGATCCTTACCACTATCACAAAGTTAAAGAACTCGTGTCTTCCTCCTCTGTGGAATGGCTTCTTCACGATACTATTCAAGGGTCTATCCGAGCAAAGTGCAGGTTCAGATGGGGCTAGTCGTTTGTTCATGACGATTCTCTACGGGTTGTACACGGGCGTCAATCTCGATTATGGCTCTGTTTTATGGCAGCAGTTAATCCAAAGCCTTGCGTCTACCTCTCGATATTCTGAAATTTCATATGCAAGGTTCTGGACGCTCGTCACCAAATGGGCAATGGACAAGTACCATGTTCCCATTGTGGCTACTTCTCCACTCTCCTCTATCGGCACCTTCCACACTACAAAGATCATTGTGACGGATCCTTCCAAGTTTCAGTTCGTTGGCTCAATTCCTGAGTCAATGTATGCGTGTGTATCATGGGAGAGTCGCATCATCAAAACCTACAAGGACTTTCTTCCTTCGGGTCCCAGAGAGCTCACTCCTGAGATGATTCAGTCAATCCATGACGCTGACAAGCCTTCTCCCAGGGGCATGAAACTAGAAAAGGGGAAAGACAAGAAGGTGGTGAAAGTGGCGAAAGGCCCTTCTCCTAAAAAGAGAAAACCCACGAAGGCAGCCTAATCACCTCCACCAAAGAAGAGGAAAACCCAACCCAGGTGAAAACTCATTCTTGCCTCTTCCTCCAGTGATTCAGAGGATGAGGGTTCAGACTCAGAGGAGTCGTTTCGTGGTGACACTCTTCCTCGCTCGCCTTCACCTGAGGTACCAATTTCAACCAAACCTGTTTCTCCTCCCCCAATCTCTATCTCCATTTCCATTCCCCCATAACCTCCACAACTCATATTCCACCCACTTCTATTCCCATTCCACCTCCTATTTTCTCAGACGCTACAACAACAGCAACCACTGAAGTTCGAACCAACGTATCTGATACGGGGGCTCGCACTTCAGCACCCAAACACACACCTGCAACCGAACCCACCTCCAAACCCCAACCTACTACCACAACCGAACCTCCACCTTCGCCTTCATCTCCAAATCACTCAGCAGATACCAAGACCATTCTTGGAGGGGAAGACATGACCTTCGATTCTGTCTACTACAGTCCCTACCAGGTTCAAAGCGATGATGACGATGATGCTCTTGTCAATAAAAAGCACATCAAGGAACTTAATGAGAAACTTGATAATTTCATTGCTTCCTCCTCCTCCTCTCGGTCCAATATCTTAGAGGCTGCTATTCAGGGGCTAGTTGATTCTTTCACCAAGGCGCATGAAGCCTCTATCAACTCCGCCACTGCTGCTGTAGAAGCATCCACAAAGACCTGTGCTGCTGCAACCGAAAAATTCGAAAAACTATTTCACGATGCTAACAATTTGTTACAGTCTTTACAGGGGGCCGCTGAATCCAATGCAGCGAAGGTCGATTCCATTGTCGAGAAGCTGGCTACTTCATTCGCATCAGAACAACAATCCTTTGCCAGTCTTCATCAGTCTTTTGAAGCTGACAATAAATCCTTCCAGGCGACTGTTGAGGAGAGCTTGACCAAACTCCAAGAAGATCTCGCCTCGAAGAACTCAGTGATGGATGCGCTTGCTCGTAAAACCACTACTCTAAAGGTTAAGAGTCTTCAAATTTCCCAATCAAAAAAGGAGGTTGCGTCTCTTCGATCTGAGTGAGCGGTCATTTCCACTTGTGTTTCAGATGTTCACACCGCCCTCTCCAACATTATTGAAGAACACGACCCAATCTTGAACTACTCCGTGAGGCGGACTCTAGCCGAGAAGCTTGCTCTAGCTCTTGACCTGCTCAGCAAAATTGAGGGGCTTCCTGAGTTCGTGGCCCATCTAAAACAAGGGGGAGAAGGGGTTTCAAAGGGTGGAAATCAATCTCAACCGCCTCCTACTTATACATCAGCTTCAACTAAAGCAACCGAACCTCCAACAACTGGTCAGGCTTCAGGTTCGGGTGCTCAAGATAAAGGGAAAAAGCCTATGGTTGACAGTGATGGTGACGATGACAAAGAGACCATTGCTGATCTCTTGAAGAAACAAGCCAGTGATAAGGATTCAGACATGAGTGCTCGTATTGCTAGAGAGGCAGAAGTGAACGAAAGGAAGATGAAGGAGGCTCATGATCTCCTTGAAAGTCGGAAAACCGTTTTCCCCTAGTAGACTCTCGAGAAGCTTATCAAAGAAGCTATCGACACCCCCAACATCCTCTGGCTCGAACCGGTGATTTTCTTGGACCGGGTTAATTCTGTCGACTCTCAGTTCGACATGCCCTTGACCCGAAAGGCCTTCGTATTTCATGCATTTTCCCATGTTGCTGATGTCCCTCATCCTCACCCGAAGGTCGATAGGGAGCTTGTTGAGTTCTATATGAGGTCTGCTCAGCCTCAGTATCAGATATGGAGTGCGCAGAAGATCATAAACGTTCGGGTCCTTAAACCCTTTCGGGAGGGTAACTTCACAAATGTCAGGTTCAAAGTTTTGAGGGGGTCAGCTAAAACCGAACATGCCATTTCACTCGTTGATCTTCGTAACCTGAATCCACATGATTGGATCATTTTGCATAACATCCTCCTCACCAACGAAGCTGAATATGGGCTAATCATAGAGCACTTCAAAAGGATGTTGGTTTGCTACATCGTGGAGGTCGCCAAGATGGATCAAGAGATTGCAAGTGTCTTCAAGAAGAAGCCCACAATCTCTTCTGTTGGTTCTGCAAGTGATTTGAATATGATGCAGATGGGGAGAATCGATCCAAAGCGAAACTCAGTCATGTTCACCAGGAATGAAGGCCAAAAATGCCTGTTCGCCTTGGTAGACAAGCATTTATATACCACTTCGTGCTTGGACCATGTTCTGGGGATCATCAATCGATACAAGCAGAATTTAGAAGATGACAAGAAGTATTTCGATGATATGATCCAGTGGTACATTCGTTTCAGACAAACCATCCTTGCTATCATTCCTTGTCTGTTCGACACCATGAAGAAAGTTCCTGCAGCTAGACCTAGCAAGCCGAAGTAAAGTCTCACTCCAATTGATGCAAAGGGGGAGATTGTAGGGTCCATTAGGTGTTGTGTCTTGGGCTTGGTTTGTAGTCCAATTTTGTATCTGGATTGGGCCTATCCATCCGAGATTTATTTATTAGGGTTTAGTATTTATAGATGCTTGCATGCATCTTTGTACGTAAGATTTTGGAGTCGATCATTCACAGCGCATACTTTTATCGATTGTAACCCTAAACAGCCTCTTTAGCGGAAGTTCTTAGTCGAGCTCTGCTGAGGCGTGAATCTATTAAATCATTCAGCATATTTTGATTCATTCCAGTGTTTGATATTTCTGTTCGTATTATTGTGATTAACCTGTTTAAAAATCTAAAAGATCAAAGAGTTTTTCAACTCGTCAACCTTTAAGACCGTAAACTTGGTTCTCGGTTGAGGTTTTAAGACCGAAATCAAGGGAATTCGGTGAAGGCTAGACCGAAAACCCTCATCAACACTCCAAATAATTCTCGGTAATTACTTCTTACATAAAATAAGTGTTGTCTAACACTTTAATTAATCATTTCTCTAATTTAAATACGATTACGTGTTTAAATAATATTAGGATGCTGTTCTTTCCACGTACGCTAGCCCGAGGGTCATCTTTACAGTTCTGGTATCCAGACTCGAACACACACTAGTGGTGCATTCATACCCCTACGTTTTCACTATTTTTCAATGTTTTAGGGGGGGGGGGGGATACAAGTAAAACACAAGGAATCTTGTGTTGTCATACAAGAATTTCAAATGATTTCAAACCACTTGCAACTACTTCAAAAACCGTTTTATCTACTGCATTTTATCCGAATATATTTCATTATATTGTTAACCCTTTTGTAACACGTTGAGCAAAAGGGGTGATTCCACAAATCTTGTATTTCCGATTTATACAGACTATTAAATTGCATGGGGCTTTCAGCTCTATACGAAACATACTGTCACACCCCAAAACCAAGAACGGCGGAAACGTTCTGGGGCGGAGGACGTCATGTATAATATCATCAACAATGTAAAGTAGTAAACAAGCAACAACATCATCCATTGCATTAATAAAATAATTATTATACAAATGTATTCTGTCAAATTTTGATAAACACTAAAGCATAAATCAAAATGGAAGATAAGTCTTGAACAAGCTCCATCTTCCTTTCTCCTTGCATCGGTACCTGTCTATGATGACCTGAGGATACAAGTAATTTTGAAAGCGAGTATCAGCTTTGAAGCTGGTGAGATCATAAGTATTTAGTGTCTTAATTTGTATGTAAGAATTTGTAAGTCTATGTATTGTAAGAATTTGTAATTGTAAGTATTTTAAGAATTTGTAAGTCTAAGTATTGTAAGAATTTGTAAATGTATATGAATTGTAAGTGTTTGAAAAACCCTAGAATCCCTATGATTCCTTCTAGTATATGAAGGTGTCTTCTACCAAGACCTAACTGTTCTGTGTGTGTGTCTCTTGTAAGAGTATGTGTTTTTCCAAAGTATAACTATCATTATCCAAAAATAGAGTTTGCACATTTATGTTTAAGTGAGGTTATCACTAAAAATATGTAATGGAAAAATTAACGTAGTACTTAAAACGTAGCTCTAAAAGGACTACTACCGTACTAACTACCTTGAGCCGGATTTTAGGCTAAGGCACTATGTGATAAATTGTGCCATACTATCGACTAGTAACAACGACATAATGAATGGTCGTAATAAAGAAATGACGTTTGGCACCCGCAGACCTGCAGGTCCGGCTGTAGCTAGCAGCAAGGTGTAGGATTGTCAATCCAGCATAGATCTATACGCAAAATCAACGCTCCCCCTTCAAGAGACTCTGGCCGCAACTCAAGTCATGAGGTTTTAAGTCATGCTCCGATTTAAATCACAGTAATTAACGTATTCTCGTATATGTAATGTAATGTACTGTTCTAGCTGTAATGTAATGAACTGTTCTAGCAAGTATAGTAATGTAATGAACTGTTCTAGCAAGTATAGTAATGTAATGAACTGTAATGTTCTATGTGTGCTAGCTGTCATGTGTGTTCTCTCTATCTAGCAAGTATAGTAATGTAAACGTTCTAGTATAGTTGTATATGTTCTCGTCCTAGTATAGTTGTATATGTAATGTACAGTAATGTTCTAGAAAGTATTGACTCATGAATGAACTGACTCATTGTATGATATCGTGTTCTAGTAATGGTTCTAGTATCTTCCTGAACTACCCATATGGTAGCTTACTAGTAATCTAAGTGGTACGTATGAACGTGGATGTATACCCTTGCTACCCAAGGGCATAGGATGAACTGGAAGGACCTTTTATGACTTTATATGTACACATGATATATAACTAATATTTAAACGACCTTCGGACGAGTATCCGATATCCCACCAGACCACATCTCAAGCGCGAAAAGGAAATAGGGTGGATAGCCTTCCTAAGTCTTTTAAACATTTCTTATATAACTATACATATAGAGGCATGCAATTTATAAAATAAAAGCATAAATAAGTTTTGTAAGACATTTGAAATATAAATATTAGTTTAAGAAAAGATCGACTTGATGTCAATCTATAAAACAATTTGAAGGCATAAGTATGAATAAATAGTTTTGAGTATAAAGAAACATTTGTTTGAAACACAGTTGTAAATAAGTTTGAAAGGAAATGTACAGAGTAAGATGTACGGTGTAATAAGTAGTTTGAAACACAGTTGTAAATAAGTTTTAAAGGAAATGTACAGAGTAAGATGTACAGTGTAATAAGTAGTTTGAAACACAGTTGTAAATAAGTTTGAAAGGAAATGTACAGAGTAAGATGTACAGTGTAATAAGTAGTTTGAAACATATAAAATGTTTATAAAAATCATTTGAAGGAAACTGTTTGGTAAAACGGCTAATGAGTAGCCAAATCTATTGAATGCTGTATATTAATCACATGTGATTGATGGAATAAATAGCGTAATTCTACTTATTAATCGCATGTGATTGATATAATACTAGCATGATTCTACTTGTATCCCCCCCCCATAAAACATTTAAAATAGTTTAAAACATTAGTTAAGGGGTATGAACTCACCTGCAGTAAGTGACTGGAATTGAACGGGCTGTTATCGTACGGAAGGATCGGAGAAGTGCTTGGTGTCAAGTGAAGACTTAGACACACACAGTGATCCTAATTTCATATGAAGACATATGTATATAAATAATTAGAGATTTAATCACTAATTATACAAGTATAAACATTTAACGCGAGGACAACACTTTTGGTCAAGTGCTAGGAGGCTAATGGGTTGCAACAAAGGAGTGCAATGCCCCTAATGGGAGTTTAAGGTCAAAAGACCATATTCATTGGAGTTTACGGCCCAGGGGAGTAAGCTCCTGGCCGTAAACTCTCAACCAAGTCATGAAATGGGGCTTAGAATTACTACAACCTTAGAGGGGAATTATTTCTAGGCTTAACAAGTGTTTGGGCACCATATTGACTCCTTTGGGGAGTTTACGGCCCAAAGACCCTTTTCCCTTGGAGTTTACGGCCGTAAACTCCCTTGGGAGGGTTCTTATGGTTCTTTCAAGTCTCTATAACAACTAGGAACATTTCTAGGCTTTAATACTTGGCTTTAGGAGGGTTTATGGCACCAATATGTACCATTTTATGGAGTTTACGGCCTTGGAACCTTCTGGGCCATAAACTCCCTCACAAATGGGGTTCTTAGAATTTTAACTAGTCCAAAACTCATCTAGGTACTTGCCCTAAAAGTCTCTTGGCCTAAGGAAAGATTTAGGGTGTCCTTTGACCCCTTTAAAGGAGTTTACGGCCCAAGAAATACTCTTGGCCGTAAACTCTTCCACACTTATGTTTCCATGAGTTTTCTAGGTTCTAATCATTTAGGAGTACATGCCAAAATAAAGTCTAAGCCTTAGGGAAAGTTTGAAAGCATTTTGGAACCTAAAACATGGAGTTTACGGCCTAAGGAGCTTCTTGGCCGTAAACTCCCTTCTAGAAATGATTCCTAATGGTTTTGTTGGTATAAGGCTTGAGTATAAGGCTTCTAGGTTTTTGTTCTAAGGCTAAAGGAACATTAGGCACTCATTTGTGCCCTTTACTTGGAGTTTACGGCCCAAGAGATGTTCCTTGGCTGTAAACTCCTAAAACTACATGTTCTTCAATGATTTCTAGCCCCTAATGTTCATACATAAAGTCCTTAACTAGTAGCCTAACACGGAAATGGGACTAGATGACCTTTAGGCTTGATTTTGGAGTTTACTCCCCAAGAACGTTCTTGGGCGGTAAACTCCCGTATCTTGTGTTTTGGACATGTAAACAATGTTATAAAGCATATAACAAGTATTAAAACACATTTAGGGAAGTAGACTCACAATCTGGGATGAAAACCCGAAGATCCATGAGAGAGAAATTGGCTTTTCTCTAATTGGAATTCAATTAATGAACCAATTTGGTTCAGAATTCTATTTATAGTCCTGAGATTTTTGGCAGAAAATATTTCTATTCTCGGAATGGATTCTAATGACCTAGAGTAATGGAATTACAGTGTTGCACAAAATCCTAGTGCATCCACTCTCCTAATAACTCCTTAGGTGTAAAACCCTGAAACTGCCAAACTTATACCATAAGTTTGAATTTTCACTGCAACTGCTCTACTTCTATTGGCTTGATATGGTTTGATTAGAATGGAAATTTCGGGTTGTCACACATACATACAAACTATAATAGGTATAGTTTGGAGAACACTACAACATTTTGCTAAGTTCAATAAACGATACAAGAACATACAATTAAATTATAATTGATATAGTTTGAGAATCACTACACAATTTTACAAAGCTCAAGAACACTATATAGAAACAAGTATATAAACTATAATAGGTATAGTTTATGGAACACTACTCTATTTCACTAAGTTAATGATACACTACTAAAATAATTATTTAATTATAATTATTTTACATTACAAAAGTATATTACTACAAGGAAATGCATACAACCTCAAGTACAAGAGAAAACTACTACACTACACGTAAACTAGTTAATATAGGGTTGTGAGACACTACTTCGTGGTACCCATCAGGGTACAGGTCTAAGTCCTATAAAGTATAACCAGAGTCTCCTAGAGGGAGAGCATGAATTTGTTTATAGATCTATATGGTACTGACAATCCCGCACCTGAACTGCTAGCTATATTTAGGTCGGCAGGCCTGGGGTGACAAATGTCATAACATTCTGACGCCTAAAAAACGTTGTAGAGGCCACTAGTCATTTTAGCATGGTTATATGAAACTCGCAATAGTATCAACTAAAACATTTGTTTATGCGATTAACACTACTTCAAAGGTTTTATTTTAAATAATAAAACTACAATACACTATTTTACACTACAGTCAGTGGATTCCAGGCATTCATACAAAAAGGGTTTTCATACAAACACTACTATGATATGTCACTATTTCTGTACAGAGTATACTAGTACATACAATTTCAAGAACATTCATGATATACTTTTACTTATTAATAAGACTACGAATTTACTATTTCAGACTACAATAACAAACATACACTTTGGTCTTAAGGCCTAAGACTACATACATTACTAAAGAAAATATTGGATTTTCTGGAAGTACACTATAACATTTTTCAAAGAAAAAGAACAAGCTTTCCATATCAAAAATATACTTATGAACTCACCAACTTAAATTTTGATACACTTTCAAAATCACTTGTTTTCTCAAGGAATAAGTAGACAGGTACGTACGCAGGATTTTAAGAAGACGGAGCTTTATAGAGTCGCGTCTTTTACACTTTTTTTATTCATTTTTGATGTCATACAAAATATGTTATGAACAGATGTAAACACTATATTTTATCAATGTAATGGTTTTGGTTGCTTTGATTAGTATTATGCAATTGTTGTGATACTGTACAAGACGTCCTCCGCCCCCAACGTTTCCGCCGGTCCGGTTTGGGGGTGTGACATATATATATATATATATATATATATATATATATATATATATATATATATATATATATATATATATATATATATATATATTGTTGTTGTTTCAGCCGTGAAAAGGGTTGGTGATTCTAAGAAGCTGAGATCGTGTTTTAGAGAGAAAGAGAGAACCGGGAGCCAATTTAGAATCTTATGTACTAAACTGTGACAACCCGAAATAGTTCCATCGCCGTAACCCGTTCCGTCCGTAAAACCTGTCTTTAGCGATTCGCTCTGATTTTGTTTTTGGGCTAAGTTATTTAAATTTATATGTCTATTATGATCTCATGAGTGTCCAAACCCCTTACAAACTCATGTAAACGACCCAAATTATTAATTTGAAATTTTCTAAATTCGATCCCGCCGGGTTATGATAACTTAATCAGGTGCGACCAAAACCCCGTTTAACGTCGGTGTCGGGTAGAATTCCACCGTGTCCCAAACCCAAACTATATATAAGGTTGATTAAGCCTCATTTGAAGCTTTTCACTCTCTCTCTCTCTAACCTCTCTCCTCAAATCCAAACTCTAGGTCCAAAATCATCAAATTAAGGCTCCAAATCATCAAGGTAACTTCCCTAACTCATAGATTAGCATCTTTAGCCTTCAATTTCGTGTTCAAATCATGATTTGGGACCATAAACATGTGTTTATGGCCCTGGAACATTCTTGGGCCGTGAACACATATAAGTGGGGTTTTTGAGCCTTAAAACCCTTCCAAACCACCTTTGGAACTTAGATATGGTTTATGGACTTAATAGAATGGACTTAAAACACCTTAAATTCATTAATAGAGGAGTAAACATGAGTTTACTACCCAAGAACATGCTTCGGCCGTAAACACCCATTCATGGGTAGTAAACTGCTTCTAAGGTGTTAAATTACCATTTATACACATCCTAAGCCTAGAAATAAAGCCTAGAAACAACCACAAACAAATTAGAAGCCCTAAACTTAATGAAAACCCTTCCCTTAGGAGTTCACAGCCGTAAACTCCCCAAGGATGGGTTCCTGGGCCGTAAACTCCTAAAACATTGTCAAATGATGCCTTAAATTCCATCCAAGGCTTGTAATATGACTTGAAATCACATGTGATTGACCTAACGCCACCAAAACACGTTTTGAATGTGTACATAAGAGCTTACGGCTGTAAAATCATAGTTTACTGCCGTAAACTCCTCAAATGGTCCTTAAAATGTCCAAACTACTTTCCCATGCCTAGAAACCAAACCTAGAATCAACCCTCAATTGATACAAGGCCATTTAGCACCCTAGAACACCCCACCATGAGTTTACGGCCGTAAACTCATGAGGAGTGGGTCTTTAGGTCTGAAAACTCTCTTGGGAGTTTACTCTTGAAGAGTAAACTCCATATCCAAGCTATATGCGTCCATAGATGTCATCTGGGTCCCTCCAAACACTTGTAATGAAGTGTTTTCGCATCTAGAAGTGTATGTCCTCAACTAATTAGTGATTTAAGTCCTAATTAGATACAAATGTGTATCTTTTCATATTCCATAGGAATCTTGTGCGTTTGCAAACCCCGAACTGACGTTTAGGATCCAAACCGACGCGTTCCTCAACCGGTGAGTTCATACCCTACCCTTTTTCCGTGTATTTCAAATGTTTTCAGGGGGGAATACAAGAAAAAGTATAAGGAAATCATCTACTTAAACTTATTATTTTCAGTTCAAATGCTTCATATTATGCATGCTTTTAATATCAAAAATCGTATTAACCAATGGTTCGAATTGCAGAGTAAACTGTCAGACTAAATGTAGATTCCTTTAAAAAGTGTTATAATCTATATTACATATTATATATTGTAAAGGAATCATACTAATCATAAACTAAGATTAATACGAAAGTACAGTCAGGATAGAACGAATACGAAATGAATAGGACAGAACGAATACGAAACGAATAGGATAGAATGAATAGCAAAGTACAGTTAGGACAGAACGAATACGAAACGAATAGGATAGAACGAATACGAAAGAACCATTAGGATAGAACGAATACGAATACGAAATAATACCTTTGGATGATGCCAAGACTTCGGAAATACATTTATTGTACGCCTTGAGTGTCACTAGCGTTTCAGAAATAATTTGAAAGTATGCCTCTGGACATCGACTGAGATTCGAAAACTTACGCCTTTGGATGTCGACAGAGTTTTGGAGATATGTTTAATGTACGCTTTTTGAAGTCACCAGAACATCGAATATATAGTTAATGTACGTTTCTGAGTGTATCCAAATATTCGAAAATACAACTAAGTACAGTAGATAATCGACATTCGTGTGTAGGATAACTAAGATATCAGAATACCTAAATAATACTATAAGTATGGTAGCTACTAGTACATCGAAATCTAAACTAAGAACTAACCACAATGCTTAGGAAAATATGGGATTTTCCTGGGATAACATAACAACTCGTAAATGAATTAAGTAATGAATGGATAACTAAACTATTTGGAAAATATGGGATTTTCCTGGAATAACATAAAAACTCGTAATCGAATTGGTAACAAAAGATAACTAAATTGTTTTTATAAGAAAATATGGGATTTTCTTGGATAACAACTATTTTAGAAAACCAAAGGAAACTCATTCTTTTGAAAACTATACTGCTTATGAACTCACCAGCTTTACGCTGATTTTCAAACTGCTTGTATTCTCAGGTCCGCATTAGACAGGTACACCGCCATCTTTTGGAGAAGACGGAGCATTTAGAAGACTCATCTTTGCTTTTGTTCATATGATATATGTGTACAACACTTGTATAACTTTACTTTCAAACAAATTTAAATGATTCTATGTAATGTAATGTTTTGTGTTTGCGGTGCTTACTATGTACATTGGTTATGATATTCTACATGAAGTCACCTCTGCCCCGGAACGTTTCCGCCCTGGGTTTCGGGGTGTGACAGATTGGTATCAGAGCCCTTGTTTATAGTGAACTAGTATACCAAAGCTTACACGGTATAAGACTATAAACACTAAGGGGCCTAAGTGCTCTGAACTAAAAGTATAGCTTAAAATATAAGTATTTTCAAAAGTATACATGTATACCTAACCATCGAAATCCGTAACTACAAGTAGAACAAAACATAAGTAAATGGGTGTTGTACGCTGTGGTTAAACCTAGGCAGTTATGTAGTCGTGTCTAGGATCAATATAGCCTGGCCAACTATATTCATTCGAGACACGGCCAACATGTGCTTGGGAGTGATTGTGGTATGCAGCATGCCTAAAACATACCCAATACCCAAACAACGAGTCGTCGTTACAATGAACCATGAAATACTATGGGAGTATTTCTCGAGCCAATCCATTGTAGAAATCCTCATTCCAGTGTTGTTCCTTGATCATTCCTTTAGCGATAATTTATCTGCTTTGATAACTCTTTCCTGCTTTATCGCTTAATAGAATTCTATATTTGTTTTAACGAGATATCCCCTGTTCCATATCTCTTGACTCAATTCAGTGGACTTATGATCCTCTTTTTCCTGGCTATTCTAGATCAAGATGCCTCCAAGGAAAAGACCCAGCTCAAAGAATAACAACCCTCAGCCACCACCACCTCCTCCTCAGTTTGATCCTGTCGTGTTCAAGGCAGCTGTTGCTGCCGCAGTGGCAGCCGCCATGTCTCGCATAAACCCCGCTGGTTTAGGGGGTGGTACCCAAACCCAAAACCAGGAAGGTAGCCAGGGACACCGGAAGGAGTGTTCCTATAAAACTTTATGAACGTAAAACCCACATTCTTCGATGGCACAGGGGGCATCGTTGCTCTAACTTGGTGGTTAGAGAAAATTGAATCTATCTTCGAGATCTGTGCCTGTTCAGAATCTGACAATGTGAAATTCGTCGCCTGCACGTTCACCGATAAAGCTTTGACTTGGTGGAACGGCCGAGTCAAATCCTTAACTTTACCTGTAGCAAATGCTATGGGTTGGGAAGTTATGAAGGAACTTCTATTCGCGGAATACTGCCCTCGGGGTGAAATACAAAAGCTGGAGTATGAACTCTGGAACCTGAAGATGAAGGGTTCCGATATTGTTGCCTACACATCCAGATTTGATGACCTGGAATTACTCTGTCCGGGAATGGTTACCCCGGAGAGTAAGAAGGTTCAGAGGTTCATCTGGGAATTGATTCAGCCAACCAAAGGGAATGTTTTAGCTGCAAAGACAGATACTTATGACAGTGCCAAATGCCTAGCGCAAACTCTTATCGACCATAATGATGACCAAGAAGAAGCAGCCACCACTCCTGAGCCGATAGAGAAGAGTGGTGAGAAAAGAAAGTTTTGGAAAAAGAAGAAGGAGAGTCAGTCTTCCCCGGAGTCCTCGAAGAAACAACAGATAGTGGCAGTCCACGCTGCCACTACCCCTGCTGTTGTTTTTGTTATCGGTTCCTCAGGCCAAGCACCTATCACCGGATATGTCGCTATCCTTCCGTGGTGTAACCGATGCAGTTACCACCATCGTATCCATGGCCTTTGTTATGCAATGTTTTGGAAAAACTGTGGCTAGGAAGGTCACCTCGCGCGAAGCTGTAGAGCACCAACCAATCAACCAGTCAAGCTTCTGGAGCGGTTATCGGCAGGCCTGCTATAGTTGTAGAGAAGTCGGACATTACAAGTGAAACTGCCCTAAGGCAGAAACATCTGTCAACACCGAGAGAGTCCTAGCTATGGGACAAGAAGGGGCAGCCGCCGACCCCACCGTTGCCACAGGTATATCCCTCCTCGATACATCTTATGCTCGTCTTCCTTTTTGATTCTAGTGATGAAAGAAATTTGCTAACTATCCATTCAAACACCTTTCTAAACTTAATCCTTCGTTAGTAACCAAAACATGTACCGTCAAGATGGCTAACCAGTGAGAAAGAGAACGCTAACGACATATCCATAAGTTGTATCCTTAATCTGGACGATTATTCTTTTCCATTCGATCTAATGACAAACTTTTCATGAAAAGTTTTGATGCTATCCTTGGCATGTAATGACTGAGTCTCATTCATGCTGTTATTTCTTGGTTTCGAAAAGGTCGTCCATCTAAATCTTTCCCCTGAACCAATTCTCATGATCTTCGGCATCAAACCTAAATCCAACCTTCGCATCATTTCGTGTATCAAAGCTTAAAAAGTTTCCTTGAAAGGAGTGCCATGCATTCCTCGTCCGTGTGACCATCAGGAAACAGGAAGTCTGCAACTCTTTCCCTGATGTCTTTCCTGAAGACTTCCCGAGAATTCCTTCCGAACGCCTAGTCAAGTCTCGCATAGACCTAATCCCTGGAACTACCTCGTAGCCAAATCTTTGTGAGGATGATGTGTCCAAGACAGTGGTCAGGGCTCGATATGGTCACTACGAGTTAGTAGTGGTGCCCTTCGGTCAAACCACTTTCCCTAGTCATGTATTAAGCAAAGCAGTCATACCTGTGGACCATTCCAAAAATTAAGGCGATAGAGAATTAGTCAGCACCGGAGATACCCATAGAAACCCGTTAATTCTCGGGTTCCGCCGGCTATTATCGCAGACCCACCCAGAAATTTCTTTCAAAATCATCAGACCCTTAGCTACTCTGCCACACGAAGAGGTACCCTCTTCTTGGAGCTTATGTCCTATTGAAGGTCTTATCCCAGAAAGGCATGATATGCTTTGGGAAGCGCGGAAAACTTCACCCGTGATACATCAGACTTTTCGAAATCCCCGCTAGAATCGGAACCGTGAACTACAAACTTCGACTATCTCAAGGACATAGTAGTATCCATACTGTCTTCCACGTCTCGAATCTTTAGAATCGCATGCCCAACGTAACCCTAGTAACCCCTTTGATGAGACCGAAATCAACGAAAGCCTGAACCTCCATGGAAGAACAAATTGAGATCATGGATCGAGAGATCAAACATACGAAACAAAGCCGCGTCCCGATAGTGAGGGTTCGCTGCAATGTCAAGCGGAGACCCGATTCCACTTAGGAGCGTAAAGACCCGAAGCAGTAGATTCATCCACACCTCTTTTCAATTCATGATATGTATCTTAATCTTTGAATTTCGGGACGAAATTCCCTCTAAGAGGGGGATAATGTGACAACCCGAAGTTGTTCCATCGCCGTAACCCGTTCCGTCCGTAAAACTTGTCTTTAGCGATTCGTTCCGATTTCGTTTTTGGGCTAAGTTATTTAAATTTATATGTCTATTATAATCTCATGAGTGTCCAAACCCCTTAGAAACTCATGTAAATGGCCTAAATTATTAATTTGAAAATTTCTAAATTCGATCCCGCCGGGTTACGATAACTTAATCAGGTGCGACCAAAAGCCCCAGTTAACGTCGGTATCGGGTAGAATTCCACCGTGTCCCAAACCCGAACTATATATAAGGTTGATTAAGCCTCATTTGAAGCTTTTTAACTCTCTCTCTAACCTCTCTGATCAAATCCAAACTGTAGGTCAAAAAATCATCAAATTAAGGCTCCAAATTATCAAGGTAACTTCCCTATCTCATAGATTAGCATCTTTAGCCTTCAATTTCGTGTTCAAATAATGATTTGGGACCATAAACATGTGTTTATGGCCCTGGAACATTCTTGGGCCATGAAAACATATAACTGGGGGTTTTTGAGCCTTAAAACCCTTCCAAACCACCTTTGCAGCTTAGATATGGTTTATGGACTTACTGGAATGGACTTAGAACACCTTAAACTCATTAATAGAGGAGTAAACATGATTTTACTGCCCAAGAACATGCTTGGGCCGTAAACACCCACTCATGGGTAGTAAACTCCATCTAAGGTGTTAAATTGCCATTTATACACCTCCTAAGCCTAAAACTAAAGCCTAGAAACAACCCCAAACGAATTAGAAGCCTTAAACTTATTGAAAACCATTACCTTAGGAGTTCACGGCCGTAAACCCCGCAAGGATGGGTTCCTGGGCCGTAAACTCCTAAAACATTGTCAAATGATGCCTTAAATTCCATCCAAGGCTTGTAATATGACTTGAAATCACATGTGATTGACCTAACGCCACCAAAACACGTTTTGAATGTGTACATAAGAGCTTACGGCCGTAAAATCATAGTTTACTGCCCTAAACTCCTCAAATTGTCCTTATGATGTCCAAACTACTTTCCCATGCCTTAAAACCAAACCTAGAATTAACCCTCACCTGATACAAGGCCATTTAGCACCCTAGAACACCCCACCATGAGTTTACGGCCGTAAACTCATGGTGAGTGGGTGTTTAGGTCCGAAAAATCTCTTGGGAGTTTACTGTTGAAGAGTAAACTCCATATCCAAGCTATATGCGTCCATAGATGTCATTCGGGTCCCTCCAAATACTTGTAATGAAGTGTTTTCGCATCTAGAAGTGTATGTCCTCAACTAATTAGTGATTCAAGTCCTAATTAGATACAAATGTGTATCTTTTCATATTAATAGGTATCTTGTGCGTTTGCAAACCCCGAACTGACGTTTAGGATCCAAACCGACGCGTTCCTCAACCGATGAGTTCATACCCCTACCCTTTTTCCGTGTATTTCAAATGTTTTCAGGGGGAATACAAGAAAAAGTACAAGGAAATATTGTACATAAACTTATTATTTTCAGTTCAAATGTTTCATATTATGCATGCTTTTAATATCAAAAATCGTATTAACCAATGGTTCGAATTGCAGAGTAAACTGTCAGACTAAATGTAGATTCCTTTAAAAAGTGTTATAATATATATATATTACATATTATATATTGCAAAGGAATCATACTAATCATAAAATAAGATTAATACGTAAGTACAGTCAGGGCAGAACGAATACGAAATGAATAGGACAGAACGAATACGAAACGAATAGGATAGAATGAATAGCAAAGTACAGTTAGGACAGAACGAATACGAAACGAATAGGATAGAACGAATACGAAAGAACCATTAGGATAGAACGAATAAGAATACGAAATAACGCCTTTGGATGATGCCAAGACTTTGGAAGTACATTTAGTCTACGCCTTGAGTGTCACCAGAGTTTCGGAAATAATTTGAAAGTACGCCTCTGGACGTCGACTGAGTTTCGAAAACTTACGCCTTTGGATGTCGACAGAGTTTTGGAGATACGTTTAATGTATGCTTTTGGAAGTCACCAGAACATCCAATATATAGTTAATGTACGTTTTTGAGTGTATCCAAATATTCGAAAATACAACTAAGTACAGTAGATAATCGACATTCGTGTGTAGGATAACTAAGATATCAGAATACCTAACTAATACTATAAGTATGGTAGCTACTAGTACATCGAAATCTAAACTAAGAACTAACCACAACGCTTAGGAAAATATGGGATTTTCCTAGGATAACATAACAACTCGTAAATGAATTAAGTAACGAATGGATAACTAAACTATTTGGAAAATATGGGATTTTCCTGGAATAACATAAAAACTCGTAATCGAATTGGTAACAAAAGATAACTAAATTGTTTTTATAAGAAAATATGGGATTTTCTTGGATAACAACTATTTTAGAAAACCAAAGGAAACTCATTCTTTTGAAAACTATACCGCTTATGAACTCATCGGCTTTATGCTGATTTTCAAACTACTTGTATTCTCAGGTCCGCATTAGACAGGTACACCGCCATCTTTTGGAGAAGACGGAGCGTTTAGAAGACTCGTCTTTGCTTTTGTTCATATGATATATGTGTACAACACTTGTATAACTTTACTTTCAAACAAATGAAATGATTCTATGTAATGTAATGTTTTGTGTTTACTGTGCTTACTATGTACATTGGTTATCATATTTAACATGAAGTTACCTCCGCCCCGGAACATTTCCGCCCTGGGTTTCGGGGTGTGACATAAACTATTATCAATATAGTGTGCATTGAGGATTTATAACTCTGTTCTTAATTCATAATAATTGTTTTTGCATCAATCACTTGATTGGAATTCTGCACCAATTATTGTGATTTCGATTGATAGTATATTTCGGGTATTACAATTGATATCAGAGCAAGGTTTTGTGTCAATCGAATTGGCAGGATTTTTAAACGATTATTGGAATTTCTCTTGGTATTTTAATTTTTTTTTCGAAAAATTGTTGCTGCTTTTCTTCGTTTTCTTCATTTATTGAAGACGTTAATCGAAATTGATTTTGATAAATTACCAATTTTGTGTTTCTGGTACTTTTGTAAGTTTTTCGAACTGATCTGGACGTTGTCGGTTGCTGGTTAAAGTTCTCGGCTAGGTTTAAGGTGATTTTAGTGGCTACCTGTGTTCTCGGTCAACAACTTGGTAAATCGCCTAGTTCTTAGTTAAACTTTGTATTTGTTCAACGATCTCGGAGAAAACATGGTCTTCGATCACGTTCTCGGTCAACGTTTTCGGTTGAAGGGTTTTCGGTCAACAATTTTTACTTTTTGATTTTTCTGTAGAAAGTTTAGTAGTTTTCGGTTAAATATCATGCTTTTCGGTTTACAATGGACTCCTACAACACTTCTCTTTCTACAATGAAAAGTGAACTTGATTCAGTTATGAGGACAACAACTCGAATTGGCCATCTACTGATTATTGATGGATTTCCTGAATGGAAATTCAGATTTGAGAAATATTTTAAAATGAAGGATAGCAAAGTGTGGAGAAGTTTCTTGAGAGGTCCTGTCAAGATCACAAATACCTTAGATGATGAAGCCAAAACTGTGGTTGACAAGCCAATTGAAGATTACACCAAAGAGGACTTCGACAAAATTGAAGATGATGAGAAAGCTCTGGCCTTTCTTACTATGGATTTCTCTCCTGACATTGCTCAAGGTTTTCGGGAATATAAATCAGCTAAGGTTTTGTGGGAAGTCTTGATTGAAGTGTATGAAGGGAATAAGGATATGAAGCAAAGCAGACAAGATCAGCTTCTTCAAAGATTCAACATGTTCAATGATGTTCTTAGGGAGACTCTGGAAATTCAGTTACAACGTTTTATTACTCTCAACAAAGAAATGAGCACCGTTGCAATTGTGTTGTCTCGCTCTAAGATAAATAAGAAGTTGCTTAATTCACTTCTTAGGATTTGGGATATGAATGTATCTATGATTAAGAAGACAAAGGACCTGAGAAAACTTTCTCTTGCCGAAGTGATGGCTATTATCAAGGCATGTGACATGGATGACAGGCAAAGAGACATGAATCATGTCAATTCCTACTCAACTGCAAGCTTAGGAGCATCCACTAACACTGCATTTTCAGCTGTTTCATCGCATCATGCTCCTCTATCCTTTGGTCCACCAATGGTATCTCCTAACTCCTCTGCATCTAGTTCCACCACCAAATCCACCTTGCAATCTTCAGTTGCTACCAAAGGAGATGAAGAAAACATGGCTCTGATGGCTGGATTCATGAACCGCTACGATGCTTTTTTTGCTGGTGAATTAGTTCCTCCAGTTATGATTGGAGAACTTGATCATATTCACCCTGAGGATGTTGAACAAATGGACATATCATGGCAAATTGCTATGACGGTGTTCAAGGCAATGAATTTCACTCAGCGAATAGGAAAGAATAACTGGGGAGTGAATATGGATAAGAAAGTGGGCTTCAACAAGAGCAAGTTGCGGTGTTATAACTATCACGAGGCATGCCATTTTGCTCGTGAGTGCATCAAGCCAAGAGTGGAGAATAATGTTAAGAGGGATTTGGTTCCAACTGGAAACAACAGAGAAGTACGTCAGAATAATGAGAAAGCTATGGTGGCACAACAGTTCTAGTGGGAAGATCAGATACAGGGTCTAAATATTGCTAAAGATGGAAGAGTTAATCTTGCTCGGATTGAAGAATGTGAGGATGCTAATATGGCTGAGGAGAAGATGATAGAGTTGCAGTTTGCTTTCATGGTCTCCACCACTCCTACCACCAAAGAGGTTAGTGAAGTTTCATGCTCTAAATCTTGCGTGGATAAGGTTAATAAATATTGTGAGCATATTGAGTTATTTGTTAGAGAGGTTTTCGATCTTAAAAATGAAATCTATGAAATTAAGAAAGTAAACAAGCCTCTTAAAGAAAAACTAGATGCTCAAAATAAAGATTTAATTAGGATTAGGGAGGAATATAGCACCAAATGTGTTCATCAACGTTATGCAAAAGAAGAAATTGCCAAATTAACTGTCGAACTTGATGCGTTAAAAGCTAAATTTAAAGATGCTGAACTTAACTTCAAAAATTTTGATGTGTCAAGTGAGATAATTGAATCTATGATAGAGAAACAATTGAAATGGAAACATAACTGGAAAAATGGCTTAGGGTATCATAGTGTTCCACCTCCTTTTAATGATAATTATGTTTCTACCTCTGAGACCATAGAAATAGAAAGACCAGCTCAATATGGCCAGCCACCTGTATGAAATTCAATTAAGACTGAACAACCTAGCTCCACAACAAGTGTTGAGGTGAACGCTACTGACGTTTCTACCTCATGTGTAGATCAAGTATTTGTGGAAGATGAGGACACGGAGGACTTTAATAATGCTAGTTCTGTTGAACACATTTCAAAGAGTAACATTTTTTTCTTCGTTTTCAAATAATCGTGTGAACAAAGATATTAAAACTGTTGTTTTGGATTCTTTTGAAAATTGTGGTGATGTTGCCTTTAATTCAAATTCAAAAAGTCATGTTTTTGAAAAATTTAAGCCATGTAAAGTTGTGAAAGAGTCTAATAAATGTAAATGTGCATGTGGAAATTCTTTGAAACAAGACTCTTTTGGACCCAGACCAAGCTCAAATAACACTTTCTTGAAAAGACATACTTGTTTTAATTGTGGGACTCCAGGTCACATTGCTAGAAACTGTCCACATCATTCACATGGTCCCTTCTCTCAATTCAGATGGATGAATGTGCCAAGGGGGAGATCTTCCAAAAGAAATCCTTCGAGGTCACATCCCCGTAATAACAATTGGAATGTTGACAAGGCCAAGAATCAGGCCTTCAAGGACAAAAAAAAAAGCTAACTCAAGAGATGGCCCAACCAAACCAAGTCGGGTGAGGTCAAAGTCATCTCAAGGGTCGTCCTCTACCTCACACTCACAATACAAGCCAAAATCGAATGGCGATCCCAACCTAAAGGCTAGTAAAAAGGTTCCCATTCGGTCAAACAAGAAAGTACACAACCAAATTATCAATGGGTTCCTAAGGTACTTTCTTCTAAATCATCAACTGGTCCAAAAAGGTCTTCAGATTCTTTAAAATCATTATTCGATAAAAAAGATATGGTATGGGAAAGAGTATACCAAGTTGATAATAATGGTAAATCTAGTTTCAAGATGGATTGGGTTCCCAAAACTAATTAATCCCGCAACATGTGCAGGAATAGCTATGGAGGAATATCATCAGACCCTGGTATGTTGAAAGTGGTTGTTCCAGGCACATGACAGGAGACATATCATAACTGCACGAAATTCAAAACATTAATGGTGGTTATGTCTACTTTGCGAGAGGAGAAAAGTGAAAGATCACTCAAATGGGGACCATTACAAATGGTGTGTTGAACTTTGAAAATGCTAACTTTGTTCCTGAATTGAAACATAGTTTGCTATGTCTCTCAAATTTTCGATAGAGACTTTTCAACTCATTCTACCTAGAAGGAGTGCTTAATTCTAAATCCTGGTATTGTCATACCAGAAGAATGGATCTTGGTAAGATCAGAACATCAAAACAATGCCTACATCATCGACATGAATAACAACATCCCAGAGAAAGTTACTTGCTTGTTCTCCAAGTCTTATGAACATAATGCTATACTTTGGCATCGTCACTTAGGTCACGCAAATGCAAAGAATCCAAATCATCTTGCCAAAAATGACCTTGTTCGAGGGTTGCCTATTAAAGACTTTGTCACCTTTGAGAAATGTGTGGCATGTGCACAGGGAAAGCATCATCAAAAACCACACAAGCCAAAAGTAGGCAACTCAATTGACACACTTCTTCAATTGCTTCATATGGATCTCTTTGGACCAGTCAACGTTCTTAGCATCAACAAAAGCTCGTACTGTAACATCCCGGAATAGCAAGAGTAAAGTTGAAGGGCTAAAAGAGTAAAATGGGAAGGAGCGACTCGGTGAGTCCACGAGTGGACTCGGCGAGTAGGGTCGCGACTCTAGTCGCGTGTTAAATGACCAACTCGGCGAGTAGCATGGGTGGCTCGGCGAGTTGGTGCTGAGTGGAGAAAACCCTAAATCCGGAGGTTGAGCCCTATATAAAGAACATTATGTCTTCTCCCCATCCTCCTTATCACCCCTTGAGTTCCAAAAGCCCTGATTTCGTGAGAAAACACCATTGTTGAGTGAATTGGAGCTTGGAGAAGTGGTTGTTGAAGAAATCTTGAAGGATAAGAGACTTGGATCAAAGGGCTTTGCAAGGATCCAGATTAATCTTCTCTTGGAGCTTCCTTTTGAGGTATTATTTGTTTGTTTGAGCTACTATTGTCTAGATTCATCATTTTGGGAGTGTTAGAGATCATATTTTTTGGTGTATATGAGTTTAGAGGTTAGATCTCAGGTTGCTACCTCAGATCTAGAATGGAGAAGGGCTAGAGTGCATTAAAGTCCCTGTGGTTGAGTGCTTAGTGAAGCCATCATGTCCCAAACCCTAGCCCTAGAGTGTAAAAGGCCTAGATCTCTTTGGATTCACGTAAATTTTGCCACTTTACGTGATGGATGGGTTGTAGGAGGCTAGATCTATGTTTTGGATCAATTGCATGGCCTGGAATGCTTCTGTATGGATTCAGACCGGTGGTACTCGGCGAGTCACATGGGTAGACTCGACGAGTTGCTTGAAGATGAGCTGGAACTCGACGAGTTGGAAGAACAACTTGGCGAGTTGGATGAAGATGGCCTGGAACTCGGCGAGTTGTAAGAACAACTTGGCGAGTAGGTTGAAGATATCCTTAGACTCGGCGAGTCTTGTCGAAGAGTCCCAATATTTTCTGGTTGAGTCGAGAATCGGTGAGTCAAGGGATGACTCGGTGAGTTGTGTGTGAGTGGACTCAGAGTTGTTGGACTCGGCGAGTCTTGGGGTGACTCGCGAGTTAGGTCACGGATTGAAGGAAGTTCTGAGCTTGGGGACTTGGCGAGTCATCGGGTTGACTCGACGAGTAGAGTCAGTCAGGGATTGTCTTTGACCTTGTCCAAGGGTTGACCAGTTGTCTTCCAGGGGTATTTTGGTAATTAAGGGTATTTATTGAGTTGAGTGTTTTGGTGTTCAGTGGAGGAGTTCGTGTCAGAGTTTGGAGCAGTGGGATCTTATCCTTTCAGCCGGTAGTTTCGAGGTGAGTTATCCTCACTATATCAACAGGGTCTACGGCACCAAGGCCGGCCCTTATCGGATTGAGATCCGGGTAGTTGTTGTTATGTTGTTGCTTTGATATGTTTGCATCCTGGTAGCTAGGATGGTACATGTTAGAGACCTGATTGAGATCGGTATCCTGAGAGATAGGGTGATGTTATGCTAGTGACCGGTTAGGTCGGTATCCTGGTTAGGATGATGATATGTTATGTGATCTGTTTGATCTGCTTGTTGACTGTGAATTGCTATATGATTGTATGTATATGTGCACATGGTTGTTTGGATTGGAGTTGGGTTGAGGCGGGTCCTGCTTTGTGCTGTAGGCCAAGATACCCAGGGCGGACCGGTTGTCCCGAAGGCCCAGCGAGCGGTACAGATAGGCTGTAGGCCCCAAGAGGGCAGACCAGACGTGCCGAGGCTCGGAGAGTGGACCAGGCCGACTGAAGGCCCGGTGCGGGCGGACCAGTCATACTGTAGACTCAGAGAGTGGACCAGGTGGATTGAAGGCCCGGTGCGGGCGGACCAATCACACTGCAGACTCGATGTATGTGGTTAGATTCGGAGAGTGGACCAGGTGGATTGAAGGCCCGGTGCGGGCGGACCAATCACACTGTAGACTCGAGGTATATGGCTAGACTCGGAGGGTGGACCACGTGGATTGTTGGCCGGTGCGGCGGACCAGTCCCACAGTAGACCCGAAGTGCATGGCTGTTCTGTGATTTGATATGTATGGCATGTTATGCGTGTATGTTATATGTGGTTGGTATTTTGGGGATATCTCACTAAGCTTTCGGGCTTACAGTTGTGGTTTAATGTTTTTCAAGTTCTTCAGGAGACCGTGGCAAGGCGAAGGCGTGATCGTACCGCTCCTCGTGTTTATATTTTGATGAGATTCTGGGAATACTTAAAATAAATTGTATTGAAAACCTTTTTGTAATAACTTTAATGGAATCGGGTTGTTTTCGAAAATTTTAAATTGGTTGAAATTTTTGGTCGTTACACGTACTGTCTGGTTATAATAGATGATTACTCACATTTTGCCTGGGTATTCTTTCTAAAAAATAAGAGTGAGACAACAAAGTTGATCAAGAGGTTCATCATCTTGATTGAGAATTAGACCAATGAAAAGGTGAAAGGCATCCGGTGTGACAATGAGACAGAATTCAAAAATGCTATTCTGGACCATTTCTGTGTTGAAAAGGGGGTACAACACCAATACAGTGCTACTCGTACACCTCAACAAAATGGTGTTGCTGAGAGAAAAATAGAACCCTAATTGACGCTGCCAGAATAATGTTGTGTGATTCAAAATTATCAGTGTTTTTTGGGTCGAGGCTATAAATACGACATGTTATGTTTAGAATTGGATCCTAATCAACAAACTTAAAATGAAGACTTCGTATGAAATTCTCTACGGATAAAAACCAACTATTGCCTATTTCTGCACCTTTGGCTACCATGCACTCTTCTTCATCTTGAAGCCACTCCAAAGTTAAATTCAAAGCTGATAACTGTGACTTTGTCGGATATGATAGACGTACAAATTATCGCGTCTACAATAAAGCTACCAAGCAGATCGTGGATTCCTTTGATGTTCGTTGGCTAGAAGAAAATGAGACAGATGCTCGAGTCGGCCCTGACTGGTTATTTGATTATGCTGAATTGTTAAAACCATTTTATGTGTTTTCTAATAATGTTTTAGGTTTTCATCCAAACTCGTGTGGATCAAGTAGAGATGATGAAGAAGAGGTAATCATTGATGAACCTATCAAGCCATTGATCCTACATCATGAAAATAAAAGCCTGAATGGTAGCACTCGGGAACACCAACCAGCAGTTGACGACTCACCTGCTGAATCTCCTAAAAAGGATGATGATTTACCGATTCTGGAAGAAAATGTCGCTTCTACTGAAAATGTCTCCTCAGACTCTGCAGAAACCTTTTATTATACTTTTATGGATTTTCTCTTTCCTGAGAGAATTCCTGATGAGTATGTGGCAAGTACTTCTTATGACTTCCGATCATCTGATAGCAATGATTCAGCCACAGGCAGGGTAGAGAACATCACGAATCTTCCAGTCTCTTCACAAGCGGTGGATCATGAGATTTCTTCAAAGGTTCAGCGAGATCATCCCATCGAAAATGTAATAGGTTCCGTGGCTGATGGAGTCCAAACCAGAAACCAAAGCAGATATGTTAACGAACGTCTATATTCGTGCTTCATATCCCAAATCGATCCAAAGAAAGTTGAGATGGCTCTTAATGAACCAAGTTGGGTGGATGCCATGCAGGAAGAGCTGAATCAATTTGAGAAGTAAAAGGTTTGGCAACTGGTAGAACTTCCTGAAGGAAAGAAGTCCCTTAACACTAGATGGGTCTTTCGAAATAAGAAAGATGATAGCGGGGTAATTGTACAAAACAAGGCGCATTTGGTTGTTCGTGGTTTCTGGTAGATTGAAGGCCTCGATTACACAGAGGTATATGCTCCTGTGGCTCGATTGGAAGTAATTCGTATCTTCTTAGCATACACCTCCTACATGGGTTTTACTGTATATCAAATGGATGTCAAAACTGCCTTCTTGTATGGAGAAGTAAAGGAAGAAATCTATGTGGATCAACCACCGGGTTTTGTCAACTCAAAATTTCCAAATCATGTGTACAAGCTAGACAAGGCACTTTATGGTCTCCATCAATCTCCTCGAGCTTGGTATGCCACTTTGACATAACATCTTTTAACTCGTGGGTACACAAGAGGCACGCTCGATCAGACGTTGTTCTTCAAAAGAGTGAAGGAGGACCTTATTGTTGTTCAAATAAATATGGATGATATTGTTTTTGGGTCAACAAATGATGAATTTGTTGGATTAATGTCTATGTCCATAACTATAATTGGTAAGACTTGACCCGACCCGGCATGGTCCATTTGGGTTGCATGGCATCATGCATTTGGATAGACTAAAATGAGAGAAATAACACTTAAGGTTTGTTAATATATTATAAGTTCTAATATATTAATAAGGTTATTTAATTAGTATTGATCAAGAATTAATTTCGAATTAATTAAGTGATCAAAGGAGACTAATTAAATATATGGGTTGATTGTGTAAATCATTCATTCTTATATATGTGGGCTTGTGATCCAAGATTCCTTATGTTGGACTAAGTCCATGGGGTGACCCATGGATGCTCCATGGAGGTTAAAATCCATGGAGCATAAGGAATGGGTAAAGTCATGAGTTACATGGTGTAACCCTAATAGCCACCATATAAAAGAATATCATGGCTCAAGAAATCATGCACTATGTGTGAGTGTGAGGGCTAGACGATTTCAAGGAGTGTTCAAGTTTCTCTCAAGTTATTCCAAGTGTATTTGGTGTTGTGTGAACCATTTGAGGTGTCACACTTGGGGCACTAGGCACTCAAGCTTCATGAAGACTTTCTACATCAAAGAGGTATGTATTCTATCTTGTTATATTCATTGTTTTGTATGCTAGATTAGGATAATACCTTGGAAGTTCATATTTGCATGTATAATAGAGAAAACATAGATCCAAGATATTTAGGGTTGCATGTACACTTAGGAGTGTTAGAATGCTCAAAACCCAACAGTGGTATCAGAGCCACGGGTTGTTTTCTGTTATATTGATGCAAATATTTTTTTTTCAAAGTTGAAAAAAAAAGGAAAAAAACATGAAGTTTGTCAAATTTTAAGATAATTACTTCTTCTTGTGAAAAACCAATTATTTGTAAAATTTGAATAATTTGCTTTATGAGTTGAATTAGGTCAAATTTAATAAAAGATAAAATGATATGATTATTTTATTAGTTTTAAAAGTTTGATCTAAAGAGTTTTATTTTTCGAAACCTCCATAACTTATGGATATGAAAAGGTTTTAAAAAAAATTGATTCAAAGTTTTTATGGAGTTACAAAATTTGGTGTTAATGTTTTAAAGGATTCCATAACTTAAGAATAAGTTATGGATCACCAAAAGTTTTTTGTGTTACCTTGTTTTATGAGTGAATTTAGATTAATGTATAAAATTATGTGATAGTTGGTTTTAATCCAAATTAATCTAAAAGAAGTTCATAAAATGTGTTTATGTAACTTATAAGTCACATTTATGAATCTTAAAACTCATAAAACTTGCCATAGGTTACAAAATGAAGAGTCTTTTTCCTCATTAAATTGTTTATGGCTCCATAACTTGTCCTCAAGTTATGGATGTTCAAGAGTCACTTCATTAAAGTCTTTAAAACTTTAATTAAACTCATAAGTTATGAAAATCCAAGAGTTTTGAATAGTTTCAAAACTTGCCCTCTAGTTTTGGAATTTGTAAAGCTTTCCCCATGAATACTTTAATTCCAAGTTAGCCCTTAGAATTCTAAAAGTTTAAATTCAACCCTTATACTTTATAATATTATAAGTTAATAATATTTATATATATATATATATATATATATATATATATATATATGTATATATATACATACATATATATATATATATATATATATATATATATATATATATATATATATATGTATAAGAGTAAAGTCAGTCTTATCGTTAGTAGGCCTCATTCACGAAGCCGGTCTATAAGGGGGGTATAAGGTTACTGCCTATAAAATAGCAGTTTAATGGGTGTCCACTCTCACCCACCGCTTCCTTGACCGGTGGAGGGTCGTTAGCCGAATGGGTAGGACAAGGACTAGAATTCTCCCTTCATTAAAAGTATTAATGATAAATACTAAGTAACTATGTCACACCCCGAAAATCAAAGGCGAAAACATTTCCGGGATTAACTCCACGTTGAGTATCAAATCAAATGCACATAGTAAGTAAAGTGAAACAAACATTACATTACATATCAAAAAGTTTTACAATTGTTTCAAAAGTAAAGTATATAGTTGTGATACATAGTATAGACATAAACAAAACGAACGGGTCTTGTACGCACTCCATCCTGGAACAAGTGATCTTCGGGTACCTGTTATAATGTTGACCTGAGAACACAAGGGATTTGAAAATCAGTATAACGCTGGTGAGTTCATAAGCGGTTTTTGTTTTGTGAAAATGTTAAAGTAAAGTTGTACACTGAAAACACGTGTTTTCTGTGGAAATGTATAGTTAGGTTATCTGGTTTGTTATACTGTTCTGGTTATGTACCAATGGACTCCCAGGAAAGTCCCATACTTTCCTGAATGTTGGTTTCCAATGTAGAAGATGTATATTGAAACCTGGTTATCTTGTGAAGTGTGATAAGTTATTCATTATTACTATTGAGTAAATCTCTGTTATCCTAATTGCGAGTTCCATAACCATACTATAGATTAAATGTGGCAATAAGAAGTCCACATCACCTTATGACTTTCGTCACCCTTGAACCATTTCGGTTCGACTGTAGCTAGCAGCCAGGTGTGGGGTAGTCAGCCCCGTATAGATCTATACACTCAAGTCACACTCTCTAATCCTAGAGATTCTGGTTACGGGTGTAGTCCTCCACTCGCGTATCTCTGTGGAGTGTTCGCCAAGGACGTGTCTCCAATCATACATGAATAACAAATTTACTAGTAATAATATGATGATCCTCCACTCGCGTATCTCTGTGGAGTGTTACCGAGGACAAGACAGTGTACAAGTTTTATGTTCATATGTTCTAATGTCATGCTTTTAACTGATAAAATGTGGAAAACCATTTGTGAAATATATAAAACATAATAGTTTATAAACCCATTTCACAAATAATACGTTTACGTGATCTGCATGTTCAAACGATTATCAGTTGTATCAATCAGTGTTAAAAGCATATAAAATGTGAAGCACACACACGAAAACAAGTTTTGAGTACAAGAAATCCCTTGTACTTTGCTTGTGTTCCCCCCTGAAAACAGTGAAAAACAGTGAAAAAGAGTAGGGGTATGAACTCACCGCTCAATGTAGAGATCGAGTGTCAACGGATGCCCTGAACTCCAATGTCCCCTATTTTCCATGTGATGACACATAAATGAGTTAGAACTAAGATTTTCCATGACTAAACATGATGGAAAAACATCCTTAGGGCTTGGAATTACTAAGAATAAGTGTCCTATGATCCAAACTTAACGATTTATGCAAGTTTAGGGCCAAAAATGGGTATTAGAGTGGGTGTATGGTCTTGAAAATGAGTGTGCGGCTGGGGAGTGCGGCCAGGAGTGTGTGTGAGGCAGCACACAAGAGTGTGCGGCCGTACAGAGGGTGTGTGCGGCCGTACACAGGAGTGTGCGGCCGTACACTCCTCATTTGAGTCCAAATGTTGATTTTGAAGTGTATGCTCTTCATACTTGGGAATTTTGAATGTATGCTGCCCCCATTTGAAGGTGTGCGGCCGTACACCTTCATGGGATGATGAATATAATGAGTTTTAAGCTTGGGATTCAAGTGTTTACCACTACACTTAGCTTGAAGATGAAGTAGATCACGATTATGAAGCCTTCCAAGTGTTCTTGGTTAATGATTTAGAGAGAGAGAGAGAAAGTAAAGAGAGGGAAGAGAACATCTAAATGAATGAATGAAGAGGTATCCATCCATAAATCGAATTGGGTGTGAGGTTGAGGGTGTTTGCGGTTGGGTGTGTGGCCGTACACACAGGTGTGTGGCCGCACACACCTTATTTGGTGAGTTTTGGTCCGATTTTGTGATACTAAACACTCTCCAACCCTTCCTAAGACTCATATCTAAATTATACTAAGTCTAAAGCACCCATATGGACTCACAAGAGACAATGAACTCAAGTTTCAGAGCTGAAACACAGATCAATTACATGGATTAGAAGTTTCGGGTTGTCACAAACTAAACTCTTAAAAATACTCAATATTAGTTACTTAGGAAAATGTGAATAAGGTGCTAATCCATGAAATTACACTTTGCACTTTGTTTAAGTCGGTTAGTGGAGCGTGTGTGGTTAACCGTCACACTAACTCGTATTTAACAAGGTAGGCAAAGGGTAACTTAATGTTTATCATAGTATCGATGGAGCGTGTGTGGTTAACCGGCACATCGATTGAGGGGTAAACACTTAACGGTACCAAGTAATTTGCATGCTTACTTCACACCTTGTTTTGTGATCTTCGGCATCCCAGTCACAAAACCTGAAGGGCACACTTGAGATTGAAACATGCCATTGAAAAGTTCATTGAATCTCAAAGATCTAGGAGTTTCAAAAACCAATTAAAACCTAATAATACATTTTGTTTATCTTGGTGAAAATTGGTGAATCGTCATTCACCTACCTTCAAATATTTTATAGCTTGGATTATGGCATCCCTCTTCTAAATTATAAAATAGTTTGTTGGGTCCTGGCCTTAATATTTCATATTCGGTGTCGTATTAAGGACTTTAAATCAACTACCTTGAATATCTCCCAAAAAGATGTCTGGTTTAGACATTTATGATCTTCCTAAATCTCTTGAAACAAGCTTTCCTAAATGAAGATGATGTCCCATGGAAATCATACTTCTTTCACCTACTCCAATTATTCTCCCTAACCCACAAGTTCTTGAAAGTTTTAAGGTCACTCAAGCCCTATTGGCAAGCAAAGGTCTATGTGAGATCACATCTTGGAGATGTAGTCACATATTGACAAACCGGGAGAGTTGGGTGTCAAAGTGTTGAGAAAGTTGGTGCCTCAACTACTTTCTAAGTCACATAGTGAGTTCCTTTGGGACTCCTATGAAACAGACTATGAAAAGACCCTTAATGATCTTATCTATTTGCTAAGATCAACTTCCTAAAATTTGTGGACATTGACAATAATGACATTGGATATCCAGTAAAGCTCTCTCTTTCTAATGGAAACGGATCGGCCATAGTCAACTCGGTTGACCAAATGGTAAAGAGAGAGGCTAAGTCTGAGATAGTCCCATTATCAAGGGTCCATAGGTAACTATTGCCAAAGGAAGGGGCATTGGTTGCGAAGCTGCCAAATTTACCTAAGGATGTTAAAGTCAATAACTTTGGCTCTACTTCAGGTAAAGTCCATTGTCTAACTCTATTAAGTGCATGTTGATTCTGATCGCGAAGATGGATTTCAATCACATGGTTCGGTGATCAGAATTTTGGGCTATTACTTAAGAGTTATAATATTTATATTGCTTAGGAATAGATAACAACAAGGTTTTCATATGGATTGTAAGGATAAGTTTTCCGCAAAGTTTTAAAATAAAAGAAAAAGGTTTTGATTTTATTTATTTTAAGTATCCTTACAATGGCATTTGTGAAAAGTTGTTGCTTATAAGATTCCACGGATAGCAATATTGGAAAGTGAATTTGATTCTTTCATTTGTGGTAGTGTCTAAATTTACCAAATAAGGAAAGACTCTCATCACCCAAGTTTCAGTTGGATAGAAACTTGGAATCATGCAAGTTGTATATCATGATGAATGAGAACTTTCAAACATTGAAAAAAATTTAAGACTAACTACTTGTTCACATGGATGTATGAGTGAAGTGAAGGACTAAGGGATCGACTACACATTCTTGTGCACTGGTCAAGTCCACCACAAAAGATCGATAAGACTATTCGTCATGGTTTACTAAAGCTCAGTAAATATGATTATACTTACAAGCTTAAGTGTAACTCTGAGACATTGGAAAAGGTTCCAATGTATGGCACAGCGAATAAGAAGAATCAAATTAGGCAGAAGGATAAAATTTTCTCAAATCTGAAAAGATGGGAGAGTACTTTAGTATCAGTTTTGTGATCATCTTAATGATTAAGAAACCATAGCACAATTAGTTCTCTAAGGAAATCTTAGTGCATTCTTATGACTAAGACGAGGAATCTTGAATTGTTGAAATGGTTAAATCAAGAAGATGAGTCATACTTCGTTCAAGTACAAGTCTTAGAGTCATACTCCAAGATTGTAATTTGAGTTACATGTCTTAAAGAAAGTTTAAAACACTTGTCAAATGTAAGAGTAAAAGTTTCCTACTCTTGTACATTTGAAATTGGTAAGTTGTGATGTTTTGGATAAAACAAAGACCAACTAAGGCCAATTATGTGAAGTGTTTGTCTTGATTAGAATCTGCACTATCTCTTGGATGTTTGACAAGGGAGTCTTATAGGTCAAGAGGACAGTGGGAGTCTTAAAGGTCTTGAAAGTCTCAAGAACTAATCAAGAATAAAACCTGAAGTTCTTCATTAGCACACGACTTGAGGTTTATAACCTATCATGTTGACATATTCTATGCCCATTCCAGTTAAAGTTGGCTTTGCATATGAGTTTTTAGAGTTCTCAATTGGTTGCACAACAACTTTGAAGCAATGGCAGGCCCTTGAGCTGCCAGGTGGCAAGAGATAAAGATTGAGTTCAATCCATATGAGTTTGGATTTGTCATTATCCTTGTCTTGTGATGATGGTTTTGACAAATTCATATGGGTAGGAACTCATACACCATAAAAATCTAAGTGTCATAAGGTTTCTCTCCGATTCATGAAAATCATGGTGAGGAAACACTTTCACTAAGTAGATTTTAGCTAGATAGCAATTGCGATATTTGCATTCTCAAAGTCGTTAGTGGAGCGTGTGTGGTTAACCGGCACACTAACCTGGACTTGTGAGAAGTGGCAAAAAGTTCTAACCATTATGATTACGGCGTCCCTCTTCATAATTGTTTAGACACACCTATGAGCTATCTAAGGGAAGGTGTATGATTTTGATAAAATTTTATCAAAACAATCTAGTATCAGAAATCTGAACTTTGGTAAGAAAGTCAGCTGATTTCTGAGTACATGTCAAAGCTATTGGGAGCATAAGTGTCATGCTAATAATCATCATGTTAGTGGGAGCATGATAATTATGATAAGTATTGCAAGTTAGCAATGTTAATTATAGAAAACAAAAGTTTCAATTGGGAAAGAGTTGTTTTGCTATAATTAAGGGAGAGGAAATTATACTTCATCTCAAATCTAAAAGCTTAGATTGAGGTTTTAATCGTATTTAGTCAAGGATATATATATGAATTTCATGTTGGAATGGCTCAACATAAGAAAATTCTGTATATGAGTCCATTATTTGCGTTCTAAAATTCAATTATGATTACGACATCCCTTTTCATAATCTGAATTATGAGAACTTGGCAAATAGAAATGGAAATGTTATAGCAAAAGATTGGTTTAGTCTTTATGTGAGACATCATGAATCGTGTCCCATATGCTTCGGATATAGGGTCGATTACATGTGCTATATTCATCCTTTCTAAAATTTGTCAAATGCCTGGGGCACTAAGAAGGGAAAAGGTCAAGAATTGGATATGACTAAAAGGATTAATCAATTTTCGAGGACAATCTAAGGTTTACCAAAGATTGGGGGCTCAAGGACAGTCGGAAGTATAGTCATAATTCTGGAAGGACCATATTGACATAATCTATAAGGAGGCAACTCTTGTTCAGAAGTGATAGTCAAAATGAATCTGGAAATGTTTCAAAGTTAGAATTTTCAATCTATGTAAGATTAAGTAAACTTAATACAAGAAGGATGTTTCCAAGGAGTTGATCTCCTTTGGAATACTTTGTAATGTTTGTTGTCAAGTCCTTGTGACTTTGTGCATAATCGTTACAAGAGGACCAATGCATATAAGTTTAGAATCTAACAAATTTCAGTAAATCGCATGAATTTGGAATTTTTGCATTTGCAGTAAGGATTTGGGACTGTGAAAAGAGGATCATTGGAGTTATGTTCAATTGATCTATTTCACAAATTAAAGATCATAGACAAACATAGTATGCATACTTGGTGTATGACATGACTAGTGTTTAGAAAACATAGTGTACATGCTTGGAGCATGGGACAACTATTGTTTTAAATTCAAGAATAAAGTTGATAGTTGAAACAGTATACAATGAATAATGTGTAATCATATGGTGATAAATAAAAGGTGTTTTATTTATGTTCATAGGTTTTGACACCATATTGGATTCAATTATTATTGTGTTTCATTTTGCATGTTTTGACTTCCAGAATAAAATAGGTTATTCTTCTGGAATGACTAAGTTATTTAAACCATCCACAGTCGGTCATATGTTGGAAGTAGATATGAATCAAGACTGTCATGTGTTGGCTTGTAGAGGTCTAAGATGTTGGACAAAGGGCTACAACACTCATGAGTGCTCATAAGTTCTGAGTATTGGATTCAACCCGCGCTCATTGGAATCACTTCATGGATTTTATCACGAGTGATCATGAGACGATAATATCTTATATTCTTCAAACCTAGAGATATGATTTGTTACTATGAGTTGGTTGTACATTGATTGCACGAAAACGCATTCGGTAACTCGGTGTTATAAAACATGCATTTGTGTATGATTCAACAAGTAGTAGAACAAGCCATATGAGTCAAAGTTTATCCATTCCTTTTACCTTCAGGATAAAAGCGATATTTGTGGGCCCCTCGATGATTTGGTGATGACAAATGGAAGTGCTCGGCCGGGCCAGGACTGATTTGATTTGTTCAATTAGTTAGTCGTCATAAATCGGAAATCGGGAAACAACAAATGGACAGAGAGAATGATTATAATCCATGTCTCAATCCATATGATATCTAGAATGGAGGAATATATGATCCCTTATCTAATGGACAAGTCATTGACAAAGGTCAGAGTTCATCTACAAGGTCAGAGTTCGACAGAAGCTTTTGAGAGCTACGATTGCCAGTCAGTTCTTGAAGTCATACACAATAATAGTTTTAGAATTATCCAAGTGGGAGACTTTTGGATTAATGTCTAAGTCCATAACTATAATTGGTAAGACTTGACCCGACCCGGCATGGTCCATTTGGGTTGCATGGCATCATGCATTTGGATAGACTAAAATGAGAGAAATAACACTTAAGGTTTGTTAACATATTATAAGTTCTAATATATTAATAAGGTTATTTAATTAGTATTGATTAATAATTATTTGGAATTAATTAAGTGATCAAAAGGAGACTAATTAAGTATATGGGTTGATTGTGTAAATCATTCATTCTTATATATGTGGGCTTGTGATCCAAGATTCCTTATGTTGGACTAAGTCCATGGGGTGACCCATGGATGCTCCATGGAGGTTGAAATCCATGGAGCATAAGGAATGGGTAAAGTCATGAGTTACATGGTGTAACCCTAATAGCCACCATATAAAAGAATCCCATGGCTCAAGAAATCGTGCACTATGTGTGAGTGTGAGGGCTAGACGATTTCAAGGAGTGTTCAAGTTTCTCTCAAGTTATTTCATGTGTATTTGGTGTTGTGTGAACCATTTGAGGTGTCACACTTGGGGCACTAGGCACTAAAGCTTTATGAAGACTTTCTACATCAAAGAGGTATGTATTCTATCTTGTTATATTCATTGTTTTGTATGCTAGATTAGGATAATACCTTGGAAGTTCATATTTGCATGTATAATAGAGAAAACATAGATCCAAGGTATTTACGGTTGCATGTACACTTAGGAGTGTTAGAATGCTCAAAACCCAACAGAATTATGCAAGGATTCTGAAAAGGTCATGAAGATGAGGTTTGAGATAAGTTCTTTAGGAGAAATGACGATGTTTTTAGGATTGCAAGTGTGTCAGGATTCTTTGGCCATTCTACTGCATCAAGACAAATATGTTGATGACATGTTGGAGAAATTCGGGTTCAAGGATGCTAAAATTGCTCTTACTCCCATGGCTGAACGAACACTATTGACATCATATCTGGATAGAGAATCAGTTGATCAAACTCTATATCGATCGATGATTGGGTCTCTGATGTATCAAACCGCTAGCATACTAGATATATGTTGGATTAGGTGTCTAAGCCCATAACTATATTTGGTATGTACTTGAACCGATAGTAACATGGTCATTTTGGTTGCCTTCACCATAGCAACTTGACTGGATGAATTATGGAGAAAGAGGTTAATTATGATTTATTAAAATGTTATAGGAATAATATATTAAAGGAGGAATCATATTATTTAATTAATATTGGTCAAGAATTAACTTAGACTTAATTTTATGGTCAAAAGAGATTAATTGAATTAACGGGACTGATACTGTAATTATAAGATAGTTACAAAGTTGGGCTTAGGGTTCATAAGGAAGGGATGGACAAAATTTATGTGGGAGTCCACAAAGAATTTGTCCAAAGCGCCTTCTGGAAGGATCCTATGGGCTGCTTAAGGGCTAAGCAACTGGATTAGGGGTTTGATTGAAACCCTCGTTGATGGCACTCCTAATATCGGCCATTTGAAACCCTAGAAGGACCATTACCCGATTTTGTGCCTCTTCCCCTCTCTCTAATATTCTTCCATTGCTTGTGGTGTTCGTAATCTATTAGAGGCATCACATTTGAGGTGCTAAGTGCTCAAAGGTTGAATATCAAGATAGCTACAATTGAAAGGTAAGATTCTAACTTTGATTTAGATATAAGTTTCGATTTATGCATGCTATATTAGGGTTTATAGCTTTGGATGATTATTGCATGTACAATTAGAGAAAACCTAGATCCAAAGCTTTAAGGTTGCGTGTGCACCATAGGATTGATGTAATGCTCAAAACCCATCAGTGGTATCAGAGCCTATGTCGTTTTTCTATTATATTTGATGCATTGCTTAATTGTTCATATCTAGAAAAGTTGAAATCTTGCAATATGCTGATGAACTCATTGAGTCCTCTGATGAAATTGACGAGTCAGGGCTACTCGACGAGTCCAAAGTTTGACTCGGCGAGTTAGCTCGTCAGTTGGCAGATTTTTTAGGATTTTGACTAGAATTGGATTGGGATAATTACCAATAATATTTTTAACAGATAAAATTCGATTTTTATTATATGTTAATGAATATCTTCATCCAGTTAGAAGATAATTTTCAAACTATAAGGTAATTATTAGCTTATATGATAAAGATAATTATTTGTATTATTTGATGTGAATTATCTTGCCATAAATTGAATTAGGTCAGAATTAGATAATGACAAATTATATGATTAATCAAACTCTTTTTTAATTTGATCTGAAAGGTTTTGAAAAAGTTTCAAAACTTGCCCTCAAGTTTTGGAATTTAAATTTTGAATAAAAGGTTTTAATTTTGAAATATTTAAATTCTAAACCCTAGAGTTTTAAAATTTTAAAATTCTACCCTTATAATATTATAATATTAAAAGATTAATAATTATATATATATATATATATATATATATATATATATATATATATATATATGTATATATGTATAAGACGAGTCAGTCTTACCGTTAATAGGCCTCATTCACGAAGTTGGTCTATAAGGGATGTTTAAGGAAGCGACCTATAAAATGACCGTCATTGGGTATCCATTCTTACCCACCGCACTCTTGACTAGTGGAGGTCGTTATCCAAATGGTTAGGATAGGACAAATTAATTCCTCATTAATAATTATAATGATTTATAAAGTAACTAAATGTTTTCATAAATTCCCAATCTTAGTTACATTATGAAAATGACGCTATTCCATGAAATTGCACTTTGCACTTGTCAAGTCGTTAATGGAGCGTGTGTGGTTAACCGACACACTAATTTTGGACTAGCAAGGGTGGCAAAGGGTAGCTGAATGTTTATCATAGATTAATAGAGCATGTGTGGTTAATGGCACATCGATTAGGTGATAAATGACATCGAGAGTACCAAACACATTTGCATGGTTATTCACACCTTGTTTGTGATCCTTGGTATCCCAGTCACAAACTTGAAGGGAATAATCGAGATTTAAACATGCCATTGAAAAGTTCAATGAATCTCAAAATATCTAGGATTTTCAATTGATTTAAAACTTAATATTCTTTTTTGTTTTTCATGGTGGAAATTGGTAAATCGTCATTTACCTACCTTCAAATTATTTGCAATTAGATTACGACATCTTTTTTCTGAATTGTAAATAATTGTGTTGGGTCCTAGCCCTAATTTTTCATTTGGGTGTTAAATTGGGGATTCTTATCTAATCTAAACTTTGTCTCTTTTCTTTTTTCAGATGTCTACTTCAAAAAAAAAACGCTTCTGGCTCCAACCCTTCTGGCTCTTTCTCCCTCATGAACTTGTGTGGGAGGGTGTTCTTTGATGGATCCAGTTTTAACAATTGGATTCGCAACATTCGCATGTTCACCTGCTACGAGGACAAGGAGTATGTTATCGACAAGGAGCCGAAGGAGATTGACCACAACACTGTTACTCCTGAGCAAATCGCTCAATATGATGCTCATGAGAGGGACACGATAAAGGTGTCATGTATCATGCTCGCGACCATGACTGCCAAACTCCAGAAGTCCTATGAGGACTACTATCCTTATGAGATGCATCAAGATTTGATGGAAAGGTACCATGAAAGTGCTAGGCAGGAAAGGTACGAGATCATCACCTCCATGATCATTATGAAGATGAAGGATGGAGAGTCCATCATGACCCACTTACAAAAGATGCAGAGATTTTTGGACCGCTTGCTAAAGCTGAATGTCAACTTCAACGAAGGGTTGGCCATAGATATTATGCTACACTCTTTATCTCCCTGTTATGATTAGTTTCGTATGACCTATCATATGAACAAGGAGGAGGTCACTCTAAGGAAGATCTAAGGCCTTCTGTGAACTGCTGAGAGTAGTTTATAAGACATGTTTGTTGCATAAACTCCTACTGCTGCTGCCTCTGTCTTGGCAATTGGGCAAGGGAAAGGGAAGAAGAAGAAGGTCCATCTAAGAGCTACAAGGGAAAGTCTCATGTTGGATCCTCTTCTAGTAGAACCAAAGGTGGTCTTGCTGCTCCCCCTTCCAATCCGAAGGATTCAGAGTGCATCTACTATCACGACAAATGGCATTGGAAGCAAAGCTGCCCGAAGTATCTGCAAGACATCAAGGATGGGAATACAAAGCCCACCTTCACATGTATTTATACTATTCAATCTAATAACTCATCACATGCTATTTCCTGGGTCCTTGATATAGGATGTGGTTTTTACATTTGCTCTTATTTGCAGCATCTAAGAAGAAGTAGGGATGTGGAGCATGGGAGGATGAACTTGATCATGGGGAATAGGAATGCATCGCCTATCACCAAGATCGGAGTTTTTTCTTTAGTGCTTAGTAGTGGGTTAGGTTTAGAGTTGAATAATTGTTGCTACTCTTCTGAAATGACATGAAACATTATTTCTTTTCATGGTTTGTATAAGCAAGGTTTTAGATTTTCGTTTAACAATGAAATTGGCTCTATTAAAGCTTTCTTGAATGGTACTTTCCATTTTGAAGCATTGCCTAGTAATGGTATATATGAAATTGTGATGGTTGTAGACAAATTAGGAAATAATATGTTGCATATCGATTAATCTAATTTTTTAGACAAAGCATGCTTGTGGCATTGTTGTCTTGGACATGTCAGCAAGAAGCGCATAACGCAACTCCAAAAGGATGGAGTCTTGGAGTCGTTAGACCTTAGGTCTGATGACACGTGCGAATCTTGTTTGCTTGGAAAGATGACCAAGTCACCCTTCACTGGTACTTGTGAAAGGGGTGATGTTTTATTGGATCTCATATATATATATATGGATGTATGTGGGCCCAATAGATCCACCACAAGGGATGCGAACTGCTTTTATGTAACTTTTATCGATGATTATAGCAGATATGGGTATATCTACTTAATCAAGCACAAGTCATAAACTTTTCAAAGTTTCAAAGAGTTTAAGCAAGATGTGGACAATCAGCTGGGTAGGAAGATAACGATGCTCCGATCCCATCGAGGTGGAGAGTATATTAGTATCAAGTTCCACGACTATCATAAGGAATGTGGAATTGTTTCGCAATTGACGCCGCCTAGGACACCATAGTTGAATGGTGTGGTTGAGAGGCGTAATCGAACCTTGTTTGTAACATCCGGGATTTGTAGGTTTTAATATTAATTATTTTATTGAATAATGGGTTGTTGTTGGTTTGGGCCAGGATAGTTGGGATTTAAGCTTTGGGCTGAGAAAGGCATTACGCGGGGCGTACCATGCTAGGTAAACGCAGCATACTCAAGAGTATGAGGCGGGGAGGCTATGTGTGTACGCCCAACGTACCAAAGGGTACACACAGCGTACGCGCGCAGGTTCTAAAACCCTAACTTTTAGAGCTTGATCCCTATATAAAGGATCTTATGCCTTTGGTCCAGCCTCCCTCTCACCTCTATGCAACATCCACAAAAACCCTAACCCCTATTTGTGTGTCCTTGTGATCTGGAAGCCATTTGAGAGTATCTTCGTGTACTTTTGTGTTGGATTAGTGTCTAAGTCCATAACTATTTTGGTATGTACTTGGCCCGATGGTGCATGGTCCTTTTGGGTTGGCTTCACCAAAGCAACTTGATAGGATGAATTATGAAGAAAGAGGATTAATTATGATTTATTAATATGTTATGAGAATAATATATTAAAAATCATATTTTTTAATTAATATTAGTCAAGAATTAATATGAATTAAGTTTGTCGCTAAAAGACATTAATTAAACTTAAGGAACTAGAATTGTCAATTGTGTGATAGTTGAATATTGGGCTAATGGACTCCATATTATGGGGGTGGACGATTTCTATGCGGAAACCCATTAGAAATCGTCCAAGGCCTCTAAGGAGGGAGTCCATGGGTTGCTTAGGGCCTAAGCATCCAAATTAGGGTTTCCTTGTTAGATAACCCTAATAGCCTCACTATTTAAGGACCCCTTGAGCACCAAAAACGTGGGGAACTGAACCCTTAGGGTTTCTACACGTTTTTTGAGTGTCTCTTCTCTTCTCATTCTTCATCCTCTTGCTCTTGGTGTTTGTGAACCATTAGAGGAGTGACATTTGTGACTCTAAGCTTTCTAAAGTCATTACAAGGAGGATTTGAGATTGTTATTACTACATAACAATCAAGGTAATATCTTAAACCCATTGTTATGTTAATATTGATTATCATATGTTAGATCTAGGGTTTAAAGTCTTGGATGAATTGCATGTCCAATAGAGAGACCTAGATCCAAGCATTAGGGTTTGTATGAGCACATAGGATGTTCTTATGGCTAAAAAAACCCATCAGTGGTATCAGAGCCTTGATTGGTTTCTTTTGTATTGATGCCTAGCATGTTCATTCTTGTTGCAAAATCGAAATTTTCGCTTTCTGACTGATGAACTCAGCGAGTCCATAGAGGAACTCGGCGAGTTCGAGCGTCAGAAGGAGGCAGTTTCGGGATTTCTTGCTATTTTACTCAACGATACTCACCTTAACTGTTATGTGTCATTAAAATTCGAATTTTAATCATATGTTGAGTGTATCCTTGATTAAACAAAAGATAATTACCAATTGATTAGATAATAACTTCCTTATTTGATTAAAGTTTGATTATTTGTATTAATTGGGTAACTTATTTTGCAAGAAATTGAAATTAGGTCAAATATAGATAATGATAAAATTAATTGTTTAATTTATATTATTTGTTATTTGATCCTTGTGTTGACAAAAAGTTTCGATTTTCCCCCTTTAGGTTTTATAGTTTAAATTTGAACTCAAAAGTTTTATTTTGGAATTTAATAGTTGAAACCCTAATGTTTTGAAATGTTTCAAAACTTGCCCTCAAGTTTTGGAATTTAAAAGTTGATTAAAAGTTTAATTTAGGAATGTTAAATTCTAAAACCCTAGTATTGTTTTGAAAATCACACCCTTATGGTTTTATTAATTAATTAAAGTGTATAATTAAAAGAGGTTTAATAAATCCATCAAGTTTTGGTTCATAATTTAATTGAATTAAAAGTATAATTGTTAAATTTGACCACCTAGTATTTTAAAAGTGTAAAATACACCCTATACTATATATAACATTAAAAGTCTAACATTATATATATATATATATATATATATATATATATATATATATATATATATGTATGAGTAAAAGTCAGTCATACCGTTAGTAGGCCTCATTCACGAAGCTGGTATATAAGGGGTGTTTAAGGAAATTGCCTATATAATGGCGATTGAATGGGTATCCACTCTTACCCACCGCGCTCTTGACTAGTGGAGGGTCGTTAGCCGAACGGGTAGGATAGGACAAAAACCTTCCATTGTAAGTATAATGAAGTACAAAAGTAACTAAATGTTTTACAAATTCCCAATCTTAGTTACTTTAGGCAAAAGTGAATTGATGCAATTCCATGAAATTACACTTTGTGCCCTTGCGAAGACGTTAGTGGAGCGTGTGTGGTTAACCGACACACTAAATGGTTCTAAGAAAAGGTAGCAAAGGGTGACTCAATGTTTTTCATAGTTCGGTGGACCATGTATGGTTAACCGGCACATCGAATATGTGACTGTAACATGTGGGGGCACCATGTAAGTTTGCATGGTTATTCACACCTGCTTTGTGATCCTCGGTATCCCAGTCACAAACTAGAGGGGCATATCGAGATTTAAACATGCCATTGAAAAGTTCAATGAATCTCAAAAGATCTAGGAATTTTCAATAGATTTAAAACTTAAACTGTTGTTGTTTTTCATGGTGGCAAATTAGTGAATCGTCATTCACTTACCTTAAAATATTCTACAACTAGATTACGACATCCCTTTTCTAGGTTGTAGTGTATTGTGTTGGGTCCTAGACTTAATATCTCATTTGGGTGATTTATTAAGGACTCAATCAATCAACTAACTTGAATTTATTTTCTCCCATTTTGTAGATGTCAAAGTACGACAACTATGGTCTTCCCAAATCTCGTGGAACAAGCATTCCACATGAAGATGATATTCCACGATTCAATCGAGGAACAAGATATCATGCTTCACTTCCTCTACCTCCTCCAATTATTCTCCCTAACCCACAAGATCGATGAATTGAAAGGTTCAATGTCACTAAAGCCCTATTGGAAATGAAACATGAAGATGGTAAACCCGTGTGTGCCCACGTTCTAGGAATGAAATCACACATCGATAGGTTGATAATGTTTGGTGTGTCATTCCCTGATAAGTTGGATGTGAACTGGGTTCTGCAATCACTCCCTGAATCATATAATGACTTCAAAAGAAAGTATTCTATGATGGATCATGACACAAGCCTCATTGACTTAACTTACATGCTCATTGCTGCTGAATCAGAAATGATTTGGCAAGGCAATGAAGCATATTTGTTGGGAAAGTCAACCAACCATACTTCCGAGAACGTTCTAGGAGAACTGACCTGCGTTTGTTGCCAAGTGAAAGGGTGTTGGATACAAGTCTGCCCTAAGAGCCTGAAGAGTCCAGAAGATGGGAGAGTCAAAGAGTATGGTTGTGCTTCAGGTAAAATCCACTATCTACCTCCATTAAGTTCCTATTCGTTGATTCTTAATACATGATGTGATAAGATTGCATTTGAATGTTTTGCAGGATCAGTGAAAAGAGAGGAAGCTTGATGGAAGAGCAAGATGAATCTAATCACGAAGAAATGGATCTCGATCACATGGATTTGAAGATTAGATTTTGAGCTAATAAAGTTATGATAGAGTTGTTAGGAATTTTTCTTTTTGACTACATAGTTTTCAGTTGATTTTGCATTGTAAGGACAAATGTTTTCCGCTGCTTTTATAAATAAAATAAATTTTGGTTTGACTCATTTATTTATTTCCTTTCAATGAAATCGTTATGAAAAATTGATGTTCGCATATTTCTACAACAAATGGATGTGATTCTTAATTATGCTATTTATAGAAATATCAAGAATTTACCAAATAGGGAGAGTTTCTCATCATCCAAGTTTCAAGTGGACAGAAACATGGAATCATGCAACTTGATTGGATGCTGAATGAGAAATTTCATATTTCCAAATTAGACTAATTCGTTCACAAAGTGTCAAGTGAAGGACTAGGAGATCGAGCACACAAAGTTGTGTGTTGATCAAGTTCACCATAAAAGTGACAAAGATATTCGTCATGATTTACTAAGGGTTTAGTAAATATGATTATGCTTATAAGGTTAAGTGTAATTCTGAATTGATTGAAAGAGTTTAAATCAATAGCAGAACGAATAAGAAGAATCAAGTAGGCAGAAAGATAAAAGTTTCTCTATTCTAAGAAGAAGGGAGAGTACCTTTTATGCTTTATGATATGTCTTAATGATTAAGAGCCATATCTCAATTGATCCTCTAAGTAAATATTAATACAATTGTATGTCTGAGAAGAGGAATCAAGAATTGAAGAAATGGTTAAATCAAAAAGTCAATCATACTTCGTTCCAAAACAAGTCTTAGAGTTAAGATTGTGACATTGAGTGACAAGTATTACAAAGGTTTATAACAATCATCAAATGTGGAAAGTTGTGATGTCTTGGATAAGACAAAGACCAACTAGGACCAATTTTATGAAGTGTTTTGTCTTGATAAAAGCTACACTAACTCTTGAATAGTTGTTTGTCAAGAAATGTTTATTGACAAGAGAATCTTATATGTCAAGGAGTCAGTAGGAGTCTTAATGGTCTTGAAAGGTTTCAAGAAAAAATCAAAATAAACCTTATCGATCATCACTAGCACACGAGTTGAGGTTTACAACCTATCGTGTTGACACTATCTTGTTTCTGTGTCGTTCCAATCGAGTTAATTATGCATGTGAGTTCTATGAGTTCTCATTTGAACGCATAAAAGGCAAGCACCATGACGAATGCAAAGTACATTGATAGGAAAGGGTGAGATGCTTAACTACATGGAAGACATGGTGGGCATTCGTTTTACCGTAAGGCAAGAAATCAAGATTGAGAAAGTTCGATCCATATGAGTTTGGATTTGTCGCAAACTTTGGTTTTGACAAATTCGCATGGATAGGAACACATACACCATTAAAATCTAAGTGTCATAAGATTCCCTCCTTCATGAAGATGACTGTGAGGAAATGCTTTCACTAAGAAAGATTTTAAGAAGATAGTGATTGTAAAAATTGTATTCTCGAATTCGATTATGCTTACAGTATCCCTTTCCATGATTCGAATTGTGATATTTGACAATTAGTCTGAATTGTTTAGACACACATGTGAGCTATCTAAGGAAAAGGTGTATAAGTTTGAGAAGCTTAGATAAAAGGATTATCAAAGCATTAAGTATTAGAAATATGAACTTAAGAAATTCAATAGGTATTGTTTTTCTGGAAGTTAAACTATTTTCTGAACACATGTCAAAGCTAGTGGGAGCATAAGTGCTATGCTTATATGATAATAATCATCATGATAGTGGGAGCATAAATGTTGTGCTTGTATGATTATTAAGGCAAGTATTGCAAGTTAGAAATATTAATTATAGAAAACAAGAGTTATACTTTGCAAAGTCGTAAGGGTTGAAAAGTTGTTTTGCTATAATTAAGGGAGAGAATATTATGCTTCATTTCAAATCTAAAGGCTTAGGTTGTGGAATGTTAATAAATTTAGTCAAGGATACATAGTGCATTCTCAAAATTTCAATTATGATTATGGCATCCCTCTTCATAGTTCGAATTGTGAGAACGTGACACATAAAAAAATTATGGCAGAAGATTGATAAAGTATCAAATCTCTATGTAAGACATTATGCATCGTGTCCCATACGCTTCGGATATATGATCGATTGCAAATGCTATAATATTTGACCATTCTAAAATTTTCCAAATGTCTAGCGCATTAAGAGGGAAAAAGGAGAAGAATCGGTTTTGACTAAGATAATTAAACAAGTATCAAAAGACAATCCAAAGCTTGCTGAGGATTGGTCGCTTGTGAGTAGTTGGAAGTATAGTATTGGATGGACCATATCGACATTATTATGAATAGAAAAGATTCTATTAAGAATGAGTTGTCATATGGCAAATATGGAAATGGTTCCATATTGGGAGTTGGATATTGAGAATCTATGTCTAGATTACAAACTTTTATGCAAAAGGATGTTCAAAGGAATGTACTTTGAGTGAGAGATATCACATCTATGGAATTGTTTAGTAACAATCTCCGATAGAGGACTTTGTAATTTCATTGGCAATAGTCATTGTGACTTTAGTGCAGTGATATTACGAAAGGGTCATTCCATAAAATGTTAGAATCTAACATGTTTTATAAGTGCCAAGAATTTGATATTCTTACACTTGTGATAAGGATTGGGAATTTTGAAATGAGTATGATTGGAAGTGTGTTCATTTGATCTATTTCACAAAGTAAGAACCGTAGGTAAACATTGTGTGCAATCTAAGAGCATGGGACAAGTGTTGTAATAATTCAAGTAAGAAGTTGATTACCCGAAACAACAAATAATGAGTAATCGATATGGTGATAAATAAAAGGTGTTTTATTTATACTCAAAGGTTTGGGCCATATGGGATTAGTATTATTCTTGTGTTTCACTTTGCATGTTTTGACTTCCTGAATAATTTAATTGGTTCAGAACAGTCAAATTATTCGAACGGGCCACAGTCGTTCATATGTTGGAAGTAGGTATGAATGAAGACTGTCATGAATTGGTGTGTGAATTGTCTAAAGAGTATTAGATATAAGCAAATGTTTGCTGCAACGTTCATGAGTGCTTATGAATATGATTTGAGCATTGGATTAAACCCATGCTCACAAGAATCACTACATGGAGTTGATCACGCGTGATTGTGAGTCGATAATATTATATATTCTTGAAACCGAGATGTGTGAGTTGTATCTTGCGAGTTAGTTGCACATTGATAATATGGAAACGCACCAGTAACTTGGTGTTATAAAACATATTGTTGTGTGTGATTCGGTAAGTGAGTGCAAGCGAGCATTGAGTAAAAGTTTATCCGTTCCTTTTATCCAAAGTAGGATAAAAGCGATATCTTTGGGCCTCTCGATGATTTAGTGATGGCACCTAAGCGCTTGGCCAAGCCGGGACTAATTTGATGTGTTCAATTGTAGTCTGTTGTCAGTCATCATAAATTCGAAGTCGCAAAATAGTATAGAGAGAATGATTAAGTTCATGTCTCATATCTATACGATATCTAGAATGGAGGAATGTATGATCCCTTATCTAAAGGACACGCGTATCTGATAAGATCAGAGTTGACAGCGGTTTTAGAAACCTACGATTGTAGATCAGGATCTGAAGTCATACGCAAAATATTTGTTAGACTTATCCAAGTGGGAGACTGTTGGATTAGTGTTTAAGTCCATAACTATTTTGGTATGTACTTGACCCGATGGTGCATGGTCCTTTTGGGTTGCCTTCACCAAAGCAACTTGATAGGATGAATTATGGAGAAAGAGGATTAATTATGATTTATTAATATATTATGAGAATAATATATTAAAAATCATATTGTTTAATTAATATTAGTCAAGAATTAATAAGAATTAACTTTGTGGCTAAAAGACATTAATTAAACTTAAGGGACTAGAACTATCAATTGTGTGATAGTTGAATATTGGTCTAATGGACTCCATATTAGGGGGGTGGATGAATTCTATGGGGAAACCCATTAGAAATCGTCCAAGGCCTCTAAGGAGGGAGTCCATGGGTTGCTTAGGGCCTAAGCATCCAAATTAGGGTTTCCTTGTTAGATAACCCTAATAGCCTCACTATTTAAGGACCCCTTGGGCACAAAAAACGTGGGGAACTGAATCCTTAGGGTTTCTACACGTTTTTTTGAGTGTCTCTTCTCTTGTCATTCTTCATCCTCTTACTCTTGGTGTTTGTGAACCATTAGAGGAGTGACATTTGTGACTCTAAGCTTTCTAAAGTCATTACAAGGAGGATTTGAGATTGTTATTACTACATAACAATCAAGGTAATATCATAAAACCATTGTTATGTTAATATTGATTATCATATGCTAGATCTAGGGTTTAAAGTCTTGGATGAATTGCATGTACAATTGAGAAACCTAGATCCAAGCATTAGGGTTTGTATGAGCATATAGGATGTTCTTATGGCTAAAAAAACCCATCCTTTTGGTGCTTTAGAAGAGAAAGGAGCTTGAAGAAGGAGCAACGATTTACCAAGAGCTTGTAGATCCAGGAGATTGGCATCATTTCTGACTCTTTTGAGGTATTGAGTTCCAAACTTGACCATTTCATGCTTAGATTTGTTTATAGGAGTGTTTAAGGTCACTTTTGGACTCCATTGTTGGGGCTTCTTGCATCTTAATGATTTCAGACCATAAGAGTTGTCCTTTTGGGCTCTTAGAGGCACTAAGAGTCATAAAAACAGACCTTGACGGTTAAGCCACAACCATGCAAGTGTTTGACGGTCATAAAGCTTGTTAAAAGGACCAAAATCATGTTTTTACCCCAACCATACATGCAAGCACTTAAACTTTGTGAATTTATGGACAGGAGGTCTTAAAGGACCTGAATCTACATTTTGGATGTGAAGACTTAATGGATTAAGTCACAAATGGTGTCCCAAGAAAGCTGGCCAGTACGTTAAGCGTACACCCTGGTACGCTGCACGTACTAGGTCAACTTCCCGTTTGCGGTCAAGACTAGCGTATGTTGGGCGTACGTGCCAGGTATGTCGTGCGTACGCATGCAGAGTGGCCACCTTGGGCTTTTTTGGGCTTAGAGGGTTGTGCCTGGACTATTGGGCCTCGTGGGCCACTGTGGGGTATAGTTTTGGGCTTGGGAACTTGGAATTAGAAGTATTGGGCCTTTTGGGCCACATTGGGCCACTCGAGATTATTTCATTTTGGGCTAAGGACTTACTAGTATTATGAAAACGCCCATTTGAAGATTAGGCCCAATTTAGAAAATTGGGCCATTAGTGGGCCTTTAGGGAGCCTTTGATGGGCTATGGGTACATTGGATTTAATAAGTTAGAATTCGGCCTTAGGAATGGTTTAAGTTATGCCAAGGGGGTAAAATGGTCATTTTACCCTAAGTAGTGTTATAGATTCTGAGTGAGTTTTATTATGATTACTAGGTTATAACCCGTGGAAACCACGGAGAAAAGATTTATAAAATTTTACTAAATTAATAAGATTTAAGTTTTGTTCAGACTTTTATATTGATTATTTAAAATTAATATATATTTTTACATATAAAATAATAAAATCATAATATTTAACAAAAATTGCCAATTTTTATGTGTACTTATTAACGAATATTATTTTGTTAAGTACATAATCGTACATATGACTAATATACTATAACATAATTAGGAACTACAAATTAGCCACACGATAAAGAATAAAAATTTAATAGACTCAAAATAATCCGAATTAGCCATACAATGGAAAAATTAAAAATATAGGTAATTTTCTATTAGTGAAACAAAACATAAAGTTTTTAGTTTGGGTTTGGGTTTGGATTTAGCTACATGAGATAGAGGAGATTAATAATAAGGTGAAATTCAAGTCTTCTATCCCACACATTCCATTCTTTTGCTGAAAAATCAAAGTCATCACGTCGTGACTAAAATAATAGAAAAAAATAAATAGTAAGGAGTAAAAGTGCAATAAAACATAGGTAACGCCTTATATCTTATAGATAAGCCATGTAATCCATTTTCTTTTAAAACGAAAGATATGAACAATATCTTTTGCTAACCAGCATTGCTTAGCATTGCTTAGAGGTAAACCAAATCTACTGCCTAACTTGTTAGAAAAAGTAACTGTGTGTTGGTATTTTATATTTAACAAAAACTAATATTAGAATACAATATTATTTTTTATATCGGGAGTTAAAATAACTTTTTATTTAGTATATAATACATATTTTTTTTATTTACCCCCACTTGGATTTTTTTATCGCATTAAAAGAAAAACATATAAACATTACATTTTTAAGTCATGAATTCTTATAGAAGAATATTAACCGCCAACATCGGACCAGCTGTTAGAGATTACTTCCTGTGAGATTCGACACTCAGCTTTATGTGGTGAGTTAACTTCCGATAGAAGTGGGTCTAAGGCCACAATGCCGGCCCACTAGTAGAGGCTTGTAGTTAGATGATTGTCTGTGTGATAATTGTCTGGTATGTCATTATCTGTTATGTTCTATTTGCCAGTATGTTATGATTCTATGTGGTAGTTGTAGTGTGAAAGAGTCCCCAATATCCGGTTGAAATAGACCGAAGGGGAGGCCAGCACCCATATATGCTAGACAGTTATCCGGATGAAATAGACCGAAGGGAAGGCCAGCACCCAGATATGCTAGGCAGTTATCCGGGTGAGATAGAACGAAGGGGATGCTGTCACCCAGATATGCCTAGGTAGATATGTTATTGTATGGTATGTGGTATGATGGGGACACTTACTAAGCTTTGTGCTTATGGTTTTCAGTTTTGGTTTCAGGTACCTCTTCATCGAAAAGGAAGGTGCTGGCACAGTAGCAACACATCACACACTTATGATTTCTGCATTTTGAGATCCATGGGATTATACTCTGACATTATTATTATTCCATGACATGTTTTATCATATTTGACTTATGAGATTATGGGTTGATATGATATTGATGACGTTTTTCAGTAAATAATTTTATAAGTTACTTGATTAAAAATGAAATTTTTGGTCGTGATTTTTGGGGTGTTACAAGTTGGTATCAGAGCCTTGGTTTGAGGGATTCGGGCACACTCTCGGGTGTGTCTAAACTCAAACTAAGGACTTGATATGAAAATTTTCAAAAGTAAAATCATTTTTTTATAAAAAGTAGTTGAACAGAAATTGAAAAGAGAAAAGAACTTTGAAAAGAACAAGGTGTGTGATGCGTGTGACTGGCCGAGCTCAAGTAAGTTTTCTCAAGGATACTCATACATTTTATGTTATGATATGATATGATTATGAGAACTGGATGCTAGATTAGGGCTAAGGATCTAGGAAGGATGCCTTATATGTCTATTGTATATGTATGAGAACTGCATGCTAGATTAGGGCTAAGGGTCTAGGAAGATGCCTTACGTGTCTGCTATATGTGCTTATTGAATTTCACACTAGAACTGATTAGATAGTGATATGATGGCCTAAATAGGATATGCTTGGTTTGGGTACTCAATGCCTGAATGCTGCTTGCTTTGTGCTTTTAGGAGTTCTAGTTATCTTGAATTAACTAGTCGACGAATACGTTAAGTTACATATTATGAGGACGAAATAATTTCAGAAGGTTAGGTCTAGCTCTAGTTCGCAGTTCTTGTCTGAGTCCAACTATTGTAGAGCAGGACCTCTCATTCGAAGAATTATCTGGTCTTAGTAATATGTAATGGTATTCGCGAGCTAGTTAGGGCGAGATAACATGGACTTCTTATGCAGCTGATAGCGGAGAGTAGGTCAGAAGATTACCCTAGGGTAAGCCTATGATGAGACTAGTGCAACGAGTAGTGGTAATAGAAGTAACTTGGTAAAGTCAAGGAAATCCTTGAGGAAAGTACGGATAGATACGGAAGGTAGTATGGGCCCGTACTACTGAAAGTAGAGGATATGTACTCGAGTCAAGGAGCGCCGAGATATAACCAAGGAACTTGTAGTATGTGAGACCTTTCGGGGTTATTTATGACCCTGATGATTATGTTTTATGTTTCAAAATGGTGATGATTACGCGTCACGAAGGGGGGTTTTAGGATTAGGATCAGGTTCAGGATCAGGTGTCGAGCCAGTCGATGAGGGAAAACATGAGTTCATTGCTTCCGAGATCACGAGAGGCATCCATGAGGTGACCCCGGTGATTTTTTGGTCGATCAAGGAGGAGATCATCGAGCTGATGGAGGATTGCCACAGAGCATTCTAGAGTGACATGGCATCCAGCCAGTCAGGGGCACGCACACTGTCCTTTAAGGACTTCAAGGGATGTGGTGTGCCAAACTTCCATGGGGTGAAAGACCCCATAGTTTCCAGGAGATGGATTGCAGACACGGAGTCTGCTCAGTTGATTAGCTTCTGCCCTGAGGGGTCGAAGGTCCAGTATGCTGCAGGATGTTTGAGGGACATGGCTAGAGAATGGTAGGAGTCGGTTGGTGATTCTTTGGGAGCCTCCGCCATTGAGGCTATGACCTGGTCTAACTTTGTGACCAGGTTTAGGGCTGAGTTTGCACCGGCTGTGGAGCTTCAGCAGTTGGCCAGAGAGTTCTTGGATATGAGGCAGATGATTGAGTCAGTGGCGGAGATTGCTTCCAAGTTCAGGGACAAGGCCTTATTGTGCCTCAGTATGCAGGGGACGCCGAGATGCGGAAGACCCGCTATAATGACATGTTGAGAGCTGACATTTGGAAACATGTCAGCTACCCAGCATGCCCGACATTGGATGATATGATTGCGAAGGCGAGGGAGAGGGAGATTGACATTGAGCACCTGCAAAAGAGGAAGGTGGAGACTGAGCAGGTTACAGGGGTTTCGGGGAAGAAACCCAAGGGATTCAACGCTAGGTCGAAGGGCCAAGAGGGTCGGGGTCGTTGTAGGAAATGCAGCAAGTCGCATGAGGGGCCCTGCAAGGCAGGGGGATCAAGTTGCTACAAATGTGGCAAGTCTGGGCATTTTAGTAGGGATTGTACCGCCCCTACCCCACTATTCAGACATCAGAGTTGCTGTGTTTCCACTGCAACCAACGAGGCCATAAAAAGGCCAATTGCCCGAGATTGACAGCAGCAGCGGCAACGCCCGTTGCGGCGCCAGTGCCACCAACCATGTGGATTACTGATGGCTGGAAAAGCAAGACAGAGGCTCCATTAGTGAGGAGTCGAGCCTTACAGATGACTACCAAGGAGGCACGCGTTGCATCCGATGTGGTGATGGGTATGATTTCTTCTCCCTAACTCTTATTTTATGTAGCTTATGATTTTTATGTATATGTTTTATGTGTTGTTTAGGATCGTTCCATGTGAATGGTATCCCAATTCAGGTGTTGTTCGATTCGGGGATACCCAATCATTTGTCTCTCTTGCCCTTTGCAAGAGGTTCCCTGAGTCTTCGGGCATGTTGGATTGCCCTCTAGAGGTCGAGATTACTGACAACCGATCAGTTCAAGCATCAGAGGTTTTTAGATATTGTGTTTTGAGGCTGTTCGAGGAGCACTATCTGGTTGACTTGGTTCCCATACCATTGCATGGGAACAACGTCATCATCGGTATGGACTGGTTGAGCCCTAATGGGGCAGTGACTGACTGCGCACAGTAGTTGGTTCAGGTCAGAATACCAAGTGGGGGAAAGCTGGTGATTCAGGGCGAGAGGCCACATCGCGGGCCAACTTTATGCTCAGCAGCGAAGGCTAGGCGCTACCTTCAGCAGGGTTGCACCGGATATGTCGCCTATGTCATGGATACCCGAGAGGAGGGTGAGGCGACCGTGAGTGATGTACAAATGGTGTTGGAGTACCCAGATGTATTTCCAGAGGATTTGCCTGGGATACCTCCGGAGAGGCAGGTGGAGTTTAGGATCGACCTAGTCTCGGGTGCGACTCCGATAGCCAAGGCCCCGTATCAGTTGGCTCCTCCCGAGATGCAGGAGTTGTCTACACAGCTGTAGGAGCTGTTATACAAGGGATTCATCAGACCGAGTGTTCACCCTGGGGAGCCCCGATTCTGTTTGTGAAGAAGAAGGACAGGTCGCATCGGATGTGTATATACTACTGGGAGCTAAACAAGGTAACGGTGAAGAACCGTTACCCACTCCTAAGGATTCGTGATCTTTTCGACCAACTTCAGGAGTCACCTTGGTTTTCCAAGATAGATTTGCGGTCAGGCTAGCATCAGATGAGGGTTAGAGACGAGGATGTACAAAAGACTACTTTTCGGACTCGCTACGGACACTACGAGTTCGTGGTGATGCCCTTCGGGCTCACCAATGCTCCTACCGTGGTCATGGACCTCATGAACCGCGTACACAGACCGATGTTGCATTGGTCCGTGATAGTTTTCACCGACGACATCTTGGTTTACTCCAAGACGCAAGAGCAACATCAGGAGAACTTGTAGGAGGTGTTGGATACCCTAAGGAGGGAGAGCTTTGATGTCAAGTTCTCTAAGTCCGAGTTCTGCTTGCGCGAGGTGTAGTTTCTTGGGCACCTTGTCAAACAGAATGGGATTTTGGTCGACCCGGCCAAGGTGGAGGCCGTCATGAGATAGGAGGTTCCGAAGTCTCCATCTGAGATTCGTAGTTTCCTGGGATTGGCGAGCTATTACCGGAGATTCATTCAGGATTTTTCCAAGATAGTCGTACCCTTAACCCGGCTGACGACGGAAGTCGTATTATTTCGTTGGGGGTCTAAGCAGCAGGCAGCGTTTGAGACATTGAGACAGAAACTATGTGAGGCGCTAATTCTAGCCATGCCAGAGGGCGTGGAGGACTTTGTGGTATACTAAGATGCCTCCATCTCTGGGTTAGGCACGATGTTGATGCAGAGAGGGCATGTTATCGCCTACGCCTCGAGGCAGCTGAAGCCTCACGAGGCAAGTTACCCTATGCATGATTTGGAGTTGGTGGTTGTTGTCTTCACCCTCAAGATTTGGCGACACTACCTCTATGGGGTTCAATGTACCATTTACACGGACCATAAGAGTTTGATGTACCTCATGGATCATCCAAATCTGAACATGAGGCAGCGTCGGTGGCTAGATGTGGTGAAGGATTACGATTGTGAGTTCCTCTACCACCCGGGGAACACCAATGTTGTAGCTGATGCTCGTAGCCGCAAGGCCGCCCCGATCAGGGACATTTGCTTACAGATGATAGTAGTGACTCCACTGTTGGAGCAGATCTGAGAGGCCTAGTAGGAGGCTATGTAGGAGGAACATCGGAAGAGCGAGCGTATTATGGGGCAGGTTTCCTCCTTTGACTATGATAGCCATGGGCTATTGACTCTACACCGTAGGGTGTGGGTTCCGTATCATGGAGGTGTGCGCCAGGTGTTGATGGAGGAGGCACACAAATCCAAGTTTTCTATTCATCCTGGGGCGACGAAGATGTACAAAGATCTTTGTCCTGATTACTGGTGGCCATGCATGAAGCGAGATGTAGCCTGGTAAGTCAAGAGATGCCAGGCCTGCAGGAAGGTCAAGGTCGAGCACCAGAGGCCTCATGGAAAGACACATCCATTGGATATCCCTATGTGGAAATGGGAAGATATTACCATGGATTTCATCACAAAGCTTCCCAGGACCGTACGGGGTGTGGATTCGATTTAGTTCATCGTGGATTGATTGACCAAGAGTGCTCACTTCATCCCAATCTAGGAGAGTTTCTCGGCCGAGAAGTTGGCCGATATCTACATCCAAGAGGTAGTAGCTCGACACAGAGTGACAATATCCATGATTTCAGACAGAGACGTACGATTCACTTCCAGATTCTAGAAGAATTTTCACGACGAGTTGGGTACTCGTCTGCACTTTAGCATCGCTTTTCACCCGCAGTTAGATGGTCAGAGCAAGCAGACCATCCAGACCTTGGAGGATATGTTGAAGGCCTGTGTCTTGGATTTCGGTGGTAACTGGGATACCTATCTCCCATTGGCCGAGTTCTCATACAACAACAACTACCACGCAAGTATCGATCGTCCTCCCTTCCAGATGGTGTACGGGAGGAAGTGAATACCGTAATATGCTGGGGTGAGGTTGGGCAGAGATTCATGGGGAGTACCGAAGTGGTATTGAAGATGACGGAGAGGATGCAACAGGTTAGGAGTAGAGTTCAGACTACTTAGAGTCAAAAGAAAAGTTACGCCGACAAGCGGCGTTCGGACGTGGAATTCCAGATCGGGGATATGGTTCACAGTACTTTCCACATCTCCCAGCTGCGAAAGCGCCTTGTAGACGAATCTACGGTGGTGCCTCTCGAGCATATTCAGGTGGATGATAGCCTGAACTACATCGAGCGACTGATATCCATTCTAGATAGGAATACAAAGATGTTCAGGAACAAGAAGGTATAGTTAATGAAGGTGCAGTGGCAGCACTAAGGGTTCAGAATGGACGTGGGATCCAGAGGATGAGATGAAGAGAACTACCCCAAGTTATTTTCAGTAGCAACAACGGAATTCGAGGACTAAGTCTAATTAAAGTGGGCGAAATTTGTAACATCTGGGATTTGCAGGTATTAATTTTATTTATTTTATTGAATAATTGTATGTTGTTGGTTTGGGCCAGGATAGTTGGGCTTTAAGCTTTGGGCTGATAAAGGCATTACGCGGGGCGTACCACGCCAGGTACGCGCAACGTACTCAAGATGATGGTGCGGGGAGGCTATGCATGTACGCCCAACGTACCAAAGGGTACGCGTAGTGTACGCGTGTAGGTTCTAAAACCCTAACTTTTAGGGTTTGATCCTTATATAAAGGATCTTATGCCTTTGGTCCAGCCTCCCTCTCACCTCTATGTAGCCACCACGAAAACCCTAACCCATATTTGTGTGTCCTTGTGATTTGGAAGCCATTTTAGTGTATCTTGGTGTAGTTTTGGTGCTTTGGAAGAGAAATGAGCTTGAAGAAGGAGCAAGGATTCACCAAGAGCTTGTAGATACAGGAGATTGGCATCATTTCTGACACTTTTGAGGTATCAAGTTCCAAACTTGACCATTGTATGCTTAGATTTGTTTATAGGAGTGTTTAAAGTCACTTTTGGACTCCATTGTTGGGGCTTCTTGCATCTTAATGATTTCAGACCATAAGAGTTCTCTTTCTGGACTCTTAGAAGCACTAAGACTCATAAAAATCAGACCTTGATGGTTAAGCCAAAATCATGCAAGTGTTTGATGGTCATAAAGCTTGTTAAAAGGACCAAATCATTTTTTTACCCCAACCATGCATGCAAGCACATAAACTTTGTGACTTTATGGATAAGTGGTCTTAAAGGACCTGGATCTACATTTTGGACATGAAGACTTAATTGATTAGGTCACAAATGATGTCTCAAGAAAGCTGGCCAGTACGTTAAGCGTACACCCTGGTACGTTGCGCGTACTGGGTCAACTTCCCTTTGCGGTCAAGACCAACGTACGCTGGGCGTACGTGCTAGGTACGTCGTGCGTACGCATGCAGAGTGGCTACCTTGGGCTTTTTAGGCCTTAGAGGGTTGTGCCTGGACTATTGGGCCTCGTGGGCCATTGTGGGGTATAGTTCTGGGCTTGGGAATTTGGAATTAGAAGTATTGGGCCACTCGAGATTATTTCATTTTGGGCTAAGGACTTACTAGTATTATGAAAAGCCCATTTGAAGGGTTAGGCCCAATTTAGAAAATTGGGCCATGAATGGGCCCTTAAGGAGCCTTTGATGGTCCATGGGTACATTGGATTTAATAAGTTAGAATTGGGCCTTAGGAATGGTTTAAGTTATGCCAAGCGGGTTAAATGGTCATTTTACCCTAAGTAGTGTTATAGATTCTGATTAAGTTTTATTATCATTATGGTAGTCGGGAGTCATCGGACCAGTTGTTAGAGATTACTTCGCATGAGATTCGACACTCAGCTTTATGAGGTGAGTTACCTTTCGGTAGAAGTGGGTCTAAGGCCACAGTGTCAGCCCACTAGTAGAGGCTTGTAGTTAGATGATTGTCTGTGTGATAATTGCCTGGTATGCCATTATCTGTTATGTTCTATGCACCAGTATGTTATGATTTTATGTGGTAGTGGTAGGGGTGAAATAGTCCCTGATATCCGGTTGAAATAGACCGAAGGGGAGGCCATCACCCATATATGCTAGGCAGTTATCCGGATGAAATAGACCGAAGGGGAGGCCAGCACCCAGATATGCTAGGCAGTTATCCGGTTGAGATAGACCGAAGGGGAGTTCGGTACCCAGATATGCCTGGCTAGATACTGCAGCCTATATCCTTAATCTAGTCCCAACTAAGAAGGTTGCCAAAACACCTCTCGAAATGTGGACAGGGAAGGTTCCCTCATTAGCACATATCAATGTTTAGGGATGAGAAACTTTCATAAGAAGAGAGAGTTACGACAAACTTGAACATCATAGTGAGCGATGTATTTTCATCGGCTACCCACAAAATTCCTTTGGATATATCTTCTATGGACCGAGTACCAATGTTGTCTTCATTGTGAGGAGAGGAGTTTTCCGAGAGAGAGAGAGAGAGAGAGAGAGAGAGCGAGATAGAACTCATACGCCAAGAGGATAGTGGGAGGCAAATTGATCTTGAAGAGCCTGAAGAATCAAGTGATGAAGGATTCTCTGACACTGGCACTCAACCCGAGGAGGAAACTCCTGTTAAACCGATTGATGAGTCATTACCTCTTATATGTTCCAGTAGAGTTAGTGTTACACCCGTATTATATGGTTTCCATATAACTGCTGAGGGTGATACGTTTATTAGTGATAGTACGCTAATAAATATGGATGAACTTAACAACTACAAGGAAGCCATGGCAGGCCTAAAGTCTGCAAAATGGAAAGAGGCTATGGACAGCGAGTGCAAATGGATCTTCAAGAAGAAGACCGACATGGATGGGAAAGTACACACATATAAGGCAAGATTGGTTGCAAAGGGCTTTACTCAAACTCGTGGAGTTGACTATGATGAGACCTTCTCACCAGTAGTGAAGATTAAATCTATAAGGGTTATGCTAGCCATATTTGCGTTTCATCATTATGAAATATGGCAGATGGATGTCAAAACCACTTTCCTTAATGGAAAGTTGGCTGAAGATTTTTACGTGAGTCAGCCAGAGGGTTTTTTCGATGCAAAGCACCCTAATAGAGTGTGTAAGCTTGAGAAATCCATCTATGGATTAAAACAAGTATCTCGCATATGGAATCTTTGTTTCGATGAAAAGGTCAAAGAGTTTGGTTTTTCGAGAAGCGAGGATGAGTCTTGCGGATATGTCAAAGCTAGTGCTTCGCTATGAAGGACCTTGGAGAAGCTGCTTATATTTTGGGGATAAAGATATTGAGAAATAGGAGTAAAAGACTAATATGACTTAGTTAAAGAACCTACTTGGACAAGGTGTTGAAACGTTTCAGCATGGAGAATTCCAAGAAAGGGGAGTTACCAATCCAAAGCAATACCAAGTTGAGTAAGACTCAAGTCCAAGTATCGAAGCTGAGATAGCAGAAATGAGTCGAGTACCTTTTGCTTCCGTTGTTGGCTCGATCAAGTATGCTATGACGTGTAATCGCCCTGATGTGGCTTTCGCTTTGAGCATGGTCAGCAGATAGCAAAGGAATCCTGGTAGAACTCATTGGAGTACGGTAAAGAACATTCTTATGTACCTGCGGAGGACTAAGGACTGTCTCCTTATCCTCGGTGGGAGTGATGACTTGAGAGTGTGATGGTATAATGATGCTAGTTTTCAAATCGACCGAGATAATTTCCGCTCTTAGTCGGGCTGGTTATTTACCCTGAATGGAGGAGCGGTGACTTGGTAAATTTCCAAGCAGGAGACCATAGTTGATTCAACGTGCGAATCGGAGTACATAACAGCAAGCAAAGTGTCGAAGGAGGCAATACGGCTGAAGAACTTCATTGGAGACCTTGGAGTTGTACCAGCCATAAAGGAGCCTATGGAAATTTTCTGTGACAACAAGGGTGCGACCGCCTTAACAAAGGAACCAAGGGATCATGTTAGATCCAGGAACATCGATAGAAAATACCACTTCTTTAGACATCGAGTAGAAGAGGGACTCCTCATAGTGTAGAGGGTATTGTCAGAAGAGAACCCAGCAGATTCCCTTACGAAGGGACTAAGTAAGGTTAAACACTTGCAGCATGTTAGGAGTATTGGGCTGAAGGACGATATTAGTTTTAGTGATTAGATGGTTATTTAGAAACTTGTAATAGATAAAATGTAATTGACATTTAATGATTAAATAAAAGAGTTTTATTTATGAGTAAAGTTACTGTCTTTTGTCAATTGTTTACTATTGTTTCATTTTGCATGTTTTGACTTCCAGAATAATATGCTTATTCAAATTATCCACACTCAATCATAATTTGGAAGTAGGTATTGAGGCAAGACTGTCATGAATTGTCTTGTAGATTGTCTAAGCGTTTAGACATAGCAAAGGTTTGCTGCAACGTTCATGAGTGCTCCTGAAATAAGATTTGATTATTGGATTAAACCCGCGCTCACATGAATCACTTCATGGAATTAATCACAAGTGATTGTGATACTATAACATCGTATAGTCTTTAAAATGAGATATATTAGTTGTTGTTTAGGATTTGGTTGTGAATTGATAATGCGTAAACGCATCGGTAACTTGATGTTATAAAACGTATTGTTGTGTATGATTTAATAAGTAAATAGTACAAGCATATAAGTCAAAGTTTATATGTTCCTTTTATCCTAAGAGTTTAAAAGTGATATCTTGGTCCCCTTGATGATTTTGTGTTGGCTAATGTGTTGGGCCTTGTCAGGACTAAGTTGATGTGTTCAATTAAGTTCTATGTCAGACAAATCAGAAATCGGGAAACAAACTGTTGGACAATAAGTATGACTAAGTTTCATGTATTTGTCCGCATGATATCTTGAGAACGGAGGACTACATGATCCCTTATCTTTATGAAGTGTCAAAGTTCGACAACGGCTTTTGAGAGCTACGATTGCTAATCAAATTTTGAAGTCGTACTCGCACTTATAGTTATTAGACTTATCCAAGTGGGAGACTGTTAGATTAAGTGTCTAAGCCCATAATAATATTTGGTATGTACTTTACCTGATAATAGCATGGTCCTTTTGGGTTGCCTTCTCTATAGCAACTTGACTAGATGAATTATGGAGAAACAGGTAAATTATGATTTATTAATATATTATAGGAAAAATATATTATAGGAGAAATCATATTACTTTATTAATATTGGTTAAGAATTAATTTTGTAGTCAAAAGAGATTAATTGAATTAAGAAGATTGATACTACAATTATAAGATAGTTACAAAGTTGGGCTTAGGGTTCATAAGGAAGGGATGGATGAAATTTATGTGGGAGTCCACATAGAATTCATCCAAGGGGCCTTCTAGAAGGATCCCATAGGTTGTTTAAGGACTAAGCAACTGGATTAGGGTTTTGATTGAAACCCTAGTTGCTCAACTATATAAGGACCCTATGGCACTCCTAAAATCGGCCACTTAAAACCCTAGAAAGATCATTACCCGATTTTGTGACTCTTCCCGTCTCTCTAATATTCTTCCATTGCTTGTGGTATTTGTGATCTATCAGAGGCATCACATTTGAGGTGCTAAGTTCTCAACGGTTGAAGATCAAGCTAGCTACAATTGAAAGGTAAGATTGTAACTTTGTTTTAGATATAAATTTCGAGTTATGCATGCTACATTATTGTTTATAGCTTTGGATGGTTATTACATGTACAATTAGAGAAAACCTAGATCCAAAGCTTTAGGGTCGCATGTGCACCATAGGATTGATGTAATGATCAAAACCCATCAATATACTCTTTGCATTCTGTTAATGCGGGCATCATCAAGCTAATCTTAAACTTTCTCATTTAATTGCTGTCAAACGTATTTTTAGATGCCTTAAAGGGAGACCTAAATTGGGTCTTTGGTATACTAAATCGTGAATTTGATCTTTTATGCTTTTACTGAAAGCAACTATGGAGTTTGTGACATTGACAGGAAATCTACAAGTGTTGGTTGTTAATTCCTGGGAGACAGAATAATCTCGTAGCAGTGCAAGAAACATAAATTGTATCCACTTCTACAACTGAGGCTGAATATGTTTCTGCATATGCTTGTTGTTCTCAGGTCATCTGGATGCAATATCAACTGCAAGATTATGGTTTAAATTTTCTTGACACTCCTATCTTCTGTGATAATGATGTTATTATTCAAATTGTTAAAAATCCAGTTCAGCATTCTAAAACCAAGCACATAGATATTAAAGTTCATTTTATACGAGACTGTATTGAGCGTAAACTCATTCATTTGGAAAAAATCCACACTAATAATAATGTGACCGATTTGTTTACAAAACCTTTTGGAAAAGCTCGTTTTGATGTGCTTGTGAGTTTTCTAAAAATGATTTGTTTTGAAGACTAAATGTTTTTTTTTGTTTTTATGCATTTTGTATTTTATTTTTATTTTTGTTAAATTTGTTCGTATTTTTCATCTATGCACAAATTTAGGGGGAGAATTAAAACCAACAAAAATCATAAAAATCATAAAATTCAAAAAAAAATCCAAAAAAAATATTTATTTTCTGTTTTTGAGCGTATTAATTTTCTTTTTATTTCTTAGTTATTTTTATTGTGTGCTAAGTTTATTTTATTTTTATTTTTATCTCAAAAATTTCATTTGTCATAAAATTAGAATTCAAAAGAAGAGGAGACTCAACGAGACTGTGTCGGAATTCTCTGTGCTTAAAGTGATTTTGAAAAGAATTGGCGGAATTACACTTCACACTACTTTCACAAGGAATTGAAGGCATGAAACCGTACAAATTTTCAGTTAGGTAGTTTCTCTCTAAGAACTGTCGTATTCACAGAATTAAAGGCATGAAACTATATAAATTGGTCGTGTCAGTTATCTTTACCTAAGAACTGTCATGGCACTGGGGTGATTCACCCAACCGGTAAATAGATATCGCTGAACATCCCGCCCAGGGTCTTGACATTCTTTGTGTCATGCAAAACTGCAGAGACTCAAATGTATTCTCGGATACGTTCTCTGCAGGTAAGGAATTAATGGTTATTGGCACAAAGGCGATGCAACTCGCAAGGAACAATTATCATTGAGCGTCCCGCCAAAGGGCCTTGATCTCGTGTAATGCTAAACTGTGGAAATATGTCTTCGGATATTGTGTAACATGATGGTTTTGTGAGCTATTCCTAATTAACTCTCACTGGAACTAAAATGGTACACTCAGCTAAGATTCAGAAACCATTGAACGTCTCACCAAGGGCCAAGTTAACTTGTTAACTTGAATAACTGTATTAAGATCTTTGATCGAGGATATGTAGGGGCTAACATCAAAAATAGTCATGAGTAGTTCTCTGATACTCAACAAATCGCAGTGCGCTCCTCCGTGTTCACACAGATACTGTGAGTAGTCTCCATCTGAGCCAAGGTTGTGTCCTTGAACAACTGTGGTGAGAAGGGTCTTTATGATTTTATAATCCATAAGGACTTTTTAGTCATGGTTACCTTTTAAGACACATTTATGATTGATAAGGAATATTCATTCAAAGGAACAAGAAGTGAAGATTATTTTTCAACACACAATCTTTCATCCCCAGAATCAAGGTGAAGTTGTATTTGAAGTTATATGACAAACTACATTGAAGCCTCCTCGATCAATTTGTTGATATCTATGAACTTGCTGAAGTGGTCCAGAAGAATTGGTATCTCTGTTAGTATCTCTGAAGTTTCTCAAAGCTGAAAGTGCTTATTTACAAGAAACTACACAAAAAGCCTCTTTACCCTATGTGCGTTCAAAATAAAATTTTGAAGGAAGTCCAACTATTCAAGATGAAGCCATTCATGCAGAAATTCATATTTTCGTCTTGAAGTTCTGAAGAAATCGAAGATAAATGTTGAAGGTCAAGAACAAAGAGAAGTTTGAAAAGAAAAGAAAGCTATAAATCTTGGGGGAGATTGTTAGGACATAATTAATGGTTTATACTTTACTTTTGTTGGCTATTAGTGTTCTCGGTCCAGGACGAAAATCACCATGTTTTCGGTGGTGTTTAGACCGAAATCACCATGTGATTTCGGTAGGCCTAATAAGGATTTCGGTTGGGTTTGGGTTGGGCCTTTGTATCTAGGTATATATATATATATATATATATATATATATATATATATATATATATATATATATATATATATATATATATATATATATATTGTTGTTGTTGTTTCAGCTGTGAAAAGGTTGGTGATTCTAAGGAGTTGAGATCGTGTTTTAGAGAGAAAGAGAGAACCGAGAGCCAATTTAGAATCTTATGTACTAGACTATTATCAATATAGTGTATATTGAAGATTGATAAATGTGTTCTTAATTCATAATAATTGTTTTTGCATTAATCACTTGATTGGGATTTCGTACCAATTATTGTGATTTCAATTGATACTATATTTTGGGTTTTATATAAGTTGATATCAACATTGATTGTTTTGAATTATATGATAATGCAGACATCTTTTAAAATTATATAATCTCAATTGTCTTAATGGTCTCTCACTGCGGGTGTCACACCCCAAAACCGACAACGGCGGAAACGTTCCGGGGCGGAGGACGTCATGTAAAGTATCACAACATAGTATAATAGTAAAAAAGTAAACAACATAATCCATTGCATTAAATATATAATTTTAATACAAGTGTGTTATGTACAGTTATAGACACTAAAATGTAAATCAAAATATAACATGAGTCTTGCATGCACTACATCTTCTCAAAAGCTGGCATCGGTACTTGTCTATTGATGACCTGAGAATACAATTTATTTTGAAAGAGTTTATCAGCATTAAAGCTGGTGAGTTCTTAAGTATTTAGTGTCGATGTAGGTATCATAATGTTCGAACGTTGTTTGAAGTATGAGTTTCTAAGCGTTTGCAATAAAAGTATTTGAATGTTTGTAAGTGTTTGTAAAAGTTTGTAACTCCTAGAAAATCCTATATTTTCTACTAAAAGTATCCTTCTACCAAGGCACAACTGTTTTGTATGTTTATTTCTTGTAAAAGTGTGTAATCTTCCCAAGTGTAACTATCATTGAAAAATATAGTCTGTACATTAATGTTTAAGTGAAATAATCACTAAATGAATGTAAAGGGTAAATAAATGTAGTACTGTAGTGTTGTATTATAGGAACTACTGTTATACTAACTACCTTAAACCGGATTTATATTAAGGTATCATGTGATTAATTGTACCATACTATCGACGGAAAACACAACAATGTAAGTCGTTAAAAGGTATGACGTTTGGCACCCGCAGACCTGCAGGTCCGGCTGTAGCTAGCAGCAAGGTGTAGGATAGTCAATCCAGTATAGATCTATACACAAACTCACGCTCTCCCTCCATGAGATTCTGGCTACAACTCGGGTCATGACAACGAACGCATGCTCCAATACAGTGGATCACATTTATGTTAACGAATTCTTGTATATGTAATGTATTGTTACTCATCCTAGTATCATTGTATATGTTCTCGTTATAGTATATTTGTATATGTTCTCATTCTAGTATAGCTGTATATGTTCTCATTCTAGTATAGTTGTATATGTTCTCATAGTACTAAGTAACGACTCATGAATGAACTGACTCTTGTATGCTTCATTGAACTAGAAGTAATAAGTAGCATAACTCTAAACTATACCTATTATAGTTTATTAGTAAACTTGTTTGAATGATTGAAGGTACTGAACTGAGATAAAAGTCTTTATACCTATACATATATACATAATATATAAGTAAGGGTTCAACGACATTCGGACAAACAACCGAGTACTTTAAGACCACAACCAAACAAGGACAGGAAGTAAAGCGGGTTATCTCTCATAAGTCCTTCAAACCTTATTTCTATAACTATATATATGTGATAGGCATGGTTTTCACATTATATAAGTTTTGAAAACATTAAAAGAAGTGTTTAGTATACAAAATTGTATTTAATAAAGAGTTTGATATGTAAAATGGTTTAGTTTAAAGTCATTTGTTTGGCAAAACAGTTTAAAGTATGGAAAATTCATTAGTATGCTAGTTATTAATCACATGTGATTGATCTAATAACTAACATATTTCAACTTGTATTCCCCCCCCCCCATAAAAGCATTTAAAAACATTTCAAAGGTTAATTAAGGGGTATGAACTCACCTGTAGTGAGTGGTTTGGATGTACGGATGCTATAGGATGCTAGGTGTCAAGTGAGGACTTGAACACACACACGGATCCTAATTTAACATATAATAAACATATATGTATCTAATTATACATTTAATCACAATTTAATCAAGTTAAGACACCCTAGGACATGGAAACACTTTGATTCAAGTGTTATAGGTACCAACGGGTTTAATCTAAGGGTTGTATGGCATGGTATTGGAGTTTATGGCCCAAGGACCACCCCTTGTGGAGTTTACGGCCCATGACCACTTCCCCCATGAGTTTATGGCCGTAAACTCATGGTACTAAGTGCCATTCGGTGATTTAAGGTCTTATAAATCAAGGGTAAGCATTCTAGTGTCAAGTCCAAGCCTTAGGAAAGCATTAGGGGCACCATAAGACCACTTTGTGGAGTTTACGGCCTAAGGACCATTTTCTTAGATGATTACGGCCATAAAGTCTCATCGGGACTTGTTTTCATTGTTTTTTAAGGTCCTAAACACATCTAGGAAGGATCAAGGTTGGCATCCAAGGCTTAGGAACGGATTTGGGTCCATTTTGCCACCTTAAAAGGGGTTTACGGCTCAAGAACATCCTTGGCCGTAATCTCCTTTTTTCTTATGATATTTGATGATTTTCATGTGTTATCAAGTTCATATTAAGCACACAAGAAGCTAGGGCAAGTGTACTTACAACATAGAAGCTCGATTTGGTGTTTAAGGTCCAAGAACACTATTGTGTGTTCTTGGTGTTCTTGGTGTTTTGAAGATCTAATTCAAACACAATAATGAATGGATGAAATGATGTTTAATCACTAGATGTTATGTTATAACAACAAATCAAGTCAGGAAACACTTACGTTTTCAGGAGATCGGGTGAAGAACGGGATGATAGCTGAGAGAGAATGGGGAGTAAACTTGAGGGTGGAAGTGAAAAGTGAGGAGTTTGGAGAGTAAACTCATGCTTAAGGCATGAGTTCACGTCCACTAGGGAGTTTACGGCCCAAACTATAAAAGTTTGGCTATGAACTCCTTATTAAGGTGGTATGTGCGGTTTTGCAACTCCAAGACTCGAGACAGTACTTTCTTTCATCCGTTCGTTTGAAGATTAAATACTAAAAACACTCAAACGTACTTTAAATTGGCTAAAAATTATTAGAAACATAATTGACTTTTAATTGAAGTGTTTGACGTTAAAGTTTGTACAAATGAAAATTACGGGTTGTCACAGCGGGTTACTCATGAATAAAATTAAATAGAATATATATGGTTTAATGATAATTGTAGATGTTGTTATGATTAATTAATTTTAAAAAGTTTATTTGCTTAAGATTTTAATTTTTAATTGTAATTATTTAAAACATCAAATATTGTTTTTTTAAGCTAATAAGATAATTTTTGTATATAATGTTATTTTTAACCATTGTTTGTAACAACGGAAATTTTAAAACAAATTTTTCATTTCTAAAAATGTATTTTCATCCAAAGCAAGGCATAAATATCCAACGTATCATGTCATAATACAATCATATGAATCCCAAGATCATAAATCATCTATCTGTGTGTACAGATCACGCCGGCGCCTTCCCACGGTCCTCGCTAATACCTGAAACACATACACGACAACTGTAAGCATAAATGCTTAGTGAGTTCCCCCAAAATACAACTTACGCACATACGCCTTTCCAGGCCCTGACCTTCCGGTCCATCTGTCTCAGGGGACTTCCGTCCCTGCTGGGTAAACCTTCCGGTCCTACCCACGCCAACCCTTCGGTCCACATTACAACGCCTTCCGGCCCATAACATATTCGCCTTCCGGCCCATAACATAATGTCTTCCGGCCCACATTAAACATATCATACATAGCATATATAACAATTAACTTATCACATATAACACATATGTCTCATATCATATCCGACCTTCCGGTCACACAATCAAACCCTTCCGGGTACAGTATAGTGAGGAGACTCACCTCGTGAATATCGATAGCTAGCAAATCCCGAAATCACTCGTGCTCGATCCTCCGAACTACAATCTCCCTATAACATCATACATCTCTTATTAACACTTTTATCTCTAAGGTTGACTATCCCTAAGAAGTCAACACAGGTCAACTCTGGTCAACGGTCAACGGTCAACTTTGACCGGACTCGGCGAGTGCACAAGGGCAACTCGGCGAGTCTAGACGTTTTCACCAACTCTCTCGGATTCCCTTCTTACACGTCGAGTACTCCCCCTGACTCGACAAGTTCCACCTGGAAGAATCGCGGGGCCACCCCGACTCAACTCGCCGAGTCTCAAGAACAACTCGGCGAGTCCCAGCTCGACTCAGACCACTTGACCACCCTTCCCTAACTCGCCCTGACTCACTGAGTCAACCCATGACTCGACTGGACCACTCACTGGCCGATCCAAGGCAATCTTCAAGCTACTCGCCGAGTCTGCTCATCGGACTCGGCGACTCCATGCCATGCAATCACTCAAACTCACTTCTAAGGTCAGATCTGTTCCATCAATTCATAGATCTGGCCTTCCTAGACTGATTCACCACGTAAATCCCCAAACTTGGTGTACATACAACCTCTATATGTCCATATATGAAGAATTATCAACAAATATCACAACTCAAGGTCATAACCTCCATTGTTCTTCATAAAGCTTGATGAATGAGGCTCTCTGGACCTCTATGGATCCAGATCCAAAGCCTCATCACTAGCAAGGGACTATTTGCCCATCAAATCACCCAACAAAGGGCACAAGAAACCCTAAATCCAAATATACTTCACAAAACAGAAGATGAGCCGAAATCATACCTTTAGATCGATGATCTAAGCTTCAAATCCACATAATAGCAACCTCCTTTGCTTCCTCTTGGCTAGGACTTCCCTCTTCTTTGCTAAACAACACACAAAGGTCAAGAAATGCTTCCTTTCTCTCTCTCAAATCGCTAAAGCACTCTAGGGTTTCTCTTTATGGACTGCTGGGTACAAATGACGGCCATAAGGCCCTTTAAATAGGTCCCAAACCCGAGAAATTAGGGTTTCATTAATTAGCGCGGACTCGCCGAGTCCATATCCTGGACTCGCCGAGTCCAGGCGAATCCCGCGTCCAGAATCGCGTCCCTACTCGGCGAGTCTGAGCTCCGACTCGCCGAGTCCCCTCTCAAAACACCAAAATCATAAACAATAAAGATACCTGAAAATCCAGGCTGTTACAATTCTCCCCCACTAGAACTAGACTTCGCCCTCGAAGTCTCGCTCTGAAAATAGCTCCGGATGTTGCACCCGCATCTCGCGCTCCGGCTCCCAGGTCATCTCCGATCCCTTCCGGTGTTGCCACTGAACCAACACTAGAGGTACCTCCTTGTTCCTCAGAACCTTGATCTTCCGATCTCTGATGGCCACAGGCCTCTCGGCATAATTCAGACTCGCATCCACCTGAATATCCTCTAATGGAACCACTGCCGACTCATCGGCTATACACTTCCTCAATTGCGACACATGAAAAGTGTCGTGGATCTGCCCCAACTCTACTGGAAACTCCAAGCGATAGGCTACCCGACCTACCCTCGCAATCACACGAAATGGCCCAATATACCCGGGGCCCAACCTGCCCCTCTTCCTGAATCGAATCACTCCTTTCCAAGGAGAGACCTTTAGGAGAACAAAGTCGCCGACCTGAAACTCAAGCTCGGACCGGCGTCTGTCTGCATAACCTCTGTCTGACCTGCTGAATCTGCTCTGTCATCTGAAGCACGATTTATATACTGCCCATCACTCTCTGCCTAACCTCTCCCTAACAAATGGGGGTCCGACACCTCCTACCATACAATAGCTCAAAGGGTGGCATACCAATGCTCGAATGATGGCTGTTGTTGTAGGAAAACTCTGCCAAAGGTAAATACGCATCCCAGCTACCCCCGAAATCCAACACACATGCTCGAAGCATGTCCTCAAGCGTCTGAATCGTCCGCTCACTCTGACCGTCTGTCTGGGGATGATATGCGGTACTAAAATGCAATCTAGTACCCAACTCCTCATGAAATTTCTTCTAGAATCTGGAAGTGAAACGCACATCACGGTCCGAAACAATCGAGATCGGCACCCCATGCCGAGATACCACTTCTCTCACATATATCTCCGCCAACTTCTCCGTCGAAGAACTCTCACTGATGGCAAGGAAGTGAGTGCTCTTCGTCAATCTATCCATAATCACCTAAATTGCATCAACTCCTCTGGCAGTCCTCGGCAATTTGGTGATGAAATCCATGGTGATCTGTTCCCACTTCCACTCGGGAACCTCCAATGGCTGCAACTTGCCATGCGGTCTCTGGTGCTCGGCCTTGACCCTGCGGCAGGTCAAGCACCTCTCAACAAACCAGGCGACGTCCCTCTTCATACAGGGCCACCAATACTCTTTCCTCAAATCCAAATACATCTTCGTGGCCCCCGGATGGATCGAAAATTTCGACCGATGAGCCTCTTCCATCAAAGTAATACGGGTACCGCCCACAAACGGTACCCAAATCCGACCCTGAAAGGTCATAAGCCCTCGTCCATCCGTAACGAACTCCGAAACCAACCCAACGACCCGCTCCTTCTTCTGCATCTCCGGTTGCACAGCCTCAGCCTGTGCCCCGCGAATGGCATCCATTACCAGAGCTATCACGGTCAATCTCAAACATACATCCCGCAGTGGAGTGCTCTCCGCCTTGCGGCTCAACGCATCGGCTACCACATTAGCCTTGCCTGGGTGGTACAGGATCTCACAATCATAATCCTTGACCACATCCAACCACCTCCTCTGCCGCATATTTAGGTTGGGCTGATCCATCAAGTACTTCAAACTCTTATGGTCCGTGTATATCGTACTCCGAACCCCATACAAGTAGTGACGCCAAATCTTGAGGGCGAACACTACTGCCCCTAATTCTAGATCATGCGTGGGATATCTCATCTCATGAGGCTTCAGCTGCCTCGATGCATATTCTATCACATGACCCCTCTGCATCAACACCACACCCAGCCCCAAAATCGATGCATCACAATATACTACAAACTCCTCCATCCCTTCCGGGAGAGCTAATACCGGGGCTTCGCACAACCTTTGGCGAAGTGTCTCAAAGGAGGTCTGCTGCTCGGGACCCCATGAGAATGCAACACCCTTCCGGGTCAATCTGGTGAGTGGCACTGCGATCTTGGAGAAATCCTTGATAAATCTCCTGATAATACCCTGCCAACCCAAGGAAACTCCTGATCTCAGATGGTGACTTCGGCACCTCCCAACTCATCACCGCCTCAACCTTTGCCGGATCGACCAGAATCCCTTTCTGGTTAACAAGATGTCCTAGGAACTGGACCTCCCGCAACCAGAAATCACACTTGGAGAACTTTGCATAAAGCTTCTCCGATCTCAAAACCCCAAGGACCTCCCTCAAATGCTCCTCATGCTGCTCTCTAGATCTCTAATATACCAGAATATCATCGATAAATACAATCACCGACCGATCCAACATCGGCCTGCATACCCTGTTCATGAGATCCGTGAACACAGCCGGGGCATTGGTGAGCCCAAAAGGCATCACCACAAACTCATAATGCCCATATCGCGTCCTGAACGTTGTCTTCTGGACGTCCTCACCCCGCACTCTCACCTGATGATATCCCGACCTCAAATCGATCTTGGAAAACCAAGATGCTCCCTGCAACTGATCGAATAAATCGTTGATCCTTGGTAACGGGTAACGGTTCTTGACCGTCAGCTTGTTCAACTCCCGGTAGTCAATGCACATCCGCTGTGAACCATCCTTCTTCTTGACGAACAAGATAGGTGCTCCCCACGGCGAGCTGCTCGGCCGAATAGACCCCTTCCCCAGCAACTCCTGGAGCTGCGAGGACAACTCTTGCATCTCTGGAGGTGCAAGGCGATAAGGCACATTAGCGATAGGCGCGGCCCCCGGAACCAAATCAATACTGAATTCCACTTGCCTCACAGGAGGCACACATGGTAACTCCTCGGGAAAAACATCTGGAAACTCGCGCACCACCGGAACCTCCTCAACTGAACTCAGTCTCTCGGAAGCCACCCGCGTATCCATCACATACGCCACAAAACCCTTACAGCCCTGCTGTAGACACTGCCTCGCCCTAGCGGCCAAACAAAAAGCTGATCCTGAATGTGTACCCTCGCTGTACACTGAAAGAACTCCCCCACTAGGGTCTCGTATGGTCACCAGCTGACGCTCACAGTCGATGACTGCACCAAATCGGCTCAACCAGTCCATGCCCACAATGACACAGACATCACCCATCGCAATAGGAATCAGATCAATCGGAAACTCAACCCCAAAAATCTCTAACACACATCTCTGGAGAACCTCCGTGGCACAAATCACTCTCTCATCAGCTATAGAAACTCTCAGAGGCCGACTCAACGGCTCACGACTAACACCGATCTGCTGACTAAAGGCCAAAGATACGAAAGACCGACTCGCACCCGAGTCAAATAACACTAAAGCAGGTACAGAGTTCACAAGGAAAGTACCTACCACAACATCGGGCGCAGCGCAGACCTCCTCCGCAGTCAGCTGAAAGGCTCTCCCACGAGCCCTCGGGGCCTCGGCCTTCACTGGTCGAGTCTCAGTAGCCCTGGCAGCAGGTGCAGATCCCTGCAGAAGCTGAGGGCACTCGGCCTTCCGATGGCCGGTCTGGTTGCAATGAAAGCAAACCATAAACCCCTTGGGGCAATCCCTAGCGATGTGCCCCTCCTTGCCACACTTGTAGCAAGCACCTGATCGACATGTCCCCTCGTGACCCTTGCCGCACTTTCCGCAAGTGCGCCCATTCGGACCTCCCGTCCTCGAATCGGCGGACTTAGTCCACTTGGCTGCCGGCTGAGACTGAGCCGGCCGCCGATCCACCCGTTGAGACTCGGCCTCCTCCCTGGCCTGGGTCTCCAACTCGATCTCGTGCTTCCTGGCATTCGCCTGAAGCTCAGCAAAGGTATGATATGTGGAGTTCGACACGAACTCCCGGATATCCCTCCTCAATACACCCAAATACCGGCTCATCTGAGCCTGCTCTGAGGACACCTGCTCGGGGCAGAACATCGCCCTCTCATGAAACTTCCGCGTGATCACCGTAACCGAATCAGTACCCTGCTTGAGGGTCAAGAACTCCTGAACCAGCCGTTCCCTCTCCACCGGGGGAACGAACTCGTCTCTGAACATAGAGGTAAACCTCTCCCACGTCACAGCTAAAATCTCTGCCAAAGTGAAGTTCGCCGTCACGAACTTCCACCAATCCTTCGCTCCCAGACGGAGCTGGTTCAAGGCGAACCGTACCCTCAGATGCTCCGGACATGAACAAGTGTAGAAGCATCCCTCGATATCAGCAATCCACCTCATCGCAGCGATCGGATCCTGCGTCCCGTCAAACTCAGGTGGCTTCGTGTTGCTGAACTCCCGAAACAGCAACGAGTCACCTCCCTGTGGCCTGGCAGCGGCCACAACTGCGGTAGCTGCAGCGGCTGCAGCCTCAGTCAACGCGGCGTACCGCTCATCAAAGGTCTCCATCAAAGTGGTCTTAATAGACCCAAACATCTCCGGAATCTCGGCCCGGATCGCCGCAGCCACCTCCTCATGAATCATCTGACGAATCTCCTCGTACTCGGTCTGTGGCGTGGTCCAACCATGATGCCTCTGAAATACAACATAGAACTGATCAGAGACTTTATCGAGCATAATCGTACTCGATAACGCAACCCTACTCAGTCTCCGATACCTAGGGATTCTTACTTGGGTTGCCCACTGACCCGGTGTCTTCGGTAGTACGGGCCCAATACTACCGACCACACCGCATCAGCATTCATCCCAAGTCCTCCTCCCCAAACCCCGGATCGTGAGTACTCTACTCTTGTTATGCACTAACTACCCGCTCGCTATCAAAGCATCTCATAGCAACAGACTTCCTTAGACTAAGGCATCACAAATCAGGCCACTCTAGTCCTATCATGAATACCTAGTCTTCTAGCATGCATAACAATTCATATCATATCATATCTCTTAACACAACATTGTAAGGGTATTTTGGGGATCTTTACCGTTCGGGCGCTGGCTGATCGTACACACTGCTTCATTCTTGTTTACCACAAATACTTTATAAAAATTTTATGCCTTTATTTTAAAAATTTTCCTCAAATCCTCGGTTTGAGTTCAGTTACGCCCGAAGGTGTACCCGAATCCCTCAAACCAAGGCTCTGATACCAATTTGTAACAACGGAAATTTTAAAACAAAATTTTCATTTCTAAAAATGTATTTTCATCCAAAGCAAGGCATAAATATCCAACGTATCATGTCATAATACAATCATATGAATCCCAAGATCATAAATCATCTATCAGTGTGTACAGATCACGCCGGGCGCCTTCCCACGGTCCTCGCTAGTACCTGAAACACATACACGACAACTGTAAGCATAAATGCTTAGTGAGTTCCCCCAAAATACAACTTGCGCACATACGCCTTTCCAGGCCCTGACCTTCCGGTCCATCTGTCTCAGGGGACTTACGTCCCTGCTGGGTAAACCTTCCGGTCCTACCCACGCCAACCCTTCGGTCCACATTACAGCGCCTTCCGGCCCATAACAGATTCGCCTTCCGGCCCATAACATAATGCCTTCCGGCCCACATTAAACATATCATACATAGCACATATAACAATTAACTTATCACATATAACACATATGTCTCATATCATATCCGACCTTCCGGTCACACAATCAAACCCTTCCGGGTACAGTATAGTGAGGAGACTCACCTCGTGTATATCGATAGCTAGCAAATCCCGAAATCACTCGTGCCCGATCCTCCGAGCTACAATCTCCCTATAACATCATACATCTCTTATTAACACTTTTATCTCTAAGGTTGACTATCCCTAAGAAGTCAACACAGGTCAACTCTAGTCAATGGTCAACGGTCAACTTTGACCGGACTCGGCGAGTGCACAAGGGCAACTCGGCGACTCTAGACGTTTTCACCAACTCTCTCGGATTCCCTTCTTACACGTCGAGTACTCCCCCTGACTCGACAAGTTCCACCTGGAAGAATCGCGGGGCCACCCCGACTCAACTCGCCGAGTCTCAAGAACAACTCGGCGAGTCCCAACTCGACTCAGACCACTTGACCACCCTTCCCTAACTCGCCCTGACTCACTGAGTCAACCCATGACTCGACTGGACCACTCACTGGCCGATCCAAGGCAATCTTCAAGCTACTCGCCGAGTCTGCTCATCGGACTCGGCGACTCCATGCCATGCAATCACTCAAACTCACTTCTAAGGTCAGATCTGTTCCATCAATTCATAGATCTGGCCTTCCTAGACTGATTCACCACGTAAAGCCCCAAACTTGGTGTACATACAACCTCTATATGTCCATATATGAAGAATTATCAACAAATATCACAACTCAAGGTCATAACCTCCATTGTTCTTCATAAAGCTTGATGAATGAGGCTCTCTGGACCTCTATGGATCCAGATCCAAAGCCTCATCACTAGCAAGGGACTATTTGCCCATCAAATCACCCAACAAAGGCCACAAGAAACCCTAAATCCAAATATACTTCACAAAACAGAAGATGAGCCGAAATCATACCTTTAGATCAATGATCTAAGCTTCAAATCCACAGAATAGCAACCTCCTTTGCTTCCTCTTGGCTAGGACTTCCCTCTTCTTTGCTAAACAACACACAAAGGTCAATAAATGCTTCCTTTCTCTCTCTCTCAAATCGCTAAAGCACTCTAGGGTTTCTCTCTATGTACTGCTGGGTACAAATGACGGCCATAAGGCCCTTTAAATAGGTCCCAAACCCGAGAAATTAGGGTTTCATTAAACAGCGCGGACTCGTCGAGTCCATATCCTGGACTCGCCGAGTCCAGGCGAATCCCGCGTCCAGAATCGCGTCCCTACTCAGCGAGTCTGAGCTCCGACTCGCCGAGTCCCCTCTCAAAACACCAAAATCATAAACAATAAAGATACCTGGAAATCCGGGCTGTTACATTGTTGTTGTAAGTTATCTAAAATAATGTATTTGGAAACGCTTAATTATTTTAATTTGGTTTCAGAAATTGATTTTTTTTTAATTTATTTGATGAATATTTTTAGCTTCTTTGATTGTAATTATTTAAAACAACAAGCATTAATTTTGTTTTTAAAGAAAACATTATAATTTTTTTTTATAATATTTCTTTGAACTACTATTATGTAAGTTATTTTCAAGCTACTTATTTCAAAATTCTTAATGATTATAAAAAGTTGTTTCATGGCTTTTTTTTTTTGCTAATTTTGGATTACAATTTAGGTTTAACATTATAATTTATAACTTTTATCTATGTATAAAATAGTCTCTCGATTTTTTTCAAGTTTAACTGAAATTTTGATTTAAGTTAACCGTTTAACATTATATTGAAATTAATAATTTAACTATTTTGCTTAAAATCATAAATTATACAAAAGTTGTGACTTTAAAATGACAATTGTTGACATACGATAACATATATAACCAATAAGTTAAGTATAATATGTTAAAAACTTGAAGTGATAATTTTATATATAGAAGTAAGATATGATATTTTAATATTTTAGTTTTTACATTGATTTAACATTATTAACCAAATTAGAATAAATATTAGAAAAAAAATTGAAAAGTTATGGAGGTTTCAAATGCATAAAATTCTCTTTTATAAGTATATTTGTCGACTCCTCACATGTTGCACGTGAATATCATTATTTAATTAAAATAATAATATTTAACAAATTCTAATTTAATATTTATACATGTGAAACCAATGTCAATAACAAAACAAACTCTATAGTTAATATATTAGTTTTATTAATTTTAATAAATTTATATCGTTAGTTATTTCCCTATTAATTCATGATTTTATAGACCGTTTTATGTTGTGTAAATTATATATCAAATATATATTGATTCCTATGTATAAAAAAACAAAGTAGTATGAAAAAATAAATACTACAATTTTTGATGATTTTATAGAACGTTTTAAGTTGTGGAAATTATATATAAAACGTATGTCGATTTGTATATAAAATAAATAACAAATAGTATGAAAAACACTATAGTTTTTAATAAAATAAAAACACTACAACCATATAACATTTACATCAAACAAAACTTATTAAACACTTGTAAATCATTCAAAATGAGTATTTAGAAATCAACATACACTTGATATATAGAAACATTGTTATAAAAAATTTATGTTGAAATAACCATTGATATGACAACATTTTTTTTTCAACTCCTTCATTTTGAATCACAAATCTTTTTAAACATATGATTTTTTTAATCAAAACTTACTTATATACTACTAACATAGCTACAATGTGTATAATAAATAAGTGGAAAATAAAACAGCATTGCACATAAATAGCCATAAGTTTAAAAAACTTTTTAATCTAGTGGAAAATATAAAGGCAAATTACATTAAATTTGAAATCATAATTACATTTAAATAAAAAAAACTATTGAGTTGAAGTGAGACTTTTAAACTCTTAATTTGTGCCCAATAATGTAATATAAATATTAACAATTATATGTTATAAAAACAATATTATAAGTATTTATCATTAAAATAATATTTTTTACACTAATTTGTAACTAATATTATAAGAATTTTAAGTATACGATAAGAAATGAATAAAAAATTGTGTTTGAATCAAATTGAATTAAGTTTTTGATTTAAAATTATTTTAAACTGTACTTATTTTTAACTAATTTATAAATAATTTATATGAATATTTTTTATTTCCTATATTATTATTATTATTATTATTATTATTGTTATTATTATTATTATTATTGTTATTATTATTATTATTTCAAATAATAATAATTTATTAATATAATATAGTCTATTCTTTATTTTTACGTTATTTTAAACAATTATTACTTTTTACTTATTAAAAACTACTTATTCGAAATTTTTCATTTTTATATTTAAAAAAAATTATCACACTTTTTTATTGTACTTTCATTTTTTCCTTAAAGCTATGAAATATTGGAAGAGAATGAACGATCCAAACAAAAAGGTAATTTGAATTTCAAGACTATAGTAATTGTTATGTACTACGATCAATCTTAAAAAAAAATATATGTTAAGAGTGTGTTAGGGGAGGATGAGTGTTACACTTGAGGTATATTTTGATATATTTTCTTATGAAAATATTAATATTTTATTTATTTTATTTTTCCTTTACAATAAAGATTGAATAGGAAAAACGAAAATTAACTAATGTAATAAGATAATTTATTTTTAGTTCTACAAAAACATTTAAAATTGGGTACATCCATATAAGTTTTAGTAGAACATAAAAAATTCATTTTTATAACACACATAATTATTGGTTTTCAACAATAAAGTCATCATATTAAAAATCATTCGTTCTAATTCGTTATTATCACCAACAATTTGGAATAATAATTGTAAACATCTTTCATCAAAATCAATTATAAAAAACTTCATCGATGTTATTTACAAAATAAGCAATAGAAACTAACATAGTATATACATATCATAAAGTACATGTTGAATAATGTTCTCTTGTACATAAAATATATTTTCGTAACATAAAAAACAGAGAGACAACATAAAGATACATACATGTTAACAAAGTTAATTGCTCTAACCTATAAATAGCTTGATGGTTGATTTACCAAAAGCTTATTTCGAACAATTTTTTTAATCATTTCGATGTTAGAGCAAGAAACATTTTTTTGTATGATTATTGTGGAATTGAAGTTTAAGAAAGAATTCTGACAAAATATATGAAGTTAAATTACCTAATATTCTTTTAGAATTACATCAATCATGTTTATAATTTTGGTAAAATATTAGTTTCGAATTGAAGTTAACATGTGTAGTTAGAATGTAAATATATATTCTGTTAGGATTAAAACGTATGAACTCGTATGTTTTGGTACAAATAAAGTTAGAGTGTAAGTTAACATTTATATGTAAAAAAATAAATATTTTGATAGAATAAAACATAGGTTTTCTTATAGAATTAGCTTATACATATTCATAGGCGTGGCAAATAAAGAAAGTTATAATGAATATTGAAGCAGTTGGAAGAATTTTGAGAGAATATATATATATATATATATATATATATATATATATATATATATATATATATATATATATATATATCATATCATATCATCATATCATATCATACTATATTATAAAGGAAGCATTTTTCCTTTCACCATATTAATTTGAAACTTCCATGTATTTTTTCTTTCACTACATTCATTTGAAACTCCCATGACTTTTCAATTTCTTTCTAATAATAATTATAGGTTGGTTAATAAGGTTAAATAAATATCAAACCTAAAGTGTAATAACATATAAACTAAATTTCAATATTAAAATAATATATTTACATCTACTTATTAAGTGATTTTTTTTAACTTTTAACTTATTATACTTAATTTATTAATTTTAATATATTGTTGGATGTAAACCATTATCATTTTAAAGGTACAATTTTGTAACAATTTGTATAAAATACTTAAATTATTAATTTGAATATAATATTACAGAGTCAACTTAAATATAAAGTTTAGTTTAACTTAAACAACCCAAATAATATTTAGTAAATAGTTAATAGTGACTAATTTTAGTGTTTTTCAAATAATGATTATAAGTTGGATAATAAGGTTAAATAAATATCAAACCTAAAGTGTAATCATAAACATAGTAAATTTCAATTTTAAAATAATATATTTACTTCTAGTTATTAAGTTTTGTCCTTAACTTTTAACATATTATACTTAATTTATTAGATTTAATATGTTGTTGTATGTAAACCATTATCAGTTTAAAGCTACAACTTTTAAACAGTTTGGATAAAATAACTAAATTGTTATTTTAAATATAACATTACAATGTCAACTTAAATATAAATTTCAGTTCCACTTAAAAAACCAAAGAATATTTTGTAAATAGCTAAAAGTGATAAATTTTAGTGATCAATGCAAAACCTAAATTATAATTTCAATTTAACTAAAATATTTCCTAAATATATTTTTATAATCATTAAAAGTTTTCAAATAAATAGCTTAAAATAACTTATAATAACAATAGTTAAAAATAACTCTATATAAATGATTATATTGTTACATTTAAAATCAAAAAACAATGCCTGATGTTTTTGTAAGGGTCAAATATGTTGTAATTAGTCGAAGTCTGTAATGCACCTTCGTATGTTTTGTAATGTATTTGCTAAGGCGATTTTATACGAAGCTTAGTGTCAATGCCTTAGTATTTTTTGTACGCTTTTTGTTTCCTATAAATAGGGACATTTACTAGAGTTAGAAAAAAGTTGTTTTACAGAAACCTGTCTTTGTACTCTATAAACATTCAAAAGCGTAATAGAGCTGAAAACAAGATCATATTTACATCCGTTGTTCAATCTTGCATACTCTGATTTGTTAATTACTCGATTCATTGATTCTTCAATTGGTATCAGAGTAGGAATAATATCCTTGATCTGATTTTCACGTTGTTCAAAACGTTTTGAATTGATTTTTTTTGGTTGAAAAGTTTCCGCACTTTTTGAAAGTGAAAAATTCTCTTAGATTTGAGGTTGTGATATGATTCTGCATCAGAATTGTTGAATCGAGTGTTCTTCTTTTCATTTCTGAGTGATTTAGTTAGCTTATTATCAAATTTTCAATTCTCGTTAAAAAATTTCTTCCGTACAAAAATGGCGAGCCTCAATCTTAATTCAATGACCTCGTTTTCTCATCTGTTAGGATCATCGACCAAAATTCCAATGCTAATTCCTGAATACTATGATCAGTGGGCTGATCGTATGCAGGGTTGTCTGAATGGTCTTGATGAAGAATTGTGGTCGTGTATTTCTGGAAATATCAATCCTCCGACGAATGTTCAACCGATTGGATCATCATCTACAAGTTCTGGTGTTAAAAATTAAACTGATCGTCTAAAGAAACTGGAGAAGAGGTGTATGAGAGAATTACAAGGAGCTTTACCTCCAATTGTGTACAATTACGCAAGGAGTTGTACAACTGCTAAAGAGATCTGGAACAATATGAAAGGTAAGTTTCAAGGAAGCGAGAAGACAAAAATTAATTCAGTCAAACAGTGCTTGGTTGAGCTTAAAGATTTCAGACAAAAAGAAGGTGAAACAATTGAAGCATACTATGATCGTCTGAACGAGTTAATCTATCACTACAATCGCTATGGTATCACCAGGGCTTCAATGGAATTCAATCTCATTTTTGTAATGGGTCTTCGAAAAGAATGGAGAAGCGTGAGTATGATGGTGAAGAATCAGCAAAGTTTTGATATATCTTCTCTCAATGATTTGTACAATCAATTGAAGACTCACGAAAGTGAGGTAAATGAAATGGTAGAAGAATCGAAGCTAAGTTTGGGAGGTCCGTTAGCTTTATTCTCAAAGGTGTCTGAGAAAGAGACATACGAAAAAGGTGATTCAGAGGAGGAAGAAGGAGTCATCATGAATTCGGATGATGAGGCAATCGCATTTTACGAAAATAATCGTGTCAATAAATTTTTCAAAAAGCCGTTCATTTCGAAGGCTAAGCAAACTGAGGTAAAAGGAAGTGTTGTGAGTAAAGTTGTTGGTGAGGAGAAGAAGAACGTTGAGAAGAATGATACAAAGGTGTCTGAGGGGAAGAATGAGAAGAAGCTTAAAGGTGACTCAGGTGTGGATTGTCACTACTGCAATGGAGCCAATCATCTTGCTAATGACAGCATGCTTCGAAAGAAGGATGAAAAGAAGAATAAAATCAAAGATGAAGCTTATTACCCTAAGAGGCTTGAGGAGGTTCATGCGAAAACGAAGAATTTTTCGTTGATAGCAACAGGTGAACAGGACGAAGCTGGAACCTATCAAATCTGGTCATCTGGATCAGATGATGAGGAGATGAGGAATCCTACTTATGGTGCATTGTATGCGAAAATGGAAGAGGATTTGGATGGAGAAGAGTTTGAAGTGAAAGGTCGGTGCTTCGTATCAAAGACTGCTGACAAATCTCCTATGACGACAAAGGTACGTTCTATTCTCGAATCTTTTAATATTCCAGTAAAAGCTTATAACTCTGAATTAGTATCTTTTGATGAGACTGTTACTTATTTTGATTCAATTGTTGTGTCTGCTAGCAATGAGGCTAAGAAACTGTCCATGGAGTTGTTAGAGACCAAAAAGCATTTAGATATGAAAATAAGTAAAGTAGAATGTTTAGAGTTAAAAATCACAAACCTCATGTGTGATAGGGATGCTTCATCTAGTGAAGTCAAACTTTTGTTGGCACAAAGGAATATATATTTTAATTCAGCTAAGAGATTGTATGGAAAACTAACTAATTTGCATCATTTGTGTGACATTAGTAAAGAGCAACATAGAAAATTACTGCCTTTTCTAGCATATGAAAGAGCGAAGGTAGATAATATTTTCTATGATTGTGAGAAAATTATAGCTGAATTTGATAAAGTTCCTGATGATAGATATAAATATGGAATTGTCAAAATTGATGACTGTCTTAATACGAATGATTTAGTTAACATTGTGAATGATACATGGACTAAATTTGAACAAATCAAAATTGTGAAAAAGACTGATAATTCAACATTTGATTCTCAATCTAATTTTGCTGGTATTGAAGATGATTCTAATCATATTAGTGAAATTAGTGATCTAGAGAATGTTGATTGTTCCCAGTTGTCTATTGTTAATGTTGCATGAACATCTAAAGGGAAAGAAAAAGTTAAGGAATTGATGGTTAAGGTTGAAACTGACAAACCCTCATGTTCGAAAGTTTGTGATTTGGACTTTGTGGACATCAGAGATAGTCAAACTGATGATAGTGATGATGAAAATGAAGAGAAAATCTCAAAGAAAAGAAATTTTCAAAAGAAGACAAAATTCCTCGGATTGTGCTCGATTAAGTGTATGGTGATACACAAAAGTTCGAAAAAGTGATGAATGAACAAGGTGCTCATTTTCTAGAAAAGAATAATGTGGTATATCCAAATTTCAAGTGTTTAGATGATATTATTTTCCCAAATCAAGAGTTCGTTACTACATGCACTACTAGAAAAACAACCTTTTACAACGCGCAATGCGTGTCGTAAAACGCTCAGACGACGCGTAAATGCGTCTCAAGAAAGGCCCTTTCATAACGAGAGACGACACGCTTTTGTGCGTCGTCTATAGATGACGCGCATTTATGACACGCAATGTGTATCATTAAGACCGCTGTCAAGAAAGGCCATGTCATAAATGAAGATGACACACATTTTTGCGTATCGTAATTTTAAATTTGCAAAAAAAAAATATATTTATAGATTTACTGATTTTCAAATTAAATTTGCATTTCATGTCTCATAATAGAAAATAAAATACCATATACAAAAAATACAATAGATTGCACAAAAATTAATGTCATACAAAAATACGATACATTGTAATACATTGGTATTAAGGGGATCTAATTGTACATTGCTATTAAGAGGTTTTCCTTAACTATATAACCTATTTTTATAACCACGTCCAAATGAAAGTATCCCCGGCCTTCTTCCAACTATGTCAGATTCTGGACGAATTAACCTATATATTAATAAAAAAATAACATTAACATATAGTAATAAATAATAATAATAATAGCCATAAGATAAGTAAGTAGCCTTACCCTATTGGTTGTACTGCTTTAATTTGGCGAGTAACTCGTCATTAAGTTGTCTGAAGAAGATCTAAAACCCTTGATGTATCCAACCAATCATCATGTCTCTTAGCTTCAATATCAATCCCAAATCTTGATCAAGAACAACATGGAAATCCTACACAATAATCATGCCAGTTGTACAATATTAATATCAACTAATTAATAATACACATGGTATTTATGAGAGTGGAATCAACCATATTCAAATCAATATCAACTAATCAATAATCATGTCAGTTGTATAATATTAATATCAACTAATTAATAATATGTCACTTTGGAAAACAATCTGTGTCTTTTATATCCACCAACCATATATTTATATTGTAATTTTAAACTAACTAATAGCTATATCATATTCAAATCAAATGGAATTACCAACCATCAACACCAACAGGCCAATGCGGAGACTTAGTTGCAACATCCAGGCGTTGCAGAATTGCTTGCTCTGCCTTCATTATAGCTATTGAAAACCCTATGCCACAACACAACACAAATATATTAGCCACTTTTTTTGCATCAGAAACCAAAATGAACTTACAAAACTTGCCATAAGTCATGAATGACCCTGTGTACACTCTAACAACATCTACTCCATGTTCCAACTGTAAAATAAGAACAAACTTTCTAGCAGCAATCATCAGTTCCATTAAAGGTGTCCCCCTAATCTGAGATGTACAATTTCCAAATCATAAATCCAATTTGTCAAAAAGAAATACATAATTACAATCTTATTTACTTTAAAAAAGATAAAACAATATGCATATAGATAGCTTCTGATTTCTGACTTCCCTTAAAATCTTAACATAGGCTAGGGTAAGATACCACTTATCAAAGGGCAAGAAGCAACTAAGAAAGAGTGATTACAATGCATACCCGTTAATCATAAGTACAACACGACTCCTATGTTTAATTGGAACATAGTTAGTCTCCTGAAAAGACAGAAACAAGTTACCATAATTTCTATCTTTTATATACTTTGCATCATAAAAGTCACATGGGACTAACCTCATAATTTGTATCTTTCATATACTTTACATCATAATTTGTATCTTTCACCATCATCCATTGTAATAGGATCTGTTCACAGGAGAGAGAGAGAGAGAGAGAGAGAGAGAGAGAACTATCTTATGTAGTAGTATTATCATCAAATTGACATACAAACACACCATTAAATAAATTTCATCAAGGTTTATACAATATGTCATTATTTGTTCTTATTTCATTAAAATGAAAATCTATCTTTCAAAAAATCTCAATGAGGAAAACGAAAAAGAAAAATATGTTACACGATTACCCAGTAAGCCATCAACATTACACTCCCCAAGAAAAACTTTGACACTTCGAGGCAAACCACAATCACCTTCTACAAGTATAGCTCGACCATTAGAAGCCATGTCAAATAGTTGATATTAATAAAGAAAGTACCATTAAGTCCTAAATTTTTACAAATTTGTGTTCATTTATTTGTTGTTTTCATTTTTCAAGTGCATTTTCATTTTATAAAATATATATTTTTTAACAACACTTAATTAAAAAAAAAACAGAGCCAAAATGGGATTAACAAAATATAAATGTTGAAGACGACATAAATAAATACATACATCTTCAGGGGAATGTCACCAATCAACTACTTCTTTAATTGAGTACTTGTTGTCACAGACAAAGCAATGAAGTATGGAAGTAGAACTTTGTGCATCTGCTTTCAAACAAGACAAACATTAAACTAAATAAATAAAACCAGGTAATGTAACATTCGACTTATCTTGTAATTTAATAAAATCTTTAATAAAACACAAGAAAACAAAAAACTGACCTCCTTTATTATATGAGGATCAGGTGAAAAAATCTAGGAGAATAACCAGGGAAAAATTGTTCCAGCAGCACCTAATATTAACCCAGATGATGCACCTATTATCACCAGTGACTTCAACAACATTCGTACCTAGGCCAAGGGCAAGATCGTAAAATTACATCACCATTATAAAAACACAAATTAAGTTAATATCACCAACCTTTGAGAGACTTCTTTTAGCGCCATAAATAAGCTCTGGCATAAATGACTGTGCAGTTTGTGAAAGATGCTCACCCCCTACTGCAAACATGCATTATACTTGGACAAGGACCTAAAAGTAATTTCTCAGAATTAGACCTTAGTAGAGGTTAAAGTCAAAGTCAAACCAACCTAATGTTCAACAACAGTTTGTGTTCCCATTGATGTAGCAATGTACACAAGTAAAGAACAAAATTTGACCTTTGACATCATCATTATAAAGACAGGACCAGTAAGTTTGAATATTTGAAAAGGTTCAGTAGGTGAAGGGACAAAAATGACGTACCCATTATACCCTTTGTCTTTTAGAGCTTCAATCATCATCAATCCTGCAACAACCTACAATATGTGTAAATTAAAGTGTGACACAACTAAAATTAACATACAATATGTGATATTTTTCAATTTTTATAGTATATATATACCTGTGAAACCATTGTTGCCCATGTTGCTCCAGCAATACCATAGCTTAAGTATAAGCAGAGGATTACATCACCAACACCATTGATGACACTTGCAACTGCTAGAGCTTTTAAAGGTCCCCATGAATCTTTCATGCAAAGAGTGTTAAAAAACGAGAACATGTTAGTTAACAGGAAATGGTGTGCACTAGATTCTACCATAAAGATCAAGGATTAGTGGAACAAAGATTATATCATATGATCACCTTGCACTCTAAGCAACCCATCCAACAAGAACTGCAGACCATGCTAAACCTCGAATCTACTACCATAAAATGCATACAACGAACCGATTAGGCATGAGTATAACTAAAATCAGAAGATAAAAATAAAGGCAAAAAGGAAAATAGTAAACGCAAAAGTGTCAGAAAAAATCATATGAATTTGCAAATAAATCCTTATAAAATAACCCACCCAACAAATCACAAAAAACTATGAAAGTAGCTATTTTTCAAATGTTGGAAGGATTTAAATCTTGATAATGCAACGAACATTCGATGGGGGAGGGGCTTATGTGCAAAAAATAGGGAAGTAGAAACCCCATACAATAGAAAGCGTCAAAACAAAATTGATAAAATGAAAAAAGTTTGAAGAAATACAAGAAACTATAGAAAATACATAGATTGATCCTCATGGCATAAAGGTTAAAGTAAAGGTTGTGTGATTGTAGGAGAATTATGATATTAGGAGTTTCTATCACCAATCCATCCATCAATCCCTAATTTCATCTCTGTTGACAACACAACAACAAAAGAGAAGAGATAAAAAAAATAGTTAAGAAACAAATAACAGAAAAAGAAGTAAAACAATGAAGTGGTAAAAAAACATTTATACCTTGTGCCTCTTCTTCAACTTCCTTTCTCCAGGATCTGAATCCATGAAGAAGGATGTTTGACCTTCATCACCTTCTTCTAAAGGTAAGGCCAAGGATTTAATATCATCATAGAAACCATCAGCTAGACCTGCTAGCCTGTACAACAAACAAACATCCACCATCAGAATAAGTTATATTTTTCATTTTTTTATTTAACTAAATGACTGATTGTATTTGTACTCACCCATTTCCGTAGTTGCGCATCTATTTTAGCTTCTTCTTTTCCTTACCTGTAAGAGGAGTACGGGTGAAGAGGTCTTCTTCCCTCCTTGCACGTTCTTCCATTTCTGCCTTGTATCTCCTCACCTCACTATCATCTTTAGTACCAAGAACCTCCCTCGCCTATAAATATATATATAATATAAATTCATCAAAACCCACAAAAAACATTTTTTATTAAAAATAATAATAATAATAATAATAATAATAATAATAATAATAATAATAATAATAATAATAATAATAATAATAATAATAATAACCTCTTGGGGTCTTCCCTTGAGATCATTGCCACCATTTCCTTTCTTTCCTTGTCCCAACATTCCAATACCTGCCCAAATGTACCTGAAGGATACATTAATCAATCAGATTAGTCAATATAATGATATATTACAAACAATTAGATGTAATTTGTTCATAAATTGTACTCACCTTCTCCCATTTTCCCATGAATCTTATCTGCAAGTCACGCAATCAAACAAAGAAAGAAACGAATTACTCAGTATCGAACATATATATCCAAAAATACAAGTCAACAAACATAAGTTCTATAAGTGTCTATAAATAAAGAGTAGAAAACCACTGTTTCCTATTGATTTCTATTCTATTAGTAGCAACAATGCAATCAAGAAAATGAAGTTTCTTTGATGGTGGTGAAGGGTAGTTACATCGAGAAGTTAGATTATCTCCAAGTGCAAACACATAATGACCATCTTTATCATCTTGGCGCCATGGGGAAGAAGCATTTCAAGCCACACACTTAACAAGGGGAGAACTAATGTGGTCTAATGGTGCTCGTTAGGGTGCAAAGCTTGCAACATTTCCAAAAAGCAAAAGCATTGAGAAAAAGAAAGTGGCATAAAACCTTTTCTCTATACATATTCTTGAGCCTACCAGCCTCTTCGTCCATTGGCTGATCAATCTTCTGCTCCAAAACCCATATGCCACCTTCGTTTTCGATCTCTTCAGTCAGATCCATTTCAATTCTCTGACCTAATATTAAAGCAACACCAACAAATAAATCGATGGACTTGAACTTGATATTACATCCACTTTTCTCCAAATGCTCCCGTAAAAACTTCACGAGCTGATATTTATGGCGGATTCAGTGATTACGATGCAAAAATAATAAAAAAAACTTATAAACCCTAAACACTAAGAATCTGAAAAGGTTAAGCGGAATTACTTCTAAGGCTTCTTTGGATCATAGTCTCGCACTCCTCCACCGTCATGCCGTCCTTAGCGGCGGATGAGAGGAGGGTGTAGAATCGGAATCGGATCCTGCTGCCATTTTGTTGGTGTGGCGATTACGATAACTGCGGGTTTGGCCGTTGAGATGAAGACGCCGGGTCCAGTCGGGTTAGATCAGGTTGCATGCGGGCCTTATGTTGGGAACATAGATATGGAATCAATAACAAAAGAATGACACCAACCAAAGAGCCCTAATGCCAGAAATATGAGATGAAGAATACCTGTTTGACGAGAAGAAGAATACGAGATTGACTGTTCTTGGTTAGAACTACGATGCAACAGAAGACAACTAGCTCTAACTATTCGCTAATCTTATGCATTAAGAAAATTGCTCCAATTATATAACGTATGCCAATTTTAGGGAGGAATAAGATTACAAGACATCACTGATTTGGGGGATTTGAGGGAGGAAGAGAGAAATCAAATTTGGAGAATGAATAGGAATAGGAGAGTATTAGTAGGAGATAAGGTGTTGGTATGTTCGATCGATTGGGTTGATCGAAGAGGAATGATCGAAAATGTGTTTAGTCTATTTTAGGGTTCTTAATTTGGTAGAGGATTTTAGAAGGAGAAAAAGAGGCAGGGTGTTTAATTTTTTTTTGGGATTTCATTCCCCCGTAGTATATTAAAAAAATGGAGAACGCGCTTCCTAGAAAATATAAAACGACACCCTTACACAACACACTTCATATGATAGGTACCCTCCGTGTTTTTTTCGACACTAATTTAAGGGCGCGCAAAAAATGCGTGTCTTCTATCCTTCGAATTTTGGAAAACTGACATTAATTTTTAAGGTACTCACAAATGCGCGTCCTCTATCAGTGTGTGTCATTAATTGCGCGTCGTAAAAGGCTGTTTTTCTAGTAGTGAGGGAATGTTGAGAATGTCAAACCAGAGTTCAAAAATTTAGTAGAAGAAGATAACAAGAAAACATCAGATGAAGGTTACTTTGCAAATCAAAGCACAGTTGAAAACAACCTAACAAAGAATTCGTACGTTTTTCAACGACAAAAACCACAAAGAAAATGGGTTGAAAAGTCAAAAGTTGAGAAAGAAATTCCAAAACCAAATGTAGTGAAAAATGAAAATGTTGTCAAACTAAACTCCAAAGAATTCAAAGATCAAATTGACAAATTTTCGAAAGATAATAAAATTTCAAAAAGACAAGCAAGAAAGAAAATTTTTTGGCAGACTATTGACTCCTAAAAGAAATCAAATGCAACAACAAAACCTGTTAAGTCAGAAAATTCAACAACTTTTTCAGACAAGAGGAAAAATCTCGCTCAAACAAATAAATCTTTGTCTTAATCAAATCAACACAAAAATGTTTTCAAGGCTAAAATTTCGTCTTTTTCAATGAATAATCATACATATTCTAAATCAAGTCATTCAAAGTCTAAATTGAATCAACAAACAAAGTTTTCAAAAGTTACAAAAACCTCACTTCCAAGGAAATATTCAAATAAGCACACTGAAAATTGCTTTTCTTCTAGTCCACCACAAGTGCTTTCTCAACGCCATCATTTCAAATCGACTGTCAATAAAACATATGCTTAGTCTTTTCTTACAAAACCAAATCTTGATTTTGTTCCTCAAAAGCCAAATTTTCCTAATCACACGAAGAAACAAGTTTTGAAAATTTCGCATGAAAAAGGGTTGTCTTCAAGAAAGAATATTGATCATTGACTAGAAGGAAGAGGAAAAATGTATCAGTCGAGTAAATTCTCAAAGGAGCAAATTCACGTAGCCTGTGAGAAGTATGTGAATACTTCATCAAACGGAAGTTCATCTTCTAAGAATTCGAATATCTCAGTCAAAGCATGGAAACCAGTTGTGAAATCAAAGAATGTTCAATCACTAACTCAGGATATGAAGGGTAATGTCATTGAATATTCAAAACCATCGAAATCTTATGTTTTAATCCCTTTACATGATGAGGTAGACTTAATTGATAGTCTCAAAACCAAAGTTTGTGATTGGGTTAAAAGTTCATCCTTACATTTGAAATTTAAATCTAATTTTCAAGGACCCAAAAAGCCTTGGGTACCTAAATTCTTTCATTGATTGCAGGTACTATGTGACGAGCAATATGATAACAAATGGTACATTGATAGTGGTTGTTCTCGTCACATGACTGGGAAGATGGAGAATTTACGAGATTTTTGAAGTTTAAAGAATGGAGGAGTTGTGAAATTTGGTAATAATAAAAAATGTCAAGTCAAAGGATATGGGAAAATCACGAATGGTCAATTCACAGTGAATCGTGTTGCTTATGTTGAAGGTCTTCAACATAACTTGATAAGTGTTTCACAATTTGTTGTGGGCACTGGCAATCAAATACTTTTCAACGAAGAGGGAAGCATCATTTTGAATGTCAATACAAAAGAAGTTTTGCTCAAATCAAAAAGGAAAGGTGATATGTTCACATTGGACGTCAATCCAATTGTAGGTAAACCTACTGTATGCCTTCTTTCGAAAGATACCTCAGACATAAGTTGGCTTTGGCATCAAAGACTTTCACATCTCAATTTTCGGAACATCAACAAACTTGTTGTACAAGATTTGGTAAGAGGTTTACCTGTACTTAAATTTAATAATGGTTCTTTATGTACAGCTTGTGAAGTTGGCAAGCAACATAAACAAGGACATCCAATCACGATCGATTCGAAAATTGTCAAACCACTGGAACTCTTACATATTGATTTTTGTGGGCCATCAACAGTTTCAACACTCAACAAGAAACGATATATTTTAGTTATTGTTGATGATTTTTCAAGATTCACGTGAGTTTATTTTCTCAGGCTCAAATCGGAAGTTGCACAAATCATGATTGATTTTATCAAAAAGATGGAGATAACATTAAAGAAGATTGTTTGAAAAATCAAGAGTGATCATGGAACTGAATTTAAGAACAATGTTCTTGATTCGTTTTTGGTGGACAAAAGAATTTCGCATAATTTTTTGTCTCCATATACACCACAACAAAATGGTGTAGTTGAACGAAGAAATAGATCTCTATGTGAAGCAGCACGAACAATGTTGACATATGCGAATCTTCCACAATACCTTTGGGCTAAAGCAGTATCCACCGCGTGTTTTACTCAAAATAGATCTTTCATTCATCGTCGTTTTAATATCACTCCATACGAGATTCTCAACAATCTAAAACCTAATGTGAAATTTTTCCATGTTTTCGGATGCAGGTGCTTTGTTATGAATCTCAAGGATAATCTTTCAAAATTTCAAGCTAAAGCAGATGAAGGGATTTTCTTAGGATATTCGCATAATTCAGTTGCATATCGTGTCTTGAACAAAAGAACACGAAAAGTGGAAGAAACTTTTAATCTTACATTTGATGATTACTATATTAAACAAACGGACACGCATTTTGAAAATCATCCTATTCTTAAAGAAATACAAGATGAATCTGAACTCTCACAAACATTGGATGTTGATTATGATTTAATTTTTGGTATTTCGGATCATGCTGTTGATGCTGAACTTAATGCAAATGATAATCATATCCCTGAACTAACAAAGCTTAATGATGATTCAACATCAAATCCTCAAGAAATAGGCGAAAGTATGCAAAATAATCCAGTGGAGGGGGAGCACTTGGATTCGAATACTTTAGTTAAGGGAGAGCATTCTTTAGAGGGGGAGAATGAGAGATTGGATGTTGATGTTGAGGGGGAGCATCATCATGTTGAGGGGGAGTATTCAGGACATAATGAAATTATTCATGATTTTAACGATGAATGTTCAATTGCAAGTTCAGAGAATGATGATTTATACGAAGATGCACCTTTGGACTTTCATCTAGCTTATCCAACAATGGAAAAATGGACAAAAGATCATCCAAAGGATCAAATAATTAGGAATCCACAAGAGGGAGTATTAACAAGAGCTCAAATTCGTGTAAAGAATGAGGTATTGAATACTCATCAAGAATTTTGTATGTTCAATGTGTTCATCTCTAAAATCGAACCAAAGACAGTTAAGGCTACAATGGAACACTCAGATTGGGTTGTTGCGATGCAATCTGAATTGTCTGAATTTGAACGAAACAAGGTTTGGAGATTAATTCCTAAACCTGAAAAATGTTTCAATTGTCGGGTTAAAATGGATTTTCAAAAACAAAACTGAAAAATATGGAAATACCAATCAAAACAAAGCCAGACTTTTTGTAAAAGGATATTCACAACAAGAAGGAATCGACTATGAAGAAACGTTTGCCCCTGTCACAAGAATCGAGGTTGTTCGTATATTTTTGGCTTATGCAGCTCACAAAGACTTTGATGTTTATCAAATGGACGTGAAGTGTGTATATCTTTGGCTTATGCAGCTCACCACGAGCATGGTATGCAACTCTCACTTCTTTCTTGAAGCAATCTAAATTTAAACAAGGATCTGTTGACCCTACGTTATTTCGTAAGAAAGTTGGGAATCATCTAATGCTTGTTCAAACTTATGTTGATGATATCATTTTTGGCTCAACTAACCTTGCCTTGTCTAGAGAATTCGAAGATCTTATGAAAAGTATGTTTGAAATGAGCATGATGGGAAAAATCAATAATTTTCTTGGTTTGAATATTCATCAAAACAGAGAAGGAATTTTTTAACCAAGAAAAATATACAAAGAATCTTCTAGAGAAGTTTGGATTGACAAATAGCACGAAGTTACAAGTTCCTATGGCAACTGGTATCAGTCTTTACAGGAGCATGATTGGTTCATTACTTTATCTTACAGCTAGTAGACCTGATATCATGTTCTCTGTGTGTAATTGTGCTAGGTATCAGTCAAATCCACGAGAACCACATCTCAATGTTGTGAAGAATATCTTTCGTTATCTCAAAGGAACAATTTCTTTAGGAGTGTGGTCTCCTTCGAAAATTGGATTCTTTATTCAAGCTTATTCTGATGCAGATTTCGGTGGTTGTACTCTTGATAGAAAAAGCACAAGTGGCGGATGTCAATTGCTCGATGGTAAATTGGTGAGCTGGTAGTCGAAAAAGCAAACATGTGTATCAATTTCAACTGTTGAAGCAGAATATGTGGCTGCTGCTGCTTGCACATTACAAATTATATGGATTCAAAGTCAATTGCGTGATTATGCAATTAATATGAAAAAGATTCCATTATATTGTGATTCTCAAAGTGCAATAAGAATTTGTCATAATCCTGTGCAGCATTTGAAGACTAAACATATAGCTCTTCGTTATCATTTCATCAATGATCATGTGGAGAATAGAAATATTGGAGTGCATTTTGTGAAAACAACTGATCAGTAAGCTGATATTTTCATGAAACCTTTAGATGAAAAATAGTTTGTAAGAATTCTAGAAGGACTTGGAATGATTGATGGAAATTCTGTTCCATGCGAAATGGGAGAATGATGGTTGACCAGGAGTGATTCAGAGGCGCTGAATAAAAGATAACACATGGTCATTCAGCATTCAGAGGTTACTATTCATAGTCAATGCTTGGACCCCTTCGAATTCGTAAATTTGTCACTTTTTAGGGGTTGATAAAATTTCGTGTGTTTGCAAAAGGTACATTTTGTTTGTCATTTTATTTTCGAAAAACACAAAAACAACAAAAATATTTTTCGTTTGTTTTGTCTTTTATTTTCGAAAAACATAACATCCAAAAAGATTTTCATTTGTTTTGTTATTTATTTTTCGAAAAATCAAAAACTCAGAAAGATATTTTTTATTTTCAAGAAATCAAAAACAACAAAAATATTTTGTTTTTAATTTTTTTGTAGTGTTTTGTTGCAAATATTCATGATTATTCATCTTGGGGAATGCTTGCAGTTCTAGGGTCAGGTAAATTTTTGAATACTTTGAATTAGTTAAGTTGTCCCTAGAAGCATGCTGCAGCATGTTGACCAAATCCTCCAATGACTCAATATGTGTGTACAAAAGTCTTAATGAAATTTTTCATACGAAAATTTCTTCCCAATCAGGATTGTGTTCATATTAGTCTCCTGAGCTACTTGACTCTTCTCACATGAGTTAAGAGTTTACTATTTTGTCCAAATATAACAAAGGTACATTTCGTGTCTTACATCAATCTTTTTCATCTGAACGTTCTTACACGATCACACACGAAGACATATGTCCAAGAGGTCTCTGATCAAACCAATCAAGACATAGACATATCAAAAATCTGTGTTTATGATCTGACATCATGAGACCGTGATGAAAGTGAAACCCAATTCTCTAAACATTTAAGGAATTGACGGGGAACTATGTTCCATATTTTCACGAAACATTTGTTTCAGTACTTAAATTCAAAACTCCAAATCATATTCATTTCGTATGAGTGGTCTTGATCAAACATTCAAAACCCATGATGTTTGTTACCCAACAATATCCAGCACAAATTTTTCCATGAATATGATTTTCGTGTGAGTTTCATTCAAAATTCAAAGTCACTTAAAATCTTTTGTCAAAGCAAACTTGTCACTGACTACACTGGTCACACAAGTAATTTTTGTTACAATTTTTCACCTTATGTTTAGGTTGACATGTAACAAAATTATTATAACTACCCATGAAGCCTAATAAAAAAGCCCTTCGATATTTTCTACAAGTATTCGATTGTAATTCACGGGAAACCACACAAGCAGTTGATTATCTCTCTTGATAATTAACGAAGAAACTTTTGCCCGGAGTTTAACTGCTTTCATTTCAAAATATTTTTGACATCATAGATCCAAAGTTTATTTTTATTTGGTTCTTATCTTTTTCTTTGGCACACTGCACTCACGAAATCCTTGAGGTTCTGAGTAATACCAACTTAGGCTAATGATTTCGAAAGTATGGAAAATGGCTTTACTTTAAAACTCAAAAGTAAAAGAGCCTTACTTTCATACGAAGGGTTTCGACGATTACAATTCTATTGGGGCAAACAAAACAGCCTGTTTGATGGGACGTTTTGTATTCTGTCCGGGTTTTGAGGAGGCGTGACAGTTACTTTTTCACGCATGGCTACTTTATCGTCATCATGGTGCAAACTTCAAGGTGCCACGTCGGATATCATTAAATGCTTATCCCGCTTCATATTCAAACTCAAGGGTTACATACAAAAGGGGATACAAGGATCTATTAACAGTTTACACATTCAGAAGAAAATTTTCAAAATTCTCTCTGATCTTCAAAGTTTTCAAACCCTAAAAATGGCGACTTCTGCTAATCCTAATGTCCCTTCTCAAAATATTGAAGATGTGCATTCATTGCCAATAATGAAGATTCAAGGAAATAACTACCAAATGGAGGCTGATGTTTCTACTTATCCGGAAGAAATCAAGATGTTGATTCTTGCTTTATAGAGTTTAGTTCTATCCAAGGCCATGTTCCAATCTTTTGATGTTCCTCTTTCCTGGTTATCTCAAGCGGGATCAACTGCTACTTACAGCAAAGCTTTGGATGTCATCACATTTAATCTCGTGAATGATAAGAAGGTTATACTGGTCGAACTGTTGGACTCGACAAAGGAAGGATGGAAGTATATGCCATGGTTGCTGGGCTATACTATGATATTCTGGTGGAGTATTCTACACAACTTTGGAAGGAATTCCAAAAGAGTGTTAAAAACACGAATGCAATTCAAGGCATTTCGTGTGAAAGGTATTGGAGTTTGATTTTGCAATACTTTTATGAGAAGGAAGGGATTTTGGTGGATGCTGAGGGGGAGAAGGTTGCATTCTATATGTATAATTATCCGAAGAATATGATTGACGATGCAAACGAGTTTCCATTTGTTGCTCGTATTCCAGATGCTATGTTGACGCGTGTTGATCCTACAAATGTTGTTATGGTGGCATATTTGAAAAACGTTGATCCTACTGTTCAAACGGGGATATTGTTGTCAAGGGAAGAAAAGAAGTCTAAACGTTCGAAGAAGAATGAATCGGGTTCTTCTGAAAAACTTGTTTCTGAAACCACGTCAAAGAAGTCTCCAAAGAAGAAGCCTAGTGAAGTTAAAGTGGTAAATGAAGTATCTGTTGATGTGTCTATTCCAATTGAACCTGTTGTGGAAGATACTCAAGAGAAAGTGGTTATTCCTTCGAAGACTGGTGTGTTTCAAAGAATAAAAATGAAGTCTAAGCATTCACGAAAGTCTCTGACTCTTAATGTGGTATGAAAGCATCATGTTACTCATCAAGGTCTCATTATTCATGAGATATCGGCTCTGGTTTCTCCATTGTCTAAGAAATGCATGGCTGAAGATATGGCTAAACAGATTTCTCAAAGGGAGAAGAAGAAGAAGACACGAAATCTTGTTATCACAACCGAATCCACAGAAGATGAAGATGAACGAATTCCTGAAACACCTGAAGTAAATCTTACCAAGGAAAGTTCAACTCCTGAGCAAACAATGGTCATATCACCCGAAGATTCGTCTTCTAAGTCATTTCATGAGGAGGCACGAACTTTAGACATCAATGCAAATGTATCTCATACGGATGTAAATGTCAACATGAGTGAAGGAGAATCGAAGACAAAAGCTCAAGGTAACCCTGATTCTATTGTTTCGTTACCTCCACAAATCACACCAATTACTTCAACCACAGACTCACCCACATTCGAAAATATAATCAATCAACCCTTTACTTCAATTTTTTCTTCTCAATCCACTGATCCACCCAAAACTAATTCCCCTGTTAAAGACTCAATTTTTTTGGAAACTGATACTGACAATGAGGGTTTTGGAGGAACCTTTGAGGAATTGGAGTTTGATGATGCAGAAGAAGATTTTCCAGACCATATGCTGATGACAATGAAACAGTTTAAGATTTTGAATACGAAGTTGAATTCCATACTTCAATCTCAAGGTGATCTGGGGGTGGTTCATCGGTTTCAAGTTTGAAAGTTGATACGATGTTAAAAATGTTCGAAGCAAAGGTAGTGAGTAAAGTCTCTGGGATGGTTAGAGACTCGGAATCAAGAATTTTATAGAAGGTTAATCATAATGCAAAACCATGAGTTAAGGGTGTATTCTCAAAATTCGACATTTTTGGTAGAAGTTAAAGATTTGAAGAGCTTGGCTAAGGAAAGACATATTTGGTTCGTTCAAGTTGTCAAGAAAGTTCGTGAAGATGTCAATTTGCAGATTCGTGAGCTTCACGAAGATATGCAAAGAGAGATTGTAAATGTCTAATAGGATTATGCATATTTGCATCAAAAGATTAATATTGTTTGTGATGCCGTCACAAGATTTGTCAAGTTGTACGAAAGCATGAGTCCTCAACTTACTCAACTTTCTACAACGGAAAGTCAAAATTTTCTGGAAGTAATTAATTTGTTGAAGGAGCTCAAAGAAGTATCTGTCAAGCCAGTTTCGTCTTCTCTGATAACTCCTGAATTTTTGCCTAAAAAATTCACACAATTTAAAGCTATTCTACACAAGCAACTAGCCCCTATTTCAAGAATATTAAGCCTTCTACCAACAACAAATCCCCCACCTGTTTCTATAGGGGTGCAAGGGGGAGAAAGAAAGGTTGAAGATGCGAAGGCTGCTAATGATGTTTTGCATGCAGATGAAAAAGTTTTGGGAAAGGTGTTTTCTATGAAGATCCCAACAACAAAGCCGATAATATCATCTGCTGGGCCACTTACTTCAACAGTGGTCACTTCCATGCCAATTTCAAGGCCTATCATGAAAGGAGTTGTTATTGGTGAGGATGCTGGTGGGAGTAATACGAAGTCTAAAGTGACAACTGAAGCTTCTAAAGATAAAGGAAAAACCATTGTTGTGGAAAAGACGAAGGAGGAAAAGAAAGCTGAACTTGAAAAGGTAAGGTTAATTCAAAGCATTATGACCCAACGTGCAAGTGATCCTCCAGGTTTGGATAAAGGTGATCTATTAAAACATTACAATTATGAAACAATCGAAGCCAAGGTTGCATACAATCATATGTATTCGTTCGAAAAGAAACCGAAGCAGAGCTATGTTGTAACGAATACTGATGCAAGCCAGCTAGACTTTCCAGTAAATGAGATGATGTTTATCATGCCTCAATTCAAAGTAGAAGAAAATTACAAAGTAAAGGATGAAGGTACTCACATAAAGATTCGATTTCATGTTGTTCTTGCCAAATCTGTTGAGGAAGTCTGGTCACTGGTGAAAATTAAGATGGTCATTAGTATAAAGAAAGATGTGGTATTTGAAAACACAGTCCAAAATATCAAATATGTTGTGGCCAGGGAAAATGGAAATATTTGTGATTTCACAATTGCAGATTTTCTATTAATGAGCTTGTATGATCTTATACAAGTTGCATTGATTTTGAAAGATAAATCTTTTTCATATCTTCAAAATACTAAACCTGATGAATTCAAGCTTGGGGTTGCTCACATCATGATTTTCATTGAGAATTATTACGAGTGCTTGGCACTAACTGATGTTGAATTAGTAACAGCTAAAGGTTTGGAAATAAAAGCTCATATGGCACCTACGAAGACTCAAGCTGATTTGAAGAAGTATGCAGATGGGGAGATCTGTTTAAAACCTTTTGGGATGGTCTTTTCAGGAAATGACAAAGCTGGAAAAGCAAAATGATTTTTATTCCAGGCAAGTGAAGTGGAGAGATATTCGATGTCTCAATATACGAACTTAATTGTTTGTATGAATCATTGCAAGAAGAACAATCAAGGAGATAAGAAGGATCTTAAGAAGATCATTTCCTGGTACACGGAAATACAAAGGGTAATGTTGTATTCCATTCAGCTACTCACAAATTAAGGTGTTCGACTATGATTACAAAGGGGGGGATTGTAAGGGTCAAATATGTTGTAATTAGTCGAAGTTTGTAATGTACCCTTTATATGTATTGTAATGTATTTGCTAAGGCACTTTTATACGAAGCTTAGTGGCAATGACTTAGTATTTTTTGTACGCTTTCTGTTTCCTATAAATAGGGACATTTACTAGAGTTAGAAAAAAGTTGTTTTACAGAAACCTGTCTTTGTACTCTGTAAACATTCGAAAACGTAATAGAGCTGAAAACAAGATCATATTTACATCTGTTGTTCAATCTTGCATACTCTGATACTTACTCGATTCATTGATTCTTCAGTTTTAAATAATTATAATGATAAAAATTAAAACATTAAGCAAATAAATTTTAAAAAATTAATTAACAATAACAACAACTATAAATAACATTAAACCATATATTATATTTAAATTTATTTATATGTAACTTGCGGATAGAAGTCATTCAAACGATTGAGATTATGCAATTATAATAGATGTATATATTATCATATAATTCAAAATAATCAACACATTATAACTTTATAGGATACGAAATATTATGTCAAATTTAACAACAACGTTATTGCTATATTAAAATATATATATATATATATATATATATATATATATATATATATATATATATATATATATATATTTGTAAAGACTCCAACTATATAAGTGTTTATGCGCAACGCATGGGCAATCACCTAGTAAACTTATAAAAGACACATTTTTACTTGCACCACATGCATTTGAAACCTCATGACTTTTCAAGTTCTTCCTAATAACTATTATAAATTGGTTAATAACGCTAAACTAATGCAAAAACTAAATTATAATTATCAATTAACTAAACTACAACATTAAAATATCATATTTTACATCGATTTATAAAATTATGACTTTAACTTTTTAACATATTATAGTTAACTTATTAGTTTAAAGATGGTGTCATATGTGACCAACTGTCATTTTAAAGTCATAATTTTTGTATAATTAATGATTTTATACAAAATAGTTAAATTATTAATTTTAATATAGTGTTAAGTGGTTAACTTAGATTAAAATTTCAGTTAAACATGAAAAAAATCAAGACACTATTTTATAGATAGTTAAAAATTATAAATTATAGCATTAAACTAAAATTAACAAAAAAAACCATGAAACTATTTTTTTAATCTTTAAGATTTTTCAAATAAGTAGCTTAAAAATAACTTACAATAAGGATAGTTAAAAGTAATATTATATAAAATAATTATAATGTTATCTTAAAAATAAAGTTTGTTGTTTTAAATAATTACAATAAAAAACCTAGCAATATTCATCAATAAATTTTAAAAAAATTAAATTTTTGAAACCATATTAAAATGTTTAAGAGTTTTCAAATACGTTATTTTAAATAACTTACAGCAACAATAGTTAAAAGTAACATTATATATAAAATTATATTGTTATCTTTAAAAACAAAAATAATGTTTGATGTTTTAAATAATAAAAATGATTGAAATTAAAATTTTAAGCAAATAACATTATTGTTATGTTATCATATAATTCAAAATAATCAATATATTATATCAACTTAGTATACGAATTATTATATCAAATTCAACAAAAATGTTATTGTTATATTTAACAAAACATATATTTGTAAAGATTTCAACTATATAGATGTTTGTACGTAACGTGCGGTCATTCTCCTAGTCTATATCTATATCTATATCTATATCATATCATATCATACTATATTATAAATGAAGCATTTTTTCTTTCACCATATTCATTTGAAACTCTCATGTATTTTTCTTTCACCACATTCATTCGAAACTCCCATGACTTTTCAGTTTCTTTCTAATAATAATTATGTGTAGGTTAATAAGGTTAAATAAATATCAAACCTAAAGTGTAATCACATATACACTAAATTTCAATATTAAAATAATATCTTTACTTCTACTTATTAAGTGATTTTTAGTTAAAATAACATAAAGTTATAAATTAAATTATGTTACATCACAAACAATGATTGTTAATTTAAATAATCATCATGATGAAATTAAAATCATATCTATATCTATATCATCAAATCATCATATCATCATACTATACAATAAAGGAAGCATTTTTCCTTTCATCACAATCATTTGAAACTCCCATGTATTTTTCCTTTCATCAAATTCCTTTGAAACTCTCAATGACTATCTAATTTCTTTCTAATAATAAGTATAAGTTAGTTAATAGGGTTAAGTAAATATCAAACCTAAAGTGTAATCATATAAAAACATAATTTCAATATTAAAATAATATCTTTACTTCTACTTATAAAGTTATATTTTTTAACTATTAACATATTATACTTAATTTATTAGTTTTAATATAGTATTGGATGTAAACCATTATCATTTTAAAGATATAATTTTGAAATAATTTGTATAAAATACTTCAATTATTAATTTGAATATAACATTACAGAGTCAAGTTAAATATAAATTTTAGTTTTACTTAAGCAACCCAAAAAATTGTTTTCTAAATAGTTAAAAGTGATAAATTGTAGTGTCTTTCTAATAATGATTATAAGTTAGTTAAATAAATATCAAACCTAAAGTGTAATCATAAATAAACTAAATTTCAATTTTAAAATAATATCTCTATTTCTACTTATAAAATTATGTCTTTAACTTTAATATATTATACTTAATCTACTAGATTTAAATTGTTGTTGTATGTAAACCATTATCAGTTTATAGCTATAACTTTTGAACAGTTTGGACAAAAAACTTCAATTATTAATTTAAATATAACATTACAGTATCAACTTAAATATAAATTTTAGTTCCACTTAAAAAACCAAAGAATATTTTGTGAATAGTTAAAAGTGATAAATTGTAGTGATAAATGCAAAAACTAAATTGTAATCTCAATTTAACTAAAATATTTCCTAATGATATTTTTATAATCGTTAAAAGTTTTCAAATAAGAAGCTTAAAAAATAACTTATAATAACAATAGTTAAAAATAACTCTATATAAATGATTATATTGTTACCTTTAAAATAAAAAAACAAGGCTTGATGTTTTAAAAAATTATAATGTTAGAAATTAAAACATTAAACAAATAAATTTAAAAAAATTAATTAATAATAACAACAACTATAAATAACATTAAACCATATATTATATTTAAATTTATTCATGTGTAACTCATTGGTAGAAGTCATTCAAACGATTACTAAACTATAATATTAAAATCTCATATTATATTTCTATTTATAAAATTATGACTTTAACTTTTTAACATATTATAGTTAACTTATCAGTTTAAAGATGTTGTCGTATGTGAGCAATTATCATTTTAAAGTCACAAAATTTGTATAATTTATGAGTTGATGCAAAATAGTTAAATTATTAATTTCAATATAATATTAAACACCAAAGGGCTTCTAGCCTAGCGGTATCCGGTGTTGCTCTCCCTCCTTGAGGTTAAAGGTTCAAGTTCCTTCGTGGTCATATAGGTGGATTTAAGGTGTAGTTTAGGAGTAGGTTATATTTGTCGTTTCAAAAATAAATAAATAAATAAATAATACAATATTAAACAATTAACTTAAATTAAAATTTCAGTTAAACTCGAAAAAAATCGAGAAACTGTTTTATAAATAGTTAAAGATTATAAATTATTGTTTTAAACCTAAATTGTAATCCTAAATTAACAAAAAAAACATGAAACTGTTTTTTATAATCATTAACAATTTTCAAATAAATAGCTTAAAAATAACTTACAATATGAATAGTTAAAAGTAATATTATATAAAAAAATATATATAATTTTTCTTTAAAAGCAAAACTAATATTTTTATTTTAAATAACTACAATCATAGAAACTAACAATAATCATCAAATAGATTTTAAAAACGTTAAATTTCTGAAACCAAATTAAAATAATTAAGAGTTTCGAAATACGTTATTTTAAATAACTTACAACAACAATAGCTAAAAATAAAATTATATACAAAAATTATATTTTAGTCTTTAAAAACAAAAACAATGTTTGATACTTTAAATAATTACAATGATAGAAATTAAAATCTTAAGCAAATAAAATTTTTAAAATTAATGAATCATAACAACAACTATAAATATCATTAAATCATATATTATATTTAATTTTATTCATAAGTAACCTGCAAGTAGACGTCATTAAAACACTTAGGATTATATAATTTTAATAGATATTTACATTATCATATTATTCAAAACAAACAATGTTTATACCAACTTATTATAAGATTTATTATATAAAAGATAATAACAATGTTATTGATATATTTAAATATCATATATTTGTAGAAATTTGAGATATATTGTTCTATTCTACGCAACGCGCGGGTATTCGCCTAGTATCTTATAAATCAAGCAATTTTCCTTGAACCTCATGCATTTGAAACTCCCAAGACTATTCAACTTATATAAATTAACTTATGATTAATTGATATATTATAATTTGTAACTCCTAAAACTCTTCAAATCATGCTATTTAATTGATGAGTAAATGAAATATTTAGCCCATATAAGAAATTTGTAGATTACATATTGCACGTATGTAAACACAAAATGATATATGATATTTGTAGGGTTTGAAGATTTGTGTGAGTGGTTCCATGGATGTAAGAAAGCAATTGCAGTTTTTCCAAATATAAATTCAAGTAAACTCAAATTGGGCGCATGTAAAGTTTTAGATATCAACCAATGATAAAATTTAGGTATGTATGTAAAGGTACACTTCAGATCATTTTTTAAGTTTATGTGTTATGCATCTTTCTATATTCACAGGATGATGAAGTGGGACTGATGATTACTTCTCATGAGCGTTTGGTAAATCAACCATAAAACTATTTATCAGTTAGAGCAATTAACTTTGTTAACATATATGTATCTTTATGTTGTCTCTCTTTTTTATGTTAAGAACATATATTTTATGTCCAAGAGAACATTATTCAACATATATTTTTTGCTATTATAAGTTATATATTATGTTAGTTTCTATCGCTTATTTTGTTGTAAATAATATCGATGTAGTTTTTTATAATTGATTTTGATAAAAGAAGTTTACAATTATTCTTCCAAATTATTGGTGATAATGACGAATTAGAACGGATAATTTTTAATATTATATGATTTTATTATTGAAAATCAATGGTTATGTGTGTTATAAATATTAATTATTTATGTTCTACTTACATCCACATAAGGATGTGTACATTTTAAATCTTATAATGGTAATAAAAATAAATTATTATATAATTACATTTGTCAATTTCTTTTTTCCATATTTGTTCTTTATCGTAAGGGAAAAGTAAAATAAATAAAATATTAATATTTTCCTAAAAAATATAAGTGATAAAAACATACATCAAGTGTAATACTCCTTCTCTCCTAACTCACTCTTAACTTTTTTTAAGATTGGTCGCAATACATAACGATTACTATAGTTTTGAAATTCAAATCACCATTTTATTTGGACCATTCATTCTCTTCTAATATTTTATAGCTTTAAAGACAAAAATGAAAGTACAATTACATAAGTAGTTTTTTTTTAATATAATAATGAAAAATTTTCAATAAGTAGTTTAAGTTAAGTAAAAAATAATAATTTTTTAAAATAATGTAAAACTACAAAATAGAATATATTATATTAAAAAAATATTTTTATTTGAAATAATAATAAAAATAATAATAATAATAATAATAATAACAACAACAACAACAACAACAAAATAGAAAATACAAATATTCAAATAAATTATTTATAAATTAGTTAAAAATACATACAGTTTAAAATAATTTTAAATCAAAAACTTAATTCAATTTGATTCAAACGCAACTTTTTATATCTTTCTTATCGTATACTAAAAATTATTATAATATTAGTTACAACTTAGTATAAAAATTAGTATTTCAATGATAAATGCATATAATATTGTTTTTATAATATATAATTTTTAATATTTATATTACATTATTGGGCACAACTCAAGAGTTTTAAAACTCTCACTAAAACTCAATAGTTTTTTAATTTAAATGTAATTATGATTTCAAATTTAATGTAATTAGTCATGCATTTATATTTTCCACTACATTCAAAAGTTTTTTAAACCTGTGAAATGCCTTTTTATTTTCCACTTATTTATTATACACATTGTAGCTATATTAGTAGTACATAAGTACGTTTTAATTAAAAAAAATCATATGTTTGAAAATATTTGTGATTCAAAATGAAATAGTTGAAAAAAATAAGTTTTGTCGCATCAATGGTTATTTCAATACAGATTTTTTATAATAATGTTTCTATATATCAAATGTATGTTGATTTTTAAATATTCATTTTGAATGACTTATAAGTGATTAATAAGTTTTGTTTGATATAAATGTTATAGTAGATGTTGTAGTGTTTTTATTTATTAAAAACTATAGTGTTTTTCCATACTATTTGTTATTTGTTTTATATACAAACCGGCATACGTTTTATATATAATTTCCACAACTTAAAATGTCCTATAAAATCATCAAAAGTTGTAGTATATTGTTACATTTATAAGCAAAAAACAATGTTTGATGTTTTAAATAATCTCTCTATCTCTCTCTCTCTCTCTCTCTCTCTCTCTATATATATATATATATATATATATATATATATATATATATATATATATATATATCTTATAAAGAAAATCTTTTTCCTTGAACCTTATGCATTTGAAACTCTCAATACTATTCAACTTATAAAAATTAATTTATGATTAATTGAAATATTATGATTTGTAACTCCCAAAACTCTTCAAATCATGCTATTTAAATGATGAGTTAAGTGAAATATTTAGCCCATATAAGAAATTTGTAGATTACATATTGCACGTATGTAAACACAAAATGATGTATTATATTTGTAGGGTTTGAAGATTTGTGTGAGTGGTTCCATGGATGTAAGAAAACAATTGCAACTTTTCCAAATATAAATTCATGTAAACTTAAATTAGATGCATGTAAAGTTTTAGATATTAACCAAGGTTACAATTTAGGTATGTTTGTAAAGGTATAGTTGAGATGATTTTTTAAGTTTATGTGTTATGCATATTTGTATAATCACAAGATGATGAAGTGGGACTGATGATTACGTCTAATGAGCTTTTGGTAAACCAACCTTCAAAGCTATTTATCAATTAGAGTGATCCAATTTGTTAACATGTATGTATCTTTATGTTGTCTCTCTTTTTTATGTTAAGAAAATATATTTTATGTCCAAGAGAACATTATTCAACATATATTTTATGCTGCTATAAGTTATATATTATGTTGGTTTCTATCGCTTATTTTGTTGTAAATAACATCGATGTAGTTGTTTATAATTGATTTTGAGTAAAGAAGTTTACAATTATTATTCCGAATTGTTGGTGATAATGACGAATTAGAACGAATTATTTTTAATATGATAAGAATTTATTGTTGTAAACATTCCAACTGTATATGTGTTTCTGTGCAACGCACGGGCACTCGCCTAGTATACTTATAAAAATGCATTTTTACTTTCACCATCTGCATTTGAAACCTCCATGACTTTTCAACTTCTTTTTGAATAATTATTATACATTGATTAAAAACATTAAATTAATGTAAAAACTAAATTCTAATCATAAATTAACTAAACTACAATATTACAATATCATATTCTACATCTATTTATAAAATTACGACTTTAAATTTTTAACATATAATACTTAACTTATTAGTTTAAGAGTGTTGTAGTATATGAGTAATTGTCATTTTAAAGTCACAACTTTTGTATAATTTGTATTTTATGCAAAATTATTGAATTATTAATTTCAATATAATGTTAAACGGTTAACTTCAATAAAAAAATTTAGTTAAAATAGAAAAAAAATCGAGAAATTGTTTTATAAATAGTTAAAAGTTCTAAATTATAGTGTTAAACCTAAACTGTAGTGCTAAATTAGAAAAAAAAAAAAAAACATGAAATTATTTTTTATAATTATTAAGAATTTTCAAATAAGTAAGTTAAAAGTAACTTACAATAAAAAAAAAAGTTAAAAATAATAATGCATAAAAAGTTATAATATTATCTTTATAAACAAAAACAATGTTTGTTGTTTTAAATAATTACAATTAAAGAAACTAAAAATATTCATCAAATAAATTTTAAAAAGTTAAATTTCTAGAAACAAATTAAAATTATTAAGAGTTTTCAAATACATTATTTTAAATAATTACAACAACAATAGTTAAAAGTAACATTATATACAAAAATTATATTGTTACCTTTTAAAAACAAAAACAATGTTTGACGTTTTAAATAATTACAATGATAGAAATTTAAATCTTAAGCAAATAAACTTTTTAAAATTAATTAATCATAACAACTATAAGTATCTTTGAACCATGTATTATATTTAATTTTATTCATACGTAACTTGTAGGTAGAGGTCATTGAGACAGTTGAGATTATGAAATTTTAAAATATGTCTACATTATTATATAATTCAAAACAAACAATATTTATACCAACTTATTATAAGATTTATTATATAAGAGCTAACAACATCGTCATTGATATATTTAAAAAACATATATTTGAAAATTTTTTCAAATGTATTGTTATATTATGCGTAACGCACGGATATTCGCCTAGCATACTTATAAAAGAGACATTTTTACTTGCACTACATGTATTTGAAACCCCCATGATTTTTCAATTTCTTTCTAATAATTATTATAAATTTGTTGACAATGTTAAATTAATGCACAAACAAAATTCTAATCAGAAATTAACTAAACTATAATATTTAAAATATTATATTTTAGTTCTATATATAAAATTATGACTTTAACCGTTTACATATTATAGTTAACTTATTACTTTAGACATGTTGTCGTATGTGAGCAATTGTGATTTTAAAGTCACAAGTTTTGTATAATTAATGATTTTATGCAAAATAGTTAAATTATTAATTTCAATATCCTGTTAAACGGTTAACTTGAATCAAAATTTTAGTTAAACTTGAAAAAAAAATCGAGAGACTATTTTATAAATAGTTAAAATTTATAAATGATAGTGTTAAACCTAAATTATAGTCCTAAATTAACAAAAAAAAATAATGAAACTATTTTTATAATCATTAAAAAATTTAAAATAAGTAACTTAAAATAACTTACAATAAAAATAGTTAAAAGTAATATCATATAATAAATTATATTATCTTTAAAAACAGAAATAACGTTTGTTGTTTTAAATAATTATAATCAAAGAAAATAACAATATTCATCAAATATAAATTATAGAAAAAATTAAATTTATGAAACCAAATTAAAATAATTAAGAGTGTCCAAATACATTATTTTAAATAAATTACAATAGCAATAGTTAAAAGTAACATTATATACAAAAATTATATTGTTACCTTCAAGCACAAACACACTATTTGATGTTTTAAATAATTATAATGATAGAAATTAAAATCTTAAGCAAATAAATGTTTTAAATTAATTAATCATAACAACAACTATAAATATCATTAAGCTATATATTTTATTTAATTTTATTAATGAGTAACCCGTATGTAACGCTCGGTTTTCAGGGCTAAGCATTTTTGACGATGTAATAGTCTAGGTCAACTATTGTAACTCTTTTTGATGTAATAAAGATGAAATATTTTAATTCCATGTGAATTATGTGTATTTGTGTGCTTATTACTTTATTATAAATATATAATTAATAAAATAGAAAAATAAGCGTCAAAATTAAAGTGTGAGATAAGCCCGATATCTCTTCGTAAAGTTGTAGTGGTCGAAGAAAAGATTCCGGGGATATAATGAACGCCAAAATTCGAGTTATAACGAAGAAGTTATGGTCCGCCGAAGTTTTACGGCAAAACTGGCACGGCACCGGGAGACGTAAATAGTGAATTTACGATGGAGGAATTTTTAGTCTTAGTGTTCTAAACTAAAGTTGTAGTATATGTTAAATCGAGAACATCCATAAAAAGAACACCCAAATCCGACTTCGTATGAGGAAGTTATTATTTTTCTAAGATTCGGCTTAGCAATGCACGACCCGAAACTCGAATTTTAGTTCGAGCGGTTTTTGACTTACGCGACCTAAATGAGAGTTGAAGATCTCATTAATAGGAACTCAACGGTAAAAAGATAGAAGAAAACAAAGTATGTATGTAGAAGTTATGAATTTTACGCGGACGTTTAACAGTATAATCTCCTTGTACTGTTAAATTTAAGATCGGTCGAGAATTAAGTAACGCCCGTAGATCCGGGCTAGTCAATTAGAGGCAATAGGAGTCGAAAACGACTTTTCGACAAAAACATTATTTAGAATAAATAATCTTACCTGAGTTGTAGAATATGTCACAAGGTTTCCGTACATATAAAGAACGCTGAAATCCGAGTTATAACGAAGAAGTTATGACCCGTCGAAGTTTCCCGATAGAACCGACACGGTACCGGGAAGCGTAAATAGTGAATTTACGATAGAGCGAGATTTAGCCTTAGCGATCTAAACGAAATTCGTAGAATATGTTAAACTAAGAACATCGATAAAAAGAACGCCCAAATCTGACTTCGTATGAAGAAGTTATGACTTTTCGAAGTTTCGAGTTAGCAGTGTACACCCCGAAATTCGAATATTAGATCGAGAGGTTTTTAGCCGACACGACCTAAACGAGAATCGAAGATCTCGTTAAAAGTAGCGTAACGAGAAATAAATGGGCGAAAACGGATGTCAGATGAAGATATTATGAGGATTTAACGGACGAATCCTGTCCCGGCCTGTTAATAATAAAAAATTAAAAATCGAGTCAAAAATAGCCGACGGAGTCTAAAACAAAGTTGTAGAGTACATTCCCACCTTCGCGTGGATATAAAGCACGTCGAAAATGGAGCTTGTATGCGAAAGTTATGATTTTTAAAAGTCGAGAAAGAAATTTGCGAAACTGAGATGACGTGGCAACATCCGGACCCTCCATTGCTGATCAAACCTCGCTTCGGATCATGCCACGAAGCCTTCGCATTACACCCCACGTACGAGGTTCGGTACGCCCCGCGTACCTTCGGTCTTATCCGGGTACTGTCCGAGTGCGAGCCAGCTGGAACACGCCTGTCTGCCTTATCCGAAGTTACGCCCCGCGTAGCCAAGGATTATGCCCAGCACAGTCCGAGGCCTCGCAGGGTATAAAAAGGGGCGAGGGCCTTTGCATTTTTCACACAATTTTCCTTCTCTCTCTAGATTTCTTTCTCTCTCTAGGGTTTCTAACCCCCCTAAGCCCTAGTTAAACCCCTTAGCTCCCGAGGGAAGCCCCGAGGCTCCCGGAGTCCCGAGAAGAAAAGAGCCTTTCGGTTTCGAAACGCTGCTCCAATTAAGTTCCGGTTTTCGATAAAATTCGCTGTAAGTGTGCTACGCTTACGCAATTTTTAATATAGCTTTCAAATAATTATAGGAATGTTATTAGGTCCTTAAAATAATTATTTGGGCTATTATTATGAGTTATATTGAGTGTTATTAACGCTTAATAATAGTCAGACTAATTAATTTGTTGTGGTTATCGTTAGACTAAACCCTAGTGGTATTGGTACTAGGTTTTATCGAAGGAATATCGTTTTGAGAATATCGAAGCGCTGTTCGAGTGCTGAGTCACCACCTACTCAGGTGAGTGCATAGTCCCTTTCATCTTACACATAGATATGAAGTATTTTATATAAACTACGTGCTATGTGTGCATATTATCTGAATACTTGTTGTCTATGCTGGATGAACGTTTTATACATGTTTTAAATGATTTAAAATGTATACGTATTTTATACGAATATGTTGGGTATGACATCGGTAGATGAATGATGAGAGATATAAGATGATGAAAGTATAAGTTGGCAGTTATAGACTTAGTGCCTATTGGACAAACACCGGTAGCTATGGACTTAGTACCAGTTAGACGTTGGTAGCTATGGATTTAGTACCTGTTAGGAATTGGTAGCTATGGACTTAGTACCTATTAGTTAGACGCTGGTATATATGGATTTAGTACCTGTTAGGAATTGGTAGCTATGGACTTAGTACCTATTAGATGAACGCTGGTAGCTATGGATTTAGTACTCGATGGATAAACTATAGCAGCTATGGAATTAGTGCTTTACGAATGAACATTGGCAGCTATGGATTTAGTGTCATTCCTATAACCCTGAAAGTAAGGGACTTCGGAATAAACGAATGCAGGATAGATGACTCTTAGGTTAAATCCTTAAGAGTAAAGAAGATAATGGGGATGGGTAATTGGGTGGACTGTTTGATTGTTTAACATAATAATTATATTATTGTGGGTTGAAAACCCTATGTACTCACCAGGTTTCCCAACCTGACCCACTCAGTTTATTTATATCACAGGTGTTGATATGAAGTCACTTTACACTGAGAGATTTAAAGAGATGTAAATCACTAGTGTAAACAAATGTAAGTTCTGTTTATGCTTATGTTTCTGTATTAACAATGACATCCCAAACGTTTTAAGGTGAATAAAATACGTTTCTTCGAAAATGTTTTAATAACGTATTTATCGTGTTTTTCTGGGAACAAATTCTGCAACACTTTCATTAAAAGAAGTACTCTGATTTTTACAAACCATAAACAAACCGGTCTTTTCTGGCCGTGATTTTGTGGATGTCACAGTTGGTATCAGAGCATTAGTTTAAGCGAACTAGGAATATGGATTTATTTCTAGACTTAAACTTAGAATGCTAAGCGATGATTGTGAGGTGTGAGCACTAGCTTATTTTAGGAATGATGCCTAAATTGCTTTTATGTGCTAAATGCTTTATGCATGATATGTTGTTAATTGTTCGGATCTATGGTCTGTTGCCGACCGGATCTGGAAACCTTATGTGTTTAGGATTCTAAATGTACGACTACGATATTAGAACTAGCATGTAAACGTTTCGGGGTGATAAGGATGATTTAAGACGTCAATCCTAAATTAAGATCTAGATTCACCTTATTCGGTGTATAGATCAAAATGGCAAGAACCCGTAGTGGAGCTGGGAATGCAAATGGGAATAGGAATCAACCCCCAGTGGTTCAGCAAATACATGTTGTAGAAGAAGTTGCGCCTGAGCCAGTCACCATGGCTGGAGTTCAAGCCATGATTCAGGCTATGCTAGCTGAACAAAGGGAAGAAATGAGACAGATGCTCCACAAAAATAGGGACGAACCTACTGTACGTGTTGAACCGACGGAGCCAGTTCCCGAGTAATCTGAGGAAGGGAACTACAGCCGCCAAGTGATTCAAGTAGGGACTCAAGGTGAGCAAAGGGATGGCCTAAAAGAGAGAAACAACAAGGATGGGCGGATGTACAAGAATTTCTTGGGTGCGAAACCACCAAGTCTCTCAAGAAGCCCAAAGCCGGTTGAGATTATGGATTGGATCTCCGAGATGGAAATGGTGTTTGAGAGCTGCGACTGTAGCGTGAAACAGAGGACCGTCTTCGCCGTAAGACAACTGAAAACTGGAGTCTTGAGCTGGTGGAAGCTATTGGCAGATACGATGCCACGAGGAGAAGCCATAAGGATGTCATGGGAGGAGTTCCTGGAACAGTTGAAAATGCAGTACTGCTCGGAGATAGATCTGATAGACCTAAACAACGAGTTTCAGAACCTGAAGAAAGGGAAGATGAGTGTTGATGAGTATGCCACCGCATTCACCGAGAGGATGAAGCTATTCCCCTACTTGGTGCCTATTGAACTCTCCAAGATTGATAGGTTTGCTAACGGACTGCCCACTGACTTTGGCCCAATGGTCAAAATGGCAACTACCTTGAAAGCAGCTATTAGGGCAGCTAAGAACGTAGAGGCCCAGATAAGAGAAAAGGGTCTATAAAAAGATAAGGCAGGAGAGAAGCGGAAGTTTGAAGGATCTTCAAGGTCCAACAAGGAAAGCAAATTCTCAAAGCTTGGAGGAGGAGATGGAGGTGAAGCGAGATGGTGTGATAAATGCAAGAAGAAGCATGTTGGGAAGTGCAACGAAGAAGTGACTTGTTACAAGTGTGGGAGGACTGGTCACTATTCCAAGGACTGCACACATAATGATAAAGTATGCTACGGATGTGGAGGCAAAGGGCACATGTCCAGAGACTACCCGAGGAAAAATAAAGTAGCAAGACCAAAAACGCCACCAAGGCCAAGGGAATTTCATATGATCCTCGACGAAGCAAGGAACCATGCGAGGAATCAAGAATGAGGACTTCTTACCCGAAGATCGGATTATGCAGTAGCCATAGTTTCGTATGATGTAGCCTAGTAGAGGCATAGTCTAGGGTGAACTTGAACACCTATGTAATCGTTTCAAGAAATAATATAAAACCTTCGTTTTGTTATTTGATGTGTTGAATGATTGTGTGATTTGCTGTATGGTGACTTGGGAAACTATGAGACAATACTTGGGACGAGTATGAGTAGGTGTGAATAGTAGCAGAGGCCTATACTACCGGTAGCACAGGACTCACACTTGGATCAGGGAAAGTCACAAGGTCACCGAGAAGCTAGTAATTGATTTCGTTTTATTCAAGTATGTCGTTACCATTGTTTCGGTAATGACTAAGAAGATTGTTGATATTCCGACCCTAGTGGTCATATCGAATCGAGTCCAACTACGATAAGTATGTTGCGTGGTTCAGAGAACCAAGTTCGATGTAGCGTCCGACTTAAACCAAACGATTGAAATCAAAGCGATCAATAGAAGTATCGCACTCGTTGTTAAAGAAGTTGGTAGTGTGATTATATCACATTAGAACATGAAGGAAGGCATAGCTTGTTTTAGAATTTAACTCTAAGAGACCTAAGTCTAAGTGTTGCAACATACGATGATAGGTCATTAGAATATGACACATCGATCCATAGTAGTAATAAAAGAAATCATCTCAAGTTCGTATCCAGTAAGGATTGAGATTGTGACTTGAAGGTCATAATTGGGAGTCTAGCCTGAGGTAGAGAGCAGGTGCACGATCGAGTACTCTTACAGCCAATGAGTTTAACAGATAGACTTGAAGGAATGTAGAAGTTATAATTATTACCTAGGATGAAGATATGACATATGGAGTCATTATACGACCCTGTTTCGTTGATGATTCCAGGACGTAATCATCCTAAGGGGAGATAATTGTAACGCCCGTAGATCCGGGCTAGTCAATTAGAGGCAATAGGAGTCGAAAATGACTTTTTGACAAAAACATTATTTAGAATAAATAATCTTAACCAAGTTGTAGAATATTTCACAAGGTTTCCGTACATATAAAGAACGCCGAAATCCGAGTTATAACGAAGAAGTTATGACCCGTCGAAGTTTCCCGACAGAACCGACACGGTACCGGGAAGCGTGAATAGTGAATTTACGATAGAGCAAGATTTAGCCTTAGCAATCTAAACGAAAGTCATAGAATATGTTAAACTAATAACATCGATAAAAAGAACGCCCAAATCTGACTTCATATGAAGAAGTTATGACTTTTCGAAGTTTTGAGTTAGCAGTGTACAGCCCGAAATTCGAATATTAGATCGAGTGGTTTTTAGCCGACACGACCTAAACGAGAATCGAAGATCTCGTTAAAAGTAGCGTAACGAGAAAAAGATGGGCGAAAACGGATGTCGGATGAAGATGTTATGAGGATTTAACGGACCAATCCTGTCCCGGCCTGTTAATAATATAAAATTTAAAATTGAGTCAAAATTAGCCGACGGAGTCTAAACGAAAGTTGTAGAGTACGTTCCCACCTTCGCGTGGATATAAAGAACGTCAAAAACGGAGCTCGTATGCGAAAGTTATGATTTTTAGAAGTCGAGAAGGAAATTTGCGAAACTGAGATGACGTGGCAACATCCGGACCCTCCATCGCTGATCAGACCTCGCTTCGGATCATGCCACGAAGCCTTTGCATTACGCCCCGCGTACGAGGTTCGGTACACCCCGCGTACCTTCGGTCTTATCCGGGTCCTGTCCGAGTGCGAGCCAGCTGGAACACGCCTGTCTGCCTTATCCGAAGTTACGCCCAGCGTAGTCCGAGGCCTCGCAGGGTATAAAAAGGGGCGAGGGCCTTCGCATTTTTCACACAATTTTCCTTCTCTCTCTAGGGTTTCTAACCCCCTAAGCCCTAGTTAAACCCCTTAACTCCCGAGGGAAGCCCCGAGGCTCCCGGAGTCCCGAGAAAAAAAGAGCCTTTCGGTTTCGAAACGTTGCTCCAATTAAGTTCCGATTTTCGATAAAATTCGTTGTAAGTGTGCTACGCTTATGCAATTTTTAATATAGCTTTCAAATAATTATAGGAATGTTATTAGGTCCTTAAAATAATTATTTGGGCTATTATTATGAGTTATATTGAGTGTTATTAACGCTTAATAATAGTCAGACTAATTAATTTGTTGCGGTTATCATTAGACTAAACCCTAGTGGTATTGGTACTAGGTTTTATCGAAGGAATATCGTTTTGAGAATATTGAAGCATTGTTCAAGTGCTGAGTCACCACCTACTCAGGTGAGTGCATAGTCCCTTTCATCTTACACATAGATATGAAGTATTTTATATAAACTACATGCTATGTGTGCATATTATCTTAATACTTGCTGTCTATGTTGGATGAACGTTTTATACATGTTTTAAATGATCTAAAGTGTATACGTATTTTATACGAATATGTTGGGTATTACATGGGTAGATGAATGATGAGAGATATAAGGTGATGAGAGTATATGTTGGCAGTTATAGACTTAGTGCCTATTGGACAAACACAGGTAGCTATGGACTTAGTACCTGTTAGACGTTGGTAGCTATGGATTTAGTACCTGTTAGGAATTGGTAGCTATGGACTTAGTACCTATTAGTGGGACGCTGGTAGCTATGGATTTAGTACCTGTTAGGAATTTGTAGCTATGGACTTAGTACCTCTTAGATGAACGCTGGTAGCTATGGATTTAGTACCCGATGGATAGACTATAGCAGCTATGGAATTAGTGCTTTACGAACGAACATTAGCAACTATGGATTTAGTGTTAGTCCTATAACCCTGGAAGTAAGGGACTTCGGAATAAACGAATGCAGGATAGATGACTCTTAGGTTAAATCCTTAAGAGTAAAGAAGATAATGGGGATGGGTAATTGGGTGGACTGTTTGATTGTTTAACATAATAATTATATTATTGTGGGTTGAAAACCCTATGTACTCACCAGGTTTCCCAACCTGACCCACTCAATTTATTTATATCACAGGTGTTGATATGAAGTCACTTTACACTGAGAGATTTAAAGAGATGTAGATCACTAGTGTAAACAAATGTAAGTTCTGTTTATGCTTATGTTTCTGTATTAACAATGACATCCCAAACGTTTTAAGGTGAATAAAACACGTTTCTTCGAAAATGTTTTAATAACGTATTTATCGTGTTTTTCTGGGAACAAATTCCGCAACACTTTCATTAAAAGAAGTACTCTGATTTTTACAAAGCATAAACAAACCGGTCTTTTCTGGCCATGATTTTGGGGATGTCAAAAATTAGCCGACGTTGTAAAAATGAAAGTTGTATATATTATTTTTACCTACGCGTGGATATAAAGAACGTCAAAAACGGAGGTCGTATGTGAAAGTTACGGATTTTAGAAGTCGGAAGTGTGCTGTGCGAAAATGGGTGATGTGGCACAATCTTGGCCATTGCTTTCTCCCCAAGTCTTGCCACTAGATGGTGACATGTGGCACCAAGTTCAGCCAATTTTCACCCTATAAATAGAACCTCTCCCACCCTCATTTTTCTTCACAACTTTCTCATTCTTTCTTCTCTTTACTCTCTCTCTCTCTAGAACCTCTCTCTAGCCCCGAAACCCCCCGAAAAGCCTAGGGAACCTCCCTAGCACGAGGCGGAAGCCCTGGAGTGCTCGAAGGCTCCGAGAAGAAGAGCTTTTCGGCTTGGGAACGTTGATCCAAGCAAAGCCCGGTTTTCTATAAAACCCGCTGTAAGTGAGTCACGCCTACGCTATTTTTAATATATCGTTTATTTAATTATAATAACGTTATTAAGAACTTATAATAAATACTTGGACTATTATTATGGGTTATGTAAGTATTGTTTGACGCTTATATAATAGTAATAATAGCTAGACTATTAATTAGTCTCGACGAATAATAGACTAAACTCTAGTGTTAATAATATTAGGTTTCGTCGAAGGAAATTATTTTTAAGAAGCGAAGCGTTGTCTGAGTTCAGATTCACCACCTTTTCAGGTGAGTGCATAGTTACTTTCATCTTACACATAGATATGAAGTATTTTATATAAATTACATGCTACGTGTGCATATTGTCTGAATACTTGCTGTCTATGTTGGATGAACGATTTTATACATGTTTTAAATGATTTAAATTTTATACATGTTTTAAATGTTTTAAACGATTTTATACATATTTTATATCTACAAAATATGGTGGGTAAAACATGGGTAGATGACTGATGAGGGATGAAGGTTGAAATAGAGGAACATTAGTAGTGTGGACCTAGTGCCCTATAGGTGAACATTGGCAGCAATGGACCTAGTACCCTATAGATGAGCACTGGCAGCTGCGCCAAAATCTGTAGATGTTTTAGATCTACGATAAACATCCTAGCAGCTGGGCTCTAAGGATAGTATCGGCAACTGCACCTAATAGAGAACATTATAACCATGACAGTAGCGTCTAAAGGATGATACCGGCAGATGCGCCTTGTAGAGAATGTCACAATTTTGGCAGTTGCGCCTAAGTGACATAACTAGCAGCTGTGCTTGACAGATGTGTCATTGACAACGATGGAATTCGTACCTATTCCTTAGGAATGAATGAACGAGAAATAGCTGATTCTTAGGGTAGATCCTAAAGAATAAACAAGATAATGGGGATGGGTAATGGGGTCTAATTGTTTGATTGTTTAAACATAATAATTATATTATTGTGGGTTGAAAACCCTATGTACTCACCAGGTTTCCCAACCTGACCCACTCCAGTTTATTTATATCTCAGGTGTTGATATGAAGTCACATTACACTGAGAGATTAAAGAGATGTAGATCACTAGTGTTAATAAAAGTAAGTTCTGTTTATGCTTATGTTTCTGTATTGACGATGACATCCCAAACGTCTTGAAATGAATAAAATACGAAAATGTTTTAATAACGCATTTATCATGGCTTTTTTTCTGGGAACAAATTCCGCAACATTTTTATGAAAAGAAGTACTCTGATTTTTATAAAGCATAAACAAAATCGGTCTTTTCTGGCCGTGAAAAATGGGGATGTCACAGTTGCTATCAGAGCATTAGTTTAAGCGAACTAGGAATATGGATTTATTTCTATACTTAAACTTAGAATGTTAAGCGATGATTGTGAGGTGTGAGCACTAGATTATTTTAGGAACTATGCCTAAAATGCTTTTATGTGCTAAATGCTTTATGCCTTATATGCTATTAGTTAATCGGATCTATGGTCTGTTGCCGACCAGATCTGGAAACCTTATGTGTTTAGGATTCTAAACGTACGAGTACGATATTAGAATTAGCATATAAAAGTTTCGGAGTGATAAGGATGATTTAAGATGTCAATCCTAAATTAAGATCTAGATTCACCTTATTCGGTGTATAGATCAAGATGGCAAGGACCTGTAACGGAAACGTGAATGCTAATGGGAACCGAGGTCAGCCCCCAGTGATTGAGCAAATACCAGTTGTGGTAGCCGCTGCTGAGCCAATAACGATGGCCGGAGTGCAAGAATTGATCCAAATGATGTTGGATCGTCAAATGGAGGAAACCAGACATTTGCTCCGACAAAATCGAGAGGAAGCGACTATTCAGATCGAACGGACCGAGTTGAACGAAGGGCAGACTGAGGAGGAGAACTACAGTGGAACCGTTGGTCAAGTCGACCCACCAATAGTTCGACAAAACAACCAAGATGACGGAGTCGAGAGGAATGGATGCAAGTACAAGGATTTTCTGACTTGCAAGCCATCAACTTTTACTGGAAAGGAAGATCCGATAGGGGTCATGGATTGGATCTCGGAGATGGAGTTAGCTTTCATGACGTGTGGTTGCAGAGGCAAACTACAAATCACATTTGCGGTACGCCAGTTCAGAGGAGGCGTGATTCGTTGGTGGAACACTCTGGGGAAGACTCTAAGCCCCAATGAGCCCCTACAACTGACGCGGGCAGAGTTTTTGGTGCAGTTCAAACGTAGGTACTGCTCAGCCCAAAATCTGCTCGAGCTAGAAAACCAATTCCTTACCTTGAAGAAAGGAAGCATGTCTGTTGATGAATACACCAACAACTTCACAGAGAAGATGGAGTTTGCCTTACGTCTTGTTCCAGATGAGCTGACAAAAATCGACAAGTACGCAAAAGGACTTCCATGGGAATATGTAGTACCAGTACGTCAGGCACCTACTTTGGAGGCAGCTATCTAGGCTGCCAAGTCGGTTGAGGAGATGATCAAGGGAAGAGCTGCCAACAAGACCGAGGTTGGCGAAAAGAGGAAGTTTGAGGGGTCTGCGAAGCCCGATGAGAGAAGCAAGTCCAGTACAAGGAAGTTTAGAGGAGAAGGGAGTGAAGAAAGATGGTGCGAGAAGTGCAAAAAGAAACACTCTGGAAAATGCGGTGAGGAGGTGACTTGTTTCAAGTATGGGAAGCATGGGCATTACGCCAACGAATGTAAATTCAATAAAAGGGTGTGTTATGAATGTAATGAGGAAGGGCACTTCAAGCAAGATAGCCCGAAGAGAGAGGGGACTAAAAAGCCAAATGTGCCGCCAAAACCAAAGGCGAGAGCATTTCAAATGATCATTGACGAAGCAGATGACAATGCAAGGATTCAGGAGTGAAGGCTTGACATCCGAAGGTCGAGTTATGAAATAACCATAGAATCATATGATGTATCCTATTAGAGGCATAGTCTAGGGTGAACTTGAACACCTATGTAATAGTTTCAAGGAGTAATAAACCTTCGTTTTGATATTTGATGTGTTAAGCTGTTATGTGATTTTCTTGTGTGGTGACTTGGAAAACTGCGGGACAATACTTAGGGTGAGTATGAGTAGGTGTGAATGGTAGTAGAGGCCTATAGTACCAGAAGCACAGGACACATACTTGGATTAGGGAAAGTCACAAGGTTACCAAGAAGCTAGTAATTGATTTCGTTTTATTCAAGTATGTCGTTACCATCGCTTCGGTAATGACTAATAAGATTGTTGTTATCCCAACCCTAATGGTCATATCACATTGAGTCCGACTACGATGAGTAGGTTACGTGGTTCAAAGAACCAAGTTTGATGTAGCGTCCGACTTAAACCAAACGATTGAAATCAAAGCGATCAATAGAAGTATCTCGCTCATTGTTAAAGAAGTTGGTAGCTAGAAATGCTACATGTTAAAATGTGATTATATCACATTAGAACATGAAGGAAGGCATATTTCATTCTGGAATTTGACTCTAAGAGACCTGAGACTAAGCGTTGCTACATACGATGATAGGTCATTAGAATATGACACATCGGTCAATTGTAGTAACTCAAATTGACTTATCCTAAGTTTGTTAAGAAGAAGAAGGAGTCTCTGATAAAGAATAAGGTTGTAACATGAAGTTCATGATTGAAAGTCTAACGAGCAGGTGCAAGACCGAGCACCGCCTGCAATCAAGGAGTCTAAGAGTTAGATACTTGTTCAAAGTTCTTCAGAAGATTAGGAACCAAGCTTACAAGCTGGAATTGCCCGAAGAACTCGATGGTAATCATAACACCTTCCGTGTGTGTTATCTGAGGAAATTCACGGGAGAAGTTCCCGACATAATTCCAATCTCAGAGTTAAGGATGGATGAGAATAAGAGGCTGATCGAAGAGCCTGAGGCAATTATTGACCATAAGACTAAGAAGTTACGACGCAAGATGGTCGACTTAGTGCTAGTCCGATGGAAACATTCGAATGGGCCGAATCTCACTTGGGAAACAGAGGATGACATGATGAGTCCTTATCCACATCTATTTGCTGATGCATGATTCCGGGACGGAATCATCCTAAGGGGGAGAGAATTATAACGCCCATTTTTCAGGGCTAATCATTTTTGACGATGTAATAGTCTAGGTCAACAATTATAACTCTTTTTGATGTAATAAATATGAAATATTTTAATTCTATGTGAATTATGTGTATTTGTGTGCTTATTACTTTATTATAAATATATAATTAATAAAAGATATAAATAAGCGTCAAAATTAAAGTGTGAGAAAAACCCGATATCTCTACATAAAGTTTTAGTGGTCGAAACAAGGATTCCGGGGATATAATGAACGCCGGAATTCGAGTTATAACGAAGAAATTATGGCCCGCCGAAGTTTACGGCAAAACCGGCACGACACCGGGAGACGTAAATAGTGAATTTACGATGGAGGAGTTTTTAGCCTTAGTGATCTAAACTAAATTTTTAGTATATGTTAAATCGAGAACATCCATAAAAAGAACGCCCAAATCCGACTTCGTATGAGCAAGTTATGATTTTTCTAAGATTCGGCTTAGCAGTGCACGACCCGAAACTCGAATTTTAGTTCGAGCGGTTTTTGACTTACGCGACCTAAATGAGAGTTGAAGATATATTTAATAGGAACTCAACGGTAAAAAGACAAAAGAAAACAGAGTTTGTATGAAGAAGTTATGAATTTTACGCGGACGTTTAACAGTATAATCTCCTTGTACTGTTAAATTTAAGATCAGTTGAGAATTAGCCGACAGAGTAAAAATGAAAATTGTAGATATTATTTTTACCTACGCGTGGATATAAAGAACGTCAAAAATGGAGGTCGTATGTGAAAGTTACGGATTTTAGAAGTCGGAAGTGTGCTGTGCGAAAATGGGTGATGTGGCACAATCTTGGCCATTGCTTTCTCCCCAAGTCTTGCCACTAGATGGTGACATGTGGCACCAAGTTCAGCCAATTTTCACCCTATAAATAGAACCTCTCCCACCCTCATTTTTCTTCACAACTTTCTCATTCTTTCTTCTCTTTACTCTCTCTCTCTAGAACCTCTCTCTAGCCCCGAAACCCCCCGAAAAGCCTAGGGAACCTCCCTAGCACGAGGCGGAAGCCCTGGAGTGCTCGAAGGCTCCGAGAAGAAGAGCTTTTCGGCTTGGGAACGTTGATCCAAGCAAAGCCCGGTTTTCTATAAAACCCGCTGTAAGTGAGTCACGCCTACGCTATTTTTAATATATCGTTTATTTAATTATAATAACGTTATTAGGAACTTATAATAAATACTTGGACTATTATTATGGGTTATATAAGTATTGTTTGACGCTTATATAATAGTAATAATAGCTAGACTATTAATTAGTCTCGACGAATAATAGACTAAACTCTAGTGTTAATAATACTAGGTTTCGTCGAAGGAAATTATTTTTAAGAAGCGAAGCGTTGTCTGAGTTCAGATTCACCACCTTTTCAGGTGAGTGCATAGTTACTTTCATCTTACACATAGATATGAAGTATTTTATATAAATTACATGCTACGTGTGCATATTGTCTGAATACTTGCTGTATATGTTGGATGAACAATTTTATACATGTTTTAAATGATTTAAATTGTATATGTGTTTTATATCTACAAAATATGTTGGGTAAAACATGGGTAGATGACTGATGAGGGATGAAGGCTGAAATAGAGGAACATTAGTAGTGTGGACCTAGTGCCCTATAGGTGAACATTGGCAGCAATGGACCTAGTACCCTATAGATGAGCACTGGCAGCTGCGCCAAAATCTGTAGATGTTTTAGATCTACGATAAACATCCTAGCAGCTGGGCTCTAAGGATAGTATCGGCAACTGCACCTAATAGAGAACATTATAACCATGACAGTAGCGTCTAAAGGACGATACCGACAGATGCGCCTTGTAGAGAATGTCACAATTTTGGTAGTTGCGCCTAAGTGACATAACTAGCAGCTGTGCTTGACAGATGTGTGATTGACAACGATGGAATTCGTACCTATTCCTTAGGAATGAATGAACGAGAAATAGCTGATTCTTAGGGTAGATCCTAAAGAATAAACAAGATAATGGGGATGGGTAATGGGGTTTAATTGTTTGATTGTTTAAACATAATAATTATATTATTGTGGGTTGAAAACCCTATGTACTCACCAGGTTTCCCAACCTGACCCACTCCAGTTTATTTATATCTCAGGTGTTGATATGAAGTCACATTACACTGAGAGATTAAAGAGATGTAGATCACTAGTGTAAATAAAAGTAAGTTATGTTTATGCTTATGTTTCTGTATTGACGATGACATCCCAAACGTCTTGAAATGAATAAAATACGAAAATGTTTTAATAATGCATTTATCATGTTTTTTTTTATGGGAACAAATTCTGCAACATTTTTATGAAAAGAAGTACTCTGATTTTTATAAAGCATAAACAAAATCGGTCTTTTCTAGCCGTGAAAAATAGGGATGTCACAGTTGGTATCAGAGCATTAGTTTAAGCGAACTAGGAATATGGATTTATTTCTAGACTTAAACTTAGAATGTTAAGCGATGATTGTGAGGTGTGAGCACTAGATTATTTTAGGAACTATGCCTAAAATGCTTTTATGTGCTAAATGCTTTATGCCTTATATGCTATTAGTTAATTGGATCTATGGTCTGTTGTCGATCGGATCTGGAAACCTTATGTGTTTAGGATTCTAAATGTATGAGTACGATATTAGAATTAGCATATAAAAGTTTCGAACTGATAAGGATGATTTAAGATGTCAATCCTAAATTAAGATCTAGATTCACCTTATTCGGTGTATAGATCAAGATGGCAAGGACCTGTAACTGAAACGTGAATGCTAATGGGAACCGAGGTCAGCCCCCAATGATTGAGCAAATACCAGTTGTGGTAGCCGCTGCCGAGCCAATAACGATGGCCGGAGTGCAAGAATTGATCCAAATGATGTTGGATCGTCAAATGGAGGAAACCAGACATTTGCTCCGACAAAATCGAGAGGAAGCGACTATTCAGATCGAACGGACCGAGTTGAACGAAGGGCAGACTGAGGAGGAGAACTACAGTGGAACCGTTGCTCAAGTCGACCCACCAATAGTTCGACAAAACAACCAAGATGACGGAGTCGAGAGGAATGGATGCAAGTACAAAGATTTTCTGACTTGCAAGCCATCAACTTTTACAACAACATCATTGATATATTTAAAAAAAAACATATATTCGTAAAGATTTCAATTACATTGTTGTATTCTACATAACACGCGGGTTTTGCCTAGTCTATATATATATATATATATATATATATATATATATATATATATATATATATATATATATATATATATATATATATATATGTAACAATTGGTAAAAATCGGTCAGTGTTCGGCGGTCAAACCACCACGAACCGCTAGACATTAATGACCAATTGTGTAAATTTATATTTATAAAATATATTAAAGGTATTGTATTCAAAATATCTATCGTTGAAGATCGATTAAAAATCACCAAAATTTTAATTTATTTGTGGCGTTAAAAATAATTTTTTGCGTCAAATATATCTGAGAGTTATGGATAAGATATCTGAACAGATTTTGTTTTCCTGATTTCGTGGATATAAAGAACAAATAAAATGGAGGTCATATGAGAAAGTTACGCCTCTTCCAAGTTATAAAAATCAGTATTTGTGTGGTTTTCTTGAAACAAATCGTGCACTGTTTCGTTTGGAATAACTACGACTCTCGTAAATTGTTTTTCAACACATTTTTTAATTCAGACTACAGTCTATTATTTATTACATTTTATAATATTTTTAAACTCAACTGAAATCAGATTCGTAAAAGCTGTCGAATGAGATCCTGTAAATCGCGAAACTTTAACGGATTTTCCCGGAGTTCTACTTATGAGATTTGAGATCCGTCTGGCTTTTTCGAAACCTTATAACCTATTTTATCATTTTTCATTTTCAGAAAAATTATTTCATGTCTGGATCAAAGGCACACGAATCGTGAAAGTTAAGAAAATATTATAATTTTTAAGATATTCAAATATGACAGCGTACTTTTGACACTGAGTCATGCATGGTTGAATTTATATTTTCAAGAATATAACTAAAGCACCTACATTTATATTTTTTTACCACATCTCTCAATAATACACAAAATCTATGTTTATACATACATAAATACATGTAATATATACACCAATACATGTGAATAATTTAAACAATATTTTGCTTCTAAGTTTACCTCAAAGTACAACAATAAATGGAGTTCACAATTATATTTCTTATACACTTCAACCTACCCAAAACCACACTCAAAAGGAAACACTTCTCATTCTTTTGTTTGTTGTTTTCTTTACTCCATTGTATCTGTCAAAAAACGAGCAACCATTTCTCCCTTCTCTTCTGTTTCTTTTGTCAAGGGAAACAACCAATGCATTCACTGTAAAACATCAACTCCCAAATCCTTCACCAGTCTTTATCTAAACAATCAAAGAAGAAGAAATTTTTGTTATTCTTCCATGTGCCTTACCTGTCGGTTGAATCAACCCAAACACACTCTTTTGATCGTTGCTACTGCTGTTTTGCTTCCCTACAATTGTGATTACCGGAGACAAGAAGAAGGACCCACAAGAGTCGCCGGAGGAAGGGCATACGCTTCGCCTTCTTCCCTTTATGATGACGATAAACACCACCAATCACCCCCTGTTCCTCCGGTTGCTGGTCAAACCCACGAGGAATCCCCAAATCACCGATGATAACTGTGGTTGTTATCCCGTCGGTTCCTTGCTGCCGGCGATGACGAAGACCAAGAAGAATCGCCAGTCTTGATGGACCCTTCTTCCCTCATCGCAAACCGATAAACCACCGTATGACCCCCTGTTGCTCTGATCGTTCTTCCTTGCCATCGATCAGATGAGGAACGGAACCCCCCTCCTCTTTGCGATTGGCCTCCTCCATCGAGCCACCTGTTGCCGCCTTCGATCTCTTTTCCCTTTGCTCGACAGATGAGAGGCGCATGTCTGCTTCAATTGATTTCTTTTGTTTCGACCGTTCCTCTTCCTCGATCAGAAGAAGAAGAAGATGCGTCCCTTTGTATATTTGGGGATTGTGGCAAAGTCAGTCCCTGAATTGTGGTCTTAATTTAAAAGGCATCCATTTTACATAAATCTTTACAAATCAACCCTTCATTTGTTTTACAAGATTTAAAATAAGCTCTTTTGATTTAAATCATTACGAAAATAAATTATTTTAGTTTAATAATTTACAAAACGAACCCAGAAATGTTTTAAAGTCCAAGAATGGTTATTTTGCGGTTATTCCCGACAAGATTCACGAAGCGAGCCTATATCAAGATCACACATCGAATGTGAGTTTCTACGGCCCCTCTTTTACAATTTCAATATTTTGGGGAGAATACATGAGTGTCTATTTAAAGTTTGATGAGTTTCAAGTCTTATACATAAAATGACATCATACTTTATTATTGGTTAAGAGTTATGAAAATAACAATTTAAAAGGTATAAAGCATTAATAAATTATATAAGTTATATTAGAATGTTATAAATGATATAATTATACCTTGTTGTGATATATTAATTAGTATTAATAAAAATCATTGGATTATAAGTAGATTTATATAAAGATATAAGTTATTTGACGAATTTCAAACTGTAATATTCGTCGTATATATGTGCACGAAAATATTGAGAAAGCATAAAAAGACATTATACTCAAAGCAAAATATGTTATTCAAAATAAGTGTGTATATAATAATTATATATATATATATATATAATAATTAATTATAGCAAAATTCAATTATTATGATTATACTCCTGATCATAACGCGGAAACGATTGCTAAATAAATGATATAATTTATTTTTATAATTATTATAAAAATATAAATTATTTTAGTTGTGATATGAAACTCGTCACATATGATAATATAATTAATTCTTCGATTTTTGGGGATTATTACCTAATAAATTATATATCATATCAATTATGCAATTTATCGAATATTTGCATAAATGAGTACTTGGCTACGTGAACCAACATCCTCCTTATCGGCTGAAGTAAATAACTACTCAAATTATTATCGCCACAATAGTCGAATGCTATGCTAAATTAACTATTAAACTAATTTCACTAAGCTTTGAAAATCTTAATAATCTAAGATTCGCGTTAGTGACCCTAGTAAACGACGGATTTGTGAGTCGAAGAATTATCGTCATGGATTTTGTGGATTGTGTATCCCGTGTGTGTTCGTGGGAGGAATGTATCGAAAGGGGTGAAAAAGAGAGTTTTATGATGGTGTATTTTTCCTTTGTAGGGATCAAATCCTGGAATCGACACCTAGCTCTATAACCGTTAATCCAGGAGGAATCATATACTGTAGGTCTATGTACACGCATAGATTTATAATAAAGAACCTTGGTGTAGATCTATTTCTTATGTAAACATTTATGTGAAGGGTTATTTTCCGTCTGTGGTTGCTAGCTACAACTTCGTCTGACGAGGCAACAGGCGTCAAGTGTTTCTTTCTTCGTTACTATACGACTGCTTTTAAACGTTAGTAATGATCTCGATTCCTCCATTTATATTTATATTGTGCATGTGTGACTTGTTTATTGTGCCTTTTTGGCTTGTGGAGGAGCGACGAATAGTGTCGGTTATAGACAAATTGTTATATTGAAGATTTTTATTCGAAGAAGTATATATCTAGATTGAGTCAATCCTCCCAATTTGGGCCGAGTGTGAAAGAGTGTTTAGGTTGTTAACTACCTTTACCTACGACATAATTCTCTATAAGCAGAGACGTTTGAAAGAATAGAATTGTAAAGAGAATGGTTAATATTTGTCGTTGAAATTATACGAGTGGTAAAAATATGCGTTTATAATTTACCGGATATTGAAAAGTATTTTGGGATGAGTTTGCCCCACTGGTTAAGTGTCGATTTCCAAATTAAGTAAGATAATGTTTGATTAATAATACGACACGGATTTACAAAGTTTATAAAATTTGAAACTTATGAGTTTTACATATAAAATATACAAACGTTTGTACAAAGTTTTAAGGGTAAACTTAGCTATTTTATGTTTTCACAAAGTGTGATATGACTTCATTTTATATAAATTGGCTTTCAAAATCTTTATATAAAGAGCATTTCGGTCATGAGAACCGTAAGAATTTGTTATAAGTTTGGTTTACTTATATATTTTGCAAATGGTATATTTTTGAATTTGAGCAAATGAAATTTCTAAATGAGTTTAAATATACTTTTATGACTCAATTATTTTATACTTTCGATAGAAAAATACGCGTTTATAAAAGCTGGTCAACCAGATATATTTTATAAAACATTTTTTTGTATAAAAATACTTTGTGTCAAAACCTGTAGAGCTCACCAACAATTTTGTTGACGTATCTTAATGCATGTATTCTCAGGTTATTTATAAGGTCGGAAGTGTTCATACAGAAGATTCTCCGATATTTTTGTCATACAGTTGTGCGCGCCGGATTGTTAGGCTTGTGTAGTAATTTCAGCAATAGTCTTGTCAATGTAATTTCTATTTTGGTAATAAAAGAAGATTGTATTTGTACTATTCAATGTATGTTCAATAACTGTGATTACTGGTTTACGTCGTGCACCTCGGCGTTTCCACCGTCGGCCGAGGGTGTGACAGATTGGTATCAGAGCTATTGGCTATAGCAAACTAGTACTTTCTTAGGAAAGCGCGACTATAGCCTGGGGCTTACTCTTTTAGGTTAGGTATATTCCTTAACCTACAAATATAGGGTTGTACATATATACATATATAAACTCGAACCCTCGAATGCTAATACACCGCAAGGTTTTCGGTCAAACACCTTAACTAAGTTGATTGTATGTGGGCCGAACCACAACTAGACATAGACTGATCACCTATGTTTAATTATGGTTGGACCGATGAACAATTAAGCTTAGATTCGGTTTTTGATAGACTAAAACGCTTGGAATCCATAATATTTAAATAAAATCATAGTTCGAAATGCTTAAGAACCCTCAAAGGTTTAATTAACATTTTACAAATATTTAGCGAATATTTACTACAAATTCTCATGAAACTATAAGTATCAGAAACATAAATCATGTTTGAAGTTTATCTCAGAATACTAAGTACTCGGCTATGATATTCTATGAATACATCTGTTAGACCTCATAGCAATACCTTACAAAATATACGCACCTTTGTGAATTGTTTCGAATTCGGCTTAAGTATTCACTTAGTTCGTTTTGTTTTGTTGTGAACCATCCGACTTATAATTGAACCATCGAAGTTCAAAAGAAGGACACCTACGCCTACCCTTCGTCTTTTGTTAGCTTTCTTGAAGGAGGATATTAAAAATGTGAATCATGAAAGTTGTTAGAGATCTTGTCTAGTTTCCAGGATATCTCGATTTAAATAAATCAGAATTTTAGAACTCGAGATATATTCAAGACGTCAAGTTGTACTCAACTTTCTCAACAACATTTTCTTCGTAAATTTGCACAACTTGTTCCAATACTTGGTGGTTTCTTTTCCCTCGTTCTAAGTGTAAAATTTCATCCATGGTAGTACTGTAAAAGTTTGCTATATCTAATACTCGTAATAGAGTTAATCTCGGGCAAGCCCACGTCGATTCTGCATGTTTGTCACAATTGAAATTTTATCGCTTATGTTCATAGCGATATTTTCACACGACTTATTTATCCTTGAACAAATTATAAAGGGACAAACAATGTATCACAATAAATCAACAAGTGATCGTCCAATACCAACACAATCGCTTGAGGCAACTACGATCGAGAAAAAGGACCGAACAGCTAGTAGCTAACACTTTGGTCACTTACAAGTCAACAGGAACAACGACTCTGTACAAGGTAGATTTCTTAAGCAACGAACGTGGAAGTAATAGTAACGTCAACCTAGATCCTTCTACGACATTGAATGGATTGTAGGAATGACTCTTTGGGGCGAAAAGATGGAATCGGTATTTCATGTCAGCTCTTGTGTAGAAAGCTATTGTGTTAAGTGGTCACCTATACTTTTAAGGAGACAAATTTTACCGAGTAGAACTATTATGTGTAAATTGTGGGCATCGACTCTGATTATTCCACGACTGGAGAAGGACTACAGGTGATGCTCATAGGAGTGTGATACTAAGAGATGAAATGCAGAGATTAGAACAAGCATTGGTGGAAGAAAAGCTTGGTACGAAAATGGTGAAAATGGGCAAGTTGAGAAGAACTGCCCAAGGCTAAAGAACCAGCAAGTAACCCGAGTCGGGGAAATCTCAATCAAAACTAGGAATGAAATCCAAGAACTATCAATAGTAATTGGTACGTTTCTCATTAACCACTTGTATGCTAGAGTATTTGTGTTTTAGGTGCGTGGAGAAATATTCATGAACCTTAAAGATAAATCTATTATAAGCCATGAATCTAATAGATTGTAGGAAATATGTAGATTGGAGACAACTAGTGAGTTGTCGGAAACCTACTCGCGAGATTTTAATAAATTTCATTCTAACACCTATCAAATCAATTTTGTCACGTCAATCTCGTGTGTATCAGCAAGAGTCCAATATCCTTGTCTATATGACACAGCTTTGTTTGTGTCACATCAAGTCGTTATATGACCCTCTTAGCTGTAACCATGAATAATTGATCTTTACTTATAGACTTTATGCCAATTCCGAGCGGAAGCTTGGACATTATCTTAGGTTTAAATCGAATGTCTCCCCATTGTGTCTAGATATTTACTACAAGAAAACAGTATGACGAAGCCTACCCCACGAGAAAGACATGGTCATTTATGATGACAACTCGGAGAAGAACCTAAAGTTGCTTTCCCACCCTAAAGATCAAACGTGAAGGATATTATCAAATGTGAAGGATTTGATAAAATGTGAAGGGTTTAATCAAATATGAAGGATTTGATCAAATGTGAAAGTTTAATGAAGACTTCTTCCCAAGAAATGAACGCTGGAATTTTAACAACAAAAGAATTTATCTTGGGTACTACCAGTGATCCATCGGGAACTTCTTTATGATAGCTCAACCGTCAACTATGTCAGCACCAAAAGGTAGCAAAGTCCAACTGGAAAAATAACCGAGAGATTACATTCCAGAAGTTGGAAAAACAATGGAGTAACGCACCAATCCTACTTTTCAGAAAGAACAGAGAACTTGTTCGTATACAACGACGTGTATATAAAGGATGAAGGTGCACATAGATGAATTAAGATAAGGTTTTACTTATGCTTTTGGTTGAATGACATAAATGAGAAATTTGTTGTCATCATGATGTGTGAGATTCGTTAACATTGTGATGAGGTTGACATAGTAGAAAATTTCTTGAGCCGAAAAGAACGTACCAAATCCCAGTGAGTACGAATGTTAACTATGAATATCCATTCACAACCTACAGCTCAAATTCGAGAATTTAACTCGAGACTCTGAGAAAGGAAAGGCTTCGCTAGTGAAGCTCTATGAAGATTGAATAAACAAGATCAAGCATAGGGATGACGGGACGTGATACTTTTGATGGGTTTTAACCATATGAACATTCCTATGTGCACATACAAACCCTAATGCTTGGATCTAGGTTTCTCTAATTGAACATGCATTGAATCCAAGACTTCTAATGATAATTCTAGTATAATAACATAAGAAATCAGATTTAGATGATTACCTTAAATCACTTGCTTGAATCTTCTTGTCCTTGGAGCTTTAGAGTCACAAGTGTTACTCCTCTAATGGCTTACAAACACCAACTAGCAAGAGGATGATTATAGAGAGATGAGAGAGGAGAAAGAAATCGGCCAGGGATTCTTTAGAGACAAGGTTGCCGATTTTCCTTAACCCTTAGGTTCTATTTATACTAGTGAGGCTCCTAGGGTTTCACCCTTAAACCCTAATTGGATAACTTAAGCCCTAAGCAATCCAATCCCTTTATGATAAGCCCTTGGATGAATTCTAGGCTCTTCTAAACCCTAAATTCGTCCAACCCTTATCCATAAGAGATTATAGCCCAATGTACAACTATCATACAATTAACAATTTATGCCTTTCTATTTAATTAATCTCTTTAAGTCACCACATTAATTCCTAATTAATTTATGACTTATATTAATCAAATAATAATATTATTATCCTTATATTATTCTCATAATATATTAATAATATTTCTTCTCTTATTATAAATCATCCTGTCAAGTTGTTATGGTGAAGGCAACCGAAAAGGACCATTCACAACCGGGTCAAATACTTGCCTAATATAGTTGCAGCCTTAGACACTATTCCAACAGTCTCCCACTTGGATAAGTCTAGTAACTATATACACAAGTATAATCCGATTAGCAATCGTAGTTCTCAAAGACGCTGTCAAACTCTGATCTTATCAATCTTGTCCTTTAGATAAGGGATCTTACAGTCCTCTGTTTATATATCATGCTGACAATTCTATGGAACCAATTTGTCCAGCAATTGGTTTCTCGATCTCAGATTCATTCGACATAGAACTTAATCGAACACATCAATTCAGTTCTGACCGGGCCCGACACATAAGTCAAATCAAATCATTGAGCGGCTGAGATATCGCTTTTACCCTTTTAGGATAAAAGTAACAGATAATCTTCGACTTATATGCATTTACTTATTCATTAATTAACTATACACAACAACGCGTTTTATAACATCAAGTTACTGATGCGGTTTCGCATTATCAATGTACAACCAATTAACAAATAACAAACCATATATCTAGGTTTAAGACCATATGATATTATCGTCTTACGATCACCCTTTTTATCATATTCCATAAGGTGATTCCAGCAAGCGCGGGTTTGTTCCAATTCTCAAAACTAGTTCATAAGCACTCATGAATGTTGCAGCAAACTTTTGCTATGTCTAATACCATTTAGACAATCTACACACTAATTCATGACAATCTTCATTCATACCTACTTCCAACATATGAACAATTGTGGATAATTTGAATAATTCGATTATTCTTAATAAACTCAATTATTCTGGAAGTCAAAACATGCAAAGTGAAACAATAGTTAAACAATTAACATAAGACAGTAACATTACTCATAAATAATACTCCTTTATTTAATCATCAAATGTTAATTACATTTATCTATTACACATTTCTAATACTATCTAATCTATACTAATATCATCCTTCAGCCCAATACTCCTAGCATGCTGCAAGTGCTTAACCATGCTCAGTCCCTTTGTAAGCGGATCTGCTGGGTTATCTTCTGATGATATCCTCTTAACCACGAGTTGTCCTTCTTCTACTCGATGTCTAATAAAATGATATTTTCTGTCTTTATGTCTAGATCTACCATGATCCCTCGGTTCCTTGGTCAAGGCAACCGCTCCTTCATTATCACAGAAAATTTCCATGGGCTCCATTATGGCAGGCACAACTCCAAGATCACCGATGAAGTTCTTCAACCATATTACCTCCTTTGACGCTTCGCTTGCTGCAATGTACTTTGATTCGTACGTTGAATCAGCTACGGTTTCCTGTTTGGAACTTTTCCAAGTCACTGCTCCTCCATTCATGGTAAATACCCAGCCCGACTGCGAACGGTAGTTGTCCCTGTCATTCTGAAAACTGTCGTCACTATACCCTCGCACCTTCAAGTCATCGCTACCTCCGAGGACTAAAAACCATTCCTTCATCCTCCGAAGGTACTTAAGGATATTCTTAACCGCAATCCAATGGCCTCTGCCAGGGTTCCCTTGATATCTACTAACCATGCTCAAAGCAAAGGCTACATCAGGGCGAGTACAAGTCATAGCGTACATGATTGAGCCAACTGCGGAAGCGTATGGTACTCGGCTAATTTCTGCTATTTCAGCTTCGGTACTCGGACTTTGAGTCTTACTCAACTTGGCATTACTTTGTATCGGTAATTCTCCCTTCTTCGAGTTTTCCATACTAAAATGTTTTAGTACTTTATCTAAGTAAGTGTTCTAACTAATTCCTATCAGTCTCTTACTTCGTTCTCTCACAATCCTTATTCCCAGAATATAGGAAGCCTCTCTGAGGTCCTTCATAGCGAAGCACTTCCCGAGCCAGGACTTAACCTCCTGCAGAGTCGGGACGTTGTTTCCTATGAGTAGTATGTCGTCGACATACAAAAAGAGGAAGCTTACTATACTCCCACTGGCTTTGACATATACACATGATTCATCTTCGCTTCTTACAAATCCAAACTCTTTGACTTTCTCATCGAAGCAAAGATTCCATCTGCGAGACGCTTGCTTAAGTCCATAAATGGACTTCTCAAGCTTACACACTCTATTCGGATGCTTCGGATCAACAAAACCCTCTGGCTGAGCCATGTAAACATCCTCAGCCAACTTCCCATTAAGGAAAGCGGTCTTGACATCCATTTGCCAAATCTCATAATCATGAAATGTGGCAATTGCTAGCATCACTCTAATAGATTTTATCTTCACAAATGGTGAGAAGGTCTCATCATAGTCAACTCCGGGAGTTTGAGTAAAGCCCTTCGCAACCAATCACGCCTTATATGTGTGTACGTTTCCATCCACGTCGGTCTTCTTCTTGAAGATCCATTTGCACCCAACAGTCTTACGTCCGGGCACATTATCAACTAAATTCCAAACTTGGTTATCATACATGGATTGGATCTCGCTGTCCATTGCCTCTTTCCATTTAGCAGACTCCGGGCCTGCCATGGCTTCCTTATAGCTATTAGGTTCATCTAGATTTATCAGTGTATCATCACTAATATACGTGTCCCCTTCGGTAGTAATATGAAAACCAAAAAACTGGGGTTGAACTCTAACTCTTTCGGAACATATAAGAGGTAATGACTCGTCAATCGGTTCAACCGGAGTTTCCTCCTCGGGTTGAGCGCCAACGGTAGAGGTTCCTTCATCAATCGACTCTTGAATCTCTTCAAGCTCGATTTGCCTCCCACTGTCTCCTTGGCTTATGAGTTCTCGCTCTCGGAAAACTCCTCTCCTCGCAACAAAGACAACATTGTCCTTCGGTCTATAGAAGAGATATCCAAAGGATTTATGCGGGTAGCCGATGAAAATACATCGCTCACTACGAGGTTCGAGCTTGTCGTGAGTATCTCGTCTTACGAAAGCCTCACAACCCCAAACCTTGATATGTGCTAACGAGGGAGCTTTCCCTGTCCACATCTTGTGAGGTGTTTTGGCAACCTTCTTAGTAGGGACTCAGTTAAGGATATGGGCGGCAGTCTCTAAGGCATACCCCCAGAATGAGATAAGTGGTGAAGCACGACTCATCATAGAGCGGACCATGTCTAACAAGGTTCGATTACGCCTTTCTGCCACACCATTCAACTGTGGTGTCCTAGGTGGCGTCAATTGTGAAACTATTCCACACTCCTTGAGATAGTCGTGGAATTCAAGACTTAGGTACTCTCCTCCTCGATCAGATCGAAGCATATTGATTTTCCTGCCCAATTGATTCTCCACTTCATTCTTGAACTCTTTGAACTTTTCAAACGTTTCTGACTTTTGCTTGATTAAGTAGATATACCCATATCTATTATAGTCATCGGTAAAAGTCACATAGAAGTGGTTCCCATCCTTTGTGGTTGATCTAAACGGTCCACATACATCGGTATGTATGAGGTCCAATAAACCTTCACCCCTTTCACATGTACTAGTGAAGGGTGACTTGGTCATCTTTCCAAGTAAACAAGACTCGCATGTGTCATCTTCCCTAAGGTCGAATGACTCCAACACTCCATCCTTTTGGAGTTAGGCTATGCGCTTCGTGTTGACATGTCCAAGACGACAATGCCACAAGGATGCTCTATCCATACTATTGGAAGAATCCATGCATAAAACATCATTTCCTAGGTTATCTACAATCATAACAGTTTCATATATTCCATTTCATGGTATTGCTTCAAAATATAAGACACCATTTAGATAAGCATAAATAGAACCATTCTCATTATTAAAAGAAAATCTAAATCCTTGTCTAAACAAACCATGAAATGAAATGATGTTTCTTGCCATTTCTGGCGAATAGCAACAATTATTCAAATCTAAACATAAACCATTCCTAAGCACTAGAGAATACACTCCAATCTTGGTCACATGCGACGATCTTTTGTTCCCCATGATTAGATTTATTCTTCCATGCTCCACATCCCTATTTCTTCTTAGTCCCTGCAATTCAGAACAAATGTGGTAACCACACCCAGTATCGAGGACCCAAGAAATAGCATGAGATGAATCATTAGATTTAATTGTGTATATACCTGTGAAAGACGGCTTGATCTTTCCTTCCCTGATGGCTTGCAGGTATTCTGGGCAACTTCTCTTCCAATGCCCTAGTTTGTGGCAATAGTGGCACTCTGCCTCCTTTGGGTTAGGGTTGGGCTTAGTAGGATCAAATTTGGTCCCACTAGAAGAGGAACCATCTCGGGACTTTCCCTTGCGGTAGCTCTTAGACGGAGCCTTCCTCTTCTTACCCCTACCTTTCCCAATTGCCAAAACAGGAGCAGCTGGTGGATTGGGAGTTGGTGTAACAGACTTGTCCTTGAGGTTGCTCTCAGCAACCCTAAGGAGACCTTGGAGCTTACTTAGGGTGACCTCTTCTTTGTTCATGTGGTAGGTCATCCTAAATTGGTTGTAACACGGAGGCAAGGAGTGAAGCACCATGTCGATAGCCAAGTCTTCCCCAAAGTCAACATTCAACTTGCGAAGACGATCGACATACCTTTGCATCTTTTGCAGGTGCACGGTTAGAGATTCTCCATGACCCATTTTAGCGGAAATCATGTTAGTGAAGATCTCATAACATTCCTGCCTCGTGTTTTGATGGTATCTCTCCAACAAGTCTTGGTGCATTTCATACGGATACATGTTTTCATAGGACTTTTGGAATTCAGCGTTCATTGTGGCTATCATGATGCAATGAACCTTCGTTGCATCACGTTCATGAGTCTCAAAAGCAGTCATTTCAGCTGGAGTAGCGATTTCTGGGTTGATCTTCTCGAGCTTCTCATCGAGGACATACTCCTTGTCCTCGTAGCGAGCAATCGTGCGAATGTATCTTATCCATTCGCTAAAGTTCGTCCCATCAAAAGTCACCTTTTGGCAAAGGCTCATCAATGTGAACGAGCTAGCAGCAGCGTTGTTCGCGTTCGACATCTACAAATAGAAAGGACAAAGATAGATTAGAATTTGAATCCCTAATTATCACCCAATAAGAAAAATTAGGGCTAGGATCCAACAACAATATTTACATATTAGAAAAGGGATGTCGTAATCTAACATGCAAACAAATTGAAGGTAAGTGAATGACGATTCACTAATTCTCCACCATGAAAACATAACCTTAAGTTCTAAATGTATTGAGAATTCCTAGGTTTCGATGAGATTCATTGAACTTTTCAATGGCATGTTTAAATCTCGATATGCCCCTCTCGTTTGTGACTGGGATACCGAGGACCACAAAGTGGGTGTGAATTACCATGCAAATTCACACGGTGCCTTCATTGTAACAATCACATATTCGATGTGCTGGTAAACCACACACGCTCCATCGAACTATGATAACCAATGAATCACCCTTTGCCACCTTTGCTTAGAACCAATTAGTGTGTCGGTAAACCACACACGCTCCACTAACTTCTTAGCAAGGGTGCAAAGTGTAATTTCATGGAATTGCATCAATTCACTTTTCCTAAAGTAACTAGGATTGGGAATTTTAAAAAACATGTAGTTACTTTGTATTTCATATTATACTTTTAATGTGGAGATGAGGTTGCCCTATCCTACGCGTTCGGCTAACGACCCTCCACCGATCAAGCAAGCGGTGGGTGTGAATGTACACCCATTAAGCGCCATTTTATAGGCTGCAACCTTGTACCCACCTTATAGACCGGTTTCGTGAATGAGGCCTACTAACGGTAAGACTAGCATTTTTAATTATACATCTATATACATATTAATCTTGTAATATTATATTAGTGTATGGTTGAATTTTAAACTCCTAAAATTCTAGGGTTTGAAATTTAAATTGTCCAAATTAAACTTTTAATCACAAAACATAAATTTCAAAACTTGAGGGCAAGTTTTAAACTTTTCAAAACATAGGGGATCAAATAACAAATAATCCAAATTAACATTTAATCACATAATTATCCATATTTGATTTATTTAATTATTTCTTGCAAAACAATTTACCAATTTAATTAAAATAATTAATCAATTATCACATAAGGAAATTAATATTCAATTAATTGATAAATATCTTCAATTAGGTCAAGAATATACTCAAATATATCTCAAAATCGGATTTATATTGACCTATTAAGATTAAGGTAAGTTCCCAAAAGATAAACAGCAAGAAATCCCGAAATTTGCTCTTTCTGACGCTCGAACTCGCCGAGTACCACAATGGACTTGCCGAGTTGAGGCCTACTCGCCGAGTCCACTATGGAACTCACCGAGTTCATCAGGCAGAATGACAAAATTCGAATTTTGCAAGCAACAAACAATCAACCAATGCATCAATTCAATAGAAACCAACATGGCCCTGATACCACTGATGGGTTTTAACCATATGAACATTCCTATGTGCACATACAAACCCTAATGCTTGGATCTAGGTTTCTCTAATTAAACATGCATTGAATCCAAGACTTCTAATGATAATTCTAGTATAATAACATAAGAAATCAGATTTAGATGATTACCTTAAATCACTTGCTTGAATCTTCTTGTCCTTGGAGCTTTAAAGCCACAAGTGTCACTCCTCTAATGGCTTACAAACACCAACTAGCAAGAGGATGATTATAGAGAGAGGAGAGAGGAGAAAGAAATAGGCCAGGGATTCTTTAGAGACAAGGGTGTCGATTTTCCTTAACCCTTAGGGTCTATTTATACTAGTGAGGCTCCTAGGGTTTCACCCTTAAACCCTAATTGGATAACATAAGCCCTAAGAAATCCAATCCCTTTATGATAAGCCCTTGGACGAATTCTAGGCTCTTCTAAACCCTAAATTCGTCCAACCCTTATCCTTAAGAGATTATAGCCCAAAGTACAACTATCATACAATTGACAGTTTATGCCCTTCTATTTAATTAATCTCTTTAAGTCACCAAATTAATTCCTAATTAATTTATGACTTATATTAATGAAATAAAAATATTATTATTCCTTATATTATTCTCATAATATATTAATAATATTTCTTCTCTCATTATAAATCATCCTGTCAAGTTGCTATGGTGAAGGCAACCCAAAAGGACCATGCACAACCGGGTCAAATAATTGCCTAATATAGTTGCAGCCTTAGACACTATTCCAACAACTTTATGAGCTGAATTTTTATGCATAAGTGTAGTGAAAAACGGGAGCATAGTCTTGGACAAAACTCACAGATAAAAGTGTCCCATCCATCCAGGCTTTGACTAAATGTACTTAGATTTTAAAGAATTAAAGCGATGGACGTACATGAAAGTGGAGATTTCCACCTGAATGGAAAGAGACTAGATGTCAAAAACACTAAGGACTAGGGTAATGATAAAGAAATACCCAAAGAAAAGTAGGAACCAACGTCAAAGGACTTTATATCAAAACTACCCAAGAAACCTAATGGTTTATAATTCTATTGAGGTAATGGTCCATATAATGACTAGGTAGGCCTTCTTCTTGCTAATCTAAGAACCATGTGAAATGGAAAGCCGACCAAAAATTGCCAAAGAAATCGTCATACTACATGAGGTGCCGACCTCTATCATCCCTTACTAAGTTAGTAGATTCACCTATTAGTTTTGACAAACATTGAAATCCTTGAGCACACGCTTAAACATAAGCTTAGCTTATCATCCCCAATGGTTAGACCGAATGAACCATATTGATGTGAGTAATATGCTCTGAACATGTCTGATAGACCTTTGGATATTGCATGGAATACTCATTTTTGATAATTGAGTTTCCTACAATGATAGTTATCACACTAGCATAAAGATTGCAATGCTAGAGGCTTTGTACGACGAAAGTGTTGATCCCCGATAAGTTGAGCAATGATTGAAGATACAAAATTGAAAAAAAAGAGCATGCAAGTGATGTGTTGCATGTGAATCCAAGAATCGCTCGTGCGATCACAACAAAGATTATGTGAAACGAAGAAAGATTTTAGACTGGTCATGAACGACAAGAGAGTTAAGTGAATGAAAAATATAAGTCTCTCGACTTCCAAGTCGAAGACTGTGTAGCTTTTAAACGCCTACTCTTATAGAGAAATGATTCGGCTTAGACAACGAGTCAGGTTAAACATGCAGCTCAAAGGACCTTAGAAATTCTTAATAGAATTTGGTCCTAATGTTTATATTAAGTTATCTTGAGAACTAAACATTGCATATGATGCTTTTTCATTCCCCAAATCTCAAGGAGTGTCGATCCGATGACACATTTGTCATCTCTGTTTCAATAAAGTGAGTTAGGAAACCGTGCAAATATTTCATAATTAGGAAAGTACCCACGATAGAATTGTATATAAGATTTGATAACCTTGAAAGACTTGATTCGATCGTATTCCCTATTCATTTCTTTTTGTAGAGATTAGAATAGAGCCATCTATTCGACTAAGTAACCAACCTTTAGTTATGGGACTTAAAACGACTATAGAATGATCATGTGTGAATCAAGCGAAAAGAAAATGTCACCAATTGTTTTATAATATTTTATCTACACGTTGAATTTGGGGACGAAATTCCTTTCAACGGGGGGATAATGTAACAATTGGTAAAAATCAGTTAGTGTTCGGCGGTCAAACCACCACGAACCGCTAGACATTAATGACCAATTGTGTAAATTTATATTTATAAAATATATTAAAGGTATTGTATTCAAAGTATCTATCGTTGAAGATCGATTAAAAATCACCAAAATTTTAATATATTTGTGGCGTTAAAAATAAATTTTTGCATCAAATATATCTGAGAGTTATGGATAAGATATCTGAACAGATTTTGTTTTCCTGATTTCGTGGATATAAAGAACAAATAAAACGGAGGTCGTATGAGAAAGTTACGCATCTTTCAAGTTATAAAAATCAGTATTTCTGTGGTTTTCTTGAAACGAATTGTGCACTGTTTCGTTTGGAATAACTACGACTCTCGTAAACTCTTTTTTCAGCACATTTTTGAATTCAGACTACAGTCTATTATTTATTACATTTTATAATATTTTTAAACTCAATTGAAATCAGATTTGTAAAAGCTGTCGAATGAGATCCTGTAAATCGTGAAACTTTAACGGATTTTCCCGGAGTTCTACTTATGAGATTTGAGATCCGTCTAGCTTTTTTGAAACCTTATAACCTAGATTATCATTTTTCATTTCCAGAAAAATTATTTCATGTCTGGATCAAAGGCACACGAATCATGAGAGTTAAGAAAATATTATAATTTTTAAGATATTCAAATATGACAGCGTACTTTTGACACTATGAGTCATGCATGGTTGAATTTATACTTTCAAGAATATAACTAAAGCACCTATATTTTTTTACCACATCTCTCAATAATACACAAAATATATGTTTATACATACACAAATACATGTAATATATACACCAATGCATGTGAATAATTTAAACAATATTTTGCTTCTAAGTTTAGCTCAAAGTACAACAATAAATGGAGTTCACAATTATATTTCCTATACACTTCAACTTATCCAAAACCACACTCAAACGCCCCACTCCTGAGTATCACTTAACGAAAGAACAGAATGGAATTGAGAGGATTTGGAAGGAAAACAGAGAATTTTGGTTGCCCCCTAATTTTTTTTAAGAAGAGAAGAGAAGAACAGAACGGATTGTAGAGGAATTGTATCGCTCCAAACTTTCCTCCCAAATCGGGAGGAATTGGAGAGAAAGAAACGCATGGAAGATAAAAAGTTACTTATAACGAAAATACCCTTCGCCTGATGATAAAAGGATACGCCCCTGTCTTCTATTCTACCTTCTTCATCGTCTAGCCTTCTGCCTTCTCCAACTGGTACGCACAATTTCATCTTATATATTGTTTTTTTTTCTTTTTTTTGTACAACTTCTTATATACAGCACAATTTCTTCTTATATACAGCTTCAAACTAGTTTTTTAGGAGATATTCTGTTCTTGATCGTCTTCCTTGTGTTTTGTTTTTGGTTATTCTTCTGTACATAATTTCTTTGTATGTAATTTCTTCTTATAAACAACAACCTGTTTTCATATTTCAAGTAAAAAGGGTAAAATTGGAAATAAAATCAAATTGGAAATAGATATCAGCAAATGACTATACAGCAAATTTGTTTTTCCTTTCTGCTCACAGTAAATATATATCAGCAAATGGACAGAAATATATAGAACTAATGATAACAAACTTTTTATATATTTTTATTTCATTCCTGTGATCTTTTGTGGTTTTCCCAGATATACCCTTTTTATTCATTCACTTAAGCAATTAAGAAACTATAAGTTGATCGTCTTCCTTGTGTTTTGTTTTTGGTTATTCTTCTGTACATAATTTCTTTTGTATGTAATTCCTTCTTATAAACAACAACCTGTTTTCATATTTCAAGTAAAAAGGGTAAAATTAGAAATAAAATCAAATTGGAAATAGATATCAGCAAATGACTATACATCAAATTTGTTTTTCCTGTCTACTCACAGTAAATATATATCAGCAAATGGGCAGAAATATATAGAACTAATGATAACAAACATTTTATATATTTTCATTTCATTCCTGTGATCTTTTGTGGTTTTCCCAGATATACCCTTTTTTAAGCAATTAAGAAACTATAAGTTGGTTTTTCAAAAAGTTCAATTAACAAATAAGTCTTAAATTCAATATTAAAAATTAATTTTTTTTGTACATGCTTAAGTACTTATTGTTTGTTGTAGATGTATAATTAGACTAAAAAATTAGTTAAAATCCATTAATTATAGATTTTGTTTTATGAAATTTTGTATTTAAGTGAGACAAATTTATATGCAAAGACACAGGAAATTCACATGAAGTCAGCGTTTATGATTTTTTTTTTTTTTTGAGTTGTTTGTGGTTTTTGTTTTGCATTTTGAAAACAATTGAATAACAAGCGGTTTTCCTTTTTACAATTTACTTTATATTAAAATAAAATTGTTTTGTTAATGTTTTAAGTAGAAGGGAGGAAGGGAGAGTTGATTTTTTTTTGGGGGTGGGGGGTTGGGGGTAGGGGGTACGGTAGAATGAATGTGGGGATGTAAGACTTAATATTTACTCAAAAACATAAAATGGTTTCTTTTCTTTCCTTTAATGAACTCGGGAGCATCTAAAATGAATACTTTCTTTTCCTTTCTCTCGAAGTCGGGGGCACTGAATACTTTATTATTTCCGTTCCCTTCCTTTTCTTTTCTTTCCTTATTCTTCCTTTCTTTTCTTTTCTTTCCTTTAATGAACTCGAGAGCGTGAAAAGGAAACACTTCTCATTCTTTTGTTTGTTGTTTTCTTTACTCCATTGTAGCTGTCAAAAAACAAGCAACCATTTCTCCTTTCTCTTCTATTTCTTTTGTCAAGGGAAACAACCAATGCATTCACTGTAAAACATCAACTCCCAAATCCTTCATCAGTCTTTATCTAAACAATCAAAGAAGAAGAAATTTTTGTTATTCTTCCATGTGCCTTACATGTCGGTTGAAACAACCCAAACACACTCTTTTGATCGTTGCTACTGCTGTTTTGCTTCCCTACAATTGTGATTACCGGAGACAAGAAGAAGGACCCACAAGAGTCGCCGGAGGAAGGGCATACGCTTCTCCTTCTTCCCTTTCTGATGACGATAAACACCACCAATAACCCCCTGTTCCTCCGGTTGCTGGTCAAACCCACGAGGAATCCCCAAATCACCGATGATTACTGAGGTTGTTGTCCCGTCGGTTCCTTGCTGCCGGCGACGACGAAGACCAGGAAGAATCGCCAGTCTTGATGGACCCTTCTTCCCTCATCGTGAACCGATAAACCACCGCTATGAACCCCCTGTTGCTCCGCTCGTTCTTCCTTGCCATCGATCAGATGAGGAACGGAACCCCCCTCCTCTTTGCGATTGGCCTCATCCATCGAGCCACCTGCTGCCGCCTTCGATCTCTTTTCCCTTTGCTCGACGGATGAGAGGCGCATGTCTGCTTCAATCGATTTCTTTTGTTTCGACCGTTCCTCTTCCCTGATCAGAAGAAGAAGACGCTTCCCTTTGTATATTTGGGGATTGTGGCAAAGTCAGTCCCTGGATTGTGGTCTTAACTTAAAAGGCGTCCATTTTACATAAATCTTTACAAATCAACCCTTCATTTGTTTTACAAGATTTAAAATAAGCTTTTTTTTACAAGATTTAAAATAAGCTTTTTTGATTTAAATCATTACGAAAAGAAATTATTTTAGTTTAATAATTTACAAAACGAACCCAGAAATGTTTTAAAGTCCAAGAATGGTTACTTTGCGGTTATTCACAACAAGATTCACGAAGCGAGCCTATATCAAGATCACGCATCGAATGTGAGTTTCTACGGCCCCTCTTTTACTGTTTTAATATTTGGAAGAGAATACATGAGTGTCTATTTAAAGTTTGATGATTTTCAAGTCTTATACATAAAATGACATCATACTTTATTATTGGTTAAGAGTTATGAAAATAACAATTTGAAAGGTATAAAACATTAATAAATTATATAAGTTATATTAGAATGCTATAAATGATATAATTATGCCTTGTTGTGATATATCAATTAGTATTAATAAAAAGCATTGGATTATAAGTAGATTTATATAAAGATATAAGTTATTCGACGAATTTCAAACTGTAATATTCGTCATATATATGTGCACGAAAATATTGAGAAAGCATAAAAAGACATTATACTCATAGCAAAATATGTTATTCAAAATAAATGTGTACAAAGGAAACGTACATTGTCTTAAACGGTTATAAATGAAGATTTGACAAATATATATATATATATATATATATATATATATATATATATATATATATATATATATATATATATATATATATATATATATATAATTAATTAATTAATTATACCAAAATTCAATTATTATGATTATACTCCTGATAATAACGCGGAAACGATTGCTAAATAAATGATATAATTTATTTTTATAATTATTATAAAAATATAAATTATTTTAGTTGTGATACGAAACTCATCACATATGATAATATAATTAATTCTTGGATTTTTGGGGATTATTACCTAATAAATTATATATCATATCAATTATGCAATTTATCGAATATTTGCATAAATGAGTATTCGGCTACGCCAACGAACATCCTCCTTATCGGCTGAAGTAAATAACTACTCAAATTATTATCGCCACAATAGTCGAACGTTATGCTAAATTAACTATTAAACTAATTTCACTAAGCTTTGAAAATCTTAATAATCTAAGATTCACGTTAGTGACCCTAGTAAACGATGGATTTGTGAGTCGAAGAATTATCGTCATGGATTTTGTGGATTGTGTATCCCGTGTGTGTTTGTGGGAGGAATGTATCGAAAGGGGTGAAAGAGAGAGTTTTATAATGGTGTATTTTTCCTTTGTAGGGATCAAATCCTGGAATCGACACCTAGCTCTATAACCGTTAATCCAGGAGGAATCATATACTGTAGGTCTATGTACACGCATAGATTTATAATAAAGAACCTTGGTGTAGATCTATTTCTTATGGAAAGATTTATGTGAATGGTTATTTTCCGTCTGTGGTTGCTAGCTACAACTTCGTCTGACGAGGCAACAGGCGTCAAGTGTTTCTTTCTTCGTTACTATATGACTGCTTTTAAACGTTAGTAATGATCTCGATTCCTCCATTTATATTTATATTGTTCCTGTGTGGCTTGTTTATTGTGCCTTTTTGGCTTGTGGAGGAGCGACGAATAGTGTCGGTTATAGACAAATTGCTATATTGAAGATTTTTATTCGAAGAAGTATAGATCTAGATTGAGTCAATCCTCCCAATTTGTGCCGAGTGTGAAAGAGTGTTTAGGTTGTTAACTACCTTTACCTACGACATAATTCTCTATAAGCAGAGACGTTTGAAAGAATAGAATTGTAAAGAGAATGGTTAATATTTGTCGTTGAAATTATACGAGTGGTAAAAATATGCGTTTATAATTTACCGGATATTGAAAAGTATTTTGGGATGAGTTTGCCCCACTGGTTAAGTGTCGATTTCCAAATTAAGTAAAATAATGTTTGATTAATAATACGACACGGATTTACAAAGTTTATAAAATTTGAAACTTATGAGTTTTACATATAAACTATACGAACGTTTGTACAAAGTTTTAAGGGTAAACTTGGCTATTTTATGTTTTCACAAAGTGTGATATGACTTCATTTTATATAAATTGGCTTTCAAAATCTTTATATAAAGGGCATTTCGGTCATGAGAACCGTAAGAATTTGTTATAAGTTTGGTTTACTTATATATTTTGCAAATGGTGTATTTTTGAATTTGAGCAAATGAAACTTCTAAATGAGTTTAAATATACTTTTATGACTCAATTATTTTATACTTTCGATAGAAAAATACGTGTTTATAAAAGCTGGTGAACCAGATATATTTTATAAAACATTTTTTTTTGTACAAAAATACTTTGTGTCAAAACCTGTAGAACTCACCAACAATTTTGTTGGCGTATCTTAATGCATGTATTTTCAGGTTATTTATAAGGTCGGAAGTGTTCATACAGAAGATTCTCCGATATTTTTATCATACAGTTGTGAGCGCCCGATTGTTAGGCTTGTGTAGTAATTTCAGCAATAGTCTTGTCAATGTAATTTCTATTTTGGTAATAAAAGAAGATTGTATTTGTACTATTCAATGTATGTTCAATAACTGTGATTACTGGTTTACGTCTCGCACCTCGGCGTTTCCGCCGTCGGTCGAGGGTGTGACAATATATATCATATTATACTGTAGGGAAATGGACTTAATAAGGTAATTAACTTTTCGGTTTGTTCACATCTGGGTAACTATCTTTTTTTTGTACACATTTAGGTAACAAACTTTTTGTAAGTGTTCACATATGACCATTATGACCGGCTGTAGCAGGTTATATCCGGTCATAACCAGTCATAATGGTCATATGTGAACACTTCTAAAAAGTTTGTTACCTAGATGTGTTCAAAAAAAGATAGTTACCCAGATGTGAACAAACTGAAAATGTAACAGTAAAATACACGAATGGTCCCTGTAGTTTGGGTAATTTGTGCGTTTGGTCCATAACTTATTTTTTTAACTTAGATGATCCTTACTATTTATTTTTGTTGTGTATTTGGTCCCTGTGCTACCTCAAAAGATTATTGTGGGACCCAATTTAAATTTCTCAAATGTGGTTTCAGATTTAGGGTGAAGAGATGCAGATATATGAGGTCTATTAATTTTTTTTAATATATAAAAAATAAATACATAAATAAGAAAAAAAAATAAAAAGGGCACAATAGTCTTTTGAGGTAGGACAGGGACCAAATGCACAACAAAAATAAATAATAGGGATCATCTAAGTTTAAAAAATAAGTTATGGACCAAACACACAAATTACCCAAACTACAGAGATCATTCGAGTATTTTACTGTTACCTTTTCGGTTTGTTCACATCTGGGTAACTATCTTTTTTTGTACACATCTAGGTAACGAACTTTTTGAAAATGTTCACATATGACCATTATAACTGGTTATGACCGGATATAACCTGCTACAGCCGGTCATAATGATCATATGTGAACACTTCCAAAAAGTTCGTTACCTAAATGTGTACAAAAAAAGATAGTTACCCAGATGTGAACATACTGAAAAGTTAATTACCTTGTTAAGTCCATTTCCCTATACTGTATTGTAAAGGAAACATTTTTCCTTTCACCACATTCATTTGAAATTCCCATGAGTTTTCAATTTCTTTCTAATAATAAATATAATTTGGTTAATAAGGTTAAATAAATATCAAACCTAAAGTGTAATCATATATAAACTAAATTTCAATATTAAAAGAATATATTTACTTCTACTAACAAAGTTATGTTTTTTAACTTTTAACATATTATACTTAATTTATTAGTTTTAATATATTGTTGGATATAATCTATTATCATTTTAAAGCTACAACTTTTAAAATATTTGTATAAAATACTTAAATTATTAATTCAAATATAATATTACAGGGTCAACTTAAATATAAATTTTACTTTAACTTAAATAACCAAAAAATATATTGTAAATAGTTAAAAGTGATAAATTGTAGAGTCTTTCCAATAATGATTATAAGTTGGTTAATAATATTAAATAAATATAAAACCTAAAGTGTAATCATAAGTAAACTAAACATTAATATTAAAATAATATACTTACTTCTATTTACAAAGTTATGTCTTTTACTTTTAACATATTATACTTAATTTATTATATTTAATATATTGTTGTATGTAAATTATTATCAGTTTAAAGCAACAATCTTTGAACAATTTAGACAAAATACTTAAACTCTTAATTTATATATAACATTACAGTGTGAACTTAAATATGAGTTTCATTCCACTTAAAAAAAATCAAAGAATATTTTGTGAATAGTTAAAAGTGATAAATTGTAGTGCTAAATGCAAAAACTAAATTTTAATCTCAATTTAACTAAAAGATTTCCTAAAGATAGTTTTATAATCGTTAAAAGTTTTCAAATAAGTAGCTTAAAATAAATTATAATAACAACAGTTAAAAATAACTATATATAAATGATTATAGTGTTACCTTTAAAATCAAAAAACAATGTTTGATGTTTTAAATAATTATAATGATAGAAATTAAAACGTTAAGCAAATAAATTTTAAAAAGTTAATTAACAATAACAAAACTATAAATAACATTAAATCATATATATATATATATATATATATATATATATATATATATATATATATATATATATATATATATATAACGCGTGGGTGGAAGTCATTCAAACGATTGAGATTATGCAGTTATAATCGATGCATATATTATCATATAACTCAAAATAATCAATATATTATATCAATTTAGCATACAAATTATTATATCAAATTTAACAACAAAGCAATTGTTATATTTTAAAAAAACATATATTTATAAAGATTTCAACTATATAGGTGTTTCTGCGCAACGCACGAGCATTCGTCTAGTATACTTATAAAAGAAACATTTTTCCTTTCACCACATTCATTTGAAACTCCCATGCATTTTTTCTTTCACCACATTCATTTGAAACTTCGATGACTTTTCAATTTCTTTCTAATAATAATTATAAGTTGGTTAATAAGGTTAACTAAATATCAAACATAAAGTGTAATCATATATAAACTAAATTTCAATATTAAAATAATATATTTACTTCTGCTTAGAAAGTTATGTTTTTTAACTTTTAACGTATTATACTTAATTTATTATATTTAATATATTGTTGGATGGAATTCCATTATCATTTTAAAGATACAATTTTGGAACAATTTGTATAAAATACATAAACTATTAATTCAAATATAATATTACAGGGTCAACTTAAATATAAATTTTAGTTTAACTTAAATAACCCAAAAAAATATATTGTAAATAGTTAAAAGTGATAAACTGTAGTGTCTTTCTAATAATGATTATAAGTTGGTTAATAAGGTTAAATAAATATCAAACCTGAAGTGCAATCAGAAATAAACCAAATTTCAATTTTAAAATAATATATTTACTTATTCTTATAAAGTTATTTCTTTAACTTTTAACATAGTATACTTAATTTATTAGATTTAAAGTGATATTATATGTAAATCATTATCAATTTAAAGCTACAACTTTTCAGCAGTTTGGACAAAATACTTCAATTGCTAATTTAAATATAACATCATAGTGTCAAATTAAATATAAATCTCAGTTCCACTTAAAAAACCAAATAGTATTTTATAAATAGTTAAAAGTGATAAATTTTAATGATAAATGCAAAAACTAAAATGTAATCTCAATTTTAACTAAAATATTTTCTAAAGATATTTTTATAATCATTAAAAGTTTTCAAATAAGTAGCTTAAAATAACTTACAATAACAATAGTTAAAAATAACTCCTATATAAATAATTATATTGTTACCTTTAAAATCAAAAAACAATGTTTGGTGTTTTAAATAATTATAATGATAGAAATTAAAACATTAAGCAAATAAATTCTAAAAAGTTAATTAACAACTAGTGAAGTATCCCCGCTTTGCGGGGGTTGGATATGCATTCATGGTTGGCAAAAAAATATACACCGATGGAATACAACAAATAGTAATGTAAAGTTGTGTATATTCAAAGTATGTTGCTATATACATCAAGTACATTGCTATTTCCTATAAAACACAAAAAAAATCATATAAAATATAATTTTTTTCTTACATAAGGTCAGCATTACACGGTCCCTTTTCTATAGAACATTATACATGGCCTATTTTTCATGAGTAAATCCTTTAATAGCAGTCTACTTTTCCATTTGTTATAGCATCCTACCTTTTTAAGAAACAAAATGATTAATGAATGACAACCACCAACATCCATCACAACTTACAATTACATGGCCATGGAAAGCAAAACAAATAAAAACCACCTGTCAATAATAAAATCCTTCTTTTCCTTTTTAGTAAATACATCTACACTTATATTAATCCTACCGTACCAGGGCAGCATGCAATAAATAACAATGTAATTTCATTTATTTTTTATCTTACCATCTTACTTTTAGTTAATAACTTCCAAGGTTTTTCTTATTAACCTATGTTTATTAGAAAAATCTAGCCTTTTCAATGCCTCATATAATGACAAACAAATAGAATAGCATTGGAATGGAAGAGAAGTTGCTTTTCAAGCGAGCTTAAAAAAAGAGGGTTATAGATTCTATGATTAATCATGTTGACTACACATATAAACCTTGCTAACCTCAATCATATATTATAATTTTACACAGAATACCCCTGGTCATATTTTGCAACTTTACAAACTTTATAAATAAAATGAAGAAAAGTTGTTTCATACCTTCTTACTGTTACTGGTACCAGATATTGATACAACAGAAATCCTTAATTGTTACTCTTTTATTGAAAACAAAAAGAAAATTAAAATAACATTACATGAAAAATTAAGAGGAATCATCCCTGTTACTCTTTTTTTTTTTTTAAATCAAATTTTAGTAAAAGGCTAAACATACATGAACACAACATACACAAACATATCGGAATTACTGTAAGAGTTCATGTCTCAACAAAAACAAAACGTCCATGTTACTCATTTATTGAAAAAAAATCTTGAAAAAAAAGATTATAATTTTTGTTATTTTGGACCAAAATACCCTTGTGTTTCAAACATTCCAGAACTGCTTCAATCTTATTTAAATTTTCTCAAAAGCATTTCCATAGTTATACAAAAGCATTCCAGTGTCTACAGTGAGTGAAAAATATTATAAAATTGTTTATGGTTGTTTATGGTAATTTTGATGGGTATGATGGTCATGACCATTCACATGGTACCTGTATGTGGCAACAGATTGCTGAAGTTGAAAAATCCCAGGAATTTTCTAGAAAACTAATATATATATATATATATATATATATATATATATATATATATATATATATATATATACTCAATGGTTAATTAGCAATAGATGGTTGTACATAATTACCTTATTTAGCATGTAGTTTTAGTCAAACATGGACTCCTCTTTTCATGTGTTTTTACGACTTTTTTGGAAGATTTATACTCCTAGATACCAACTTCTTCTTTTATGGGAGCAAGGACCTCATTCTTTTGAAAGATTTAGGCACCTCGATGCCTGCTTCTTCTTTTCTTAGCTGAAAATAAAAACATTAAAAAATAAATGACATAGAGGTTAGGCAAGATAAAATCATAATATATGCACGTGAAACACAATCACCGAAACAACCTTTCATATAATCCAATCTAAAAGCAAAAAATACATATTGTTCACCAGTGTATTTCCTCATACATAATTTCTTATCAATCTTCTAAGTTGATACTTCTATTAACAAAAAAGGATTAAGAAGAAACCCAACTGTCTTTTAATCTGAAGAAACCGATCCGTCTTCTAGGACGTCGGCTACCCGACTATGTCATCAACACCAAACTGAAAAAATACTTACCTAAGCTTATTGAAAACTATAACAGAGTTGATGCAAGGAATGAACCAAAAAGAAATGCACAGTAACCATACCTACCATAACCATCATTAGGTTCTTTTTCTACAATTGAGACATGAATACTATTGCTGGCTCTTGTAGAGGTCCAGTAGGTACACCATATTTTCTTGTCCTTGGTTCTCTTCTTGGCCTAGAAAAAAATGTCTCGTTAACAATTGGATATCATATTATCATACACACACCCAAAACTTCATACCATCCTGCAGAAGCAGTCAATTGTAGTTTCTCTTTAGATTTAATTTCCAAATCTTCAAGGTCTTTTGATCAACCATACTTGAAGTAACATTTCCCAAATTGAAAGTGGGAATCGACATGTTCTTTAGTTTCTCCATGCTCTACATTAGCAAATCATGGTTAAAATTTAAGAGAGTTATGGAATGTTTAAACTCTAAACAAAATCTTAGAATATCAATTGATAAACATAAAACTTACCTCTTGCACATCATACCCACGACCACCTACAATTATAAATACACATCCAACCATAAAAAGATTAAGAAGAAGGTGTTTAGTTCTAAGTATGGCTAGCTAAATCATTATTGATCAGTTTCTTAGTTTCTTACCAACAGCTTGTTTGATTACATCTATGTGTAAATGGAAGTCACTTCTTTTTTTATTAAAAAAAAGAGAAAAAAAGTGCAACGAACCTTTTGGGGGAGTGATGGGGTAGCAAATGAAAATCCAATTGACTGCTTTGATAATTGTAAACAACAATTACGTGGCTGACTTCTCTCTCAAGCATTTTATCAAACATGTAATATGCATCATAAAGTCATTGTAAAAGATGACACTTCTGTATATATGATTTCTTCACCCAAACAAATTTTCATATAATCTAATCTGAAAGCAAAAAGACAGAAAAAGAATGTAAGCCATTGAAAAACACCCTTTAAAACCCCAAATGAAAACAATATAAGACATATGGGGAAGAGAAAATGATTGACCTGGACTTTGACAGAATGGCGCAATAGAGTGTGACAATGGGAATCAAACGTGCAAAATGCAATTTGTTCCTAACTAAAATCGGGGGCGGCTTCATGTTGAAGAGCCACCGGTTTCGGTTAACATTCAGATCAAATCGTATTAAAAAAGGGGGTTATTATGTGGTGGTAGCTGGATTTGGCGATGATTTTGAGATCGACACGATGGACGATAAGGCGGTGGAGGGATTTCAGGTTATCGACTATGGTGGAATCGAAATGATAGAAGCTTCGAGTTAAGACTATGGTAGTCAATTATTAGCACCGAACGGAGAAGGCGAACACGCGGTAAGGAAGGAGATTGAGAGGACACAGAAGAGGGAAAAACACATCAATGATCGAAGGAGGGGAGAAAGGGGAAGATAGTAGTACAGACACCGTCCGTTCGGTGGGAAGTGATTTTGTGTAAAAATTGTGTTGGACAAAAAAAAATGGAGCGAGAGAGAAGCACGTAGCAACTGAGCGGAACAAAAAATGTGGACCTAAATGTACGTGTATCCCATCGTCAAGAACATAAAAGAGAAAAAATAACGAAAAGTAAACAAAAAAAGGAAAACAAAAAAGAAAACCCCACCAATCACAGTGAAGTACTGTTGCCTAAGGGGGTTTAAATTAGAGGGTGTTTGGTTTAACTTCTAAAATGACTTTTGACTTTTTCTTTTAGAAAAGGTCAAAAAGATGTTTGGGAAGATGAGAAGGACTTTTGAAAATGATTTTTCCAATAGAGTAAATTTAGTCTTTTTAAAAGTCAGGAAATCATGACTTTTCCAACTTTTCAACAGTGTTAAACATTAAAATTACTTTTATATCTCCATCTACCCCCCAATAAATATGTAAGCATGTCATTTTTAGTCATTTTGCATGTAAAAATTAAACCAAACACTTTAACTTTTGATTTTTTTCCCTTCAAAAGCTAATCCAAACACATTTTAAAAAACAACTTTTGTAAAAAGTTACAAAAAGTCCTTTTACAAAAAGGACTTTTGCCCCACAAAAGCTAAGCCAAACACCCGCTTAGTATACTATATAATAACAACAACTATAAATAACATTAAACCATTAATTATATTTAATTTTATTCATGTGTAACTCATGGTAGAAGTCATTCAAACGATTGAGATTATGCAATTATAATAGATATATATTATCATATAATTCAAAATAATCAATATACTATATCAATTTAATATACGAACTATTATATCAAATTTAACAACAAAGTTATGTTATATTAAAAAAAATATAGATTTATAAAGACTTCAACTATATACGCATTTCTGCGCAACGTGCGGGCATTTGCCTAGTCTATCTATCTATATCATACATACTTATAAAGCTAACATTTTTTCTTGAATCTCATGCATTTGAAACCCCTTTTCTTAACTTCCTCAAACCACATTCATTTGAAACCCCATTTTTTAACTAATGCAACTCAAAATTTTTCTTAATTATGATTTAACACTTAAAAGTTTTATTACTTATATTATGTTTAATTAGCATTTAGATAAAAGTTTACTATAAAAATGTCAATCTTTTGGGAAGACATGCATACAAATCATATACAAAGTTCAGAAAGAAAACACTTTTTGTATTGGGTTAAGGTCTTATGACCACTTTTGGAAATATGCTATTATATTAGAGCTTGTAATTTGTAAGTTTGTTATACTAATTCGTTTTTGGATTATTGTAATACAGTAGTTGTATATTGTGATTTAATCGTTAATATATTGATCATATGTTATACAGGGTGATGTCGAAAATATTTAATTAAATATTTTAAATATGTTTTTTTTTTGTTTTGTAATTGTACCGTTTCAAAAAGATAATTAATTAAAACTCATACATATGTTATATTTTTCATCTCTCTCTCTCTGTCTCTTTCTCTCTCTCTCTCTCTCTATATATATATATATATATATATATATATATATATATATATATATATAATAGAGGTCAAAACACTTCAACCAAAATTCATTTAAATTCTAATATTTCAAATGCCTTTTAATAATGACTGTAAAAATTTCAACATGTGTTACTCAATTGATTGATTAATAAAAATATTAATGTTTTCAAACTCCTAACTCTTAAACTTATATTATTTAATTTTTTATTTAACTAAAATATTTTTCCTATATAAAGATAACATTTTTATGTTTGTTTACTCATATTTGTTTATGTTATTAGAAAACAAGGTGTACATAGAATGACTACTTCAATTTCACATAGGAATTGATACCACTAGAGATGTATGTTGTCTTTAACCGGTGGTAGGAGATCCACATATCCTTTTTAATTATTTATATTAATGTTTAGTAATATCTATTTTATATTCCTATTCACCTTAATTTTTTAGCTACAAATTAAGGAAGAGGATTCTCGACACCAACAAAAAGTCAAACGTACGCCTTGCAAAATATGTAATTAAAATTAAATATCATATTTAGTAATCAACTTATTTAAAAACTCTTTATGACATTTATGTATAATGATATATTCTGTATGACTTCATTCTTAATTTCAATGTTTAATATTTGAAAGTTAATATATGTAACCTTGAATGTTTTGGTGTAATATAAATAGTGTAATACAAAGTTTATTACTTCAATATTGTTTATTAATAGTTCATTCAAAACAACTTATTTCTTATTTTATCCAAAAAATATTGTCGGACATAAGAAAAGTAGATTATCTTAATGTTATACAAAAACTTATAATATATATTAAATATTATAAAAGTAAAAGCAAAGTTTATAAGGTATGGACTATATTAGATAGTATCAAAATATAAACTGATGGATTTTTATGTTATTTGATAATTCGGTTAATGCCCAAAAATGACTAAAAACGTCAATTTCAACATATTACTATTTTTCCCATAATTATTTTAACCACTTAAATGCATTCTTGTGCAACGCGTGAGGGTATGCCTAGTATCTTATAAAGCCAGGATTTTTCCTTGAACCCCATGCATTTGAAACTCCCAAGACACTACATTCATTTGAAACTCCCATAACTTTTCAATTTCTTTCTAATAATAATTATAAGTTGGTTAATAATGTTAAACAAATATCAACCTAAAGTGTAATCATATATAAACTAAATTTAAATATTAAAATAATATCTTTATTTTTATTTATAAAGTTATGTCGTTAACTTTTAATATATTATACTTTATTTATTAATTTTAAAATGTTGTACGTAAACCATTATCATTTTAAAGCTACAACTTTTGAACAGTTTGGATAAAATACTTAAATTGTTAATTTAAATATAACATTACATGGTCAACTTAAATATAAATTTTAGTTCAACTTAAATAACACAAAGAATATTTTGTAAATAGTTAAAAGTAACAAATTGTAGTGTCTCTCTAATAATGATCATAAGTTGGTTAATAAAGTTAAATAAATATCAAACCTAAAGTGTAATCATAAATAAAATAAATTTTAATATTAAAATAATATCTCTACTTCTACTTATAAAGTTATGTCTTTAATTTTTAACATATTATATTTTATTTATTAGATTTAATATGTTGTTATATGCAAACCATTGTAGATAAAATACTTAAATTGTTAATTTAAATATAACATTACATGGTCAACTTATATATAAATTTTAGTTTCACTTAAAAAACCCGAATAATATTTTGTGAATAGTTAAAAGTGATAAATTGTAGTGCTAAATGCAAAAACTAAATTGTAATCTCAATTTAACTAAAATATTTCCTAACAATATTTTTATAATCATTTAAATATTCAGATAAATAGCTTAAAATAACTTACAATAACAATAGTTAAAACTAACTTTATATAAACGATTATATTGTTACCTTTAAAAACAAAAAATAAATTTTGATGTTTTAAATAATTGGGAAAACTACAATAAAGTCCCTACATATTGGTCTTATAATCGATTTAGTCTCTATATATTTTTTTTATTCAACTAAGTCTCAAATACTGGTAATCGTATTCAATTTAACCCTTTAACCCGGTCAATAGGTCATCCAACTTTCAAAAATTACATTTTTGGCCCAGATTTCAAAATTTATTACAAACTTGGTCCAAATTTTACACTTTTAGCCTAGATTTTAAATTTTGTTACAAATTTGGTCCAAACTTTATCTTTTTTGCCCAAATTTTAGAATTTTATTATGAATTCATCATAACTTTAGTTTTTTTACAACTTTTTTCTCAAAAAATTGTTTCTGATATGTTTTTTCTTTATAAAATCATATTTATACAAAAATAAACGTATTTTCACATAAAAATCTTATATTTTCTATATAAAAACTTTTTTTTGTATATGAAATATCTAGTTATAAAAATATGTATTTATTAAGTATATAAATATATACAAATTCGTTTTTATAAAAAAAAAATATATACAAACACCTATCACCTATATATATATATATATATATATATATATATATATATATGCATACAAATAGGTGTGTATCTATAATTTTTTATAAAATCGTGTTTGTTTATATTTTTTTTATAAAAACATGTTGAATAATTTTTTATATAATACGTGTTTGTATACGTTTTATAAAAACGTGTTTGAATAAGTTTTTATATAATACGTGTTTGTATATATTTTATAAAATCGTGTTTGTATACATTTTATAAAATGTATTCAAACACGTATTATATAACAAATTATTCAAACACTTTTTTATAAAAAAAATATAAACAAACACGATTTTATAAAAAAATATAGATAAAAGAAGTGTTTGTATACATTTTTTTTTTGTAAAATATGTTTTTATATACATTTTTTTTATAAAAACGGATTTCTATATATTTATATACTGAATAAATACCTATTTTTATAACTAAATATTTCATATACAGAAAACTTTTTGAAGAAAGTTTTTATATAGAAAATATAAGATTTTTATCTGAAAATACGTTTTTTTTGTATAAATATGATTTTATAAAGAAAAAACATATTTGAAACAATTATTTGAGAAAAAAAGTTGTAAGAAAAACTAAAGTTAGGATGAATTCATAATAAAATTCTAAAACTTTGGCAAAAAGGGTAAAGTTTGGATCAAATTTGTAACAAAATTTAAATTTTGGGACAAAAGTGTAAATTTTGGACCAAATTTGTAATAAATTTTGAAATTTGGGCCAAAAATGTAATTTTTGAAAGTTGGATGACCTGTTGACGGGGTCAAAGGGTTCAATTGAATACGATTACCGGTATTTGGGACTTAACTGAATAAAAAAATATATAGGGACTAAATCGATTATGAGGCCAATATGTAGGGCCTTTATTGTTGTTTTCCCTAAATAATTACAATGATAGAAATTAAAATATTAAGCAAATAAATTTTAAAAAATCAATTAACAATAACAAATAATATTAAACCATATATTATTTTTTATTTTCATTTATGAGTAACTCGCGGGTAGAGATCATTCATACGATTGAGATTATGTAGTCTTAATAGACGTATATATTATAATATAATTCAAAATAATCAATATATTATATCAATTTCGTTTACGAATTATTATATCAAATTTAACAACAACGTTATTGTTATATTTAAGAAAACATATATTACTAAAGATTTCAAATATATTGGTGTTTCTGCCCAACGTGCAGGCAATGACCTAGTATACTAATAAAAGAAGCAATCTAATTTGCACCACATTCATTTGAAGCATCTATGACTTTTCAATTTCTTATTAATAATTATTATAAATTGGTTAATAATGTTTAATTAATATAAAAACTAAATTCTAATCATAAATAACTAAACTACAATATTAAAATATCATAATTTACTTCTCTTTATAAAATTATGACTTTAACTTTTTAACGTATTATAGCTAACTTATTAATTTAAGTATGGTGTCGTATATGAGCAATTGTCATTTTAAAGTAACAACTTTTGTATAATTTATGATTTGATGCAAAATAGTTAAATTATTAATTTCAATATAATGTTAAATGATTAACTTAAATCATATCTCAGTTAAACTTGAAAAAAAAAACCAAGAGACTATTTTATAAATAGATAAAAGTTATAAATTATAGTGTTAAACCTAAAATCTAAATTGTAATCCTAAATTAACAAAAAAAAATGAAACTATTTTTTATAACCATTAAGAATTTTCAAATAAATAGCTTAAAAATAACTTACAATAAGATTAGTTAAAAGTAATATTATATAAAAAAATTATAATGTTATCTGTAAAAACAAAATTAATGTTTGTTGTTTTAAATAATTACAATCAACGAAACTAACAATATTCATCAAATGAATTCTAAAAAAGTTGAATTTTTGAATCCAAATTAAAATAATTAAGATTATCAAAATACGTTATTTTAAATAGCTTACAACATCAATAGTTAAAAGTAATATTATATACAAAACTTATATCGTTATCTTTAAAAAAATACAATGTTTGATGTTTTAAATAATTAAATTGATAGAAATTTAAATCTTAGGCAAATGAACTTTTAAAAATTAATTAATCATAACAACAACTATAAGTATCATTAAACCATATATTATATTCAAAACAATCAATGTTTATACTAACTTATCATAAGATTTATTATATAAGAGATAACAAAAACGTCATTGATATATTTAAAAAAAAAACATATATTTGTAAATATTTCAAAAATATATTGTTGTATTGTACGCAACACTCGGGTATTCGCCTAGTCTATATCTATCTATATCTATGTCATCATACATACTTATAAAGCTAGCATTTTTTCTTGAATCTCATGTACTTGAAACCCCCTTTTTTAAGTTTCTCAAACCACATTCATTTGAAACCCCCTTTTTTAACTAATGCAACTCAAAAGTTTTCTTAATTATGATTTAACACTCAAAAGTTTTATAACTTCTATTATGTTTAATAAGCATTTAGTGAAAAGTTTACTATAAAAAGGCCAATCTTTTGTGTCTTTTGTGTTATATAAAATCTTACATGTAAGAAGGATTTGAAGATATTGTGATTCAAAAGTTTTCATATAGTTGAACCATTCAAGATCCAAATATGATGATTTGAAGAAATGGGTTATGTCGCATTGATGGTAATTGTTATATGATTTTTTCTTTCAACCAAAACAAATGAAGCTTTTCTATTCTTTCTTTATATTCAGTTTCTCATTTAATCTTTATATGTGATTTGTGTGTATTACTCAATCTTGAATGTGACTCTCCAAACATCAATGTTTTGCTTCGAATATCTTTCTGATTCTTCTTTGTCAAGAAAAATATTTTGATTGCAGGTTAGTGAAGAACTGTCATTAAGTTTCTATGGTTGAATGGTGTTAAATGAAGAAAGAAGATTCATAAAATAGATATAGGTTTTTTTGTTTGAGCAAAGTTGACAAATGTTACTTTTTTCTTTTGATTTAAATGTATGTTTATGTAACATCTTTATTTGTATATTCAACCACTCAATGCTCTTATTTATTTGATTGTAGTTTTTCTATTTTGATTATGTTTATTTTCTATTATTTTTTTTGTTGGGTTATCCTACACAACATATTTAAAAGACAATATATAAAAGATAACATAGTTTTGAACATTTGATATGTAATTATAATAGACTTATCATGATATGTTCTTCATATGAGAGTAATTTATCCATATTACTACGACAAGAATTACATATGACATTTACGAAAATATATATATTATATGTGATTTGTTTAACATGTATATGCACCTATGTATGTTATAAATTTATAATTAAATATATTTATGTCTAATAATTGAAGGGATTAAGATGATGCATCAAAACCAATTATTTAGACGAATATAATAATAATAATAATAATAATAATAATAATAATAATAACAATAATAACAATAATAATAATAATAATAATAATAATAATAATAATAATAATAATAATAATAATAATAATAACAATAATAATAATAATAGTAATAGTAATAATAAATATACATTTCCAAGTAACGCATTCATTTGAAACTTACACTACAACTTAAGAGTTTTCTAATTTATATATATTTACTAGTTACAACTCAAAAGTTTTTAACTGATAATTATTAATTAGTAATCACAAATAACTTTCTATTTTTCTTTATTTTATAAAGTTGTAAAGTTTTACTCATTAAAAACATTAATGTATTTGAAGAGATTTGTGATTTAAATATGAAGAGTTAATATAAATGTTATAATAAATGTTTTAGTGTTTTATGTTATTAAAAGTTATAGTGTTTATTTTTTATATTTTTTTATTATTCGTTGTATATATATCTTTTTAATACAAATGTTATAATATATGTTTTTCTATTTTTATGTTACTAAAAATTGCAGTTCATATTTTTGTTCATATGTTTTGTTACCCGTTATATTATCATTCATTTGATATATAATTTACACAATTTTAAACGGTTTATAAAATTATCAAATAATTGTATATATCACAATGACTTAAAAATTAAACTATAATGTTTAATAAAACTAATATGTTAACTATATATTTGCTTTACTACTAACATTTTGTTTCAAAGTAGAAATATTAAATAATAATTTGGTAAAAGTTATTGTTTTTAACTATATAATTCTACTCTCGCGCAACGTGCGGGGATTCGCCTAGTATCTTATAAAACAAACATTTTTCCTTGAACCTCATGCATTTGAAACTCCCAAGACTATTCAACTTATATAATTTAATTTATAATTAATTGAATTGTTGTGATTTTTAACTTCCATAACTCTTTAAATCATTCTATTTAATTGATGGGTTAAATGAAATAGTTTGCCTATATAATAACATTGTAGCTTGCATATTACATGTATGTCAACAAAAAATGATAGATTATATTGGTAGAGTTTGAAGGGTTATGCGAGAGGTTCCGTGGATGTATGAGAGCAATTGCAACTTTTCCAAATGTAAATGCAAGTAAATGCAAATTTGGGGTATGTAAAGTTTTATATATTAACCAAGCTTCAAATTTGGGTATTTGTGTAAAGGTATACTTGAGACAACTTTCTTAATTTATGTGTTATGGATCTTTTTATAATCACAATATGATGAAGTGAGACTGATAATTACTTCTCATGAGCTTTTGGTAAATCTACCTTTAAGCTATTTATAAGTTAGAGCAATTAACTTTGTCAACATGTATGTATATTTATGTCGTCTTTCTCTTTTATGTTAAGACAATCTATTTTTCTATCCAAGAGAACATTATTCAACATGTATTTTATGTTATTGGTTACATATTATGTTAGTTTTTATTGTTTATTTTGATGTAAATAACATTGATCAAACTTTTGATAATTGATTTTGCTAAAAGAAATTTACAGTTATTATTCCAAATTGTTGGTGATAATGACGAATTAGAACGAATGATTTTAAATATGATATGACTTTATTATTAAAACCCAATAATTATTTATGTGTTATAAAAATACCTTCATTGTGTTCTCACAAAATTTATATGTATGTATCCTTTTTCTAAATATTTTATAGTAATAAAAATGAGTATTCTATTATATCTTATTACATTAGTCAATTTCTTTTTTATTATTCGTTGTTCACCGTTAAATTAAAGTAAAAATAAAGAAAATATTAATACTTTATAACAAAATATAAGTGATAAAAATATACTTCACGTGTAACACTCCACAGTCCCTAACCCACTCTTAATTTTTTTTTTTAAAATTGGTCTTAGTACTTAACAAATGCTATAGTTTTGAATTTCAAATCAATAATTTACTTGGACCCTTCATTCCCTTCTAATATTTTATAACTTTAAAGAAAAAAGAATAGTATAATACTGAAGTACGATAACTTTTTTTAAATATAATATTGAAATTTTTTCAAGCAAATAATTTTTAATTAAGTAAAAGTAATAATAGTTTTTAAAATAAAGTAAAACTATATTAAAAATAGATTGTTATTTGAAATAATAATAATAATAATAATAATAAATGAAATAAAAATATTAAATAAATTATTTCGAAATCATTTAAAAATATCTATAATTATTATTAAATTAAAAACTTTATTTAATTCATTTCAAACATACTTATTATATCTATCTTATCATATACTTAAAATTGTTATAAAATTAGTTACAACTTAGTGTAAAAATCATTATTATAATGATAATTAAATTCCAATAATATATTTATTATTATAACATATAATTGTCAATATTTATACTATATTATTGCATACAACTCAAGTGTTTGAAACTCCTATTACGACTTAAGAGTATTTTAAATGTAGTTTTGAATCCAAATTTAATATAATTAGGCATGCCTTTTTATTTTCCATTACATTCAAGAGTTTTTTATTTTTTATTTTTTATTTTTTTTAAGTTAAGATTATTAATGTTCAATCGTTTTTTTTATTTTCCACTTATTTATACACACTATAACTATAATTGTACTATATAAATAAGTTTTGATCAAAATATATTTCAAAATATTTGTGATTCAACACTAAAAGAGTTGAAAAAATAAGTTTTGTCGCATCAATGGTTATTTGAATGTGATTTTTTATAACAATGTTTATATATATCAAATGTATGTTGATTTCTAAATATTCCTTTAAATGATTTATAAGTGTTTAATAAGTTTTGTTTCATGTAAATGCTATACTAAATGTTGTAATATTGTTAAAAATTGTAGTATTTTTCCATATTATTTCTTATTTTTTTATATATAAATCAACATATGTTTTATATATAATTTCACGACTCAAAACAGTCTATAAAATCATCAGAAGTTTTCCATACTATTTTATTATATATATATATATATATATATATATATATATATATATATATATATATATATATATATATATATATATATATATATAAACATACGTTTGATATACAATTTACACAACATAAAATGCTCTATAAAATCATCAATTAATAATAGAAATAACCAATGACATAAACTTATTACAGTTAATAAAACTAACAGGTCAACTATATGACAATGGTTTTTGCATGTATAAATACTAAATCATAATTTGTTAAATTTTATTATTTTAATTAAATAATTATCTTTGCGCACAACGCACGAAGATTTGCCTATAAAGGAAACATTTTCAATTTCTTTCTAATAATGATTATAAGTTGGTTAATAAGGTTAAATAGTTAATTTAAATATAAAATTATAGGGTCAACTTAAATATAAAGTTTAGTTCAACTTAAAAAACCTAAAGAATATTTTGTAAATAGTTAAAAGTGATAAATTGTAGTTGTTTTCTAATAATGATTATAAATTGGTTAATAAGGTTAAATAAATATAAAACCTAAAGTGTAATCATATATAAATTAAATTTCAATATTAAAATAATGTTTTTACTTCTATTTATAAAGTTATGCTTTTAACTTTTAACATATTATATTTAACTTATTAGATTTAATATGTTGTTGTATGTAAACCATTATCAGTTTAAAGTTATAAATTTTGAACAGTTTAGATAAAATACTTAAATTGTTAATTTAATTATATGATTATATGGTCAACTTAAATATAAATTCCAGTTTCACTTAAAAAACCCAAAGAATATTTTGTGAATAGTTAAAAGTGATAAGTTGTAGTGCTAAATGCAAAACGTAAATTGTAATCTCAATTTAACTAAAATATTTCCTAAAGGTATTTTTATAATCGTTAATACTTTTCAAATAAGTGGCTTAAAATAAATTACAATAACAATAGTTAAAAATAACTCTATATAAATGAATATATTGTTAGCTTTAAAATCAAAAAACAATGTTTGATGTTTTAAATAATTATAATGATAGAAATTAAAACAAAAAGAAAATAAATTTATGAAAATTAATTAACAATAACAACAACTATAAATAAAAGAAAACCATATATTATTTTTTATTTTCACTCATGGGTAGCCTGTGGGTAGAGGTCATTCAAACAATTAAGATTATGCAGTTTTAATAGATGTATATATTATCATCTAATTCAAAAAAATCAATATATTATATCAACTTAAAATATGAATTATTATATCAAATTTAACAACAACGTTATTGTTATATTTAATAAAAAAAATATATTTTTAAGGATTTCAACTATATAGGTGTTTCTGCACAACGTGCAGACATTCGCCTACTATACTTATAAAGGAAGCATTTTTCCTTTCACCACATTCATTTGAAACTCTCATGGCTTTTCAATTTCTTTATAATAATGATTATAGGTTGGTTAATAAGGTTAAATAAATATCAAACCTGAAGTGTAATCACATATAACCTAAATTTCAATATCCTCATCTTTAATAAAAGAATCATTTTTTTTACATGTGTCTTCTTCTTATGATATCTTGAGCTATTGTTAAAATACTATAATGCCTTTTTTTTCAAAAACGTAATGCCTTATAATCTCCATAAATCTTGAAAATTCTCATGCTATAGATCCATAAGTCTTGCTAAATACATTAGTCACCCATCTTTTTTTCTATTTTCTCTGTTAAACCCTAATCATCTTCCCTTTTCTATCAATGAAGCTGCAACAAGCTCATCCTGGATTTTAGCAACAATATCAGGTTAGAGCTTTTCCTCACCTACTTATTTTCTCTCAAAATTTCTCATCAAGAGTTCATGAGTTAGATATTTTGTTTGTATGTTAGGATATTTTATGTTGTGTCAATTGTTTTATATGCTAGAATAGTCCATTTTGTAATGGGTTAGGCCTATCCACCCAATTACTTATGGTTCTAGGGTTAGACTATTTATAATGCATGCATGCACCGTATTAGGGTTATCAATAGTATTTGCCCTACATCGCCTTTAGATAGAAGTTCTCATCGAGCTCTTTTAAGGCATTGATTTATAATCATTAAACACAACTTCAATCATTGCTTTTGTTATTTTGATTCATATTGTTGTTTAAAATCTGTTGAATTATTTTTTTAGTATCTCAACAATTGGTATCAGAGCAGGAGAGTATGTAAATCACACGCATATCTTCTGTCGAGTGTCATTAGGGTTTTAAGTTACTTGTGGATCTGTTCTTATCGTTTTCATCGCTTTTATCGATTGGAAACGTTCGATCTAGTTAAAATAATATCTTTAATTTTACTTATAAAATTATTTCTTTAACTTTTAACATATTATACTTAATTTATTAGTTTTAAAATGTTGTTGTATGTAAACCATTATCATTTTAAAGCTACAACTTTCAAACAGATTGGATAAAATACTTAAATTATTAATTTAAATATAACATTACAAGGTCAACTTAAATATATATTTTGTTCAATTTAAACAACCTAAAGAATATTTTGTGAATAGTTAAAAAAGATAAATTGTAGTGTCTTTCTAATAATGATTATAAGTTGGTTAATAAGGTTAAATAGATATCAAACCTAAAGTGTAATCATAAATAAACTAAATTTCGATATTAAAATAATATATTTTACTTCTATTTATAAAGTCATGTCTTTAACTTTTAATATATTATATTTAATTTATTAGATTTAATATATTGTTGTACATAAACCATTATCAGTTTAAAGCTACAACTTTTGAACAGTTAGGATAAAATATTTAAATCGTTAATTTAAATATAAAATTACATGGTCAACTTAAATATAAATTTTAGTTCCACTTAAAAAACCCAAAGAATATTTTTTGAATAGTTAAAAGTGATAATTTGCAATGCTAAATGCAAAAACTAAATTATAATATCAGTTTAACTAAAATATTTCCTAAATATATTTTTATAATCGTTAAAAGTTTTCAAATAAGTAGCTAAAAATAACTTACAATAACAATAGTTAAAAATAATTTTATATAAATGATTATATTGTTACTTTAAAAAAACAAAAAATAATGTTTATGTTTTAAATAATTACAATAATATAAATTAAAACGTTAAGCAAAATAAATTTTAAAAAAATAATTAACAAAAAAAAACTATAAATAACATTAAACCATGTATTATTTTTTTATTTTCATTCATGAGTAACATGCGGATAGAGGTCATTCAAACGATTGAGATTATCCAGTTTTAATTGTGACAACCCGAAATTTTCTATTGCCTTGAAAGCTCAGACATTTAACACAAATAAACGCCAGACTTATTCCTGCTATCATTTAGCATAATTTAGGGTCTGTCTGAGCATTCTGAGCCCAGTACACTGAAGGAATAAGTGTTGGGATTTATCTTCCGAAGCTATAGTACAACGAACGGGCCGGAAACACATCTACCTGGAGTTCATGGCCAACACATGGGAGTTTATGGCCGTAAACTCCATGTGGGCCGTAAACTCCACCTTATATGGTGGAAGGTTGGCCATTTGTTCATTCCACCCTTTCCTTTGGTTCAAATCCTCTCAACTATCATCTCGTTCTTCGTCCCCGATCTTCAAAACTCGTAAGTTTCTTGTCCCAACTAGTTGATATACTACTTAAGCTAGTGATCTTACATGTTTTCATCCATGAAATTCATGTTTTCATAAATCTTCAAGTTTCACCAAGAACACACACTAGTGTTCTTGGCCAAAAACGACCATTCAAGCTCCTAGATCGTAAGTACTCTTATCCTAACTCATTGTACACTAGGTTTAACATGTTTAGGGCTTAGAAAACATCAAGAAACAAGGATGAATGAGATTTTACGGCCAAGGGATGTTCTTGGGTCGTAAACTCCCTTCAAGGGTGCAAAGTAGCCCTTTCTTCCTCCCTGATGCCCAGAACTCAACCTGGAACCAACCACCATTAAAGTAGGGACATTAATCATCAAAGAAACCATGTCCTCATATATTTTATGGCCGTAAACCCCTAAGGAAATGGTCCTTGGCCAGTAAACTCCATAAAGGGGTCATATGGTGCCCTAACACCCCCTATGGCTTGTATAATTGACTAGAACCTTGCATGCTTAATCTAGGAACACCAAAAAATAAAATGAATGGGCGAACATGATTTTATGGCCGTAAACTCATGTGTTAACAACCGTGAACTCCTCCAAAGGTCCATATGGAGCCCTAATCACTTCCTATGCCCTAGATTCGAGCCTAACTTAATTCCTTGAGTGATATAAGACTTTTGAACACCTAATGGCACCACTTCCATGAGTTTACGGCCGTAAACTCATGGGGGAAGTGGTCTTAAAATCGTAAACACCCCTAAGGGCCACTATTTGAGGAGTAAACTCCAATGTGAGGTCATACACTCTTTATATGCAACCCTTGGTACTCCTAGCACTCGTAGTTAAGTGTTTTCATGCATTAGGATGTCCTCACTTGCATAATTAGTTATTAAATGACTAATTAGATACTTAAATGTATCATTACATGTTAAATAGGATTTGAGTGTGTGTGTTCAAGTCCTCACTTGACACCTAGCATCCTATACCGTCCGTTCATCCGAATCGCCCACATCAGGTGAGTTCATACCCCCTGAATTAACCTTTTAAGTGATTTTAATTGCTTTTATGTGGGGGAATACAAGTTAAACTATAGAGTTATTATATCAATCACATGTGATTAATAACTATATAGCAAAAATAGATTTTTTCTTGTTAAACTGCATTATCCAGATAAAGGTTTTCAAATCATGTTTTCAAATCTCGTTAAATTATGAATATCCCTTTTTAGATTATTAAAGATTTACAAAGGTCTCCAAAGCTTTTTTTATAAACTGACATCAAGTCATAAATTCTTATTTATAAGTTTTCCAAAGGTTTTTACTAAACTTCCTTTTATGTTTTTATATTATAAAATGCATGCACGTATATGTATAATTATATAAGTAATGTTTAAAGGACTTAGGACGGCTGGCTCGCCCTACCTCCTTTTCCTTGTTTGGATGTGGCTCTAGGGTACCGGTTATCTGTCCAAAGGTCGTTTAAATATTCATTATATATCACGTATACATAGATGGTCATAAAAGTTCTCTCGGTCAGTTCATCTCCTTTGGGTAGCAAAGGCATCCTTCCATTATTCATATTTCTAGAACACTAGTAACTATTATAGGAATAGTTAGGAGATTCTATTTACTCTCTCTCTCTCTCTCTCTAGTACAAAGAATTCCTCAGGAGTCAGTTCATTCGTGAGTCTATACTATTATTATAATAATTTTAATAGAATGTGATGCACTATTTCCCGATACGACGCTTCATAGCGCCATCGCCATGTAACCAGCGTCTCCTGGAGGGAGAGCGGACATCATGTGTATAGATCTATACGACACAGACACTCCCGCATCCTAACTGCTAGCCACAGTCCGAGCTGGTAAGGCCCATGCGTGACATAATGTTACTAACTCTATGCGTGAGCTGGAGGGTCATCAAGAATTCGATCGTCAATCAGCATGGTTACATACGAGTTCACATTCAACCCTTTTATTCGCATTTAGACTGAGCCAGGCATATTGTTCATTCGATACCCTCCTGGAGTCTATGTTTTATTCACCTTAAGACTGAGCCAGGCATATTGTTCATTCAATACCCTCCTAGAGTCTATGTGTTATTTACTTTAGCCAGCAGTATTACTGCTGAGGTATAATATTATTTTCCCCTATTATTTTTACTTGTGATTTTCTCACAATTCATTTAAAGTAAAAACTATATTTTGGTATTGATAGTATTTGGGGAAATTACTCCTTAAAACATAAAACTGTCGGGTCTTGGTAGAAGACTGCTTTTGATAGAGATACTCCTTAGTCTAAACATAGAAATAATGCTTTTATTTAGAAAATATAGAGTTTTCTGGAGAGAATTCTAATACTCTGTAAATTCTAAACCACTATCTTTGATGTGATTATTTTGAAGAAAAACATGTATTTATACAAATGTCATTAAATACTTGTGAATTCACCAGCATAAAAAAATGCTGACACTCACTTTCAAAATAACTTGTATTCTCAGGTCGTCGGTAGACAGGTACACTCCGGGAGCTTTTGTGAAGACAGCCTTGTACCGAGTTGCACTCTATGTTATTCTCTTTATTTACTTGATGTTATTGTTAAATGTAAACTATGTAAAATTATTACTATTAATGCAGTGATTGTTGTACTTTGATTACTATACTGCATATGTTGTGATACTTGACATGAAGTCCTCCACCCCAGAACGTTTCCGCCATTCCAGTTTTGGGGTTTGACAGATTAGTATCAGAGCATTGTTTATAGACATTTCCATTCTCGCGCAAAACCCTTTAGAAAACCTTGTCCACTTCGGTGATCGAAAGGAGAGTCGATTCAGACCCAGAAGAGGTTCATTGAGAAGGTTTCCAGTTTGGAAATTAATGAACAAGGTCGAGACTATTGAAGCCCCTATGTGCCTATACCTTTTAGGGACATTGGTGGGGAAATTCGCCTAAATTTCCGAGACCCCAGTCATCCATCATGAAGAGATGACACTCAGGGTCAAGATCAGAAGTAAGGCGGAGCAGAAATTCAATATGTCTACAAGAGCAGAGAACCCTATATAGGTACCCGAAGAGAACCAACGCCTGTTCCCGTCAGGGATAAGAGGTGGACAGAGGGAGCCAATGTGTGGAACCTGAGAATTGTCTCTACCTCTTTAACGCCACGTTAATAAATCCATAAAATAATACAATTTAGTGAGTTAGTGATTACACTACTCACACTATGTGCTAGGCAAACCGCCTTTCCAGTCGCAAGTAATACGAATAGATTGGATCCCAAACCCTCGATTTAGGGTGTTTAGCCATAAGTTTTCATGAGCCTTTTCTCCTGTAATCTTCGTTCCGAGCTTCTCTCAGGTCTTTTCAAAACTGGAGAGTGAACCTCTCCAGTTTAAAGATAACCCAGTAGGAACGACACCCATTTTATGGCTTTCCGATACACTTACTCCTACTCAATTGCCCAGACTGCATCATTGGGATGTAGGTCGACGCTCAGATAACCATATCTTGAAGCGCAGGAAAATTTTATGTCTGTCATAGTAAAGAAAGATACGCCTAGGGTTAATCATCGTCTCTCATCAGCTTGTGTTCTTTTTTTTCATGTAGGAAAAACCATGCCTCCAAAGAAACGTAACCAACCTGCTAGTAAGACATCAACTCTCTTATTCGATGAAGCTACGTTTCAAGCTGCAGTCTCAGCAGTCGTAGCAGCTGTCATGGCTCACCTGAATGCTAACAACGCCAATGTTAGCAAAAGCACTGTCGAAATTTCCGATCAAAGCAATGGACAGCAGCAACCAGCTCCAGTGAGTAAAGCCACCTAAGAGCCCCAACCAAATCCATTGAAGAGAAAGTTCAAGAACGAAGAGGGAAGTACCTCGACTCAAAGGCCTTCTGAAGGGCAACAATCTAAGCTAGTCAATACCTCCGTCAACACTTCCGCCTCGATTCCAAGGAGACCATACCTAGGAAAACTCCCCCACTGCAACAAGTGTAACTACCGTCATCATGGTATCTGTCGGGAACTCTTTTGCGTTAGGTGCAATATGAAGGGGCATACCGCTCGCTTCTGTAAAACCCTGGTTGAATTCATTACATCAACCACCAATATGGGGACCAGTCCAGTATGCCACCTATGTGTCGAAATTGGGCACTTCAAGAGGCACTGCCCAACTGAAAGAAATGACAAAGACACAGGAGAAGGTTGACCCTAGTGCCTAGGGGAAACATCAATGAAACCGGTAGAATTTTGGTACATCTCTCAATCTTAAGTATCTAACCAAAAACATTAAATGATTAATCCTAATTGTAATTACTCTCTTGTTATGGTGAAAGTCGCAGCACTGTTGTAACACCCAAAAATCCATCCGGTAAAGCTATGATGGCTTGGTATATTCGTTAAGGCCATTTATAATTAAGATTGATAGACCTCGAGTGATTGATGCCGCCTCATCTCCTGTTCCTCGTTTGGTTGTGTATTTAGGGGTGATTCGCTCATTCAACAGTCCTTTTAATCTTAATTATACATGACTAGTGTATACTAGGCGGTTATAGAGAGGCCTCGTGAGAAATCCATTCTTGAAAAGTACATTATTCCAAAACATCAGGATCTCCCTATATATGTAGTTCCGCATCGATTCTATCGGTCCTAGTATCCACGATAGTGATGCCATGGACGAAACCCGAGACGCTGAGAACTGTGTGCCCTGTTTAGCACATGGTCCCATCGACCTTCATTCCATATCGTGTCGACGTTTGTTAAATCTGACACTGCCGTCAATCATGGTTCGAGTTGTGCGACCATGTAAAAAGTTCCTAGTGCTGTGTAAAGAGAACTTTCACCATGACCTATGCGTCAAATAAAGATTCTTCCGAAACTAATAAGAAAACCTAATGCGAACCGTCAGTCGTCTCTCTCATCCAAGCCTTCCGAAGTACCCAAGAGAAGGATACCACGCGGCGTTAACCAACCCCTCCTTAGACAGATAGAACCCGAAGCGAAAGGCACTGCAGGTAATCCTAGAAGACAATAACCACCCGATGCCTACTTTGTAGATCCCCCAGAAAGACCCATCGCACCTCACAATCAGGTTCGTGAATCAAGAGAAAGAACTCATGAGATTGAATTTCTAAAACTGAATATATGCATTAGGGTGGTATATAATTTAGATCAATAAGATTTAAGATGTGTGCTTCCTCCCTACTCCCTATTCGTCGTTCGGTTGTGGGTTTGGGGTGGGACCACATAACTGAACATCTCGTCGATCTTAATTATATACAACTTGCATACACCGGGTATTAGTGATTAAGCCGAGTATGAGCTCTACCACGAACCTTATAATAAGACCATTCATCCTGCCCCCATCGAAAAGGAGCTGGAGTCAAGAGAACCATTGTGGGTTGAGCTACTAAAATGACCACAAATCCGAAATTTGTTGTCATCCCGGTTAAGTCAACATAGTATCTAACCCCTTCAGTTAGGAAAAGTAACTCGAGTCGTAAGAGGCAAACACATTGACTACGACCATCCATTCACGCTTAATCCCACGAACTAAACATCTCAGTGGTGAGCCAAGAAACCTGAAAGTTATGACAGGTTAAACTCTGAGGAGAGTGGATGAATAAATTTGAGTTTCCATGTAGCAGAATCCACTTCTATCAAGAGTAAATCTAAATCGAGAAAACTAAGAAACACCAAAAGAGCAGTTGCAAGTAATACTCGCACTACTCAGGGACTTCGTCCATCCAGTTACATACGAGTAAGTACCTAGGACTCACCGCCTCCTCATGCGAGAAAAGTCATTGTTTCCCTATAGATGATAGACTGCACCCTCCAAAGTTAAGTACTAGAATGTCTAGAACCACATAACCACCTCCGCAACCAAGAATACTCGAATAAAGTAGAATGGTACGTTGCGTTAAGCCTTATAACCCAAATCATGAAGAGATTGTGGACTTGACACCAGTCTAGGTGTTAGTCAATGGGTTATACAAGAACACGCGTTTCCTACAAACTGGAAGAAGCCGACACCTTAGAGAATAGGGAATGTCTTAGGGATTCGTTGGGCTAATCGATGTTCCAAGGAATACTATCCGTAAAATGATAGAAGAACCACCCTCTGAAATAGTCTAGCACTTCAAAAAAATCTCAAAGGGCTAAGTTAGCCCTGATAAGAGACTGTTATCCATGAAACAGCGATGTGCGTAAGAGCATGATTCTTTCCGTTTAGAGATCGTGTTGTGAAAGCATCTATTAGATGATTATGAAAATCTAAGTTTTCTAAGCATCGTCTGGTAAACCCCTCTCCCCTATCTCACCGACTTCGAGAGTTTCCGTTAGAAACACCTCAAGAGTTATAAGTGCAGGTCCATTTTGCACTAGGTCGAGAAAGACGTCACGAGACCAATAGAGGCCAGAACATAGCCGATACATCCGATGATCCAGGAAACCTCCAAAAGCCAACCATTAAGAGGTACAAATCCGAAGACAATCCGAGCCTTCTAAGAACCAAACCGAAGAATACATTCCCCCAGTATGAAGGAACATTTGGAACTTCAAAATGGTGATCACGCCAGTGATGATCTCACCATAGAAGTACATTATGTTCTAAGTATTGAAAAGCTCTATCTTCCCAAGAGCGTAGGACCATCCGAGATTCTTTATAAGAATGGGTCCAACTCCCGTCAGACCTTGACTACTTTGGGAATTCCATAAATTCCACCCAAATCTATCCATGTTTTAGATTTGAGAAAGTACTTGTCCGACATAACTCTTGTAACCCCACACATTGAGATAGAAATCACTGAGAGCACCAACTTCGTAGAAGAACCTGTAGGGACCGTGAAACGAGAGGTCAAGCTAACAAAACCAATATGCATCCCAATCGTGAAGGTTCGCTGGAATGCCAAGCGAATACCAGAGTTCACTTGGGAGCGCGAGGACCAATCGAATAGGAACTACCCTCATCTCTTTACTCGATTGTTCATACCTACTTCCTTGCCTAAACTCTAATTTCGGGACGAAATTCCCTCTAACGGGGGGATGATGTGATAACCCGAAATTTTCTATTTCCTTGAAAGCTCAGCTATTTAACCCAAATAAACACTAGACTTATTCCTGCTATCATTTAGCACAATTTAGGGTCTGTTCGAGCATTCTGAGCCCAATACACTTAACGAATAAGTGTTGGGGTTCATACCTACTTCCTTGCCTAAACTCTAATTTCCGGACGAAATTCCCTCTAACGGGGGGATGATGTGACAACCCAAAATTTTCTATTTCCTTGAAAGCTCAGCCATTTAACCCAAATAAAATGCTAGCCTTATTCCTGCTATCATTTAGCACAATTTAGGGTTTGTCCGAGCATTCTGAGCCCAGTACACTTAAGGAATAAGTGTTGGGGTTGTACAACGAACGGGCCGGAAACACATCTACCTGGAGTTCATGGCCAACACATGGGAGTTTATGGCAGTAAACTACATGTGGGCCGTCAACTCCACCTTATATGGTGGAAGGTTGGCCATTTGTTCATTCCACCCTTTCCTTTGGTTCAATTCCTCTCAACTATCATCCCGTTCTTCGTCCCCGATCTTCAGAACTCGTAAGTTTCATGTCCCAACTAGTTGATATACTACTTAAGCTAGTGATATTACATGTTTTCATCCATGAAATTCATGTTTTCATAGATCTTCAAGTTTCACCAAGAACACACACTAGTGTTCTTGGCCAAAAACGACCATTCAAGCTCCTAGATCGTAAGTACTCTTATCCTAACTCATTGTACACTAGGTTTAACATGTTTATGGCTTAGAAAACATCAAGAAACAAGGATGAATGAGATTTTACGGCCAAGGGATGTTCTTGGGTCGTAAACTCCCTTCAAGGGTGCAAAGTAGCCCTTTCTTCCTCCCTGATGCCCAGAACTCAACCTGGAACCAACCACCATTAAAGTAGGGACATTAATCATCAAAGAAACCATGTCCTCATATATTTTATGGCCGTAAACCCCTAAGGAAATGGTCCTTGGCCAGTAAACTCCATAAAGGGGTCATATGGTGCCCTAACACCCCCTATGGCTTGTATAATTGACTAGAACCTTGCATTCTTAATCTAGGAACACCAAAAAATAAAATGAATGGACGAACATGATTTTATGGCCGTAAACTCATGTGTTAACAACCGTGAACTCCTCCAAAGGTCCATATGGAGCCCTAATCACTTCCTATGCCCTAGATTCGAGCCTAACTTAATTCCTTGAGTGATATAAGACTTTTGAACACCTCATGGCACCACTTCCATGAGTTTACTACCGTAAACTCATGGGGAAGTGGTCTTAAAATCGTAAACACCCCTAAGGGCCACTATTTGAGGAGTAAACTCCAATGTGAGGCCATACATTCTTTATATGCAACCCTTGGTACTCCTAGCACTCGTAGTTAAGTGTTTTCATGCATTAGGATGTCCTCACTTGCATAATTAGTTATTAAATGACTAATTAGATACTTAAATGTATCATTACATGTTAAATAGGATCTAAGTGTGTGTTCGAGTCCTCACTTGACACCTAGCATCCTATACCGTCCGTTCATCCGAATCGCGCACATCAGGTGAGTTCATACCCCTGAATTAACCTTTTAAGTGATTTTAATTGCTTTTATGTGGGGGAATACAAGTTAAACTATAGAGTTATTATATCAATCACATGTGATTAATAACTATATAGCAAAAATAGATTTTTTCTTGTTAAACTGCGTTATCCAGATAAAGGTTTTCAAATCATGTTTTCAAATCTCATTAAATTATGAATATCCCTTTTTAGATTATTAAAGATTTACAAAGGTTTCTAAAGCTTGTTTTATAAACTGACATCAAGTCATAAATTCTTATTTATAAGTTTTCCAAAGGTTTTTACTAAACTTCCTTTTATGTTTTTATATTATAAAATGCATGCACGTATATGTATAATTATATAAGTAATGTTTAAAGGACTTAGGACGGCTGGCTCGCCCTACCTCCTTTTCCTTGTTTGGATGTGGCTCTAGGGTACCGGTTATCTGTCCAAAGGTCGTTTAAATATTCATTATATATCACGTATACATAGATGGTCATAAAAGTTCTCTCGGTCAGTTCATCTCCTTTGGGTAGCAAAGGCATCCTTCCATTATTCATATTTCTAGAACACTAGTAACTATTATAGGAATAGTTAGGAGATTCTATTTACTCTCTCTCTCTCTCTCTCTCTCTCTCTAGTACAAAGAATTCCTCAGGAGTCAGTTCATTCGTGAGTCTATACTATTATTATAATAATTTTAATAGAATGTGATGCACTATTTCCCGATACGACGCTTCATAGCGCCATCGCCATGTAACCAGCGTCTCTTGGAGGGAGAGCGGACATCATGTGTATAGATCTATACGACACAGACACTCCCGCATCCTAACTGCTAGCTACAGTCCGAGCTGGTAAGGCCCATGCGTGACATAATGTTACTAACTCTATGCGTGAGCTGGAGGGTCATCAAGGATTCAATCGTCAATCAGCATGGTTACATACGAGTTCACATTCAACCCTTTTATTCGCATTTAGACTGAGCCAGGCGTATTGTTCATTCGATACCCTCCTGGAGTCTATGTTTTATTCACCTTAAGACTGAGCCAGGCATATTGTTCATTCAATACCCTCCTGGAGTCTATGTGTCATTTACTTTAGCCAGCAGTATTACTGCTGAGGTATAATATTATTTTCCCCTATTATTTTTACTTGTGATTTTCTCACAATTCCTTTAAAGTAAAAAACTATATTTTGGTATTGATAGTATTTGGGGAAATTACTCCTTAAAACATAAAACTGTCGGGTCTTGGTAGAAGACTGCTTTTGATAGAGATACTCCTTAGTCTAAACATAGAAATAATGCTTTTATTTAGAAAATATATAGTTTTCTGGAGAGAATGCTAATACTTTGTAAATTCTAAACCACTATCTTTGATGTGATTATTTTGAAGAAAAACATGTATTTATACAAATGTCATTAAATACTTGTGAATTCACCAGCATGAAAAAATGCTGACACTCACTTTCAAAATAACTTGTATTCTCAGGTCGTCGGTAGACAGGTACACTCCGAGAGCTTTTGTGAAGACAGCCTTGTACCGAGCTGCACTCTATATTATTCTCTTTATTTACTTGATGTTATTGTTAAATATAACCTATGTAAAATTATTACTATTAATGCAATGATTGTTGTACTTTGATTACTATACTGCATATGTTGTGATACTTGACATGAAGTCCTCCACCCCAGAACGTTTCCGCCATTCCAGTTTTGGGGTGTGACAGATTAGTATCAGAGCATTGTTTATAGTGAGCTCAGTATATCAAATCATATAAGATATACAGGCTATAAATACATTGGGATAAAATAATCTGACCAAGAATTACACTTTAAAGTATAACCATATTTTACCAAAGTATAAGAACATTCAGAATCTAAAATACCCGAACAAAGTATCATAAGAAGAACAAGAATAAAAGTCTTTGGATGTTGACCATTACCGTCAAACCTGGGCAGTTATGTAATCGTATGCTGGAATAAATGTAACCTGATCAACTACATTTATTCGAGATGCGACTAACATGTGCTTGGGACTGATAGTGGTGTTGCAACAAATCTGAAACTTACCAAGTAGGAATTCTAAAGCCAAACATAAAGTTTAAAATACTATGGGAGTATTTTAGGATACTAAAAGACTCACAATAAACCTAGAATCATGTTCAGAAGTTAAGAATCAAACATGTAATTAAAATACCATGGGGGTATTTTAGGAATCATAAAGAACCTTGTGTGAAAACTAAAAAGATCCTTGTTGATAGACCTACGATTACAGAGTGTACACTCCCAAAGTTATATATAGTGAGGATCTCATAGTCTGAGAATGTGTGGTTTCTCTTTACTTCCTTTTCCTTGTTTGGATGTGGATATAGAGTAGTATCACATATTCGAAGGCCTATCAGATCTAATTTATATATAATTTGTGTATCCTATGTAATTATAGTAGGACTCGATATGGATCACCAAGTGAAATGTTTTAATAATCTCTTAGGATTCTTTAGACATTTCCATTCTCGCGCGAAACCCTTTAGAAAACCTTATCCACTTCGGTTATCGGCAGGAGAGTCGATTAAGACCCAGAAGAGGTTCATTGAGAAGGTTTCCAGTTTGGAAATTAATGAACAAGGTCGAGACTATTGAAGCCCCCATGTGCCTATACCTTTTAGGGACATTGGTGGGGAAATTCGCCTGAATTTCCGAGACCCCAGTCATCCATCATGAAGAGATGAAATTCAGGGTCAAGATCAGAAGTAAGGCGGAACAGAAATTCAATAAGTCTACAAGAGCAGAGAACCCTATATAGGTACCCGAAGAGAACCAACGCCTGTTCCCGTCAGGGATAAGAGGTGGACAGAGGGAGCCAATGTGTGGAACCCGAGAATTGTCTCTACTTCTTTAATGCCACGTTAATAAATCCATAAAATAATACAATTTAGTGAGTTAGTGATTACACTACATACACTATGTGCTAGGCAAACCGCCTTTCCAGTCGCAAGTAATACGAATAGATTGGATCCCAAACCCTCGATTTAGGGTGTTTAGCCATACGTTTTCATGACCCTTTTCTCCTGTAATCTTCGTTCCGAGCTTCTCTCAGGTCTTTTCAAAACTGGAGAGTGAACCTCTCCAGTTTAAAGATAACCCAGTAGGAACGACACCCATTTTATGGCTTTCCGATACACTTACTCCTACTCGATTGCCCAGACTGCATCTTTGGGATGTAGGTCGATGCTCAGATAACCATAACTCAAAGCGTAGGAAAAATTTATGCCTGTCATAGTAAAGAAAGATACGCCTAGGGTTAATCATCGTCTCTCATCAGCTTGTGTTCTTTTTTTTCATGTAGGAAAAACCATGCCTCCAAAGAAACGTAACCAACCTGCTAGTAAGACATCAACTCTCCTATTCGATGAAGCTACGTTTCAAGCTGCAGTCTCAGCAGTTGTAGTAGCTGTCACGGCTCACCTGAATGCTAACAACGCCAATGATAGCAAGAGCACTATCGGAATTTCCGATCAAAGCACTGGACAGCAGCAACCAGCTCCAGTGATTAAATCCACCCAAGAACCCCAACCAAATCCAATAAAGAGAAAGTTCAAGAACGAGGAGGAAAGTACCTCGACTCAAAGGCCTCCTAAAGGGCAACAATCTAAGGTGGTCAATACCTCCGTCAACACTTCCGCCTCGAATCCAAGGAGACCATACCTAGGAAACCTCCCCTGCTGCAACAAGTGTAACTACCATCATCATGGTATCTGTCGGGAACTCTTTTGCGTTAGGTGCAATATGAAGGGGCATACCGCTCGCTTCTGTAGAACCCCGGTTGAATTCATTACATCAACCACCAATGTGGGGACCAGTCCAGTATGCCACCTATATGTCGAAATTGGGCACTTCAAGAGGGACTGCCCAACTGAAAGAAATGACAAAGATGCAGGAGAAGGTTGACCCTAGTGCCTAGGGGAAACATCAATGAAACCGGTAGAATTTTGGTACGTCTCTCAATCCTAAGTATCTAACCAAAGACATTAAATGATTAATCCTAATTGTAATTACTCTCTTGTTATGGTGAAAGTCGCAGCACTGTTGTAACACCCAAAAATCCATCCGGTAAAGCTATGATTGCTTGGTATATTCGTTAAGGCCATTTATAATTAAGATTGATAGACCTCGAGTGAGTGATGCCGCCTCATCTCCTGTTCCTCATTTGGTTGTGGATTTAGGGCGGAGTCGCTCATTCAACAGTCCTTTTAATCTTAATTATACATGACTAGTGTATACTAGGCGGTTATAGAGAGGCCTCGTGAGAAATCCATTCTTGAAAAGTACATTATTCCAAAAAATCAGGATCTCCCTATATATGTAGTTCCGCATCGATTCTATCGGTCCTAGTATCCACGATAGTGATGCCATGGCTGAAACCCGAGACGCTGAGAACTGTGTGCCCTGTTTAGCACATGGTCCCATCGACCTTCATTCCATATCGTGTCGACATTTGTTAAATCTAACACTGCCGTCAATCATGGTTCGAGTTGTGCGACCATGTAATAAGTTCCTAGTGCTGTGTAAAGAGAACTTTCACCATGACCTATGCGTCAAATAAAGATTCCGAAACTAATAAGAAAACCTAATGCGAACCGTCAGTCGTCTCTCTCATCAAAGCCTTCCGAAGTACCCAAGAGAAGGATACCACGCGGCGTTAACCAACCCCTCCTTAGACATAGAACCCGAAGCGAAAGGCACTGCAGGTAATCCTAGAAGACAGTAACCGCTCGAGGCCTACTCTGTAGATCCCCCAGAAAGACCCATAGCACCTCACAATCAGGTTCGTGAATCAAGAGAAAGAACTCATGAGATTGAATTGCTACTACTGAGTATATGCATTAGGGTGGTATATAATTTAGATCAATAAGATTTAAGATGTGTGCTTCCTCCCTACTCCCTGTTCGTCGTTGGGTTGTGGGTTTGGGGTGGGACCACACAACTGAACATCTCGTCGATCTCAATTATATACAGCTTGCATACACCGGGTATTAGTGATTAAGCCGAGTATGAGCTCTACCACGAACCTTATAATCAGACCCTTCATCCTGCCCCCATCGAAAAGGAGCTGGAGTTAAGAGAACCACTGTGGGTTGAGCTACTAAAATGACCACAAATCTGAAATTTGTTGTCATCCCGGTTAAGTCAACATAGTATCTAACACCCTCAGTTAGGAAAAGTAACTCGAGTCGTAAGAATCAAACACATTGACTACAACCATCCATTCACGCTTAACCCAACGAACTAAACATCTCAGTGGTGAGCCAAGAAACCTGAAAGTTGTGACAGGTTAAACTTTGAGGAGAGTGGACGAATAAATTTGAGTTTCCATGTAGCAGAATCCACTTCTATCTAGAGTAAATCTAAATCGAGAAAACTAAGAAACACCGAAAGAGCAGTTGCAAGTAATACTCGCACTACTCAGTCTCTTCGTGTTGGATTAGTGTCTTAGTCCATAACTATTTTGGTATGTACTTGACCCCATGGTGCATGGTCCTTTTGGGTTGCCTTCACCAAAGCAACTTGATAGGATGAATTATGGAGAGAAAGGATTAAATATGATTTATTAATATATTATGGGAATAATATATTGAAGGAGAAATCATATTGTTTAATTAATATTAGTCAATAATTAATTGGTAATTAGTTTTGTGAGTAAAAGAGATTAATTAAACTTAAGGGACTGGAATTGTAATTATAAGATAATTGCAATTTGGGCTATGGATTGCCTTATATTAAGGGGTGGACGAATTCTATGGGGAAACCCATGAGAAATCGTCCAAGGCCTTAAGGAAAGGAATCCATGGGCTGCTTAGGGCTTAAGCATCCAAATTAGGGTTTCCTTGTTAGATAACCCTAATAGCCTCCTATATATAGATCCCTTATGACCCAAAAACGTGAACAAGCATCCTTCTAGGGTTTTGCACGTTTTAAGGCAGCCTCCTTCCTCTCTCCTCTTCATCCTCTTGCTCTTGGTGTTTGTGGACCATTAGAGGAGTGATATTTGTGACTCTAAGATTTCTAAAGTCAATACAAGGAGGAATTGGGATTGTTATTGCTACATAACAATCAAGGTAATATTTTAAACCCATTCTTATGTTAATATGATTACTTGTATGCTAGAATTAGGGTTTATAGTCTTGGATAACTTGCATGTACAATAGAGAAATATAGATCCAAGCATTAGGGTTTGTATGAGCACATAGGATGTTCTTATGGACAAAACCCATCACTTCATCCATCCAGTTACAGACGAGTAAGTACCTAGGACTCGCCGCCTCCTCATGCGAGAAAAGTCACTGTTGCCCTATAGACAATAGACTGCACCCTCCAAAGTTAAATACTAGAATGTCCAGAACCACATAACCACCTCCGCAACCAAGAATACTCGAATAAAGTAGAATGGTACGTTGCGTTAAGCCTTATAACCCAAATCATGAAGAGATTGAAGACTTGACACCAATCTAGGTGTTAGTCAATGGGTTATACAAGAACGTGTGTTTCCTACAAACTGGAAGGAGCCGACACCTTAGAGAATAGGGAATGTCTTAGGGATTCGTTGGGCTACTCGATGTTCTAAGGAATACTACCCGTAAAATGATAGAAGAACCACCCCCTGAAATAGTCCAGCACTTCAAAAAAAATCTCAAAGGGCTAAGTTAGCCCAGATCAGAGACTGCTACCCATGAAACAACGAAGTGCGTAAGAGCATGATTCTTTCCGTTTAGAGATCGTGCTGTGAAAGCATCTATTAGATGATTATGAAAATCTAAGTTTTTTAAGCATCGTCTGGTAAACCCCCTATCTCACCGACTTCGAGAGTTTCCGTTAGAAACACCTCAAGAGTTATAAGTGCAGGTCCATTTTGCACTAGGTCGAGAAAGACGTCACGAGACCAATAGAGGCCAGAACATAGCCGATACATTCGAGATCCAGGAAACCTCCGAAAGCCAACCATTAAGAGGTACGAATCCGAAGACAATCCGAGCCTTCTAAGAACCAAACTGAAGAATACATTCCCCCAGTATGAAGGAGCTTTTGGAACTTCAAAATGGTGATCACGCCAGTGATGATCTCACCATAGAAGTACATTATGCTCTAAGTATTGAAAAGCTCTATCTTCCCAAGAGCGTAGGACCATCCGAGATTCTTTATAAGAATGGGTCCAACTCCCATCAGACCTCGACTACTTTGGGAATTCCATAAATTCCACCCAAATCTATCCATGTTTTCTATTTGAGAAAGTACATGTTCGACATAACTCTTGTAACCCCACACATCGAGATAGAAATCACTGAGAGCACCAACTTCGTAGAAGAACCTGTAGGGACCGTGAAACGAGAGGTCAAGCTAACGAAACGAATCCGCATCCCAATCGTGAAGGTTCGCTGGAATGCCAAGCGAATACCAGAGTTCACTTGGGAGCGCGAGGACCAATCGAATAGGAAGTACCCTCATCTCTTTACTCGATTGTTCATACCTACTTCCTTGCCTAAACTCTAATTTCGGGACGAAATTCCCTCTAACGGGGGGATGATGTGACAACCCGAAATTTTCTATTGCCTTGAAAGCTCAGCCATTTAACCCAAATAAACGCTAGACTTATTCCTGCTATCATTTAGCACAATTTAGGGTCTGTCCGAGCATTCCGAGCCCAGTACACTTAAGGAATAATTGTTGGGGTTCATACCTACTTCCTTGCCTAAACTCTAATTTCGGGACGAAATTCCCTCTAACGGGGGGATGATGTGACAACCTGAAACTTTCTATTTCCTTAAAAGCTCAGCCATTTAACCCAAATAAAATGTTAGACTTATTCCTTCTATCATTTAGCACAATTTAGGGTCTGTCCGAGCATTCTGAGCCCTGTACACTTAAGGAATAAGTGTTGGGGTTTATCTACTGAAGCTATAGTACAACGAACAGGCCGTAAACACATCTACCTGGAGTTCATGGCCAACACATGGGATTTTATGGCAGTAAACTCCATGTGGGCCGTAAAATCCACCTTATATGGTTGAAGGTTGGCCATTTGTTCATTCCACCCTTTCCTTTGGTTCAAATCCTCTCAACTATCATCCCGTTCTTCGTCCCCGATCTTCAAAACTCGTAAGTTTCATGTCCCAACAAGTTGATATACTACTTAAGCTAGTGATCTTACATGTTTTCATCCATGAAATTCATGTTTTCATAGATCTTCAAGTTTCACCAAGAACATTAAGAACGCCCACTAGTGTTCTTGGCCAAAAACGACCATTCAAGCTCCTAGATCGTAAGTACTCTTATCCTAACTCATTGTAAACTATGTTTAACATGTTTAGGGCTTAGAAAACATCAAGAAACAAGGATTAATGAGATTTTACGGCCAAGGGATGTTCTTGGGTCGTAAACTCCCTTCAAGGGTGCAAAGTAGCCCTTTCTTCCTCCCTGATGCCCAGAACTCAACCTGGAACCAACCACCATTAAAGTAGGGACATTAATCATCAAAGAAACCATGTCCTCATATATTTTATGGCCGTAAACCCCTAAGGAAATGGTCCTTGGCCAGTAAACTCCATAATGGGGTCATATGGTGCCCTAACACCCCCTATGGCTTGTATAATTGACTAGAACCTTGCATGCTTAATCTAGGAACACCAAAAAATAAAATGAATGGGCGAACATGATTTTATGGCCATAAACTCATGTGTTTACAACCGTGAACTCCTCCAAAGGTCCATATGGAGCCCTAATCACCTCCTATGCCCTAGATTCGAGCCTAACTTAATTCCTTGAGTGATATAAGACTTTTGAACACCTCATGGCACCACTTCCATGAGTTTACGACCGTAAACTCATGGGGAAGTGGTCTTAAAATCATAAACACCCCTCAGGGCCACTATTTGAGGAGTAAACTCCAATGTGAGGCCATACACTCTTTATATGCAACCCTTGGTACTCCTAGCACTCGTAGTTAAGTGTTTTCATGCATTAGGATGTCCTCACTTGCATAATTAGTTATTAAATGACTAATTAGATACTTAAATGTATCATTACATGTTAAACAGGATCTAAGTGTGTGTTCGAGTCCTCACTTGACACCTAGCATCCTATACCGTCCGTTCATCCGAATCGCCCACATCAGGTGAGTTCATACCCCTGAATTAACCTTTTAAGTGATTTTAATTGCTTTTATGTGGGGGAATACAAGTTAAACTATAGAGTTATTATATCAATCACATGTGATTAATAACTATATAGCAAAAATAGATTTTTTCTTGTTAAACTGCGTTATCACTATAAAGGTTTTCAAATCATGTTTTCAAATCTCGTTAAATTATGAATATCCCTTTTTAGATTATTAAAGATTTACAAAGGTTTCCAAAGCTTGTTTTATAAACTGACATCAAGTCATAAATTCTTATTTATAAGTTTTCCAAAAGTTTTTACCAAACTTCCTTTTATGTTTTTATATTATAAAATGCATGCACGTATATGTATAATTATATAAGTAATGTTTAAAGGACTTAGGAAGGCTGGCTCGCCCTACCTCCTTTTCCTTGTTTGGATGTGGCTCTAGGGTACCGGTTATCTGTCCAAAGGTCTTTTAAATATTCATTATACATCACGTATACATAGATGGTCATAAAAGTTCTCTCGGTCAGTTCATCTCCTTTGGGTAGCAGAGGCATCCTTCCATTATTCATATTTCTAGAACACTAGTAACTATTATAGGAATAGTTAGGAGATTCTATTTACTCTCTCTCTCTCTCTCTCTCTCTCGCGTACAAAGAATTCCTCATGAGTCAGTTCATTCGTGAGTCTATACTATTATTATAATACTTTTAATAGAATGAGATGCACTATTTCCCGATACGACGCTTCATAGCGCCATCGCCGTGTAACCAGAGTCTCCTGGAGGGAGAGCGGACATCATGTGTATAGATCTATACGGGACAAACACTCCCGCATCCTGACTGCTTGCTACAGTCCGAGCCGGTAAGGCCCATGGGTGACATAATGTTACTAGCTCTACGCGTGAGCTGGAGGGTCATCAAGGATTCGATCGTCAATCAGCATGGTTACATACGAGTTCACATTCAACCCTTTTATTCGCCTTTAGACTGAGCCAGGCGTATTGTTCATTTGATACCCTCCTGGAGTCTATGTTTTATTCACCTTAAGACTGAGCCAAGCATATTGTTCATTCAATACCCTCCTGGAGTCTATGTGTCACTTACTTTAGCCAGCAGTATTACTGCTGAGGTATAATATTATTTTCCCTTATTATTTTTGATGGGTTTTGGTCATAAGACATCATATGTGCTCATACAAACCCTAATGCTTGGATCTAGGTTTCTCTATTGTACATGCTTTGAATCCAAGACTATAAACCCTAATTCTAGCACATGGGAATCAATATTAACATATAATTAGGTTTAAGATAGTACCTTGATTGTTATGTAGCAATAACAATCCCAATTCCTCCTTGCATTGACTTTGGAAGGCTTAGAGTCACAAGTGTCACTCCTCTAATGGCTCACAAACACCATAAGCAAGAGGATGAAGAGGAGAGAGGTTAGAGGCTGCCCAAAACATGTTCTAACCCTAGAAAAGAAGTTCCCCACGTTTTTGAGCCTTAAGGGTTCTATATATAGTGAGGCTATTAGGGTTATCTAACAAGGAAACCCTAATTTGGATACTTAAGCCCTAAGCAACCCATGGACCCCTTTCCTTAAGGCCTTGGACGATTTTTTATGAGCTTCCCGATAGAATTCGTCCACTCCTTATTATAAGGCTATCCATGGCCCAATTGCAATTATCTTATAATTACAATTCCAGTCCCTTAAGTTTAATTAATCTCTTTTAGTCACAAAACTAATTACCAATTAATTATTGACTAATATTAATTAAACAATATGATTTCTCCTTTAATATATTATTCCCATAATATATTAATAAATCATATTTAATCCTTTCTCTCCATAATTCATCCTATCAAGTTGCTTTGGTGAATGCAACCCAAAAGGACCATGCACCATCGGGTCAAGTACATACCAAAATAGTTATGGACTTAGACACTAATCCAACAGTCTCCCACTTGGATAAGTCTAATAACTATTCTGCGTATGACTTCAGATCCTGATCTGCAATCGTAGTTTTCCAAAGCCGCTATCAACTCTGATCCTATCAGATACGCGTGTCCTTTAGATAAGGTATCATATATTCCTCCATTCTAGATATCATATGAGATATGATTTCAAATCATTCTCTTTCGTACTATATCTCGATTCCCGATTTATGACGACTGACTAATTGAACAAATCAAATTAGTCATAGCCCGGCTGAGCATTTATGTTTGTCATCACTAAATCATCGAGGGGCCCAAAGATATCGCTTTTATCCTACCTTGGATAAAAGGAACGGATAAACTTTGATACAATGCTTGCTTGCACTTACTCACCGAATCACACACAACAATATGTTTTATAACACCAAATTACTAGTGCGTTTACATATTATCAATGTGCAACCGATTTGCAAGATACAACTCACACATGTCGATTTCAAGAATATAAGATGTTCTCGTCTCACCAATCACTCGTGATACAATTCATGGAGTGATCCAAGTGAGCGTGGGTTTAATCCAATGCTCAAATTCATATTCATAACCACTCACGAACGTTGCAGCAAACATTTGCTTATGTCTAATACTCTTTTAGACAATCCACACACCAATTCATGACAGTCTTCATTCATATCTACTTCCAACATATGAACGACTGTGGCCCGTTCGAATAATTCGATTATTCTTAATAAACTCAATTATTCTGGAAGTCAAAACAGCAAATGTGAAACACAAGAATAATACTAATCCCATATGGCCTCAACCCTTTGAGCATAAATAAAACACCTTTTATTTATCACCATATTGATTACTCATTATTTTTCGTTTCTTGTAATCAACTTCTTACTTGAATTATTACACTTGTCCCATGCTCTTAGCATGCACACAATGTTTACCTATGGTTCTTACTTTTGTGAAATAGATCAAATTGAACACATTTCCAATCATTCTCATTTCACAACTCCAAATCCTTTTTCATAAGTGTAAGAATATCAAATTCTTGCTACTTATAAAATATGCTAGATTCTAACATTCTATGCAACGATCCTTTTGTAATGTCACTGCACCAAAGTCACAAAGACTATTGCCAATGATATTACAAAGTTCTCTATCGGAGATTGTTACAATACAATTTCTTAGATGTGATGTCTCTCATTCAAAGTACATTCCTTTGAACATCCTTTTGCATAAAAGTTTCTAATCTAGTCATAGATTTTCAATATTCAATTCCCAATATGGATACATTTCCATATTTTCCATATGAAAACTTATTCTTAATAGAATCTTATCTATTCCTAATAATGTCGATATGGTCCATCCAATATGAAAACATTTCCATATCTTCCAATACTATACTTCCAACTACTCACAAGCAACCAATCCTCGTCAAACTTGGATTGTCCTTTGATAGTTGTTTAACTATTTTAGTCAAAACTGATTCTAGTCCCTTTTCCCTCTAAGTGTGCTAGACATTTTGAAAAATTTTAGAATGGTCAAACATTAAATCATTTGCAATCGATCCTATACCCGAAGCGTATGGGACACGACGCATAATGTTTTATTTGCTATGTTCTCAAAATTCGAATTGTGAAGAGGAATGCCGTAATCATAATCGAAATTTTAAGAACACACTATGTACCTTTGACTAAATTTATTAATATTTCTCAACCTAATCCTTTAGATTTGAAATGAAGCATAATATTCTCTCCCTTAATTATAGCAAAACAACTTTACAACCCTTATGACTTTGCAAGGTATAACTCTTGTTTTCTATAATTAATATTGCCAACTTGCAATATGTGCCTTAATAATCATACAATCTTAACATTTATGCTCCCACTATCATGATGATTATTATAAAACATAACATTTATGCTCCCACTAGCTTCGACATGTATTCATAAACATCTTAACTTTTAGAAAAACAATGCTTATTGAATTTCTTAAGTCCATGTTTCTAATACTCAATGCTTTGATAATCTTTTATCAAGGCTTCTTGAACTTATACACCTTTGCCTTAGATAGTTCATATGTGTATCTAAACACTTAAGACTAATTGCCAAACCTCACAATTCAAATTATGGAAAGGGATACCGTAACCATAATCGAATTCGAGAATGCAATTTTACAATCACTATCTTCTTAAAATCTTTCTTAGTGAAAGCATTTCCTCACAATCATTTTCATGAAGGAGGAAATCTTATGACACTTAGATTTAAACGGTGTATGAGTTCCTATCCATGTGAATTTGTCAAAACCAAAGTTTACGACGAATTCAACCTCATATGGATCGAACTTTCTTAATCTTGATTTCTTGCCTTATGGTAGTACAGCTACCCACCATGTCTTCCAAGTAGTTAAGCAGCTCACCCTTTCCTATCAATGTACCTTTCATTGATTAAGGTCCTTGCCTTTTATGCATTCAAATGAGAACTCATAGAACTCTCATGCATAATTAACTCGATTGGATTGGCACAGAAACAAAATAATGTCAACACGATATGTTGTAAACCTCAACTCGTGTGCTAGTGATGATCGATAAGGTTTATTTGATTTGTTCTTGAAACCTTTCAAGACTATTAGGACTCCCACTGACTCCTTGACATATACAATTCTCTTGTCAATAAGCATTTCTTGACAAACAAATATTCAAGAGTTAGTGTAGCTTTTATCAAAACTCTTCATAACTTGGTCCTAGTTGGTCTTTGTCTTATCCAAGACATCAGAACTTTCCACATTTGATGAATGTTATAAACCTTCTTAATACTTTTCACTTATTGTCACAATCTTAACTTTAAGACTTGTTTTCGGAACGAAGTATGATTGACTTCTTGATTTAACCATTTCTTCAATTCTTGATTCCTCTTCTTAAACATACAATTGTACTAAGACTCACTTAGAGGATCAATTGAGATATGGTTCTTAATCATTAAGACCTATCATAAAGCATAAAAGGTACTCTCCCATCTTCTTAGAATGGAGAAACTTTTATCTTTCAGCCTACTTGATTCTTCTTATTCATTCTGCTATTGATCTAAACCCTTTAATCAATTCAGAATTACACTTAATCTTGTAAGTATAATCATATTTACTAAACCTTTAGTAAATCATGACGAATATCATTGTTACTCTTATGGTGGACTTGATCAACACGCAACATTGTGTGCTCGATCTCTTAGCCCTTCACTTGACACTTTGTCAATGAATTTGTCTAATTTCCAAATATGAAATTTCTCATTCATCGTGCAACCAAGTTGCGTGATTCCAAATTTCTGTCCAATTGAAACTTTGGGCGATGAGAAACTCTCCCTATTTGGTAAATTCTCAACTTTCCATAAATAACATAATAAGAACCAAATCCATTATTGCTAATAATAGAAACATTTTAACGTCAATTTTTCATACACGCCATTGCAAGGATAAATAAATAAAATTTAAAATCAAAATTTATTTTATTGCGGAAAAATTTGTCCTTACAATGCAATTCATTGAAAAACTTATGCTAATACATCTTTCTTAGCAATCTAACTCTAACTCTAAGTAGTAGCTTAAGAATCTAATCTTCGAGAAATACGATCGAAATCCATTTCTTCATGGTTAGATTCTGCTCACTTCTTCCTTTAAGCTCCCTTTCTTTTCTTCGATTCTACAAAACATCAATTGTAATCTTATCACATTATGTATTAAGAATCTAGAATGAAGCTTAAAAGAGTTAGTCAATGGATTTTACCTATATTAGAGCCATACGTTTCGACTCTCCCATCTCTTAGATCTCTTAGGTAAATAGGACAGCTTCGTCTCCAATGCCCCTTCTCTTGGCAATAAAAGCAAATCAACTCTTTTGGAACAGCACATGGAACTACTTCAGACATTGCCTTTCTCTTATGATCAAACTTTTCGATCATAGCATGTCTTTCGTTGCCATTGTCTATATCCATAGAGGTCTTGAAGGTAGATTCACCAATCAACTTTGCTTTTCTATTGCGCCAAACCATTTCTGATTCAGCAGCAATAAGCATATAGGTGAGATCTATAAGGGTCACATCGCGGTTCATCATATAGTACTCTCTTACGAACTCACTATATGAGTTAGGAAGTGATTGAAGAACCCAATCAACAACCATTTCCTCACAGACAACAGATCCCAACATTCTTAACCTATCAATGTGTGACTTCATCCCTAGGACGTGTGCACACACCGACTTTCCTTCTTTATGTTTACTTGCCAAAAGGGCGTGAGTGATCTTGAACTTTTCAAGCCTTTGAACTTGTGGGTTAGGGAGAATAATTTGAGGAGGAGGAGGAAGTGAAGTATGATCTCTTGTTCCTCGATCGAATCGTGGAATATCATCTTCATGTGGAAAGCTTGTTCCACGGGATTTGGGAAGACCACAGTTATCGAACTTTGACATCTAAAAAACGGGAGAAAACGAATTCAAGTTAGTTGATTGACTAAGTCCTTAGTAAATCACCCAAATGAGGTACTAAGGCTAGGACCAACACAATATTCTACAACTCGGGAGAGGGATGCCGTAACCCTAATTGCAGAATATTTGAAGGTAAGTGAATGACGATTCACTAATTTCCACCATGAAAAACGAAAAAAATTTAAGTTTTAAATCTATGAAAACTCCTAGATCCTTTGAGATTCATTGAACTTTCAATGGCATGTTTAAATCTCGATATGCCCGTCTTGTTTGTGACTGGGATGCCGAGGATCACAAAGCGGGTGTGAATAACCATGCAAACTTACATGGTGCCCTCACATGTTACAGTCACCTATTCGATGTGCCGGTAAACCACACATGCTCTACCGAACTATGACAAACATTGAGTCACCCTTTGCTACCTTTGCTTAGAACCATTTAGTGTGCCGGTAAACCACACACGCTCCACTAACGTCTTCGCAAGGGAACAAAGTGTAATTTCATGGAATTGCATCAATTCACTTTTGCCTAAGTAACTAAGATTGGGAATTTTAAAAAAACATTTAGTTACTTTGATAATTCATTATACTTATAATGGAAGGTTTCGTCCTATCCTACCCGTTCGGCTAACGACCCTCTACTAGTCAAGAGTGTGGTGGGTAAGAGTGGATACCCATTCAATCGCCATTTTATAGGCAATTTCCTTAAACACCCCTTATAGACCAGCTTCGTGAATGAGGCCTACTAACGGTAAGACTGACTTTTACTCATACATATATATAATGTTATACTTTTAATGTTATATATAGTATAGGGTGTATTTTACACTTTTTAAAATACTAGGTGGTTTAATTTAACAATTATACTTTTAATTCAATTAAATTGTAAACCTAAACTCTTATGGATTTATTAAACCTCTTTTAATTATACACCTTAATTAATTAATAAAACCATAAGGGTGTGATTTGAACTTTTTCAAAACTATACTAGAGTTTTAGAATTTAACATTCCTAATTAAACTTTTAATCAACTTTTAAATTCCAAAACTTGAGGGCAAGTTTTGAAACATTTCAACACATTAGCGTTTAGAATTTAAATATACATCAAAATTAAACCATTTAATCAAAATTTAAATTCCAAAACTTGAGGGCAAGTTTTGAAACCTTTTCCAAAACTTTAGGGTTTTAACTATTTAAATTTCAAAACAACAAAACTTTTGGGTTCAAATTTAAACTATAAAACCTAAGGGGAAAATATGAAACTTTTCATAACAACAAGGATCAAATAACAAATAATTTAAATTAAAGTTTAATCACATAATTATCCATATTTGATTTGTTTAATGATTTCTTGCAAAACAATTTATCAATTTAGTCAAAATAATTAATCAATTATCTTATAAGGAAACAATTATCTTATTAATTGATAAATATCTTCAATTAGATCAAAAATATAGTCATATATATATATATATATATATATATATATATATATATATATATCAAAAAATTGGATTTATATTGATCTAATATAATAAGGTAACTATCCATAAGCAAAAACAGCAAGAAATCGCGAAATACCCTCCATCTGACGAGTTAACTCGTCGAGTCAGGCTTGGACTCGTCGAGTCTGCATGGACTCGGCGAGTTCAGCCATGGACTCGGCGAGTCCAGCCTCCAGAAACCCAAAAAATTAATTTTCCAGTTATACAATGCATCAATACAATTGAAACCAATCAAGTCTCTGATACCACTGATGGGTTTTGGTCATAAGACATCCTATGTGCTCATACAAACCCTAATGCTTGGATCTAGGTTTCTCTATTGTACATGCTTTGAATCCAAGACTATAAACCCTAATTCTAGCATATGGGAATCAATATTAACATATAATAAGGTTTAAGATAGTACCTTGATTGTTATGTAGCAATAACAATCCCAATTCCTCCTTGAATTGACTTTGGAAGGCTTAGAGTCACAAGTGTCACTCCTCTAATGGCTCACAAACACCATAAGCAAGAGGATGAAGAGGAGAGAGGTTAGAGGCTGCCCAAAACGTGTTCTAACCCTAGAAAAGAAGTTCCCCACGTTTTTGAGCCTTAAGGGTTCTATATATAGTGAGGCTATTAGGGTTATCTAACAAGGAAACCCTAATTTGGATGCTTAAGCCCTAAGCAACCCATGGACCCCTTTCCTTAAGGCCTTGGACGATTTCTTATGGGCTTCCCCATAGAATTCGTCCACTCCTTATTATAAGGCTATCCATGGCCCAATTGCATTTATCTTATAAATACAATTCCAGTCCCTTAAGTTTAATTAATCTCTTTTAGTCACAAAACTAATTACCAATTAATTATTGACTAATATTAATTAAACAATATGATTTCTCCTTTAATATATTATTCCCATAATATATTAATAAATCATATTTAATCCTTTCTCTCCATAATTCATCCTATCAAGTTGCTTTGGTGAAGGCAACCCAAAAGGACCATGCACCATCGGGTCAAGTACATACCAAAATAGTTATGGACTTAGACACTAATCCAACAATTTTTACTTGTGATTTTCTCACAATTCCTTTAAAGTGAAAACTATATTTTGGTATTGATAGTATTTTTGGGGAAATTACTCCTTAAAACATAAAACTGTCGGGTCTTAGTAAAAGACTGCTTTTGATAGAGATACTCCTTAGTCTAAACATAGAAATACTGCTTTTATTTAGAAAATATAGAGTTTTTTGGAGAGAATTCTAATACTCTGTAAATTCTAAACCACTATCTTTGATGTGATTATTTTGAAGAAAAACATGTATTTATACAAATGTCATTAAATACTTATGAACTCACCGGCATAAAAAAATGTTGATACTCACTTTCAAAATAACTTGTATTCTCAGGTCGTCGGTAGACAGGTACACTCGGGGAGATTTTATGAAGACAGCCTTGTACCGAGCTGCACTCTATGTTATTCTTTGTATTTACTTGATGTTATTGTTAAATGTAACCTATATAAAAGTATTACTATTAATGCAATGATTGTTGTACTTTGATTACTATACTGCATATGTTGTGATACTTGACATGGCGTCCTCCACCACAGAACGTTTCCGCCATTCTGGTTTTGGGGTGTGACATTAATAAATGTATATATATTCATATGACTGAAAATAATCAATATATTATATCAACTTAGTATACAAATTATTAGATCAAATTTACCAACAACGTTATAGTTATATTTACGAAAACATATATTTGTGAAGATTTCAACTATATAGGTATTCATGTGCAACGCGGAGGCATTCACTTAGTATACATATAAAGGAGACATTTTTACTTGCACCTCATTCATTTGAAACGTTGATGATTTTTCAATCTATTTCTAATAATTATTATAAATTGGTTACTAATGTTAAATTAATGTAACAACTAAATTCTAATCATAATTTAAGTAAACTGCAATATTAAAATATCATATTTTACTTCTATATACAAAATTATGACATTAATTTTTTTAACATATTATAGTAAACTTATTAGTTTAAATATGTGTGAGCAATTGTCATTTTAAAGTCACAACTTTTTATATAATTTATGATTTTATGCAAAATAGTTAAATTATTAATTTTAATATAATGTTAAAATAGTTAAGCTTAAATCAAAATTCAGTTAACCAAAATTATGGTCCTAAATTAACAAAAAAACCATAAAACTGTTTTTTAGAATCATTAAGAATTTTCAAATAATTAGCTTGAAAATAACTTACAATAAGAATAGTTAAAAATAATATTGTATAAAAAAATTATAATATTATCATTATAAACAAAAAGAATGTTTGTTGTTTTAAATAATTACAATTAAAGAAACTAACAATATTCATCAAATAAATTTTATAAAGTTAAATTTCTAGAACCAAATTAAAATAATTAGGAATTTACAAATACATTATTTTAAATAACTTAAAACAAAAAGAGTTAAAAGTAACATTATAAATAAAAATTATATTGTTACCTTTAAAAACAAAAACAATGTTTGATTTTTTAAATAATTATAATGATAGAAATTAAGATCTTAAACAAATAAACTTTTTAAAATTAATGAATCGTAACAAAAACTATAAATATCATTAAACCATATATTATATTTAATTTTATTCATGAGTAACCCGTAGGGAGAGGCACTGAAACAGTTGGGATTATAGAATTCTAAAAGATTTTTACATTATCGTATAATTGAAAACAAAAATGTTTATATCAACTTATTATTAGATTTCTTATATAATAGCTAACAACAACGTCATTGATATATTTTAAAAACATATATTTGTAAAGATTTTGAATATATTGTTGTATTATGCGCAACGTGTGAGTATGGTTGGCTCACTTAGCATTTGCTGACATTTGTTTCTTTGCTTGTGGCTTTTGTCTTGCATTAGTACAGGTAGCATGATATGATGGCCCGGTTAGGATTAGGGGCTTATAGATAGTTACATTCCAATTTATGTCTTAGTATTGATACCATTTGGACATGTCGTTGAGTTTCATAATACTTGTTTCGGATTGGTTTATGAACTTAAATTCTTTATGAATGTTATTTTTGGTAATAAAAGTAACATTGTTGATGTTTTCATGAAATTCAAAATAAGACTTCTGTTAATGTATTCTGTTAAATAAATGCTTTAAAAATAACAAATGGGTGAAAAATCACAGTGTTACATAGAGATGTTGGTATTTAGGTAATGCAAATTGATAAAGTTGGAAACTTTGTCCATCAACACCATATTTTGTTAAGATCTGAAAAATTAGAGCTTAAGTCTTAAAGGATTAAGGACTTAAAATTAAGAGGTTGTCCAGAAACTGAGTGTGGCGCACCTTTTAAGTGTCTCGATGTGCCTTTTAGACCATGCATAACTATTTTGTTGTTTTGTGCGTCGCGAAACTTCAGGTCAAGGTCATGGCATGCCTAGTCGTTGACTTTGACTTTTGGCTTTTTGATCAGATTGACTTTTGGTCAACATGGTTGGTTTTGAGCTATATGATGAGGTTTGACCTCTAATTGGTATCTAGGTGGTTCGTGAGATCAATTTTTGTGTGTGTATAAAAATGATCCTAAGAACCTAATAGAAGATCCAAGTTAAATCAGTCTAACACAATAAAAGGAAACAAACATATAAGGATAAAGTACAGGTATATTTGTATTCTTTGACTTCTTTGGTCTAGCCAGTTGATTGGATGTATACAACCAAAAGTAGGATCCTTATCAGGTAGTCGTACCCAAGGAAACAACATAACAACCTTGACAACTTTGGATCAGCCAAACACCAAAACCTAGTCTATTAGGGTTTGTGTTCTTCGGACATTATGTGAAAACAAAGAAGACATGATGCATTTGTCGAGGCAAATATGTATTTTAAGGGAGGTTGAGAGGCAATCAAATTTTAAGGTTTGTATCACTTGGAATTTCGGTCCTAGGCTCCTCTATCTATTTAGGAGGATTTAGAATACCTATGGGATAATAAATTGGTCAAAAAGTAATTATGAACAAGATTTAACTTTCAAATCTTCGTACTTAAACTCCTTAAGTCTACAAGTTTCTTTTAATTAATTAAGCACCTAATTAATTAACAAATTAGATTCTTATTATTCTCTCATGTCATAAAATGTTGAAACTTGTCCTTGCATGGAACCCCAAAAAACTCTTCCATTAATAGTAACATTACTAATTTTTGTAATTGTATGCACTATCTCCAACATTCAACTTAAGAACAGTTCATTATTTCAATAAAAGTAAATACTCAACATGTAAATATAACAATTTTGCTCATTGATCAAGTTTTAAAGGTTACAAAATGGATAGCTCTAATAACAAAGAGTTTTGGCCATGCGTGAAAAAGTCAAAACCTATCACTATCACTAGGACTAGTGTAGATGTAAAATTGTAAAAGTCGAATATAGTGTTTTGTATAGTTTCGCATTTTATTGTTATTTTACTAAGTCATCTTTATGCGAAGTGAAATGTCTAGACTTAGTATATTTTTTGTACACTCATGTTCCCTATAAATAAGGACTGAGGTTAGAAGTAGAGAGAGCTTTCGTAATTGATATCTCTTTTCTGCTTATGTTGTAATCAGTCCTTATCAATATGAGATCTGATTAATATTTACTCTTCGTGTTCTAAATCTTCAATCACTCAAATCAAACTTTGCTTTCTCAAATCTCGATAACAATTCTCATCAATTGGTATCAGAGCAGAATTCAAACTGCTTCGATCTGATTTTCGTGTTAGAATCATTTGCTTTTTGAGTTGCAACTTTACTCAAAATTTTCCGCGCATTTTGATTTTGAAAATCACATTTGATCTTCATATTTGAATTGATTATGTCTTTGAATTGTTAAGTCGAGTAATCGATTAGTGATTTGTGATCAATTCAATTGATGAAATTCTCTATTTCATCAAGTTTTTCAAGCTTTCTGAAAATTTTTGTGTTCATCAATGGCGAACTTCAACATGAATACAATGACTTCCTTCTCTCACTTGCTTGGTTCCTCAACCAAAATTCCGATGTTAATTCCAGAATACTATGATCAGTGGGCTGATAGAATGGAAGATTACTTAAATGGAATTGATGAAGAACTTTGGAATTATATCGATGGAACAGTGCAAGCTCCTGCTAATGTTCAACCAATTGGACCATCTACTGCATCTGCTGAAGTTGCTGATCAACAAAAACGACTGAAGAATAATGAAAAGAGGTGCATGAGGGAACTAAGAGGTGCTCTACCTCCTGTGGTTTACAATTACATCCGTAGTTGTAAAACAGCCAAGGAGATCTGAAACACTCTAAAAGAGAAGTATCAAGGTAGCGAAAAGATGAAGATCAACTCTGTGAAACAATGTCTAGTTGAACTGAAGGAATTCAGACAAAAGGATGCAGAAACTCTTGAAAACTACTATGATCGTCTGAATGAGCTTATGTTTCGCTGCAATAGGTATGGAATCACTAGGTCTCTCATGGAGTTCAATTTAACTTTCATTATGGGTCTTCGCAAGGAATGGCGAAGTGTGAGCATGATGATTAAGAATCAACAGAGTTTTGATACAACTAAATTGAATGATCTCTACAATCAACTGAAAACACATGAATGTGAGGTTTCAGACATGTATGAAGAATCAAAACAAAGTATTGGAGGTCCTTTGGCTCTTGTTTCAAAGGTATCAGAAATTGATGTTAATGAAAAAGATAGTTCAGATGAAGAAGGATTTTTGATGAACTCTGATGATGAAGCTGTGGCATTCTATTCAAACAACAGAGTTAAGAAGTTTTTCAAAAAGCCTTTTAATCCAAAACGAAAGGCTAGTGATTTGAAGAATGTAGTCACAAGAACTGGAGGGGAGGAGAGGAAGAAATTTGAGAAAGCTGATGAGAAACAAAAAAGATGCAAAAGAAGAGAAGAAGCTGAAAGGTGATTCAGGAATTTACTGTCACTACTGCAATGGTGCGAATCACTTCGCAGCCGATTGCATGTTGCGAAAGAAAGAAGAGAAGAAGGAAAAAGTTAAAGATGAAGCATACTACTCTGAAAAGATTAAAGAGATACATGCTAAGACCAAAGGAGTGTCTTTGGTTGCAAAGTGTGAATCTGCTGATGAAGAGAGTGGAACGTATCAGATCTGGTCTTCAGGATCTGATGACGAGGAAATGAGGCATCCCACACATGGAGCGATGTTCGCAAGTTTTGAAGATTGCGAAGAGGACATTTCAGGGAGATGCTTCGTATCTAAATCCACAGACAAATCACCTATGACAACCAAGGTACGTGCAATACTTGAATCTTTTAAAATTCCTTTATCTGCTTATGATGCTGAAATTGTTTCATTTGATGATACTGTGGCTTATTTTGATTCTGTTATTGTGTCTGCTAGTACCGAAGCTCAAAAATTAAATTTACAACTAGGTGAGACACGGAGAGAATTAGAAATAAAGAGGATCAGAGTAGAAAAACTTGAATAGCAGATCAAAAATATAGATTGTGATAAGAATAATCTTACAAATGATGTTAGGTTGTTGCTAGCACAAAGGAACATATATTGTAATTCTGCCAAACGATTGTATGCAAAATTAACTGCTTTACATCATTCTTCTGACATTAGCAAAGAACAACATAGGAAACTTTTACCTTTTCTTGAGTATGAACGTGAAAACGTTGATGTTGTTTCTTATGATTGCGAAAGTACAATTGCTCAATTTGACAAAATACCTGATGATAGATATCCATACGGTATTCTCAAAATTGATGAATTTCTGAATGCTGATGAGTTGGTTAACATTGTCAATGGAAGTTTGACAAAGAGTGAACAAGTGAAAATCTTAAAGAAAACAGAAAATTCAACTCTTGCCACACAATTCAATTATGCTAATATTGATGAAAATTCAGATAATGTGAGTGAAATCAGTGAGATAGAAGAGGAAGAAGAGGTTGATTGTTCTCAATTGTCAATCATTAATATCACATCTAAGATCAAAGGTAAAGAAATAATAGTTGATTCGATAGTAGAGGATGAAATTGATAAACCTTCAACTTCGCAACATTGTAAGTTTGATAATGTGGAAGTTGAAAGCTGGAAATCTGATGATACTGTTGAGAACAAAGAAGAAAAGAAAGATTCAATTGAAACACCTCAACGAGTTGTGGTTGATCAAGTGTTTGAGAATACAAAAGAGTTTGACAAAATTTTAAATGACAAAGGCGCACATTATTTGGAAACCAACACTGTGGTATATCCAAATTTTGTATGCACTGATAAAACTATTTTTCCAAATCAAGTTTTTGTCACTACTGGAAATGCTGAGAAAGTTCATCCTGAATTCAACAAAATGATTGAAAAAGATAATCTAAAGTCAACCACAGAAGGTTTTTTCGCAAATCAAAACACAGAAGCAAACAATTTAACTCAAAATTCTTATGTGTTTCGAAAACAAAAATGGGTGGTTAAAGGTGAAAAACCAAATTTTTTTTTGAAAAAGTGGAAAAACCAAAGTCTGAAGTAAAATTAAATTCTCATGAATTCAAATTGATGGTTGGAAATTATTCAACAGAAAATAATGTTTCAAAAAGAAAAGCAAGAAAATCAATTTTCTGGCAAGTTGTGTCTAATTACAAACCAAGAGCTGAAAAAGAACAAATTTCAAAAACAACATTATCAAAATTTCAAAACAAAAATAAACAAACAGATTCAAGTTTTCATAAACCAATAAATTCTGTTGACAAAATTCCATATGTCCGCAAATATGACAATAATCGAAAATTTGAGAATTCGCAAAAATTTACAAATAATCAAAAGGTTCAAAATGTTGGCAAATTCACGAATACTTCATCCAGTTTGAAAAATTCAACTCAAGCAAAAGTGAAATTTTCACCAAAACAACCAAAATTTCCAAATCCTTCAGTCTCAAAACCGACCAAAGTTTCATATACAAAAGAAAAATCTGATGTAAGTACGATCAATTGTTGTTTTGAAGGGAAAGGAAGAAAATATCAAAGTGGGATGTTTTCAGAACAACAAATCAAGAATGCATTTGATAAGTTCGCAAATAACTCATCCACTGCTAGTTCAACATATCATAATTCGCAAGTTCCGGTTCAAAAATGGAAACCAGTTATCAAAAATGCGAATGTTGTGAAGCATAAGATTACAATCAATGGAAATCCAAAACTATTGAATTACTATATCTCAATATCTAGATCTGATGATGTTGATATAATGGATTCTGTCACAAACAAAGTGAAAACATGGCTTTTAAATTCCAAGAATTTGTTTCATTCTACTAATGATGGACCCAACAAGTCTTGGGTTCCTAAATTCTTTCAATAAATGCAGGTGATGTGTGACGAGCAATATGATACGAAATGGTATATTGATAGTGGTTGCTCTCGTCATATGACTGGAAGAAAGGGAAACTTGCGAGATTATAGAAGCTTGGAAAATGCTGGAGTAGTCAAATTTGGGAATAATCACAAGTGTCAAGTGAAAGGCTATGGGAAAGTCACAAATGGAAAATTCACTGTGAACAGATTTGCTTATGTTGAAGGACTTCAACATAATTTGATAAGCATGTCACAACTTGTTGTTGGTACTGGAAATCAAGTTGTATTTAATGAAGAAGGAAGTATCATTTCAAATGCGAAGTCAAATGAAATACTTCTCAAATCCAAAAGATATGGTGATATGTTTACACTGGACATCAAACCAATTGTGGGAAAACCTGCTGTGTGTTTACTATCAAAAGCATCTAATGATCTTAGCTGGCTTTGGCATAGAAGATTGTCACACTTGAACTTTCGAAATATTAATAAACTTGTCACTGAAGATTTAGTTCGAGGGTTACCAGTACTAAAATTTGACAATGATTCTTTGTGTGCAGCTTGCGAACAAGGAAAACAACATCGAAAAGGTCATCCGATTGTGATAGATTCAAAAATCGTAGATCCATTGGAACTTCTTCACATTGACTTATGTGGACCGTCGACTGTTGCAACAATCAATAAAAAGCGGTATATTTTAGTTGTTGTAGATGATTTCTCTCGATTCACATGGGTGTTTTTTCTCAGGTTGAAATCTGAAGTTGCTCAGACGATGATTGATTTTATCAAAAAGATTGAACTTAGTCTGAAGAAGAATGTACGAAAAAATAAAAGTGATAATGGTTCTGAGTTTAAAAATCAAACTCTTGATATTTTTCTCACAAGCAAAGGCATTTCGCATAATTTCTCATCACCATATACTCCACAACAAAATGGTGTTGTTGAAAGAAGAAATTGATCTCTATGCGAAGCAGCCAGGACCATGTTAACATATGCGAATCTACCTCAATATCTTTGGGCAGAAGCAGTGTCCACTGCATGTTTTACTCAGAATCGATCATTCATTCATCGAAGATTCAATGTTACTCCATATGAAATAATCAATAATCGGAAACCTAATGTAAAATTCTTTCATGTTTTTGGTTGCAGGTGCTTTATCATGAATCTCAAAGATAATTTGTCCAAGTTCCAAGCTAAAGCTGATGAAGGCATATTCTTAGGATATTCACATAATTCAGTTGCATACAGAGTGCTTAATAAAAGAACAAGAAAAGTTGAAGAAACTTTCAATTTAACGTTTGATGATTACTATCTTAAACAAATGGATAGTAAATTTGACAATAAATCAATACTTGTGGATTCAAATACTCCAATTGATAATTCTGAAATAAATGATTTTGATTATGACTTAATTTTCGGCATTCCTGACAGGGCAATTGACGCAGAAAATAATGCTCCTGATAATCAAACATCAGAATCCTCAAAACATACTGATGATTCAACAATAAATACAACATCGATATCTTATGAAAGTACGACTGATATTCGTATGGAGGAGGAACATACGAGTATTCATGAAGATACTCAGCTAACTCTCGAGGGGGAGAATGAACTTATGGAACATCAAGTTGAGGGGGAGCATTCGCAGAATCAACAGGAACATCATTTTGAGGGGGAGCATCAAGATGAAGATCATGTTGAGGGGGAGCATGATGAAACAGAGACAATTAATCTTGATGAAAATGATGAGTTTCATGAACTAAATGATAACTTTTCTGTTGCAGGATCTGAAAATGAAGATATGTATGAATATGCATCATTAGAATTTGATCCTAATTTTCCACCACTTGAGAAATGGACAAGAAATCATCCAAAAGAACAGGTAATTGGTAATCCACAAGATGGTGTGTTGACTAGAGCTCAAATTCGTGCGAAAAATGAGGTACTGAATGCGAACCAAGAACTATGTATGTTTAATGTCTTTATTTCGAAAATAGAGCCAAAGACAGTAAAAGATGCTATGGAACACTCAGATTGGGTTGTTGCTATGCAATCTGAATTGACTGAATTTGAACGAAACAAGGTTTGGAGATTACTTTCTAAACCTTCTGATGTTTCAATTGTCGGATTAAAATGGATTTTTAAAAACAAAACCGACAAAGATGGCAATATTATTCGAAATAAAGCTATACTAGTGGTTAAAGGTTATTCGCAACAAGAAGGGATAGACTATGAAGAAACATTTGCACCTGTTGCAAGACTTGAAGCAGTTCGCATATTTTTAGCCTATGCAGCTCATAAAGACTTTGATGTTTATCAAATGGATGTTAAATGTGCATTCTTAAATGGAGAACTAGAAGAAACAATGTATGTTGAACAACCACCAGGATTTATAAGCAATGAACATCCTAATCATGTTTACATCCTAGATAAGGTTGTATATGGATTAAAACAAGCACCAAGAGCCTGGTACGCAACACTTACAAATTTCTTGAAACAATCTAAATTTAAACAAGGATCAGTTGACCCCACATTATTTTGCAAGAAAGTTGGGTGTCATCTAATGCTTGTTCAAATTTATGTTGATGATATTATCTTTGGCTCAACTGATCCAGCATTGTCAATTGAATTTGAAAATTTAATGAAAAGTCAGTTTGAAATGAGCATGATGGGAAAAATTCATAATTTTCTTGGCTTAAACATAATACAAAACAGGGATGGAATCTTAATCAATCAAGAAAAATATACAAAGAACTTGCTTAAAAAGTTTGGAATGTCTAATAGCACGAAACTCAGAGTACCAATGGCAGTAGGAACAAGACTAACTCCTTCGTTAGATGCTCCTGCTGTTGATTTAACACTTTATCGAAGCATTATAGGGTCTTTATTGTACTTAACTGCAAGTAGACCTGATATTATGTTTTCGGTTTGCAATTGTGCTAGATATCAAGCTAATCCCAGAGAACCTCATTTGACTGCAGTGAAAAATATTTTCGCTATCTTAAGGGAACAGTTTCTTTAGGACTTTGGTATCCTACAAGAACGGGGTTTTTCATTCAAGCTTTTTCAGATTCTGATCTAGGAGGATGTACTTTGGATAGGAAAAGTACGAGTGGTGGATGTCAACTATTGGATGGGAAGTTGGTGAGTTGGCAATCAAAGAAACAAACTTGTGTGGCTATATCAACCGCTGAGGCAGAATACATTGTTGTTGCTGCTTGCACTTCGCAAATTATTTGGATTCAGAGTCAACTTCGTGACTATGCAATAAACATGAAAAAGATTCCTTTGTATTGTGATTCACAAAGTGCAATTCGCATTTGTCATAATCCAGTACAACATTCAAAGACAAAACACATTGCTCTTCGATATCATTTTATCAAAGATCATGTGGAAGATGGGAATATTGAAATTCATTTTGTTAAAACAACTGAACAACTTGCTGATATTTTTACAAAACCTCTTGATGAAAAATCATTTGTTAGAATTTTAGCAGGTTTGGGGATGATTAATGCGAATTCAATTTCAAAAACTCATGCCTAAAAGTCTGGTTCAGCAGTTATGAGTCAAATTTGTTCAGAGGTTACTGTTCATTCAGAGGCTTCGCATGGCTTCGCATCCACATATTTTTGCATCTAAGATCATAACAACTAAGGTAAGGTTTACGACTAATTTTAAATTTTTTTTTTACTTTTGAAAAATCAAAAATCCAAAAAGATTTTATTTTGTTATATTCTTAATTTTGAAAAATTAAAAATCCAAAAAGATTTTATTTTGTTATGTTCTTAATTTTGAAAAATCAAAAATCCAAAAAGATTTTATTTTGTTCTGTTCATTAATTTTGAAAAATTAAAAATCCAAAAAGATTTTATTTTGTAATGTTTTTAATTTTGAAAAATTCAAAAATCACAAAAATATTTTTGTTTTCTTTGTTCTTTAAACTTTGTGTGTTGAGAATTTAATACAGGGCTAAAATGCAAAGATGTCATACTTATGTGTTTCTACGGGAAGGTATCAAATTTCTTTTAAAAACTAGTTAGGATGTCCCTAGAAGCATGCTGATGTATGTAGACCAAAAGCCTCAACAAGACTCTATGTGTGAAAAGAAAGCCTTAATGAAATTATCACATGAAAATTTCTTCCCAAAAAGGCTTATATTCGCATAAGTCAACAGAGCTACCTTACTCTTCTCAAATGAGTTAAGAGTTTTCTGTTTTGTCCATTATAACAGAGGTACACTTCGATTCTTATCCAATCTTTTTATACCAAACAATTCTTAAACTCTAAATTTTTGAAGAGATTTGTCCTTGAGGTCTTTGATCAAACCAATCAAAACCTAGACAAATCACAAGTCTGTGTTTATGATCTAACATCATGAGCCCGTGATGGAAGTGAAACCCAAAAATCATAAACCTTAAGGAATTGACGGGGAACTTTGTTCCAGATTTTTACGAAACCTTTGTTTCAGTATCTAAAATTTCGAAACTTCAAATCATATTCAATTCGCATGTGTGGTCTTGATCAAATATTCACAACCAACAATATTTGGTACCCAACAAGATCCAGAACAATTTTTTTTAATATGATTTCCGTGTAAGTTTCATTCGCAAATCCTAGTCATGATAAATATTTTCACAAGCCAACTTGTCACTGACTACACTGGTCAAACAAGTAATTTCATTTACAATTTCTCACCTTATGTTAAGGCTGATATGTAATGAAATTTCAAACCAATCCAAAATGTCTTTTAAAAGAAGCCCTTCGATACTTCTCTACAAGTATTCGATTGTAATTCACGGGAAACTACACAAGCTGTTGATGATCTCTCTTGATGATTAACGAAGCAACCTTTTCCTGGGGTTTCACTGCATTCGTGTCAAATTAAATTTTTGACATCACAAAATTTCAAATTTTTTTTTGTCTCTCATCTTATTCTGTTGACACAATGCACACACGAAATCCTTGAGGTTCTGAGTAAAACCAACTCAGATTGATGATTTCGCAAATCTGGCATATGACTTCACTTTATATCCCAAAAGTGAAAGAGCCTTGACTCCATGCGAAGGGTTTTAACGGTTCAGATTCTATAACGGGAAACTTGACAGGCTGTGTACTCAAGATGGTTGGTATTCTATCCGGTTTTCAAGGAGATGTGACAGTTACTTTTTGAAGCATGGTTATCTTTTTCAGTCATGATCCGATTTTCCAGGTGCCAAATCGGATAACATTAAATGCATCCCGCTTTAATTTCAAATCAATTTGAGTAACCTATAAAAGGGGGATCAAGAACACTATGTACGGTTACGCAAACAGAACTCTCACAAACCTTCAAATTTTCAACCTTGATCAAAACTTCATCTTTTTCAAACCCTAAAAATGGCAGCCACTCAATCCAACACTGATGAAGTTCTTTCTCAATCTCTGATGAAAATCCAAAGCACAAACTATCAAGTTGATCCAAATGTATCTTCTTATCCTGAAGGATTGAAGATGCTTATCGTTGCCCTGAAACGATCCCCTCTGTCAACTGCCATGTTTAGTTCCTTCTCCGTTCCGATGATATGGTTATCCTTGGCAGCTTCAACGGCATCATACAATCACACAGCGGATGTGATAACATTCAACTTAATCAACAACAAACAGGTTAAACTGTCCAAGAAGATGTTTGTTGAATTCTTGCAGATTCCAAACAACCCTCCATTTGTCAAACCTGTTAACTCTCAAATCATTCACATGTTCAACGAGATGGGTCATCAACCAGAGCTTGAGAAGATCAGTGACTTTCGAAAGTCTGGGTTGTCGTGCATATGGAATTTCTTATTTGGAATTTTTCTTAGATGCCTATCAGGAAGATCAGTTGGACTATTTAGAGGACGAATGGAAGTATACGCCATGGTTATGGGCATATACTATGATATAAATGTTGATTATGCAACCCAGTTATGGAAGGAATTTGTTAAAAGTCTTGAAAACACAAATTCCGAAAAGGGGATCTCATGTGCAAGATATTGGAGCTTGATTTTGGAGAAGGTCTATGAAAAAGAATCAATTCCAGTAATGGAGGATGTTGAAGTTGCAGAATTTTCTTTGTATCAGTTTCCAAAGGCAGTAGAAGATGATGAAGCCATCTTTACTCATGTGGCTCGCATTCCAGATGCGATGCTTCGCAAGGTATCTCAAACTCACAAAGTCTTGGTGAGATATTTGCGAACAATTGATCAATCAGAGCAGACTGGAGTATTATTGGATGTTGCTGCTCCGTCAAAGAAGAAGAAGCTCATAAAGAAGGATGCAAAAGGTTCATCTTCACAACAAGTTCAAGATGAAGATATTCAGATTGAAGAAACTTCATCGAAATCAAAGAAAGAAATAATACCTTCTAAGTCTGGGGTATTGAAGAAAATTCGCAAGGCTGAGGTAAGCAGTAAAGGTGTTACTATTCACAGTATTACAGCTCCGGTTTCTCCAGGAAAGAAAAGACAAAGAGCTGAAGATGTTGCCAAGAACATGCAACGTACTCTAGTCAAAAGAAGGAAGATGGTGATTCGCAATGAATCATCTGATGAAGAAATAGTACCAGAAACTCCACCAGTGCCATCTACGGTAAATGTTTCATTACCTATCATTCCTACTTCACAAATCTCTACCACCTTAGCACTCACCAAACCACTCGAAATAGTCACTACCAAATCAGTTTCTGAGGAGGTACCTATTTCTGATACGGTTGTCAACGTATCTGATACGGGGGCACCTATCCTGAGTGTTGCAACCACAATCCCAATCTCCTTACCTATTTCATTACCAATTGTTTCAATTTCAGTTACAACTTTATCCACCACCTCATCATTTTTTGATCATGCTCTTCAAAACCCATTTACAACACTTTTTCCATCTCAATCACCCGAAAATCCTCAACTTTCGCAACCTTTATCTGATAATGAAGCTGAAGGAGGTGAATTTGGAGGGATAATTGAAGATATTCATTTTGATTCAGAGGAGGAGGATATTCCTGATCATATGCTTATGAAAGGAAAACAATTTAAAATCCTGAATCAGAAGTTGAATGCTATTATTCAGTCGCAAGCTGATTCCGGCAGGATGTCTTTTATTTCAGCTATGGAGATTGATGTAATGATCAAAGGTGATGAGAAGCGTATTATGGAGAAGGTTGATCAATCCGACAAGAATAATGAGCTTCGCATTCAAGCACAAGGGAGCAATTTTTCTTCAGAGGTCAAGGATTTGAAAGCTGTTGCAAAAGAACGTCATGTTCTTTTTGTACAAGATGTGAAGAAAGTTCGGGAAGATGTCAACTATAAGCTTCAAGAGTTGAAATCTGAACTTGCGAAGGAGCTTTAGGATATTCATGCTCAAAATGCTGAAGTTCAAAAGCAGATTGCGGAGGTTTCTTCAAGAGTACAAAAGTTTCTTGATGTTCCTATTCTTGAAGCCCATAACGAAGAAACAAAGGAGAAGCTTGATCAGCTAACCAAGTTGGTGTCTGAGCTTAAAATGGTGGTTTCGCAATCTTCAACTACACAAATTCTCACTCCTGAGTTCTTGTCTCTAAATATTAATACTTTAGATCAAGCAATTCAGAAAGCTCTTGCTCCACTTGCCAATTTTACTTCTTTACTACCAAGGAGTGCCCCACCTACTTTCACAGGGGTGCAAGGGGGAGAGAAAAGATTAAGTAAAGAAGAGGATGCGAAGACAGTTGGAAAAGTTATATCTACTCAGCTTATAACTACTCTTCCCATACTTACAAAGCCAATTTCCTCAACCACAGTAACCACAAAAACGATTGCCAAAGGAATCGTTATTGGAGAAAAAGAAGGAGGTTCAAGTTCAAAACCTCAAACAGATATGGTGGGAAAAGGAAAAGGGATTTTATATGAAAAATCAAAGGAGGAGAAGAAAGTTGAGGCTGAAGCAGAGTTGGAAAGGATGAGGCAAGTACAAAGCATTATGAGGCAGAGGGCAAGTGATCCTCCCACGATGAACAAAGGAGATCCTGCGAAGCTTTACTCTTACGAAACTATAGAGTCAAAAGTTGTCGGAAGAGAAATGTACGAATTCGAGAAGAAGCCAAAGAGAAGTTGTGATATTGCGAATTCAGACAATTGTCAGCTGGATTTTCCAATAAATAAAATGCTATTCATCACTGCTCAGTATAAGATTAGTGAGAAGTTTGATAATCATGATGATTATATACACATGAAAATCAGATTTCATGCTGTTTTGGGGAAGAATCCAGATGAAGTTTGGTCTTTAATGAAGATCAAAAAGGTGCTGACAATCAAGAAAGATGTATTGTTTGAAGACATGCTTCAAAATTTTTGTTATTTTGTTATCCGAGCAGACAACAAGCAGTATGACTTCACGGTAGCTGATTTTCCTTTGATGAACTGCAATGATTTAATTCAAGTGGCTATGATTTTGAAGCATATGGAAGAAAATAATCTCAAAGGCTCTGAGACTGAAGTGTTCAAGATAGGCTTCGCACATGTGAAGACATTCATCGACAACTACTTCGATTGTTTGGCCCTTACAGATGAAGAACTGGCTAATGTGTTGGGAAGAGAAGTGAACGTTCCTTGGGAAGAAACTTTATCTCAATCAGCTTTATCGAAATATGTTGTTGTGGAAATATGCCTGAAACCATTCGGTATGGTGTTTTCTGGAAGAGATACAAAAAGGAAACCTAAGAAGTTCTTGTTTAAAGTCTCAGAGATTAAAACATATAATTCTTCGCAATATACGCACTTTATTGTTCGTATGAACAATTGCAAGAAGAACAATGAAGGAGACAAGAAAGATCTCAAGAAGGTGATCTCCTGGTATGGAGAAGTGCGAAAGACAATCCACTCAGCTGTTCAAAAGCTTATGGTATGAATAGCTTCGACTGTTTATAAAGGGGGAGAATGTAGATGTAAAATTGTAAAAGTCGAATATAATGTTTTGTATAGTTTCGCATTTTATTGTTATTTTACTAAGTCATCTTTATGCGAAGTGAAATGTCTAGACTTAGTATATTTTTTGTACACTCATGTTCCCTATAAATATGGACTGAGGTTAGAAGTAGAGGGAGCTTTCGTAACTGATATCTCTTTTCTGCTTATGTTGTAATCAGTCTTTATCAATATGAGATCTGATTAATATTTACTCTTCGTGTTCTAAATCTTCAATCACTCAAATCAAACTTTGCTTTCTCAAATCTCGATAACAATTCTCATAAACTAGCACCATGTATATTGGCATAAGGGTGCAGTACAACTGATCATAAAATATACATGGTCTATTTCATTAAAGTACATAAAAGATGCCATGTAATAAAAATGTATATATTGCAAGAACTTAATAAGCTCTATGCACCACTTTGATATATAATATACTTTTCGAGATACTCACCAAACATCACTCTTCGGATAATATGAGTTTGGCATGCAACAATGTTTCAGACATCTTCACAACAAAACCAATCTCAACAATATATATATATATATATATATATATATATATATATATATATATATATATATATATATATATATATATATATATATATATATATATATATATAAAAGTTCAATAGAAAACCATAATTAATCAAAGAACCAAGAAACAAATCTTGATAAGTAGACCTAAAACCAATGAAATGACAAAATATGGGTTGTAAATTTATAAACTGGACACGAATGCACCAAATCATAAAAAATCCATTTTGTTTTATTTTTTAATTTTTAGGTGATGCTTTTTTTTTTCAAAAAACAGAATAAAATAAAATTCACGTTTTTTTATTCTTTTCCATAAATATCCATACTGATATATAAAAATAAACTTTTTTTCTTGTTTATTTGGTTCCATTGTATAATAGTCATATTTGGATGTACTTGTGAATCTAAATTGTATTAAATATTTGTTAAAAATGATTCATATTTAAATATTTATTGTATTTATATTTTTCAACACTTATTGATAATTCACTAATTGCTCATTAGCGTATAATAGTTTTTATGTTTATTATTTTATAATGATTATCATGTATAAAAATCGTTCAAATATATTGTTTTTTAGTTCAAATTTGGATGACGAATATGAATGGTAAATATCTACGTGAATGATCTTTAATCTACATATATCAAATTGACATGTGAACTTGACAAAAATTCATATTCACATGTGAATCTAATTAAACTAAATGTTAATCTGCATAATTTCACTTGATTTATTTGGGATTTCACAAATTTGATTAGACATAAATAAATTTAATGATATCATAGGTGAATTTATTCAAATTCACACGTAATTGATCAAAAATTGTTGGAAAAATCTTGGAGAAAAAACATTTACATGTAAATTTTTTTATAAAAAAAAATGGATATTGTTAAGATTCACATTTAAATTTGAATAGATTTAAAAAATAATCATTTTTATATATTTCTATGAATATATGTTTAAAAAGTAAAAAAAAAAATTATGAGTTTTGATTTATTTATTTTTATTATAAAAATAAATCCTAACTATTAAAAAAAACAAAAAAAAATGAAATTGTTTTTTTTTAATTTCCACTTTTATATATCAATATACATCTCTAATGAAAGATGGTGGAAAATCATAAATTTTGATTATTCGTCTTTTTCGATTAAAAATATCATAAAATTAAAAAAATAAACAAATAACAAAAATGAAGCGAGATATTTTTTGTATGGAACAACGTTTTTTATTTTCCAATTTATGCAACAAATTGGTTTTATATGATATATGTAATGACGTTTTATTTTACTATTTTAGGGCCGATGCAATTACTATGTTACCTATTTTGTCGGTTGATACATGGTTGCATTATGGGAGCTAATATTATCACTTTTCAATTTTATCTATCCGTTTAAAAGTAAAGTGTTTTTACCTTTTTTCCCTTAATTTAATACGAAATAGAGAAATGAGTTATATGTTCCTGCCCCATCTCAGTCGGAAATACCATCACAGTCACCGTCTACAACCTTGTGAATGAGGCTCGTCTTCACCACCATCTGCATAACTTTACCTCTATTGATTGGGATCCGTGGATTGATTCAAAAGGGGGATTAATTCAAAAGAGGGAACGACTACTTGGAAGAAGCAACGAAGACATGTGAACATCAAATAAGCAACAACATCCGACGAACGACGAAGAAGCAACATCAATTCTCGAATGGCATTTAGGAATCAACGTTTTGTTTGGGAAGATGAATTAGCGTCAAGAAGAAAACGACGTTTGGGATCTTTCTCTCTTTTCTCATATTCTTATAAGTTAACAAAAAGGCAAAAAGATCATAACATTTCAGTTTCAAGTGGATAGTTAAAATAATCCAGTAGAAATATCACTTACCTTATTCCTCTATTACAATAAAAAAATAATGAAACACATAGTTGAATACAATGGTAAAACGGGAGATATTGATGCACTAAAAACCATGTAATCGCTACAACATCATTAGGTAACGAGTTTCTTTAAATATGTTGCATATTGTATATTTCATATAAGATCTTTTTATTTCATAAAATATAAAGAATAATATCATTACAGAAAGCATACGAAAAACCAAGTCAAATATCGTGAGTTATTGGTTGGCCAAACTCCATTATATGATGAATATTTTCGTGATCGGACAAGTATGTCAACCTCGAGAAACCGTATATAACAAATTCTTATGTTTTCTTGGCAGCCAATTTTGGTCCATAACTCAACCCGACATCGAATACATATATAGACTAACCCATTTCCTAAAGTCAAATTCAAAGTTATTTAACTTTATCTTATTGAGAAATGCTATTTCTTATTTAAAAAATAATATTTCTAGCTGCGCTGGTAGAATATGTTAATAGGTTGAAATAAATGTGGCAGAACAAATAATAGACGAAAGATGCTGCTAATGGGCTGCTTAGCCCAATTCCCTTACTTCTGATAAAATCCTATTTGTCTAAATCCCTCTTTTGTGGGTCTCATCTCCATTTAAACGCATATGGGCAGCTCTGGTGGTAATATTTATATAAAGGCACTCTAAACAGATAAAAAAAAAGGAATCATTTCATTTAGAAACAAAATTACCTGCTTAAGAAATGGTGTTTTGTAAATCTTATCTCGAAAATGCCAATATAACGGAGATTAATGATAAAATCAATCTTTTGGAATTGATGGCTGAATAAGGACCTTATCTTATAAGGAAAACTCAACATAATAAACTAGAAAAAATCATTATTGGATTTATAGGAGGGATAATGACTTAAATGGGTAATATATTTTTTGATTTGTACACATTTGGTAACTGAGTTTATTTTTTGTTCATATTTATCCCTTCAACTTGTTAAACTGTACACATTCAATCATTTTAACCGGTTATTTCAGGTTAGCCGGTAAAAATGTTTTAATAGGATAATATATTTCTCATTTTGTATACATTTAATTCTTAATGTTTTTGTACACATTTAGTCATTTATTTATTTTTGTTGCAAAATATTTTTTTTTGTTTTTGTACTCATTCAATACTTATGAATATTTTATTTAAGTTTTTCTCACAACATCTTATGTGGAACAATCATTAACGAGGTTTTAGGCTTTTGATGTTTATGTCTATCGCATTCTCGACTATTTAGTTGCTTAGGTTATGTGTTTTGAACGTCATAACTTTTCCATACTATCTCGGATTTTAACGATCTTTATATCTATGCGTTTGTATTTTAGTCTACTACAACTTTCGTTTAAATTACTCTCGTTAAAAAGTAATATATTTTTTAATTATGATCTTTATATCCATATGTTTTTTATGAATGCATGTAAAGATGTTTTTTTATAAAATCGTAAGTAAAAACATATTATATTTTAACGGGAGTAATCTTAACAAAAGTTATATCAGACTTAAAAAACGAACACATAGATATAAAGATCGTTAAAATCAGATATCGTATAAATAAGTTATGACGTTCGAAATACAAAACCTAAGTCAAACCACAAGACCTATGCAACCAAGCAGTCGGTGCTGCGATGGACATAAACATCAACAGCCTCAAACACCACATCAATGATAGTGTCACGTTAGATGTTGTGAGAAAAAAAACCATAAATAAATCATTCATAAATACTTAATTGGTACAAAAACAAAAAAAAAAACATATTTTGAAACAAAAAAAAATTAAGGACTAAATGTGTACAAAAATATTAAGGACTAAATGTGTACAAAAATATTAAGGACTAAATGTGTACAAAATGAGAAATATATTACCCTAATAAGTCATTTTTCCCGGCTAAGGTGGAGTAATCGGTCATAAGGACCGGATGTGTACAGTTTAACAAGTTGAAGGAGTAAATGTGGACGAACGGTGACCAAATATGTACAAATCGAAGAATATATTACCCTTTTAAGTCATTATCCCTTTATAGTATCCTAGATGGCTAGATTTTAAAATTAAAACAAAAGTCGAGAATTAAATGAGTGGTGATGACGATGAAAACTCGCATTTTCTCCATGAAATTATGAAAAACAACATTAGTCGGGGATAAATCAACATTCTAACTATAATTGGATGCTGGAATTCTAACATAATTATAATAGAAGATGAAGTCTAGAGAGTTTTTTTCAAAATTATAAAATTCAATGAAATGGCAAGTAATTTTTTAAAAGTTCTTTCTCAAAATGAAGTTTAGTTATCTTTGTGTATTCTTCACTCGCTGATTTAGAGGTAAAAGTGATTGTGTGGGCTTATGGTTCTGATAAGGCCCAGTGGCATGATGGCTTCGCTTTCAATTTTTTTAAGGAATTAATCAGGAAAGGCAAAAGGTATCCAATGGTCATTTTAGTGAAATATACATTTGATTGTTTTGTACATACACTCTATAATATATATATATATATATATATATATATATATATATATATATATATATATATATATATAGAGAGAGAGAGAGAGAGAGAGAGAGAGAGAGGTTCATGTGAGACGGCCTAATTTTATGAGACCGTGAGACTCAATGCTAGCCATTCATTTGTAGATAAAACAAAAAATGTTTTTAAAATGAAAAACAATTAAAAACTTTAGAAAAAAATTTCATATATTATTTTTGGAATTTATATTTTCCAAAAATAAAAAATAAAAAACATACCAAAAAATAATAAAAATAATAAAAAAAAACATTTTTTTACATATTCTAGTAGAATAAATAGAATATTCTACACATCTAAGAAATTTAGTATAATATTTTAGGATTCTAAAAATCACATTAAAATATTTACAGTGTAATATTCTATCAGAATATTTCACGTATTTTCAAAAAAAAAAACAGTAATTTGTTTATTTGTTTTTATTTTTTAGGTAATTAAAGTTCCGAAAATAATAATTAAAAAAAGAATATTTGGATTTTTCCTTTTATTTTACATTTTAAAATTATTTTTAGATTTGGTGCATCAAAATTGTGTTTTTTTCTTAGACGTAGACAAGATAACAGAGCAGCATTTAGCAAAAACAATCAGCCTAGTACGAGTTCACATGAGATAGTTATGAATGTATAAATTTGAAGAACTATTATATAGTCTAATAAGGAAAAATTTGTAAATATGAGAATTTTAAGTTTTAATGTACTTATCTCTAGGGCTATGTAATCCATACTACACTTATTCCTGAGCCTAACATGCAACAAAAATAGAGAAGAAGACGTATTTGAGATCATATACAAAAGTTATAAAGGCTTGAAGATGGACACATAACTACTTTGTATGCTATCAAAAAGTTTACTAAATTTGACTTTAGGTTAACATTGTTGGCCAGTGAATTTAAATGACTCTTGTTATTTTAACATCTAAACTTATGGAGACTTTACGTATAGGTGAACCAATATGAGATTAGTATGTGAAAACACAATTAAGGGAAGCATCAAGGAGAAATTAAAGGGCTTTCATCATCGAACTTGAGATTTAAAAGTATTAGCTAATTACCTTACTTTATATGGTAGAGATATATAAGTTTAGTCATGTTTCATCAACCCTAATTTCGATAATGGTCTTCATGTGTGAAATAAGGTGAGGTTGGTCTCATGGACAATAATCATCTCTAATAAATGAAAATAATTTTGTCATATGTCATTCTCTCATACATTATGTCACATGTTATTTTGTCATAATTTTGAGATATTTATTTTTCACTTGTCATTTACTTCATTTTTCATTTTTCAATATATCATTAATTTAGTTTCCATAAATTAAACATACCATAATGAATATATTAATTTCAAATTTCAAACTTCAATTTCAATTTTAAATAAATTTACAGTTTAAACGTTCGTATTTAATATTTTGTTATAATTAACACGTTTGATACACGGGTCTAACAACTAAACACATTTTTTTGCATGTTTTTTTTTCATAATTTTTACTTATTTCAAATTCAAAATCAAATAAACTTTCCGTTTAATCATTCGTATTTAACATTTTTATTTTAATCAACTCGTATAATATACGGGTCTCACAACTAATTACCAATACAAAGCACAATAAATACATAGAAAATTGAAAATCAATATATACTAATAAATTTCTTCCAAAATATAGATAGAAAGAATCGGATCTTATTCTGATTCAACATACTTTTAATTCAACATACTTTTAATAAAGGTCTCATAAAGAAAACTTAACAATTTATAGTCAAAATAGTACTTGCAAATTACAAACCCTAGAATTACCTAAATACTATGTTCGGCTGATAAACTCCTGAAAATTAGGGAGTCTTCAACAAGATAAAAAAAATAATATTTATCCATATTTGAATCGCCCCCCATCTCAAATATATCAAGATTATCCTTCGACCACAAGTCTTCAGTAGGCTACATGTCTTTAATTAGTAATTGCTAATCGCACCAACTCGGTAGGCTTGTTGGTCCATCTTTCGGCCAGTATAACAACTAGTTGGTAAAGTAATTTGACTTATCAAATCATTGGGTTTGACCATAAAAATTTCTTATATTTCGCGATTTAAAACTAATCTAAATACTAAAAAAGAAAATATAAGAATGCATCTTTATATTACATAGAGTACACACTTTACAAAAGAGCCTAAAAAACTAAAAAAAATCAAACGGTTGATTCTTGATCTCATCAACCTCATCCATAATTTCCTTCCTGACCACAAAAAAATATGGATACTTCAGATCTTTTCTTCGCATATCCAACTGTAGAGATAGTAACAAGTGAAATTCCATAGATATATGCTTTTTGAGACACTTATATCTTAGATAATACAAATAAGGAGTGGTGGATTTAGAGATCTCCCTTGACACATGAAGCACATATGACCATTGTTGTCGAGATAACACATTTTATGCTTACATTAAATGATCAACTTGCGATTCATGTGGTGTACACTAGTTGGCACCCTAATATTGATGAGTGTTGTATTCCAAGGAAACGCATCCCTCTTTACAACTAGGCCAGCTAGATCAGCTATCTTGTTTGAACTGTATTCTAAATTGCAAGTGGTTGCTTTAGGGATAAGATTTATCCACTTGACTTTTAAGATCAGTTGTGTTAACTCCACTCATAGCTCACTTACATGTTTTCCCTTCTACCCCTCTATTATATTTTCTTGGATCACAAGGTGTTTCTCATGCTCGGGAAAAACATATAAACAAACAAATAACAATGGAGGCATAGGAAAATACGAAACTAGGGATATAAAGAACGTCAAAAATGATGTTCGTATGGAAAAATTATGAGCTTTCGAAGAAAACGAACAATCAAATAAGAGTCCTAGAGACTTGAAAGTGTAACGAAACTTCAAACGATTCTTTTGACGTTTTAAACCATGAATTTTCAATCTCGAACAATTTTCTCATAAACACCATTCAATCTAGTATTTGATTCTAGGACTAACTCATTTTGGCAGAAAAACCCCAAAATTACTATGGATAAGAATGAAATAGTCATTTCTAATTAATTTATTAATCATATCATAAATTAACAAATCATTTTATCTCTCTCCTAAAGTCATTTCTAGCTATTTCTTTTTATTGATGGAAATTCAAAAAGGATTTTATCATTATTCCATAAAGTTATATTGATTTAGTTTTATCCTTCACCAATTTAGTTATGACTTTCGGCACTTATTTCAATAGTAAAGAGTATGAAAATTAGTAGCTAGGATAGGGACACCCAGCTTAGATCATCATGTAATGTCCTGATTTTCAACATAAAGTTTTCATTTTTAATTATGCAAATATATCAGAGTATAATTGCAATATGCAGAAAACATGATGTGAATGCACATGTGTACAGTCGAGCCTTGTGCTTCTAATGATCTGAATAAGTACCTGAAAGAATTTGTAATCAAATGGGAAAGCACGAAGCTTAGTGAGTTCCACAAAATACCATATATCACAATACATACATGCGTAAAAACAATGACACGTGACCTTTCATCGGTCCATCGATTGGCTCACAACCTTTCGTCGATCCATCGATAATATGTGTATTTATACTTACGACATGTAAACCATTTCGTCGTCAACACACGGGTCTATAGGCTTCTTCCCTATCGCCGTTAGCCAAAAGACAATTTAGGGTTTAGCAAGAAACGGAGGGCTATAGGCTTCTTGGAAATAATAATTTTCATTAGCAAGAAACATAATATATATATATATATATATATATATATATATATATATATATATATATATATATATATATATATATATATATATATATATATATGGTATGATTTATCAAGTCATGTACATTATTTTGGACTAAAAAGACTTTTGTCTTTTTGCCAAAAGACATTTCATATTTTATAAAAGAGTTTACAAAATTTATAAACTTTATGGCTTCTTTTTTATAAAAGATGACTGGGAACAAAAGACATGGTCTTTTAATTTGTTTAATCAAAAGTAAGACATGTCTTAAAGCTTTTTTTTTTTTTTGGGGGGGGGGGGGGGGGACCTAGACTTCAGGGGACATGATGTGCTTAAAGTAGGACTTAAGGATAAAGAATTAGCTTTATGAATGCTTGAAAGCCTTTCATTGTGGCTATGCCAAGAACGAAATTTGTTCCTTATTTCTCTCATTCTTCCCACTTTTAAGTGTTAGATTTTACTTGCATATGCTCTCTTGAAGTTCATACTTTGGTTATGAACTTTAAGCTTAAGAGCTTAAGAGTTTTGCAAGACTAGCATCTGAAATCAAGTTGGATTATTGTTGGTGTCTCAAAGGTTCCACCTTCTCTATCAACTTCCAAGCATCCCCTAGAGGATCCAAAGTCTATAAAGGTTGTTAAAGTATTCTTCTTCTTTGGTGCGTGTTTTCTTTCCAAACTCTGTGTAACGCCCGTAGATCTGGGCTAGTCAATTTAGAGATAATAGGGTCGAAAATGAATTTTCGACAAAAGATTATCTAGAATAAATAATCTTAACCAAGTTGTAGAATATGTCTCAAGGGTTCCGTAGAAATAAAGAACGCTGAAATCCGAGTTATAACAAAGAAGTTATGACACGTCGAATTTTCGCGACAAAACTGGCACGGCACCGGGAAGCGTAAATAGTGAATTTACGATAGAGCGACTTTTAGCCTTAGCAGTCTAAACAAAATTAGTAGAAAATGTTAAATCGAGAGTGTCCGTAAAAAGAACGCTCAAATCTGACTTCGTATGAGGAAGTTATGATTTTTCTAAGATTTGGCATAGCAGTGCACGGCCCGAAACTCGAATTTTAGTTCGAGCGGTTTTTGGCTTACGTGACCTAAATGAGAGTTGACGAGCTCATTAATAGGAACTCAACGATAAAAAGACAGACGAAAACGGAGTCCGTATGAAGGAGTTACGAATTCTTCGCGGTCATTTAACAGTCTAATCTCTTCCTACTGTTAAATTTAAGATCGGTCAAGAATTAGACGGCGGAATAAAAAGGAAAGTTGTAGAATTTATTTTTACCTATGCGTGGATACAAATAACATAAAAAACGCAGCTCGTATGCGAAAGTTATGGACGAAGCTTAGTCTCTACTTTTCGAGCGTGGCAAATTCGATACAGTTTTGTAAATCCGGGATAGATTGAGAATTAGCCAACGAGGTCTAAATTAAAGTTGTAGTACTCATAAATACCAAGGTGTGGATATAAATATCGACAAAAACGGAGATCGTATGAGAAAGTTATGGATGAAGCTTAGTCTCTACTTTTCGAGCGCGGCAAATTCGATACAGTTTTTGTAAATCTGAGATAGAAGGAGAATTAGCCGACGAGGTCTAAATGAAAATTGTAGTACTCGTAAATACCAACGCGTGGATATAAAGAACGTAGAAAACGAAGCTCGTACGCGGAAGATACGGACGAAACTTAGCGGCTACTTTACTATAAAATCCCTATAAATAAAGGGTGAACCCTTCATTATTTCTTCACACCATAAGCATTTCTTTCTCTCTCTAACTTCTCTCTAACCTCCCTAAACCCCTCCCAAGTCTAGGGAAACTCCCTAGCACGAGAAGAAATCCCCAGAGCGCCCGACGGCTTCGAGAAGAAAAGCTTTCGGCTCGGAAACGCTGCTCCAGCGAAGCCCGGTTTTTAATAAAAACCCGCTGTAAGTGAGTTACGCCTATACTATATTTAATATAGATTTTATTTAATTATAGTAACATTGTTAGGACCTTAAAATAATTATTTAGGCTATTATTATGAGTTATATTGAGTGTTATTTAACGCTTACATAATCGTAATAATAGCTAGACTATTAATTAGTCTCGGCGAATAATAGACTAAACTCGACTTGTAATAATACTAGGTTTCGTCGAAGGAAATTTTTTTAAGAAGCGAAGCGCTGTCTGAGTTCGGAATCACCACCTTTTCAAGTGAGTGCATGGTCTCTTTCATCTTACACATAGATATGAAGTATTCTATATAAATTATGTGTTATGTGTGTGTATTATTTGAGTACTTGCTGTCTATGCTAGTTGAACGATTTTATACACGTTTTAAAGGATTTAAACGGTATATGTATTTTATATCTACAAAAATGTTGGGGTAAAACATGGGTAGATGTAATAGATGGAATATAATTTGGACGATGAGTTGAGAGGTGTTATAGACCACGAGGTGAGGGTGAGAGGGGAACGATGTGAGAAGCCTTTTCCCAAACGATGGCCCAGTCATTCAACAGGGTATGGATGACAACCACGGAATATTCTAGACAGTCCAGTGGAACACTAGCAGGCTCGCAACCTGTAGGTGTTGTGAACGATGTGTTCACTCGGTGTACTCTAAACCCTGACGATCATGCAGACTTGATGCCTAAACCCTGGTGATCATGCAGACTTGGTGCCAAAACCCTGGCGACTATGCAGACTTAGTGCATGTTGTATAAATTCTGGCGACTATGCATACTTAGTGCCTAAACCCTGGCGACGATGGACTTCGTGCCGATTCCTTAGGATGATCCTGAGGAATGTATGAACGAGGAATGGTTGATTCTTAGGGTAAATCCTTAAGAGTAAAGAAGATAATGGGGATGGGTAATTGGGTTGATTGTTTGATTGTTTGAACATAATAAATACATTATTGTGGGTTGGAAACCCTATGTACTCATCAGGTTTCCCAACCTGACCCACTCAGTTTATTTATGTCACAGGTGTTTTCATGAAGTCACATTACACTGAGAGATTAAAGAGATGTAGATCACTAGTAAGTTCTGTTTATGCTTATGTTTCTGTATTGACGATGACATCCCAAACATTTTAAAATAAATAAAATATGTTTCTTCGAAAATGTTTTGATAACGTATTTATCATGTTTTTTCTGGGAACAAATTCCGCAACATTTTTATGAAAAGAAGTACTCTGATTTTTATAAAGCATAAACAAAATTGGTCTTTTCTGGCTGTGAAAATGGGGATGTCACACTCTGCAAGAAGATCCATGGTGGGTATAAACTAGTTTTATGTTTATTCTAATTTTAAAGTCTTCTATTTCAAAAATCTCGAGTTTTTGAAACTATTTTTTGAATAAAACCCAATATTTCTAGCCCACAATTACTGAAAAATGCCTAACATACATACTAGTGTAATGCCCCATTTCTGGTACGTAATTGATATACTTTTATATCATTTGTATTAGTGACTCGACGAGTGGCAGCCCAAACTCGTCGAGTAGATGCGAGGTTGGGATGCGGGTTTAAGTAATCTACTCGCCGAGTCCGCGCTTAGACTCGACGAGTAGGTCGATCTGGATGAAAGCCTAATTAAAGGGTTTACACCCTATTTAAACAACATTATGAGCTTCAGGTCCAGCCTCCATCACCTCCAGATCATTACTTTCGATACCATAATTCCCTTTTGGAAAACTTGAGCTTTCTTAGTGACTTGGAGGTTTTTGGTGCATTGTGTATCTAGTAGAAGAGTTGGAAGGAAGAAGGATCAAGGGAGAAGGACTAGATCCAGGAGCAACATCAGTTTCTCTTCACTTTTAGGTAATCAAGCTCAAAACTTGACTTGTGGTTTTATAGATTTTCTCGTTTGCCCCTTTATGGGGTTTTGGGGTCAATAAGTTTGATCCATAAGACTTGGAACTCCCAAGTCGATTCACCTTCAGATCTAGACTCAAGAACCAAGTTCTTGGCATAAAGATGCAAGCTTTATGGCCATATTAGCCCATGCACCCTTTTAGACCTCATTTTGGGTCCTTAAAGCTTATACTTCCATGCATGCACGTAAAGTTCATAACTTTACGTGCTAGATCGATCTTAGAAGCCCAGATCTACCTTTTGGATGAAAGTTGTACACCAGAAATCGAGTTATGGACTTGGACAATAGGCGACTCGACGAGTTGTTATTGGAACTCGGCGAGTTCGGGGTTTCAGTCCCCAATCTGTTGTGGTTCAAAGGGACCCAACTGAGTGATAGCAAGCATTTAGACGAGTCCAGAGGAGTGATTCGACATATTGAGATATAGCCACAATCTGGAAACGATGGGACTTGACGAGTGTTAGAACACGCTCGATGAGTCCAAGGCAATCTCCTTACCCACAAGAACGGACTCGACGATTTGTTTATACAACTCGGCAAATCATAGTCTGGACATGTTCATATGATGAGGATGAACTCGAATAGTTGTTCATACAACTCGGCGAGTCGGATGAAGATTGAATCGAGGAGTTATAGAAGGAGAACTCGTCGAGTCTTTACTCAACGAGTAGAGCCGGGTAAGGGGCAGAAGAAAGGATAAGGACTCGGCGAGTTGGCGGCCCAACTCAGCGAGTTGGGACAAGTGGAAGTTGACTTTAACCAGGGGTGAAATAGTCACTTTACCCTAGGATTTGTTATCAGTGTTTGATTAAGTATCTTTATGGGAATTATAGCAGGGGAGTTACCGGAGCAGCAATCAGACAGTTCCTGATCAGCATTTCAGCAGTCAGCCTTACGAGGTGAGTTTCCTTCCAGTAGGAATGGGTCTACGGCCACAATACCGACTTGTTTAGATAGCAGTAGTTCAGTATGCTTGATGTCTTTGTGATTCAGGTTTGTGTATGTGTTATGTGTTCCGCGCTGCGGTTCGATGCAGTATGCATTATATGTGTTATTGTTATATGTTATGATTATGTTATGCTATGTTCAGTCAGTTCCGGACTCAGGTCCGATGCAGAGGGCGAGGCCCTAGTTAGTTACGGACTTCGGTCCGATGCAGTGGGCAAGGCCCAAGTCAGTTTCGGACTCCGGTCCGAGGCAGAGGGCGAGGCCCTAGTTAGTTTCGGACTTCGGTCTGATGCAGTGGGCAAGGCCCTAGTCAATTCCAGACTTTGGTCTGATGCAGTGGGCAAGGCCCTAGTTAGTTCCGAACTTCGGTCTGATGCAGTGGGCAAGGGCCTAGTAAGTTCCAAACTTCGGTCTGATGCAGTGGGCAAGGCCTAGTATGTGCTTTATTTGTTTTTGCATGGTATGTGGTAGTTTGGGGGAGCTCACTAAGCTTCGTGCTTACAGTTTTCACTTTTGGTTTCACGTACTTCAGCTCGCAAAGGGAAGGGCTCAGGTTGATGGCATGGCACACACCACAATTTTAGCCTGGGAGTTAGACTCTGATATTTTGACACGATCATGACTTCAGATTTGATTTGATACATTTATTGTGACATTTGAGATACACGACTTATGGTTTTGTTATATGATATTTGGATATTATGGTTTTAGTAATGTTTTCAAATGAAATTTTTGGCTTGTATTTTTAGGATGTTTCAAGTTGGTATCAGAGCCTTGGTTTAAGGGATTCGGGCACACTCTCGGGTGTGTCTGAACTCAAACTAAGGAAATGGTATAAGGTTTTCAAAAGAAAAACATTTTCGACAGAAACTTTTGAAAAGAAACTTAAAAAGAAAAGAGTTTTTGAAAAAGGAAAAAGGGTGTAGTACATGCGATCAGCCGAGCTCAAGTAATTACTCCCAAATTACCAATATAAGTTTATGTTATGATTATCAGTTTTAGTAGAACAGCATGCTATAATAGGACTAAGGATCTAGGAAGGATGCCTTATGTGCCTGCTATATGTGTTTCAGCTTTATGAGAATTGCATGCTAGTATCAAGTAGATAGTAGTAGGATAGCCTGTTTAGGTTATGCCTGATAGTAAGAGCTTAGAATCGTATGATAGTACAGATTCTTGTTTGAATAGAATTGGTTGGGTTAGATTTCCCTTTTTCCTGAATGCTACTTTCTTTGTGCTTTGTGGGACTATGAGCGATGGGAGTTGGCCATTAGGTGAATACATTACGTCACATGTGATCACAGCTGAATAATCTCAGAGTCGGCAGTTTCGGTGTCGGAGAGGGATCAGGTTCAGGCTCGGGGGTCGAGCATTTGGATGAGCAGACTAGGGAGTTCACTTCCTTAGAGATCACATGCAGCATACTTGATTAGACTCCTGTGATCTTTTGTTTGATCAAGGAGGGTATTTTGGAGCTTTTCGATGAGAGGATGAGTATGTTCCGAGCTGAGGTGGCGGCTATGATGGGGTCGCACACACTCACATTCAGGGAGTTTAGGGCTTGTGGAGCTCCAGATTATCAGGGGGCCCGAGACCCTATTGCGAGTACCAGATGGTTGGCTGATGTGACCAACGATTTCCGCACTAGCAGATGTCCCGAGAGGGACAAGGTCCGACTCGCATCCTGTATTCTGAAGGGCAGGGCATGTGATTGGTGGGAGGAGGTCGGACATGTCATCGGGGATGACGCAACTCTTGATGCTATGACTTGGATGGATTTTACGACCAGGTTAAGAGCCGAGTTCACACCTGTTATTGAGGTGCAACAGCTTGCTAGGGAGTTCCAGGATCTCCAGCAGACGACAGAGACAGTGGCAGAAATTACCGTTAAGTTTAGGGAGAGGGCTCTTCTCGTTCCTCAGTATGTGGCAGACGAGGAGAAGAAGAAGGCCCGATACCATGAGATGTTGAGGAGTGATATCAGACAGTTCATGAGCCGTTCCAGTTGTAAAACGCTGGATAGCATGATTGCGAGGGCTCGTGAGAGGGAGATTGATTTAGAGATGGAGATGAAGAGGAAGCCAGAGGTGGTATCTAGCATAATGAGTTCGGGAAAAAAGCCGAAGGTATCCAATCGCTGACCTAGGGGACAGCAGAGCCACAATCGGCGTGGCAAGTGTGGGAGGTTGAACTATGGAGTGTGTAAGGCAGGGAGTTCCGGCTGCTACAAGTGCAGTCGGACTAGGCAGGTGAGCAAGGATTGTACCGCTACTACCACTACGACTACCACCTCAGTATCTGATATGATTTGCTTTCAGTGCAATCAAAGGGGCCACAAGAGGTCCCAGTGTCCGAGCTTAGCAGCAACAGGGAAGGTGGCGGCACCTGCCCCTGCTACTTTAAGGATTATAGACGGCCGTCCGGGTAGAGTTGAGGTGCCAGTAGCGAAGAGTAGAGCTTTCCAGATGACAGCAGAGGAGGCGCGAGCGACTCCTGATGTGGTGACGGGTATGTATTTTCCTCTTATCTCTGTTTTTAGTATTGATTAATTCTCATGGTTATGTGTTTGTGTTTAGGGTCGTTCTTAGTGAACGGAATTTCAGCTACAATATTGTTTGATTCGGGGGCTACCCGATCATTTGTCTCGCTTGCGCTTAGCAAGCGATTTTGCAGAGTTCCAGGGGAGTTGGATTGCCCACTTGAGGTTGAGATAGCAGATGAAAGGACTGTCAGGGTCGCAAGAGTATATAAGGGGTGTTCGCTGCGATTATTTGATGAGCAGTTCTCAGTGTATTTGGTTCCTATTCCCCTGCGAGGGAATAAGGTTATAGTAGGTATGGATTGGCTGAGCCCCAATGGCGAAGTGATCGATTGTGAGCTGCAGTTAGTGAGGTTTCACACTCCTAGTGGTGGAGAGTTAGTGATTCAGGGCGAGAGGCCACAACGCGGACCGATTCTTTTCTCCGCAGCGAGAGCGAGGCGCTACTTTCAGCAGGGTTGCGTGGGGTACATCGCCTATGTTATGGATGCACGAGAGAATGGTAAGGTGACAGTTGATAATGTATCGGTGGTACAAGAGTGCCCAGATGTATTTCCAGAGGATTTTCCTGGAATACCTCCTAAGAGACAAGTTGAGTTCAGGATTGACCTGGTTCTTGGTGCGGCTCCGATAGCCAACGCACCATATCGGTTGGCTCTTCCAGAGATGCAGGATTTGTCTATGCAGCTGCAGGAGCTGCTAGACAAGGGTTTTATCAGGTCAAGTAGTTCACCATGGGTAGCCCCAATCCTGTTTGTGAAAAAGAAGGACGGGTTGCATCGCATGTGTATAGACTACTGGGAGTTTAACAAGGTAACGGGGAAGAACCGTTACCCACTTCCGAGGATAGATGACTTGTTCAATCAGCTTTATGGAGCATCTTGGTTTTCCAAGATTGATCTACGGTCCGGATATCACCAGATGCGGGTCAAGGATGAGGACGTGCAGAAGACCGCTTTTAGGACCCGATATGGTCATTATGAGTTCGTGGTGATTCCGTTTGGGCTCACCAACACTCCATCCGCGTTCATGGATCTCATGAACCGCATGTGCAAGCTGATGTTGGATCGGTCTATGATAGTATTCATCGACAACATCTTGGTCTATTCCAAGACTGAGGATCAGCATGAGGAGCACCTGAGAGAGGTGCTATAGACACTAAGGAGGGAAAAAATTTTCACAAAGATCTCCAAGTGTGAGTTCTTGTTGCGCGAGGTGCAATTCCTTGGACACCTCGTCAACCAGAAGGGTATACTTGTAGATCCGGCCAAGATAGAGGTCGTTATGCAATGGGAGATCCCGAGGTCTCCATCTAAGATTCGAGGCTTCCTAGGTCTGGTAGGGTATTACAGGAGATTCATTCAGGATTTTTCCAAGATAGCAGTACCACTCACTCGACCGACTAAGAAGTCAACGACGTTTCGCTGGGGTCCTGAGCAGCAGTCAACATTTGAGACGCTCAGGAAGCGACTGTGCAAGGCACCGATTCTTACCCTGCCAAAGGGAGTGGATGACTTTGTAGTCTACTATGACGCTTCAATCACATGTATGGGAGCAGTGTTGATGCAGCAGGGGCATGTGATAGCTTATGCCTCTAGACAGTTGAAGCCTCATGAGGCTAACTATCCGACACATGATTTAGAGTTGGGGGCAGTGGTGTTCGCCCTTAAGATTTGGCGACATTACCACTATGGGGTCTGTTGTACCTTTTACACAGATCACAAAAGTCGGAGGTACCTTATGGATCAGCTGAATTTGAACATGAGGCAGCGTCGATGGTTAAACGTAGTAAAGGATTACGACTGTGAGATCCTTTACCATCCGGGCAAGGCCAACGTTGTGGCTGATGCTCTGAGCCACAAAGCAGTGGTGGCCCCAATCAGAGATATATGTCTGAGGATGACAGTAATTACTCCATTGCTGGAGCAGATCAAAGAGGCACATGTTGAGGGCCTGAAGGAGGAGAGGCAGAAGTGTAAGAGGATCGTGGGCCGAGTAGCTTCCTTTGATTATGACAGTCGAGGATTGATGACCATGCATGGGAGGGTCTGGGTACCGTACTGGGGCGGGGTACGAAAGGTGTTGATGGACGAGGCCCACAAGTCTCGGTTCTCCATCCATCCGGGGGCGACAAAGATGTATAGAGATCTTCACCCGATTACTGGTGGCCCTGCATGAAGCGGGATATAGCATGGTATGTAGAGAGATGCCTGACCTACAAGAAGGTCAAGACAGAGAACCATAGACCCCACGGAAAGATGTAGCCATTGGATATTCCCGTGTGGAAATGGGAGAATATCACCATGGATTTCATTACTAAGCTTCCCAAGACCGCACGTGGAGTTGATTCGATTTGGGTCATCGTGAATCGGTTGACCATGAGTGCGCATTTTATACCGATCCAGGAGAGCATCTCGGTTGAGAAGTTAGCCGATATTTATGTGCAAGAGGTAGTGGCACATCATGGAGTGCCTGTTTCGGTGGTGTCAGACCGAGACGTCCGGGTCACTTCCAGGTTTTGGAAGCGGTTTCATGACGAGATGGGAACTCATCTTCATTTCAGCACCGCTTTCCACCCTCAGATGAATGGGCAGAGCGAGAGGATGATTCGGACTCTTGAAGACATGCTTCGGGCATGTGTCCTAGATTTCAGTGGCATTTGGGATACATATCTTCCATTAGCGGAATTTTCGTATAACAACAGTTACCACTCCAGTATTGACCGTCCTCCCTTTGAGATGCTTTATGGGAGGAAGTGTAGGACCCCAGTTTGTTGGGGTGAGGTCGGTCAGAGAGTCATGGGAAATATGGAGGTGGTATTCAAGACCATAGAGTTGATACAGCAGGTCCGTAGCAGGCTTCAGACTGCACAGAGTCGGCAGAAGAGTTACGCCGATAAGCGGTGCTCGAACTTGGAGTTCCAGGTGGGCGATATGGTCCTCCTGAAGGTGTCACTCTGGAAGGGTGTCATCCGATTTTGGAAGCAGGGCAAGCTGGGCCCCAGATTCATTGGTCCCTTTAGGGTTTTGACCTGGGTGGGTCAAGTTGCATATCGGTTAGATCTTCCGGCAGAGCTCAGCCAGATCCACAACACTTTCCACGTTTCTCAGTTGCGGAAGTGCTTAGTGGATGAGTCAGCAGTTGTACCATTGGGGGATATTCAGGTTGATGGCAGCCTGAATTAAATCGAGAGACCCGTTGCGATCTTGGATCTAAAGACAAAGACCTTGACGAACAAAATGATTCAGCTAGTAAAGGTTCAGTGGCAGCACCGCAAGGGCTCGGAGTGGATGTGGGAGCCCAAGGAGGAGATGAGAGAGCACTACCCAGAGTTGTTTACAGCGACAACAGACTTCAAGGACGAAGTCTAAGATAACTGGGGGAGAATTGTAACACCCCGTTTCTGGTACGTAATTGATCTACTTTTATATCATTTGTATTAGTGTCTCAACGAGTGGCAGCCCTAACTCGTCGAGTAGATGCGAGGTTGGGACGCGGGTTTAAGTAATCTACTCGCCGAGTCCACGCTTGGAGTCGAAGAGTAGGCCGGTCTGGATGAAACCCTAATTAAAGGGTTTGCACCCTATTTAAACAATATTATGAGCTTCAGGTCTAGCCTCCATCACCTCCAGAGCATTACTTTTGAAACCCTAACTCCCTTTTGGCAAACTTGAGCTTTCTTAGTGACTTGGAGGTTTTTGGTGCATTGTGTATCTAGTAGAAGAGTTGGAAGGAAGAAGGATCTACGGAGAAGGACTAGATCCAGGAGCAACATCAGTTTCTCTTCACTTTCAGGTAATCAAGCTCAAAACTTGACTTGTGGTTTTATAGATTTTCTCCTTTGCCCCTTTATGGAGTTTTGGGGTCAATAAGCTTGATCCTTAAGACTTGGATGTCCCAAGTCGATTCACCTTCAGGTCTAGACTCTAGAACCAAGTTCTTGGCATGAAGATGCAAGCTTTATGGCCATATTAGCCCATGAACCCTTTTAGACCTCATTTTGGGTCCTTAAAGCTTATACTTCCATGCATGCATGTAAAGTTCATAACTTTATGTGCTATATCGATCTTAGAAGCCCAGATCTACCTTTTGGATGAATGTTGTACACCAGAAATCAAGTTATGGACTTGGACAATAGGCGACTCGACTAGTTGTTATTGGAACTCGACGAGTCCAGGGTTTCAGTCCCCAATCTGTTGTGGTTCAAAAGGACCCAAATGAGTGATAGCAAGCATTTAGACGAGTCCACAGGAGTGATTCGACATATTAAGATATAGCCACAATCTTGAAACCATGGGACTCGACAAGTGTTAGAACACGCTCGACGAGTCCAAGGCAATCTCCTTACCCACAAGAACGGACTCGGCGAGTTGTTTATACAACTCGGCAAGTCATATTCTGGACGTGTTCATATGATGAGGATGAACTCGAATAGTTGTTCATACAAATCGGCGAGTCGGATGAAGATTGAATCGAGGAGTTATAGAAGGAGAACTCGTCGAGTCATTGCTAAGCTCAACGAGTAGAGTCGGGTAAGGGGGCAGAAGAATGGATAAGGACTCGGCGAGTTGGCGGCCCAACTCGGCGAGTTGGGACAAGTGGAAGTTGACTTTGACCAGGGGTGAAATAGTCACTTTACCCTAGGATTTGTTATCAGTGTTTGATTAAGTGTCTTTATGGGAATTGTAGCCAAGGAGTTACCGGAGCAGCAGTCAGATAACTCCCGATCAACATTTCAGCAGTCAACCTTACGAGGTGAGTTTCCTTCCAGTAGGAAAGGGTCTACGGCCACAATGATGCCCGTTTAGATAGCAGTAGTTCAATATGCATGATGTCTTTCTGAGTCAGGCTTGTCTATGTGTATGTGTTCCAGGCTGCGGTCCGATGCAGTATGCATTATATGTGTTATTGTTATATGTTATGATTATGTTATGCTATGTTCAGTCAGTTTCGGACTCAGGTCCGATGCAGAGGGCGAGGCCCTAGTTAGTTACGGACTTCGGTCCGATGCAGTGGGCAAGGCCCTAGTTAGTTCCGAACTTCGGTCGGATGCGGTGGGCAAGGCCCTAGTCAGTTCCGGACTTCGGTCCGATGCATTGAGCAAGTCCCAGTATGTGTTTTATTTGTTATTGCATGGTATGTGGTAGTTTGTGGGAGCTCAATAAGCTTCGTGGTTACAGTTTTCAGTTTTGGTTTCAGGTACTTCAGCTAGTAAAGGGAAGGGCTCAGGTTGATGGCATGACACACACCACAGTTTTAGCCTGGGATTTAGACTCTGATATTTTGACACGATCATGACTTCAGATTTGATTTAATACATTTATTATGACATTTGAGATACACGACTTATGGTTTTGTTATATGATATTTGGATATTATGGTTTTAGTAATGTTTTCAAATGAAATTTTTGGCTTGTGTTTTTGGGATGTTTGAACTAGCATGTATTTCTAACAATTCATATATTAGCAGACATAACAAATATGGATATTTTGGGAATCACTTTCCTTCCTGAGCTTTAGCTGACTGTACACATCATATTCTGTTCTTTTAAATAAAGTTCTTTTTCTGTAAAGGATTTTCTAAGATATCCAGATCCTTAGTTTGAGTTTGGAATCACACGAGTTTTCATCCAATTCTCTCAAACCAGGGCTTTGATACCAAATTGTAACGTCCTGGTTTTCAACATAAATTTTTCATTTTTATTTATGCAAATATATCAAAGTATAATTATAATATGCAGAAAATATGATGTGAATGGGTGTATGTACAGTCATGCCTTGCCCTTCTAACAATCTGAATAAGTACCTGAAACATTTGTAATCAAATGGCTAAGCATGAAGCTTAGCGAGTTTGTAACACCCAGTTCCAGTTAGGCATCACTTATGAGTTATCAATTAAGTCTTAAACAATAAAAATCTTGGCCACAACGTGATCATGTGTGCGACACGATGTGGCGGTCCTAGGGAAGAACATGTATCTCATTGGGTATCACGAAGTGACACATATTGGTCACGACATGACAACCCTGCATGCAAAATCCCTATTTTTGGCGTTTGTGCCCCTATTTAAGGGAAGTGAGGGCTAGGGTTTGCACACCCTCAGCACCCATCACCTCCCTCCACCCTCAACAAAATCCTAATCCTCAATTGTTAATTGTGAGCTCCTTTTTGGTTATTTCTAGCCTAGAAAAAAAGAGAATGATTTTTGGTGCATCATCTTAGCTAGCAAGCCTATCCCTCATCATTTTGAACTGTATTAGGACCCTTGTAGGTCGTCAAGCTCTTTCCTTTTTAGCTCAAGCATGTTAGATCTAGAGTTTTGTCCATTTTCTCAATGTTTTGAAGAAGTTTGAATGTTGGAAACTCATAAAGTTGACAACTTAATGAGTTCTTAAGGTTCCTTTGTGATCCCTTACTCTAGATCTGGAGAGTTAGTGAGTTATGAGTCCATGCATTAAATTAGATCTCATTTTTAATTCATTTGGACCTAGCTTGTGTCCAATACATGCACTGGACATGCATGTCTAAAAAGAAATGATTTTTATGGTTCTTTGGGATGGTGAAAATGTTCTAGAAAGTTTGAGTGCTTGGCTTGAAGGATTAAGAGCTTAGAGCATTAAGTTGTCTAGAGCGATCCTCAAGACGTGACAGGTTGGTTGTCATGATGTGAAGATGGTCAGTTTCATGGTTATTTTGTCCTCACGTTGTCGTGATGTGACCAAAGGGTGGTCACAGCGTGGCAACCAACTGATTGACCTTCGAGTCTTGACTTTGACTTTGAACATTGACTTTTTGACAAAATTTAACTTTAGGTCAATTTGAGGGTTTTTAGTTGTAGTTTGAGATCCGGTCTCTATTTTTTGTATAGGTGACCTGTAGTGTAGGTTATTGTATATGTGGTTAGTGTTGTTATCTACTAGACTGCAAAGTGAGTTTTCTCACTATACTTTGTACCGCAATATGTGTCCTTGTTTGTAGAATGTTGTTATGTTGTAGTGATCTGTTAGACTGGTAGATCTGCTATGATTATATGTGCTTTCTTGTTATAGTTTTTTACATATGTTGACATATTGCAGTTGGGTTGAGGCAGTACGTCTTTGTGTTATAGGCCTTCAAACCCAGGGGCAATCCGGTCTTGTGATGTGGGCACGAGGGCAATCCAGTCTTATGATTGTGGTCCCAAGGGCAATCCAGTCTTATGACTGTGGGATCGTTGGCAATCCAATCTTATGACTGTGGGCCAAGGGAAAATCTATTTTTACATTATGGTTCTGGTGTGCATACATTGTATATGTATTATTGTGTGGGTTATTTTGGGGGAACCCAGTATGCTTTGTCTTACAGTTATGGATTTTAATGTTTTCAGATAATTCAGATGACCAGGGCAAGGCGAAGGCCTAATCGTACACATCCTCCTGTTAATTATGTTTTGAGAAATTCTTTTGATACACCTTTGCTTATCTTATGGTTTTATGAAAATGTCTTTTAAAAATAAAATAAAATTATCATGGTTCTTAAGATGTTACAAGTTGGTATCAAATCCCTTGTTTCATAGAATTAGATGAACACTTATGTGATTCCAGACTCAAACTATATATTTGTAAAAGATTTTTCATAAATAAATTGCAAATAACCAAAGGAGAGGATGTGATGTGTACAATCAGTCAGAGCTCAAGGAAAAGCTATTCCCCAAGATACCTACACTTTATTTATATGTATTGATGTTATGTTAGATATGCATGCTAGTTTATAGGCTGGGGATCTTCAGGAATTGCATGATAGAATTTTGCCTAATTTATGATGCTTGATAGCCTAAGGGAATTCTTGATATGCTAAATGGAACTGCCATTATTAATGTAGTTGCTTACTGTATGCATCATGGTTGTACATAACTAAGATTTTGTAGCCTGAGAATATTTAATTTAGCCTTATTTCCTGTTCATTTTCTGGTTTGGGCTTAAGGTAGAATCAATTATTCGACTCTCTCTCGAATCCATCATTATGTATGATTAGCATATACTAGGTGGTTGCAGGGTTAGCGGAAGTTTCATGAGTGGGTGTGGTTGTTATTGTTGGATTAATGTCTAAGTCCGTAACTATAATTGGTAAGACTTGGCCCGACCCGGCATGGTCCATTTGGGTTGCATGGCATCATGCGTTTGGATAGACTATAATGAGAGAAATAACACTTAAGGTTGGTTAATATATTATAAGTTCTAATATATTAATAAGATTATTTAATTAGTATTGATCAAGAATTAATCTAGTATTAATTAAGTGATCAAAAGAAGACTAATTAAATATATGGGTTGATTGTGTAATCATCCATACTTATATAGTGAGCTAATGCTCCATGGATTGTCAAGTTGGGCTAAAACCCATAAGATGCTCCATGGTGTATTTGTACCCATGGATCTTGGAAATGAAAGGCCATGACAATTAGGCTTTACATGGTGTAACCCTAACAATATAATGATCTTATTCTTGGAGCAAAATCGGCCACTATGTGTGAGAAAAAAGGGCTAGCCAATTTCATGAAGTGTGTATGTTCTCTCAAGTTATTCCAAGTGTATTTGGTGTTGTGTGAACCATTTGAGGTGTCACACTTGGGGCACTACACACTCAAGCTATATGAAGACATTCTACATCAAAGAGGTATGTAATTCGAACTTGATATATTCATATGAATCAATGTTATTATGCTAGTTAGGATGAATACCTTGGAAACTTCATATTTGCATGTATATTAGAGAAAAAGATAGATCCAAGGTATTTAGGGTTGCATGTACACTTAGGAGTGTTAGAATGCTCAAAACCCAATAGTGGTATCAGAGCCTAGGCTTGCTTTCTCTTATACTTGATGCAAATACATTTTTCGAAGCCAAGAAGTTGTCCAAACAGAAAACTCGACGAGTTTCTTCAAGAAACTCAATGAGTTCATGGTTTATTGTATGAACTCGACGAGTTTTGGCCCCTGACATCTTACTTTCATGTTTCTTGGCTGGAATGGGACTAGGAACATTACACTAAGCTGTTTATGAACTTGTAAACTTGTTTTTGATGTGGTAATGTTCATGCTAATCCAACTTCAAAGATAATTGTCAATAAATTCATGTTTTGTATTAGTTTAAAAGTTATGCTAATTACATGAAAAAGTTTGATGTGAATTATATTTGTTCATATGAGTTGCTTAGATTAATAGATAAGTTAATTGATTATGTGTTTTCAATCCATTTTAATCTAAGAGATAATTCTAAAATGTGTTTGTGTAACTTGTCCTCAAGTTACATGAAAGGTCACATTTAAGTCTCTTAAAACTTATAAAAGATGGCAAAGGTTACAAAAATGAAGCGTCTTGTTCTCATTAAGTGGTTTTATGACTCCATAACTTGTCCTCAAGTTATGGAGGTTCAAGAGTCACTTCATTAAGTAATAAAATGTGTAACCTTAATTAATTCCATAAGTTACAAAATAAAGAAAAGTTACATTCTTTTATTAGTTTAAAGTCTTCCATAACTTGTCCTCAAGTTATGGAACTTGAAGAGTTTTTTAATTAAAACTACTTTAAACATATAAGTTATGGAATTAATTAGTTTTGAATAGTTTCAAAACTTGACCTCAAGTTTTGGAATTTGAAAAGTTTTCACTTATGAATAATTTAATTCCAAGTTAGCCCTTAGAATTTTAAAAGTTAAAATTCAACCCTTATACTTTATAATATTATAAGTTAATAATATTTATATATATGTATAAGAGTAAAGGCAGTCTTACCGTTAGTAGGCCTCATTCACGAAGCCAGTCTATAAGGGGGTATAAGGTTAGTGCCTATAAAATGGTTGTTTAATAGGTGTCCACTCTCACCCACCGCTTCCTTGACCGGTGGAGGGTCGTTAGCCGAACGGGTAGGACAAGGACTAGATTCTCCCTTCATTAAAAGTATTAATGATAAATACTAAGTAACTAAACTCTTATAAATACTCAGTGTTAGTTACTTAGGAAAATGTGAATAAGGTGCTAATCCATGAAATTACACTTTGCACTTTGTTTAAGCCGTTAGTGGAGCATGTGTGGTTAACCGGCACACTAACCTGGACTTAACAAGGTAGGCAAAGGGTAACTTAATATTTATCATAGTATCGGTTGAGCGTGTGTGGTTAACCGACACATCAATTAAGGGGTAAATATTAAGGGTACCAAGTATATTTGCATGGTTACTTCACACATTGTTTTGTGATCCTCTGCATCCCAGTCACAAAACCTGAAGGGCACACTCGAGATTGAAACATTCCATTGAACAGTTCAATGAATCTTAAAGAATCTAGGAGTTTCAAAAACCAATTAAAACCTAATAATACATTTCTTTTATCTTGGTGGAAATTGGTGAATCGTCATTCACCTACCTTCAAATATTTTATAGCTTGGATTACGACATCCCTCTTCCGAGTTATAAAATAGTTTGTAGGGTCCTAGCCCTAGTATTTCATATTGGGTGTTATATTAAGGACTTTTAATCAATTATCTTGAGTACAGACATCTATGATCCTCCTAAATCTCTTGGAACTTCACTTCTTCCACCTCCTCCAATTATTCTCCCTATCCCACAAGTTCAATGTCACTCAAGCCCTATTGAAAAGGCAAGGTCTAGGTGTGCTCACATCTTGGAGATGAAGTCACATACTGACAAGCTAGGAGAGTTGGGTGTCAAAGTCTTGAGAAAGTTGGATGTCCAATCACTTTCTAAGTCACATAGTAAGTTCCTTTGGGACTCCTATGAAACAGACTATGAAATGACCCTTAATGATCTTATCTATTTGCTTGGTGCTGCTGAATCAGTAGGACTGGGAGAGAAAATTTGATCAACTTCCCAAACTACCATGGACATTGACAATGGTAACATTGGATATCTAGAAAAACCTTCTCTTCCCAAGGAAAGGGATTGACCATAGTCAACTAGGTTGACCAAATGGTAAATAGAAAAACTAAGTTTGTGATAGTCCCGCGTACCATTACCAAAGGGTCCATATGTTTATATTGCCAAAGGAAGGGGCATTAGTTGCGTAGCTGCCAATTTTACCTAAGGATGTTAAAGTCAATAAGTTTGACCCTACTTCAAGTAAAGTCCACTGTCTAACTCTGCTAAGTTTCTATTCTGAGATTCTTTATACATGATGTGACTGGGTCACATGTTGATGTTTTTAAGAATCAAAGAAAAGTGAAGAAACTTAAAGAAAGAATATGTTGAATCTGATCGTGTAGATGGATTTCTATCGCATAGTTTGAAGATCGGATTCTTGAGCTACTTCTTAGGAGTTATGAGATATTGCTTAGGAATAGATATCAACAAAGTTTTCATGCACTTTTGCATTGTAAGGATAGTTTTTCCGCAAAGTTTTTAAAATAAAAGGAAAAATTTTAATTTTAAAATATCCTTACAGTGGCATTTGTGAAAAAAAAAAACTTTGTTTCTTATATGATTCCATTGATAGCAATATTGGAAATATGAATTTGATTCTTTCATTTGTGGTAGTATCTAAATTTACCAAATAAGGAAAGATTTTCATCACCCAAGTTTCAGTTGGATAGAAACTTGGAATCATGCAAGTTGTATGATGAAAGAGAATTTTCATCTTTGGAAAATTAAGACTAATTCCTTGTTCACATGTTTAAGTGAGTGAAGTAAAGGACTAAGGGATCGAGTACACATTCTTGTGCACTGGTCAAGTCCACCACAAAAGATAGATAGACACTATTTGTCATAATTTACTAAAGCTCAGTAAATATGGTTATACTTACAAGCTTAAGTGTAATTGTGAGACACTGGAAAAGGTTGCAATATATGGCAGAGCAAATAAGAAGAATCAAATTAGGTAGAAGGATAAAAGTTTCTCAAATCTGAAAAGATGGGAGAGTACTTTAGTATCATGATATACGATCGTCTTAAAGATTAAGAGACCTTATCACAATTCATCCTCTAAGTGCATTCTGATAGCTAAGAAGAGGAGTTATGAATTGTTGAAGTGGTTAAATCAAGAAGATGATTCATACTTCATTCCAAAAACAATTCTTAGAGTTATACTCCAAGATTGTAACTTGAGTGACACATCTTAAAGTAGGTTTATTAACACTAGTCAAATGTAAGAGTAAAAGTGTCCTACTCTTGTACATTTGAAATTGGTAGTTGTGATGTTTTGGATAAAACAAAGATCAACTTAGGCCAATTGTGTGAAGTGTTTGTCTTGATAAAGAATCCGCACTATCTCTTGAATATTTTACAAGAAAGTCTTATATGTCAAGAGGACAGTGGGAGCCTTAAAGGTCTTGAAAGGCTCAAGAACTAATCAAGAATAAAACCTGAAGTTCTTCACTAGCACACGACTTGAGGTTTATAACCTATCGTGTTGACATATTATGTGCCCATTCCAGTTAAAGTTGGCTTTGCATATGAGTTCTTAGAGTTCTTAATTTGGTGCATAACAACTTGGAAGCAATGGCAAGCCCTTGAGCTGCCAGGTGGTAAGAAATTAAGATTGAGTTCAGTCCATATGAGTTTGAATTTGTCATTATCCTTGTCTTGTGACTATTGTTTTGACAATTCACGTGAATAAGAACACATACACCATTAAATCTAAGTTTCATAAGGTTTCTCTCCGATTCATGAAAATGATGGTGAGGAAACACTTTGACTAAGTAGATTTTAGCTAGATAGCAATTGTGATATTTGCATTCTCAAAGTCGTTAGTGGAGCATGTGTGGTTAACTAGAACACTAACATGGACTTGCAAGAAGTGGCAAAGGTCTAAACAATCAAGACTATGATTACGACATCCCTTTTCATAGTTCTTAAATTTGTTTAGACACACCTGTGAGCTATCTAAGATAAGGTGTATGATTTTGATAAAGTTTTATCAAAGCAATCTAGTATCAGAAATCTGAACTTTGGTAAAAAAGTCAATAAAGTATTGTTTCTAGAAGTTCAGTTGATTTCTGAGTACATGTCAAAGCTAGTGGGAGCATAAGTGTTATGCTAATAATCATCATGTTAGTGGGAGCATGATAATTATGATAAAGGTTGCAAGTTAGCACTATTAATTATAGAAAACAAAAGGTTTCAATTGGGAAAAAGTTGTTTTGCTATAATTAAGGGAGATAAAATTATACTTCATCTCAAATATATAAGCTTAGATCATGAGATTTTAATCAAATTTAGTCAAGTATATATATGAATGATATGTTGGAATGGCTCAACATAAGAAAATTCTATATATGGATCCATTATTTGCGTTCTAAAATTCGATTATGATTACGGCATCCCTTTTCATAATCTGAATTATGAGAACTTGGCATATGAAATGGAAATATTATAGCAAAAGACTGGTATAGTCTTTATGTGAGACATCATGAATCGTGTCCCATACGCTTCGGATATAGGATCGATTACATGTGCTATATTCATCCTTTCTAAAATTTTCCAAATGCCTGGGGCATTAAGAAGGGAAAAGGTCTAGAATTGGATATGACTAAAAGGATTAAGCAATTGTCGAGGACAATCTAAGGTTTACCAAAGATTGGTTGCTCAGGGACAGTTGGAAGTATAGTGTTAATTGTTAGAAGGACCATATTGACATATTCTGAAAAGAGGCAACTCTTGTTCAGAAGTGATAGTCAAAAGGGGAATGTGGAAATGATCCCATTAGTGGAAGTTATTCAATAAATCTGTGTAAGATTAGGAAACTTAATGCAAGAAGGATGTTTCCAAGGAATTGATCTCCTTTGGAATGCTCTGTAATGTTTGTTGTCAAGTCTTTGTGACTTTGTGCATAATCATTACAAGAGAATCATTGCATATAAGTTTAGAATCTAACAAATTTCGGTAAAATGGCATGAATTAGGAATTCCTGTATTTGCCATAAGAATTTGGGAGTGTGAAATTAGAATCATTGAAATTTTGGTCAATTGGTTTAGTTCACAAAGTAAGGATCATAGACAAACATGGAGTGCATACTTGGTGTATGATAAAGCTATTGTTTAGAAAAAAAAACATAGTGTACATGCTTGGAGCATGGGACAACTATTGTTTTAATTCAAGAATAAAGTTGATAGCTGAAACAGTATGCAATGAATAATGTGTAATCATATGGTGATAAATAAAAGGTGTTTTATTTATGTTCATAGGTTTTGATACCATATTGGATTCAATTATTATTGTGTTTCACTTTTCATGTTTTGACTTCCCGAATAAACTGGGTTATTCTTCCAGAATGACTAAGTTATTCAAACCATCCACAGTCGGTCATATGTTGGAAGTAGATATGAGTCAAGATTGTCATGGGTTGGGCTTATAGAGGACTAAGATGTTGGACAAGGTGGTGCTACAACACTCATGAGTGCTCATAAGTACTGAGTATTGGATTCAACCCGCGCTCATAGGAATCACTTCATGGATTTTATCACGAGTGATCATGAGACGATAATATCTTATATTCTTCTAACCTAGAGATATGAGTTGTTACTATGAGTTGGTTGTACATTGATTACACGAAAATGCATTGGTAACTCGATGTTATAAAACGTGCCTTTGTGTATGATTCAACAAGTAATAGAACAAGACATATGAGTTGAAGTTTATCCATTCCTTTTACCTTCGGGATAAAAGCGATATTTGTGGGCCCCTTGATGATTTAATGATGATACATGTGAGTGCTTGGCCAAGCCAGGACTGATTTGATTTGTTCAATCAGTCAATCATCATGAATCGGAAATCGGGAAACAACAAATGGACAGAGAGAATGATTTATAATCCATGTCTCAGTCCAGAAGCTTTTGAGAGCTACGATTGCTGATCGGTTCCTAAAGTCATACGCAATAATAGTTTTAGACTTATCCAAGTGGGAGACTGTTGGATTAATGTCTAAGTCCATAACTATAATTGGTAAGAATTGACCTGACCCGACATGGTCCATTTGGGTTGCATGGCATCATGCGTTTGGATAGACTATATGAGAGAAATAACACTTAAGGTTGGTTAATATATTATAAGTTCTAATATATTAATAAGATTATTTAATTAGTATTGATCAAGAATTAATCTAGTATTAATTAAGTGATCAAAAGAGGACTAATTAAATATATGGGTTGATTGTGTAATCATCCATACTTATATAGTGGGCTAATGCTCCATGGATTGTCAAGTTGGGCTAAAACCCATAAGATGATCCATGGTGTATTTGTACCCATGGATCATGGAAATGAAAGGCCATTACAATTAAGGTTTACATGGTGTAACCCTAACTATATAATGATCTTATTCTTGGAGAAAATCGGCCACTATGTGTGAGAAAAAAGGGCTAGCCGATTTCATGAAGTGTATATGTTCTCTCAACTTATTCAAAGTGTATTTGGTGTTGTGTGAACCATTTGAGGTGTCACACTTGGCGTACTAGGCACTCAAGCTTCATGAAGACATTCTACATCAAAGAGGTATGTAATTCTAACTTGATATATTCATATGAATCAATGTTATTATGCTAGTTAGGATGAATACCTTGGAAAGTTCATATTTGCATGTATATTAGAGAAAACATAGATCCAAGGTATTTAGGGTTGCATGTACACTTAGGAGTGTTAGAATGCTTAAAACCCAATAGTTATTAAGTCAACAAGTAAGGGATTAGTATCTACCTTTGTATAGTGGATATAGGGTGTATGTGTATCCTAGTTGTTTGGGCCTACTGGCTAGGGAATTCGTGATGATCCTTTAAGAAAAATACGGGTAGGTGTGAAAGGTAGTATGGGTCTGTACTACTGGAAGCACATGACTCGTATGCATGTCAAGGAAGCACATGACCCGAAAAGGTGATGACATAATGCGATTAATTTCTCGTAGGTTAAATCTAGAGAAAATTTTCACTCAGTTTGTTGGAATGACTGTTATATATATCGCTTTTTGGCATCATGTAATTTTTTTTCCTGTATTTGCCTTTGTAATCTTTTGTATAAGGCTAGACTATAACTAGCCTTCATAATAATATGTCGACTGTTTAACGTTCAAAATAAAAATAGATTGAAATTTAAGGTGGAATGAATGGTGTGAATCATTAATTCCTTACCCAGGCCAACATTGGGTATATGTGGGGTGTATGACCGTACTATCCTAGGGATGTCAACGGGACCAAACAGGAGCGGAAATAGTTGCCCCCGCCCCGCCCCCGAAATCACTTGTTGCCCCTGCCCTGGTCCCGCCCCCGGATCCCCCGTTTACACAGCCCTCGGTTACCTCCATCGCCTCCGGTCCCACCCTCATTCCCCCGATTTATAGGCTTAAAATTGTATTTCTTTTTGCTAAAAATTGCTTTGTTTTAGGCTACAAAGACTATTTTTAATAAATTTAAAAGCTTAAAACCTAATCATTTAGAAACTAAAAATTAAAAATCCAACATTACGAATCCAACATTACAAAACGACAATTCCAACAATCTTAGAAAGACAAATGCAAAATACGAAAAATCCAAAATTACAAATATAAAATACCAACATGTCCAAAAATTTATTACTAGTTCACTACATCTTCAATATCCATTAATTCCTTCGACTCTTCATTCATTGACATTTGAATACACACCCTAAATAAATAACAAAAATAATAATAAAATAAATTGTTATATTAGTCTATTCAATACAAAACGACAAATTTAACAATCTTACCTCAATTCCCTCGTCGTCTTGATCGGAATGTAAATCATCACCATCAATAACACAACCTAACCAAGAAAAAATAAATAAAGGTAATAAGCAAAATATATTAAAATGAATAAAACAAATAATGGTTCTAGCAAAGTCATGCATACCTTTTTTACCCGCCCATAGCAAATTTTGAGTGCATATGATAGCTTTAATTGTTAACAGAAGAAGTCTACTCCTATGTGGACCAACGATTCTACCACTTGTAGAAAGAGAAGACTCTAAAGCAACATTGGAGATAGGAATGGCTAATATGTCTTTTGTAATCAAATACAATGTAGGATACTTAACCCCATTTAACTTCCACCTACCTAACACATCAAACTCATGAATCCGAGGTAAAGTGCCTTCCTCTAAGTACCTTTCTAATTCATTTTTTACAAAAACTTCACTAGTAGAAGAATTCCATGAAAAGAAAGCATCGAATGAGTCCTTGTCACTTTCGGGAGCTGTATCTCGACTAGAAGTGGGCTTACTAGTAATATCATCATTACTTGCTTGACTCATATCGCAGATGTATATCTTCACAAATTTGTCGCACTTTCTAAATTCATTTTTTGCATTATCTACTCCATAGATAAAAGGGAAAAAATACTCTAGGAGCTTCATCTTAAACCTTGGATCCAATATCGTCGCCATAGCCAACACCCCGTGACTTTTTTTCCAATACTCATGAAACTTTGTAATCATCGTGTTTTACAGTCAACAACTAGGTTTTTTTCACACGAAACATTCTCAAACTTTGCACTTTTTTAAATGTATCAAGCGTTTGGATGCAGCTGTCCAAAAACTACAACTGTTACGCACTTTCTCAATCCCATGTCTAAAAACATCCAACCCACTCCTCACAATTAAATTCAAAATATGCACAACACATCGCATATGAAACAAGCTTCTACCCAAAATCAAGCTATCAAAAGGAAGTTTGTCTACCATCAAATCTATCATGCAATTATTTGTTGAACAATTATCAACAGATAAAGTTGATAATTTTCTATCTATGTTCCAATGCAACAAACTATCCATCAACACATTAGTTAGTTTCTCAACAGTATGGGAACATGGCACATATATAAACCTACCAGTTAACAAAATAAAATCAATTTAATTAAAGAAAGCATAATGATAGATTAAACAAATTAATACAAATTAAGTATTACCTCAAAAGACGACTTTGTAATTGCCAAGAATCATCAATGAAATGGGCTTTCATTGTCATGTATCCTTTTTTCGGTAGTTGGCAATCCACATGTTTGTAGTTATTGTAATCCTACCTTGAATACTCTCCAAAAATGCATCATCATTGTCTTTTCCTCATCGTACACATCATGACATCAGATCTAGCCGTGTTTCTACAAACAGGCCTAAAAATGGTTGGAGCCCCTGACAAAAATCTCTAAAGCCTTCGTGTTCAACAATTCTAAGTGGGTAATCTTGTTTTGTGATCATTTTAGCAAGATCGGTTCGCGAATCGTCATAATTAAACTGATGTGTTGCTAAAATTGATTCCCCACTTTCATCTGTCCTAGATCTTTTTTTGGTTAACTGACTCTGAAAATCATCAATTTTCTTTTGGCCATTTCATATTTTGCATGACTTATGGTGAGTATGCATCCCGTTGGTTCCATGTTTGGTTGTATAAGTAATTTCCTTTCTATAAATTAACTTCTTCATAGGTGAAATGACGACACATTGGAGATATAAATTTCATTTGTTTTTCGTTACAGTTAACTGTAGAATTTTCGGTATCATTAACCATGTTTGAATCATTGGGTTGATTCGGCTCTGCTGAAGACATGATTACAAAAATCTGAAAATGGTTCACACAAATATAAAAATCAACATTATTTTTTCATAGAAATAACAAAATCTCATCCTAGGATCTCCCTAGGGTAATCTCCACCCCACCCAGTCCTCAGCTTCAGAAGGTTTTCCCATCAATGTCAACTAGCTACCTGATGAATATAGCCACATGCAACAGAGATCAGATAATCCTTCGAGTAAAAGACTCGTCCCTAGAACGGTTAGACTCATACAAGAGCTGTGCAGTAGGGTTAAGTCTATCCCTTTGAGATTATCCATCTTGTGCCACATGCGACTCGGCATATTCATTTAGTAGCTAGCTCACATTGCCAGGAGTCCCACAAAGCACAAAGCAAGCAGCATTCAGACAATGGAAAATCTAACCAACATAATCCAATCAACCCATCCTATCCTCTAATTAGGCATCTGTACTAGCATGAAATTCAAAGACTCATACAATCAGGCATAACCTAAGCAAGTTATCCTACCATTGGCTGATCAATTCTAACATGCAAATCTACAAGCTCATACACATATAACAGGCAAATAAGGCATCCTTCCTAGATCCTTAGCCCTAATCTAACATGCAATTCTCATAAACATATCATAGCATAAACTTGTATGGGTAATTTGGGAGTACTTACTTGAGCTCGGTTGATTGCATGCACCACACCCTTTTCCCTTTTCAAAATTATTTTCTCTTTTCAAAGTTCCATTCTCTTTTCAAAGTTCGTTTTTATAAAAATGATTTTCTTTTGAAAATTTTCATACGAAGTCCTCAGTTTGAGTTCAGACACACCTGAGAGTGTGACTGAATCCCTCAAACCAACGCTCTGGTACCAACCTGAAACATCCCAAAAATACGGTCCAAAAATTTCATTTTTAATCGTTAATAAAAACCATAAGGATCATTCACCATATCCAAAATCATAAAACATGTATCTCGTAAATGTGATAACAATTGTCAATATATCAAAACCATATGTCCACATCAGAGTAAACCATCCCAGGCTAAAAGTTGTGGTGTGTGTCATGCAGTCATCCTGAGCCCTTCCCCTTGCTAGTGGAAGTACCTAAAACCAAAACTGAAAACTATAAGCATAAAGCTTAGTGAGTCTCCCCAAACTACCACATACCATACATATAAGCACATAACAACATACATTGGGCCTATCCTGCTACAACGGGCCTCGCTCAACATCGGACGAATCCGCCAACAAGCCCCGCTTGGCATCGAGCCCCGCTCGGTATACATATATGTTTCTATCAGGCTCTGTCTGTCTATGGGCCCCTGTAACGCCCGTAGATCCGGGCTAGCTAATTTAGAGGCAATAGGGGTCGAAAACAACTTTTCGACAAAAGATTATTTAGAATAAATAATCTTAACCAAGTTGTAGAATATGTCACAAGGTTTCTGTACATATAAAGAACGCCGAAATCCGAGTAATAACGAAGAAGTTATGACCCGTCGAAGTTTCGCGACAAAACCGGCACTGCACCGGGAAGCGTAAATAGTGAATTTACGATAGAGCGACTTTTAGACTTAGCGATCTAAACGAAAATCGTAGAGTATGTTAAACTAAGAACATCGATAAAAAGAACTCCCAAATCTGACTTCGAATGAAGAAGTTATGATTTTTTGAAGTTTCGGATTAGCGGTGTACAGCCTGAAATTCGAATTTTAGTTCGAGCGGTTTTTCGCTTACGCGACCTAAATGAGAGTTGAATATCTCATTAATAGGAACTCAACGGTAAAAAGACAGACGAAAACGGAGTCCGTATGAAGGAGTTACGAGTTCTTCGCGGTCATTTAGCAGTCTAAATCTCCTCCTACTGTTAAATTTAAGATCGGTCAAGAATTAGCCGACGGGGTCTAAATGAAAGTTGTAGATCTTGTTTTTACCTACGTGTGGAAAAAAACGTCAAAAATGGAGCTCGTATGCGAGAGTTATGATTTTTCTAAGTCGAGAGGCTGTTGTGCGAAATCGGGTGACGTAGCGCAATCCTGGCCGTTGCTTCCTCCCCAAGGCTAACCACCAGATGGTGACACCTGGCCATAAAACTCGACGAGTTCGAGGTAAACTCGATGAGTTTTGGTGATTTCCAGCCTATAAAAAGGGTGTCGGGGCATCCTCATTTCTCACACCTTCCAACTTCTCTTTCTCTCTCTAGAATCTCTCTCTAGAATCTCTCTCTAAGCCTCCTTAAGCCCCCTAAAGTCTAGGAAAACCCCCTAGCACCCAAAGGAATCCCCGAGGCTCTCGAAGTCCTGAGAAAAGGGGTCTTTCGACTCGGGAACGATGCTCCAGCGAAGCCCGGTTTTCGAGAAAACCCATTGTAAGTGAGCTACGCCTAACCTATCTTTAGTTTAGCTTATGTTTTAATATAGTAATGTTATTAGGACCTTATAATAAGTACTTGGGCTATTATTATGGGTTATATAAGTATCGTTTAATGCTTATATAATAGTAATAATAGCTAGACTACTAATTAATCGCGGTTATCGTTAGACTAAACCCTAGTGGCAATGATACTAGGTTTTGCCAAAGGAAAAGTGTGTTAAGAGTAACGAAGTGCTGTCCAAGCGCCGAGTCACCACCTACTCAAGTGAGTGCATAGTTACTTTCAGCTTACACATAGATATGAAGTATTTTATATAAGTTACGTGCTATGTGTGCATATTATCCGAATACTTGCTATCTATGCTGGATGAACATTGTTATACATGTTTTCAATGATTTAAATTGTATATGTATTTTATATCTACAAAATGTGTTGGGTAAAACATGGGTAGATGTAATAGTTGCTGTGTGACGAAATAAAATAATGAGAGGCCTCGTTATAGATGTTATTGATGAATCAGTCATCTAGCGGAGTATAGATGACGACCACAGACTATTCTAGACAGTCTAGTGGAACACTAGCAGGCTCGCAACCTGTAGGTGTTTATTTGAACTGTGTGTTTATTTGAACTGTGTGCTCACCAGATGTACTCCATCCCCCACATGGTTGCCTTAAGGACATTTATTGCTGAGGAATCCCCTTAGTAGTAGTGTCCATCCCGATGATAGTCCTTAGACTAGGTCCCTAGTGTTAGATGTCTTAGGAACGTAAAGTGAGGATAACGGGAATGGGTAATCGGGTTTGTTTGGTTTGATAAAGTTAATAAACTTATTTATTGTGGGTTGAAAACCCTATGTGCTCACCAGGCTCCCAAGCCTGACCCACTCAGTTTTATGTATTACAGGTAGTGGCGCTTGAGCATAGATATGATGTTTGGACGAGGGATTACGGATATAGGCCTGTAGATATGAAATAATGTAGTAAGGCTTATATTGTACTGTTTATGCTTTTGATCTGTACGAACACGACATCCCAAGTCTTTTAATGAAATACATTTCTATGGAAATGCTTTTGATAAATCTTTATCATATTTTGTTTTGGGACAAATCCGCAACACTTTTATTTAAAATGTTACTCTGATTTTTAAACAAAGCATAAACAAACTGGTCTTTTCTGGCCGTGATTTTGGGGATGTCACAGTTGGTATCAGAGCATTAGTTTAAGCGAACTAGGAATATGGATTTATTTCTAGACTTAAACTTAGAATGCTAAGCGATGATTGTGAGGTGTGAGCACTAGATTATTTTAGGAATTATGCCTAAAATGCTTTATGTGCTAAATGCTTTGTACCTGATATGCTATTATTTGTTCAGATCTATGGTTTGTTGCCGACCGGATCTGGAAACCTTATGTGTTTAGGATTCTAAACGTACGACTACGATATTAGAACTAGCATATAAACGTTTTGGAGTGATAAGGATGATTTAACCGTCAATCCTAAGTAAAGATCTAGATTCACCTTATTCGGTGTATAGATCAAGATGGTAAGGACCCGTAGTGGAAACGTGAATGCGAGTGGGAACCAAGATCAACCCCCAGTGATTGAGCAAATACCGGTTGTGGTAGCCGCTGCTGAGCCAATAACGATGGCCGGAGTGCAAGCGATGATCCAGGCAATGTTGGATCGTCAAATGGAGGAAACCAGGCGTTTGCTCCAGCAAAATCGAGAGGAAGCGACCATTCAGATCGAATAGCCCGAGTTGAACGAAGGGCAGACTGAGGAAGGAAACTACAGTGGGACTGTTGGTCAAGTCAACCCACCAATAATTCGACAAAACAACCAAGATGAAAAAGTCGAGAGGAATGGATGCAAGTACAAGGATTTTCTGACTTGCAAGCCATCGACTTTCACTGGAAAGGAGGATCCTATCGGGGTCATGGATTGGATCTCGGAAATGGAGTTAGCTTTCATGACATGCGGTTGCAGAGGGAAGCTACAGACCACATTTGCAGTGCTTCAGTTTTGAGGAGGCGTTGTACGTTGGTGGAACACCTTGGGGAAGACTCTGAGCCCCAACCAGCCCCTGCAACTGACATGGGAAGAATTTATGGTGCAATTCAAACGAAAGTACTGATCAGCTCAAAACCTGCTCGAGCTAGAGAACCAGTTTCTAACCCTGAAGAAGGGGAGCATGTCAATCGATGAATACACGAACAACTTCACAGAAAAGATGGAATTTGCCTTGCGTCTTGTTCCGGATGAGCTGCCGAAAATTGATAAGTACGCAAAGGGATTGCCATGGGAGTATGCGGTGCCAGTGCGTCAGGCACCTACCTTGGAGGCAGCTATCTGGCCTGCCAAGTCTGTGGAGGATATGATCAAGGGAAGAGCCACCAACAAGACCGAGGTTGGTGAAAAGAGGAAGTTTGAGGGGTCTGCAAAGCCCGATGAGAGAAGCAAGACCAGTACCAGGAAGTTTAGAGGAGGGAGTGAAGAAAGATGGTGCGAGAAGTGCAAAAAGAAACACTCTGGAAAATGCGGTGAGGAGGTGACTTGTTTCAAGTGTGGGAAGCATGGGCATTATGCCAACGAGTGCAAATTCAACAAAAGGGTGTGTTACGAATGTAATGAGGAAGGGCACTTCAAGCAAGACTGCCCAAAGAGAGAGGGGGATACAAAGCCGAATGTGCCGCCAAAACCAAAGGCAAGAGCATTTCAAATGATCCTTCATGAAGCAGATGACAATGCGAGGATTCAGGAGGGAAGGCTTGACATCCGAAGGTCGAGTTATGAAGTAGCCATAGAATCATATGATGTAGCCTGTTAGAGGCATAGTCTAGGGTGAACTTGAACACCTATGTAATAGTTTCAAGGAATAATAAAAAAAAACCTTCGTCTTGATATTTGATGTGTTAAGCTGGTATGTGATTTTCTTGTGTGGTGACTTGGAAAACTACGGTACAATACTTGGGACGAGTATGAGTAGGTGTGAATGGTAGTAGAGGCCTATACTACCGAAAGCACAGGACTCACACTTGGATCAGGGAAAGTCACAAGGTTACCAAGAAGCTAGTAATTGATTTCGTTTTATTCAAGTATGTCGTTACCATTGTTTCGGTAATGACTAAGAAGATTTTTGTTATCCCGACCCTAGTGTTCATATCCCATTGAGTCCGACTACGATGAGTAGGTTACATGGTTCAGAGAACCAAGTTTGATGTAGCGTCCGAATTAAACCAAACGATTGAAATCAAAGCGATCAATAGAAGTATCGCGCTCGTTGTTAAAGAAGTTGGTAGCCAGAAATGCCTAATGTTAAAGTGTGATTATATCACATTAGAACATGAAGGAAGGCATAGTCTGTTTTAGAATTTAACTCTAAAAGACCTGAGTCTAAGCGATGCAACATACGATAATAGGTCATTAGAATATGACACATCGATCTATAGTAGTAATAAAAGAACTCATCTCAAGTTTGTATCCAATAAGGATCAAGATTGTGACTTAAAGGTCATAATTAGTCTAACCTGAGGTAGAGAGCAGGTGTACGATCGAGTACTGCTTACAGTCAATGAGTCTAAGAGATAGACTTGAAGGAATATAGAAGTTATAATTATTACCTAGGATGAAGAGATGACGTATGGGGTCATTATACGAGCCCTGTTTCGTTGATGATTACGGGACGTAATCATCCTAAGGGGGAGATAATTGTAACGCCCGTAGATCCGGGCTAGTCAATTTAGAGGCAATAGGGGTCGAAAACGACTTTTCGACAAAATATTATTTAGAATAAATAATCTTAACCAAGTTGTAGAATATGTCACAAGGTTTCCATACATATAAAGAACGCCGAAATCTGAGTTATAACGAAGAAGTTATGACCCGTCGAAGTTTCGCGACAGAACCGACACGGCACCGGGAAGCGTAAATAGTGAATTTACGATAGACTGAGATTTAGCCTTAGCGATCTAAACGAAAATCGTAGAGTATGCTAAACAAAGAACATCGATAAAAAGAACTCCCAAATCTGACTTCGTATGAAGAAGTTATGATTTTTCGAAGTTTCGGATTAGCGGTGTACAGCCCGAAATTCGAATTTTAGTTCGAGCGGTTTTTGGCTTACGCGACCTAAATGAGAGTTGAATATCTCATTAATAGGAACTCAACGGTAAAAAGACAGACAAAAACGGAGTCCGTATGAAGGAGTTACGAATTCTTCGCGGTCATTTAGCAGTCTAAATCTCCTCCTACTGTTAAATTTAAGATCGGTCAAAAACTAGCCGACGGAGTCTAAATGAAAGTTGTAGATCTTGTTTTTACCTACGCGTGGAAAAAAAACGTCAAAAATGGAGCTCGTATGTGAGAGTTATGATTTTTCTAAGTCGAGAGGCTGCTGTGCGAAATCGGGTGACGAGGCGCAATCCTGGCCGTTGCTTCCTCCCTAAGGCTAGCCACCAGATGGTGACACCTGGCCATAAAACTCGACGAGTTTTGGTGATTTCCAGCCTATAAAAAGGGTGCCGGGGCATCCTCATTTCTCACACCTTCCAACTTCTCTTTCTCTCTCTAGAATCTCTCTCTAAGCCTCCTTAAGCCCCCTAAAGTCTAGGAAAACCCCCTAGCACCCGAAGGAAGCCCCGAGGCTCCCGGAGTCCCGAGAAAAGGGGTCTTTCGACTCGGGAACACTGCTCCAGCGAAGCCCGGTTTTCGAGAAAACCCGTTGTAAGTGAGCTACGCCTAACCTATCTTTAGTTTAGCTTATGTTTTAATATAGTAATGTTATTAGGACCTTATAATAAGTACTTGGGCTATTATTATGGGTTATATAAGTATCGTTTAATGCTTATATAATAGTAATAATAGCTAGACTACTAATTAATCGCGGTCATCGTTAGACTAAACCCTAGTGGCAATGATACTAGGTTTTGCCAAAGGAAAAGTGTGTTAAGAGTAACGAAGTGTTGTCCAAGCGCCGAGTCACCACCTACTCAAGTGAGTGCATAGTTACTTTCAGCTTACACATAGATATGAAGTATTTTATATAAATTACGTGCTATGTGTGCATATTATCAGAATACTTGCTATCTATGTTGGATGAACATTGTTATACATGTTTTCAATGATTTAAACTGTATATGTATTTTATATCTACAAAATGTGTTGGGTAAAACATGGGTAGATGTAATAGTTGATGTGTGACGAAATAAAATAATGAGAGGCCTCATTATAGATGTTATTGATGAATCAGTCATCTAGCGGAGTATAGATGACGACCACGGACTATTCTAGACAGTCCAGTGGAACACTAGCAGGCTCGCAACCTGTAGGTGTTTATTTGAACTGTGTGTTTATTTGAACTGTGTGCTCACCAGATGTACTCCATCCCCCACATGGTTGCCTTAAGGACATTTATTGCTGAGGAATCCCCTTAGTAGTAGTGTCCGTCCCGATGATAGTCTCTAGACTAGGTCCCTTGTGTTAGATGTCTTAGAGACGTAAAGTGAGGATAACGGGAATGGGTAATCGGGTTTGTTTGGTTTGATAAAGTTAATAAACTTATTTATTGTGGGTTGAAAACCCTATGTGCTCACCAGGCTCCCAAGCCTGACCCACTCAGTTTTATGTATTACAGGTAGTGGCGCTTGAGCATAAATTTGATGTTTGAACGAGGGATTACGGATATAGGCCTGTAGATATGAAATAATGTAGTAAGGCTTATATTGTACTGTTTATGCTTTTGATCTGTACGAACACGACATCCCAAGTCTTTTAATGAAATACATTTCTATGGAAATGCTTTTGATAAATCTTTATCATATTTTGTTTTGGGACAAATCCGCAACACTTTTATTTAAAATGTTACTCTGATTTTTAAACAAAGCATAAACAAACCGGTCTTTTCTGGCCGTGATTTTGGGGATGTCACATCCCCGCCCTCTATGCTCATACAAATAATAACATATAACCTTTTTAGTACATAAAAGTCATACACAATACTATAACTGCTAGTCTTAAGGCCCCATCTATCATGGGCCCCGCCCCTACTCTGCTAATAAAGAGATATAGATCCTCGTCCACACTCAGCTAGTGATGAGATACAGGACCCTGCCCACACTCACCCCCTACCAGGCACATACAAGTATCACAAAGACAACAAGGATAATTGAACATGCATTCCTTCATCGGGTACCACCCGGCATCGAACCTTAGTTCGGAAACATACATATAACCTTCCTCGGGCCCTGCCAGGCATCAGACCGAAATTCGGAAACATATAACCTACATCAGGCTAACCTCGACATCAGACCTAAGTATGGCATACACTAACATACATAAACATGTCGGCATTGGTGCCTTCGACACGTTCCTACAGAAGAAAAATCACCTCACAAGCTGACTGCAAAATCCCATGAATAAACCTCCCGCTGCTAGCTAGAAAATCCCCAACTGCTGATCTCTCGACTCCCCGAGCTATCGTTACCAACATAATACTTAGGGTAAAATGACCATTTTACCCCTGGTCAAAGTCAACATTCTTGTCAAAGTCAATGTTCTGGGTTGGCTCAACTCGCCGAGCTGCTCCATCAACTCGCCGAGTTCTATAAAATAGAAAACTAAAATCGCGATCTAACTCGTCGTGTCATCCCCCCTGACTCACTGAGGTCCCTTGCTACTCGTAGTCGTGACAAAACGAGTCAACTCATCGATTCCCTTCACAGACTCATCGAGTTCTTCCTTAAACTGGATCGCCACATAACGACTCAACTCGTCGAGTTCCTCTTTTGACTCAACGAGTTCCTCTGTCTGTTTGGGCTATCTTAACAAATTAAGCCTCTACTCTCCAGATCCAAACTCCATACTTCTTCTACATGCTGAAAGTGACCTCTTAAGGGTAAAGTTTCCAACTTTACCCATTAATAGTCCTTATTAATGGGTTTAGCTTAAACCCTAGTTCTTTAGGACATAGATCTTTGTCCAAAAGCCATAATACACCAAACCAAAGCATGAAAACCGAGATCTAGGTCCTAGACACTAAATAAACATGTAAAGCTTTTGGGTGTTAAAAGGCCAAAATAACACCTTAAAGCTTGCATGGGGCTTCCATGGTCATAAAGTTTGCATATTTATACCATGAAACCCCTTCTATACCCCATATCTGAAAGGTAACTCACTTGGGACGTCTATTTCCCAAGGACTAAGCTTCTTGGATCAACCCCCCCCCCCCCAGAAATTAAGAAGAAAGAGATTTATATACTAAGAAAGGTTGAGACCTTCTTACCAGAAAACAAAGACGATGAGGTGTTGTTTCTAGATTTACTAACTTCCTTCTGAATCTCCAAGCTTCTCCTCTTCTTCACAAGCCTCAAATACCCAAAATTCACTCAAAATGACTCACAAGCATTAGGGTTTCAAGATCTAGTGTTTGGACAATGGAGGCTGGAAATAGGGACAAACCCTAAGTCATAAAGTGTTTACATAGGGTACAAAATCCGAGATTTAGGGTTTCCCAAACCCAGTCCAACACGTCGAGTTGGTCCCCTCCGACTCGTCGAGTTGGTCTTCCGAAAACACGCGTGACTATCGTGTCTACTCATTGAGTTCTCACCCTTTAACATGAAGAAATGACTTCTTGTATGGAGTTTTCTTTCCTCATTTAGCCTTCTGGTTTCTGGGTGTTACAATTCTCCCCCACTTAAACTGGGCTTCGTCCTCGAACACCGCTATGTCACAACTAGCATTCTTGGGCTAGGAAATTATGTATGTAAGTAATTGACTTTTGATGTAGCTATAGCTCTAAGTTAAAGTTATACATGTTATTCATTTCAAAAACCACTATTCGAACCAATACTCACCCGTGGAACCTAAAACATAATTCAATACATTTCATACACTCAATTTTGGGTTGTAACCCTAATTTTCTAGTTCAAACATCTAAGGGCCAAGAATCATTTAATAGTCCTAATGGGTCAATAAACCCACAACCTAACTATTTTGCAATTAAGAACACACATTTGGGCCCTATTTGGAGCCACATTCTCTAAGTAAGTAACTTTGGGCCACAAAAACCCATTTATGGGCCTTAATGGGCCGCAAACATTATCATGAACATCATTGGGCCGAAAACCCATTAACCTTGCTCTTTTTGGCCGTAAACTCTCACAAGGGCCCCAAAGGGCCGAAAATCCTTATTTTGCTAACATACTCTCGATCTTTACATGCATAATTTAAGCCCAACACCAAATTTCTTTTCTTTCCCTCCCATTCTTGGTTTGAAAATAAAACAAAAAAAAAGGAAAATTAATGAAGTTTGATCTAAGCTTGACAACTCCTTATTAACCTCCATGTTTCAAGGTAATCACATACTTCTAAGAAGCCATTGTCCTCTATGCAATAGAAATTGATCTCTCTCCTCTTTTCTCTCTACTTATGGCCAAAGGATCCCACACCCCTCCACACTTCAACCATTTCAATCTCTAAACTCCTCTATGAAATCTCAAAGAAACCTCCCATTTCCCTCTCCAAATTCGTGTGAGCTTGTGTGTAAGTCCAAGGATACTTCATCAAAATCCATCCATTCTTGGTAAGCTACTTTCTCATCAAGGTGTTTAACTTCATGTTCATGTTAAACTTACTTCTTTTAACACTCCATTCCATGATCCATTTACCTTAGAACCCCATAAGTTCGAGATCTACTCAAAGGAGCTTGCTAGGGCCGAAATATCTCTCTTTTCTTCACCAAAACCGATCCATCACCCCAAAGTGAGTTCATACCCCCTATTTTCGGTTTTTACTATGTTTTGGGGGAGGATACAAGTTGGTTTGTGTAGATGTATGTGTTTGTGCATGGTTATATGTGTTTTCCATGTTATATGTTGTGCTTATGTGTTTGGAACATCTTAGATTTTGAAATATCTACCAAAATATAGTGATATTTGTAAACTAAAACACCTTATGCAACTTATAATGAAGATGAAAGGATTAAAACATGTTAAGGGTGTTTGAAACTAAGTAAAATCATGTAAAGGGCTAAAAAAATTTGACAAAGTAAACGCAAGTGAGGATCCTTTTGTCAACTCATGGTTTTAAGAGGACTAAAAGAGTCATTTTTAAATAGAAGTGGGTCTTTATGATATTCATGGTTTTAAAAGGGCCAAAAGTGTAAATTTTCACAAAATAGGCCTCAAATTGGGCCTTCACGGTTTCATGGACTAAACTTGTAAATTTTTGGTTTTTATGAATTAAGTTGTCATTTTAAACTAATTTGAGCCAAAAATGTAAATTTTCAGTTAAATGAGCTGAAAGTGAAAATTTTATTAAACTTGGGCTAAAAAGGTTAATTTTTGTGCATTTGTACTGAAAATGTCAACTTATATAAAATTGGGCCGAAAATGACAATTCTAACAAAAGTGGGCTAAAAATGTCATTTTATTTTGAAAAAAACCCTTAAATGTAAACCTTGTTCTTAAGGGACTTAAAGCGTCATTTTTACTAAAATGTCCATTTAATTGTAAATTTTCGGTCTTATGGACCAAAAATGTCTTTTTACAAAGAAAAATGGGCTTTTTATGTCATTGGGTAAACAGTTGAGCTTAAATGATCAACGTAATAACAAACAAAACAAATACGTCACTTACACTTTTAATTGGGCCGGAATATACCTTACATGCTTATTGGGCCTTAGTGGCCCATTTGCATGTTTAAGTGGGCCTGGAATACACATTGCATGTCCATTGGGCCTTTGTGGTTCAATTACATGCTTATTGGGCCTGGAATATACATTACATGTTGTTTGGGGCTTTGTGGCCCATTTACACGCTTGTTGGGCCTAATAAACTAAAAACATACACGGAAACAATATACATTGTGCAATTCAATATTCACATAAATTCAGTTAAGACTCTTGTAAGACATTTCATTTGTTCACACCTATCTAGTGTACAATCGTAGCCGGTAGTTATAACCAGAGTCTCCAAGTGGGAGAGCAAGAGTTTGTGTATAGATCTATACAAGGTTGACACCCCACACCTGAGCTGTTCGCTACAGTTAGACTAGGTCAGTCTAGGGTGACAAACCTTACCTTAAACAAGTCGGCGTCTGAAAAACGTCATGACGGGCGGACCAGTCATTATCAAGTATGGTTATAACGACTCACAAAGAAATTAACTCCACTATAAAATTTACGGAATACATATTTGATTCTACAATTACTATTTTATACAAACACCAACTCACGGTCTTGGGTTTTAATACTACCACACTTTTACACATAGAAAATATCGTATTTTATGGGAAAAACGTACACTATACATCACCTGCTACTTACTACAGAAAATATCAGATTTTCTGGAATACTCGCTTTATACATTTTCAAAACAGGAAACACACATGCATTAATACGTGACTTGATACAATACTTTTAACCGTTTTACAGAATATATCGGATTTTCTGGTGTTTAAAATTTATACAAAAATTTTCATACAAACATGCTTATGAACTCACCAACATTATATATGTTGACGTTTTCAAAATAACTTGTATTCTCAGGAAATCGTTAAGCATGTGGGCATCAAGAATACGTGGAAATTTGTTGCATTTTTTGCTATTATAAACCTTTATATTTTTGGATTAACTCTTGTAAACAATTACAATGATGTAAACTCGGTATGGTTGTATTGTTGTACGTGTAATGATGATGGTTGCCTTGTTTATATTATATTCACTATGATCATATTACAAGATGAAGTCACCCAACCCATGGACGTTTCCGCTGTCTGGTTCGGGGTGTGACAGATTGGTATCAGAGAAATTTTTATAGTGAACTGGCATATCTAATCATACAAGATATTCAACTATAAATACATTGGGACTAAAATACTTTGAACAAAAATAAAAATCCATACCTATGTGTACATTTTAGGGTATTATCACAACAAGAAATAGTAAGAGTCTTTGGGGGATTTGAACATTGTGGTTAAACCCGGACAATTATGTAGTCGTATTAGGGATAAATATAACATGATCAACTATATATATTTAAAATATGACCAACATGTGTTCGGGAGTGGTCGTGGTGATCAATGAATCAAAAACTTACCATCTAATTATCCAAGAGTTTTAAGGAACCAAACCTAAAACAATTAAACTGCTATAGGAGTATTTTAGAATGCTATCTATATACACCCCCTACACGTTTCTCACACCTCCCTTTTTCACATAGACATCATGGACGAGCACCAACAAGGTGACCTCTACTATCAGGCCCTGGTGGCCTATGGCTGGATCGAGGAGGAACCTGAAATGGTTCAGGAGGCAGGTCCAGGGATGGAACTTGAGGAGTACCTACAGATAGACTATGAGGACGAGGGATCTGATGAGGAGACTAAAAGGGTAGATGGCGTTGAAGAAGTCCCTAGTTAATCCCACCCTTTAGAGATGATATTAGATCCACACATAGCACCAGAGGACCCCATAGATCGGACGCGCTCCTTGGAGGGGAAAGTTGTTATTCTCAGGCAACAACTTTTTGCAGCTGAAGCAAGAGCAGCTCAGGCGGAGCAGAAGATAGATGAAATCACTCGGGAGATGAGTGAGTTAGCTGACCATTTGGTGCGCTATTTCGGCATCTGACACTTCCCATCATAACTAGGATCAGCTCCACCTCTCATCACTACTGTTATGTTTCTCTTTTATGTACAATTGACTTTATGATTAATTGACTACACTACTCATAAAGCTGTTATGCTGTCGGATCATATATGTCTCTATGTACCGTACGCCTTCCAAGGCAAATTTTCACGCATTGTACTACAAAGTTTGATTTTAATGAAAAAGTTCTGTGTTTTATTTGTGACGTTGTTACCTGTTATGTGTTTCCATTTTTATGTTTCATGATATTGCATGAATTCACTTATATGCACAATCGAACCATTGGAACCACTGGATGTTAGAGGGACTCGAAACCGTGAGCTACTATGTACTCACCATCTTTTTGTTCTATGACAGAAGATGCCACAAATACCACATCACGGAAACAACATGGCGCAACCACCACTGCCTCCACCATAGGTAGATTCTACTGCATTCCAAGCAGCAGTATCAGCTACGGTCATCGCAGCATTTGCACATATTCATAAAGAAAACAACGGGGACGGTAACGGACAAGGGACTGGAAGCTCGAACCAAGGAACGAACCAAGGTCCTACGAAAGTCTGCACCTACAAGGACTTTTCAAATGCCAAACCCCAAACATTCAATGGAACGGGAGGCATGATAACTTTAAAACGATGAATGGAAAAGATAGAGTCGGGTTTTGAGATCTGCGGATGCCCTGAAGAATGCAAGGTGAAGTTTGCAGCTTGCACGTTTGTCGACCAAGCGCTCTCGTAGGGGAATGGTCATGTTCAGGCTAAGACACCCCCAATGGTAAATGTCATGCACTGGGAGGAGCTCAAGGAAATGTTGATGGCGGAGTACAGTCCCCGCGGGGAGATACAGAAATTAGAGCAGGAGTTATGGGACCTCACAATACAAAATTCAAATATCGAGGATTACATCTCAAGGTTCAGTGAACTAGCCCTTTTGTGCTCAGGGATGATCACATCAAAAGAGAATAAGATTGAGCGGTTCATTTGGGTATTAACTTCTCCAATCCAAGGAAACGTGATTGTGGCAAATCCAGAAACTTTTGACAGTGCAAAAAGGTTAGCTCAGAAGCTTTACGACCATGGCGACAAGAAAGGGGCCAAAACAACTTAGGCTGAGAAAAAGAAGGAAAACAATTAGAAGAAAAATGCGGACAACAAATGAAAATGGCGACAAAACCAAGGAGCCTCCAAAAAGCAGCAAACTGTAGCAGTCCACGCTGCTACCAATCAAGTTGCGCCAGCACCAGCTACTCCAGCCTTAACTACGCAAACCACTACCAGTCAATACTCAGGATCTTTACCAAAATGTAACAAATGTAGCTACCACAACCACGGCGAGTGCAGAGAAATGCAGTGTACCAACTACAACCGCAAGGGGCACACCACCCGGTACTACAGATCTCAACCCCAACAGAACCAACAGACAAACAACAACGACAACAACAACAACAACAATAACGTCGGGGACATCCATACTTGTTATGGATGTGGAGGAACTGGCCATTTTAGACACAATTGCCCCAAAGCCAACAACCAAGGGGAAGGAGGATCGGGTAGGGTCCTGACCTTGGGTCAAGGAAAGGCAGTTCAAGACCCAACAGTAGTCACTGGTACGTTCCTCCTCAACAACACTTACGCATGCATTCTATTTGACAGTGGAGCTGAGCGGAGTTTTATGAGTAATAAATTCAAACACTTACTAAACCAACAACCCCAAAAGCAAAGTGAAGCCTTCACGGTTGAGATGGATAATGGGAAAACTGAAACAACCAAAGATGTTTACGTAGGGTGCACCTTAACATTAAACAACCATTCAAATAAATTTGATGCCAGTAAATATTAGGAGTTTTGATGTGATAATCGGCATGGATTGGTTAAGCCCCCATCATGCTGATATTATGTGCCGTGAGAAGGTCGTTCGCCTTCACCTCCCCAACCACGAAACCCTAATAATATATGGTGATAAACATGGCGCCAATCTCCATCTTATCTCATGCATTAAGGCACAAAAATGTCTGCACAAGAAAAATGATGCCTTCCTCGCTCACGTTGTGGATAAAGCAAAATAGGAAGTAAACATTAATGACATCCCAGTGGCATGCGACTTCCCGGACATATTTTCTGAAGATCTTCCAGGAATACCCCTAGAAAGACAGGTTGAATTTTGAATTGACCAAATACTCGGAGCCACATCAATTGTCAAATCACCCTACAGGTTAGCTACCGTCAAAATGAAGGAGTTATCCAGTCAGTTAAGCGAACTTCTGAACAAAGGATTCATCAAACCAAGCTTCTCACCCTGGGGAGCTCCGGTCTTGTTTGTCAAGAAGAAGGACAGATCCTTCGGAATGTGCATCAATTATCGAGAGTTGAACAAACTCACTATCAAGAATCGATACCTACTTCCATCAATTGATGATCTATTTAACCAGCTTCAAGGAGCTAGTTATTTCTCAAAAATAGATCTAATATCCAGTTATCATCAACTCCGAGTCCAGGAAGAGGATATTCCAAAAATTGCTTTCCAAGCCCGATACGGTCATTACAAATTCGTTGTTATGCCCTTCGGTCTGACAAATGCCCCCGCAGCATTTATGGACCTCATGAATCGAGTTTGCCACCCATTTCTTGATAATTTTGTAATTATCTTCATTGATGATATACTCATATACTCTCGAAGTAAGGAGGAGCACGGTCAACACCTACGCAGATCTTGGAAACTCTGAGAGCCGAGAAACTATATGCAAAACTTTCCAAATACGAGTTCTGGATTCACAGTGTAATCTTATTGGATCATGTAGTCAGTGAGGAAGGAATTCATGTGGATCCTTCCAAAATCAAGGCTATTGAAGGATGGACGATTCAGAAGACACCAACAGAAATCCGGCAATTCTTGAGTCTTGCGAGCTACTTCCGAAGGTTTATCCAGAACTTCTCCAAGATAGCCAAGCCCCTCACCACCCTAACACAAAAGGCCCCTTCAACTAGACTGACAAACAAGAAGTTGCTTTCTAAACCTTGAAGCATGCCCTCTGTAGTGCTCTAGTGTTGTCCTTGCCGAAGGGAACAGAAGACTTTGTGGTATATTGTGACGCCTGGAACCAAGAGCTAGGTTGTGTGCTGATGCAGCGCGGAAAAATGATTGCATATGCATCTAGAAAATTAAAGACCCATGAGTAAATTACACCACCCATGATCTCGATCTGGGAGCAATGGTCTTCGCTCTAAAGATTTGGAGGCACTACCTCTACGGTACAAAGTGCACCATCTTCACGGACCACAAAAGCCTCCAGCACATTCTAAATCAAAAGGAGCTGAACATGAGGCAATGGAGGTGGGTGGAACTGCTAAATGATTATAAATGCGAGATCAGGTACCACCTAGGCAAGGCTAACGTGGTAGCCGATGCCCTAAGCAGGAAAGAATACTTAGGTCGCCGGGTGAAAACATTATCGATAACCATCTACTTTCATCTAATCCCACAAATTAGGGAAGCTCAATTATAGGCATTAAAGCCGAAAAATGCTACTATTGAAACACTGCGCGGGATGGATAAGAATCTGGAAGTCAAGAGAGACGGAGCCTACTACTTCATGGAACATGTCTGGATCCCAAAATTTGGAGGATTTAGGGATGTGATCATGAACGAAGCGCACAAAACATGATACTCCGTCCATCCAGGTTCCGATAGGATGTACCTATACATTAAACAACATTATTGGTGGCCCAAAATGAAAGCAAAAATTGCCACTTATGTGGGCAAGTGTCGCACTTGTACCAAGGTTAAAATGGAATATCAGAATCCCCCGGGAAGGTTACAACAGCCAATATTACCTGAGTGGAAGTGGGAAAGGATCACCATGGACTTCATAACCAAATTACCTAAGACAACGGACAGATTGGACGCAATTTGGGTGATTGTCAATAGGCTAACAAAATCCTCCCATTTCCTACCAATAAAGGAGACGTATAAAATGGAGAGGCTAACACGAATCTATATAAAAGAAATCGTGAGACTCCATGTAGTGCCGATATCTATTATCTCAGATCGAGATAGTAGATTTACTTCACGATTTTGGCAGTCGCTCCAAAAGGCAATGGGAACACAACTAGACATGAGTACTGCTTACCACCCTCAAACCGACGGTCAAAGTGAGCGAACCATCCAAACACTTAAAGAAATGCTCCGAGCCTGTATGATTGATTTTTCTAGGGCATGAGATACCCACTTGCCCTTAATTGAGTTCTCGTTTAATAACAACTATCACACGAGCATTAAGGTTGCTCCTTTTGAGGCTTTGTATGGACGCGAATACAGATCGCCTCTTTGGTGGGCTAAGGTGGGAGACACCCAGTTGGCAAGGGGACAAACATCAAATAGCACTCTTACGAGACCCGAGATCATTCGGGAAACTACAGATAAAATAATTCAAATCAAGGTACGACTCCAAGCATCCTGAGATCAAAAAAAGTGTTATGCTGATAAACAAATAAAGCCTCTGGAATTTCAAATTGGAGATCGGGTGCTATTGAAGGTCTCTACCTGGAAGGATCCGTTTTGGGAAGCGGGGAAAACTAAATCTACGATAGATCGGGTCATTTGAGATTCTTGCCCGAATCGGTGGCTTATAAATTGCAGCTACATGTGGCGCTCAGCAACGTACACCCTGTGTTCCACATGTCAAATCTGAAAAATTGCTTATCAGATGAAACCCTCACCGTTCCTCTAGATGAGATTGAAGTAAACGAGAATTTGTTGTTCGTCGAAGAGCCGGTTGAGATAATAGACAGAGAAGTGAAGTGCACAAAACAAAGCCGCATTCTGATTGTGAAGGTTCGATGGAATGCTAAGCGTGGACCGAATTCACATGGGAAGGCGAAGACCAAATGAAGCAAAAGTAACCTCACCTTTTCTCTAGTTCCTAAGAAAAACTTTTAAAAGTATTTCGAGACAAAATTCCCTCTAATGGGGGGATGATGTCACAACTAGCATTCTTGGGCTAGGAAATTATGTCTGTATGTAATCGACTTTTGATGTAGCTAGAGCTGTAAGTTAAAGTTATACATGTTATTCATTTCAAAAACCACTATTCGAACCAATACTCACTCGTGGAACCTAAAACCTAATTCAATACATTTTATACACTCAGCTTTGGATTGTAACCATAATTTCCTAGTTCAAACATCTTTTAGGCCAGGAATCATTTAATGGACCGAATGGGTCAATAAACCCACAACCTAACTATTTTGGAATTAAGAACACACATTTGGGCCCTAATTCATATTCACTAAGTAAGTGGCTTTGGGCCACAAAAACCCTTTATGGGCCTTAATGGGCCGCAAACATTATCATGAACATCATTGGGTCGAAAACCCATTAACCTTGCTCTTTTTGGCCTTAAATTCTCACAAGGGCCCCAAAGGGCCGAAAATCCTTATTTGGCTAACATACTCTCAATCTTTACATGCATAATTTAAGCCCAATACCAAATTTCTTTTCTTTCCCTCCCATTCTCGGTTTGAAAATAAAACAAAAAAAGGAAAATGAATGAAGTTTGATCTAAGCTTGACAACTCCTAATTAACCTCCATGTTTCAAGGTAATCACATACTTCTAAGAAGCCATTGTCCTCTATGCAATAGAAATTGATCTTTCTCCTCTTTTCTCTCTACTTATGGCCGGAGGATTCCACACCCCTCTACACTTCAACCATTTCAATCTCTAAACTCATCTATGAACTCTCAAAGAAACCTCCCATTTCCCTCTCCAAATTCGTGTGAGCTTGTGTGTAAGTCCAAGGATACTTCATAAAAATCCATCCATTATTGGTAAGCTACTTTCTCATCAAGGTGTTTAACTTCATGTTCATGTTAAACTTACTTCTTTTAACACTCCATTCCATGATCCATGTACCTTAGAACCCCATAAGTTCGAGATCTACTCAAAGGAGCTTGCTAGGGCCTAAATATCTCTCTTTTCTTCACCAAAACCGATCCATCACCCCAAAGTGAGTTCATACCCCCCTATTTTCGGTTTTTACTATGTTTTGGGGGAGGATACAAGTTGGTTTGTGTAGATGTATGTGTTTGTGCATGGTTATATGTGTTTCCATGTTATATGTTGTGCTTATGTGTTTGGAACATCTTAGATTTCGAAAGATCTACCAAAATATAGTGATATTTGTAAACTAAAACACCTTATGCAACTTATGATGAAGATGAAAGGATTAAAACATGTTAATGGTGTTTGAAACTAAGTAAAATCATGTAAAGGGCTAAAAAAATTGACAAAGTAAACACAAGTGAGGATCCTTTTGTCAACTCATGGTTTTAAGAGGACTAAAAGAGTCATTTTTAAATAGAAGTGGGTCTTTATGATATTCATGGTTTTAAAAGGGCCAAAAGTGTAAATTTTCACAAAATAGGCCTCAAATTGGGCCTTCACGGTTTCATGGACTAAACTTGTAAATTTTTGGTTTTTATGAATTAAGTTGTCATTTTAAACTAATTTTAGCCAAAAATGTAAATTTTCGGTTAAATGGGCTGAAAGTGAAAATTTTATTAAACTTGGGCTAAAAAGGTTAATTTTTGTTCATTTGGACCGAAAATGTCGACTTTTAATAAAATTGGGCCAAAATGACAATTCTAACAAAAGTGGGCTAAAAATGTCATTTTATTTTAAAATAAGCCCTTAAATGTAAACATTGGTCTTAAGGGACTTAGAGCGTCATTTTTACCAAAATATGCATTAATTGTAAATTTTCGGTCTTATGGACCAAAAATGTCTTTTTACAAAGAAAAATAGTGTAACATCCCAACTGTCAGGTATCATTATTATTCCATTAGATTTCATGTTTTAAGGCCTACTCGACGAGTTGACGCTGTGACTCGTCGAGTAGCAGCGGGTCAGGACACGTCATTTAATGAGTGACTCGACGAGTAGGAGCTGGCAGAGGAAACCCTAAATTTTAGGGTTTTTGCACCCTATATATTGGACCATTAGCATCTCCCACTGTCCTCTACCACCCCTTGAGAGCCAGAAACCCTAATTTTCGTGTGTGTGAGCTTGGAGAGTGTTTTGGAGCTTTAGAAAGGGATTTTTGTGAAGGAAACTTGTAGATCAAGAGGCTAGCATCAAGGATTTCGTGTGGATCCAGAGTCTACTTTAGTTTGGGCACGTTTTGGAGGTAACAAGCTGTTACCTTGACCTCCTTTCTTCTAGAATCTTTCATATGTGAAGTTTAGGACTTTCTTTATCTATTCATGAAGGGATTATGGTATGGGAGCTAGATCTAAAGTTGAAACTTCATATCTGAACCTCTTTTGAGCCCTAAGTTCCTAAAGTTCTTAATAGGGTCATGAAGGAACCCTTGTTTATGAGTAAAGTCCCATTTCAAGCTTAGATGTGGAATATGAGTCATGCAAATACGTAAAGGTGGCAACTTTACGTTGCTAATGCACTCTAGGGATCTAGATCTACTGATTGGAGCAAAGGGGTAGTTCATAATCACGTGATCATGAGAGTATGTGTATGGACTCGGCGAGTCTGGGAGACGACTTGACGAGTCGGGTAGGGTTTTGTTCAAATTAGTCCCGCATGGACTCGGCGAGGTCTGGGAGATGACCCGGCGAGTCAATCTGGATTCCATGCACTAGGTCACGTATCGACTCGGCGAGTCGAGTTGAGAAATTCTGGAATCAAGAGGGACTCGAGGCAGAGAGAGTTATATTCAGCAAATAGGTCAACATGGACTGTTGACCATTGACCAGTGACTTGACTTGACTGTGGGATGTCATGTACCTGCCAAGGGCATTTTGGTATTTTGAATGATTATTGAGTGGACCACTTATGGGTACAGGCGAGGTGGTTGGAGCTATATCTGGAGGTGTGAGCAGTATCATTTTCGAGCTACTAGCAAGGTGAGTTATCCTCACTATATCAATAAGGTCTAAGGCACCAAGGTCGGCCCTTTTAGTTGTTATCTTGGTTATAGTATGCTACATGTGGTTATGATCAGTTAGATTGGTATCAGGATAGACAATATGTTGTTATGCTCTTATCATCCGTTAGGATTGGTATGTTTGTGACTTGGTTAGGTCGGTGCTCTAGTTATGAGAGATTGCTATGATCGATGATCTGTGATATAGTTATATCTGATATTTGTTATGCCAGTATATGTTAGTTATGCGCACATGGTTATTTTCTTGATGTTGGGTTGAGGCGGTCCTGCTATGTGTTGAAGGCTAACATACCCTATGAGCGGTCCGGATAGACTGTAGGCCCGTATGGCGGTCCAGTCATACCGAAGGCTCGGGATAGATCCGGATAGACTGTAGGCCCTGTAGGGCGGACCAGTCAGGCCGAAGGCCCAGTATGCATGTTGTTGATTATCTGTTATTGATATGGTATTATCGGTGTGGTGTTGGTATTTTGGGGGTAGCTCACTAAGCCCTCGGGCTTACAGTTTCAGTTTATTGTTTCAGGTACTTCCGGAGATCATGGCAAGGCGAAGGCTTGACCGTATCGCTCCTCATCCATGTGACTATATTTCTGGGATACTCTGATGAATAATATTTTGAAAACATTTTTTAAAACACTATTTGGTTTCATGGAATCATGGTTGAAAAAGTTTAAATTTGGCTTAAAAGTTTTTGTATGTTACAAGTTGGTATCAAAGCCTTGGTTTGAGTGAATTGGAAGAACACTCGTGTGAATCCAATCTCATATCAAGGAAAATTTTAGAATAAATTTTAAAGTGGTTTTCAAAATAAGGGATGGAGGATGCGGAGTGTGCGACAAGTCGGAGCTAGTAAGTAGACCCCAAAATACCATACAGTTATTTGATATTATGATCTGTAAGAACAACATGCTAGTGCTAGGCTAGGGATCTTCAGGAATTGCATGATAGACTTGCCTGATTATATGATGATTACTTGCCTAGAGTATCTTTTATATGGAATTGACATCATTACTGTAGTTGTTTAGTGTATGCATCGCGGCTGTGCATAATCAAGATCTTATAGCCTAAGAAGGTTTGATTCGACCTTAGGGTAGGATTAGATATTCAAAAGTCTATCGGGTCTAGCGTTATGTGTGGCTATCATACGCTAATGCTACAGGGTTAGTGGAAGTTTCATGGGTGGATGGGTCGTGAGAAGTCGTGAGGGCAGTTGTGAGATAGATCCACCTTCCTCTAGGAGTGAGGGTTGAGCGATTGCTATGTTGATGTCTATTGTTAGGGTGTTCTGGTGATACTTGATACAAATATGGGTAAGTGTGGAAGGTAGTATGTGAAGGGTTTTGAGCAATACATCATTCCTATGTTGTACATGTAAACCCTAATAGCTTTTGGATCTAGTTTGTCTAATGAACATGCAATTGAATATCCAAAGCTACAAACCCTAGATCTAGCATACAATTAATCATATTAACATAAAATAGGGTTTAGATCTTACCTTTGATTGTTATATAGCAATAACAATCAATCATTGGCTTTAGAAAGCTTAGTGCCTCAAATGTTGCACCTCTAATGGAGTCACAAACACCAAGAGCAACTTGGATGAAGAGGATAAGAGAGGAGGCAGCCAAAAACGTCTACAAACACTAAAGAGAGCCTTAGCCACGTTTTTGGGGCAATAGGGTTCCTTTATATAGGTAGGCTATTAGGGTTTTCAACCAGGAAACCCTAATCCGACTGCTTAAGCCCTAAGCAGCCCATGGATTCCTTTAACATATCCCTTGGACGATTTCTAATGGGCTTCCCCATATAATTCGTCCAATCTATATATTATTAAGTAATCCATAGCCCAATTGCAATTATCTTATAATTACAAATCCAATCCCTTAAGTTTAATTAATCTCTTTTAGCCACAAAATTAATTCTTAATTAATTCTTGACTAATATTAATTAAACATGATTTCTCCTTTAATATATTATTCTTATAATATATTAATAAATCATAATTAAACCTTTTTCTCCTTAATTCATCTCACATATTGCTATGGTGAAGGCAACCCAAAAGGACCATGGACAATCGGGTCAAGTACATACCAAAATAGTTATGGACTTGGACACTAATCCAACAGTCTCCCACTTGGATGAGTCTAATAACTATTCTGCGTATAACTTCAGATCTTGATTAGCAATCGTAACTTTCAAAAGCCGCTGTCAACTCTGATCTTATCATATACGCGTGTCCTTTAGATAAGGGATCGTATATTCCTCCATTCTAGATATCATATAGACACGAGACATGAATTTCAATCATTCTCTTTATACTGTTTCCCGACTTCTGATTTATGACGACTGACAACAGACTACAATTGAACACATCAAATTAGTCCCGGCTTGGCCAAGCGCTTATGTGCCATCACTAAATCATCGAGGGGCCCAAAGATATCGCTTTTATCCCACTTTGGGTAAAAGGAATGGATAAACTTCGACTCATATGCTCGCTTGCATTCACTCATCAAATCACACACAACAATAAGTTTTATGGTACCAAGTTACTAGTGCGTTTACTTATCATCAATGTGCAACTGACCAGCAAATAACAACTCACACATCTTGGTTTTAAGAATATACAATATTATCGACTCACAATCACTTGTGATAAAATCCATGAAGTGATTCTTGTGAGTGTGGGTTTAATCCAATGCTCAAAATCATATTCATAAACACTCATGAACGTTGCAACAAACCTTTTCTATGTCTAATACATTTTAGACAATCTACAAACCAATTCATAACAGTCTTCATTCATACCTACTTCCAACATATGAACGATTGTGGACCATTCGAATAATTTGATTATTCTGAAATAATTAATTATTCAGGAAGTCAAAACATGCAAAGTGAAACACAAGAATAATACTAATCCTATATGGTCCCAAACCTTTGAGTATAAATAAAACACCTTTTATTCATCACCATATTGATTACTCATTATTTGTTGTTTCTATTAATTAAATTATTACTTGAATTATTACTACAATTGTCCCATGCTCTTAGCATGCACACATTGTTTACCTATGGTCCGTACTTTGTGAAATAGATCAAAAGAACACATTTCCAATCATACTCATTTCACAACTCCCAATCCTTATCACAAGTGTAAGAATATCAAATTCTTGCCACTTATAGAATATGTTATATTCTAACGTTTCTTGCAACGATCCTTTCGTAATGTCACTGCACTAAAGTCACAATGACTGTTTCCAATGAAATTACAAAGTCCTCCATTGGAGATTGTTACAAGACAATTCCATAGACGTGATGTCTCTCACTCAAAGTACATTCCTTTGAACATCCTTTTGCATAAAATTTTCTAATCTAGACATAGACTCTCAATATCCAACTCCGAATATGGAAACATTTCCATATTTGCCATATGACAACTCATTCTTAGTAGAATCTTATCTATTCATAATAATGTCGATATGGTCCATCCAATACCATACTTCCAACTACTCACAAGGGACCAATCTTCAGCTAACTTTGGATCGTCATTTGATAGTTGTTTAATTATATTAGTCAAAACTGATTATTGTCCTTTTTCCCTCTTAATGCGCTAGACATTTGGAAAATTTTAGAATGGTCAGATATTATAGCACTTGCAATCGATCCTATACCCGAAGCGTATGGGACACGATGCATAATGTCTTACATAATGATATGATACTCTATCAATCTTCTCCCATAATATTTTATGTGTCACGTTCTTACAATTCGAACTATGAAGAGGGATGCCATAATCATAATCGAAATTTAAGAACACACTATGTATCCTTTGACTAAATTTATTAAAATTTCTCAATCTAAGCTTTAGATATTGAAACGAAGTACAATATTATCTCCCTTAATTATAGCAAAACAACTTTTCAACCCTTACGACTTTGCAAAGTATAACTCTTGTTTTGTATAATTAATATTGCTAACTTGCAATATTTACCTTAATAATCATGCAAGCATAACATTTATGCTCCCACTATCATGATGATTATTATCATATAAGCATAACACTTATGCTCCCACTAGCTTTGACATGTATTCAGAAAACAGTTTAACTTCCAGAAAACAATACCTATTGAATTTCTTAAGTTCATATTTTTAATACCTAATGCTTTGATAATCCTTTATCTAAGCTTCTTAAACTTATACACCTTTTCCTTAGATATCTCATATGTGTGTCTAAACAATTCAGACTAATTGCCAAATCTCACAATTCGAATTATGGAAAGGGACACTGTAACCATAATCGAATTCGAGAATACAATTTTCACAATTGTTATCTTCTTAAAATCTCTCTTAGTGAAATCATTTCCTCACAGTCATTTTCATGAAGGAGGTAAGCTTATGACACTTAGATTTTATGGTGTATGAGTTCCTATCCACGTGAATTTGCCAAAACCAAAGTTTGCGACAAATCCAAACTCATATGGACCGAACCTTATCAATCTTGATCTCTTGCCTTATGGTAACACGAGTGCCCACCATGTCTTCCAAGTAGTTAAGCAGCTCACCCTTTCTTATCAATGTACTTTTCATTGATCAAGGTGCTTGCCTTTTATGCGTTCAAATGAGAACTCATAGAACTCACATGCATAATTAACTCAATTGGAATGGCACAGAAACAAAATAGTGTCAACACGATAGGTTATAAACCTCAAGTCGTGTGCTAGTGATGATCGATAAGGTTTATTCTTGATTAGTTCTTGAAACCTTTCAAGACCATTAAGACTCCCACTGACTCCTTGACATATAAGATTCTCTTGTCAAGAAACATTTCTTGACAAACAAATATTCAAGAGTTAGTGTAGCTTTTATCAAGACAAAACACTTCACAAAATTGGTCCTAGTTGGTCTTTGTCTTATCCAAGACAGCACAACTTACCAATTTCAAATGTGCAAGAATAAGAAAACTTTCCAAATTCTACATTTGTTGAGTGTTATAAACCTTCTTAAGAATTGTCACTCAATTCACAATGTTGGAGTGTAACTCTAAAACTTAATATTGGAACAAAGTATGATTGACTTCTTGATTTAACCATTTCCACAATTCTCGATTCCTCTTCTTAGACAGACAAATGTACTAAGACTCACTTAGAGGATCAATTGAGATATGATTCTTAATCATTAAGACCTATCATAAAACATAATAAAAGGTACTCTCCCTTCTTCTTAGAATAGAGAAACTTTTATCTTTCTGCCTACTTGATTCTTCTTATTCGTTCTGCTATTGATTGAACTATTTCAATCAACTCAGAATTATACTCAATCTTATAAGTATAACCATATTCACTAAAATTTAGTAAATCATGATGAATATCTTTGTCACTCTTGTGGTAGACTTGATCAACGTACGACCTAATGTACTCGATCTCCTAGTCCTTCAATTTGACACTTTGTCAAAGAATTAGTCTAAATTTCCCAAATGTGAAAGTTTTCATTCATCATACAATACTCGTTGCATGATTCCAAGTTTCTGTCCAATTGAAACTTGGGCGATGAGAAACTCTCCCTATTTGGTAAATTTTTGACATTTCCACAAATAACATAATTAAGAATCAAATCCATTATTGCTAATAATAGAAACCTTCAAACATCAATTTTTCATACACGCCATTGCAAGGATAAATAAATAATATAAAATCAAAATTTATTTTACTGCGGAAAAATTTTGTCCTTACAATTCAATTGAAAAACTATGTTAATACATATTTCTTAGCAATCTAATCTAACTCCAAGTAGTAGCTCAAGAATCGAATCTTCAATCAATGCGATCGAAACCCAGTTCTTCATGATTAGATTCAGCTCACTTCTTCCCTTAAGCTCCCTCTCTTTTCTTTGATCTTACAAAACATCAAAATGTAATCTTATCACATCATGTATTAAGAATCTAGAATAGGAACTTAAAAGAGTTAGTTAATGGATTTTACCTAAAGTAGAGCCATACGTCTTGACTCTCCCATCTCTTAGATCTTTCAGGTAAATAGGGCAGCTTCGTCTCCAATGCCCCTTCTTTTGGCAATAGAAGCAAATGGACTCCTTTGGCACAACACATTGGACAATCATAGACTTAGTTCTTTCTAGACTTCGGATGTTGCCAGTGTCCATTGCAGTTTGGGAGTTTGACTCACTAGACAAATTTGCTTGACCAGCACGCCAAATCATTGCTGATTCAGCAGCTATGAGCAAATAAGTGAGATCAATGAGGGTTACGTCGTGATCCATCATATAATACTCTCTAACGAACTCACTATATGATTCAGGAAGCGACTGAAGAACCCAGTCAATAGCCAACTTACCTGAAATCTCGACACCCAACATCCTTTAACCTATCAATGTGTGACTTCATCTCTAAGACGTGTACACACACAGGTTTCCCATGTTTTCTTGCCAAAAGGGCTTGAGTGAGCTTGAACTTTTCAAGCCTTCTAACTTGTGGGTTAGGGAGAATAATTGGAAAAGGTGGAGGTAGTGAAACATGATCTCTTGTTCCTCGATCATATCATGGAATATCATCTTCGTTTGGAAAGCTTGTTCCATGGGATTTGGGAAGACCATGATTGTCATAACTAGACATCTACAAAACGGGAGAAAATTCAAGTTAAGTTGATTAGAATCCTTGATGTGACACCCAAATGAAACATCGAGGCTAGGATCCAACACAATACTCTACAACCTAGAAGAGGGATGCCGTAATCTAGTTTCAGAATATTTAAAGGTAGGTAAATGACGATTTACCAATTTCCACCATGAAAAACGAAAGGAAACTTAAGTTTCAAATGTATTGAAAACTCCTAGATCTTTTGAGATTCATTGAACTTTTCAATGGCATGTTTAAATCTCGATATGCCCCTCGATTTGTGATTGGGATGCCGAGGATCACAAAACATGGTGTGAATAACCATGCAAACTTACATGGTGCCCCCAATGTTACAGTCACCTATTCGATGTGCCGGTTAACCACACACGCTCCATCGAACCATGACAAACAATGACTCACCCTTTGCTACCTTTCCTTAGAACCATTTAGTGTGCCGGTTAACCACACACGCTCCACTAACGTCTTTGCAAGGGCACAAAGTGTAATTTCATGGAATTACATCAATTCACTTTTGCCTAAAGTAACTATGATTTGGGAATTTGTAAAAGCATTTAGTTACTTTTGTACTTCATTATACTTATAATGGAAGGTTTATGTCCTATCCTACCCGTTCGGCTAACGACCCTCCACTAGTCAAGAGTGCGGTGGGTAAGAGTGGATATTCATTCAATCGCCATTTTATAGGCAATTTCCTTAAACACCCCTTATAGACCAGCTTCGTGAATGAGGCCTACTAACGGTAAGACTGACTGTTTACTCATACATATATAATACTAAACTTTTAATGTTATATATAGTATAGGGTGTATTTTACACTTTTAAAATACTAGGTGGTTTAATTTAGTAAATTATACTTTTAACTTAGTTAAATTTAAACCAAAACTTTATGGATTTATTAAATCACTTTTAATTATACATTTTAATTAATTAATAAAACCATGAGGGTGTGATTTGAACTTTTCAAATTACTAGGGTTTTAGAATTTAACATTTCAAAATTAAACTTTTAATCAACTTTTAAATTCCAAAACTCGAGGGCAAGTTTTTGAAACATTTCAAAACATTAGGGTTTAACTTATTTAAATTTCAAAACAAAACTTTTAGGTTCAAATTTAAACTATAAAACCTAAAGGGAGTAATTTGAAACTTTTCCAAACTTTATCAAGAATATTCTAGATTACAAAATTCAAATAAGGCAATTAACAATTAATTGGTGGTTATCTAATTTGACCTAGTCCAAATTTTTGCAAGATAATTCACCAAATAATTAATTCTAATCATATAAGGAAATAATTATTTAATTAATATGAAGTTATCTTTTATTTTGGCAAAGATAATCACCCAATATTATAAAAATCTAATTTAAATCAATAAAAAAGGTTTTGGTAACTATCCCACAGCCAAAGGAGCACAAAATCCCGAAATTACCTCTTTCTAACGAGTTGACTCGTCGAGTTCACCATGGACTCGGCGAGTCCACCCCCCAGAAACCCTAATTTTTTATTTTTAAGCAAGAATAATCCATAATAGCATCAAATACATCAAACAAACAGCCTTGGCTCTGATACTACTGAAGGGTTTTGAGCAATACATCATTCTTATGGTGTACATGTAAACCCTAATAGCTTTTGGATCTAGTTTGTCTAATGAACATGCAATTGAATATCCAAAGCTATAAACCCTAGATCTAGCATACAATTAATCATATTAACATAAAATAGGGTTTAGATCTTACCTTTGATTGTTGTATAGCAATAACAATCAATCCTTGGCTTTAGAAAGCTTAGTGCCTCAAATGTTGCACCTCTAATGGAGTCACAAACACCAAGAGCAACTTGGATGAAGAGGAGAAGAGAGGAGGCAGCCAAAAACGTCTACAAACACTAAAGAGAGTCTTAGCCACGTTTTTGGGGCAATAGGGTTCCTTTATATAGGTAGGCTATTAGGGTTTTCAACTAGCAAACCCTAATCCGACTGCTTAAGCCCTAAGCAGCCCATGGATTCCTTTAACATATCCCTTGGACGATTTCTAATGGGCTTCCCCATATAATTCGTCCAAGGACTGGTGGAGACTGAACCTACTGAGGCTTGGGGCCAAGGACTGGTGGAGACTGATGACTGGGTCATACACCGATGATCAGAGAGCTGCTATTTATTGGGAGCAGTTCAGGGATATGTTACGCACCCGCTACGTTCCACGCGTGGAGCGGGAGCGCCTTGCTTAAGAGTTTTGACATTGAGCCAGGATGGAGAGTCGGTGATGGAGATCACCTGCATGTTCACAGAGAGGGCTATGTTTTGCCTAGAATTTGCTTCCGAGCAGTCTCAGATGACCCGTTATTTGAGTATGCTCAAGACTGAAATCCGTCAGTTTGTTGCTATGCAACGTTGTGACACTCTTATGGATCTTCAGGAAGCCGCGAGGCGGCGTGAGTTGGAAATAGAGCTACAGCTGAAGGAGCAGCGTCAGGTTCCAACACAGTCTCAGTCGACACCTAAGCGGTCTAAGACCGCTGATACTAGGACCGGAGGTCAGCAGAGTCGCACTTGTGGAAAGTGTGGTAGGGGTCATTATGGAGTTTTTCAAGCAGGTGGTGGGTGCTACAAATGTGGCAAAGAGGGGCACTATGCCAGGGAGTGTCGCTAGTCCGCCCCTCCGGCAGATAGGAGGATATGTTATCACTGTCATCAGGTTGGTCATGTCAAGACCAGCTGTCCGCAGCTCACCGCCAAGTCAACGTAGGTTCTCACACCAGCTACGTTGAGGATTACAGATGGGAGGCCAGTCAAGACGGAGCCTCCAAAAGCTCAGGGGCGTGCTTTCCAGCTCATGGCCGAGGAGGCCAAGTCAACACCGGATGTGGTTGCTGGTATGTTTCTATTCTCTATTTCAGTTATCATTTATGTGTTATGCTTATTTGTTGTACCTATGTTTAGGTACGTTTTTAGTGAACTCTTTGCCTGCATTGGTTTTATTTGACTCGGAGGCGAGTCGGTCATTTGTATCTCAGACTTTCAGTAGGGGGTTCAGTGTGCCAGTAGATGAGCTTGAATGTCCGTTGCGAGTTTCTATCACCAACGGACACGGGGTTTCTGCTTCTTTGGTCTACCGGGGATGTGAGTTGGCGATTTTCGGGGTATCCTTCCCGATAGATTTGATTCCTATTCCTATGGGGGAAGTGTGTGTGATCGTGTGGATGGATTGGCTCAGTCGATTTAGCGTCATGATCGATTGTGAGGGACAGAGAGTAGTAGTTCGAACCCCAAGTGGGGAAGAACTGGTGGTACATGGTGAGGGAACCAGAGTAGGATCATGGTTTTGTTTTGCATCCAGGGCTCGGCAGTATATTCAGCATGGATGTGCCGGTTATTTAGCGTGTGTGGTGGATACGCGGGTCAGGGATCAGACTTCAGTTTCAGAGGTCCCAGTGGTTAGAGAGTTTGTCGACATGTTTCCTGAGGAGTTACCTGGAGTGCCTCCTGAGAGGCAGGTGGAGTTTAGGATTGATCTAGTGTCGGGTGCGGCTCCTATTGCTAAGGCGGCGTACCATTTGGCACCGACAGAGATGCAAGAGTTGTCATCTCAGTTGCAGGAGCTGCTAGGTAAGCAATTTATTCGTCCGAGTAGTTCGCCACGGGTAGCACCGACCCTTTTTGTTAGGAAGAAGGATGGTTCGCACCGGATGTGCATTGATTATAAGGAGTTGAACAAGTTAACGGTGAATACTTATACTTGACAAAAGGCTCAGATAATCCTTCGAGTAGAAGATTCATCCCTGAAATGGTTAGACTCATACGATAGTTGTGCAACAATGTCAAATCAATTACTTTGAGATGGTTCAATCCAACTGTAAGTGTCTTCGCTCTTCTGATCCGCAAGCTACCCTACGCACTAGAACCCTCATAATCACTACTTCTACCCGAACATCACGCTGCCTCTTATCTACCTTCCAAATGAACTGGGACCTCCTAGGTCCAAACTTATTTGTCCACTATCTGGAATACCGGATTCCACCCAGTTATTGAACCAATGAACACCCTCTCAGTCGCTCCCAACGACTTCTGACAAAAATTTGGCTATCAAAACTGCTCTATCCACATTGCCACTCTTGGATCTATAATTCTAGAATCCCCGATCCTATATTTCAAGCCCATGGTCTCTGCCAGGTCCCACCTGCCTTGCTACGATCACACGGGCCTCGCCCATGAGTCTCACCCAAACCATAATACTGAGTGACCTTGCCCTCAGGTCTCACATATCTAGGGCTACGCAGGTACAACTTCACCTCGAATCCTATCTACCTATCCATTCCTGATTATGATCACGCTAACTAGGATATATGGGCCTCGCCCACACTCTGCTGACTAGGAGATACGACCCCCCACCCACACTCCACTAACTAGGAGATACGGGCCCCCGCCTACACTCTGGTAACTAGGAGATATGGGCCTCCGCCCACACTTTGCTATCTGGCTGTTAATGAATGTTGAGGCTAACCCACAGTCTTACAACATTTTATCACACTGTCTGGCTGATAGTGAATGTTACGGCTATCCCGCAGTCTTACAACACTTTCCACGTTGTCTGGCTACTAGTGAATGCTACGACTATCCTGCAGTCTTACAACACTTTCCATGTTGTCTGGATGCTAGTGAATGCTACGACTATCCCGCAGTCTTAAAACACTTTCTAAGTTGATCACGCATACGACCTAACATCATGGCTGAATTCGCGTTCTAACAGAAATTTCCACAACCTGGTCCCTAAGGCCAGCTATCGAACACCAAAAAGACACGAACCCAAGTTAGGAAGTTTCCGAAACTCCCAACTCACATACCCCTCAATCCAATCAGCTACTTGGCCACCTTCCTTCCTGTCGAGAATGCGTACTCATCCTCAATTCACACTTCTTTCTGTTTCCTAAACCCTTGGAGAATTCTCCCCCACTTTGATTCAACTAGCATCTTGCAGCACACCAGGCTAGAAGGATTTCCAATCATTCGTATCATCCAATGATCAATCTTATTGGAAACCAACGCTTACCACTGTTAGTGTTCCCAAAACTAACCGAAACTAAAGCAGTAAGACCTTTGAAGACTGTCAGAACACTTCCTGGGTTCCAATCACACTTGCTACAACTACCGCATCCTAAGAACCCACTTTATAAGGAGACGTCCCCACACTGCTACCGTAAGACTCATGGTATGTAAATGACATATAATATGAACATAAGCAGGAAGTATAACCCAAAGATACAACTACTCATATGGATGCGACATAATAGCAATAAAATCATAAATAAAAACAGATAGAAAGGCAAAAGTTACGCACCTGCAACATCGGAAGCTGCTCGTGTCTCCTCTATAATCAACTGGAAAGCCTTGCTTCTCGCCGCAAGTGCCTCTTCCCGGCCTTAACGGCCGTCGGTAATCCTTAATGTCGTAGGGGCAGGTGCCATCATCTGCCCCGCTGTAGCCAAACTCGAACATTGGGCCTTCTTGTGGCCCCGCTGACTGCAATGGAAGTAGATCAAGTCTGATCCCTAGGTGGTGGTAGCAGTGCAATCCCTGCTGTAATGACCGATCTTACTGCACTTGAAGCAACCAGAATCACCACCACTAACGCTCCTACACGCACCCTCGTGTGTCCTGCCACACTTACCACAACGACTACGATCCTGATGACCTCTCGATCTAGAATCTGATGTCTTGGGCCTCTTTCATGTCCGCCTCTAAGTCGATCTCCCTCTCCTTGGATCGAGCAATCATATCCTCCAGTGTCTTGCAGGTGGACCGGCTCAAAAACTGCCTGATGTCGCTCCTTAGCTTCTCATGGTACTGAGCCTTCTTCATCTCCTCATCTGCCACGTATTGTGAAACAAGAAGGGCTCTTTCCCTGAACTTGGCGGTGATCTCCGCCACTGTTTTCATAGTCTGATGGAGGTTCTGGAACTCTCGTGCTAACTACTGCACCTCAATCACTAGTGCAAACTCGGCCCTGAACCTAGCCGAGAAGTCACTCCATATCATCGCGTCCAATGCGGCATCATCCTTAATAGCATGTCCAACCTCCTCCCACCAATCACGTGCCCTGTCCTTCAGAAGACAGGAGGCGAGTTGGCCCTTGTCCCCCTCGGGATACTGGCTAGAAAGAAAGGCGTTGGTGACATCTGTCAACCACCGGCTGCTAGAAATAGGGACCTTAGCCCTATGATAGTTTGAAGCTCCCCAGACTCTGAACTCTCTGAATGTCAACATGCGCGCCTCCACCATGGGCGTCATCTCGGTGTGGAACACACCCAACTTCTCGTCCAAAATCTCCAAAATTTCATCCTTCACTGTACAAAAGATCACAGGAGTCTGGTCCAAAATACTGCACGTAATCTCAGTTGAAATAAACTCTCTCATCTGCTCATCGAGCTGCCCGACTTCAGAGCCTGAGCTTGATCCCTCCTCGACGCCTAAACCGCCAACTGGTCTAGCACGTAGCATCAACATACTGCAAGTCCTTAGTTTGAATTCAGACACACCCGAGAGTGTGCCCGAATCCCTTAAACCAAGGCTCTGATATCAACTTGAAACATCCCAAAACTACAGTCCAAAATTTTCATTTTTAATCATTAATAAAAACCATAAGGATCATTCATCATATCCAAAATCATAAAACATGCATCTCGTAAATGTGATAACAATTTTCAATATATCAAAATCATATGTCAACATCAGAGTAAAACATCTAAGGCTAAAAGTTGTGGTGTGTGCCATGTAGTCATCCCGAGCTCTTCCCTTTGCTAGTGGAAGTACCTAAAACCAAAACTGAAAACTGTAAGCATGAAGCTTAGTGAGTCTCCCCAAACTACCACATATCATACACATAAGCACATAACAGCATACATTAGGCCTAGCTCGCTACATCGGGCCCGCTCGGCTTCAGTAGAATCCGACATCAGGCCCCGCTTGGCATCGAGCCCCGCTCGGTATACATATCTGTTTCTATCAGGCCCCGCCCGCTATGCTCATACAAATAATAACATATAACCATACTAGTACATAAAAGTCATACACAATACTATAACTGCTAGTCTTAAGGCCCCGCCTATCATAGGCCCCACCCCTACTCTGCTAATAAAGAGATATGGAACCTCGTCCACACTCAGCTAGTGATGAGATATGGGACCCTGCCCACACTCACCCCCTACCATGCACATACAAGTATCACAAAGACAACAAGTATAACTGAACATGCATTCATTCATCGGGTACCACCCGACGTCGAACCTTAGTTCGGAAACATACATATAACCTTCCTCGGGCCCCGCCCAGCATTGAACTGAAGTCCAGAAACATATAACCTGCATCGGGCTAACCCCAACATCGAACCTAAGTCCGGCATACACTAACATACATAAACGGGCCGACATTTGTGCCTGCGACCCATTCCTACAGGAGAAAACTCGCCTCACAAGCTGACTGCAGAATCCCCTGAATAAACCTCTAGCTACTAGTTGGCAGATCCCCGAACTGCTGATCTCTTGACTCCCTATCATTACCAACATAATACTTAGTCAAAATTTGATGATCCTTGTTAGAGTAAAATGACCATTTTACCCATGGTCAAAGTCAACATTATGGTCAATGTCAACGTTCTGGGTTGGCTCAACTCGTCGAGTTGCTCCATCAACTCGCCGAGTTCTATAAACCGTAACACTAAACTCGCGATCCAACTCGTCGAGTCATCCCCCTGACTCGTCGTGTTCCATTGCTACTCGTAGTCGTGATGAAACGAGTCAACTCATCGAGTCCCTTCGCAGACTCGTCGAGTTCTACCTTAAACTGGATCGCGATATAACGACTCAACTCGTCGAGTTCCTATATGGACTCAACGAGTTTCTCTGTCTGTTTGGGCCATCTTAACAAATTAAGCCTCTAGTCTCCAGATCCAAACTTTATACTTCTTCTACATACTGAAAGTGCCCTCTTAAGGGTAAAGTTTCCAACTTTACCCATTAATAGTCCTTATTAATGGGTTTAGCTCAAATCCTGGTTCTTTAGGACATATATCTTTTTGCAAAAGCCATAATACTCCAAACCAAAGCATGAAAATCAAGATCTAGGTCCTAGACACCAAATAAACACGTAAAGCTCCTAACTTTCCTTCTATGCATGGCCCTTTGGGTGTTAAAAGGCCAAAAGAACACCTTGAAGCTTGCATGGGGCTTCCATGGTCATAAATTTTGCACCTTTATGCCATGAAACCCCTTCTATACCCCAGATCTGAAAGGTAAGTCACTTGGGACGTCTATTTCTCAAGGACTAAGATTCTTGGACCACCCCCCCCCCCCCAATAAATTAAGAAGAAAGAGATTTATATACTAAGCAAGGTTGAGACCTTCTTACCAGAAAATGAAGAGGATGAGGTGTTGTTTCTGGATCTACTAACTTCCTTCTAAATCTCCAAGCTTCTCCTCTTATTCACAAGCTTCAAATACCCAAAGTTCACTAAAAAATGTCTCACAAGCATTAGAGGTTCGAGATCTAGCGTTTGGACAATGGAGGCTAGAAATGGCGCCAAACCCTAAGTCATAAAGTGTTTATATAGGGTACAAAATCCTGAATTTAGGGTTTTCCAAACCCGGTCCAACTCATCGAGTTGGTCCCCTCCGACTGGTCGAGTTGGTCTTCCAAAAACACGCGTGACCATCATTCCAACTCGTCAAGTTCTCACCCTTGAACTCGACGAGTTGACTTCTTTTTTGGAGATTTCTTTCCTCATTTAGCCTTCTGGTTTACGGGTGTTGCATAAATGCTAGCTGATTTTTTACGTTTTCAGTTGCTGTCAATTTACAGTGTAATTGCAATTGGTATGATTTTAAGCCAAAAGGTATAATGCAGGAAAAGATAAAGATAACTCTATATGTTTTTGGTTTACTCGGTTATACTCTTCATTTGTTTAAAAGCTTTGTTGAGTATCAACTGATATAATATAAAAGACAATGAGAAAACAGTGTTACACAAACAATCGATGAGAAGTCGTTGAGAAACAGAAATCGTGAGCCAACAGTCGATGGTAATTCAAACAATCCATAAATCAAACTCTCAAGTCTTAGTTGTATCAGAGAAGGAAAGAAGAAAATTAAGGATACATTATCATAAAATGCGGAAGGGCGTCGATGGTGGTGACGGGAAACGTCAAATGCGGGTTGTCGGTCGCATGTCGCATCTTGGGTGGGAGTTGGAGAAGTCGCAGTCGGAGTACGGGAAGGAAGCTGAAGTCCAATCGAAGTTAGAAAGTCGTCAATCGATTGTGGAGACCGAAGAAAGCTGAAGTCCTAATTTCCCATTTGTATTTTACATTATATATATATATATATATATATATATATATATATATATATATATATATATATATATATATATATATATATATATATATATATATATATATATGGACCCCATGGGAGTACCAACGGAAATACTCAACCCGACTCTGGTCCCGAAAATAAATGGGGGTTAATCTCACCCTCGCCCCTGCTCCCGAATTTTTTTAAAATTAGTCTCGTACGATATCAGGGTCCCACGGGAACGAGGTTCCGGGGGGTTTTTGACATCCCTATATCGGCCCATGTTGTTTAGTGGGCTCGGGAATTTCTTGCATACATTATATTAGTGACAGATTACTAACAACTTAGTGACAGATCAATAACAATTTTTGTTTTGATTAAATTATAACCGTTATTGACGTATCGTTGATTTTTGTTTATATACAAAAATTATATTTAAGACTCATTTTTACATTTTGCACAATACCTCTAAAATCAATGAATCAGTCCCGATTGTTATGTATCATCCACCGTTAAGCATCCGTTAACCACACATTTTCTTGTCAAATCTAGGCTCACTTATTTATTTAATAGTTTATAACCTGTGGAAACTATAGTAGATATATTTAAAAATTTTATATAGATAAAAAAAACAAAGATATTATCCATTATAAGTAATTCTAAATTAATTTGTTAAGCAAAATAAACAATATAATGTTATTAGGATATGATTTTATATTTTTCAATTTTGAATTTGATTTGTTACCATAAAAAAAAAATAATAATAAAAATCATAGAAAAATATCATGTGTCAAAAGACATTCTAAAAAGTTGACACGTATGATTTTTAGGTTTCATTATTTATTATTATTATTATTATTATTATTATTAAATTAAGTTCATGAAAGTTTTTAATTTTATTTTTAGTACAACATATGAAATGATATAAAACGTTACATTGTTATTTTTTGAATTAAAAGTGTTTGAGTCAACGATTACTATTATCGAAGGCTTGTAATTCACTCGTTTGTAAAAGTGCCAATACAATATCCACTGCTACCTAGCACGTCACTATCCCGTCTCTCTCTCTCTTCCTCTGCAAAACAAAACTATATTGAAATTTAGGGTCCGACGACAACTGTTCTCTCCCTTGATCTCATCTCTATAATCTCTCTTTCTCTCTCACACACAAGCACACACCAATGGCCGCCGCATCGTCTCCACGCGATGAGAACGTTTACATGGCAAAACTTGCGGAACAAGCAGAACGCTACGAAGAAATGGTTGAATTCATGGAAAAAGTCGTCGCCGCCGCTGACGGCGGAGAGGAACTAACCATCGAAGAGCGAAATCTCCTATCCGTCGCCTACAAGAACGTCATCGGAGCACGGAGGGCCTCATGGCGCATCATCTCCTCGATCGAGCAGAAAGAAGAGAGCCGAGGCAACGAAGGACACGTGTCTACGATCCGTGACTACAGATCTAAGATCGAGACGGAGTTGTCGTCGATTTGCGACGGTATTCTCAAGCTTCTCGATTCGAAACTTATCGGATCCGCATCTAATGGTGATTCGAAGGTCTTTTATCTGAAGATGAAAGGCGATTACTATCGGTATTTGGCTGAATTTAAGACCGGATCTGAGAGGAAGGAAGCTGCCGAGAACACTCTCTCCGCTTACAAGGCGGCTCAGGTTAGGGTTTTCTCCTCTCTACTCTCCCTCACTTCTACTTATTATATGAGATTTTCTTCGCTTTTAGGCTTTATATTCAAGTTAAACATTAAATTAGTCATTCCATTTCCAAATTCGAACCCTGTTAGGTGCAGATTTGGTAAAAAAGAAACTATGTTGTGGTTATAACTTGTAACTTGTAACATCATCTGTTGGAAAATCTGTTCATTTGTTCCCCTTATCATCATCTATCGTCTCTCTCCTCTAAATTTTCATTCTTTCAGGATATTGCAAATGGAGAACTAGCTCCCACTCACCCAATCCGACTAGGGTTGGCACTCAACTTCTCTGTGTTTTATTATGAGATCCTGAATTCACCGGATCGTGCGTGTAATCTTGCAAAACAGGTGAGATACATGAGCTCATAATCATGTTATTGAATCTTTTATCAGTTTTGTTTGTTAATAATTTTGATGAAATATTATACTGAAATGTTTGGATGTGTTTACAGGCTTTTGATGAAGCAATTGCTGAATTGGATACTTTGGGAGAGGACTCTTACAAGGACAGCACTCTTATTATGCAGCTTCTTCGTGATAACCTCACTTTGTGGACTTCTGATATGCAGGTATTTTAATTTTTAAATGAGTCAAATCCTCGAAATAGCAATGTACTTTCATTTCTTCTTAATTTCATCTAAAATACAAAACAAATTTTCACTGTGTAGATTTTTAAAAGTTTAATGAAAATGTGTTGCTTTTTATATTTACTGTAATGTTTATTGATTTTAAATGTTTGTTTGAACACCAGGATGACAGTGCTGAGGAAATTAAAGAAGCACCAAAGGCCGATGAGTAGTGAAAGACCATTCTACCCCTGTCTGTTTATGCTTGTTCGTAATTGTTTTTTTTTTTTTGTCTATTGAAAAATTGCTACTTTTTTAGTCGTAGAGTTTCTTCTTTTATGTTTAGTTGTGATTTCCATCTTTCCAACACTTTTCACAGTTTCTAAATATTATTAATTAACGTCTGGTTGTTAATTTCTTATTTTAATTGCTTGTTTTTCATTTTCATTTTCATTTTCATGAGTCCACTTCAACCATTTATTAATCTAGAACATTAAAAAAAAGGGTTTAGGTCATTTTCATCCATTGAGCAATTTTTATGAATGTTTTATTTTAGTTATTATATTTTGTTTAAGCTACCATTTGTCATTGAATTTTTTTTATTATTTGTCATTGATTTTTTTTTTTATTATTTTTCATTTTAGTCACTCAATCTTTTATTATCATTTATATAAAAATTAAAAAAACTACAATTTTTTTTTTCTATTTCTCCGCAACTAAACTTGTTATAGCAATTATTTTAAAATAAATTATATGAATATTGTGCTCATGAGCACATGTTTAATGTTTTTAATTGCTTCATACAAAATGTAGTTTTTGTGCATTGAAGGATGATTGGGGCTTTTAGAAGTAGACTTGGTAGTGTTTTTGATTAATTCATATGTACCAAAATATCTTTTGTTTTGGACCCACCTTTCACGAGGTCACCTAACGTAAAACTAGTTATAGATGATGATTTGGTGCGTTTCTACCAATGGTGAGTGATGGGATGAATAATGACAAAATAGTCTTTTATTATTATTATTATTATTTAATTTAAATCATTAGGAGTGTTCGAATTGTAACATTTCAAAAATCATAACAAATTTAAACTTTTCAAAAAAGTAATTCAATCCATAATGTTTACAAAACCATTGTTTCAAAAGTGTTTCTCAGAAATCTAAGTGTCCCAAAAATCCAGATAATATAAAACCAAAGGACGCACACGATTATGTCTTCGTCTTATCATGGTCCTCAGACGTATCTGTAACAAAACTAAAACTGTAAACCAACCCTTATTGAGTCCCCCCACATTACCGTCACATAAGATAACAACATGCATACATAGCCTTCAACATGACTGCACCGCCTCACCGGACCTTCAACCTATCTGGACCGCCTCGCAAGTCTTCAGTCTATCCGGACCTCCCTGGGTGTCTTGGCCTTTAGTCTCAGCTGGTCCGCCTCAACCCAGTAACCCATAACATATCAACATACACATAATAATCAATAGCTAACAAATACAGGTAGTCATACAAATTTAACACATCACTACAGCATGTCAACATCCTACATATCAGGATATGAATTTAACAAATCACTACAACATAGCAACATCATATATACCAGGACACAGATCTAACAGATCACTATAACATAACAACATACAGCGAACCAGGATATCTAATCCAGTGGGTTGGCCTTGGTGCCTTTGACCAATAAGTACAGTGAGGAAAACTCACTTCTTAATCCGAATACAGTCTGAATGAATCTCTACTCCGACAACCGGCTCTACTTGACTCCTATTAATTAAAACATTTTCCATTCTGGATTAATAAAAAAATTCCCAAAATACCCTTGGTCAAACTTAGTCAAAGGTTAAAGGTCAAGTCAACATACAACCGAGTCAACCCAGCTGGGTCGACCGAGCCGAGTACGCTGGGCGTACTCCTCTTTATGCAAGGCGTACTCACTTGTTGACTAGATGATGGGGCTCTGACCGCATACGCACAACGTACCACTTGGTACGCCTAACGTATGTACCTGGTCAGCCCATTTTCTCATCAAGAGCTTAATACATCAAGTCATTACGCCCAAAGTAAGATCCAAGTCCCAAATGACATCCTTGACCATGAAGTTTCCAACTTTATGGTCTTGCATGGCCAAAAAGGGCTTAATACTAAAAACCTGATATACTTAACCCATTAAGACCTTGTAGCACACGCATGGAAGGGAATAATTGATCAAGTCCACATTTTTACGCCTCTAAGCACCTCAAAATGCATGAAAGCGCAGGAGGAATGGGCTAAAGCATGCAATACTCCAAAAAGATTAAGACTTGGGACAAAATGCTGATGAATCAAGAATGTAGCAAGATCTTAAGGAAATACAAGCCAAGTTTGAAACTTTATACCTCTTGGAGGTTGCTAAAGAAATGAAGATTTTAGATCCAAGGCTTCTTCAAGCTTCCAAGGTGGTTTCACTTTCTTCCTTCTTCTTCAAAGCCACAAAATGAACACCAAGGGTCAATAATGCCCAAACAAGGAACTAGGAGTTGTTAAGGTCGAATGGGGGTAATGGAGGCTGGTAAGAAAAGAGGTTTGGAGGCCATAAAGATTATTAAATAGGGTTTGTGGCTCACCCGTGTACGCCCCGTTACTCTAGGAGTACGCCCAGCATACGTGCGTCCACCCCAAATAATTACAAAAATGTCGAGTCATTTTCCAAACTTTTTCATGCACAAGAGCCAAAATGCAATATTTCTTCATACTAGGGTTAAAATTGAAAATACCTCATCATCAGGATGTTACGATTATCCCCCACATAAACTAGACTTCGTCCTCGAAGTCTGCTGCTGCGAACAACTCTGGGTAATGTTCCTGCATCTTCGACTCGGTTCCAAAGTCCATTCGAAACCCTTTCGATGCTGCCCTTGGACCTTGACCAAAGCTACCACCTTGTTACGTAAGGCCTTCGTCTTCCGATCTGAAATTGCCACTGGTCTCTCAATGTATTTGTAACGTCCGATTCATGGTATGTATTTTAATAAGAATTATTCATTTTTCCAAATGGAATCGACGAGTTGGAGGCCCCAAACTCGTCGAGTAGAAACAAATTTTTGGGACGGAGGACTTGAAGTCTACCCGACGAGTTGAGAAGCCCCAACTCGACGAGTAGGGCTGCCAGAGTGAAACCCTAATTTTCAGGGTTTGCACCCTATTTAAGGACTTTAACACTTCATTGTGGCCTCCCTCATCACCTCCCTTTGTAACACTCGGTTCATGGTACATATTTTAATTATAGTAAACTTATGTTTTGCTCTGGGACTCGACGAGTTGGAGGCACAACTCGTTGAGTAGACTCGACTTTAGATCGGGAGGATAAGTGACTTATTCGACGAGTCGGGAGACCGACTCGACGAGTAGGACTATCTGGATGAAACCCTAATATTTGAGTTTGCACCCTATTTAAACAACTTATAATGCCCCAACCCAGCCTCCATTGTTCCTCCCAACCCAGAGAAAGCCCTAACTCGAACCCTAAGCCTCTTTTGAGTGTTCTTAAGCTTGTTGGTGACTTTTGTGTGCATTTGAAGTTGGAAGTGAAGAAAGAAACTTAGGAGTTCAGGTGGAAGCTAGTAGATCCAGAGGTTTTGCTTCTTTCTCGGTTCATTCAAGGTAAAAAGCTTGAACCTTGAACACCTATCTCTTAGATCTTGTTTTGGGCTATTTTCTACCCCTTTATGAGTTTGTGAAGTTATAATCGAATTTTCTGAGTGTGTTTGGAGTTACACTTCAGGTCTGGAACCATTGAGGGTTCCCATGGCATAAAGGTGCCAACTTTATGGACATGGGAGACCCATGCATCATATAAACCTCTTTTTATGGCTTTTTAAGCCAGAAACCCCATGCATGGACATCAAGATTGGAACTTTACGTGTAAAATGGACCTTGGGAGGTCAGATCCGTGATTTTGGTGCATTAAGACCCATTATAATCGACTGTATAGTTTTGGAAAAAGATAGACTCGCCGAGTCCCTCGTTCATGGGACTCGGCGAGTCGGGACATATTTTCCATCAAATCCTTTCTATTGATGGGCCAGATGCTAGGATTGAAGGTCCTTCGGTTGTTTGGACTCATTAGGGACCTAGAAGTCATAGAACTCGGCGAGTGTATAAGCCAACTCGGCGAGTTCAAGGTGTAACGCCCGCAAATCCGGTCTAGTCAAATTAGAGGCAATAGGGGTCGAAAACGACTTTTCGAGAAAAGATTATTTAGAATAAATAATCTTAACCAAGTTGTAGATTATGTCACAAAGTTTCCGTACATATAAAGAACGCCGAAATCCGAGTTATAACGAAGAATTTATGACCCGTCAAAGTTTCGCGACAGAACCGACACGATACCGGAAAGCGTGAATAGTGAATTTACGATACAACGAGTTTTAGCCTTAGTGATCTAAACGAAAGTCGTAGAATATGTTAAACTAAGAACATCGATAAAAAGAACACCCAAATCTGACTTCGTATGAAGAAGTTATGATTTTTCGAAGTTTCGAGTTAGTAGTGTACAACCCGAAATTCGAATATTAGATCAAGCGATTTTTAGCCGACACGACCTGAACGAGAATCGAAGATCTCGTTGAGAGTAGCGTAACGAGAAAAAGATGGGCGAAAACGGATGTCGGATGAAGAAGTTATGAGGATTTAACGGACCAATCATGTCCCGGCCTGTTAATAATATAAAATTTAAAATCGAGCCAAAATTAGCCGACGAAGTCTAAACGAAAGTTGTAGAGTACGTTCCCGCCTTCGCGTGGATATAAAGAACGTCAAAAACGGAGTTCGTATGAGAAAGTTACAAATTTTTAAAGTTGAAGCATGAATCTACGAAGTCTGTTGCGAGGTTGATGACGTGGCTGCATCTGGGCCGCCCATCGCTGATGAAGGAACGCGCTTCGGATCTTGACACGTCGCCCTTCACATACGCCCCGCGTACCCTCGCCTTATCTCTTCCGATGTTGCGAGCCAGCCGGTGCGAAGCTGGCACCCTTATCCGAGACTACGCCCAGCGTAGCTGCTGGACACGCCGCGTAGTCCGAGGCTGCTGGGGCTATAAATAGCATGCGAGCCATTCCGAGTTTTTCACTCCAAATCCACTTCTTTCTCTCACTAGTTTCTCTCTCTAGCTCATCTAAATCCCCCTAAACCCTAGAAAAACCCCTTAGCACCCTAGGGAAGCCCCGAGGCTCCCGGAGTCCTGAGAAAAAAGAATTTTTTGGTTTCGAAACGCTGCTCCAATTAAGTCCCGATTTTCGATAAAATTCACTGTAAGTGTGCCACGCTTACGCAATTTTTTTTATATAGCTTTCAAATAATTATAGGAATGTTATTAGGTCCTTAAAATAATTATCTGGGCTATTATTGAGTGTTATTAACGCTTAATAATAGTCAGACTAATTAATTTGTCGTGGTTATCGTTAAACTAAACCCTAGTGGTATCGATACTAGGTTTTATCGAAGGAATATCGTTTTGAGAGTATTGAAGCGCTGTTCGAGTGCTAAGTCACCACCTAATCAGGTGAGTGCATAGTTACTTTTAGCTTACACATAGATATGAAGTATTTTATATAAATTACGTGTTGTGTGTATATTATCTGTATACTTGCTATCTATGTTGGATGAACGTTTTATACATGTTTTCAATGATTTAAATTGTATATCTATTTTATATCTACAAAATGTGTTGGGTAAAACATGGGTAGATGTAATAGTTGCTGTGTGACAAAATAAAATAATGAGAGGCCTCGTTATAGCTGTTCTTGATGATCTAGTCATCTGGCGGAGTATAGATGACGACCACGGACTATTCTAGACAGTCCAGTGGAACACTAGCAGGCTCGCAACCTGTAGGTGTTTATTCGAACTGTGTGTTTATTCGAACTGTGTGAACTGTGTGCTCACCAGGTATACTCCATCCCAATGATAGTCCTTTTGACTACGTCCCTTGTGTTAGATGTTTTAGGGACGTAATGTGAGGATAACGGGAATGGGTAATTGGGTTGATTGTTTGATGTTTAAAAATAATAATTATATTATTGTGGGTTGAAAACCCTATGTGCTCACCAGGTTTCCCAACCTGAACCACTCAATTTATTTATATCACAGGTGTTGATATGAAGTGACATTACACTGAGAGATTTAAAGAGATGTAGATCACTAGTGTAAATAATTGTAAGTTCTGTTTATGCTTATGTTTATGTATTAACGATGACATCTCAAACGTTTTAAAATGAAATAAATACGTTTCTTCGAAAATGTTTTAATAACGTATTTACCATGTTTTTCTGGGAACAAATTCCGCAACATTTTTATAAAATGAAGTACTCTGATTTTTATAAAGCATAAACAAAAAATCGGTCTTTTCTGGCCGTGATTTTGGGGATGTCACACAAGGTGATGTCCCAACCATATGAAGACTAACTCGACAAGTTTGAGGATGAACTCGGCGAGTCATAGACTGAACACCTTCATACGGATGAAGATGAACTCGACGAGTTCAAGGACGAACTCGGCGAGTTGGTTGAAGATAGTCATATGTGTTGTTGAAGGAGAACTCATCTAGCACTTGCTAGACTCGATGAGTAGGGGCAGGATCGTGGCATTTTGTGGACGTGGGGACTCGACGAGTTGGTGAACCAAATTGGCGAGTCTGGTCAACCAAATGTTGACTTTGACCAAAAGTTGCCTTTAACCAGGGTTTTGGACCTCGACTTTGATTTGGACTTGATTGATCCTTGTAAGGGTTATGAGTATGAATTGATAACTTTGAAAAGTTGTCGTGTAGGGATTAAAGAGTCAGCGAGAGTCGATTTTCACACCAAGGACAGTGCAAAAACTACACGACATTGAGGTGAGTTACCTTCGAGTAGAAGTGGGTCTAAGGCACCAAGGCCGACCCAGTAGTAGTTGATTATAGTTAAGATGATTGTCGTTGTGATAATTTTATGGTTTGCTACTACCTGATGTGTCCTATGTGCTAGTATGATATGTTATATGTGATAGTGGTAGTAGAAGGGGAATAGTCCCCCGATTCGGTCGTTAGGACCGAAGGGTAGGTCGGACACCCCATATATGTCTGATAGCATGTTTATGATATGTTATTATGTGCTAGTAGTAAGGGGTGAAATAGTCCTCGTGACCGGGAGCACCCCAGAATGGCTTGACATGGGTAGGTCAGCACCCCAGAATGGCTTGACATGGGTAGGTCGGGCACCCCTGAATTGCCCGACAGTATGTATGATTGTATGGTATGTGGTATGATGGGGGAACTCGCTAAGCTTCGTGCTTACCGTTTTCAGTTTTGGTTTCAGGTACCTCCTCAGTTAAGGGGAAGGAGTCGGCAGGGTATCAGTGCATTACACACACATGATTTCCGCTTTGAGAACCATGGGATTATACTCTGACATTTTACTATTTGATGTTATGGTTTTCGAGACTTGTGATCTGGGATTTGATGTTTTGAAATGATAGTAATGATGTTTTCGTAAACTATTTTTATAAGTAATATAATTAAACAAAAAAATTTGGGTCTCGATTTTGGGATGTTACACCCTTAGTCCAGGAAAACTCTAATTCGTGATCTTGAGCCTTTTGAGTGTGTGTGAGTGAAAGGAGAATGATTCTTTGGTATTTCCTTGAAGGAGTGGAAGCTAGAAGTGCTTGGTTGCAAGAAGAAGCCTTGGATCCAGAGATTTCGTTGTCAAAACAGCCTTATTGAGGTATACAGTCTATACCTTGTCTATTCATTTACTAGATCTCTTCATGGAGTAGTTTAGGTCTTTAAGGAGCCTATTTTGGGAACATTCATGGATGCAAGCATGTTTTGGAGCCATGACTTCAGACGCAAAGCATTTAAGGGACTCCATGGCATAAAGGTGCCAACTTTACGGCCATGGGAGTCCCATGCAACATGTAAACCACTTTTTAGGGACTTTTAAACTATATACCTCATGCATGGACGTAAAGTTAGTAACTTTACATGATATATCAACTCTAGGGGACCAGATCTATGGATTTGATGCATTGAGCCCAATAGAAAGTGACTTAACGGATTTATACTATGGGGGACTGTAACATTTGGACTCCCAGGTATATTATCCTTTTATTTATTTATTTTTGAGATCTATTGATCAACTCGGCGAATTAGTGCCTCAACTCATCGAGTAGAGACTGATTGACCACGTGGGTCTAAAAATCCACTCGACGAGTCAGAGAGTTGACTCGTCGAGTAGGCGCTGCGAGATGAAACCCTAAATCCCTGGGTTTGGGGCCTATTTAAGGAAACTTATGCCCTCATTTACGCCTCACCAGTTGCCCAACTCCCCTGTGTGAAACCCTAATCAGACTTTAAGCTAAGAGAGAGAGAGAGTGTGTGTGTGTGTGTGTGTGTGTGTGAGCTAATATTGAGTGTTTTGGTGGATCTTTTGGAAGGAAAGGAGTGAGATACAAGCAAGGAACACGAAGAGGCTGTGAGATCTAGCATTATTTCACTTGGAGCTTCTGTGGAAGGTAAAAAGCTTACACCTTTCTCATTTTATTAGTTGGATCTCTTGAGTATGGAAGTTAGGGTATTAGGAGGTCTAGACTTCATATCTAGAACTTATGAGGTCCATAGAGTCCAAAGGTTCCAGCTTTATTCAGCCATACATGAGTTATTGTGCTTAAACACCCTTGTTAAAGTTGCATTATCATTTTGGAGCAAAATATGTAATGCATGAACGTAAAGATCAAAGCTTTACTTGACATTCGAGCCTTGGGAGCCTAGATCTAGAATGTAGAGGGGTAGATCTGCCTTAAAATGTCTGAATGAGAATTCAGATTGAAGGGACTCGCCGAGTCAACGAGCTGACTCGATGAGTCGACTAGGGTTTTCCCCGATGATTCTGAACATGGGAAACTCGGCGAGTTGATGAGACAACTCGAAGAGTTAAATTGGATGTTCGTGATATTTTAGAAGAAACAAGGGGACTCGACGAGTCACATAGATGCACTCGGCGAGTCAGGTCAACATGGACTGTTGAATTGAGTGTTGACTTTTGCTTACTTTAGGGTATGGTCAAGACAGGGATTATGGGGACAATGGAGGGGTAAAATGGTCTTTTACCCATTCCAAGAGTTAGAGAGAGAGAGAGAGGGGGGAGGGAGAGAGAATGACCTTTGGTTTATTTAGAGTTGTGAATAGAGTGTTAATTAGAGATAATTATCTTATGTGTTAGGCAGAGGCTAGTTTGAGATTCGTGTACGAGGTTATTACGTGCTTTCTTATGAGGTGAGTCTTCTCACTATACTTTACCTAGAGTGGTAATCTTTTTGTGACCGGAGGGTCTTATGTGTTTATATTGAGTATTGTGATATCCTGCATTATGTCTTTGTGATTTGTGTTGTGTATTATTCTGAGCTTACTGAGTTAGGACCGGAGGGTCCACTCGAGTCGTGGGACTGGAGGGTCCCACTGAGACACATTGACCAAAGGGTCTTATTGAGTTACAGCCTTGAGTGGCTAATGAGTTGTGTGGTATTTTGGGGAAATCACTAAGCTTTGTGCTTGCCGTATTATGTGTTATGTGTTTTAGGTACCTCTCAGGATCACGGGAAGGCACCGGCTTGATTGTACACACACCCGAGTTGGAGATATATCTTTTGAGGATCCTGGATTCATGATATATTCAGTTTTGGAACATGTGTTTTGATAACTTGATGATTGTGGGATTTTTGTGATTTTGAAATGAGATAATTGTGTTTTTAAATGAAAATTTTTGCTTGAAACTTTATGATGTTACAGGGACTTGACGAGTTGGGTCGTGGTCCCCCAACCTTTTCTGTTTCGGAGCAAACTCGTTGAGTCTAAGAGATGAATCCACAAGTTGGCCATGGTTTTAAGTTTTGAAAAGTTGAGGACTCGACGAGTTCAAACGAATAGTCTCAATTCTGTCATAAGGAAGAACTCGACGAGTTAGAGAGTAACTCGACGAGTTGGATCACAAGTTCGAGATTCTCTAATTTATGGAACTCGAAGAGTTGAGTCAACCAGATGTTGAATTTAACCAGGATGTTGACTTTGACCAAAGGTTGACATGACCAGGGTGTTGAATTTGACCATTGACTAGAATTGACCCTTAAAGGGGTTATGGGTATAAAAGAGTAATTAAAAGAGATTTTATGTGTAGGAGTTTAAGGAGTTTAAGGAGAGTTGATCACAGAGCCGAGGACAGTTCAGCTACTTCACGACATTGAGGTGAGTTACCCTCCAATAGAAGTAGGTTGAAGGTACCAATGCTGGCCCACTAGTAAGAGCTATATTAGAGATGATTGTCTTTATGGTAATTATCTGGTATGTCACTATCTGTTATGATTATGTGCTAGTATGCTATGATGTTATGTGATAGTGGTAGGAAGGGTAGGATAGACCCCAGTACAGTTCGATAGGGCCGAAGGGGTATGCCAGCACCCGGATAAGCTAGGCAGTATATGACTTATATGTTTATGCACTAGGATGCTATGTGGTAGAAGTAGGGGTGAAATAGTCCCTGGTACCGGTCGACAGGACCGAAGGGGTAGGTCAACACCCTGATATGCTAGGCAAGGTAGCAGTCGAAAGGACCGAAGGGGTAGGCCGGCATCCTGATATGCTAAGCAAGTTACTGGTCGAAAGGACAGAAGGGGTAGGCCAGCACCCTAATATGCTAGGCAAGTTACCGGTTAAAAGAGACCGAAAGGGTAGCTACTACCCAGATATGTTAAACAGTATATGTTATGTATGGTATGTGGTATGATGGGGGAACTCACTAAGATTTATGCTTAAGGTTTTCAGTTTTGGTTTCAGGTACTTCTTCCTCAAAAGGAAAGGAGCCGGCACGGTAGCAACGCATCACACACGATTTTCCGCATATGAGATTCTTGGGATTTATACTCTGACATTTTACTATTTTATGACATTCTTTTGAGACATATGATCTATGGTTTTTATGAAATGAAATAACTTGATGATGTTCTCTTTAAATTGTTTTATGAATCCATGTATTACATATGAAATTTTTGGTAATGATTTTTGGGATGTTACAGTAATTCAGGCGATCATCAATCTGAATCATCCAAAGGAATGACCTATGAATCATCAGTCACACACTTCTGTAGCGACGAAACATGGAAGGTGTTGTGAATATGACTGAGTTCATCTGGTAGATCCAACCTATAAGCTACATTGCCAACCCCGACAATCACCCGAAATGACAAGATGTACCGGGGCCCTAATTTTCCCCTCTTCCCGAAGCATATTACATCCTTCCAGGGTGATAGCTTTAGCAAAACCATGTCACCGACCTGAAACTCCAACTCATATCGACGCTTGTCAGCATAACTCTTTTGTTGACTCTAAGTTGTCTGCAACCTCTACCTAATCTGTTGGATGAGCTCTGACATCTGAAGGACCACCTCATTCCTTCCCAATACTCTATGACTAATCTCTCCCCAACATACATGGGTATGACACTTCCTCCCATTAAGAAACTCGACAGGTGGGGCATTGATACTGGAGTGATAGTTGTTGTTGTAAGAAAACTCAGCTAAGGGAAGGTAGGAGTGCCAACTACCACCGAAGTCTATCACACAGGCTCTTAACATGCTCACTCTGACCATCAGTCTGCGTATGAGTCGGGCAATGGACCTCATGTGGCTTCAGATGTCGAGGAGCATAAGCGATAACCCTCCCACACTACATAAGCACCGCTCCAGACCACACTACATAAGCACCGCTCCCAAACCGGTGATGGGTGCATCACAAAATACCACAAAGTCCTCAATAACCTCAGGGAGGATCAACACTGGTGCCTCAAACAACTTCTGCTTCAGCGTCTCATATGCAGTCTGCTGCTCAGGCCCCCGACAGAAGTCCACACCCTTCCTCGTCAGACGAGTGAGGGGTATTGCAATCTTGGAGAAGTCCTGAATAAATCACCGATAATACTCTTCTAATACAAGAAACTTCTGATCTCCAAAGGAGACTTCAGGACCTCCCACTGCATAACCACCTCGATTTTGGAGAAGTCACAAAATAGTTGATTATTTGACATTAAAAAGTAAATTGAGTGGTTACATCTGATTTTATAGTTTTATTCTGATCAAATTTACATAAAAAGGTTCAATATATATCACATTCTATCAGAATGGTTGTATTTTGTACTTAAGAAAAATTTCACTTCTTTATTCTATCAAAATTTATAGTTTTATTCTTTTATAATGTACATAATTTAGAATGCTCATGGTGAATGTATAGAAGGCAGTTGTTCTCATAGAATGGTCAATTTTAAGGAAGTTATTCTCAAAGAATGCATGAAAGGAACATGATGATCAAGTGCTTGAAGGTTGGATGATGGCATGTGGGATGAAGATGAACAATGGTCAATGATCTTCACAAAAGAAAGCACTGGCAAAACAATTTACAATATAATGATAAGACTATATCTTATAGTATATTTTGGTAGAATATTCGGTTAAAAATAATCTACAAATTGTGTTTGTTTTGTTATTAATGAGTATTTCATTATGATAGAATAGTATATTAAGATTTTCCTTTTTTAAGAATGTGATGACAAAAATTTAACTTGTATCAAAAAAATTGTTAATCTTAGAAAGTTGATTCAATCAAAAAATGTTGTTATTTCGTTTGAAGAATGATATGATCTGATATCCTCGTAGAATATAGCATTCTAACAAAATGTCATTCTTACAGAATAAATTCAGTTATTATAAAAAATACATTAGAATTAATACTGAATTACTTTTAAAAAATCAGATTTTAAAAGTAAGAGAATTAGTTATCCCTAAATTTCCGAAAATTTCCTTGTTTAAATATAGTTAATTGTCCAAAATACCCTTATGCTGAAATTTATGTAATTAAATTGATTATTTTTAATTAGTTAATAAATATAAAACCCTTACTTAAATTACCCCAAATAATTGGCTCATAATCAATTTCACAGGCACACAATACTTAGTAGAAATAAAATAACCTAAGCATATATATATATATATATATATATATATATATATATATATATATATATATATATATATATATATATACACACACACACACACACACAAATATAATTTTATAAAAAAATATAGATACACCTATTTGTGTGCATATATATATATATATATATATATATATATATATATACACACACATACATACACACGTTTACTATGAAATAGGTGTTTGTTTACATTTTTTTATAAATATGTGTTTGTATATATTGTAACATCCCAAGGATACGGTCCGAAAATTTCATTTTAAAACTTTAATAAAAACCATAATTCTTAATCATAAACATAACTCGTTATATCAAATCAGAGTATCATCTCAAAACATGTTCTTTTTATCAAAGTAAATATCTCAGGCTAAAACTTATTGGTGTGTGTCATGCAGTCATCCCGAGCTCGTCCCTCCGCCACTAGAAGTACGTGAAACCAAAACTGAAAATTGTAAGCACGAAGCTTAGTGAGTCCCCAACCTACCACATACCACATATAATAACACATATAACACATACTAGGCATTGCCCACTGCATCGTGCCCCGCCAGGCATCGGACTGAAGTCCGGCATAACTTGGGTCCCGCCCACTGCATCGGTCCCCGCTCGGCATCAGACTGAAGTCCGGAATTACTTGTGCCCCGCCCACTGCATCAGACCGAAATCCAGTATCGGACCGAATTCTGGTATAAATAAGTTGAACATAACATAAACATAAACATAAACACATAACATAATCACATATCCTGCATCGGGCTTGCCTGGCATCGGACCGAAATACGGAACATATAACACGTAACATAAACATGCATGAATCACAATGACATCAAGCATACATAACTACTTCTTGGGACCGCCTCAACATCGGAAAGAAGTACGAAAACATACAAACTGCATCGGGCTAACCCCGACATCGGGCTAACCCCGACATCGGGCTTACCCCAACATACTGTAACTACATAAACGGGCCGGCATTAGTGCCTTAGACCCGTTCCTACTGGAGGAAAACTCACCTCGCAAGGTTGACTGTAGAATCCTATGAATAACCCCTCGCTGCTAGTTGGCAGATCCCCAAACTGCTGATCTATCGACTCCCCGAGCTATCAATGCCAAAAATATCACTTAGTCCAAAACAATAATCCGCCTTAGGGTAAAATGACCATTTTACCCCTAACCCAACTTGGTCCAACTAAGGCTCAAAATCATAATATAAAAAGGCCCAACACTAGATGGGTTTCCAAACCCACTAGTGGCCCACTAATGGCCCAATTTGCTAAATTGGACCCAATCCCTTTAATAGGCCTTACCCTAAGCCCATACATCTTCTTGGCTCACATTATCTGACTCCTTAGGGCCCATCAAAACCTAAATACCAAAGATTGGCCCAAACCGAGGCCCAACAACGCAAAGCCCAAATTTGATACCTACGCGGGGCGTACATCTATGTACGCTAAGCGTACTGGCTGATGGCTTGTACGCCGTGCGTACCTGCTTGTACGCCCAACGTACAACCCTGTTAAGCCACTTTTCTAGTAAGTGCTTAATACTACAAACCAGAAGCTACAATCACATATCCAAGTCCTCATTAATGTCTTAATCCATAGAGTCGACTCCTTGGTGGCTTGCAACCCACCAAAAGAGCCCAAACTTGAACTGTAACAACATACTTCCATGGAAATGGTCTTAAATCATGCATGAACCCATTAGGACATCCAAGATGGCAACTTTCTGCCTTAGGGACTCATTTAGAACTAAGAGTAGCAACTCCAAGTCCTAGAAATCGGATTGAACCACAAAACTTCAACCTTTGGACCAGAATGGTCCAAAAACTCAATCTAAGAGATCTAAGGAGATAATCACCAAGTTTAGATCTTTATACCTTGAAATGGTTAGAAATGAAGCAACAATCCCAGATCTACAACCTCTCCTTTGAACCACCTTATTTCCTTGCTCCTTTCTTGTTTGGAAAATAGATCCACAACACCAAGATGCTTCTCTAGTGACCTTCTAAGCTTCAAGAACACTCAAATATGGATTAGGGTTTTTTATATAGGGCTCTACCCTAAAACTAGGGTTTGGGAACTCTGAGCGTACGTTGGGCGTACCCCCCCTCCGCATCCGCGACTATTCTTCCTTATACGCTGAGCGTAACCCAGCTTACGCGCGGGCGTACACTTGCGTCTACCGCCTTTCATGCATGGTCCTTTCTTGCCACCTTTCTTCATTAAGGACCAATATTGCCAATAACTTCAAAGTGCTACAACTCCTTCATTCAAATTCCGTTTCCGACGAACTTTATACCCACGAAAAGGTGGCGAGAAGCCCTACGCTCCTGACTACACCCCCAATCCTTAAAACCTTTGTAATAAAACCCGAGACCCATAAAAGACCAAATCGCTTATACCCTGGGCCTCCGAACCCGCAACCGAAGCACTTTTCAAAACGGGGTGTTACATATATACATTTACTATGAAATATATACACGTTTACTTTAAAATATGTGTTTGTATCCTAAAAAAGTTTTTTAAAAAAATTATATAGAAAATATAAGATTTTTTATGTGAAAATATGTTTTATTTTGTATAAATATGATTTTATAAAAAAAAACATATTTTAAACAAAATTTTGAGAAAAAAAGTTGTAAAAAAAAACTAAAGTTAGGATGAATTCATAACAAAATTCTAAAATTTGGGCCAAAAGGATAAATTTTGGATCAAATTTCTAATAAAATTTAAAATCTAGGCCAAAATTGTAAATTTTGGACCAAATTTGTAATAAATATTAAAATCTTGGCCAAAAATGTAATTTTTGAAAGTTGGATGACCTGTTGACCGGGTAAAAGGGTTAAATTGAATACGATTACCGGTTTTTGGAACTTAATTGAATAAAAAAATATATAATGACTAAATCGATTATGAGACCAATATATAAGGACTGTATTGCAGTTTTTCCGCACACACACACACACACGTATATATATATATATATATATATATATATATATATATATATATATATATATATATAGGCTTAGATTATTTTGTTTTTATTAACTATTGTGTGTCAGAATGCATAGATCTGGACCAACGGATGAAATTAATCAATGGACATGATTTGAGATTGTATGATATTACATATTCTAAAAGAATATCAACAAAAATGAATAAGATTCTTTAAAATAAATACATAATTAAAATGTGAGTATGATCAAACTTTATTCATTCTTCAAGTTATTTCTATTATGTCTTCAACGCATTCTTCGAGTCATTCTAATCACAAATACAACAAAAACTAATAATGGTTAAAAACAATTACTTGCAATTAACTATCACTTTATATATTCTGATAGAATACATAGAATAAGACAAAATACATAGAATACATTCTGGCAGAATACATAGATTTTATTCTGGCAGAATATATTCTGACAAAATACATAGAATACATTCAAAAGTATCGTATTTACTGCTAATATAATTTTAGATTACAAATACACAATAACGAGGGACAATAGAAATTGGAATTTAAAATCACAAATTGAACAAAAATAATACACAGACAAATTAATTACCTTTTAAAAAAAATCTAGAACAAGATGAGTAGCTTTCACCAATCTATATATTAGTGATGTATACAGATCTAAGTTGTGAGAACTAAATCTACAAAGAAAACATAATCAACTTTGAAATATTAAAAAATCCAAAGCATTCTAAGAGAATAAAAGCTATAAATTCTGACAAAAGGTAGTAGACATTAAATAATTGTAATTTATTCTAATAACACTCATTACTCATTATTCTGCTAGAATATACTGTCGTTCGCCATGTTTTCTGTCTTTTCCATATCAGAATAGAAAAAATTGTTCATTCTATAAGAATATAAATATTACATAAAACATGGGTTGCTATTAATTCTGACAGAATGCATATCATATGGTCAGATTCTTTAGATTCTTTTTCAGGTATTTCAACAAACATTTGTTAGACATTATCATCAAACAAGCCAAAATTCATATAAAACAATTATCATTATGTTTTATTCTACTTAAAATGCTATTGATTTCTAAACCACAAAAAACAAAGACATGGTATTGATTTCTAAATAGTGAAAAATAGAAAAACAAAGAAATTGATTTAATTACCTGATGTGAGAGCCGAAGTTGAAGTCGCAACCGGAGTTGGAGCCGGGAATGGAGTATGTTCTGATTTGGTTGCGATTTGGATGAATGAGAGTTTAATCTTAAGCGGTGGCCCTCGTTGGGTTTAAATGTTGTAAGTAAGCTTCCTGATGACCGATAAAAGCTTCCAGATGAGAGTTTAAGAAACCAATCGAGCATGATGCTACCGATGAAACATGATGGATTCAAAAAAAAAACTTTGGTGATTAACAAACTGTATTTTGATGAAGGTGAGGGAAGAGGTGAAGAAGCCCTAATTTACACAGAGGTGGATAGATGCTTTTGGTGAAGAGGGGCGGTGATATGTTTTGGCTAGTGATTATAAACAGAGAAGATGTGGCTGACGGATTTTAGAGAAATAGAGGGAATAAATTATATGTTTATAGGGTTTGTAAACTAATATCCTAATATAACGGAATATTAATTGACTCAATTTTTACCATAAATAATTATGTTTAGATTACTATTATACTCTTTTATGATTTATTATTGAATTTATTTTTACTTAATTCTTATTGGTTGTTAGAGGCACACAATACTTATTGAAAACATTTGAACCTAATTCTCTCTCTCTCTCTCTCTCTCTCTATATATATATATATATATATATATATATATATATATATATATATAGAGAGAGAGAGAGAGAGAGAGAGGAATGATCATTTGAGAACTCATAGTTTCCTGAGAACCCGAGAACTAAAAGTGGAACGTTAGATCAAAATAAAGGACGGTCAAGATGGAAGGTGGCATTTTTGTAAATAATCAGAAAACTAAAGAGGTTGGGGTATTACCAATTAAATTACTGAAGGGTATTATTGGAAACAAGTATATTATTAGTTTATTACATTTGTTAAATCACTAAAAAGAAAAAGAAATCCCCAAACTATTCTAGACGTAAAATTCGATCTTCCCCAAATGCTCCTCACCTTCTCTGATTCTGGTGTCGCGATTCCGCTTCCCCCACAGCCGACGCCGGCGAGTCGAATCTTCAGCACCGCATCTAGGTCATTATCAGAGACCAACGCCTACATCGCCAATCTCCCTCAGACGTTATCAAAAACAAAGAAGAAGCTGAGAGTCAAGCCTAATTGATCAGTTAGGGCTCCGAAATGACGCCAAGGAGCTTCAGTCTTTGCTTGTAATCAAACAGGTTACTTGGGATCATTAGCATCATAATTGATTTCATCTGGTTTGGGGCTTGGTAATTGAACGTATTGAGGTCGACATCAATTTTGTTCTGTGGAAAGTATTTTCGTTGTGTGTTGCTAATCTTCATTTTCTTCCGACAAGTGAAGTAGAACATGTCTGATTGAGGTCAATTCCATATCGAACGTAGTTTGCCCTACCCTAGGCGTTGCAAAACCGGTCTCCCTCGCACTAAATCAGGTATCGATCATCTAGACATATGCACAACGATCTTAGATTTCATCTTAGCTTTCGTTTGCTATTACTATTAATTCATAAAGATCTCCTACTGAATTGGAAATATTGAACAGAGATTATGATGATCCATTAAGTTTCATCGATCAAGCCCTAAATGTGAGTAAATGTCTAATTTACCCATTATATTACAACTGTTTGATAACTTTACAATAGGAGCAAAACCTACCTACAGATTATAAGAACAAGGTTGGTATTTGATGAATCATATTTAATTCACATATTAATTACATGTGAATCACATGTAATTCACAAATTCACATGTAAATCACATATGAATTACATGTGATTCACATGTAAATCATATATGAATCACATGTAAATTACAAGTGAATCACATATGAATTACATGTGACTCACACGTAAATCACAAGCGAATCACATATGAATTACATGTGATTCACGTGTAAATCACAAACGGATCACATATGAATTAAATGTGATTCACTTGTAAATCACATGTGAATTACATGTGATTCACATGTAAATCACAAATGAATCGCATATGAATTACATGTGATTCACATGTAAATCACAAGTGAATCTCATATGAATTACATGTGATTCACATGTAAATCACATGTGATTCATATGTGAATCGCATGTGATTCATATGTTAATCACATGAAAATCACATATGTATTTTTGTGAGCATTTTTACATTAATCATTTTTTTAATTTGCTTGTAGATTTGGAAGAAATTGTGGTGAATATTGAAGAGATGAAAAACGATAAATTGAATAAAATAAGAAAATATTGACACGAAGACATGAAAATGCTTTGAAATTTGTAGCATTTTTTATTTTTTATATTTTATTTTGTATCGAATAAAATACTTGGACTATTATATTTATAGATTAATTAATAAACATGAGATTTGTTGTGATTTTTTTACGAATATTACAGTATAAGAAATATACATATATGAGTTCTCAACCGATCTCAACCCTATATATATATATATATATATATATATATATATATATATATATATATATATATATATATATATATATATATATATATATATAGGGAAAAGTTCAATAGAGAACCATAATTATTTGTAACGCCTGTGTTTATGGGCTTGTCATTAATGTTGATGTAACATTCTAGGTTAACCTTTGTAACCCATTTTGAAATAATAGAAGTGTATTATTTGAGTATTATGTGTCTTGTGCTTAATTGTGTGTCTTAAATAAATTAAGAATGAAAATAAGCAAGAAAAGAAATGTTAGATAAGCCCGATATCGATACATGAAGACGTAGTGGTCGTAACGAGCTTTCCGAATATATAAAGAATGCCGAAATCCGAGTTATAACGAAGAAGTTATGATATGTCGAAGTTTCGCGACAGAACCGGCACGACGTTGAATGACGTAAAATACAAAATTAAGATAGAGCGATATTTAGCCCTAGTGATCTAAGCGAATGTTGTAGAGTTCGTTAAACCGAGAGCATGCATAAAAAGAATGCCCAAATCTGACTTCGTATGAGGAAGCTATGATTTTTCTAAGTTTCAGGTTAGCAGTATGCAGCCCAAAACACGAATTCGAGATCGAGTGATTGTTGGTCGACAATCTAAACGAGAATCGAAGATCTCGTTGATAGTAGTGCAATGGTGAAAAGACAGACGAAAACGGACGTCAGATGAAGAAGTTATGAATTTATAACGGATTTTTCCTGTCCCGACCTACTACCAATAAATAATAAAAATAAAGTCAAAATTAGACGACGGAGTCTAAACGAAAGTTGTAGAGCGTAGTCTCACCTACACGTGGATCGTCAAATGGCTGGTGTACAATTGATGATTCAGATGATTTTGGATCGTCAAATGGATGAAACTAGGCGTCTGCTTCAGCAGAACCGTGAAGAACCTTCAATGCCGATTGTACAACCCAAATTAAGTGAAGGGCATTCGGAAGGAGGAAACTTCAGTGGGACTGTTGGTCAAGCCAACCCACCGGTGGTTTGACACAACTACCAGGATGGAGGAAATGATGGGCATGGGTGTAAGTACAAAGATTTCATGGCATCCAAACTACCATGTCTATCTGGAAGCCCAACGCCGGTGCAAGTTATGCACTGGATCTCCGAAATGGAGACAATGTTTGAAAGTTGTGAATGCAGCAACAGGAAGAAGACCGCTCTTACGATCCCTCTGCTAAAATCTAGCGTGTTGAGTTTGTGGAAGTTGTTAGCTGACTCTATGCTTAAGGGAGAAGCGAGCAAAATGTCTTGGGAAGACTTTGTGGAACAACTAAAACTGCAATACTGCTCCAAGCAGGACCTTCTGGAAATCAATAATGAGTTTCAGAATTTGAAGAAGGGGAAATTGAGCGTTACTGCATACACTGCTAGTTTCACAGAAAAGATGAAGCTTATCCCATATTTAGTACCAATAGAACCCTTTAAGGTCAACAAGTTTGCCCTCGGATTATCAGCGGACTATGGTCCAATGGTTAAGCAAGCAACCACATTGAAAGCCGCCATCTGGGCTGCTAGAAATGTTGAGACCCAGATCAGGGAGAAAGGTCTGGAGAGGTCAGAGGTCGGTGAAAAGAGGAAAATCGATGGACCCTCGGGGTCCAGCAAAAAGGGTAAATTCTCAAAGTCTAGTTCGAGAGGAGGTGGAGGAGGCGAAGCGAAATGGTGCGACAAATGCAAGAAGAAGCATCATGGGAAATGTGGCGGGGAAGCCACATGCTTTAAATGGGAAAAGCCAGGGCACTATGCCAACGAATGCACTCTCACCAAGAAAGTTTGCTATGGTTGCGGTGAGGGGGGTCACATCTCGAGGGATTGTCCAAAAAAGAAGGAGGCAACAAAACCCAATATTCCCCCAAAGCCAAAGGAGAGAGCATTCCAGATGACACTGGAAGCTGCTAAAGATGAAGTTGATGTCACTTCAGGTACATTTCTCGTAAACAAATTGCCTGCCTAAATTTTATTTGATTCTGGAGCCAACTACTCCTTTATTTCGCATGAATTTTGTAGAAAACTAGCTTTGACTGTCGATAGACTAGATAACGCTTTATTAGTCGAAGTTGCTAGTGGCAAGTTTATACCTGTTAGCCATCGTATGAAAGACATCTTAATTGACTTGAATGGGAATAATTTTCACGAGGAATTATTGCCTATCGAACTAAACGGTTTCGACATCGTGTTGGGAATGGATTGGCTTAGCGCCAACGACGCCGAGATATTGTGCAAGAAGAAGATTGTAAAAGTAAACCCGCCAGGGAAAGAGTCATTTATGGTATATGGGGACAGACACAGAGTAAATTCTGGAATCATTTCGCTAATGAAAGTCAGAAAGTGTTTGGCCAAAGGATGTACATCATATTTGGCATTCGTGATCGATGCTAAGAAGGAGAAAAAGGAGATGCAGAGCATTCTTGTCGTGTGTGATTATCCAGAAGTATTTCCCAAAGATCTTCCCGGATTACCGCCTGATAGACAAGTGGAGTTTAGAATAGACTTGTTACCAAGGACGAATCCTATAGCAAAAGCACCTTATCGATTAGCACCGACGAAGATGAAGGAGATAATGATGCAACTTCATCACCGTGGGGAGCTCCGGTGTTATTCGTGAAGAAGAAAGATGGAAGTATGAGAATGTGCATCGATTACAGAGAGTTGAACAATGCAACAATAAAGAATAGATATCCGTTGCCGAGGATTGATGACCTATTCGATCAACTACAAGGTTCAAGTTATTTTTCAAAGATCGACTTGAGGTCAGGATATCATCAGCTGAAAGTAAGAGAGCATGATATAGAGAAGACTGCATTCAGAACACGATATGGACACTACTAGTTTTTGGTTATGTCGTTTGGACTAACCAATGCTCCAGCAGCATTCATGGATTTAATGAACAGGGTTTGTAATCCGTTCCTAAATAAATCGGTGATAGTGTTCATACATGACATTCTGATTTATTCGAAAATCCAAGAGGAGCATGGCAGACACTTGCGAGAAGTGTTAGAAGTATTGAAGAAGGAGAAGATGTATGCTAAGTTCTCTAAATGTGATTTCTGGATTCGAGAAGTCCAATTCTTGGGTCACGTGGTCAACCAAGAAGGGATAATGGTTGATCCAGCGAAGATCGAAGCTGTGATGAAGTGGGAACAACCGAAGAGTCCCACGGAGATCCGAAGCTTTTTAGGATTAGCCGAATATTACCGTAGGTTTATCCAAGGCTTTTCTTCGATCGCTAGTCCATTAACAGCTTTGAGCCACAAGGGAGCTACATATGCTTGGAGTGATAAGCATAAAGAAGCATTCGAGTTTCTAAAGAAGAAGCTATGTGAGGCACCGATTCTTTCTCTACCCGATGGAGTCAAAGACTTTGCTGTCTATAGCGATACGTCTGGAGTTGGATTGGGTTGTGTTTTGACCCAAAGAGAAAGGGTGATCGCGTATGCATCTCGACAGCTGAAAGAGCATGAAAAGAACTACCCGACTCATGATTTGGAGTTGGTAGCAGTAGTTTTCGCTCTGAAAATATGGAGGCATTACCTCTATGGCACGAAGTGCAAACTTTTCACTGATCATAAGAGTCTCCAATATCTCTTTAGTCGGAAGGAATTGTATATGAGGCAACGACGCTGGCTAGAGTTACTTAAGGACTACGACTGCGAGATACTTTACCACCCCGGTAAGGCTAATGTTTTTGCTGATGCTCTCAGTCGGAAAGTCAATATTGAAAGAAAAAAGCCAAGAGCGTTGAGAATTGAAGTTGTCTCAACAATTGTGGAAAGTATAAAGAAAGCTCAAGAGGAAGCTTCAGAAAAGAATGACCGAAAGGAAGAACGTTTGGGCGAAACGTTGGTGTTCGGTACAAACAGTCATGGACTGAAGGTATTCCAAGGTCGTATTTTGGTACCTAAGACAAGAGGAGTCAGTGATCTTCTAATGGAAGAAGCTCATAAGACCATGTACTCGATTCATCCCGGTAGCACTAAAATGTAAAGGGACCTGAAACCCTACTACTGGTGGCCGACGATGAAGCTTGATGTTGCAAAATATGTGGCCGAGTGTGTGACTTGTGCGAGAGTAAAGACACAACATCTGAAAGTGTATGGGAGTTTCAAACCTTTACTTGTGCCTATGGGTAAATGGGAAGACATTGCTATGGATTTTGTCATTAAACTACCCAGAACGAAAAGTGGTCACAACATGATTTGGGTGGTCATTGATCGATTCACTAAGAGTGCGCATTTCATAGCAGCCAATGAGAAATGGTCTATGGAAAAGCTAGCGAATTCTTATGTGAAGCAAATTGTGAGGCTTCACGGCATTCCGTTAACGATTGTGTCAGATCATTATAGTCGTTTCACCTCACGATTTTGGAGAAGTCTACAAGAGGAATTGGGTACCAAGTTGCGTTTAAGTACAACTTACCATCCACAAACTGATGGTCAGAGCGAACGAACGATAAAAACACCTGAAGATATGCTGAGAGCATGTACCCTAGAATTCCTAGATAATTGGGATGAACATTTACCTTTGGTAGAATTTTCCTACAATAATAGTTTCCACTCGAGCATAAAGATGGCACCTTATCAAGCTTTGTATGGACAAAAGTATCGTACGCCGTCTTGTTGGCTTGAGGCTGGGGAAAAACAGTTTATGGGATCGGGGATAGTCCATCAGACTGCGGAAAAGTTGAAAATAATTAGGGAAAGAATGTTAGCAGCTCAGGATCGTCAAAAGAGATATGCTGACAAAAAGCGAAGACCAATGACTTTTGAAGTTGGAGATTTGGTTTTGCTTAAAGTCTCGCTGTGACAACCTAAAAATTTCCGTTAGTTTTAACGTCGAAATTAATTACGTCAAAAATTAGCCAAATTTATCACGAAAATATTTTTGACCAGATTTAAACCCGTTGGAATATTTTAAATAATATTCGTTAAGCGAACCAAAACTAAGGCGGTATAATTTTAAAATTTGCCGTGATTAGCGATAGTCGTCAAAAACCCCGTTCGCGGTTGCTGTCAGGTGAACCCCCAACCAAGCCATAAACTACACCCTATATAAGGGTTGAGTGGGTTTCATTCCCACCTTTTTCCCACCTTAGACACACTCTCTCTCTACAAATCGGGTTTGCTCCAAAATCGCCTCCTTCAAGCCCCAAACTAGTAAGTGATCTACCCTAACTTGTTGTTTAGCTCATTTAACTTACAAATTCGTGTTTAAATTACCCAAAACCCTCAAGAACGTGAGTTTACGGTCCAAGAACACCTTCATGGACCGTAAACACTCATAAATAGGGTTTTAATGCTCAAAAACCCTTCCAAACCACTTCTAATGCTTAGCAATGATTTAGAGGCTTGCATGAAAGGACTTAGAACACCAAAATCGTAACAAATGGGGAGTAAACATGAGTTTACGGTCTAAGAACATTCTTAGACCGTAAACCCATCTTCAAGGACCATAAACACCTTTTAAGGTGTTAAACTACCCCTCAAACACCTCCAAAAGCTTCCATGAGTGCCTAGAGCCTTGTAATCCTTCGTTTGATGCACCAAAACATAGGATTCATGGACAACATGAGTTTACTACCGTAAAATCATGTGTTTAAGGTAGTAAACTCACCAAGTACATCTTCATAGACCGTAAACACCTTTCCAAGGTGTTTAAGTGCCTTTAACACCTTCCTATGCTCATATAAGTGACTAGAACCTTGCATGCATGAGTTAGAACCACCAAACAACAAAAGGAATGGGCTAACATGAGTTTATGACCGTAAACTCATGTGTTTACGGCCGTAAACTCCTCAAGGAGTGGTCATGAACTGTAAACTCCCTAAAATGGTCCATATGAGGCCTTAAGCCCTTCCTATGACCTAGAATTGAACCTAGCCTAGTTCCACAAGTGTTATAAGACCTTAATGCATCAAAGAACACACCACCCTTGAGTTTACAGCCTTAAACTCATACGGATAAGGTCTTAGGGCCGTAAACTCTATAAAGAGTTTACTCTTGAAGAGTAAACTCCATGACTAGGCCATACACTCCCTTAGATGTTACCCAGGACACTCTTAGCACTTGACCAAAGTGTTTTCCGCATGTTAGGACGTGCATACGTGTTTAAATTAGTATTATATTTACTAATTGTATGTAAACATATGTCATCATATGTTAATAGGTCACTAAGTGTGTTCAAGTCTTTACTTGACACCGAGCACCCAACCGGTACTTTCGTCTGATCCGCTTACAACAGGTGAGTTCATACCCCTGAATTAACCTTTTAATGGTTTTTACATGCTTTTATGGGGGGAGTACAAGTTAAAACATGCTAGTTATCATATCAATCATATGAGATTGATAACCCGCATGCATAAGGATTTATTACACTGTCAGCTGTTTTACCAAGTATGGTACTATAAATGGTTTTCCAAAACGTCTTTACTTGTTTAAATCGTTTCTGAAATTGACTCTCGCGCTGTATGTTTTACTTCAAAACCAGTTACAGCAGTATTTTAAACAAAGGTTTTTCTTTACTTATATTGTTTTATCCAAGTTATATTCAAAACTTGTTTATGATAGATTTTCAAGGATTTCTAAAGGTCTTCAAACTTATTTTACAAAAGGATATCTAGTCATGATTTTCTTAAGTGTAAAGGTTTTCCAAAGTTTTCGTCAAAGTTTTCTTCCATGCTTCTATGCTTCTACTTCGTTAGATGCTACTACTTCGTTAAGTGTTTCTACTTTGTTAAACGCTTCTACTTCGTTAAATGCATGCATGTACTTGTATAGTTATATAAATAATGTTTAAAGGACTTAGGAAGGCTAGTTCGCCCTATTTCCTTTTCCTCGTTTGGATGTGGTCTGGTGGGATCGGATATCCATCTGAAGGTCGTTTAATCATTAATTATATATCATGTATACATGTATAGACATAAAGGTTTACATCGGCCAGTTCATGTTCCTTGGGTAGCAAGGGCATCCTCCCACTCGTCAGTTGTAGATCAGGGACACTAGTAACTATTATAGGAATAGTTAGGAAGCTCTATTCACTCTTTCTAGTACGAGAATTCCACAGGAATCAGTTCACACGCGAGTCTATATCATTTCTCCAACGCCTCTAATAGAATTCAGAATCCGAGATGCATCTTCAAGACACGGATCTCCCCGTTGTCGATTTGGTAACCAGAGTCTCTTGTAGGGAGAGCGTGCATTGTTTGTATAGATCTATAGGGGACTGACACTCCCGCACCCTGACTGCTAGCTACAGTCCACGGCCTACCAAGCCAAGGGGTGATAAATGTCACATTTATTTCGACGCTTGCAGGGCGTCAAGTACTCTAGTGTCAATCAGTATGGTTACGAGTATCTCCATGTTTACCTTATAATTCATGGCCTTAAGGTAACGAGAATTAACACTGTATTCTTAAAACAAAACTCTTAGGATCACTCTTTGTTTTAGACCTTGCTAGTCGTATCGTACATTTGATACCGTCTGGGGTCTGTGTTTCCTTTTGTTAGACTGATCCAGGCGTATCATTCAGTCGATACTCTCCTGGAGTCTATGATTTCTTTGCCTTAGTCAGCAGTATTTTCTGCTGAGGCATATGTTATTTTCCCTTAGTACTTTTACTAGTGATATTCTCCTACTTTCTTTAAAGTCAAATACCGTATTTTGGTAATGATAACATTTCAGGGAAAATTTCTCTCTAAAACATAACACTGTCGAGTCTTGGTAGAAGACTGCTTTTAATTAGAAAATATAAGATTTTCTGGAAGGACTCTAATACACTGTAGACTCTAAACTACTACTTTTTATAAAGTTATGTTGGATAAAATGATTACTTACACAAATGACACTAAATACTTATGAACTCACCAGCATTTATAAAAATGTTGATACTCGCTTTCAAAATAACTTGTATTCTCAGGTCAGCAATAGACAGGTACATCCCAGGAGCTTTTGTTGAAGACAGTTTAGTACCGAGCTGCATCTATACTAGTTTCTGTATTACTTTAATGTCTCCATGAAATGTAACTTATGTAAAACTATTACTATTAATGCAATGGTTGTTGTACTTTGATTACTATACTGCATATGTTGTGATACTTGACATGACGTCATCCACCCCAGAACGTTTCCGCCATTCCGGTTTTGGGGTGTGACATATTAGTATCAGAGCATTGTTTATAGTGAGCTCAGTATATCAATTCATAAAAGATATACAGCCTATAAATACATAGGGATAAAACACTCTGACCAAGAATTATACTTTAAAATATAACCATATTTTACCAAAGTATAAGAACATCCGGAATCTAAACACTCGAACACAAGTATCACAAGAAGAACAACAATAAATGTCTTCGGATGTTGAGCATTACCGTCAAACCTGGGCAGTTATGTAATCGTAAGCTGGAATAAATGTAACCTGATCAACTACATTTATTCGAGATGCGATGAACGTGTGCTTGAGAGTGATAGTGGTGTTGCGACAGGTCTGAAACTTACCAACTAGGAATGATAGAGCCAAACATAAAGTTTAAAATACTATGGGAGTATTTTGGAATACTAAAAGACTCACATTAATCCCAGGATGATATTCAGAAGTTAAGAATCAAACAAGAAATTAAAATACCATAGGGGTATTTTAGGAACCATAGATAACCTTGTGTGAAGAACTAAAAAGATCCTTATTGATATACCTACAATTACAGAGTGTATACTCCCAAGGTTATATATAATAAGGATCCCATAGACTAAGAATGTGTGGTTTCGCTCTACTTCCTTTTCCTCGTTGGGATGTGGGTATAGAGTAGTATCACATATTCGAAGGCCTATCGGATCTAAGCTATATATGATTTGTGCACCCTATGTAATTGTAGCAGGACTCGATATGGATCACCCAACAAAATGTTAATAATCTCTTAGGATTCTTTAGACATTTCCATTCTCGCACGAACCCTATAGAAACCCTATCCACTTCAGTACTCGGCAGAAGAGTTGATTCAGACCCAGAAGAGGCTCATTGAGAAGATTTCTAGTTCGGAAATAAGTGAACTAGGTCGAGACTATTGAAATCACCAAGTTCCTATATCTTTTTAGGGACATGGTGGGAAATTCGCCTAAACTTCCGAGATTTCCAGTCATCCATCATGAAGTGATGACACCCAGAGTCGGAATCAGAAGTGAGACGGAGTAGAAATTCAATATGTCTATATAGAGAACCCTAGGTAACTATCCGAAGGAAACCAACGCCGGTCATAGTCAAAGTTACGAGATAGACAGAGGGAGCTAGTACATGGCACTCGAGAAGTGTCTTTTCCTCGTGTTCGTCACCCTAATACACCCATAAAATAGTACAATTTAGTGAGTTAGTGATTACACTACTTATGCTATGTGTTAGGTAAATCGCCTTTTCCCGTTGCCAGTAATACAATTAGAGCGGATCCCAACACCTCTATTGAGAGTGTTTAGCCATAAGTCTTCATGAGCCTTTCTTCCCGTGGTCTTTGTACCGAACTGTTCTCAAATCTTTCCCAATCCGGAGAGTGAACCTTTCCCAGTATAAAGGTAACTTAGTAGGAACGACTCTCATGTTATGGCTTTTTCCGATACTCATACTCCTACCTTGAATCCCCGGACTACATCATAGGGATGTAGGTGGACACTCAGACAATCAATATCCAAGGCACGGGAAAAATTTATGCCTAATATAGTAAGGACATATATGTCCATGGTTAACCATCGTCTCTCATCAGCTTGTATTCCTTTCCGTGTAGGAAAAACCATGCCTCCGAAGAAGCGTAACCCATCCGCTGGCAAGAAACCGACTCTCCTATTCGATGAAGCTACGTTCCAGGCTGCAGTCTCGGCGGCCGTAGCAGCTGTCATGGCTCAACTGAATGCTAACAACGCCAATGTTAGCAAGAGCCCTATCGGGAATTCCGATCCTAGCAATGGACAGCAGCAACCAACACCTGCATACCCAACCACCCAAGAACCTCAACCAAATTCACTAAAGAGAAAGTTCAAGAACGAGGAGGGAAGTACCTCGGCTCAAGGACCTTCCGAAGGGCGAAGAGCTGAGACAATCAATACCCCTGCCAGCCCTTCCATCCCGACTTCAAAAAAACTATACCTAGGAAACCTTCCCCACTGCAACAAGTGTAGCTACCATCATCATGGTAACTGTCGAGAACTCTTTTGTTCTAGGTGCAACATGAAGGGGCATATCGCTCGCGTCTGCAGAACCCCGATTGAGTTTATTACATCAACCACCAATGTGACGATCAATCCAGTATGCCACCTATGTGGTGAGATTGGGCACCTAAAGCGAGATTGCCCAACGGAAAGAAAAGACAAGGACACAGGAAGAGTCTAACTCTAATGCTTAGGGAGAAGCATCAAGGAACCCGGTAGATTTTTGGTACGTCTCTCGATCCTAGATGACTAACCGAAAACATTAAAAGATTAATTCTGAATGTAATTACTTCCTCGTTAAGGCGAAAGTCGCAGCACTGTTATAAAATTTAAAAATTTCATCAGGTAAAACTATAATGGCTAGATATATACATTACGACTATGTATAATTGAGATGGATAGACCTAGAGTGAGTGAATGCTGCCTCATTTCCTGTTCCTCATTTGGTTGTGGATTTAAGGCGGAGTCGCTCAGTCAACAGTCCTCCCCACCTTAAATTATACATGACTAGTATATGTTAGGCGATTATAGAAAGGCCTCGTGAGAATCCATTCATGAAAGGTACCCTATTCAGAAACACTCAGGACCCTCTACAGTTCCGCGTCGACTCTAGCGGTCCAAGTATCCGCGACAGTGATACACGGGACGAAACCCGAGACGCCTAGAACTTGTGTGCCCGTTCGGCACATGACTCTATCGACCCTCATTCTATATCATGTCGAAGTATGCCAACTTCGACGCCTCTATCAATCATGGTTCGACTTCGTGCAACCATGTGTAAATCCTTAGTGCTGTGTAAAAAGAACTTTCATCGTAGCCATTTCGGCAATTAAAGGTTCTTCCGAACCTAAATAAAATAAAAATAATAAAGACTAATGCGATCCGTCAGTCTTCACTCTTATTTCAAACTTTCCGAAGTACCCAGGAGAAGGGTACCGCGCCCTGTTAACCAACCCTTCTTAGACAGATAGAAACCAAAGTGAAAGACACTGCAGGTATTCCCGAAGACGATAACCACCCGAAGCATACTCCGTAGATCCCCCAGAAGGACCCCTCGCACCTCGCAATCAGGTTCGTGAATCAAGAGGATAAAACTCATGGGACTGACCACTATAACTGAGTATATGCATAAGGGTGGTATAAAATTGAGATCAAAAAGATTTAAGATGTGTGCTTCCTCCCTACTCCCTGTTCCTCGTTGGGTTGTGGGTCTGGGGTGGAGTCGCACAACTGAACATCCTGCCGACCTCAATTATATACAGCTTGCATACACCAAGTATTAGTGGTTAAGCCAAGTATGAGCTCTACCACAAACCTCATAGTAAAACCCTTCATCCTATTCCATAGAATAGGAGCTAGAGTCAAGAGAACCACGGTGGGTTGAGCTACTATAATGACCACAAATCCGAAATTTGTTGTCATCCCGGTTAAGCCAACATAGTAGCTAACACCCTCGGCTGGTAAAGAAATCTGAGTCGTAAGAGTCAAAGACATTGACTACGACCATCCACTCACGCTTAATCCCCCGAATTAAGCATCTCAGCAGATATCCCGGAAATCCAGAAGCTGCGATACGTTAACCCTTGATGAGAGTGGATGAAGAGATTAAAAGTTCCGAGTGATGGAACCCTATACTCACTAGATTTGACCTAGATCGAGATAACTCAGAACCTTCGGAAGAGTAGTTGCAGAAGATGTCCGCACTACTCAGGCACTTCGTCCACCCCGTTACCGACAAGTAGTGCCTAGGACACTCCACCCCCTCACGTGGAAGAAGTCACCGTCGCCCTGTAGACGATAGATTGCATTCTCCGAAGTGAACACTAGAATGCCAAGAACCACGGGATAACCTCCGCAGCCAAGAATACTTGATTTAAGTGCGGAAGTAGGTTGCGTTAAGCCCTATAACCCAGATCCCGAAGAGATTATAGACTTGACACCATTCTAGGTGTTAGTCGATGGGTTATACAAGAGCACACGCTATCTGCAACTGGAATAAACTATCGCCTTAGAGAATAGGGCATGTCTTAGAGATTCAATGGACTAGTAGGTGTTCCAAGAATACTATCTCACACAGAAATAGTAGAACCACCTCCCGAGATAGTCCAACACTTCGGAAAATCTCTAAGGATTGAGTTAGCTCTGAGCAGAGCCTGCTATTCATGAAACAGCAAGGCAAGTAAGAGCATGATTCTTTCCCGTTAAGGATCATAATGTGAAAGCCCTAACTAGACGATAATGTAAAGTTTAAAAACTTTCTAAGCACTCGTCTGGTGAAACCCTATCTCCTCGACCCTGAGGGTTTCCATTAGAAATATCTCAAGAATCAGAAGTGCAGGTTCATTTTGCACAAGATTGAGATAGACACTCTGCAGCAAACAGATACCCGTAGACATGCAATCCATCCGATGATCCAAAAAACCTCTGAAAGCCAAGCAGTAGAAACACGAATCCAAGGACAACCCGAGCTTTCTAAGAACCAACCTGAAAGACTACACTTTCAGTATGAGAGAGAATGGTTGGAACTTCGGAATGGCGATCATGCCAGTGATGATCTCGCCATAGAAGTACACTATGTTCTAAGTACTTAAAAGCTCTACCCTTCCAAGAGCTTAGGACCATCCGAAATTCTTTACAAAGATTGGTCCAACCCTCGTCAGACCACTACTACTTTCGGAAATTCCACAAGTTTCACCCCAAATCAATCCACTCCCTAGACTTGATAAGTGTTTGCCTGACGTCGCTCCTTGTTGATGAGTTATAAAAACTCTTTGATCGATTAGATCTTTGTAACAGGTAAATAAAGAACGTAAAAACAGTGAAATAAAACACAAGTATGGATCTGAATGAGTCGAATGATTCGATTACTCAATCCTCAGCAGAGCTCGACTAAGAACTTCCACTGTAGAGGATTCTAGGGTTACAAAAAAATAAGAACGATGAATATGCTTGAAAATACTTATCTAATCGTTTCTAATCATTTCGTTCTAGGATGCATGCAAGCATCTATTTATAATAAACCCTACATAAAACTCACGGATGGACAGGCCCATACTGGAGACAAAACTTGGACTAGCTAATGAGCCCAAAAGACGCAACACTAAGCTGGACCTAACAATCTCCCCCTTTGCGTCAATTTGGAGCGAGACTATCATTTCTTCTTGCTTGGACCAGTTGCTGGAACTTTCTTGGTTGTATCAAACAGATGCGAGATCAGGGCGAGGATTGTCTGTCTGAAGCGAATGTACCATTGAATCATATCATCAAAGTACTTCTTGTCATCCGCCGAATTCTGCTTGCACCGATGGATGATCCCTAAGACATGTTCCAGACATGCAGTGGTATAGAGATGTTTGTCTGCCAAAGCGAAAAGACATTTCTGGCCTTCATCTCTGGTAAACATAACGGAGTTTCTCTTCGGGTCTATCTTCCCCATCTGCATCATGTTTAGGTCACTTGCTGAGCCAACAGGAGATATGGTAGGCTTTTTCTTAAATACGCTCGCAATCTCCTGATCCATCTTTGCGACTTCCATGATATAACAAACAAGCATCCTCTTGAAGTGGTCGATGATCGGACCATATTCTGCTTCGTTAGTAAGAAGGATGTTGTGCAAGATGATCCAATCGTGTGGATTCAAGTTGGGAAGATCAGCAAGCGAGAGGGCATGTTCGGTCTTGGCAGATCCCCTCAGCACCTTAAACCGAACGTTGGTGAAGTTTCCTTCCCTGTACGGCTTTAGAACCCGAACATTGATAATCTTCTGAGCGCTCCATGTTTGGTACTGTGGTTGAGCGGCCCTCAGATAGAAATCGACTAGGTCCCTATCAATTTTTGGATGTGGATGAGGGAACTTAGCAATGTTGTCAAAGGCATGGAATACGAACGCCTTTCGGGTCAGTGGCATATCGAACTGAGAATCGATAGTATTAGAACAATCTAGAGAGATCACCAGTTCTAGCCACAAGATGTGGGGTGTTTCGATGGCTTCTTTCAGCAGCTTCTCAAGAGTCCAAGGAGGAAAAAAGAGTTTTCCTGCTCTCGAGAAGGTCGTGAGCTTCTTTCTGTCTTCTTTCGGCTTCTTCAGCCTGTCTAGCTACACGAGCGCTGATTTCAGAATCTCTATCTCGACCATGCTTCTTCAGAAGGTCGGCAATGGTCTCCTTATCTTCATCATCGCTCTCCTTAGCAATTTTCTTGCCCTTGTCTTTTACACCGGAACCTGAGGCTTGGCCTGTAGGAGGAGGTTCGGTTGTATGTGTTGCTGTTGAAGAAGGAGGCGGTTGAGACACATTCTCTTTTTCTCCCCCTTGTTTCGGAATGGACACAAAATCAAGGAGCCCTTCAATCTTGCTTAGTAGAGAGAGGGCAGGAGCAAGCTTTTCTGCAAGAGTTCGCCTGATAGAATAGTTGAGTATTGGATCATGTGCTTCCAGGATGTTGGATATAGCTGAGTGGACATCCGAAACACATGAAGAAATTATCTCTCTTTCAGATCAAAGAGACTCAATCTCCTTTTGTGAGTGGGAGAGTTGAACACTCTTGACCTTAAGAGCGGTGGTCTTCCTAGCAAGAGCATCCATGAGGGAGTTCGCAGCAGCTAGATCTTCTTAAAGCTTGGCGAGGCGCTCCTCAATGGTTATCTTGAAAGCTGAGTTGTCGTCTGAGAGAGTTTGACGAAGAGAAGCAAACGACTTCAGCTCTGATGCAACTGATGTAGCCAGCTGGTTGACAATGGGTTCCAGCTTTGTTTTGGTGGCTTCAGCAGTTTCATGTAATGATTGTAATAAAGAAGACGCATCAGTAAATAGTTTATCGACTTTTTCGGTCGCTACCTCACAAGCTTTGGTTGAGGCATCAATGGCTGCAGTGGCAGAGTCAAGAGAGACTTGATGAGCTTTGGAAAAAGCATCAACAATTTTCTGAATAGCATCTTCAGAGATGGTAGACTGGGATGAGGAAGAGGAGGCAATGAGCGAATCTATCTTGTCGTGGATCTCCTTGAGATGCTTCTTGGTAACGGGAGCATCGTCATCGTCATCGTCATCACTCTGAACTTGAAACGGACTATAGTAGACCGAATCAAAGGTCATGTCCTCTCTGCCGAGGAATGGTTCTTCACTCTCTGCTGCATGAGCAGGAGATGAGGGTGGTGGTGAGGCTGGAGGCTCGGTAGTAAAGGTAGGTTCGGGTTGGGTGGTATGTTCGGTTGTTGGTGTGGGTTCGGGTGCTGAGGTGGCTTTGGGTGCGTCAGTATGAGCCCCCGTATCAGATACGTTGGTTCTTACTTCAGCAGTTGTTGTTGCTTCTGTAAAGATGGGTGGGGGTACTGGGATGGAGGTAGATGGTATTTGAGTGGTGGAGGTTATGGGGGGAATGGAAATAGGAATTGTAACTGGTGGAGAAGAGATTGGAGAAGTGGAAAAGTGAGCTTCTGGAGTAGGTGATCGTGGTGGAGTGTTGCCACGAGGAGAGTCATCAGAGTCAGAACTCTCTCCCTCAGATTCGCTTGAGGAGGAAGCGATAACCAGCTTTCGCCTTGGTTGGGTTTTTCTCTTCTTCATCGGAGGGGATTGGACAGCCTTGGTGGTTTTTCTTTTCTTGGGAGATGGGCCTTTCTCTCCCTTAGCAACTTGCTTGTCTTTGCCCTTGTCAGTCTTCTTTCCTCTTGCAGCAGGCTTGTCAGCCTCATGAATAGACTTGAGCATCTCAGGAGTAAGCTCTCTCGGACCAGAGCGTCGAAACTCCTTGTATGTTTTGATAATCTGGCTGTCAGTAGGAACATCTCCATACATCGACTCTGGGATTGAGCCAATAAATTGAAATTTGGAGGCATCGGAGACAATGATCTTCGTGGTATGGAAAGTACCAATCGAAGACATTGGGGAACCTGCAACAATGGGGACGTGGTACTTGTCCATCACCCATTTTGTAATAAGAGTCCAAAAACGAGCATAGGAAATCTCGGAATGTCGAGATGTAGAAGACAGACTCTGAATCATCTATTGCCAAAGGATCGACCCGTAGTCCAAGTTGATACTATTGAAGATCCCGTAGAGTATCGAGATGAACAGACGGCTTGCTCCGTCTGATCCAGCACTGCGTTCAGACAGCCCCTTGAACAGCACTGTAAACAACCCATTCCACTGAGGAGGCAGGCACGATTTCTTGAACTTCGTGACCATTGTCAGCACCTCAATGTACCCCATGTTGTAGAACATAGGGAACATATGACCCACCGAAATCGAGTCAGGGTTAACCCTAGTTGAATCAGGTTCAAACCCTAAAATTGAGCAGAAACGTTGCTTGGAGATCGACGCCTTGTGATCAAGCACATCGAAGAAGATCCTGTCGACTGCCTTGTCGTAATGAGCAGTGGCAAAGATCTGAGATAAGAACTCCATAGGAACTGCTTCAACTTTGGTAAGAGCAGGAGCAATCGGTGAGTACTTGAGGCACTCGATTATCGGGAACATGAAAGCGTCGTAGACTTGAGGAGTAAGATCGATGATCAAACTCTGCTAGGGACGAATCGGCAAGATGTGAGAAGTAGCATGAACTGATGAAGAATCCGCCATTGTTGTTAAGAAGATGGGAGAGATGATGAATAGTAGAATGCTTGAAGGTATTCTTGCTCTCTGAAATATGGGGGCAGTAAAGAGGTCAACAATGGTTTACGTTACCTTTTATACTGTGGGTAGAGGAGAGAGAAGAATCTGTCCCAAATCTTCGAGGGAAATGCGAAGGGTTTTTCGGAAGTGATGGATGTGTGACAATTATGAGCGCCGATGATCATGCATGAGAGAGAGTGTCAATCCCGATTAGCACGCCTTCCCATCAGGCGCCATTTAGAAACGAAACGGTTCCTCTTCACACGCCTGGCTGTCAAGCGCCGTTTGAAAATCAAATCGATTGGACTCCCGCCTGAGTCAGCATATAATCATCTTATCCTTTTAACGTCATCTTAAAGAAAAGTTGCCCACGTGGATCAATATTAACCACAACCCTTTTATAACTTCACATCCCATAAAAAAATGCCTTGTAACTGATGAAACTAGAATTTTGGAAAATCAAAAAGATTTCCGTGCTTAGTGTGTAAAAGAAAAGGGAATAAAGCAACACATATGTGGGATTTTGTGATGTCATTAAAGACACGAAACAAAGGATCCCGGGCACGAATCTCTTCCTTCAAATTCAATAGAGACTTTAAAGTGTTTGTGTGGTTTCCCGTTAAATAACGATCAGACACTTATTGAGAAGTGTTGAAAGGCTTTTTTTAATTAGGCTAATTTGGGTGGCTTTTGCTTCAATTCAGAATTCCTGATCTTGATATAAGACAGAAATCGAACGAAGTACTTGTGAGACCAATGTAGTCTGTTGAACAAGTAGGTTTGAAATAATTTAAGTGGCTAGATAAAATAGTTTATGTAAAATCTCAAAAAAAAATAAAATTGGATTCCAAGGGAAGAAATGTTATTGGATTTAACAATTTCATAGAAATCACTCAAAAGGAAATTAGAGATTTTACTTTGTATCCCCATGGATAAGTACGTCAATTCATTAGTGAAAGCTAGAGCAAATTTATTGTTCACCGTTAATGCATAGTAGGTATGGAATTGTGGGTTTCACTTAGCACGTAGTGGCACGAAGCTAAGATCATAAACACAGAAATTGGGTAACCATAAACCTCAGTGGTAATTTCTAAGAGTCTCAAGGGTTACGTTTATGAAGCGAATGAGATGGAGAAGTAGTGTAGATGGTGTAAAGAAACCAAAGTACCTCTGGTGTTAAAATAGGGACTAAGTAGAAAACTCTAATCTCAAGTGAGAAGAGAGTTAGGTAGCTCATGATTAGAATAAAGATGAAAGCCTAATTGGGAAGACAAGATTTGTATGTACCAAGTCAATAAGGCTATTATTCAGAATCAGGTGAGGCTTTGGACACATACAGCAGCATGCTTCAAGGGACACTTAACTAGTGAAATGATTTCCCCACAAATAGACACACAACACGATAAGACACAAGACAAAACAAAATAATAAAAAAATAATAGAAAAGTATTTTTGGAGATTTTGAATGCACGAAAAGAAGATAAGATAAAAAAAATATTTTTGGAATTTTTGATTTTTAAAAAAAACTTTAAAAAAAATTGAAACACTAAAAAAATTTGGAACCGAACCCGAGCGTTCGGTCTATTTCGGTTTAAAAAAAAATTTGGAACCAAACCCGATCGTTCGGTCTATTTCGGTTGATAAAAAAAAATAAGTTTGAAAAAGAACAGAACTTTGAAAATAAGAGAAATGAAGTTGAGAGAATAATACAAAAGGTTTACAACCAAAGAAACTACCTTTGAGTGATAAGCGACGAGCAGATGATATGACCAAACCCGGGCGTTCGGTTCATTTCGGTATACCAAAACAAGACCCGAACCCGAGCGTTCGGTTCATTTCGGCACATATGAGACCCGAACGCAAACGTTCGGTCTACTTCGCTTCCAACTTTTAATTTTGAGAAGTAGTCTTTGGTACTGACTCCGATTCCATCATTCCTAGCCCTTGTAGAATTTTGTTGAAAGATGCTTCAGGAAGAGCTTTGGTGAAGATGTCGGCCAGTTGATCAGTGGTTCGAACAAAGTGAATTTCGACGTTCCCATCTTCCACATGATCCTTTATGAAGTGATACCTCAGTGCTATATGCTTGGTCTTGGAATGTTGCACTAGGTTATGACAGATCCTAATTGCACTTTCTGAGTCGCAATATAGTGGGATCTTTTTCATATTGAGTCCATAGTCCCGGAGCTGGCTTTGATCCAAATCACTTGAGATGTACAGGAGGCAGCTGTGATGTACTCTGCTTCGGCTGTAGACAGAGATACACATGTCTGTTTCTTTGATTGCCAGCTAACCAACTTCCCGTCTAGGAATTGGCAGCCTCCAGTGGTGCTTTTCCTGTCTAAACCACAACCTCCAAGGTCTGCATCTGAGTAGGCTTGAACGAAGAAACCTGAGTTTGATGGATACCATAAACCGAGAGAGGTGGTTCGTTTCAGATACCAGAGTATGTTTTTCACAGCAAGCATATGGGGTTCACGAGGATTCGCCTGAAATCTAGCACAGTAACAAACAGAAAACATTATATCAGGCCTACTAGCAGTAAGGTACATTAAAGAACCAATCATCTGACGATATAACGTAATATCGACTGCCGGTTTCTCCAAGGATGGTGTAAGTTTGGTGCCGAATGCCATTGGAACTTTAACTTTTGAGTCTCCCATCATGCCAAATTTAGCAAGAAGAGTCTTGGTGTAAGCTTCCTGGTTGATAAAGATGCCTTCGGGTCCCTGTCTAATATTTAAACCAAGGAAAAAGTTAATCGGACCCATTGAGCTCATTTCAAATTTAGTCTCCATCAGCTTTCTGAATTCAGCTGTTAAGCTAGGATTCGTTGAGCCAAAGATGATATCATCGACATGGATTTGAACAATCATAAGGTGGTTACCTTCCTTCTTACGAAAGAAGGTTGGGTCAACCGAACCTTGTTTGAATTTTGACATCTTTAAAAACTTGGTTAGCGTTTCATACCATGCCCTAGGTGCTTGTTTTAGACCGTAAACCGCCTTGTCCAGAATATAACAGTGATTGGGGTACTTTTCATTAAAAAACCTAGGAGGTTGCTCCACGTAAACTGTTTCTTCAAGTTCTCCGTTCAGAAAGGCGCATTTCACGTCCATTTGGTAGACCTTAAAGTTCTTGTGTGCAGCATAGGCCAGAAATATTCGAACAGATTCCAGCCTCGCTACCAGAGCAAAAGTTTCCTCATAGTCAATTCCTTCCTCCTGGCTGTATCCTTTCACCACGAGACGAGCTTTGTTTCGAAGCACATTGCCTTCCTTGTCCATTTTATTTTTGAATACCCATTTGAGACCAACAACTGAGGCGTCTTTAGGAGTTGGAATGAGGCGCCAAACCTTGTTTCTTTCGAACTCGTTGAGTTCATCTTGCATAGCTTGAACCCAATCAGAGTGATCAAGAGCAGTATTCACTGTCTTTGGTTCAACTTTTGAGACGAAAGAATTATACATGCAGAACTCTACTTTGGAGAATAGAGATGTTTGCTTTGCCTTCAGTTGAGATCGGGTCAGGACCTTTTCAGAGACATTACCCACTACCTAAGATACAGGATGATCTTTGGTCCACTTAACAAGAGGAGGGTAATTTGGATCATAGGATGGATCCAATTCAGCAGTGACCATTTCTTCCAATTCAGATTGAATATCGTCGTCGTAGAACATATCGGCATTCTCCCCCTCGACTGATGAGCTTTCCGGTGTAGCTAGACTTTCTGGTGCTACAGGAATTTCGGGTGGTGTTGAGCTTTCGGGTGCAGTTGAGCTTTTGGGTGCAGTTGAGCTTTCGGGTGGAACTGAGCTTTCGAGTGGAACTGAGCTTTCGGGTGGAACTGAAATGGAATTCTCCCCCTCAATTTGTGAGCTCGGTTGTTTTGAAGGAGGTGGATTCTCCCCCTCAACTGAAGCACCATGCTTTGGAGGTTCGTTTGGAACATGTTCTCCTTCACCCATTCGTTTAGCGGCATCTTCGACGATTTGCTTCAGATGGTCGACTTTGTTGTCTGCTGCCATGGCTTCCGAGAGAGTAGCTTTCTCTGGTTCATCAAATAGTTCTACAAACTGTTCAAACAAATTAGCAATCGAGGTCGTGACTTGACCTGTTTGAGTGAAAATCTCTCCAATTGCTTCTTCAGTGGCCTTTAGCTTCTTGACGTAGCTGTCATCGAAAGTCACATAATACGTTTCTTCAATCTTCCTCTAACGCTTATTTAAAACCCGGTACGCTTTTGAAGTAAGTGAGTATCCTAGAAAAATTCCTTCATCAGCTTTAACGTCGAACTTGTTATGATGTTCTTGGGAGTTGAAGATGAAGCATCGTGAACCAAATACATGGAAGAATTTTACGTTCGGCTTCCTGTTGTTTACGATCTCATAAGGAGTAAGAGAAAAATGCTTGTTGAGATAGGACCTGTTCTGCGTAAAACATGCTGCAGCAATAGCATCAGCCCAGAAATATAAAGGAAGAGAAGCGAAACTTAGCATTGTTCGGGCCGCCTCACACAAGGACCGGTTTCATCTTTCGACAATACCGTTCTGTTGAGGGGTGTAGGGGGCTGAGAAGTTGTGATTGGCTCCTTTTTCTGCCAAAAAGTCTTCAAATTATTTGTTTTTGAACTCCAGTCCATTGTCACTCCTGATGTTGCGAACGACTTTTCTCAGTTGCACTTCAATCTGCTTAATAAACGTCTTTAGCTTGAGAGTGGCCTCAGATTTGTGCTTCAGAAAGAACACCCATGTAAAACGTGAAAAGTCATCAACAATAACAAGAATATACTTGCTACCGCTAATGCTTTCGATAGATGATGGACCACATAAGTCAATGTGAAGTAACTCAAGTGGTTCAACAACTTTAGTGTTTATAATGGATGGGTGACTTTGACGACTCTGCTTCCCCATTTCACACGCAACACACAAATGTTCTAGATCAAACTTGAGCAATGGGAGACCCCTAACATGACCTCCTGTGGCAAGCTTGTTGATGTCTTTGAAGTTAAGGTGTGAGAGCCTTCGGTGCCACAACCAGCTTTCGTCAGAATGTGCTTTGGATAGAAGACATATAGTTAGGTTTCCTTTGATAGGTTTGAGATTGAGAGGAAACATTTCGCCTTTGCGTTCTGATTTGAGAATCACTCTCTTTGTTTGCTTTTCTATGATTTTTGAGCCCTCATCGTCAAATGAAACTTTGAGACCGGTACCTCCTACCAGTTGAGATACACTGACGAGATTATGTTGTAGCCCTTCAACGTACGCCACCTTTCTTATGGTGAAGTCACCATTGGTTATCATGCCATAACCCTTTATCGTTCCATATGAGTTGTTCCCGAACTTGACATTCCCACCATTCTGAAGAGATCGAAACTCCCTTAGCTCCTCCTTCCTCCCTGTCATGTGACGTGAGCAACCACTGTCAATATACCATTCTTCGTCGAACTGCTCGTCACTAATAACCTACAAAAATTAAGCAGATTTAGGAACCCAAAGTTTCTTGGGTCCACGTGATCCTTTCACAGGAACAGGAATAGTAAGAGAAACATCAACAAGATATGTTCTTTTTATTAATGTTGTTTCATCTTTCTTCTTAATGGTGTATACTTTGATTTTGTTAGAATTAACTACAGTCGTTTTGGTTTCAGGTTTTGACGTTTGGGCCTTAGACTGCTTTCGGTCATCCTTGACAGAGGAAATATTCGCTTTTCCTTTCAAATCCTTTGATGATTTTGAACTTTGAGTAGGAACAGGATTAGGTTTAAAAGAGGATCGAGAATGAGAAGAATTAGAATGGGAATTTCTTCTGACTTACGGTTCGTTATGACCCTTTTGTTTTTGGTCATTGTAGGGACCGAACCTGGACGTTCGGTAGCTATTGCTTTCGGGACCGAACCTGTCCTTTCGGTTGTTGTTTGAACCGAATCTGTCCTTTCGGTTGCTTATGCTCTCTGAACTGAACCTGTCCTTTCGGTTCCGTTCCTCATGTGGCCTGAAATCCTTTTTCTCTTGCTTTGAATTCTTATCGTGATAAGAGAAATGATTGTTTTGAGAGCGCCAAAATTGCTTTCGCTCAGAGAGATTCTTTTTGTATCTTTGATTCCTTTGTTGCTTTTGATTCTTCACTTGTTTCGGCTGTTTGTAGATGTTAGCCTTTTTCTTCTGCCTCTTGTCAGCCAGTTCACTTTTCACAGATGATGTTTCACTTGTGGAAGTGACTTCTTCTACAGGAACTTCTTATGTACCACTAGTGCTTGGCACGTCGAAGTTGTCAGGCTTGTTCAGTGGCTCTGGTACATATCTGCCTTTGGTTTTCCAGGACGTCCGCTCAGATAGACCAACAGTTTCGTCGGCATTATCTATAGGAGCAGACCAGAAAAACTCATCACAGCCATCTGCATTATCTTCGTTCACTATGGCAGTGAGTTCGGCTGTTTGATGCTCGGTTACTCCTGTGACCTTATATACCTGATTTGGCGTTGTTCTCACCTTTTGGTACACAACAACCTTTTCTTCTAGAATCGGGGACTTATTTTGGGACAATCGAGCAAACTCCACAGAATTTTCAGAAATAAGATTTTTGTGGTTTTCGGGTTCGCTCTTGACAAACTCAGAACAGTCGACTTCATCCTCTATAGAAATTACACTCATATCATCGTCCTCATTAAGTTCAGACGCGTTTTCAACATCAATTTTATTTTCTGAACTTAAATTGGCATTCAATGAGTCAAATTTTTGTATAGTTTCGGTCCTTAGTTTCAGCTTATCATTTTCATCCAAAAGGTTTTTCAGCATGTCCTTATGGTCTTTGGACTTTATGAAAGATTCTATTTTGTCCAGACCATACATGTAAGTGGGATTTACATCATCAGACGAAACAACACTTTCGCAGTTATATGCCTCAGCATCGATTTCATCCTCCTTAAACTCAAGGAAGGGCAAAATCATGCGATGAATTTTCTGCCCTATTTCACAGTTCAGATGCAGTTGAGTGATGTTAGCATAAAGACATTTAGCAATTAAACAAAAAACATTTCTCTGTTTTAAAAGTTTTAAATTGTCTCTTTGTAAATAAATGTTTTTGTCCTTAGACTTAATCAGCTCCGACTCCTTCAGCTCTATCCACATCCTTCGCTCCTCACTCTTGGATGACACCCTGCTTATTTGGTCAGTTAGGTTAGAATTGGTGACCCGTGTTTGAGTTAAACAACTATCCAGATTTCAGATTCTTGAATTTATGCTAGTTAATTCTTTTTCATATGATTTATGTGGGACTTTGAATGAAACAAAAAGTGATTGTACCTTCTTGATCAATTCATCAAGCTCATTGATCTACACACTGAGAGGTTTTGCTGTGAAGCATAAGTCCTCTCGCTCCTTGGTGTCCTCATTTCCGCCATCTGTATTGTATCCCCTCATGTGAGATACATCAGTCACCATCAAACACTTCCCACTGCTTTCGCCACCTCTTGCAACTTATGCCTTTCCATGTGAAGGCCTTCTCACTTCATCATCCTCTGAGTCGGTAGACCATACCTGCACGCCACCGAACTCGTCATCTTTTGTCGAACCCTGTACAATAAGAGCATTCATAGAAGGGTTAGTAGCAGCTTTTCTCCTCTTGATCTCTTCCAGCTTTTTCATCAAGACAGCCTCTTCATCTTTTTCTTCATCTTTCTCTGTTATTTTCTTCAGAACATAGTCTTTGGCATAATGGTTCTTTCCTCCATAGTTGTAACAGTTCACACCAGAATCTCCATCAACCTTCGCCTCTTTCTTTGGTTCTTGTGTCTTCGGCTCCTCTCTAACCTTTTCAGAACTATAGCTTCCCTGCCAATTTCGGTTCTTATTGGTAGGGAACCTTTTCTTGATAAACCTCTTTGGATTAGACACCATCATTGCATAATCTTCAGAAGTAAGATCATAGTCTTCTAGGTTTAGATCTTCATCTTCTACCACATTTTTGCTTTTAGACAAGAGGGCCAAGGACCCCAAACTTGAGACCACATTCTTCTCTTGCATGACAATCTTTTCTTGGGATTTCAAAATTCCCACCAGCTTTGCCAGCGAATAAGACTTGAACTGCTCATGAGCTTTGACTGTAGACACAACAGCTCTCCATTCAGATCTTAGGCCATTCAAAAAGGTGACCTTCTGTTCAATCAGCTTCCTTTCTATATCATGTTTTATCATCTTGCTAAGAAGATGATTGAAGCGATTGAACGTCTGAGTAACAGTTTCATCAGAATTCTGCTTAAATTCACCAAACTCAGACAAAAGCAACGTCTGAATGGAATGCTACAAATCTTCATCTGTGGAATATAGCTCTCGCAACCTATCCCAGATTTCTTTAGCGGTACTGCAGGAACTCACCAACCTAAATGTATCAGATTGAAGAGCGAATCGGATCAGTCTCAATGCTTTAACGTTGCACTGAAACTTTTCCTTTTCGTCTTGAGCAACGTCTTTAACATCTTTTAACAGATCATTATACTCTTTCTGAGTTTTAATGATTTTAGATGTTCCTGAGTGAGCAAATGGTCCAGACACGATTGCTTCCCAAATAAGATATCCATTATCTTCAGATCCGATGACATAATCTTCAAAATGATGTGCCCATACTTCATAATCCTGGGTGTATAGAATAGGGATCTTCGTCGTTGATCCAATGCTATTTGAGATGTTGATAGGATTAGATTGAGACTCGTCCATGCTTGATCGTTTAACCTGTTTGAAAGATCAGACTTGTAATATGTAATATTAGGGCAAAACAAATAAATGTTGAGTTACGTCAACTATGGAATGACGGCTCAATAAATATCAGTTAATGCGGAATAACCCTAATCGTAAACTCTTTCACAGAAAAGATATGTATGAATTACACAGCCTCCTGCTCTGATACCAATTGATGAGTTATAAAAACTCTTCGATCGATTAGATCTTTGTAACAGGTAAATAAAGAACGTAAAAACAGTGAAATAAAACACAAGTATGGATCTGAATGAGTCGAATGATTCGATTACTCAATCCTCAGCAGAGCTCGACTAAGAACTTCCACTGTAGAGGATTCTAGGGTTACAAAAAATAAGAACGATGAATACGCTTGAAAATACTTATCTAATCTTTTCTAATCTTTTCTAATCATTTCGTTCTAGGATGCATGCAAGCATCTATTTATAATAAACCCTACATAAAACTCACGGATGGACAGGCCCATACCGGAGACAAAACTTGGACTAGCTAACGAGCCCAAAAGACGCAACACTAAGCTGGACCTAACACTTGTATCCCACTCATCTTGTTAGAAACCATTGGGAACCCTAACTTCATAGAAGAACCTGTAGGAATCGCTAACTGCACGAATCAAAATCCGCATCCCGTAAGTGAAGGTTGTTAGGACGCCAAGCAATGGCTAGAGTTCACGTGGGAGCGCGAGGACCAACCAAATAGGAAGTACCCTCGTACCTCTACCCGATTATTCATGATTACTTCCTTGCCTAAACCTGAATTTCGGGACGAAATTCCCTCTAACGGGGGGATGATGTGACAACCCAAAAATTTCCGTTAGTTTTAACGTCGAAATTAATTACGTCAAAAATTAGCCAAATTTATTCCGAAAATATTTTTGACCGGATTTAAACCCGTTGGAATATTTTAAATAATATTCGTCAAGCGAACCAAAATTAATGCGGTATAATTTTAAAATTTGTCGTGATTAGCGATAGTCGTGAAAAAACCCGTTCGCGGTTGCTGTCAGGTGAACCCCCAACCAGGCCATAAACTCCACCCTATATAAGGGTTGAGTGGGTTTCATTCCCACCTTAGACACACTCTCTCTCTACTTTCTCTCTCTACAAATCGGGTTTGCTCCAAAATCGCCTCCTTCAACCCCCAAACTAGTAAGTGATCTACCCTAACTTGTTGTTTAGCTCATTTAACTTACAAATTCGTGTTTAAATTACCCAAAACCCTCAAGAACGTGAGTTTACGGTCCAAGAACACCTTCATGGACCGTAAACACTCATAAATAGGGTTTTAATGCTCAAAAACCCTTCCAAACCACTTCTAATGCTTAGCAATGATTTAGAGGCTTGCATGAAAGGACTTAGAACACCAAAATCGTAAAAAATGGGGAGTAAACATGAGTTTACGGTCTAAGAACATTCTTAGACCGTAAACCCATCTTCAAGGACCATAAACACCTTTTAAGGTGTTAAACTACCCCTCAAACACCTCCAAAAGCTTCCATGAGTGCCTAGAGCCTTGTAATCCTTCGTTTGATGCACCAAAACATAGGATTCATGGACAACATGAGTTTACTACCGTAAAATCATGTGTTTAAGGTAGTAAACTCACCAAGTACATCTTCATAGACCGTAAACACCTTTCCAAGGTGTTTAAGTGCCTTTAACACCTTCTTATGCTCATATAAGTGACTAGAACCTTGCATGCATGAGTTAGAACCACCAAACAACAAAAGGAATGGGCTAACATGAGTTTATGACCGTAAACTCATGTGTTTACGGCCGTAAACTCCTCAAGGAGTGGTCATGAACTGTAAACTCCCTAAAATGGTCCATATGAGGCCTTAAGCCCTTCCTATGACCTAGAATTGAACCTAGCCTAGTTCCACACGTGTTATAAGACCTTAATGCATCAAAGAACACACCACACTTGATTTTACGGCCGTAAACTCATGTTGATAAGGTCTTAGGGCCGTAAACTCTATAAAGAGTTTACTCTTGAAGAGTAAACTCCCTAACTAGGCCATACACTCCCTTAGATGTTACTTGGGACACTCCTAGCACTTGACCAAAGTGTTTTCCGCATGTTAGGACGCGCATACGTGTTTAAATTAGTATTTTATTTACTAATTGTATCTAAACATATGTCATCATATGTTAATAGGTCACTAAGTGTGTTCAAGTCTTTACTTGACACCGAGCACCCAACCGGCACTTTCGTCCGATCCGCTTACAATAGGTGAGTTCATACCCCTGAATTAACCTTTTAAATGTTTTTTCATGCTTTTATGGGGGGAATACAAGTTAAAACATGCTAGTTATCATATCAATCTTATGTGATTGATAACCCGCATGCACAAGGATTTATTACACGGTCAGCTGTTTTACCAAGTATGGTACTATAAATGGTTTTCCAAAACGTCTTTACTTGTTTAAATCTTTTCTCAAATTGAATCTCGCGCTGTATGTTTTACTTCAAAACTAGTTACAGCAGTATTTTAAACAAAGGTTTTTCTTTACTTATATTGTTTTATCCAAGTTATATTCAAAACTTGTTTATGATAGATTTTCAAGGATTTCTAAAGGTCTTCAAACTTATTTTACAAAAGGATATCAAGTCATGATTTTCTTAAGTGTAAAGGTTTTCCAAAGTTTTCGTTAAAGTTTTCTTCCATGCTTCTATGCTTCTACTTCGTTAGATGCTACTACTTCATTAAGTGCTTCTACTTCGTTAAACGCTTCTACTTCGTTAAACGCTTCTACTTCGTTAAATGCATGCCTGTACTTGTATAGTTATATAAATAATTTTTAAAGGACTTAGGAAGGCTAGTTCGCCCTATTTCCTTTTCCTCGTTTGGATGTGGTCTGGTGGGATCGGATATCCGTCCGAAGGTCGTTTAATCATTAATTATATATCATGTATACATGTATAGACATAAAGGTTTACATCGGCCAGTTCATGTTCCTTGGGTAGCAAGGGCATCCTCCCACTCGTCACTCGTAGATCGGGGACACTAGTAACTATTATAGGAATAGTTAGGAAGCTCTATTCACTCTTTCTAGTACGAGAATTCCACAGGAGTCAGTTCACACGCAAGTCTATATCATTTCTCCAACGCCTCTAATATAATTCAGAATCTGAGATGCATCTTCAAGACACGGATCTCCCCGTTGTCGAGTTGGTAACCAGAGTCTCTTGTAGGGAGAGCGGGCATTGTGTGTATAGATCTATACGAGACTGACACTCCCGCACCCTGACTGCTAGCTACAGTCCACGGCCTACCAAGCCAAGGGGTGATAAATGTCACATTTATTCCGAAGCTTGGAGGGCGTCAAGTACTCCAATGTCAATCAGTATGGTTACGAGTATCTCCATGTTTACCTTATAGTTCATGGCCTTAAGGTAACGAGAATTAACACTGTATTCTTAAAACAAAACTCTTAGGATCACTCTTTGTTTTAGACCTTGCTAGTCGTATCGTACATTTGATACCGTCTGGGGTCTGTGTTTCCTTTTGTTAGACTGATCCAGGCGTATCATTCAGTCGATACTCTCCTGGAGTCTATGATTTCTTTGCCTTAGTCAGCAGTATTTTCTGCTGAGGCATATGTTATTTTCCCTTAGTACTTTTACTAGTGATAATCTCCTACTTTCTTTAAAGTCAAATACCGTATTTTGGTAATGATAACATTTCAGGGAAAATTTCTCTCTAAAACATAACACCGTCGAGTCTTGGTAGAAGACTGATTTTAATTAGAAAATTTGGAAAGGACTCTAATACACTGTAGACTCTAAACTACTACTTTTTATAAAGTTATTTTGGATAAAATGCTTACTTACACAAATGACACTAAATACTTATGAACTCACCAGCATTTATAAAAATGTTGATACTCGCTTTTAAAATAACTTGTATTCTCAGGTCAGCAATAGACAGGTACATCCCAGGAGCTTTTGTTGAAGACAGTTTAGTACCGAGCTGCATCTATACTAGTTTCTGTATTACTTTAATGTCTCCATGAAATGTAACTTATGTAAAACTATTACTATTAATGCAATGGTTGTTGTACTTTGATTACTATATTGCATATGTTGTGATACTTGACATGACATCATCCACCCCAAAACATTTCTGCCATTCCGGTTTTGGGGTGTGACACTCGCCGTGGAAGGGACTTATAAGATTTGGTAAAAGGGGAAAGTTGAGTCCAAGGTTTATTGGGTTGTTTAAAGTTCTTCAAAGGATTGGGAACCAAGCTTACAAGCTCAAACTACCAGAAGAACTGAATGGAATTCATAACACTTCCATGTGAGTTAATTGAGGAAGTTCACGGGAGGAGTTCCCGACATAATTCCACTTTCGGAGTTGAGAATTGATGAGAACAAAAGGTTGATTGAAGAACCAGAGGCAATCGTTGACCGAAAGACTAAGAAGTTGCGACGCATGATCGTCGAGTTAGTGCTTTTCCGATGGAAACACACGAATGGGCCAAATCTCACCTGGGAGACGGAGAGTGACATGATGAGTCACTACCCGCATTTGTTTGTTGATGTGTGATTCCGAGGACGAAATCATTCTAAGGTGAAGAGAATTGTAACGTCTGTGTTTATGGGCTTGTCATTAATGTTGATGTAATAGTCTAGGTTAACCTTTGTAACCCATTTTGAAATAATAGAAGTGTATTATTTGAGTATTATGTGTCTTGTGCTTAATTGTGTGTCTTAAATGAATTAAGAATGAAAATAAGCGTGAAAAATAAATGTTAGATAAGCCCGATATTGATACATGAAGACGTAGTGGTCGTAACGAGTTCCGAATATATAAAGAATGCCGAAATCCGAGTTATAACGAAGAAGTTATGATCTGTCGAAGTTTCGTGACAGAACCGGCATGACGTTGAATGACGTAAAATACAAAATTAAGATAGAGCGATATTTAGCCCTAGTGATCTAAACAAATTTTGTAGTGTTCGTTAAACCGAGAGCATGCATAAAAAGAATGCCTAAATCTGACTTCGTATGAGGAGGCTATGATTTTTTTAAGTTTCAGCTTAGCAGTATGCAACCCAAAACTCGAATTCGAGATCGAGTGATTGTTGGTCGAAAAAATCTAAACGAGAATCGAAGATCTCGTTGATAGTAGTGCAATGGTGAAAAGACAAACAAAAACGGACGTCAGATGAAGAAGTTATGAATTTATAACGGAGTGTTCCTATCCCGGCCTACTAACCATAAATAATAAAAATAAATCAAAATTAAACGACGGAGTCTAAACGAAAGTTGTAGAGCGTAGTCTCACCTACGCGTAGATATAAAGAAAGTCGAAAACGGAGCTCGTATGCAAAGGTTATGAATTTTTTAAGATCGTGGCACGCATACCAAAGCTTATCCGAAGAGAGCCTGGGGATGCGAGGTACGCCCAGCGTACGAGATGGGTACGCACAGCGTACTGCTGTTTTCCTCGGTCCAGAAGAGGCCACGTTCCCCCACCCGAAGTTCGCCACGTGGAAGCCTTATCTAGAGTACGCCCAGCGTAAGGCCTCGGTACGCCCAACGTAGCTCGAGGTCTCGCTGCTATAAAAGGGCATGCGAGGCTGCCGATTTCTTTTGCCAAAATTCTTTCTTTCTCTCCCCAATTTTCCTCGTTTTGCGTGCAACTTATACCACGAAGCCCTGATATTATTCCCGAGCCCCGAAGAAAGTCCCGAAGCCCCGAAGATACCGAGAAGTGCAATTCCCGAGTCGAAGCTCTACCCACGAGAAGCCCGGTTTTTGTGAAGATCTTCCAGATCTACCGAAGAATATTACTTCTACAAGTTGTAGTTCTGTCCGATCATCTTCTGATCATGTGAGCGTGTAGTTACCTTCTTCTAACGCATAATTATGAAGTATTTTATACGAAATACGTGTTATGTGTATATTTTGTTGTTATATGTGTGAATGTATATTCACTTTCTTCTATCTCATAGATATGATTTATTCTCTATGAAATACGTATTATGTGTATGTGTCTCATCCCTTGAGATAGATGTTGTTTTAGGGACGTAAAGTGAGGATAACGGGAATGGGTAATCGGGTTATTGTTGGTTGGTGAAATTAAATATAATTATTTATTGCGAGTTGAAAACCCTATATGTTCACCAGGCTCCCAAGCCTGACCCACTCAGTTTATTTGTATTACAGGTAGTGGCGCTAGCGCATAAAATGGATGAATCATCAAGTTATTTTGTTTATTAGACCAGTTGTTATATGTAACTGTTGTATGGTCTATCTTTTGTTGTTTATGCTTCTGTTTCTGTATCGTAACATGAAATCCCGAGTTTTGATTATATAATGAAAATACATTTCTTTATGAAATGTTTTGGTAAATATTATTTTATCATACTTTGTTTTTGGAAACAACTTCCGCAACTCTTTTAAATCAAAAGGATTTATTCTGAAATTATTTTAAAAGCATAAATGAAACCGGTCTTTTCTGGCCATGATTTTGGGGATGTCACATTATTGGTTCTTCAAGGAACCAAATCTTTTTTTCAATTTCTAAAGTTTATTCTTTATCGAAAAAAATCAAAAAATATCTAAATTCATATATTAACATTGTGAATGTGAAAAATATTTTTCGGATTCACCGTGTGAATCCGGATTCATGTTGTAAATTTTCAAAAATTCACATTATGAATTTGACGTAAAAAAAATAATCGAATTTGATATCATTGGAAAAAGGATAAAAAGTTATGAATTTCTATATTTTTAGTTTTTTTTTTTTTTTTGATAAAACATAAGCCTAAAAGTTGAAAAAAAATTGGTTCCTTGGTTAATTATTGAACCTCTCTCTCTCTCTCTCTCTCTCTCTCTCTCTCTCTCTCTCTATATATATATATATATATATATATATATATATATATATATATATATATATATGACGTCAAAATATAATGATTTTATTAGAAAATTCTTTTTTTTAAGTTGAACTTTTAATCCTACCCAATTGAGCTATAAACCTTTTATTTTTGGTTTCAATGTTACCACAACCAATTATACCGTCATATATGTATTCATTTTACTTACGTTTTAATGTCAATCATAACCTTTCATTTTAATTTTTATGTCGATTATAGTATTTTACTTTAACTTTAATGTCAATTATAGCATTTTGCATCAGACAAACCTTTTGCGTTGGATCAAACAAATTTTGCACCAGGCCAATTTTTTCTTTCATCAGACCACATTCTACTTACATTCCTCAATTCATTTCTCGATCGACCCCCATCCTCCGTATTTGCCATAAACAGGTTTGGCTGGTAAGGATAATGACAAGCTGGCTCTCGGAAGTAACTACAGCATACATGTATGATGAGAATGACAATAAAAAAAATAAAATAAAGAAAATGGCTAGCTTGGTTAGTGTTTTCCTTCATATTTTTCCTCTTCTTCATCTTGTGTGTGCTTGCTTTACAAAGGGACAAAGCTCAGTCAAGAATGGATTAGTATCATCTAACATACCATCGGTATGAATATTAACCTCAATTATCTCATCTTTTCATTGAGGACATTCTAAAAAACAAAACCCCAGAGAAAAAAAAAAAAGGCACTCAGTATGACATCTGAAAAAAAAAACGAAATCAAAAAGAAATGTTCAATGCGGAATTGAAAATACAAATCAAAAGAAACAAACTTGGAAAAAATAAACCCAACTATGGTTCACATAACAAGTAGTATAATAAAACAAAAAATAGAAGTTCACACGCCCTATTGGATAAGATTAAGCAAATATAATAGTATTATTGGTTTTCATTCTATAACATCATCCTTTAAACTGTTTGGTTTAATACACAAAAAGTAATATAATGGTATTTTCGATAATTGGCATGTAATATGTTGTTCTTTTGTAATGTCTTTTCTTATATGGCAAATGTGGTGAATTTGATTGTAATTTAGTACCCTAAAAAGACTACACATAGCAACAATACAAATGATCCCTACATCCAACTATCATATTTTATCTACCGGGCGTCATTATATTCGTTTACTCCAAACAAATAAAAAAACAATTGAAAACATATATAGATTGTGGGTATGTGAATAATAAGAGAGAAAAAAAAACATTCTAGAGTCGACTACACTCTAATTGTTTAAATCATATCACGAATCACGCCTACATTCTATTATATGAATAAATTACAAATACACAAGGAAAATCAAAAATTAAAATACAATTTTAATAAAATAATTGAGAAAGAAAGCCAAGCCAAGATCAAAACTACCACGTGTACAAATTAAATCCTCTCTCAGTTTGTCAAGCAAATTTTATCTAGTCCGAGTTCTGTACTCACGAGTCTAAGTAAAGCTTGAACCAGATCTCTAACTCGAGAATTCCTGAACAATAAATTAATTCCAATATCAAGAAACAAACTTATATTTCTAACTTTAGTATTTTTGTCCATGTAAGGAAATGCAAAGTTGGACTAAAGTTGTAACTTCCACTATACCACAGGGATCGTTTCTGTAATTTACCTGGACTTAACGAGCTCACATAAGGGGGAAAATAAGACTAATAAATGTGCACGTTGACCGGGATTCTCCTCCGAGAGACCGCCTTTCAAAAGTGGATGCAATGGAAGAACTGAAGCTGTTTTTGGATGCAAGACAACACGCGCCATCTCTTGGAGTACAAAAGCAATCTCACTGATTCTTGCTGCTGGAAACGCCTTTTCACCTTTTCATAATATAATAATAATCCAAACAAAAATCTTATCATAACTTATAATACAATTACAAACCTTTCACTTTTGCTTGTGTTTGCTACATGGCTGAGGAGGGCATTTATGTCTTTTTGAGTGGGAGAAAAAGTTGGAATTTTTATAGAGATTTTGATTACGCACCTAATTCCTTTTCGTTAGTCAAAAACTTCTTGAGTATGTATTCACATCTTGTCACAAGTATCATGACAGAAATTTTGCTTATTTCACTTCGAGTTGGGTTCCAGTTGTTAGCTTCATTGTTGTAACTGAGAAACACAAAACATAAGCATCCAGTAAAACAATAAGATACTTAAACAATCCCCCATTATGGGGATTGGGTGCAAAACATGGAGGGACCTAATTGTAATATTTCTTATTTTTTTGTTTTGCACCTCATTCCAGAATCATGCTTAGCTAAAGCATTAATAGCAATAATCATAGGATTAGTGTTTTCATCATTGACTATGTTTTAGAAATTATTTATCCAGAACCAGAACCAATGTAGGTAAAAGTGTTATTTGGAAAGAAAGAGCAAGACTGATGTTATTAGGCATTTAATAAAAATATATATATATATATATATATATATATATATATATATATATATATATATATATATATATATATATATTCCAATAACTCAAAATCAATAAAAAAAAAACTATTTGAGAAGAGATGAAAGGTTGGAAGTCATAAATATTAAATACCTGCTCAAGGAAAACAACTTATGTAAGCAAGTGAGAGAGAATCTGCTACAGTGAGGAGGCACAAGTTCAACTGTCTCAACAGGCAAAGAACATGTGCGAGAAGCACATCGGTCAAGGGTAATTATCAACCGTTCCAAGATCTGTCAATAAAGGAATTCGAATGTAATTTTATGTCAAATCACCAAAATACCCTTTATAGCATTTAACCCTGAAAACAACTTTATTATATGAATACAAACCAATTTTCACTGCTGGTATATTTTTCAAAGGATAATGTCTAACAAAGAATTTGAAGTACAATGCTGCAACTAGGTAGATTTTGCAGAGTACAATGCCTTAATAAGAAAAAAAAAATTGAAAATCAAATGATCTAGTAGAAGAAAGTGATAGCAGAATGCTATAATATACCCAAAAAAAAGTATTTTTACTGCTAAATGCAAGAAATAGCAACATATTTTTTTTTGTTTATAATAATATCTTTAGTTTAGTTTCTTTCTATTAGAACATTGTACTTTAAAGAATCTACCAAATTATAGCGATGTCACCCACATATAAAGCAATTTTCAAAGTATAGGGACGATTTCTGTAATTTTGTGAAACAGAGGAACCATTACTGTATTTTTCTATTAGGCAGGGACCATTTCTGTAGTTTTGTGAAACACAGGGTCTATTCCTGTAACTTTGTGAATTGCATGGGATATTTTCGGCAATTTTGTGAAACACAGGGACCATTTTATGAAATATTCTAGCATTTCTATAATTTTGTGAAACACAGGGTCCATTTCTGTAACTTTGTGAGCTGCAGGGGCTATTTTCGGCAACTTTGTGAAATACAGGGACCATTTAATAAAATATTCTAGCATTTCTATAATTTTGTGAAACGCAGGGTCCATTTCTGTAACTTTGTGAACTGCAGGGGCTATTTTCTGAGGCTTTATGAAACGCATGGACCATGATATGAAATATTTCTGTAATTTTGTGAAAGATAGGGGCCATTTTGTTAAATATATAAGTAGAATGGTGAAAGGAAGTTACATCAGGAGAAGCATCAATGTCTGACATGAGAACTTTGTCTCCCAAAACATCTAAAAGTTCCATTTCAAGGGATTCATCATCCTCCTTTGATATTGCAGCAAGTGAGCTGGAAGGAAGAGCACGTCCACAATAGCCTACAAGGAATATCTCATACACATCAGCAACTTCTTTCCAAAGCCGAATTCTTGCAGGCTTGTTATTGTTACTGTTGATGCTGCTTATGTCTTGTGATAATTTGCTGATGTCATCAACAAGTAACTGGTTGAAGCTTTTGACAGCTAGTCCCCAAAGTCCACCATCAGGGTTTTCTCTTCTTGTTATCATGCACCTGTATTGATGTAATAATAATTAATAAATAGGATTAAATGTAACCAAGAGATAGCAATAGATATGTTTTTACTTTACCTTCCAAGGGCTTGAATAATGTAAGGAAAAGTAACAGCCTTTTCAGCTACTGGAGCCTGTAAGAACAAATCTACCAACACAGGAACAAGCTTTTCAGCAAATAAATCACTTGAGATGGTGATTGCAGGGGCTTTTTTTGAATCAAAGCTTGAAGATGAAGATACTTGAATTTTTTCGCTAAAAGTGGTTCCATTAGTCACATCACTCATCTTCCTACCATCTGTGGGAGATAATACTTGAAACTTTTAGCTTCAAACAAACAAAAACAAAAGCAAAAAATAAAAGCATCTTAGTGAATACCAAAAATGGAGCCCCTTGATTCAACACGATTTGCAGCATCTCCTTCTGAAGAATCAGAATTTGGAAGATATTGCAAGAGCTTTTGGAAGAAGACTGCCCATAATGATGGAAGGTGTTCAGGTGGACTTAATTGCGGGATGATGTCCAATACTACACGTTGTACAGGTGGTATGTGTCCCTGTAAAATATATGTTTTTAATAATAAGCAAAATATATGTTTTTTATCGTCATTATTTTGTAGATATTTCTATAGATTAAGAATCTCCTATAATATCACAGTAATGGCTTCCACATGTATGATAATATTCTTCTAATAGTGTATTGTATGTTCTTTTTACCTTACTCATGAAGGATTCTAGAAAAATGACAGTGCAAAAATGCTTTGTTATTTCTTCCATTTAACCCAAGTAATTATAAGTATTGAGCCTTTAGCCTTAATTGAGTATTTTTTGTTCATTATTTTCATTGCTTCCTATTACAACATTTCACATTTAATAATATACCAATTATAGCAATGTCATCTAAATACAAAGCAATTTTCAGTAGAGAGAAATGAAAGTAGGATATGCTGTAAGAGACGAATATATGATAGTAAATTGCTAGCATCCAACTTATGCAAAGATTAGCACACTCACAAATTCAGCTTCAAAGTTGTTTTGAGTGATCTTTGCTTCTTTGATAGCAGAATTGATGATGGAAAGCAACTGCCCATACATGCTGCTGTCAAACATCCCTTGTGCATGCGCATACACTTCTCCTGTTAAAAAGAGAAGAAATTCAGAATTTTTTTGGTGAATGTGATGGTTTATTGAAAACTGTTATATGAGCAGCAGGGGGTTGATAAAACATGAAGCACATGTTTATGGTCAAAATGCAAGAAATAGCATCGTATTTTTATTGATTTGTTTATTATATCATCATACTTTCATTTCTTCCTATTACAATATTCTACTTTGAAAAAAACGAAAGGAACAAGGCTATATTTTGGGCAGATTTTTCGAAATAACAAAAGATAATTTAAGTAGAATGTTGTAATAGAAAGAAATGGAAGTGGGATGCTATAAATATAATACACAAACAAATGAAAGAATGTTGCTATTTCTTCCAATTAAATTAGCTGTCAAAGGTCATGGAAACTATTACCTAGCCCGTGTATTATCTCCTGCTTCACCTTGTTTGCTGCCATGTCACCACATGCAGTTGGATTGCGGAGAACAATATCATAAACATCAAGAACAGATTTCAGATATTGCATTGGCAGATTTCCCTGGACCAAAGGATTACAATATAAGTAGGTGGATGAATGTTTAACTAAATTAATTTTGAATTATTATAACAATAAAGTTTCCAATACTAAAAACGAGATTACAAAATAAAAAAAAGGAATCACATAACAATATCAAGAAGGCTATATGCATGTTTAGTCCATGGATTCCAACGGAATTGGAATACGAGATTCCATTCCATGGCCTCTTTGCCAAATGGATGGAATTCAATTCCACCGGAATCCTTCAAATTCCATGTTTGATGGATTTCACCGGGGGGGATGGAAGGAATTCAATTTCATTCATCTTTTTTATCATATGACCAAATTTATATATATTAAAACATATAAAAATAGAAACTTCAATCATCTATATTTACAATAAAGAAAAAAAATACTTAAATATAAATCAAACGTTGAAAGTTAATTAAAGAAAATAGCATGCATACCTTGGGGGAATGAGAGAGGACTGTTGACTGCAAGCACCCAACTGCAGCAAGGGCAACCTCTTTACTGCCATTTGCAATGCTGTTCTTCACAGAACAGAGCAAAGACTCCCATCCTACACAACAAATATTCAACTTCACCATTGTTCCTTTTTAAAGCACACATGATTTTGATGAAATTATAATCTTTTAAATGAAGACATACCTGACCAAAAATTGGTTAAACTTATTAATAGTGGAAAGAAAGTACGCAGGATACGAGCAATTCCACCAAATACAAGCACAAGCGTCTCATCCCATTGTTTTTGAGCAGTGTTGCGACTGGATGTTTATTAAAAAAAAAGCATTTAAATTTATTGTAAAACTGAAAAGAAGAGTGAAATAAGTGTAGAAATATAAATGAAACAAAGTCTATGTTGACATGCCTATGATGTATGAGCATGTGAACTGCTTTTCCACCACGGACACCGAGTTCTTTCCCCTGCCATTCGTCTTTGGAAGATGTTGCAGCCTGTAAATATAAATTTGTGTTTTTTCTTATTAGGGCATTATACTTTGTAAAATCTATTAAATGATAGAAGTAAAGATTGTTTCATATTTGGATGACATTGCTATAAGTAGGTTGATTTTTCAAAGTATGATAATGTAATAGGAAGGAATGTAAGTATGATGATATAATAAACAAAAAAAACGGAAGTGCATTGTTGTTTCTTGCATGTAACTACTATGATGTATATCTTGCATACACTAAATCTTACCATGTGAGAAGCACGATCCAAAGTGGTGAAAACATAATTCCATAAACAATCTTCCCACATGCTTTTTGAAAGCTTTTGCCCATGGCTCCCAAGGGTTTGGAAAAGTGTTCTCACAGCTGAGTTCCTAACCTAAACATGAATAACAAAAGTAATAGCCAAAGTTACATGTAAGTAATAGCTTCCATATGTAGACATAGACATATAGTATATATATATATATATATATATATATATATATATGAATCATAAAGCATTATATATATATATATATATATACATATATGAATCATAAAGCATTTTATATACAAATGTACAAATGAGAAAAGGTATTGCTTACTTTAATATTCTACACCTACAAAGAAAATATTTTATCATATATGAAGGATATCACAGATAACAAAGCAATAACCCAAAAGCCGTAACATATCTCCACCATAACAATAACCTGTCCTCAACTTATTTATGGGCCCCAGCAATTTTAAATTATATCACTTTTATTCTTTTTTATATAAATCAATCTATTTGAAATTAAAAACTGCATATAATTTTCTTATTACATTAAATAAATTTAATGTAATAAAGTATTTATATTTCAAAATGATATTAAAACTTATACGGTAATTAACAAATTGAAAAAAAATGAAAAGGGTTTGAAAAAACTCATTGGCAACAAGTTGCAGAGAGATAAGTGAGCCAAAAAAGCTCTGCACAAAAGCAAAGTAATAAACTCCAATTTCTATTCAATGATATCATTTAATTAATTTCAGGCTGGAGTATATTCTATAAGTTTCAAGAAGACAAATATGGCTGTCTAAATAAATAGATATTACCTCTGGCCTGTCATCAGCTCCCAGTTTTTGGAGTATCGAAAAAACAGAAAACAGCAGTTTTTCATGTTCAGCTACAGTTACTGAAGGATCATGTTGGTTAGCTTTTTTAACAATATTCAGACCCTGTTCTATCTTTTCACCATTCTTGTTCTCTAACATTTCTGCAAAATAAACAATCTAAAGATATAACTTATTTGTAAACTGAAGATAACCAAATGATATACCAAATCAGAGCCAAACCTCTTTCCCTATCTTCTGTAGGAACCTCTAAAAGACCTTTTGCTATAAAATCAGTTGAAGTCCACAGCAGTCCAATTGCTGTTAAACTGATGTTCAATTCAGTCTTCTGAGCACTATATGCACCAGTAACATCTAAGCATCTGCATAACTCCAAAAACAAGCTCAATAAGTAACCAAAATAATTATTTATTAAAACTCATAAATATTTTGTTGAAAAAAAAAACTCACGTGTGGAGAAATTCTGGAGGTACAGTTGAAAGCCCATCATTCATGATGACTCGTAGGCTCTACAAGAAAAGAGAGCAAGCTGGATAAAGTAATCAATGATAAAACAGTTTTCAAAGCATGGGATAAATGTAAAATTAAACAAATCCATGAATATGCTACAACTGTAGTTTTTTTTACTTTTCACCGGAATTACTACTGCTTTCAGTCATTTTGATTGGATAACGTTTACAGTTTATGCAATGGTTTAACTAGGTATGTAGCCCCCAAACTAATAACATGAATTTAAGAAAAAAAATATGAAAATAGTCTGCATACAATATGGTATCTTATCTTTTTTCTACTTCTAGCAACATTTTGGTGATTTGTTATAATATGAATCTACAAGAGTTATGCTCGGTTCTGGTGATTAACTAATCAATTGGTCTATCTGGTTGGATGGAATGGAATAAAAATGTAATACAGTGGACAAGCCAATGGAATGAGTGATTACATTCCATTATCTTTTATGGATGACCTATTGGAATGGAATGGCCATTTAACTATATTGTTTGATATGCGTTAATAATTCAATATACACATGAACTTAAATTAAATTGTTAAGCAAAGAATAAGTTGTCTTTTTATGTAAATAAAATCTAATTAAAAAACTGTGAGATACTATCAAGTATTATGGTTTTATTAATTTTCTATACTATATTCAAATGTGTGTATAATATAACATGGGTTCTAGCCAGTGCATAATTTAATAAGAAAACAATCAAAAAATAAACTATATTTGGCCAATATATCACTAGGTCACTAAGTATTGAATAAAAAAAATACAATTTTTACGAATGTAACAGTAATAAGAACTTTTTACTAACCTGGAATCCGAGTGTGACAAGATCCTTTTCAGATGATCCAGCAACTGATCTAAAGAAGAAAGGAATGAGAGGTTTAACCAACATCACAGCATACAAACACCAAACAAAGATATGACCAATTGTTACCTTAGCATTTCAAGAATATTTGGCCAGCTATAACACAGCTTATCACCATGCCTCTGCAAAAAAAAAAAAAAAAAGTTTCCACCAAAAGAAAGAACATGAACTACGAAACAAAGTAAAGCACATACTCCATTCATCCCACAAAATTGGAGGACTATAAAATCTCGAGTAAATTACAGAAAGTCAAAAATGGTACATGTGGGATAGTAAAATGACAGATTTACCCTCATTCCGTCCCTTTGTTTTTTGTCTTTTATACACACCATTTTAACGATTCCAATGGAGTTATATTTTATGATTATGATAATAATAATATTACAAATAAAAAAGAGGGTAAATAGGTTATTTTATGATGTTAACACATGAACAGTTAGAATAAACTACCCATGGACCAAAACCGCAACAAATTGAAACCATGTAACAAAATCTGTAATTAGGCTACGTGAAAAAAGTCAACTGATATCGGGCATCTTTAAATTGGAACCAAAAGAATTTATATGGAAAAGAGGATATACCAAATACACACACACACACTTGAACATTTTTAAAAAAATGAAACACATTACCTCTAAAACATGCAGAAGGATTTTTAAGGATCCAGCCTGAACATCACTGCTCTGACACGAACCATAGAGGACATGAAGTGGAGATATCACAGAGATTTCAAGTGCCTTCATTTCTGTTTTGCTCTAGTAACAAAAAAAAAATGTTTTTTTTTATAAACTGAAGTGTAATTCTTGTATAGAAAGACATAAAAATGGAACATTTTCACATACACCAAGGTGTCTTGACAATGCATGCTCCTCAAACTGATCTGAACCTAAAACTGCAGAAATTGATTGGTCCAAAGCATTAAGCGCCATAGCTCGCAAGTGGTGATTAGGGCTATTAGCAAGCTGCAAAAAATACCTTATCATGTTAATAACAGGTTTGTAATGATGATGTCAGCATGTTTCAGAATGTGTAAAATGTGATGTAATGATGTAAAATGTAATAACCTCAACAAAATGCCCAACAACTTCTTCCCACAGTGGCTGAATCCCTGCATGAAAATAGGTAAGCCACAAACTAAAGCAAATAACAAGCATTAAAATAACTTACTGTGAATATTATTGACTAGAATGGATATCATTCTCTCAACTGCAAAACTAATGCTTCCTGTTTTCTGACTTGATGTTTGTGAAATACCACTTAATGTTCCAGCCATTGATTGATGTGACAGCTGGCGGAGTGCAGAAAGAAGTGATTTAACTGCAGATATATGCATCAATCCAGAGCTCTCAAACAACTTCACACAAGAAAAAGAAAAACAAGAGGTTAGTAATTTAATAAAATATTTGGTTATATTTATTGTTCAGGGAAATATAAGGATCACCTGAGAATTTAAAGATGAGAGAATACTGAATTCACTATACTGGCCAGATGTTTCTCTAGGAAGCTTTGAGACAGCTGCAGATGCATCCTGAATAAAGAACCAATATTTTTAAAAATTCAGGTTGTAGTTTATTGATAATGGGTCAAACAGTTGATTTAGAAAGAAAAAAATAATTAAAAATTACTCATTTTGAGCTGTAACCCAAACCCGCCCGTTTTACACCTCTGAAAGATTTATTATTTTTGCCACATCATCTTTCCAGTAATATTTATTTAACAAAAACCAATTTAACACAAACCTTCTCTAGTAGATTAACCTTTTTCAATATCGTTTTTTAAAAGTTAACTAATTTATCCTCCTCTTGTCTTATATATTTTATAAAGCCCACTCATCTAAGTAACTTCTCGTTTTTTAAGCACATGTCACTTAAATTTAACTAACTTATCATAATCTACTATCACCAACCTTCTCCGATATCTTAATTTTTATTTTGTATATTTAATATATAGATAGATTAACTAGTCAAAAAATAATAAAGAAAAAAATGACCATTGTATTACCTGGGTTGTTGCATGTGGAGAATGAATTACTCGATCAAGTGCTGCTAGAGTCTCCAAAACCTACATTGTAGAAGATAAACTGCTGTTATATTTATATTTATATTATTTTAATTTAAATTATTATTATTATTATTATTATTATTATTATTATTATTATTATTATTATTATATATACACAAAAGTAAATGGTCATATACCAACACCCACGAAGGTCCTAGAACATTGTATAACCGATGAGTTATGTTGAAGAGAGTCCTGAGGGCCTAACTTACATGAAACACAAAAGAAAACAAGTTACTGATTGGATGATCAAAATAGGCAAAAATAAAAAAAGGGAATTTAACAACAATGGCATTCACATAAACCATATATACCTGAACATTCTTAAGTGTAAGAATAACAACATCCCTTTGATCTACCACTATTTCTATCCGCTTTGACCCCACAGATTGTAAACTTCGGCTAAAAATAAACAAACACAAAAACAATATAATTAATGTAGATTTTACAAATGAACACATGGTAATCTTTGAGCTTTTTCCTTTATAGATAAGAAAGCATAAGAATTGGAATGCAAAATGAATAATGCATCAAGAAAAAGGGATGGAAGAATAAAGCTCATATAAAAAACCATAGAGAGAGGTGTAGTGAGTACCTTCTCCTTTCAGATTCATTTGATGAACTTATGGTGAATTTGCAAAGTGATGCAAGAAATGAATTTAAAGGTTCCACAGCTCGAAGAACACCACATGCCTGCACAAAAGCGGAAATACCCAATGTACCCTTTAAAAAGATAGTGATTAATAATGCAGAGTAAAGAGCAGATATCTTAAGGCTGACTCAGAAGCAAGAAAAAGCAGGACCAGAAGTGGAATTACATGTGAAAAATCAACCACACTGGATTCAGTACTAACTAAGAATAAAGATACAGATTTATTCATCTATGTATATATACATGTAAAAGGTCACATGGCACAGTTCAAAACAATTGTTTGACTATTGGTTAAATATCTAAAATACCCTTTAACATGGACAAAATAGAGAAAAAATCGTAGAGCAAAGTCAACTCATCGACATCAAGTAATAAATAATAATGGGCATGATCCTAAATTTGAATTTAAAACTTAACAAAAAAGAAAATAGACACAGTTTTTAGGGCAACCCAAAATAAACAAGTATTTCATTTTTGGTAACGGGTATTTGTACCTTATCCAGACTATAGTGAACTGGTCAGAGTTCTCTTTTTCTTTTACATTTGCTATTTTTGTCTTCATCTAAGGGTATTTTAGTCACATTACAAAGTTCCAAAAAGAACACAGTGTGTACTATAAATAGATGGACAAATATATGTGTCCCTATATATCATTGACTTTTTATACAGCATATTGTTCTTTAAGAATTAGAATTTAGCAGCTACCTGTGTGAACGCTTGATAACCCTTCAATATCTCTAACACTATAGCCTCACCCTGTGTTCTGTTTATTGAAAAAAACTTCAGTGAGAAACAATAATTTGTTTTTGCAATAAAAAAAGAGAAACGATAATTTGTTTTTACAATAATTTTTTTAAAAAAACACAGTACTTGGATAAAATCAAGGATAGTGCATCAAGGACAGTCAACCACACTGAATCAACCATGGTTGTACATAGAACTGCAGTTTTTCCAATAAGCTTTGCAGGTGGATCTGACTCACATCTTGGGGATTCAAGCTGAGTAAAAAAAAAAGCATGTCATGTTACATAAGAATTGAGTACTGAAATAAATAAAATAAGAAAATGCAAAGTTACCTCACCAACATCCACTGCCTCATCTGTCAAGGTAGCCACTGTGAAAACAACTCCAAGTAGGCCCTCGATGGCTAAAGTTACTGCATGGGCTTCACTTGCAACCAAAACAGCAGCATTGGATGCATCATTATCTAAACTCCATTCAACTCCTGAAAGAGAGGAAGAAAGGAATTGAATTCCATTTTGGAAGGAATGAAATCTGTCATCGGAATTGGAATTTGAAGGAATTCTAATATGAAGGAAACATAAATGCATAGCAGTTGAAAATAAGCATAAAGATATTTCCTGTGTATTGATCATCATTACCTTTAGCTTTACTAGTAAACATTCCAGCAACAGCTGCCAAGCTCTCTTCACTTGTCTCCTGAAACTGGGAAATGGAATTGGAGTGATATTATATTTAGAGCAAATTAAATTATTGGTCCCTGGAGATGGAATATTTTTGTAAATTTGGTCCCAAAATGTTTTTCTTGCAATTGTTCCTTAGTATGGCTAATATTTGTAACTTTGCTCCCCAAAATATAGTCATTTTATTTGGAAAAGAAACCAAAAACGTTAAATAAGAACAAAATTTGCAAGAGAAAACTTTTTGGGACCAAAACTGAAAAAATAAACTATACTCGGCGACCAAAAATGTAATTTTAACCAAGAAGACTTGGAGAGAAAAGTATGAAATATTCTATGATTGAATGACCAAACCACCCTCCCTGACCTAAACCAACTCATTTTATATGATAAGGGTACCATTGTAAAATTGACAAGTTTCTTTCCTTTTCCTTCCAACACGAGAACACGAGGAAAAAAAAACATTGTCAACAAAATAATAATTTTAGAACTCACAAATCTATTCTGTAAAGGAAGAAGAATCCACTAAGTGATTAAGAAGAAAGGGAACACTCCATTAACACCAAGATCAAAGATTTCAAAAAGAAGATAAAAATTTCTGGAAAATAAAGGGTATTCTATATAACTTCATATATCTTTCGAAAACTGACTATTACAAAGGTACAAAACCCCTAGGGCCTAGACTCTACAGGTTAAGTGGACAACCTGTCAACCTCTAGACTTATATACCTTTTATGTATGCAAAATTACCTTTTACTCAAGCAAAGTATTTAATAACCTAACTAAACAAGTCAAAAAAGCACAAGCAATAGAGAATTTGCATTGAAAGAGTAGTGTTCGAAGAAAAGAGGATATCATCACAACTTGAATTACTATCAACTAGATGAAATATTTAGACAAACTATAAGTTATTGGAAAGAAAAAACGAAAGCTCAAAAGAATATATATATATATATATATATATATATATATATATATATTAAAAAAAAAAAAAAAAAAACATGTAGTACCTGCACACTTGAAACCACTCGAGCAAGAGCTTTTATCATACCCTCAACTACATTTGTGTTCTTTGGGTTCCTGCAAAAAAATGGCACTTTGTTATCTACTTTATCAGTTAACTATGTGGAAGTATTTTGTAGACTACTTGATAAAGCATGTAGACGAACAAAAGAAGATCAAATTTTTTGTGTGAATTAATCTAAATAAGCAGAAAACATATGAAATAAAGATTCATTAATATGTATTGTTACAATATGTAGTCAGGATTCTTGAACACTTTTAGGACAGATATTGTAGTACATGACTATTACCAAGTTCAAGATCATGTAACAACTAAACATCATTTATTTCTTATATGTTTTATATAAGGAAACATGATAATGCTAGAAGAGGTCAGATTTAATGTCTAGTGTCCACTTAGTCATCACATTATTCAAAAGACATTAATCAATTGCCCACCCTGTAAAATAGAAATTCATTATGAACAAATACATGATTGCCACAGCTTGAAAAACTATCTGTTTGTGTGTGAAAAGGGATGCATAATGAACAAGTTGTGTTAATTAACTTCAACTAGCAACATAAGTATGTTAACTAGCTTACATGTCAAAATTCTGAAATAGAATTCTCAGAGTATGTGCTTCTACACAGAAACCCTGCAAAATGTACAGCAACTGATAGTTAGATGAAAGGTTTTGGGAGGTAATATTAGTATATAAAGAAGACTAAAAACTGCAATAGTTAGCTGTATTCAACCCTTCCAGATTTACCCTCAAGATTTCAAGTACAAGAATACGATGCCACAATGGCAAATCAAGTGATGTAGCCCTCACTAACATGCTGAGAAACACCTGTACATTCAAAATTAAAACTGCCAAATCAAAATTAAAAAGAAAACACAAGTGTCATTGCAAAATGCTAGTTCGTCCGTAAAGATTGTACAGAATTAGTGGTTAGCTTTTCATTTGTTAAACATTCACAATTGCTAAATTAAAAAAACATACCTCAGATTCAGTGATGAGGGATGAACTATAATGCCTAATTATATGAGCTACAGATCGCAAGACAAGGCGACGAAAATAAGGCTCTCCAGTTTCTCCTTCAATCTATTATGAAATACTAAGTTAAGTAAAGTAAGCAATATGATTTAAATTAGAGCATGTTGACTTGTTGACTAGTTGACTAGACCATTTACCTCAGAATTAGTACGAAGTGATGTCATTAGAAGTGAGCATATTTGGTGACGTAAGACCTGTACATTTTTAAGGCGTGTAGCAATTTAGAACTCTTTTTGCTACATGATAGAGAAACTCTATAAAGAAAGTGGATTACTAAATATTAATCACCTGCTCATAAGGAAGCAGAGCTCTAAACACAGCCACATAATTAGATAAAATAAACCTGAAGATTAAAAGAGAAAAACACAAATATATTAGGTCAGTTGGAATGTTGGATCTTCAATAAAGATGAATAATAGAACAGTGTAATAGTTAAAAGAACCTTATTTTGCATGTCTAATATAACACATTATATTTTGATACCAAATATTGAAAGAAGAATCCTTACTCAAGTATATCAAGTGCAAAAGTCCGCTGAATGGAACCAACATGTAACCAAATGGCCTGAAACAAGGAGACACACACCATTTATCTTACACATCTTCAATAAAATAAACTAAAAATTTAGAAATTTTTACAACTTTTGGAAAATAATAGAAACAGAAATTATCACATACAGATCCACCTGCAGCAAGAGCTGTCAGGTCCTCGAGCAATCGTAGCCCAAGTTTTCCAGCTTTGGTTGATGTGTCTCTCATCTTTGCCTTTTCTAAATACATCAAGCCTTCCATTGACCTGGTCAACGGAATTTAGACATGTGTGAAATACAGATGAGTTATTACTTATTAGTATTACACAAATAAAAAAGAAAAGAAAATCATTATGTTGAAAACATGGTGTACATAATACCTTGAGTTGTTTATACTATGATTAATGTCAGAAGAAACTGAAGAACTTCGTGACATGTATCCTCCATGAACAAACTTGCTAGCTGGAAGTGACTCAGTAGACACAACATGATCAAAAATTAATGCCACTGCTTGTCTGAAAGTAGCTGCTGCAGTACTGGGAATGATTTGTGTCGAACAAATAAAAAAGTGAAACATAAATTAGTTAACACAGAACTGAATATAGCTCAAACAAAACATAAATTAGTTAACACAGAATGACACCTTGCATTTCACAAAAAATGATGTCATTTGGGAAAAAACCAATAAGGTATTTGTGGAATATTTGGAATTTCCAAAGTAAATTAAATTTTACTCCTTTTATTTTGTGTGATATTGGCATCTCAAAAATCAATAACAAACAAATATTATGGAATTACTTGATAAAAAAAGGAGCAACAAAGAGGGGTAAGTTAATGTGTATTGATGATGAAAGACAGTAGAGTATGTTACTGACATTTTCCATAAAAAGATTGGGCTCAACCCAGGTAAATATGTAGTATAATTCGGTTGCATCTTACTTTCGTACACTATCAGAAGATTTGTTGTTCTCAAGAAGATGGAGACAAATACCAAGAGCTTGGGCAGTATGCTCCTGCAATCCACAAAACAATCAACTCAAAAAGGATATGTAGAGACATTGAAAGAAAAAGAGGAAAACTAATACACAAATACAGATAGTTTGAAAAGAAAAAAAAGCAAGAGAAAGAAAGAAAAACAATCAGTAAAGAAAGAGTTTAAAAGCATCTTTGCAATTCTCACCTCACTATCAGGTTGTAAACGGGATTGAAAAATTATGAGTACTGTTTGAAGGGTCTTCAGTTGAACACCTTCATCTGCCATCTCACCATGCTGGAAAACAGCAAAAATTATGTATGTATGTATGCATACACAAACCAAACCATTTTGCTTATTATAGAACACTGGTGCATGGATAAATCCATTATGTGGTATGAAACAATTAACAGTAAAGAAGCAAGATACAATGGCACTTACATCTATTAAGGTGGCAAGAATCTCATTCAAAGCTGATGGGGCTACAGCATCATGTGCTATGAGCTTTTGTAAGCAGGATAAACCAATGACACTCAGTTTAACTGTCTTAACTTCACATGCCATCAAAAATATCCTCAAAATATCATCATGCTGTGCAATTTCACTAGAACTTGACAATGAGCGGAGCTGCAAGTTAAGAATAATATACATGAATCTCAAGGTCAATCATCAAATATCCAAACAACATAGCACTAGCTCAAATTGGATCACTCATTCAAGAGAAGTAAATCATCTTATTCAGTTTCTTTTGTATGTCACACGATAAGTAAAGTACTAAAGCGTAGTAAATGTAAAACTGATTGTAAGGCATCGCATCTTGTTTGCACTAACAGCAGGATTTAGGTGGTAGACTTTTTAGCATTGCTCATGTAGTATTGAATTAAACTAGTTTAACTATAGATTATAGTTTAATGTAAAGCTGTAGAACCCTAGGCTGCACAAGAACCTTCAAATTGAGTTTTTACATATCGATCAACATAGACAGAATTATGTACAGCAGCTGCTGCTAAATGTTCAGGTTCATGAAGCAACAATTCCTTTCAATAGCCATATCGAATGAGAATGTACACTAGCTCATAGAAAGATCAAATGTAAGAATGTAAGAATACTAGAAAACAAAAATTAAATCAATCGAACAGAAATGTCACAGCCTAGGGAAAGAGCAGAAGAGGAATTAGAGTAAAATTAACCTTCAAGATTGCGTGCTCTGCTCCGTCTTTGATGGCGGGGTACCTACGGCGTGCTTCGGCGGAGAGGGCCCGTAGATCTGACTCCAAAACCGCCATGAAAGCCATCCCCCTTCCTCTGTTTCTCCCTCCCCCTCTCTTTCTCTATTCGCACATATGTCTGTGTGGCTAATTCGATCGATCGAAATCTTGAGCTCAGATTTTTCGCTTGCAGATCTTCTTCTTAGTATCAGAGTGGCGAAGCAAAAAAAAAAAAAAGATCAGTTTTGTTTACTTGCTTTTCACGTGTGACGTGAAGAAGCGCGCGATCAGCGAGTTGAAGCTTGAAGTTAACCGAGCCAAGTTTGATCGAGATGGGGTTTTGGTCATTTTCTTTGTATTGTTAACAGCGACAATGGCCAAAAAAAATAATACTCTATGGGGTGTTTTTTTAACAAAATGAAAATGTTTTCTATCAAATCGCTGATCTTATATTTTTAAGAGTAAATTACATGAATATTAATGACCTATCCTTTAAGATACTTTGCTGCAGAACATAACTAACAGCTCAAGTCAAGCTCCGTCACGCAAGTCTCATCGCGTGTCAATCCGATTGACTATCGAGACAACGCGCTCTTGTGGGCCATCATTGGCACGTGAGCAGAGTGTGTTAAAATGATGACTCATAGTAGTAAGTATTGACTCATGAATGAACTGACTCATAGTATGATATCGCGTTCTAGTAATAGTTCTAGTATCTTCCTAAACTACCCATATGGTAGTTTACTAGTAATCTAACTGGTACGTATGAACATGGATGTATACCCTTGCTACTCAAGGGCATGGGATGAACTGGAAGGACCTTTTATGACTATATATGTACACATGATATATAACTAATATTTAAACGATCTTCGGACGAGTACCCGATATCCCACCAGACCACATCTCAAGCGCGAAAAGGAAATAGGGTGGATAGCCTTCCTAAGTCTTTTAAACATTTCTTATATAACTATACATATAGAGGCATGCAATTTATAATATAAAATCATAAAATAAGATTTGTAAAACCTTTGAACATAAATATTTTCTAAGAAAAGATCGACTTGATGTCGATCTATAAAATGGTTTCGAAGGCATGGGTTTGATAAAACAGTTTAGTATAAAGAACATTTGTTTGAAACACAATTGTAAATAAGTTTGAAATGTAATATACAGAATAAAATGTACAGTGTAATAAGGAGTTTTTAAACACAGAAAGTGTTTATGAAAAACATTTGAAGGAAACTGTTTGGTAAAACGGCTAATGAGTAGCCAATCATTTGAATGTTGCTTATTAATCACATGTGATTGATATAATAATTAGCATAATTCTACTTGTATCCCCCCATAAAACATTTAAAAACAGTTTAAAACATTGATTAAGGGGTATGAACTCACCTGCAGTAAGTGACTGGAATTGAACGGACTGTTATCGTAAGGAAGGATCGGGCAAGTGCTTGGTGTCAAGTGAAGACTTTAGACACACACACACAATGATCCTGATTACATATGAAGACATATGTATATAAATAATTAGTGATTAAAACACTAATTATACAAGTATAAACATTTTAACGCGAGGAAAACACTTTTGGTCAAGTGCTAGGAGGCTAATGGGTTGCAACAAAGGAGTGCAATGCCCCTAATGGGAGTTTATGGTCAAATGACCATATGTTTTGGAGTTTACGGCCCAGGGGAGTAAACTCCTGGCCGTAAACTCTCAATAAGGTCTCTAAATGAAGCTTAGAATTAATACAACTCTAGTGGTGAATTGTTTCAAGGCTAAATCAAGTGTTTGGGCTTCCTATTAACTCCTTTGAGGAGTTTACGGCCCTGGGACCATATCCCATGGAGTTTACGGCCATGAACTCCCTTGGGAGGATGTTTATGGTGTTTTCAAGTCTCTAAATTATCTAGGAACTAAACTAGGCTTTTGTTCCAAACATATGAAGACTCTTGACACACTTTGGTGCACCTTTAATGAGTTTACGGCCCATGAACCATGTCATGGCCGTAAACTCACTTTGCAAGGTGATTTCTAGGTGTTTAAGGCCCTTGATTTAATGGGAACAAGTCTAGGTAAAAGCCTAAGGCCTTAGGTGCCTTAAAAGCACCATTTTGAGCATGCTTTTTGGAGTTTACGGCCTAAGATACTCTTGGGTCGTGAACTCCTAAACTTGGGTGGTTCTTGCTTGATTTCATGTCCCTAACACACTCCTATACAAGTCCAAGTTAGTTACAAATCACGGGGGACAATCTAGGCTTGGTTTCGGGAGTTTACCGCCCAAGAACACCTTGGGGAGTAAACTCCTAAATCGAATGACTTAGCTATGTAATCTATGTTATGAACACATTTAAAGCTTTCTAACACTACTAGAAAGAGTTACTCACAATTTGGGATAAAAACCCGAAGATCCGTGAGAGAGAATTTTGGCTTTTCTCTAATTGGAAATGTAACTAATGAACTATTTGGTTCAGTTTTCTATATATAGTCCTAGGATTTTTGGCAGAAAATATTTTTATTCCCGGAATGAACTCTAATATCCTAGAGTATTGGAACAATAGTGTTGCACAAAACCCTAGTGCATCCACTCTCTTAATATCTCTTTAAGTGTAAATCCTTAAAAAAAACTGCCAAACTTATACCCGAAGTCTGGAATTTCACTGAAACTGTTCTACTTCTATTGGCTTGATATGGTTTGTTCAAAATGGAAATTTCGGGTTGTCACAAGGACCATGCACCATCGGGTCAAGTACATACCAAAATAGTTATGGACTTAGACACTAATCCAACAGAACACGTATAGAAGCATCCCTCAATATCATAAACCCATCTCATCGCAACAATCAGATCCTGCGTCCCATCAAACTCTGGTGGCTTCGTGTTGCAAAACTCTCGGAACAACAACAAATCGCCACCTTGAGGTCTGGCAGCAGCAACAGCTGCGGTAGCTGTAGCGGCTGCAGCCTCAGTAACCGTTGCGTATCTTTCATCGAAAGTCTCAATCAGAGTGGTCTTAATAGACCCAAACATCTTTGGAATCTATGCATGGATAGCCGCAGCCACCTCCTCATGGATCATCTGGCGGAGCTCCTCATCGCTCACCCCGCTGGTCCCTGGTCTGTGGCGTGTCCCAACCATGATGTCTCTGAAATACAACATAAAACATATTAGAGACTCACTCAAACATACTTGCACTCGATAACTCGACCCTACTCGTTCCGTGGTACCCCAAGGATTCTTACTTGGGCTATGTACTGCTCCAGTGTCTTCAGTAGTATGGTCCCAATACTACCGTCCACACCACATCAGTATTCATCCCAAGTCCTCCTCCTAGGATCCCAAATCCCAAGTACTCTTTTCTCACTATGTATAGTCTACTCTCTAGCAGATCTCTCATAGCTCCTCGCTGCTATCTACTCGCTCTCAAGCATCTCCTAGCAAAACCCCTAGGCTAAGGCATCACAAATCAGACCACTCTAGTCCTAATAAGAGTACCTAGCCTATTCTAGCATGCATATCATATCATAACATATCTCATAACTCATAATGTAAGGGTATTTTGGGAAATCACCGTTCGGGCGCTAGCTGATCGTACACACAGCTCCGCTCTGCTCTTTCAAAAACTTTTTACTTCTTTGAGAAAATTTTGTGAATTTTATTTTGAAAATATCTCAAATCCTCAGTTTGAGTTCAGATACGCCCGAAGGTGCACCCGAATCCCTCAAACCAAGGCTCTGATACCAACTTGTAACACCCAAAATTTTCAAACAAATTTTACATTTTCAAAAAAACATACTTTCATTCATAAATATTATAAAAATGTCATTGTATCACATATCAACCATAGAAACACAATCCAAGATCATAATGCATAAAAACTCCTCATGTGTGTACTGATCATGTCGGCGCCTTCCCGCGATCCTCACTGGTACCTGAAACACATAACACAACACTGTAAGCCTAAATACTTAGTGAGTTCCCCAAAATACCACATATAACACATATTAGCCACTCGAGGCTATAACTCTGTGGACCCTCTGGTCCTAACTCTGTGAACCTTCCGGTTCTAACTCTGTAAACTCTGGAACATACACAACATAAATCACATAGAAACAATGCAATGCATCACAATCACATAAATAGCATACAAGATACTTTGTCATATAACTCTAATTACCACTCTAGGTAAAGTATAGTGAGAAGACTCACCTCGGGTAACTCGGTAATCTCGAATTCTGTAAAATCTGGTCTAGCCTCTGCCTAATCATATGAAATAAACACTCTTAATCAATACATCTCTCAATGCTAGACTATTCCCTATCTTAGTAATCTCAGAAGGGTAAAAGACCATTTTACCCATATCTTGGCTCAAAGACCCTAAAGTTGACCAAACCATAAAAGTCAACAAAAGTCAACTCTCTAGGTTACGCTGCGCATACCAAACATGTACGCTGGGCATACCCGGCGTCTTCACAGAAACGGGGTACGCGACCCCTTACGCCGCGTGTACTGGGATTACGCCCCGCGTAACTCCCAGTTTTAGACTCCTTAGCTTTTGGGGTCTTAAACAGTTAAGACACACGTCTAACTTTCAGATCTGACCATCCCTAAGCCTCTTAATCCATAAAGTTGGTGACTTTAAGCCTTTGCATGGTTGGACAAGTCGCTAACACCCATAAATTCCATTTCCAACCCTAAAAAGCTCATAACTCAAGCATGACCCCATAACAGCGACCAAGTTGGGATTTTTATGGATCTATAACACAAATATCACTGAAATGGGACAGATCTAGGTCCATGGAGTCCATTACACTCATAAAGTCTCCACCTTTGGGACTCTTAACCCTAGAAATGGTCCATGCAACATCAAACCAAGTAAAGAGGAAAGTTTTGAACTTTATACTTCTACATGAAGCTCCTTCCTCTGAAGATCTCAGATCCAAACTTGCACTTCAAGCTCTAGCCTCCACAAGTTTCTCTCCTTCTTCTTCACTAACACACCAATGCACTTTTAGCTCCAAAACACCCACACTCAAGCTAAGGACGATGGAAGGCTCTCTTAGGGTTTCACTCTCTGATATGGAGGCTGAGAAATGAGCCTTAGCATCCCTTATATAGTGCACAAGCCAAATATTAGGGTTTGCATATGGGCCTGCTACGCCCAACATAACCCTGGGTACGCCCAGCGTACCCAGGCGAGTCCGCGTCTAACTTAAGCGCATGAGTACACGCAACGTACGCCCCAGTACGCCCAACATACTCATTTTCTACAAGAACTCACTACAGGGACTAATCTTGACAACTTGACAAAAGGGAAGGGTTAAATAGCTTTACTTGAATTTCAGGATGTTACACTTACACAAACATTGACACTAAATACTTATGAACTCACCAACTTTAATGATGATCTATGCTTTCAAAATAACTTGTATTCTCAGGTCATCAGTAGATAGGTACAGTCGATCGGGTTTTGAGAAGACGGAGCGTGTTCAAGACTCGTCTTTTAATTTTGATTACTTGTTTTGGTGTCTTATTCTATTAAAGAACACACTTGTGTGAAATTATACTATTAATGCAATGGATGATGTTGTTGCTTATTTACTACTTTGCATTGTTGTGATACTTTACATGACGTCCTACGCCCCAAAACGTTTCCGCCGTTCTTGGTTTTGGGGTGTGACAGATCACTACCATATATTGCCACTAGTCTAACACCATCACACTTTTTGAAACGAATTTGATAGCCCTTACTAATAACATGGTTAGTTAAACACAATTTCAACTCATGTGGGGATTCATACCTTTCACCAAACACCTGTTTCATTATGTTCCATTTAACATTTGGGTGGTGGGTAGAATACTCGAAACCATCATCAATATCTTCTTCATCACTACCTTGCACATACTTCGAGTCCGATTCTTGGTTATTGTTTTGAAGTTGAGCATTGTTTTGAGCTTGAACACCATCATTTGCATCATCGTCCTCTTCATAGAGAATGTTCAGAAGTTCATCTTTACATCGAGAATTTGGTTTCCTTTTAAAACAATCATCAAGCTCTATATCTATCGTAACCAAATTATACACGTCGTCCATTTGCCTCCTTCGAGATGGGTAAAAACCCTAAATTACTGAGATGGGTGAAACAAGAGAAGGGCGATATAGAAAGGTTTGTGCTTCTTTTGTAAATGAGGGTGTGTTTAGCCTTATTCCACTTAAGCCAATTAAGGTCGCATCAACAAATGCAATCGATTAAATGAGGGTGACCGGATGAAAAATGCCAACACGTTCAATTTACCCGGTATCCTAGATTATTTTGTTCAAATAATAATAATAATAATAATAATAATAATAATAATAATAATAATAATAATAATAAATGTAAGACTAAAACATAAATTTTTTTCTCAAAATATTTGGATTTTCCGATGATTTCCCATTTAAATAATTAGGGTAAATTACACCATTTGTCCCTCGTGCATGTGGCAAAACGCATGTTTAGTTCCTATTTTTAAAAATTAACTCAGACCGTCACTCATTTGTTTAAAACTTACACGCCTCGTCCATCTAAACATAAAAAGACCATTTTTCCCTTATTTATTTCCTTTTTGATTTGTTATTAATTATTAATCTATTAAAAAATGTTTAATTAAGTATAAACACCATCGTCGCTATTGATTAAATGTCATATTTCTTCCCTGTTTTTCTCAACTTTAGCTACCACCACCTATCACTACCTATGACCACCGTCAACCATCACTTATCACCACCAGAAACCACCACTTTTCACTCCTATTTCTCTCCCACCACCTATTTTGGAAGATATGACTTATGTCCAACCACCATTGAACGCATCCCACATTCTCCTTACCAAAAATTCGGCGGCCACCTAAATTTAATAAACAAGAAGTTGAAATCAAATATAACTAAACCCTAAACATGAAAATCAAACTATAAACCTGTAAATCGAAACCCACGAGTTACAATATAAGAAAGAGGATTCAAAATAAAACACATTGGTGGTTACCTTAAATCCCGTTGTTATCAAAGAACCTCATATCGATGATGCTGAGCACCACCAAACGTGAAGAATCTGACCTCCGACAACCACCACGTCATCTTGCACACTTTATTTCTAGTGTTACTATCCCAGACAGGCAGTGGAGCTCAATCTGAAACCCTAGATGGCGGTTCGAAACCCTAGGCAGTGGCAACGTCTCCATCTTTATGTAGAACCCGCTAGGAACCACCTCTCTCCCTTTTACGATGCCATTGATCTGGACTTTACTCTTTTTTTCCAACATCATCTCCATCAATAGTTTGGATTCAAAGAAAGGGGACAGGAGTGGCAGAGACGGAGAGGGGACCGCCGGAGATAGTAGTATTGGTCCATACAAATAGGGGATTGTCAGAGTCACTATGGTGAGTCTATTTCATCTAAACATGACATCGAACAAGCAATAATTACAACAAACCTTCTTTCGTTAAAGAAGCATATCGAATATTAGAATCTGAGAAGAGGCATTGATATGAAATTGATATCCTCGTTTCTAAGGCTGAGGGAGTTGGCTGGAGATGGTGATAAATGGAGATAAAAGGTTCACCGCAGGTGGAGATGATGGTGGTGGCCGACGATTTGAGTCTCTATTTTCCCTCTCATCGAATCTGTGTGTTTATTTTCGATTAAAAGCGTGGGGAAGGTGAAAGGGCTTTATTTTAAATAATAATAATAAGGGTAAAAACATTAAATTAATTATAAAATAAAAACACAAGAGTATTATCGTCATTTCAATTCTGGAACAGATTAAGTTTGCAATAAAATTGCATTTGAGGGATGAATCGTGCAAGTTGAAACCAAACAAGGGACAATCTGAATTAAAATTTTAAAATAAATACTATATGTGCATTTTAACAAATGTAATTTCCCCAAATAACTAAGTTTGAAAGTAAAACTAATCGTAAACAATTTTTATCATCTTTTGGCACACAATTTGTCCGGCATGTACCAAACAACAAATGCTATTATTGAGGGGGTGTTTGGATAAATAGTTTTAGCTTATTAGCTTATTGCTGTGAGAATAATCATTTTTTTAAAATGTGTTTGAATTATCTTATTGTGGTGAAAATAAACAATAAACAATAAATATATTAAATGTTAGAAAAAAAAAGTTTATATAAATAAAATGACCGATAAACGATAAACAATAAACAATAACCATCCTCTTTTCTCTTCTTATTAAAATAGGCTAAAATAGGCTGCTTGTCCAAAAAACCCTGTGATTTGAGATCCAAAAACCGGTGTAAATTTCAAAGGAATAAACTGTCTGCAACTGATACCCCCTCCAAATTCTCCGTTCATTACGGACATAACTTTCCCATTTCACACTTGCGCACATTCACAAAAAGACGTCCTCCGGTTGAGCATAAGGCGTTGGCAGGGAAATCCTCTTGACGGTTTGGGTAGGAACGTGTCCGTGGCAGTTTATGGCGGCGATAAAATGGCAATTGGATTCTGATTTTGGTTATTAAGCTACCAATATCGGGATTTTATGGGAATTTGGAGTAGCTTCAGAACAGTGATTACTAGTGTCTGCACCTGTGGAGGAGGTAACAAACTAACAATTCCTTCTATATATATATAATAACTCAGAATACCGTGGATCACTTTTGTTGGAGTTGCACCATGAACTGTTCATTCCAAATCACTATATAATTCTATTCTGTATCCACCGGCAAATTCTATATGAATCAATCTGCAGCGATCATGAAAGTTACCCTTATATATGGCTATTTGTTTTTTCGTTTGTACAAAGCTAAAGAGGATATGGGGATTAGACGTTTATAAAGAAAAAAAATTGTGCAATTATTAAACCACCACAATAATTTTCACTTGTTGGTGAATTTAGTGATGAGGATCCTTGGCCTTGTAAGTCCAAATAAGGAAATTACGATAATGGTGAGGTTTCACTTATGCCATCATCTTATATAATGTCATTTTGCTATATCTCATTCCATTCAGGGAATCATCACGAGGGACTTGGACCAATGTCTTGTATGGGTGTACGATTGCGGATTCAAGATCATCATGTAACTTCATCCGCTTTTCTCATCTTTTTTTTTTTTTTTTTTTTTTTTTTTTTTTGGTTATTCAGCCTAATGGTGCTTTTAGGTGGTGATTGATAATGGCATACTGCAAGTGACATTATCGAAACCAGAAGGCCTTGTGACTGGGGTACGATACAATGGCCTTGACAACATCCTTGAGGTTCTTAATCACGAAGGTAACAGAGGGTAAGTTGCAATCCAAACCAAAGTTTTACATTTCAACTTGTAGCTTCAGGCTATCAATGGTATACAAATTTATTTATGAAATAAAATAAAATAAATAAATAATGCAGGTATTGGGACGTTGTGTGGAGTGCTCTAGATGACTCGGGAAGAAAAGGAGTATTTGAAGTGTACGCTCACAAAATCGTGATATATATATTTGGAAACTTACTTTACTCTTTTATGAATATATGGAATATAAAAAAGTGAAAGAAGTTGTACATTTCCCATAGTGATGGCATTTTGTTACAGGATCAAAGGAACAAGCTTTAAGGTTATAGTGGAAACAGAGGAACAAGTAGAGGTGTCTTTTTCAAGACCTTGGGATCCTTCCCTTCGGGGAAAAGTTGCTCCTATAAACATAGACAAGAGGTTATCGATTTTGTCTTCTATGATGGTTTCTAGTCAATGAGGGAAAGCGATTGTAATTTTTTTTTTTTAGGTTTGTTCTGCTTCGTGGTTCCTCCGGTTTCTATTCGTATGCCATTTATGAACACTTGGGTTCTGAAGAATGGCAAGCTTTCAGTCTTGGAGAAACGCGAATTGCATTCAAACTTAGAAAAGACAAGTAAGTAAACTACATATTGTATTTTCAATCAACTCATGCACAGTTGTCCCGACTTTTTTGTCCAATTGACATCAGTCCCAGTCCCAGTCTAATGAATGAAAAATATAGTACAAGACCACCTGGTTTATCTTGTCCTACAAAACAAAGTGTGAGATTTTGAATTATGAATTATGAGTTTTAGGGTTTGGGTAGGTTTCATTACATGGCAGTAGCAGATGATAGAAGAAGATACATGCCCTTGCCAGAGGACCGACTACCAGGAAGATCCCAGCCCCTTGCCTACCAGGAAGCTGTTTCACTTGTCAACCCAGTCGTGCCTGCCTTCAAAGGAGAGGTCTTTTTATTTTTTTATTTTTTTATTTTTTTTTACAAGTTCAAAAATCAAAATATTAATGGTGTGCTTGTGTAGGTGGATGACAAGTATCAGTACACTTGTGAAAACAGGAACCTCATGGTGCATGGCTGGATATCCAATGATCCTCCAGTAGGGTTTTGGCAAATTACACCCAGCAATGAGTTCCGCACTGGTGGCCCACTCAAGCAGAATCTCTGTTCCCATGTGGGCCCCACTTGCCTAGCTGTAACTACCTACCTTCAATTATAGCATTAATATTTCTTAGTAGGACATTATACTTTAAAAACTGCTTTGTATTTGAATAAAATTGTAGATATTTTCAAAGTAACAATTCTGTAATAGGAAGAAATGAACATCAGAACCAAATTACATTTAATCGGGCCTCCAATACATGACCAGGTTTTCGTTGGTGCTCATTATGCTGGGGATGATTTAGTCCCAAAATTTGGGCAAGGTGAGCCATGGAAAAAGGTGTTTGGTCCGGTTTTCATGTATCTAAATTCAACAATGTGTGGCCAAGATCCTCTTACACTTTGGGATGATGCAAAAAGACAGGTATGTATGTATGTATGTATGTATGTATGTATGTATGTATGTATAGAATCTATGTTTCTTTGTGAGTGGGTATGAAATAACGTTAAATGATTTTCTTGAAATGAAATAATACCAGATGACGGTTGAAGTGGAGAGTTGGCCGTATAGCTTTCCAGCGTCCAGGGATTTCCCAAAATCACATGACCGAGGAAATGTTAGAGGCAGATTACTTGTTAGAGACAGGTAACTCTATTTTTAGACTGATGACCTATTTATTTTAATTTTTTCTATTTCTATTTTGATTTCAAATATAACATATTTATTTCCATTTAAGATACATTCACAAGGATGACATACCAGCAAATGGTGCCTATGTTGGGTTAGCTCCACCAGGAGATGTTGGATCATGGCAAAGAGAATGCAAGGTGACCCCCCCCCCCCCCCCCCCCCCCCCCCCCCCCCCTCCCCTTTTTGTTTTTTCCTTTTTACGGTGAGTTTTGGGGCTAATTTTGATGATAAGGACGAGGGCGTTAATGACTTTGTGTTTCACATAGATAAGAGATTGAGAGTGAGCCACCTTTTTGGATGAGATAAGAGATTACAATTTTTGTCCTATTGACATTAATTCCTGTTCAACTTAATAAAATTCATATTAAATTGAAGTTAAAAGTTAGTTTGGCTGACCTCGTAAGTCAAAGTTTTACCTATTTTTTTGAAGTAAGATGATTAAGGTAATGTTTGGTATGATGGAATCAGGGAATGAAGGGTTTTATGATATCACATTGGAATTAAAAAAGTTATTTGTTTTGTCTAACAGAATGGAATGGCCAATTGTTGAAGGGATGTAATTCCTTCCATTTTGTTAATCTTTATTCTCAACCAGTTGGTGTGGTGTGGTTTTTTTTTTTTTTTATTTTTTTTTTACATTCCTTCCTGGAATGGAATGGAACGAAACATTAGAAAGAATCCATTTTTATTTATGTAGTTTTATAATTGCAATGGAATATGTATTATATGCAGGATTACCAGTTCTGGAGTGAAGCAGATGGCAGGGGTGATTTCTGCATTAAGAATATAAGAGGTGGAGAATATAATTTGTATGGTTGGGTGCCTGGATTTATTGGAGATTACCGATATCATGTTCCCATTACCATCACCCCAGGTAATCAAGGTTGCAATCAAAATTAAAAAAAAAAAATCAAATCATTCGATGTTGAACCCTTAATCTTCTTAATCTGATTGTAGGGTGTGATATTTACGTGGGGGATCTTGTTTATGAGCCTCCCAGAGACGGTCCTACGTTATGGGAAATCGGGATCCCAGACCGGTCTGCTGCAGAGTTCCATGTCCCAGATCCTAACCCTAACTACATCAACCCACTTTTCCTCAATAATCCCAACAGGTTTAGGTGTTTTAGGTTTTTCTTTTCTTATCTTATACTGTAAATAAAGAAATTCATTTTCATCATCGTCTATTTTGCTTTCTATCAGCAACTTTAGGCAGTATGGCTTATGGGAAAGGTATGCAGAGTTATACCCTCATCAAGACTTGGTATTCACCATTGGGGAGAGCGATTATCGCAAACACTGGTTTTATGCTCAAGTTCCAAGGTATATAATAATTAATATTTCAGAGTTATACCCTCATCAAATGTTGCATTGAATTATTTTATATTGTGACAAATTTTGCATGACAGGAGAAAACAAGACAATTCATATGAAGGAACCACATGGCAAATAAAGTTCAAACTCCAGAATCTCCAGCGTGCTATATATAAGTTACGCATAGCACTTGCTGGGGCATCTCTTGCAGAAGTACAGGTATATAGTAAATCTCTGCACACATAACCTACTACTTTCATTCATTCATTTTATTTTTATTTTTATTTTTATAGAAAAATCAACCCAGTTATAGCAATGAAAATTGGTTTGTATGTTGATAACATTTGTATAATTGGGTAGATTTTTCCATGTAGTATGTTTTCTTTTTTGCATTTAACCCTTTTTTTAGTTGTCTTAGTAACTAAGAAAATGGGATATTTTGTTGTTTTGTAGGTTCGGGTAAATGATCCAAACAAGCCTCGTCCAGTGTTTACAACAGGACTGATAGGAAGGGATAATGCAGTTGCGAGACTAGGGATTCATGGGCTATATTGGCTATACAACATAGACATTTCAGGCTCGCTACTTGTTGAAGGAGAAAACACTATCTATCTGAAACAACCCAGGAACCAAAGCCCATTTCAAGGTATTATGTATGATTACATACGTCTAGAAGGCCCGCCTTGCTAATTAATCAATCTCCTTCTTCAGTGGAGATTGGAGGGTTTTTTTTTTATTTAAATAAATCGGCCAAATATTGTTCTGGAAATCACATCGTTGAAAACTAATTAATGAATATCTTTATTGTTCGTCTTGTATGCTAGACCACTATTTGTATTGTAAATATGTTATCGAGCCATTTCCGTTGTTTTTTCTAATTGGTTTGCACTTTGCAGAGTCACATCATAGACGTGTTTATTTTATTTATGTATTATATTAATTTATAATTTCATAGACGTGTTTATATATATATATATATATATATATATATATATATATATATATATATATATATATATATATATATATATATATTACAGCCAACCTAAGCTTAGGTACTAAACCTCTAAAATATATCGTTTTAACATGCTAAATATACCCGGTTTGGTTTCACTTGGTAAATATATCATTCTCCATAACATTTCTTTCTTTTATTATTGTTTTATTATCTTCGTTTTCTTTCCTTAATTATGGTTTATTACTTCATCCAAGTGAATATAACTAAACCCTAAACCTAAACCTAAACCCTAAATTTGAACCCTAAACACTAAAGCTAAACCCTAAACCCTAAATCTAAACACTAAACCATAAACCCTAAACCCTAAACTCTAAACCCTAAACCATATTGTGTCGATCTTGAATTTACATCTTGAAGTATTAATCATGAATCCATTAACCGTAATCTTTATATAGTAAAACAATGTATTTTCAAGAGGTTTAGTACCTAAGCTTAGGTGGGGCTGTAATGTATATTTCCTTTTCATATATATATATATATATATTGTTTTTTTTTTTAACCTCATTTTCAATAATGTTACCCTTTCTTTTTAACCAAAAAAATAAAAAAAACAAAAAAACGTGGAATTCATATTTGAGATTTCAGTAGTTAAAAAGCTTTTTTTTTCTTGAAAAAACTACTTTTTAATGATTTTTTTTTGGAAATAACTTGATTTTTTAGTGGTTTTCACGGAAGAAAAAAAGTTATGCTCCAAATGAGAGAATACCATATGTTAATACTCTCTTCCCTTAGTTTGATGGATAAACTACTTATTAGATCATCTCCAACCCATCTTTATTTTTTCCTCCATAAATGGAGCAAAAAATGAAGTAAAAGTGTTTCATCTCTAATCTTATTCTATTTTTTACCCCAAAAAGTATATTCCTAAAATATTTCATTTTTATAACTTTTATATATATATATATATATATATATATATATATATATATATATATATATATATATATATATATATTGTCAAATACACATCTCTACTAATTAAACTTTATATTTATGATTAATTAATATAAATTAGTGTATAACATGATATTATAAATATTAAATCCTGTATTTAAATTATAATTAGTAGATAAAATTAGGGATGAGCGTGGGACGGAACTGGTACCGACCCGTCCCGTTCCCGATTTCCCGAATACCGAATTTGATCGAAAGTTAATCCCGAGTACCGAACCGAATTAACATCACCGGTACCGATACTCGGTACTAGTACTGATACCTGCAGTACCGATTCCCGTATTTCATTATTTTGAGTACCAAGTACCGTCCCGTATTTTTAAATTCGGTACGGTTCGGTATCGATTCCGGTACGGTACCGGTACGGGATCGGGATTTGGGACAAACTGCTCATCCCTAGATAAAATAAACTAGAAATATATAAAATAAAAATAAGAGAGATTAAAATTGGCAACCAAACTTCACCTCCATTTTTGGAGATATGAATAATATTCCCCCATATTTAGGGAATACTATTCATATCTCCAAAAATGGAGGTGAAAATGAGGTAGGGTTGGAGAAGAATGAGGGAAGAAATGGAGTTTGGGGGTGAGTTGGAGATGCCAAGACTATTTGATAGTTGATGATTGAGTCAAATCTGATTTAATCTTATGAAACTTAATTGTTTGATTTTGCATATGACCGATTGTGCTTAGGGGTGTAAACGAGCCGAGCCGAGCCCGAGCCCGAGCCTGACCAAGCTCGAGCTTGTCTCATTTATTTTTGAAGAAGCTCGAGCTCGATTCGAGCCTTAAAATGAAAATCGAGCTCGGCTCGTGAACAATTTAGTGAGCTCGCGAGCCTAATCGAGCCTAAACGAGCCTATATATATATATATATATATATATATATATATATATATATATATATATATATATATATATATATATATATATAAGCTCGTTTAGGCTCGCGAGCCCACTAGTTGAAGCTCAACTCGAACTCGTTTAATAAACAAGCCTCATATTTAGGATCGAGCTTGGCTCGGGCTCGTTTAATTCGATCTCGAGTCGAGCTTTTAACGAGTCGATCCCGAGTAGCTCACGAATAGCTCGGCTCACTTACACCCCTAATTATGCTGAATAATAAAAAATGACTATGTTACCCTTTTGTCTTGTGCTGATTAAATGTATTTGTATGATAAAAGCAACGATAAAAAATTATCTAGACAAGAATCATTATAGAATCATTATAAGATCACGTTTTAAAATAACATATTTAATTACAATATACTCATAGTTTATGCATCATTGTATGAACACATTTCAAAACAGAATGTTTACATACAATATACTAATAGTTTATGCATCATCATATGAACCCGTTTCAAAATGGTGTAACAATACTAACAAAGAACACCAAATGTTCATTACATAATAGACATAAATATATTACATATTTTCTACCTCAGTACCAGAGAACAATAAACTTGAGCACAACCCCACAAAGCTTTGCCATGTATTCTATTGCTTCTTTCTACATCATCAAAATGTAACATCCTAAAAATTCAAGACCAAAAATTTCATTTTTAATTAAGTAACATGTAAAATCATTTGTCAAAACATTGCTAATATTATATTAATTCATAAAACCATCATGACAGTGTCTCGAAATCATATCATCAGATAATAATAAAATCAGAGTACAATCCCATAGATCTCTAAATGCGGAATCCTGGTGTGCAAGTGATGTGCCGCTACCGTGCCGACTCCTTCCCCTTCGCTGAAGAGGCACCTGAAACAAAACTAAAAACTGTAAGCACGAAGCTTAGTGAGTTCTCCCATCATACCACACACCATCCAATAACATACTGTCAGACAATTTTGGGGTGCCTGACTTACCCAGATCAAACCATTCTGGGGTGCTTGACTTACCCAGGTCAAGCCATTCTGGGGTGCTTGACTTACCCGTCGGTCTATTTCACCCGACTACCGGGGACTATTTCACCCCTACCACTACTACGCAATAATATAACATAAATATACTGCCAGACAATTCTGGGGCGCCTAACCTACCCAGGTCAATCCATTCTCGGGTGCTTGACTTAATCGTCAGTCTATTTCACCCGATTACCGGGGACTATTTCACCCCCTACTATCACTATCACATATAGCATATCATGCTAGCACATGAACATATCAGGTAGTAGCAAACCTAGATGAATATCACAAAGACAATCATCTAACATACAACTCCTACTGGTGGGCCGGCATTGTGGCCGTAGACCCACCGCTACTGGAAGGTAACTCACCTCGATGTCGCGTAGTGTCTGTATAATCCTTGGTACAGAAATCCTCTCGTCTCAACTCCTCAATCCCTACACAACAACCCTCCTTGATTACTAATTCGTACCCACAACCCTCCTTAACAAGGGTCAACTCAAGTCCGGGTCAAAGGCAAAGTCAAAGTCAACCTCCAGTTGACTTGACTCGCCGAGTTGGTCCACAAATTCGTCGAGTCCCTATTCTTTCAAAATGACAAAGGTTGACCCAGTTTCAAAGTGGACTGGGTTCCAAAGACCAACTGATCCCGCTCTATGCTAGAGCAGCTATGGAGGCATATCATCAGACTTTGGTTTGTTGGTAGTGGTTGTTACAGACACATGATAGGGGACATCTCTTAACTGTACAACATTCAGACTTTTTCTTGAGAGTATGTGTCCTTTTGCGGGAAAAGAAGAAAGGAAGAGATCACAAATGAGGTTAGTGCTTAATGATATGAAGAATTTTCGGATCTGTTATGAGATTATGCTTGCTGTTCTCAGACCCTCTGAATGTAGATTCAATCGGTGAATTACGGTTTGAGTTTTCTTCTCTATACTCCTGATTTTTTCTTAAGCTGATTCGCTTTAAAGACTAATTTTTGTTTTAGGATAGTTTAAATTTGCGCATTTACTTTTGTTTCTCTCCTATGCACAAATTTAGGGGGAGAAATAAAAACAAAACAAAAATTAAAAAAAAAATCCAAAAAAAAAACATTAGAAAATCAGAAAATAAAAAAATATGGTGTTAATGGATTGTGCTTGCAGGAGATGTTTTGGGAAGTGATATAATCATGTGATAATAGGCAATCTGAATCAATGTAAGGGACTGAATCTGAATTGTCTAGGCTCTGTGTTCGATGCGCTGGTAGGCACGAAAGATTTTAAATGGACTTGACTAGGGAGAGTTAAACTTAATGAATTAAAGGACTTGAAAAACTTTGACATAGTTAGATCCGTTTAGCCTGACATCATGACGCTCGGATAGGTTGAGTAGGGAGATATACATGGGAATCTACCGGTCACATTAAATAACCCGTATCTAGAACTGTGGATTCACTTTTCCTCGATGTGCGGATTTTGTCCTTAATTCTGGTTGGATGGGGTGACTGGGGAATTCCGATAAATTAGGTCTGTAGAAGATTATTTTCTTTCTTTCTTTCTATTAGACATATGTTGCATCTTCTGCGTGATCGAGAGATCCGACCTGGACTGTAACATATGCAATTCTATCTCTCTGCATCCTCTATCTATGCAATTCTTTCTATCTGTTAGCCATATACTGTCTCCTCTGCGTGACTCATAATCCGACCTGGTACACAGTATATGCACCATTCTCTTCTCAATCCCTCTGAAACTTCAGTTAGTCATATGTTTCATCCTTTGCGTGATTGGAAGAGATCCGACCTGGACTGTAACATATACAATTCCATCTCTCTGCATCTTCTCTCTATGCAATTCTTTCTATCTGTTAGCCATATACCATCTCCTTTGCGTGACTCAAAATCCGACCTGGTACACAATATATGCACCATTCTCTTCTCAATCCCTCTGAAACTTCAGTTAGTCATATGTTTCATCCTTTGGGTGATTGGAAGAGATCCGACCTGGATGTACAACATATGCATTCTAAATCTATCTTCTCTCTTAATAATTGTCTGCTCACCCAGTGTAAGGAGTATTCTGGAAGTTCATGATGGCTGGGGCATATCAGGAAGTGGGAAACATGTTCTAGTACAATTAAAATTGAACACATATAGGTTGTCTGTAGATCTCGCTGTTCAATTTAGGTGGACAACAATATCTTTGGTCGTCGTCAACTGAATGGTCCTTAAGGAATATTATCTAGGAACTTAGGATCACTTTGTCTTATAACTAATAGTATGTCCTAATTTTGTCACAATTTTTCGTGTTTAAGTGGACAATAATACCGGCGATCGACCAGACAAAGACGTGAAGATAAAAGGTACCAACAAGCGGATAAAGGCTGTCTAAAAACTTTGATCCCAAATCACTCTTAAAGTTAGCTATTATTTTTTTTAGTTTGCTCATAGTGTTCTTCTAATTTAAATATTAGGGGAGAATTAAATTAAAAAAAAAATCAAAAATCAAAAATCAAAGAAAAATAAAAAAAATTAAAAACCCAAAAAATAGTGTTATTTCTGTTTTGTTTCTGCTTTAAGTTTTCTTTTAGTTTTGTTTTGCCTTGAAAAGTGATTTCAGGTATAGATAAGACTCATGGAGTTTGTGTTGAAGATTTCTGAGCCAATGCTTCATCCGTGAGCATCGAAGAATTCTCACTCGAAGGAGCAAGAAATGAAGATTATTCTTTCAACATTCAATTTGTAACCCCAGAAGCTAGGTGAAGCTGCACTTGAAGATTATGTGACAGATTGCATTGAAGCCTCCTCAATCAGTCTGCTGCTATCTTAAACCTGCTGAAGTGATCCAAAAGATTTGTTCTCTCTGAAGATTCTTAAGCTGAAAGCGCTATCTTTCAAGAATCAGTACGTCAAGGCTCCTCATCCAATGTGCATTCAATGCCAAATTCTGAAGAAAACCTCAAGTGCTCAAGATGAAGTCATTCATTGAAGGTTCATATGTTCATCCTGATGCTGTGATGAAATCGAAGGTTAAAGCTGAAGTCAAGCTCCCATTGAAGATTGACAAGAAGAGCCAGCTACTTTTTAGGGGGAGCTTGTTGGGTCATTTAAGAAAAGAAAGCTATAAACCAAGGGGGAGATTGTTGGTCAAAAATATGGTTTATACTTTACTTTTTCTAGGCAAATGTATTTTTCTGTAATATTTTTGGAGTTTACGGCCGTAAACACCTTACGACCGTAAACCCATTTACGGCCCAAGTTCAGTTGGCCCATACTCCCAAGTATAAATATAGGTGTTAGGGTGTGAGGAACAGATTGAAAAACCTTAGAGATTGTACGGCCAAGAGAGAGAGAGAGAGAGAGAGCGGAAGAGAGAGCATATTGTGTGAGAGAATCTATTGTAAGGAATTTCATTTTATATCATCAATACAATCAAGATTCTTAATATTCTTCTTCTCATTCTCTTCTATTTGATCTGACATCATCCGTTTGATTGGGATTCCGCACCATCAAACAGATCTGACTGATACACATGTAAATTAGGGACTTACAATTGGTATTAGAGCCAAGTTGTATCAGTCAATTTTGTCAGATTTGGGGCATATCAGGAAGGGGGAAACATGTTCTAGTACAATTAAAATTGAACACATACAGATTTTCTGTAGATCTCGCTGCTCGATTTAGGTGGACAACAATATCCCTGGTTGTAGTCAGTTAAATGGTCTTAAGAAAAATTTATTTAAGATTTAGGGCCAATCATGATGATATAGTTACAATTAGATATATGCATGTATCAAGTCATTGGTAAATTGTCCAAAACTGTCACAAATCTTTCGTGTTTAAGTGGACCATAATACTGGGGATTGATCAGACGAAGATGTGAAGATAAGGGTACTGACAAGTAGACTAAGATTGTCCAATAACTTTGATCCTAGCGTCACAAACTTAGTTACATTGGTTGAAGTCAAATTATTTTAATTGTAAGTTTTATTTTTCTTTTTAGTTTAATTTTTAATTTTATTTCTTATTTTTCGAAATTAAATTTTTTATTTTATTTTTGCTGTACAATTTTTTTATTTGTTTGGTTCTAAATTTTATTTTTTATTTTTTATTTTTGTACGAAATTTTATTTTTATTTTTCTTTAATTAAAATAATCCTCAAAAGTTATTTTTAAAAATTTAACTGTGCTGGAACTTGCTCAATACTGGGTAAAAGGCCCAAGAATGGTAAATATAGGGTTTACTGCCGGAATCCCCTCATTCACGAGATTCCGGCTGCAAACACCTCAGCTCTCTCTACCTTCAAAATATTTTTGTCGATTTTCGCAAATCCGCTTCAACCATCACGTAGGTAATGTGTTCTAGATCACGAATATATATTTTATTGCATTATTTACCGTGTAATTTGATCGTAAATCGCAAAAACAGATGCGACGGAGCTTACGGCCGTAAGCTTGGGCCGTAAACTCCGTTTAGGCCGTGAATTCAATTTATTTGTTTGTCAATCACACCACTGCATGCATTTGTTGAATTTTTGTTTATCAATTAGCCGTTTTTGCGTGTTTTTCATGAGTTTTTCGATAAATTGTTCGTCGGCCGTAAACTCTTGTTCATAGGCTGTGAACTCGGAGTTTACGGCCCAAGAACAAATGGTTTACTGCCCAAGAACAAATAAATTAAACCGTGTATTTTTGCTTGAATCTCGACCGTAAACACTGATTGTTGTTCGAGTAAATTTTTGTTTTGATCCATTTTTTAAATAAAATATTTTTTTGGATCAAAATAAAAGTTTAATTTTTAATATTTATTTTGCACATAATTTTTCCTTACAGTTTGTGGTTGAGTGCAGAAAATGGCAAACTTGAAGTTCGCAGATATGCACAATCTCACCATTGTGCTTGCAGATCCTCCGGTTATTCATTCAGACATGCGACCGATGATTCATCGACTGCGGGAGTGCTGTTTGGCATCCGCCATCATAGTAAACCCATTCGTGTATCAGAACTTAATTAGAGAATTTTGGGCGACTGCTAGCGCTAGCATGGATGATGATGGGCACTTCACTGTGAAAGCCATGGTTCAAGGACGTGAGATTGTGATCAACGAAGGTTTCATTCGAAATGCGCTGCTTATCGATGATCAACCTAATTTCCCTACGGAAATTGGGATTGAAGATGCTCAACGAATTCTAAGAAGAATGAGCTATGAAGGAACTTCACCCCCGACTCTGAAAAAGCTTCTGCATCCGTATTGGAGATTTTTGGCACATGTGTTTGTCCGTTGTGTCTCGGGTAGAAGGTCAGGAGTAGATGAAATTTCACAACGAACAACTGGTGCTCTCGTCTCTCTTGCTGCAGGTGTGAGGTTCAATTTTTCAAAATTCATTATGGATGACTTTGTTATTAACATCAGAGCCTCCACTCGAGACACATTCTTGCTATATCCTCGGTTAATACAGATGTTTATCAATATTCAATTTCGAGACGTGAAGAAGGAGGGAGAAACTCTTGACATGAAGCCTTTGGGTCCTCACCCAGTGGGACTCATCAAGCAAAACCGAAGAGGCAAGCTTGTTTTTCAGGGATTATATCCTCTTGAGAAATTCGGGAAGTTCACGGAGCTAGATGAACCTACAGAATCATATGGTTCATCTGAGTGAACCTCTTCTAAGCCGGCGTCTGCTGAAAAGTCGTCTCCTAACAATCCTGTTATTGATATCTCTGAGGATGAGGGCACTGAGAAAGAAGATACACCAACTCCTGATGCTCAAGTAGTTTCAGATCATGATAAAGTGTTAAGTCGTACTCAAGATGATGCTGGAACGAATGTAGATTTGGGAGAAAATGTTGGGTAAGACAAGAATGACTCCTTTAGTGATCGTGACCTCATAGGTTTTGATCATGATGATATTGCTGCTTCCTTGGCTAGCAGTGCTAATGTGGTGTCACACGAGAATCTTGACACCATTTTCAACAATGTCGATGATGTTGTTCCTCCGACAACTGAGACAAGGAAGTCAAATGAAACTTTTGAGACTGAAACTCCAACTTCAGGGCAAATGGCTAATGTTTTAATTCCTATGGAGATAGTTATGGGATGTTCCCCTCCTGTATCTGTTTCTCCTATAGCTGAGCCGTTTGTGAGTGTTTTTACAACACAGTCTGACCAACCCCCGTCAAAAAGGCAAAGAAGGGATCTGAGGCAGGGCAAAGTAATCGCAAGACTTGTCAGCAGCCTCCCAGTACCCCCTGTTATTACCGCTACTACCAATCTCACCACTACTAAGATGTTTGCAACAGGTTCAAGCCCTGTGTTTAATGTTGGTGGTTCCTCTGCTCCACCTGGTTTTTCAACTCCTAGGTATAATCGTGATGATGCGTCCGAGAGATTGGCGTTACATATGGCTGAAGAACAACTTTTGACGCCAAACCCTCGAGGCAAGGGTGTTTCTATAGGGGAAGGTGGTTCTAGAGGCGATAACCTAACTCTTTCTGGTCTTCAAAAGGAAATATCAGTCCTGAGCCAAAAGAATATTGAGCTAGACATTCAAGTGTCGGAACTTCGCACTGAAAATGCAAAACTCAGCATTCAAGTCTCTGAGCTGCAATCTGATAAATCAAGTCTTGGTGTGCAAGTGGCTGAACTTACAAAGGATAAAAAGCTGAAGTCTAAGCAGATCTCAGACCTACAAGATCATTTCAATTTGCTAACTTCAAGCTATTTTGCACTTAAAAAGAAGCTTGAGGAAGACCTTGGGGACAGATACAAAACATCCGCTGAGGAACACAAGATTAATCTTCATGTGCAAGCTTTCCCAGTTGATTTGCCGGTCGGTCAATCATCTGGCGTTGCTAGTCATGCTGATGATGAGCCTCCTCAGGCTCCCCATGTAATAGAAACCATACGTCATGCTCAGGAGGAAGCAGTGGAGAAAGGGCATTTTTTAAGAGGAACTCTAACCAAAGTGCCTCTTGGGATGAACCTTTAATCACAGTGACAGATCTTGAAGTGGTTCGTTTCTGAGATACTTTTGGGGATCGATTAGGAATTGCTTCATGGGGATTTCATGATCCCCTCAAAATGTGGATTGTGGTGCGAAAGAGTGGTAACTCTGAGTTATACAGGGATAACCATGATTTTAGTTCATTCACAAGGGTTGATTTGACGGAGTTGTCCCGAGATCCCTTTATCAATTTAACAAACAATCCGCAGGTAACTCAATTCAAGCATTTTCTTGAGGACCAGGTCAAAAGAGGATTTCCTTCTATGTCAATTGCTGAGTCTGTGATTTTCGAGCATCCTGATATTATCGATCGCACAACCGACAAGCCATTGCAGGTGGTGATGTAGCCTACGACCAAGCAGGTTAAACAATTTCCAATACTTCAAACTTTTCAGGACGGATCTCTTGGTTCATTGGAGTGTTGGGTCTTTGACGAGATCACCTCTGGTGCAGTCCTTAAGCTCAAGAATGGATGCATTAGACTCTATGATCGAAGAGACCTGTTGCAATTCTGGAAATGGGATATTCATCATCTCAGCAATTTTCAAATCTTGGTTGCTGAAGATATCTTTGAAGATTGTGCGAAGGCGTACACGACGATGGTTGTGGAAATTCTGAATAAACGCATGTGGAATGGAGCCACGGGGCAGGCGGATGTTATGGTGGTTAAAAAAGAATGACCTCGAGCTAGTCCAAACCAAGGGGGAGATTGAAGGGCTTAGTTTAGTGGTTTGGTCTAGGTTTTGCAGTGTAATGATAGGGGTGTGTTGGCAATTAGCCTTAAATGTAGTTTACGGTTGTAAAAGAGTTTACGGCCGTAAACTCCTTACGACCATAAACCCTTCTCGGTCCTGAGGTGTATATATAGTGGGCTAGTCAGACGTTTTTGGCTGTTGATGCCTTTTTGTGTTCACAGTTCCCACCAAGTTGTATCATACGTTTATAGCTATCAAACGTATGCAAGCTTGGTTTGTTATTTCTCTGCGTTTTCTATTTGCTTTGTGTGATTGTGTTTGCTTTTGATCTCTGGTAAGATCCATTTTTGGACCTTACAAAACAGAAGCTTACCTAGTTCAAGCTTTAATTTAAGTACATAATGTAAATCAATCTTCCTATATCCAACACCAACACCAAATTCATATTTCTTTATTTTTTTTCAATCAAGAAGAAAACAAATAAAATTTGAATGATGAAAATAGATAAAATTTGAATGTTGAAAACAGATCAGTGAACCAACCTTATCATCGTTTCCCATCATCATCAGGTCAAATATCACGATGCCAATTTCTTCTTCGATTCCATCTGTTAATGCAATGTTTATAGAAAAAAAATAGAAAATCTTTGTGAATCCACCTTATCATCATTTTTAAGAAATTAGGATTGAAGATCTTTAGAATTGGAGAAGCTGTTGACATCTAGAGTGAAGAAGGAGAAAAAAGGCAACTAAGGGTATGTTTTTACTCATCAATATTTTTTTTAATGAACGAGTCATACGTTTTGCAATGACTGAATCAAAGCATGGACTGGGTAGGAAGCTTTTAAGTGTTGTTATCAAACATTATGACAGGACCGAGCCAGTCAAAACTCTGATCTGACCGAGATCAGCGAAATCAAACATAACCTTAGTCTTTATTTACAAAAATATGTGTGCAATTTTTCTTATATCACAACTTACCCAACATAGGATTTAGGATCATTTTTTACAATCCAAATATGTAGTCATAATTTAAACATAAAAATCTTGAAAACATATTATCTAACACTCTATTCTTCCTTATTCATCAAAATATCTAACACATATGATCGTACAAAAATTATGGTTCATGAGATCCCTTCCAATATAATCATCAAAGGATGAAATTATATATATATTGTTGGGTCGTGTTTTGTAACATGTTGCGTCTATTGGGCTCGTTAGTTAGCTCATTTTTGTAACTCCGGTATGGGCCTGTCCATCCGTGAGTCTAGTAGGGTTTATTATAAATATAGGTGCTTGCATGCATCTTAAACTAGCGATAGTAACGATAGAGCGGATTTAATCAGAGCATTATTTAGAGGTTTTATTATCGTTCTTGTAACCCTAAATCCTCTACAGCGGAAGTTCTTAATCGAGCTCTGCTGAGGATTGTTGATCTAATCATTCGACACACTTTGATCCATTCTTGTGTTCTTTACAGTTTTCATATTCATTATTTTACCTGTTATAAAGATTTAATCGATCTTCAAGTTAGTTTTTAACTTATCAATTGGTATCAGAGCAGGAGGCTGTGTAATTCATACACATCTTTTCTGTGAAAAAGGTTACGATTAGGGTTATTCCGCATTAATCAATATTTATTGAGCCGTCATCCCATAATTGACGTAACTCAACATTTATTTGTTTTGTCCTAATTTAATACATTACAAGTCTGATCTTTTAAACAGGTTATTCGATCAAGCATGGACGAGTCACAATCAAATCCCATTAACATCTCGAACAACATTGGATCAACGACGAAGATTCCCATCCTTTACACCCAGGATTATGAAGTCTGGGCACATCACTTTGAAGATTATGTTATTGGATCTGAGGACAATGGATATCTCATCTGGGAAGCCATCGTGTCTGGACCTTTCGCTCATTCAGCTACTTCAAGGATCATTAAAACTCAGAAAGAGTATAATGGTATATTGCAAGACGTTAAAGATATTGCCCAAGACGAAAAAGATAAGTTTCAGTGCAATATTAAAGCTTTAAGACTAATCAGATTCGCTCTTCAATCTGATACGTTCAGACTGGTAAGTTCGTGTAGCACTGCGAAAGAAATATGGGATAGGCTGCGAGAGTTATATTCCACAGACGAAGATCTTGAACATTCCATTCAAACCTTACTCTTGTCCGAGTTTGGTGAATTCAAGCAGGGTCCCGAAGAAACAGTGACTCAAACGTTCGATCGCTTCAATCATCTTCTTAGCAAGATGATCAAACATGACATTGAAAGGAAGTTGATTGAACAAAAGGTTACGTTTTTAAACGGACTTAGATCTGAGTGGAGAGTTGTTGTGTCCACTATCAAAGCACATGAGCAATTCAAATCATACTCTTTGGCAAAGCTGGTAGGGATTTTGAAATCCCAAGAAAAGATTGTCTTGCAGGAGAAAAATGTGGTTTCTAGCTTGGGATCATTGGATCTTCTGTCCAAAAGCAAAGGGGTGATGGAAGATGAAGACATCAACTTGGAGGACTATGACCTTACTTCAAAAGACTATGCTATGATGGTGTCAAACCCCAAGAGGTTCATCAAGAAAAGATTTCCTACCAATAAGAACCGAAATTGGCAGGGAAGTTATAGTTCTGAAAAGGTCAAAGATGAACCGAAGGCAGAAGAATCAAAGAAGGAACCGAAAGCTGAAGGAGATTCGGGTGTGAGCTGCTATTATTGTGGAGGAAAGAACCACTATGCAAAAGATTGTGTCCTCAAGAAAATGGCAGAAAATGATGAGGAGAAAGATGAAGAAGCTTTGTTACTGAAAAAGCTGGAAGAGTTCAGGAAGAAGAAAGTTGTCACTAACCCTTCAATGAATGCTTTAATTGTGCAGGGTTCGGTAGTAGATGATGAGTTCGGAGGCGTGGAGGTCTGGTCAACCGACTCTGAAGATGATGAAGTAAGGAAGCCTTCTCATGGAAAGGATTTTGTTGCGAAAGAAGAAGGGAGTGGTGGCAAATGCTTGATGGTGTCTGATGTATCTCAGATAAGGGGATACAACACAGATGGTGGGAATGAATACACGAAGGAGTAACAGGACTTGTGCTTTACAGCAAAACCGCTCAACGTGCAGTTCAACGAGCTTGATGAACTGATCAAGAAGGTACAATCCGTTTTTGTTTCATTCAAAGTCCCACAATGTTCATACGAAAAGGAATTAAAAAATGTGAATTCAAGAATCTCTCATCTAGACAGTAGCTTAACTCAAACACGGGTCACCAATTCTAACCTAACTGACCAAATAAGCAGGGTGTCTTCAAAAAGTGAGGAGCGGAGGATGTGGATCGAGCTGAAAGAGTCGGAGTTAATCAAAACCAAGGACGAAAACATTTATTTACAAATAGACAATTTGAAACTTTTAAAACAGCGAAATGTCTTTTGTTTGATTGCTAAGCGTCTTTACAATAATATCACTCACCTTCATTTAAACTGTGAAATAGGGCAGAAAATTCATCGCATGATTTTGCCCTTCCTTGAGTTTAAGGAGGATGAAATCGACGCTGAAGCATATAATTGTGAAAGTGTGGTTTCGTCTGAGGATGTTAATCCGACATATATGTATGGTCTGGACAAAATCGAATCTTTCATTAAGTCCAAGGACCATAAGGACATGCTGAAAAATCTTTTGGATGAAAATGACAAACTAAAATTATGGACCGAAACCATACAAAAGTTTGACTCATTGAGTGCCAACTTGAGCTCGGAAAATAAAATTAATGTTGAAAATGCATCTGAGCTTAATGAGGATGATGATATGAGTGAAATTTCTATAGAGGATGAAGTTGACTGTTCTGAGTTTGTCAAGAGCGAACCCAAAAACCACAAAAATCTTATTTAAGAAAATTCTGTGGAATTTGCTCGCTTATCCCAACAAAAGTCCCCGATCCTTGAGGAAAAAGCTGTCGTGTACCAAAAGGTTAGAACGACTCCAAATCAGGTATATAAGGTCACATGTGTAACCGAACATCAGACAGCCAAACTCACAGCCATTGTAAACGAAGATAATGCTGATGGTTGTGATGAGTTCTTCTGGTCAGCTCCTATTGACAATGCTGACGAAACTGTTGGTCTATCAGAAAGGACGTCATGGAAAAGCAAAGGCAGATACGTGCCAGAGCCTTTGAACAAGCCTGATAGCTTCGACGTGCCAAGTACTAGTGGTACAAAAGATGTTCCTGAAGAACAAGGAGCTTCTGCAAAAGAAGTCACTCCTTCAAGAGAAACATCATCAGTTCAAAGTGAACCAGCTGACAGAAAGCAAAAACGAAAAGCTAATATCCATCGTCAGCCGAAGCAGGTGAAAAACCAAAAACAGCAAAGGAATCAGAGATACAAGAAGAATCTCTCTAAAAGAAAACAGTTTTGGCAATCTCAAAATGCCCACTTTTCTTACCATGACAGAAATTTAAAGTCAGGGAAAAGTACTGAGAGAGCGCAAGAGAGTAATAACAACCGAAGGGAAAGGTTCGGTTCTGAAGGTCATAACAACTGAAAGGATACGTTCGGTTCTAAAAATTATGACAACCGAAGGCAAATGTTCGGTTCAGTGAACACAAGCTACCGAAAGGATAAGTTCGGTTCAGAGAGCAAGAGCAACCAAAGTTCTAGGATCAGTCCCACAAATAATCAAAAACAAAAGGGTCACTTAGAACCTCAAGTCAAGAAAACATCCCAATCTAAATACTCTCCTTCTACTTCAACTAATTCTTCCAATTCCTCTCAACCAAACTCTAAATACAATTCTGTTCGCACTCAAAAACCTAAATCATCAACAGATCTGAATAGAAAATCAAAGGTTTCATCAGTTGAAACAAATCAAAATCATCCCAAAGTCCAAATACCTAAACCAGAATCCAAACCGAAAGCAACAAATCCTAATAAAATTAAGGTTTTCACCATTAAACGGATAGATGAAACAACGTTAATAAAAAGAACATATCTTGTTGACATCTCTCTTATTATTCCTGTTCCTGTGAAAGGCTCACGTGGACCCAAGAAACTTTGGGTTCCTAAATCTGCTTAATGTTTGCAGGTTATCGGTGACGAGCAGTTTGACGAAGAATGGTATATTGACAGTGGCTGCTCGCGTCACATGACAGGAAGGAAGGAAGAACTGAGGGAATTTCAGTCTCTTTCAAATGGTGGAAATGTCAAGTTCGGGAATAACTCATTCGGGACAATAAAAGGATATGGAATGATAACAAATGGTGATTTTACGATTAGGAAGGTCGCATACGTTGAGGGACTATAGCACAACCTTATCAGTGTATCTCAGCTTGTTGGAGGTACCGGTCTAAAGGTCTCATTCGATGATGAGGGTTCGGAAATAATTGAGAAGAAAACGAAAAGAGTTATTCTTAAATCAGAGCGCAAAGGCGAAATGTTTCCCCTGAACCTCAAACCCATCAAAGGGAATCCAGCTATCTGCCTGTTATCAAAAGCACAATCTGACGAAAGCTGGCTGTGGCACCGAAGGCTCTCTCATCTCAACTTTAAGGACATCAACAAACTCATTACTGGAGGTCATGTTCGAGGTCTACCACTGCTCAAATACGATCGAGAACATTTATGTGCTGCATGTGAAATGGGGAAGCAAAGTCGTCAAAGTCACCCATCTATTGTAAACACCAAAGTTGTTGAACCACTCGAATTAATTCACATTGATCTGTGTGGTCCATCATCTATTGAAAGTATCGGCGGTAGCAAGTATATTCTTGTCATTGTTGATGACTTTTCGCGCTTTACATGGGTGTTCTTTTTGAAGCACAAATCTGAAGCGACTCTGAAGCTAAAGATGTTTATCAAGTAGGTTGAGGTACAGCTGAAGAAAGTTGTTCGCAACATCAGGAGCGACAATGGGCTGGAGTTCAAAAATAAAGAATTCGAAGAATTCTTGGCAGAAAAAGAAACCAGTCACAACTTCTCAGCTCCCTACACCCCTCAACAAAACAGGATTGTCGAAAGACGAAACCGATCTTTGTGTGAGGCGGCCCGAACTATGCTAAGTTTTGCTTCTTTACCTTTATATTTTTGGGCTGATGCTATTGCTGCTGCATGTTTTACGCAGAACATGTCATATCTCAATAAGCGATTCACTCTCACTCCTTATGAGATCATCAACAACAGGAAGCCAAATGTCAGATTTTTCCATGTATTCGGCTCACGGTGCTTCATCTTCAATTCTAAAGAACATCGTAACAAGTTTGATGTCAAAGCCGATGAAGGGATATTTCTGGGCTATTCTCTCAATTCTAAAGCATACAGGGTATTAAACAAGCGCTCGAGGAAAATAGAAGAGACTTATTACGTGACTTTTGATGATAGCTATGTCAAAAAGCTAAAGGCCAACGAAGACACAGCTGGAGAAATCTTTCCTCAAACAGGCCAAGTCACAGCCTCGATCACAAACCTCTTTGAGAAGTTTGTCAAGTTATTTGATGAACCAGAGAAGGCCACTCTCTCGGAAGTCAAGGCAGCAGACAACAAAGTAGATCATATGAAGCAACTTGTCGAAGATGCTGCAAAGCGAATGAATGAAGGAGTATCATGTTCCAATGAACCTCCACAGCACAATGCTTCAGTTGAGGGGGAGAATCCATCTTCTTCATCACAGCCAAACTCACATGTTGAGGGGGAGAACAATTCTCAAGCTGCTCCCGAACGCACTTCAACACCCGAAAGTGCCACACCACCCGAAGGTGCGTCAACACCCGAAAGCTCGACACCACCCGAAACCCCTGTAGCTCAAGATTCTCAAGACACACCTGAAATCTCATCTGTCGAGGGGGAGAATGCCAATATGCTCTATGACGATGAAAGTCAATCTGAACCAGAAGAGATGGTAAACGCTGAATTGGATCCATCTTACGATCCAAATTACCCTCCTCTTGTCAAATGGACCAGAGATCATCCTGTTTCCCAGGTTGTCGGTAATGTCTCTGAAAAGGTCCTGACCCGATCACAACTTAAGGCAAAACAAACTTCCTTATTTTCAAAAGTGGAATTTTGTATGTTTAACTCCTTCGTCTCAAAAGTGGAACCAAAAACAGTTAATACTGCTCTTGATCACTCTGATTGGGTTCAAGCTATGCAAGACGAACTGAATGAATTCGAAAGGAATAAAGTTTGGCGTCTAATTCCAACTCCTCAAGATGCCTCAGTTGTTGGTCTCAAATGGGTCTTCAGAAATAAGATGGACAAGGAATACAACGTGATACGCAACAAAGCCCGTCTAGTGGTGAAAGGATATTTTCAGGAGGAAGGCATCGACTATGAAAAATTTTTTGCTCCTGTCGCTAGGCTGGAATCTGTTAGAATATTTCTTGCCTATGCTGCACACAAAAACTTTGAGGTCTACCAAATGGATGTCAAGTGCGCATTTCTAAATGGATAACTTGAAGAAACGGTGTACGTGGAACAACCTCCTAGATTTGTCAATGAAAGGTACCCCAATCATTGTTACATTTTAGACAAAGTCGTATATGGACTGAAACAAGCTCCGAGAGCCTGGTATGAAACGCTAACCAAATTTTTAAATATGTCCAAATTCAAACAAGGTTCGGTTGACCCAACCTTCTTTCGTAAGAAGGAAGGTAACCACCTTATGATTGTTCAAATTTATGTCGATGACATCATCTTTGGCTCAACAAATCCTAGCTTAACAGCTGAATTCAGAAAGCTGATGGAGACTAAATTTGAAATGAGCTCAATGGGTCCAATTAACTTTTTCCTTGGTTTAAATATTAGACAGAGACCAGAAGGCATCTTTATTAATCAGGAAGCTTACACGAAGACTCTCCTGGCAAAATTTGGCATGATGGGAGATTCAAAGGTTAAAGTCCCAATGGTGTTCGACACCAAGCTCACTCCATCCTTGGATAAGCCAGCAATTGACATTACGCTATATCGCCAGATGATCGGTTCTTTGATGTATCTCACTGCTAGCAGGCCTGATATAATGTTCTCTGTTTGTTACCGTGCTAGATTCCAGGCGAATCCACGTGAACCTCATATGCTTGCAGTGAAGAACATACTCTGATATCTCAAGCGAACTGCCTCTTTAGGCCTATGGTATTCATCCAACTCAGGCTTCTTCGTTCAAGCCTACTCAGACGCAGACCTTGGAGGTTGTGGACTAGACAAGAAAAGCACCACGGGAGGCTGCCAATTCCTTGACGGAAAGTTGGTCAGCTGGCAATCAAAGAAACAAATGTGTGTGTCCTTATCTACAGCTGAAGCAGAATATATTGCAGCTGCCTCTTGTACTTCTCAAGTGATTTGGATCCAGAGTCAACTCAGGGACTATGGACTCAATATGAAAAAGATCCCACTATATTGTGACTCTGAAAGTGCAATTAGGATCTGTCATAACCCAGTGCAACACTCCAAGGCTAAGCACATAGCACTGAGGTATCACTTCATTAAAGATCATGTGGAAGATGGCAATGTCGAAATACATTTTGTTCGAACCACTGATCAACTGGCTGACATCTTCACCAAAGCTCTTCCTGAAGCATCGTTCAACAAAATTCTACAAGGGCTAGGTATGATGGAATCGGAGTCAGTACTAAAAATTACCTCTCAAACTCAAAAGTAAGAAGCGAAATAGACCGAACGTTCGGGTTCGAGTCTTGTACTAATGCACCGAAATGAACCGAACGCTCGGGTTCGGTTGAATAATTTGCTTTTCGCTCATCCATCAAAGGTAGTTTTCTTGGTTGTAGATCTTATGTATACTTGTTCTAAATTCATTTATCTTATTATCAAAGTTATTTTCCGTTTAAAAACCTATTTTCTTTGGTAACCGAAATATACCAAACGTTCGGGTTCGGTTCCCTAAATTTTTCTCACCCGAAATAGACCGAACGCTCGGGTTCGGTTCCAAAGTTTTTCACAACCGAAATAAACCGAACGCTCGGGTTCGGTTCCAATTTTTTTTGTATTCTTTTTTTATGTCTTAATTTATTTTATTTTATTTTTATTCTCAAAAATTCCAAAAATATTTTTTTCTTTTTATCATAAATTCAAAAACTCCAAAAATATTTTGTTATTTATTTATTTATTTTGATCTAACTTTGTGTGGGGAAATCGTTTAATTAGTTAAGTGTCCCTAGAAGCATGCTGCTGTATGTGTCCAAAGCCTCGACTGATTTTGAATAATAGCCTTAATGACTTGATATACACAAATCTTGTCTTCCCAATTAGGCTATCATATTTATTCTAATCATGAGCTACCTAACTCTCTTCTCACAAGAGATAAGAGTTTTCTGCTTGGTCCTAAATTTTACAGCAGAGGTACTTTAATTTCTTACACCATCTAAAATGCATTTCTCCATCACATTCGTTTCACAAACGTAACCCTTGAGACTCTCAGAACTTACCACTGAGGTTTATGGTTACACAATTTCTGTGTTTATGATCTTAGTTTCGTGCCACTATGAGCTAAGTGAAACCCAAAATTCAATACCCAATACGATTTGACGGTGAACAATTAACTTGTTCTAGTTTTCACAAATGAATTGACGGACGTATCTTCATAAAATCTCAAAATTTTCTTTTGTGTGATTCCTATGAAATTGTTAAAACCAATAACGTTTCTTCCCTTGGGATCCAGTTTTAAATTTTTGTTGAGATTTTATATTTCCCAGCCAACTTAAATTATTCACAACCTACTTGTTCAACAGACTACACCGGTCTCACAAGTACTTCATTCACTTTCTATCTTATATCAAGATTAGGAATTTTGAATTGAAGCGAAAGCCACCCCAATAAGCCTAGTTAAAAGAAGCCTTTCAACACTTCTTAATAAGTGTTTGATCGTTATTCAATGGGAAACCATACAAACACTTTAAGGTCTCTCTTGACTTTGAAGAAAGAGATTCATGCCCGGGATCATTTGTTTCGTGTCTTTATTGACATCACATATTTTCCTAAAATATTGCTTTATTTTTTTTCTTTTACACCCTTAGCACGAAAATCTTTGATTCTCCGAAATTCAGGTTCGATTAATTACAAGGCATTTTTCTTGGTTTGGCGGTTGATTAAAGGCTGTGGTTAATTTTAATCCACGTGGGAGTATTTTTCAAAAGATGCTGTTACACTTTAAAGGATAAAATGACGACATGCTGACTCAGGCGGGAGTCTAATCGATTTGATTTCAAACAACGCTAAATAAAAAGGGGAAGCGTGCGAATCGGAACCGTCTCATCTCCAAACGGCGCAAGAGGGGCGCGTGTGAATCTGAACCGGTTCGTATCCAAATGGCGATTGATGGGATGGCGTGTTTTAGGGGTCTGACATTCTCTCTCATGCGTGATCATCGGCAACCCCAACTTTCACGCATCAGTCAACTCCGAAAAACCCTTCGACTTTTAATCGAAGATTTGGGAAGATCTTTCTCTCTCCTTAAACCCCAGTATAAAAGGCAACATAATCCTTTGTTTACCTCTTTACCGCAATTAAAATTCCCAGAGAGAAAAAAACTCCTTAATTCTTCCCTATTCATCATCTTCTCCACTCTCTTCAAGCAATGGCAGATTCATCTTCTGTTCACGCAACATCCCACATACTGCCCATTCGTCCACAACAAAGCCTAATCATTGATTTAACCCCTCATGCTTACGATGGCTTCATGTTCCCCATTATCGAGTGCTTGAAGTTTTCTCTGATCGCTCCTGCACTTACAAGAGCTGAATCTGTTCCGATGGAATTCTTTTCGCAAATCTTTGCAACTACTCACTACGACAAGGTCATTGACAGAATCTTCTTTGATGTCTTCGAGCACAAGGCATCAATTTCAAAGCAAAGGTTTTGCTCGTTGTTAGGGTTTGAACCTGATTCTTCAAGGGTTAACCCTGAAACGATTCCCATGGGGCACTTATTCAACATGTTCTACAACATGGGTTATACGGAGGTGCTTACTACAGTCACAAAATTCAAAAAGTCGTGCCTACCTCCACAGTGGAACGAGATGTTCACTGTTTTATTTAAAGGGTTATCTGAACGAAGTGCTGGATCTGATGGTGCCAGTCGGTTATTTCTCTCCACTATGTATGGAATCTACAATGGTATCAACGTAGATTATGGGTCTGTTCTCTGGCAACAACTCATCTAGAGTCTCTCCTCTACTTCCAGGCATTCAGAAATTTCATACGCTAGGTTCTGGATGCTGATCACGAAATGGGTGATGAACAAGTACCACGTCCCCATCGTCGCTGGTGCTCCAATGTCTTCGATTGGTACATTTCATACCACGAAGATCATTGTCTCGGACACTTCCAAGTTTCCGTTCAACGGTTCCATTCCGGAATCTATGTATGGCAATGTTCCTGCTGATAGTCGGATTATTAGGACATACAAAGAATTCAAGCGTTCCGGTCCGAGGGATCTCACTCCGGAGATGTTGAAGTCCATTCATGATGTCGATAGGCCTGCTCCAAGAGGCAAGAAGGCTGACAAGGGGAAACAGGTGGCAAAAGGAGTTAAAGGCCCATCTCCAAAGAAGAGGAAACCAACCAAGGCTGCTCAGTCTCCGCAGCAAAAGCGACGAAAAACTCAGCCGAGGCGAAAGCTGATCATCGCTTCCTCCTCAAGCGAGTCTGAGGGTGAGAGTTCGGATTCTGAAGACTCTCAGTGTGGTAACACTCCACCACGATCTCCAACTCCAGAAGTTCATGCCTTTACTTCACCAATTCCCTCTCCTCCTAAAACTATTCCTACCTCCATTCCTACTATAAACCCCTCTACTTCAATACCAACCACTTCAATTCCAATACCACCAATATTCACCGACGCAACCACAACCACTGCAGATGTTCGGGCCAACGTATCTGATACGGGGGTTCATACTGCTGCACCCGAAACCACCAAAGCACCCGAACCTACCCCCACACCAACACCCGAAACAACCCAACCTGAACCTACCCATACTTCTGCACCCCCAGCTTCACCACCACCACCTTCTCCTGGTCATGCTTCAGATGGAGAAGAACCCTTCTTTGGCGGGGATGATATGACGTTTGACTCGGTCTACTACAGTCCGTTTCAAGTACAGAGCGATGATGATGATGACGCTCCGGTTACAAAGAAACATCTCAAGGAGCTCCATGACAAGGTTGACTTGCTCATCGCCTCCTCTTCTACATCTCAAACATCCTTTTCTGACGATGCAGTTCAGAAGATTGTTGACGCTTTCTCCAAGGCTCAGCAAGATTCCATTGCTTCTGCCACATCCGCCACTGAAGCCTCAACAAAAGCCTGTCAGGCTGCGACCCAAAAAGTCGATAAACTATTTTCTGATGCCTCTATCCTGTTAAAGTCTTTACAGGAGAGTGCAAATGTGGCTAAGACTACGTTGGAACCAACTGTTCAACGGTTGACAACGTCTGTCTCTACTGAGTTGAAGTCCTTCGCTTCATTTCGTCAAACGCTTTCAGCCGACAACTCAGCATTTCGCGCAACCATTGACGAGCGTCTCTCGAAGCTACAAGAATATTTGGCTGCTGAGAACTCTCTCATGGATGTTCTAGCCAGGAAGACCACCGCTCTGAAGGTCAAGAGTGTTCAACTCTCCAACTCTCAACAGGAGATTGACTCTTTTCGCTCCGAAAGGGAGGTGATCAGATCGTGTGTTTCGGATGTACACTCTGCCATCTCCAACATCCTCGAAGCACATGATCACATCCTAAACTATTCTGTGAGGCGCGACCTTGCAGAGAAGCTCGCTCCTACCCTTGCCCTTCTCAGCAAAATTGAAGGGCTACTTGATTTCATGTCCATTCCGAAACAAGGGGGAGAAAAGGAGTCAATGTCTCAACTACCTCCTTCCTCAAAGGCAACTCACACAACCGAACCTCCTCCAGTAGGCCAAGCCTCCGGTTTTGGTGTGAAAGATAAAGGCAAGAAGATTGCTGAGGAGGATGAAGAAGAAGACAAAGAGACTATCGCTGATCTGCTGAAGCGAAAAAGTCGAAACAATGAGGTTGATATCAGTGCTCGTGTGTCCAGAGAAGCTGAAGAAGCTGAAAGAAAACAGAAGGAAGCCCACGACCTTCTTGAGAGTAGGAAAACTCTTTTTCCTGCCTGGACTCTCGAGAGGATGATAAAAGAAGCTATCGACACTCCGAGTATTTTGTGGCTGGAACCAGTAATCTCACTGGATTGTTCCAACACTGTCGACTCTCAGTTCGACATGCCACTGACCCGAAAGGCGTTCATCTTTCACGCCTTCGCCAACGTTGCAGAGTTCCCTCATCCTCATCCACAGGTTGATCGGGACTTGATTAATTTTTATCTGAAGGCTGCTCAACCTCAGTATTAGACTTGGAGCGCTCAGAAAATCGTCAACGTTCGGGTCTTGAAGCCATATACCGAAGGGAATTTCATCAACATTCGGTTCAAGGTGCTTCGGGGATCTGCCAAAACCATGCCATTTCCCTTGCAGATCTTCCGAACCTCAATCCCCATGATTGGATAATCTTGCACAACATCCTTCTAACCAATGAAGCTGAATACGGTCCGATCATCGACCATTTCAAGAGGATGCTGGTGTGCTACATCATGGAAGTTGCACTGATGGATCAGGAGATAGCAAGCGTATTCAAGAAGAAACCAACAATATCTCCCGTTGGCTCTGCCAGTGATCTGAACCAAATGCAGATGGGAAAAATTGACTCGAGAAGGAATTCGGTCATGTTCACCAGGAACGAAGGACAGAAATGTCTTTTCGCCTTGGCTGACAAACATCTGTACACTACTGCTTGCCTAGAGCATGTTTTGGGGATCATCCACAGATGCAAGCAAAACACAGCGGATGATGTCAAGTACTTCGATGACATGATACAATGGTATATTCGGTTCAGACAGACCATTCTCGCGCTAATATCTCGTCTGTTTGATACCACAAAGAAAGTTCCCGCTGCTGGCCCAAGCAAGAAGAAGAAGTAGTCTCGCTCCAATTTGACGCAAAGGGGGAGATTGTTGGGTCGTGTTTTGTAACATGTTGCGTCTATTGGGCTCGTTAGTTAGCTCGTTTTTGTAACTCCGGTATGGGCCTGTCCATCCGTGAGTCTAGTAGGGTTTATTATAAATATAGGTGCTTGCATGCATCTTAAACTAGCGATAGTAATGATAGAGCAGATTTAATCAGAGCATTATTTAGAGGTTTTATTATTGTTCTTGTAACCCTAAATCCTCTACAGCGGAAGTTCTTAATCGAGCTCTGCTGAGGATTGTTGATCTAATCATTCAACACACTTTGATCCATTCTTGTGTTCTTTACAGTTTTCATCTTCATTATTTTACCTGTTATAAAGATTTAATTGATCTTCAAGTTAGTTTTTAACTTATCATATATATATATATATATATATATATATATATATATATATATATATATATATATATATATATATATATATATATATATATATATATATATATGAACTTATCCTTAGTCCAAGAGTGATGATCAAACCCTCTGTTCCTCCTTTGATTTCTCTTGATTTTTCAAAGTTTTGGAGTTCAAGACTTTATTTATTCATTCTCCTATGCTCTATGAGGTGTGTGGTACAAATATAAGGTCAAATAACCGGCTCCCTCAATTTTACTCTATTTTATGACGTCGGTTCCAACACGCCATATATATATATATATATATATATATATATATATATATATATATATATATATATATATATATATATATATATATATATATATATATATATATATATATATATATGAGAAAATTTATTAAACTAACCACAATTTCGTAGATAGGCATAAATAGTCCCTGATGTTTGGTCACTTTACACATATAACCTCTTCACCTTAAATTCCATTCAAACTAAGTTTCTAAAATGAACCTTTAGTCCTTTTTATCTATTCTTCCTTAAAGGTCATTGCAATTATATTATTATTATTATTATTATTATTATTATTATTATTATTATTTAATTATTTGAGGCTAACAATCTTATCAATTTGAGTTGTATATAACAAAACTAACCATTTTTTACAACTAACCACTTGGTCTGGAATGGGTCATTCTGGACCGAAAAACGAGGCCAAGCCCAATAATGTAGCCCATTGCTATATATGGGTCCCATATACAAAAATTCGGAATATGCATTCCAGATTCTAAAATTTCGAAGTTCGTTTTCCCCTCATTTTGGACCTACTTTTGAGCATGGATTCGTCAAACCAAGTGAGTTTTACTCTTTAAGTTACTTGTATTTGAGTTTTCATACAAGCATATGTATTCCAGAATGCGTTGAACATTTCGGAATACGAAGAATGAGTTAAGAATCTCCATTTTTTGTATTTTTTGGTACATATAAAACATGAGTTTAAGTAGTCTAAAGTGTGTTTAGAATCATTTTTTTAATATGAAACTTTGTTTTTTAGAGAATATGGAATGGTCCTATAGGTATGTTGGGACACATATTTGTATAGATTTGATGATGCAAAATATACACTGTAACACCCGATTCAAAGTACTTTTCAGTTTAGACCCTTGGTGTGCTATGTTTTGCAGATGTGATCCCTTGGGGGCAAATTTGCCAACTTCAGAAAAGTTGGAGTATGCTGGGCGTACTCCTTGTACGTTGGGCGTACTCGCTCATTCTTGATTGCAGATATTAACCACGTACGCGGGGCGTACGTGAGGTTGGGGCAAACCCTAAAAATTAGGGTTTGTGCCCTATTTAAGCATCTTAAACTCATCTCTTGGCCATTTTAGACTCCAAATTTTCTAAACCCTAATCTTTCCCTTAACTTTTGTTTGGTGCGTTTTGAGCTCTTGTAAAGAATTTTGGTGTGTTATTGTGCATTTTGAAGTGCTAGAAGAAGATTGAAGACTCATTCCTTGAAGTGAAGCTTAGAGATCTAGAGTTAGCATCATCATTTCGTACCATTTAGGTATAAAGTTCTTAACTTGACAACTCCTTGTGTAGATCTAGCTTGGGTTTGTTTATAGCACATTTTGGTCCCTTTTGTTTGGTCCTTGTGAGTAAAGGTTGTTTCAGAAGCTTATCCCTTAGATTTGGACGTTTTAAGGGTCCCTTTTGGTTGGTCCTGGTGAGTCTCCTCACTGTACTCGTGGGTCGAAGGCACCAATACCGGTCCACTAGGTTCTGTTATGTTAGATGTATTTGTAACTCTTGCATGGTATGTTGGGCTAGGCCAATTTATAAGTTGGGTTAGGTCCATTTATATATTGGGCTAGGCCCATTTGTATGATGGGCTAGGCCTATTGTATCACGGGCTTGGCCTATTTGTATGTTGAGCTAGGTCCATGTAACAGGGAGGGCTAGGCAAGTTGTATGTTATGTAGGTGCTAATTGTCTTTGTGACTTCTGCATTTGTATGATCGGGCTAGGCCTAATTATTTGGCAGGGCTAGGCTCATTATGGTGGGTTGTGTCCAATAAACGGGTTGGGCCCCAATGTGAGGGCTAGGCCTAATGGTATGTATGGTTTGTGGTATTTTGGGGAACTCACTAAGCTTTGTGCTTATAGTTTTATGGTTATTGTTTCAGGTACTTCTGGTTCGAAAGGGAAGGGCCCGACTTGATCGCAACGCATCCACCAATGTTCTGCATTATGATGATTTTGGGATTGTTCTGATAACTGTTTTCTTATAAAGTACTTTTGAATATTTAGAAAAAGGCTAATGGATGTGTAACGTAAAGATAATTAAGGTTTTGGTCGAATTAAAAAGGAAATTTTCACCTCATAATTTTAGGATGTTACAAGTTGGTATCAGAGCCTTGGTTTGAGGGATTCAGGCATACTCAGGTATGTATGAACTCAAACTGAGGAATTGATAATCTTTTGGAAGAAAATGAGTTTCTAAAAAGATTTTGTAAAAAGTAATAAATTTCTAAAAGGATTTTATAAGGACAAAAGGGGTGCTGCGTGCAATCAGCCGAGCTCAAGTAATTGATTCCCAAAATACCCATACATGTCTGTTATGATTATATGTTATGCGAATTGCATGATAGGATAAGGCTAAGGATACTTTCAGGAATTACATGATAGATTGGCTTGATATGTGATGTCTTGTAGCCTAAAGAGAACTGGATGTTATGCTAGATTGGGAATATGTATTGGTATCAGTGATTGTTAAATGTATGCTTTAAAAATTATATACAGTTAGGATTATATAACCCGAAAATGATTGATGTGGATTTGTTTGTTGTAACAACCAGTTTTCGTTTATTTATTTCTATGAAGGAATACAAATTAAAGAATATAATTATATTTATATAACTAGAGAATCATTAGGGTTTTTAATTTACGGATGTATTGATAAGATTGTTAGCCTCAAATAATTAAATAACAATAATAATAATAATAAAAATACTAATATAATTGCAATGACCTTTAAGGAAGAATAGATAAAAAGGCCTAAAGGTTCATTTTAGAAACTTAGTTTGAATGGAATTTAAGGTGAAGGGGTTATACGTGTAAAGTGACCAAACATCAGGGACTATTTATGCCTATCTACGAAATTATGCATCTGGTCCCTCCTGTTATCGACAAGGTGTGAAGGAGGGAGCTGCCTTGGTTGTTGCTCCTGCATCGAATCAGTATAAGAACAAAACCCTAGCATATTTGGGAGTATGTGGGTGCATTTATCACAGTTGGAATGAGTGGAACGAAAGAAGCCTTAGAAAGATGATGTATCGAGAGGAAAGAAGTAACATGGTGAGTTTGATGGGATTTTTTGCTAAGAAATCAAGCTCTAAGCTGCACAACTTCAGTAGATCGCTTGGAGGTTTCTTGTTAATGGTTAAGAAGATCGGAGAAGCAGCAAGAGGGGTTGAGCGATGAGCTCAACCCCGATGAAGGTGTAGACATCAGAGGGTCATCGAGTTCATCTAGAACCATCTGTCGACTTGATGAAGATGATTGGGATAGGAGAGCATGTCGGCGCAGGAGTGCGAGAAGCTGTTGAGGATGAAGCAAGAACTCTTGCAACTCCGACAATGTGCTAGAAGGGAAGAACTTGCGGGGTTATGGTCGCCAGAGTGATGTCGACCAGATTGCTTGGAGTTGCTGAAAAGATGAATAAGGTAAGGGTTTTCCATTCTATTTCCATGACCTATTTGGCTATGCTTGGGTTGTGAGTTGGATCATAAGTGTATTTGGGCCTTTTGCCTAATTGGATTGTTCAAGAAATGAACTTTAGAAAGCAAATGCATAAAATTTACATGGCCTAGCTAATATTTGGAGCCCATGCATTTATAATTTTAATATATGGTGTATTTAATTCAAGAAATTGTAGTAACCATTCTTATTAAATAAGATTCTTAGGATTATATAATTGACTGAGTGTGATCGATGAATTGGGATTTGCAGATCATTACCTCGTTTATTTATATATGAAAATATAGCAACTCTTTTATAAAATAAGGAAAATACCCATTCGTTTAGTCCTAGATATATATAGTAGCAAAAGCAATTAATTACAATTTGGGGTTTGATTATATAACAAATATATTAGGATGTCAGGTGAGTTGATCTATTGATACGATTCCTAGTCAAATTTTGAAGTCATATTTGCAATTATAGTTATTAGACTTATCCAAGTGGGAGACTGTTGGATTAGGTGTTTAAGCCCATAACTATAATTGGTATGTACTTGATTTGATAGTAACATGGTCCTTTTGGGTTGCCTTCACACTGACAACTAGACAGGATGACTATTAGAGAGAGAGGCTGAATTTATTATTTCGAATAATAAATTAGTGCATAAAAATAATTTATTAATATATTATAAGAATAATATATTATTTAGAAATCATATTATTAATTAGTATTTAATCAGAAATTAATTTGGAATTAATTTTGGGATTAAAGGAACTGATTAAAAGTGTAGGGGCTGTTTTGCAATTATTTGATAGTTGTGGTTTTGGGCCATTGGATCACCCTTATTAGGGAGGTCCAGAAATCCATAGAAGGTTTTATAGACTTTCGTCCAAGCCCTAAGGAAGGGGTCCATGGACTTGCTTAGCCCTTAAGCTAAGGGATTAGGATTTCCACCTCAAAACCCTAGCTAACCTCAACTATAAATAGAGCCCCTTGGCCTCTTGAATTTGGGCACTCTATTGAAACCCTAGAAGAGACGAAATTTTGAGTAAATGACTCCTTTTTTTCTCTCTCTCTCTCTCTCTCTCTCTCTCTCTCTCTCTCTCTTTCATATTCATCCTCTTGCCCTACTGTGTTTGTGAGCCATTAGATGTACTACAATTGTGGTACTTGTTCTAAAAACCAAGGATCTTCAAGAATTGGTTGTTATTAGTATATAGCAACAAAGGTATGTGATCTAATCTTTCATATGTAGATTTCGAGTTATTAGATGCATATTAGAGTTTTGTATTTTGTGTTCAATGCTTGTATGTCTAAATGTCTAATAGAGAAAACATAGATCCAATCTAGGGTTGCATGCACACATATGATTGTTTGTATAAAACCCATTAGAATGTTTCTTCAAGCATCCTTGTTTGCTTTTTCAAAACTCTACACGCTACATAATTTTGTGAATATCCCTTGAAAATTCCCTCATTAGCTTTCGACTAAAATTTGGAACGATTATCCTTGAGATTTATGATGAAACATCTGCATCAAAAAACATGGAAGAATTTGACATTAGGTTTCCTTTTGTTTATAGTTTCATAAGGTGTTATGTTAAAATGACGATGAATGAATGAATGATTTTACGTGAAGCAAGCAGTCGAAACTGCCTCTGCCCAAAAGTATTGTGGCAAGTTTGCATAAGTGAGCATCGTTCTCGCCACTTCACATAAGGAAGGATTCCTCCTTTTAACAACACCATTTTGATGCGCTATGTATAGGGACGGAAAATTATGAGATATGCCCAATTCAGTCAAAAAAGAATCTAAAATTCAATTTTTGAACTCCGTTCCATTATCACTTTTTATCTTTCGAGCTTTCCATCTTAGGCTCAATTCAATGTTCGTTATAAATTCAATCATCACCTGAGCAGTTCCAAACTTCTTTCGAAGAAAGAAAACCCAAGTAAACCTTGAAAAATCATCAAAAATAACTAGTATGTACTTCTTCTTATTGAGAGACTCAATAGTCAAAGGTCCACACAAGTCAATATAAAGAAGTTCCAAAGGTTTAGTGATTGTTGAATCAATTATAATCCGATGACCTTGAAGATACTGTTTTCCCTATTCACATGCAGCACACAACGAATCATTGTCAAATTTCAAAATAGGTAAACCACAAACAAGATCATTGAGAACAAGTTTATTAACGTCGATGCCATAACCGGATTGTAACATCCATAAAATTTGAGCAAAATTTAAACTTTTTATAACATTTCAAAACCATTAATTATTACAAACTATTTTCAAAATATCTCCATGTCAAAGTATCTTAGAAATCAAAATCATAAAATGTGAGGAGCTGTACGATCACGCATTCGCCTTCCCGCGATCATCTGATGTACGTAAAACCAAAACTGAAACTGTAAGCCCGAAGCTTAGTGAGTTCCCCCAAAATACCCATACACACAACAATATACATATAATCACAAACAACATACTATGGGTCCAGTCAACCATCTGGTTGGAATACCCTAGTCCCTCAAGCATCAGGTTGGAATGCCAACATACTATAGGTCCAGTCATCCTCAGGATGGAATACTCCAGGCCCACAACCATCGGGTTGAATGCCTACATACTACGAGTCCAATCATCCTCGGGATGGAATATTCATGGCCCACAACCATCGGGTTGGAATGCCTAGGTCTGTTGGCTCTCGCACAAAGCAGATAAGCCTCAACCACCAATCAAACATGTGCATATATAACAGATAATCACATAACAGTCTATAGACAGACAAACCGATCTAACGGATCATAACAACATAATAACATCCTATCTACAAGGATACTGATCTAATAGATCATAATATGTAATCCCATCCTATCTACCAGGATACTGATCTAACATATCATACTAACATAAATATCAGGATAACAATCCAAAAGGGCCGACCTTGGTGCCTTAGACCCTTGATTATAGTGAGGAAAACTCACCTCACAAGTAGCTCGAAGTGATAAAGTCAAACTCCACCAAATGCAACTCCAAGTCCAACACCTACTTCCGCCAATGGTTCACTTCCATAAATTCCTAATTACCAAAATACCCCCAGAAGTCAAACTGGTCAACCCTTGGTCAAAGTCAAAGTCAACGGTCAAAGTCAACAATCCATGTTGACCCGACTCGTCGAGTGTAGCTAGCAACTCGTTGAGTTCCTTAAGAACTCAGAAGTCACCCAAAACCCTAATTGACTCACCGAGTTTCCAACCAACTTGTCGAGTATACCTTTACTAAAGGTACCTCCTTGTTTTGTAGAGCCTTCTTCTTCCTCTCTAGAATGGCCAATGGCCTCTCCACGTAATTCAGGCGCTCATCAACCTGTATATCGTCCAATGATACCACTGCCCCTCATCTTCTATGCACTTTCGCAACTATGACACATGGAAAGTGTTGTGGACTTGAATAAGCTCCCCCGGAAGATCTAGCCTGTCTACAACCTTGCCAACCCTGGCAACGATCCTGAACGGTCTGATGTATCGGGGACCCAACTTCCCCCTCTTCCTGAAGCGAATCACACCCTTCCAGGGTGAGACCTTCAGGAGTACCATGTCACTGACCTGAAATTCCAACTCAGATCGGCGCCGGTCGAGATAACTCTTCTGTCGACTATGTGCGGTTTGCAACCGCTGTCTGATCTGCTGAATCATCTTGGTAGTGTGCAGAACTACCTCGGTCCGACCTATCACCCTGTGACCGATCTTTCCCCAACAAACCGGGGTGCGACATCTCTGTCCATACAACAACTCAAATGGTGGGACACCAATACTGGAATGAAAGCTGTTGTTGTAGGAGATCTCTGTAAGGGGTAGGTAGGAGTCACAACTCCCACCAAAGTCAACGACACAGACTCTTAACATATCCTCAAGAGTCTGTATAGTCCTCTTATTCTTGCCGTCTGTCTATGGATGATAGGCTGTACTGAAGTGCAGCCGCATGCTAAGTTCCTCGTGGAACTTCTGCCTGAAACGGGAGGTAAACCGAACATCGTGGTATGAGACAATAGAGACTGGAACCCCATGGCAAGAAACGATCTCGCGGACATACAACTCTCTTGTATCTCTTAAAAGTGGGCATTCTTTGTTAATCGATCCATGATGACCCAAATAGCATCGTAGCCCTTCACCGTTCTCGGCAGCTTGGTGATAAAATCCATCGTGATCTATTCCCACTTCCACATGGGAACCTCTAGAGGCTGCAGCTTACCATGCGGCCTCTGGTGCTTGACCTTGACCATCCTGCATGTCAGGCACCTCTCCACGTACCAAGCGATTTCTTGCTTCATGCACGGCTACTAGTAACTCAGTCGCAAATCCCGGTACATCTTGGTGGCCCCTGGGTGAATAGAGAAGCGAGACTTATGAGCCTCCTCTAAAATAGTCTGTCTGACCCCACTAGACATCAGGACCCAGACCCGACCGCAACGGGTCAATAATCCTCGGCTATCCTGCATAAACCGGGTATTTTCACCCTTAATCCTCTCAAGTTTCCAGTTCTCCTAACGCATGCCCTCTGCCTGAGCTTCCCTGATTAAGCTCACAAGTGAAGAATCCACTGATATCCTCATACATGCCACTGGGGTAGAAGATCCAGTTGACTTGCGGCTCAGAGTGTCCTCAACCACGTTCGCTTTACCCGGGTGGTAAAGGATCTCACAGTCGTAGTCCTTGACAACATCCAGCCACATGCGTTGTCTCTTGTTTAGGTTCGGCTGATCCATTATGTGTCTCAGGCTTTTGTGGTCTGTGTATATGGTACAACAAATCCCATAGAGGTAATGTCTCCAAATCTTGAGAGCGAATACCACCGCTCCCAGCCCCAGATCATGAGTAGGGTATCTCATCTCATGCGGCTTCAGCTGCCGCGATGAGTAGGCTATCACCCATCCTCTCTACATGAGGACCATTCCCAGTTCCATGATGGATGCATCACAGAACACCAAAAAATCCTCAACTCCCTCCGGAAGAGTCAAGACCGGAGCCTCACATAATCGCTGTCGGAGGGTCTCAAACGCCCCCTGCTGCTCGGGGCCCCACCAGAAATCCACCCCCTTCCTCGTCAGACGAGTGAGGGGTACTGCAATCTTGGAGAAATCCTATATGAATCTCCGGTAGTACCCTTCCAATCCCAAAAAGCTCCTCATATCCGAGGGAGACTTCGGAACCTCCCACTGCATAACTGCCTCGATTTTGGATGGATCGACCAAAATCCCCTCCTGGTTAATGAGGCACCCAAGGAATTGAACCTCTTATAACCTAAACTCTCACTTTGAGAACTTGGCATAGAGCCGCTCTTGCCTCAAAACTCCTAATAGCTCTCGAAGATGCTCTTCATGCTGTTATCGGGTCTTGGAGTACACCAAGATATCGTCTATGAACACAATGACCGAGTGATCGAGCATCGGCATGCAGACCCGATTCATCAGGTCCATAAATACCGCCAGCGCTTTGGTGAGCCCAAATGACATCGCCACGAACTCGTAATGTCTATAACGAGTTTGAAACGCGGACTTCTCCATGTCCTCCTACCTAACCTTGACCAAGGTACCCAGACCTCAGGTCTGTCTTAGAGAACCAAGATGCTCCCTGCAACTGATCGAAAAGATCATCTATCCTCGGAAGTGGATAAAGGTTCTTCACCTTCAACTTGTTCAACTCCCGATAGTCAATGCACATTCGGTGTGAACCATCCTTCTTCCTAACGAAGAGGATTGGCGCTCCCCACAGAGAACTGCTAGGATGAATGAACTGCTTGCCCAATAGTTCCTACAGCTATGATGACAACTCCTAAATCTCTGGTGGTGCCAAACGGTACAACGCCTTGCCGATAGGGGCCGCTCCTAGCACTAGGTCGATCATAAACTTAACTTGCCTCTCTGGAGGCACTTCGGGTAACTCCTCTGGAAACACATCAACAAATTCCCTGACTACCGAAACCTCTGAAACTGAAATCTAATCCCCGACCCGCGTATCCACCACATACACTAAATAACCCGCACACCTGTGCTGAATGTACTGCCGAACCCTGGCGGCCGAACAAAACCCTGATCCTAATCTGGTGCCCTCACCATAGACAATCAGTTCTCCCCCACTTGGGGTTCGAACTACCACTTGCTGGCCCTCACAATCGATCATGGCTTCGAAGCGACTAAGCTAGTCCATACCCACAATCGCACATACATCCCCCATGGGAATCAGAATCAAATCGAGCGGAAAAGATACCCCGTAGATCTCTAAAACGCAACCCCGATAGATTGAAGAAGCGGAAACCCCGTGTTTGTTGGCGATAGAGACTCACAACAAACACTCTGTCTCTCCTACTGGCAATCTGAATTCCCTTTCGAAAGACTGAGAAACAAACGACCAACTCGCCCCGAGTCAAATAATACCAAAGCAGGCAAGGAGTTCACTAAACACGTACCTAATCATAGGTACAAACATATAAGCATAAAACAGATAAAATCAGTAAGATGAGGGATAAAAACATACCAGCAACCACATATGGTGTTGCCCTGGCTTCCTCTGCTATAAGCTGGAAGGGGCGTCCTTAAGCCCTCGGGATCATTGCTCTACCCTGACTCCCGTCAGTAATCCTCAGTGTAGCCGGCGCTGGAGCCTGCGCCGACTTGGCGGCTAGTAGGGAACAATAGGCCTTTAGATGGCCCACTTGCTCATAATGGTAACAAAGTTGGACTCCTGGAGCTGGAGTCTGCTGCCTGCAATCCCTGGCAAGATGGCCCTGCTTGCCACATTTGTGGCACCCGCTCCCTGATCGACAAACCCCTGAATGAGCCTTCCCGTACTTCCTATAAGTGCAGCCCGACTGTCCCCCAAACCTTGTATTAGTGGTCTTGGATCGCTTTAGCGCCGGCTACGACTGCGCCGGAGCCTGCCTCTGCTCCCGTAACTGTAACTCTATCGCCAGCTCATGCCGCCTAGCGGCCTCCTGTAACTCCAGCTGTGTATCACATCGTTGGGTAGCAACAAACTGACGGATATCAGTCTTGAGCATACTCATAGAACGTGTCATCTGAGCCTACTCGGAAGCAAAATCTAGGCAAAACATTTCCCTCTTAGTGAACATGTGGGTGATCTCCGTCACCGACTCCGTACCCTGTCTCAGATCCAAAAACTCCTGTGATAGCTGCTTGCGCTCGACCCGTGGAATGTAGCGAGCGCGGAACATATCTATGAACTGCTCCCAAGTAACAGCAGCTCTTTGGTCATGCGTATACGACCCAATCATCAACCTCCACCCGTCCTTTACCCCAGACCTCAACAAGTTCAGGGCACATCTGACCTTCTGGTCAGCGAGACATGAGCACGCGAAGAAACATCCCTCCACTTAAGACATCCACCTCATGGCTATGATAGGATCCCGAGTCCCATCGAACGTCGAGGGCTTCATGTTATCGATGTCCCCGTACTAAAAACCCCGATTGGTCCTCCCCCTGTCGCTGTTACAACCGCTGTAGCTGCTGCGACAACCTTCTCAGTTAGGGTTGCATATATGTCATCAAAATACTCCATCATGGCGATCTTAATAGACCTAAACATTTCTGGAATTTGACCCCGGACAATCTCGACCACCTCCTTGCGGATGATCTCCCTGACACGATCCTCTGTCAACACTGGGCCACCCTAGCCGATAGTCTCGGGCGCTGTAGGGGTATCCTGATTGCCCTGCCCTGATCCTAATCCGGATCCAGTCACAAAACGCCTCGTAACCACCATACTGAAAAATACACCAGGAAAATATTAGATAATCCGCACAAATAACAGGGATCCAACTCCCAACTAAACCCTATGGGTTGTAACTTCCTTGCCACATGTATGGGTCCTATGCTTTCGGTAGTACGGGCCCATACTACCTTCCACACCTACCCATATTTGTCTCAAGTATCATCATAACACCCTAACAATATACATATGCATGGTGATCACTAAATCCTCACTTCTAGAGGGAAGCTAACTATCTCATAACTCGTCTACTGACCTCACACAACTCAACAATGAAACTTCCACCAACCCTGCAACACTCGTGTATGCTAGCCATACATAACGTTGGACCCTATAGACTTTCGAATACCTGATTGTACCCTAAGCCCTTCATCAAACAAGAATAGGAAATAAGGCCAAAACAAACATTCTCAAGATATAAGATCTTAATTATGTACGACCGTGATGCATACACTAAGCAACTACAGTAATGATGTCAATTTCATATAAGGAAAACCCTAGGCTATCAGACATCATACAATCAGGCAATTCTATCATGTAATTCCTGAAGATCCCTAGCCTAGTACTAACATTTTGTTCTAACATATCACAAAATCAATAACTACATGGTATTTTGGGGTCTACTTACTGGCTCCGACTGATTGTACACTCTGCATCCTCTTTTAATTATTTTGAAAACCTTTTGAAAACCGTTTTATAAAATCATTCCTTAGTTTTAGAGTGGATTCACACGAGTGTTGCCCCAATTCACTCAAACTAAGGCCTTGATACCAACTTGTAACAACCATAAAATTTAGCCAAATTTAAACTTTTTAAAACATTTCAAAACCATTAATTCTTACAAAGTGTTTTCAAAATATTTCTATGTCAGAGAATCCCAGAAATCAAAATCATAAAATATGAGGAGAAGTACGATCATGCCTTCGCCTTCTTGCGATCATTTGATGTACCTGAAACCAAAACTGAAACTGTAAGCCCAGAACGTAGAGAGTTTCCCCAAAATACCCATACACACAACAATATACATATAATAACAAACAACATACTATGGGTCCAGTCAACCATCGGGTTGGAATACCCTAGTCCCTCAAGCATCAGGTTGGAATGCCAACATACTATAGGTCCAGTCATCCTCGGGATGGAATACTCCAGGCCCACAACCATCGTGTTGAATGCCCATATAATATGAGTCCAATCATCCTCGGGATGGAATACTCATGGCCCACAACCATCGGGTTGGAATGCCTAGGTCTGTTGGCTCTCGCACAAAGCAGATAAGCCTCAACCACCAATCAAACATGTGTATATATAACAGAAAATCACATAACAGTCTATAGACAGACAAACCGATCTAACGGATCATAACAACATAATAACATCCTCTCTACAAGGATACTGATCTAATAGATCATAATACTTAATACCATCCTATCTACCAGGATACTGATCTAACATATCATACTAACATAAATATCAGGATAACAATCCAAAAGGGCCGACCTTGGTGCCTTAGACCCTTGATTATAGTGAGGAAAACTCACCTCACAAGTAGCTCGAAGTGATAAAGTTAAACTCCACCAAATGCAACTCCAAGTCCAACACCTACATCCACCAATGGTTCACTTCTATAAATTCCTAATTACCAAATTACCCCCAGAAGTCAAACTGGTCAACCCTTGGTCAAAGTTAAAGTCAACAGTCCATGTTGACCCGACTCGTCGAGTGCAGCTAGCAACCCGTCGAGTTCCTTAAGAACTCAGAAGTCACCTAAAACCCTAATTGACTCGCCGAGTTTCCAACCAACTCGCCGAGTCCATGCGTGTTCAGATGTCAGGGAAAACCCTAACTGACTCGTCGAGTCCTCTTAGTGAGTCGCCGAGTTCATGCATAATCAAATATGGTAAACCTTCGTCCGACTCGCCGAGTCGGCTAAGCAACTCGTCGAGTTCATGCAGTCCATCACTTATACAGATGTTTTTAAGCCACCCCAAAGCTCCATATTGCATATCCAACCTCCTAGGACATGGTTTCCACGTAAAGTTGCAAACTTTACGTACATGCATGGTCCTAAATGCCAAAACTAGACTAAGGGAAAGGTTAACTCAAAGGGAAAGGCCCAAGCTTGCCAAATCTCATAACTTTATGGCTATAGGGACCAAGGGGAGTCCAGACCTGAAGTTACAACTTCAGATCTTGCCCCAATACTCGAAATGACTCCCAAATGTGCTAAAGATAGCCCTAAACCCAACCATGAAGAGATTTAGCTAAAGATAAACCAAGTTAATGACGTGTTACCTTCAAAATGATGCCAAGATGAAGTAGAGTCATATCCACAAGCTCCTTTCTACTCCAAGCTTCTTATACTTCACACCTTCTTTACACAAAGCACCAAAATCACTCTTTAAACCTCACAAACACTCAAGAACAAGGTAATATCGATTAGGGAGGGGTTGGTAAAGGACTAGAGGAAGGGACTTAAGATCCTTTAAATATGGTGCTAACCCTAAAATTAGGGTTTCATCTCCCAACACCTACTCGTCGAGTCAGGGTCCCCCGACTCGTCAAGTAGATCCCTTATTCCACGCGGGCTAACCTGCCTCTACACGACGAGTTGGTGGAAACCAACTCATAGAGTAGGTCCATCTATATGCCATATAATGCTTAAAACTTGTACTTGGGAGTCGGGGTGTTACACAGATAAGATTGGAGGATGATTTCAATAGCAAACATATTGAAGGAATGCCCACAATTGGTTTCAAGTCAAGAGTGAACATGTCTCCCTTTCATTTCGACATCAGCAAAATCTCCTTCGTTTCCTTGTTTGAGATTATACTACCTTCCTCATAAATCATAACCTGATTACCTGTTCCAACAACTAGTTGTGAAACACTAATCAAATTATGCTTTAAACCTTCAACATAAGCGACTCGATTCATCATGAATTTTTCATTCATCACTTTTCCATATCCTTTGACTTTATATTTTTGATTGTTTCCAAAATTGACAACTCCAACATTATCCAACTTTTGAAAATCTCTTAAATTTTACTTCCTCCCAGTCATGTGAAACGAGCATCCACTATCGATGTACCACTTTTCATCAAATTGCTCGTCAGATAGTACCTGCGATCAGTTAGAAGAATTTAGGTCCCTAAGACCTTTTGGGTCATTGGACATTAGTTTAAAACACATTGTGTAATGAAGAACCTAAGACCGGATTACGAACTTCTGATTCAAAACTTTCAATTAAGTCAACTTCATTAGCCTCAGGCATCGAAAATTAATCATACAATGGGGAAGGTTTAACTTTGATTTTCTCTTTTTCATCCATTTTCTTACAAACATCAATTTTCTTTGGAATTTCTTTCCACTTTCACACCGTTGGTGTAGATTCTTAAGATGAAGTACTTCCATTCATTGAATCATTTAAGTACTTCTTGTAAGCAGTTTGTATTTGCTCTTGAGAATACTTTCGTGATTGATATTGTTTTCCTTTTCCTTCAAGCCAATGATTGATGTTCTTAACATCTTAATCTTTCATCTTTTGTTTCGAACCGGATTTATAAAATTTGGGTTGGTAGGTTTAACAACCTCACTCCCCTTTCCTTTAACCTCTAATTTTTCGAATTTTCTTTTGGCAATTTATCTTTGTTAATGATTTGGAAGATGATTTTGATACCGGTGATGATAACCAACATCATTTTGTTGAAATACCTTTTGATATTGACCAAAATTTCTTGACCATGAATTTGACCAAAACTCTCTTGTACATGATTTTCAGCAAAACTCCTATGTTCATGATTTGGAGCAAAACTCCTTTGTCCATGATTTGGAGTAAAACTCCTTTGTAAATTTCTTTGTAAACCATTTTGTCAAAAGTTAATTTGGACATAGTTTCGACTCCTTTGAAAATCATTTTGTTTTTAAATTGTTTATTTTGAAAATTCTTTTCATTTTGTGAACACTTCTTTGATGTTTCAGAAGATCTTTGTTTAAAAACCTTTTGTTTATGAAAACCCTTTTCATTTTTCCAATAGGCTTTATTTTGTGCTTTCGATTTCGAAATTCCTTCATCAAAGGCAATTTTTCTATTTCTCTTATGAAAGTTTGTGTTTTCACTTTTTGATGTTTTGGATCATTAGGTAAAGAATCAACATGTTCTCCTTTGTTTTTATTATCAACAACTGATTTTTCTGTTTTCACATCCTAAACTCATTTTGTTTTAGTTTATTGTTGAAATTGTTTTGAGTTTTTGTTTAAACCATTTTCGACGGTGTTTTGACTTGAATAAAATCCTTCTTTCGTCACACTCACAATGTCTTCATTTACCAAATTATTCAATTCAGGAGCCACATTATCACCATTTCCTTTGGTAATAAAGACTTGATTTGGAAACACAACTTCTTCTGAATCCTTGAACCTAGGATAAACCATTGCATTTGATTCAAGAAAATATTTTCCTTTATCTTTTAGCACTTTCATGTACTCCTTTGAATCTTCGAAGACTTAATCTACCATAACTCTTGGAATTGGTTTCTCATTCGAAACTTCATCCTCATCACTCACATAATCCTTAACCATACCATAATCATGAGGATCACAGGTTTTGAATGTAGAAGGTTGATCATTGTTTAATTTCGACATTAAATCATTACTTTCTTTGCCTTTAGCCATTGAATTGACATTAATGACAGACAATAATGAGCAATCGACACATTCCTCTTTCTTAATTTCACTGATATTGTCAGAATTGTCTTCGATATCAGCACAATTTTGTTGAGAACCAAGTGTTGACTTCTCAATCATGTTCAAAATCTTGACTTGTTCATTTTTGGTTAAAGTCTTATTCACAATATCCACAAGATCTTGTGTAACATCGCAAAATGTCAAGGTAAAAATTTCATTTCTAACACAATCAAAACACCCATTTATATTCTAAACAAACTTTTAGAAGCAACGCATAATAAAATAGTTATTAGAATACAATCTGAAAATCACAAAGTTACGGAAAAACATGGGTGTATGTGTTGCGATCAAGCCGGTCCCTTCCTTTTTGAACTGGAAGTACCTGAAACCATAAACAAACTGTAAGCATCAAAAATGTGATCAAGTCGGGCCCTTCTATGAGCCATATCATGGTTTTACTATTGTGCCACGAACCATATCATGGTCTTTCCTTGCTAAGCCGGGGGCCAAAACCTTGGGTCTTACAATCAAGTGCCACGAGCCACCTCCTGGTCTTCCATGCAAGCATCAAAAATACAACTAGCATCTAATTTTACATCTAACTATCTACATAACTGCTAGGGTCCGAACCCTGGTCTTGCATACAAATTTTCCAGGATCCACCTCCGGGTCTTTCATATAATTGCCAAGGGCCATCCCTTGGTCTTCCAATAATACATAAGCCAATGGGTAAGCATTGGTGCCTTCGACCCATAGATACAATGAGGAGACTCAACTTAAACAGCTGAAAACCACGGATAAATCTCTGACTGTAGATCCGCTAAAATCCCTGAGCTATCAATCATAAAATAACATCCAATTAATAACTAGATTCGACTCACACTAAGAGTCCAAATTTGGGTAAAAGCCATTTTTACCGTTTCCCCAACTTGGCCCAAGGCCAAGGCCCAATCTAGTTGTCTAAAAGCCCAAAATCTAAAATAGTCACCTCAAGCCCAATTTTCCAAATTGGGCCCAAATCTCTTTCATGGGCCTTCAACCAAAGTCCAAAAAAATATCCACAACACAACAATTGTATATTGATTGCCCAACAAAGCCCAAGATAACCATGGCCCAATACTGAGCAGCCCATAACATCGAAGCCCACTACTGAATACGTGGGGCATACTCAGCCTGTACGCTAAGCGTACTCGCTTAAGGGCTTGTATACTATGCGTACCAGATTGTACGGCCAATGTACCCAACTAGATTGGCCAATTTCCTCATTTAGCTCTTAAATGGTTAAGACTTCACTCCAAAATTTAGATCTGACTTCCTTAAGATGGTTTATCACGTAAAGTTTCCAACTTTACGAGCATGCATGGCTTAATAAGGCTCTTAGAGCTCAAAAGAGTTTAATAAATGACTTAATGTATTCATGAGACCACCAGAACCATAAAGCTTGCACCTTTAAGCTTAAGGAACTCTCCAAACATCCAGATTTACAAGATTTAGCTTCTAAAATGGCCTTAACCCATCAGGACCAACCACAAATGGACAAAGAAGTATAAAACAATAACATGAAGAGATCTAAGCAAAGAGTAGACAAGGTATGAACTTTATACCTCAAAAGCCACCAAAAGATGGAGCTAAATCTGGATCTCCAAGCTTCCCCCCAATGAATGAGTCTTCCTACTTCTTCTTCTACCACTTCAAGGAGCACAACCCACTAAAATCAAGACCAAGGTTCAAGAACACTCAAAGATGCTATTAGGGTTCAAGATTAGGGTTTTAGGATAATGGAGGCTAGTTAAATAAGGAAAAAAGAAGCTATCTTAAGATTTATAGCCCTAAAAATAGGGTTTCTACATTGCTCACGTACGCTAAGAGTAATCCACGTACGCCCAACGCAAGTGGATGAACTCCGAGACCCACCTACATGAGTACAACCAACATACAAGGAGTATGACCAACATACTCCAACTTTCCCAAAGTTGACATTTCAGGCCCCCATTGAAAGACCCTAACTTTCGTATTTATGAAAGACCCAAACTTTCATACTCGACAATATAGTTACTCCAAAACATGCTACTTGCATATTCATAAAAACAATATTTTATATTGATAAAGAGATTACAAATACTGCATACAAACCGACTATTTTAAAGTGTTATATATTACATAACTTCCCAGGATTCTATAGTTTTATACATATGGGAGTGCAAAATACAATAGTTTCAAACTATTCATAAGCTTCCATCGATACAATAGTTTCAAACTATTCAAAAATCTTCTACCAGTATATAACTATGTTGGATGTTTATCTCCTGCAATTTGTTAAACATCGAGAGGGTAAGCGGACACGCTTAGTGAGTTCAATAATAGATACAATATAACGTTATGCCATATATATACTTTAATAGGGCAGAAGCAAAGAGGAACAAGGAACAACAAGGGCACATGTGAATCATGTGACATACATTCCATATCAATCATTGATTTGATTTAAAGATATACAATCAATGAGACATAACAATTTCCGTGCTTGATATACATCAATAAAGCTTTGGCCCAAATGGCACAGAAGATATACAACTTCGGATTAACATTTCGGTAGATTTCAGGCTTATAGCCCTATCTAACCTTCTGCCACTACCATAGAATAGAATTCATTCTCTTACGGAGACATGTTCCACATGGCCAGAGGCTACATACCAGTACCAACGTGAATCTAAGTCCTTTCACTGATCACATGGTCAAAGGTATATCTTTGCTATTAAAAATAACAATTTAAAATAACCCGGGAAAATAACCCGGAATAATAACACTGAAAAGCACGTAGCACATTGTGACATCCCCAAAATCTCGGTCAGAAAAGACCGATTTCATTTATGCTTTTTAGACATTTTCAGAGTAAATCCTTTTAGTTTTAAAAGAGATGCGAAATTTTTTCCCAAAAACAAAACATGATAAAATAGATATTTATCAAAATAATATAAAGAAATATGATTTCATTTCATAATCAAAAGTCGGGATGTCATGTTCCGATACAGATCATAAAGCATAAACGATAGCATTACAAGTCATTCAACACATATGTACATATATACAGACTTGTAAACAAAACAACTTGATGTTCGCCCATCTTAAGCTCTTGCGCCACTTCCTGTAAAACAAATCAACTGAGTGGGTCAGGTTTGGGAGCCTGGTGAGCATATAGGGTTTTTAACCCACAATAATTATATTTAATTTCAACAATCAACAATAAACCCGATTACCCATTCCCGTTATCCTCACTTTACGTTCCTAAAAATAACGTCTATTATAAGGAACCTATTTCAGGATTTTCATCGGGACGGACATCACTGCAGAGGGGCTTCCTCAACAATAAGTGTCCTAAAGGCAACCATGTGGGGGATAGAGTACACCGGTGAACACGTCGTTCACAACACCTACAGGTTGTGAGCCTGCTAGTGTTCCACAGGACAGTCTAGAATAGTCCGTGGTCGTCATCCATACTCTGCTGAATGACTAGAATAACACCAATAACACCGAGGCCTCTCATCTGTTTATTACACACCAATTATCTACCCATGTTCTACCCAACATATTAGTAGATAAAAATATACATTTTTATACATAGTTTAAAAACCTGTATAGCATGCTTTAATCAATACATATTCCACATAACAGATGAGGCATACACACATAACACGTATTTCATAGAGAATATATCAGATCTATGAGATAGAAGAGAGTGAATATACACTCACACATATAACAACACAATATATACACGTAGCACGTATTTTATATAATATACTTCATAATATTGCGTTGGAATGAAAATAACTACACACTCACTTGATCAGAAGATGATCCGACAACACTACGGCTTATAGAAGTAGTATACTTCGATAGATCTGGAAGATCTTCACCAAAATCGAACTCCTCGCGGGCAGAGCTTCGGCTCGGGAATAACGCTCTTCGGGATCCTCGGGGCTTCGAATCTTGCTTCGGGGCTCGGGAATGATATCGGGGCTTCGGGGTATAAACGGCACGCAAAACGAGGCAAAACTTAGAGAGAGGGAAGAGTTTGAACAAGAGAAAATGGCTGAATTCGAGTTCTATTTATAGGCTGAGGGTCTGGGATTACGCGGGGCGTAATCTCAAATTACGCAGGGCGTACTCAGTACGCGGGGCGTACTCGAGTTACGCGGGGCGTACTTTGACGTCACTGCGTGCGTTGACTGGTGGCACTCGAGTATTGGTCAGACAAGCTGCATCCGACTGAGTACGCTGGGCGTACTCAAATTACGCGGGGCGTAATTGACTCGTCGAACTTCTAAATTGCGTAGCTTTCGCATACGAGCTCCGTTTTCGACGTTCTTTATATTCACGCGAAGGTCAGACTATACTCTACAACTTTCATTTAGACTCCGTCGGCTAATTTTGATTTTATTTTTATTATTTATTTTTAGAAGGCCGGGACAGAAAAACTTCGTTATAAATTCATAACTTCTTCGTCTGACGTCCGTTCTCGCCTAACTTTTCATTGTTTCGCTACTAACAACGAGATCTTCGATTCTCATTTAGATTGTTTCGGCTAAAAACCGCTCGATCTCAAATCGAGTATTCGGGCTGTATACTGCCACGTCGAAACTTCAGAAAATCATAACTTTCTCATACGAAGTCAGATTTGGGCGTTCCTTTTATGCACGCTCTCGGTTTAACGAAATCTACGACTTTCGTTTAGATCGCTAAGGCTAAATATCGCTCTATCTTAAATTCATATTTTACGTCACTCGGCGTCGTGCCGGTTCTGTCTCGAAACTTCGACAGGTCATAACTTCTTCGTTATAACTCGGATTTTGGCATTCCTTATATCTCCGGAATCATTGTTTCAACCACTACAACTTTATGCAAAGATTCCGGGCTTATCTCACACTTTAATTTTGACGCTTATTTTATTCTTAATTCATTAAATTATAAAAATTAAGAAAATACACACATAAATCATATAATTCAAATAATTCACAAATAATACATTCTTATTATTTCAAGTTGAGTTACAAGGTTAACCTAGACTATTACATTGCTAAAAATGGCAAGCCCAGAAACACGGGCGTTACACACATATAACACATAACATACAATTATTTCTATATATTAAACTCACCGTAAATAACCGGGGGCTAAAATATTAATTTGGGCAGTACTTCGGCTCTAAATATGACTTTCGTCGTTGAAAACCGGGAGTTTTCTTGAAAACCGGGCTCTGCGAAGGTAGAGCTTCGAAACCGAAAAGATAAATTTTTTCGGGCTTCTCGGGAGTCTCGAGGCGTGTTTCGGGCTTTAGAATCAGTACCGGGGCTTCGGGGGATGTCGGGATAGTAAAAATATTGAAAAAGGGGGTGAAAGTGGAAATTTTCTAAAACTAGCCGAGAGGGCTCGCACCCCTTATATAGGGCCGAGTTTTGGATCCGAAGCTAAGGGAAGGAGACAGGTGGTTGCGAGGCTCGGACCAGATGGCAGCTTCGGCGAGGCTCGGATGCGAGGAGTCATCAACTTCAGGCGCGTCATCGGCTGGGTCTTCGGCTCGGACGCTGACGATGCGCAGGTGGCTCGCACGTAGGCTGCGCATGCGAGGGCGATCAAGGGGGTGTCTCCTACGAAGGTGTTCCAAGCTTAGTGGTCCTCGGGCTTGGTCCAATCAGAAGGCAACACGCAAGGCTGCAGTCCAATCAGAAGCGAACACCTGTCCGACACGTGGAAGCCTCGCATACGAGGGTGACGTGGCAGCACTATTCATGCGAATTTTCTCGAAAAATGTGCCAAATCTTGTAAAATCCATAACTTTCGCATACGAGCTCCGTTTTTGACGTTCTTTATATGCACGCGAAGCTAAAATTATGCTCTACAACTTTCGTTTAGACTTTGTCGGCTAATTTTGACTTTAATTTTAATATTATTATTTTTAACAGACCGGGACAGGAAAATCCGTTAAAAATTCATAACTTCTTCATCCGATGTCCGTTTTCGTCAGACTTTTTACCGTTGCACTAGTAATGACGAGACCTTCAATTCTCGTTTAGGTTGTGTCGGCTAAAAATCACTCGATCTAAAATTCGAGTTTTTAGCTATCTACTGCTAAGCTGAAATTTCGAAAAATCATAACTTCCTCATACGAAGTCAGATTCAAACGGTCTTTATATGAAAGTTGATTATTTTTACGAGTTCTACAACTTTCATTTACATCACTAAGGCTAAAAATTAGTTTATCGAAAACTAAATTTTTACGCGACAAGGTATTTTCCGGATTTATCACGGATATTCGTTTGGTCATAACTTCTTCGTTATAACTCGGATTTCGATGAGGTTTTCGCCTAAATGTTTCTAACGAGTTTATCTACAACTTTCAATAATAAAATTTTACTTATTCCAAATTTTATATTTTCGCTATATTTCACTATTTGGCTTTTGATTGGAATCTCATAAGACTTCCAATACTTTCTGAATGATTCTAAGCATAGTGTTACTTCAATTCTAGTAAAAACTATCTGTTAGAACTCAACATTCAAATTCACATAATATTTCAGAATATTATTTACTTAAAACACGATTTCAAAACGTGTATGTTACACCCATGGACCAATTCTACAAACAATACACCCCCAAAGGGCCTAAACTAAAATGTGCAATAAATCGAACGTTACAACTCTCCCCTGCTTAAATTTGATTTTGTCCTCGAAATCATTCCTTACCATCCCAAGCACGCCAGGTAGCGTGAGGAAAACAACTACAGCCCCGAAAATACAACGACCTTCCCAAGGCAACCGAACCCAACTTTAGCACAACTCTCTAAACCTGACGATGAACGAATCCTTAATCCCTTGCAGAATAACCAGTTCTACCTTACCCAAAATCTGAAATATCGAATTGGTCTAACTCCCCGACATACCACCTATACTGAAACACTACCAAGACAATTCTACTTTGAATTCCAAGCTAAAGAAAACACTTCCAACCCTTGATGATCTTGTTGCTTCTAGTGGGAACAAAATCACTAACCATTCATTGCCGCGGAACACTTTTACTTGACAGAAGACTCAAATAATCCGTCGAGTAGAAGACCCATCTCTACAACGGTTAGACTCAAACAAGAGATACGCAGCAGGGTCGAATCAATTACTCTGAGATTATTTAATCCAAGTTTCAAGTAACATAACATGTTCAACGAATAACAAACGATTGCACACACGAGTCCCAAATCGCTAATACCGCCTCAGATCATCTTGTTGCCCCCTAGCCGCTTTCCAAAAGCAACCGAGACCTCCCTGGTCCCAAATTAGCTGCCGAATAACCAATTCACCAGATTTCCACCCGGTTGATGGGATAATTAGTCATACACAGTCGCACCATGTGACTTCCGAATGAAGGCTTCATCTGAAAATAATTGTCCTAGCTATCTTGCCACTATGGCTCCAACAACCTTTCTAATCCAACCGATCATAACCGACAGTCAATCCTGACGCCCCCAATCCAATGCTAAAAGTGAATGCTACATGACCAACTATAGTCTTATATCACAACCGGACTCATACAACCTGCCACTTCCTTAATCCCATGGATGTTGTGGCCTTCTCACAGTCTTACAAACTGACCTACTTTGGTCTAATCCATCTGAAAAAAAATCCATAGTCTAAATCATAGATTTTCCATGCCCTCACTGCTACTCAAGGACTAGTGAATGCTACGGGCAACCCTACAGTCTTACATCACTCCAACATTATCTGTCAACCTAGTGAATGCTACGGGCCACCCTGCAGTCTTACAACACTCCAACACTATCTGCCAACATAGTGAATGTTACGGGCCACTCTGCAGTCTTACAACACTCCAACACTATCTGCAAACCTAGTGAATGCTACGGGCCACCTTATAGTCTTACAATACTCCTATCTTTCCATGGCCACTGCCCATGGTCTTACCGCTCATCCACCAATAAATCCATACTCATCCTGTATCAAACACACATCTGACTATACTCCAATCAGGTGTTCGGGTCATGCTTCGAACCCCAAAGCCTTAATCAGACTAGAACATGCAGAGAGGCTCTAACACAACCCTCAACCTAGATCCATCTATATGTCAGCTATCCATCACAAGGAAGACGTCAACTAGCTGTTGGAAGTTTACCGAACTCCCAACTTACAAAATATTTGATCCAGATGGCCACTTGAGTCGTATTCGCTCCCAACGGGGATGTGAAACTCATACTAGTTTCACGCTTGATTCAAGTTCCGAAAATTGGAATGATTCACCCCCACTTAGATTCATCGAAGCTCTTCCATCCCAAGAAGTTTGATGGATTCCCAATCCATCTTAACTCCTTATGAATTGAAGTGCCGACAACCTGAGCTTACCAATACTAGTGTTCCATCACTAGCCAATCCCAATGACCGCACGACTCTTGAAATCCAGATGAACACGTTTGACAGCCTCAATTGCTACCCATGATACAACACCCAATCCTTAAGTCCTTTATGTTTGTGACAAAGACCATAACCCCTGCGATAAAGAAATTCCCCTGGCACTTCTAGTGACCAACCAAACTCATGAAACTGCCACCATTATCTCCTTGCTAGCATTCCTTCCGTAGCAACGGTAGTGATTGAACCCGAAGGTTCTTCCATAGACGACCGCCACCCGATCAAATTCTAAAACAACTAAACTTTGAATTCATTGCTGAAATAACCCGCTAATCCGACCATTGACCTTCTAAACAATACCCCTGAACTGATCCCATCAAAGAACTGGAACAACAACCGAACAACAAAAAACCGCTCAGCTAGATACGACCCACTAATGATTCATGGAACGCAAAATGTCATATAACAATTCTTGATGAAATAACCCAGAAAAAAAATAGAGAACCAAACCAGACATAATGCGTACCCAAACCAATACAAAATTCCAAAGCAAAATAAATACTAACAATAACCAAGAAGAAAGAAAAGGATAACATACCCGCAATAGAACCTAATGAAACCCTGGTCTCCCTTGACTGATACTGCAATGCTCGACTCCTCTCTGATGGGGTTCCTTCCCTACCTTCAAGACCATCAGTGATCCTCAAAGTAACTGAAGTAGGTGCACTCACTGATCTGCCCCTTAACATCATACAATTGGCCTTCTTGTGGCCCACCTGGTTGCAGCGTAAACATAAAGGGCATGTCCCCTGAAGATAATCCCGACTGACATGACCAACCCTTCCACACTTGAAGAAGCTTATGCCCCTAGAATGAAAAACCCCATCGTGCCGCTTCCCGCATGTGCTTCATTGATCCTGAATCTGCTGGCCCCTCAATCCTCGATCTGAAGTGTTGGGTCTCTTTGTAGGACCCTCAATTACCTGCTCATGCTCTGGTCGCTTCTTTTCCAGGTGCTCCAAATCAATCTTGCGCTCTCAGGCTCTAGAAATCATATCATTTAGAGTCTTGCACCCTGAAATACTCACGAACTCCCTGATGTCATCCCTCAGCATATCATGATATCTTACCTTCTTCATTTCCTCATCCACTGCATACCACGAAACCAATAAAGCCCTCTCCTAGAACTTGGCAACGATCTCTGCCACAATCTCTGTAGTTTGACGGAGGTCTAGAAACTCCCTCGCCAACTGCTGTACCTCAATACACGGTGTGAGCTTATCCCTAAACCGGGTCACAAACTCATCCCAAGTCATCGTCTCTAGGGCCTCGCCTCCTAAGGAGAAGTCTACCTTCTACCACCAATCTCGAGCTCTGTCTTTCAGAAGATAGGTAGAAAATCTAACCTTCAACCCCACATGATAGAAACTCGTCCTGAACGCATTAGCCATATTTGCTAACCATCTTCTACTGGAAATGGGGTCCTTCTCCCCAAAGAACATGGGAGCTCCACAAGCATGAAACTCATGAAAAGAAAGAATGAGAGCTCCAACAATAGCCATAACCTCAGCGCAGAATGCGGCGAAACGCTCATCCATAATCTTCAAAATCCCCTCCTTGACCGTAGCAAAGATCACAGGAGTCTGCTCCAAAATGCCGTGGGTAATCTCTGATGAGATGAACTCCCACATCTACTTACTGATCGACTCGGTCTTGATTTGGAACCAGAATGTGAACCTCATTCCTGAGTGATCATCACCAACTCATAAATAACATACAATTGATCAGAACATACCTAAAAATCCTCATCCTACAGGCTTCCTAGATTCTCCAAGACTCTCCCCGATTCGATTATGGATCCCGTGCTTTCAATAGTACGGGCCCAATACTAGCTTCCACACCTATCCATACTTTCATCAAGAATCATCCCAAATCCTCTAAGTCACCTTCTCAAACTGATACTCTAAATGATCGCTATACAATGCAACTAAACCCACTAAAGTGCTTCCTAGGCTCTCCTAGGTTCCAGAACTCACCCTGCCATTAGCTGCTGAAAGACTCCCACCAATGTCAACTAACTACCTCATGAATATAGTCACATGCAATAGAGATCAAATAAGCGTTTGAGTAAAAGACTCAACCTTAGAACGGTTGGACTCAAACAAGAGTTGCGCAATAGGGCCAAATCCATCACTCAAAGATTATTTAACCTGTGCAACATCTGGCTTAACATATTCACTTAGTAGCTGATCCACATCACTAAGAGTCCCACAAAGCACACAACAAGCAAACCATACTAGCATGCAATTATAAAAGCTCAACAATCATGCATATAAAGGCATCTCTCCTAACATATATTCCTGAACAAATCCTTACCCTAGTCTAACATGCAATTCTCATAACATATAATCATAAAAACATGTATGGGTATTCTTGGAATCACTTACTTGAGCTCGGCCGATTACATGCATCACACCCCCTTTGTCTTAACAAAATCCTTTCAGAATTCCTTTCCTTTTTCAAAAATCTTTTTAAAACTTGCTTTTTTAAGAAGTGTTACCAATTCTTTAATTTGAGTTCAGTCACACTCGAGAGTGTGCCCGAATCAATCAAACCAAGGCTCCGATACCAACTTGTAACATCCCAAAATATCAAGGTAAAAATTTCATTTTTAACAAAATCAAAACACCCATTTATCCTTTAAAAAAACATTTAGAAGCATCACATAATAAAACAGTTATCAGAGTACAATCCCAAAATCACAAAGTTGCGGAAAAAACATGGTTGTATGCGTTGTAATAAAGCCGGGACCTTCCCTTTTGAATTGGAAGTACCTTAAACCATAAACAAACTGTAAGCACAAAGCTTAGTGAGTTCAACAAAATACCACATACCATATATATCATACATACTATAGAGAGTGCTATGTGCTAGCCATAGTCTTGCCATTATGCCATGAGCCATATCATGGTTTTACCATTGTGCCACGAACCGTATCGTGGTCTTTCCTTGACAAGCTGGGGGCTAACACCATGGGTCTTACAAGAAAGTTCCAGGAGCCACCTCTTGGTCTTCCATGCAAGCATAAAAAATACAACTAGATACAATTTTACAACTAACTATCTACGTAACTGCTAGGGTCCGAACCCTGGTCTTGCATACAAATTTTCCAGGATCCACCTCCGGGTCTTTCATACAGTTGCCAAGGGCCACCCCTTGGTCTTCCAATAATACATAAGCCAATGGGTCAACATTGGTGCCTTTGACCCATATATACAGTGAGGAGACTCAGCTTAGACAACTGAAAACCACAGACAAATCTCTGACTGCAGATCCGCTAAAATCCCCGTGCCATCAATCACAAAATAACATCCAATTAATAATTGGATCCCGAATCACACTAAGAGTCCAATTTTGGGTAAAATACCTTTTTACCCTTTCTCGAACTTGGCCCAAGGCCAAGCCCCAATCCAATTGTCCAAAAGCCCAAAATCTAAAATAGTCACCTCAAGCCCAATTATGGCCCAACTTTCCAAATTAGGTCCAATCTGTTTCATGGGCCTTCAACCAAAGTCCAATAAAATATCCTCAACCCAACAATTGAATCCTGATGGCCCAACAAGGCCCACAACAACCATGGACGAATACTGAGAAGCCATAACACTGAAGCCCACTATTAAGTATGCAGGGCGCACTCAACTTGGACGCTAAGCGTACTTGCTTAAGGGCTTGCACACTATGCGTACCAGATTGTATGCCGAACATATCCAACTAGATTGGCCAATTTAATCATTCAGCTCTTGAACGGTTAAGATTTCACTCCAAAACTTAAATATGTCTTCCTTAAGATGGTTTATCACGTAAAGTTGCCAACTTTATGTGCATGCATGTCTTAATGAGGTTGTCAGATCTCAAAATAACTTAATAAATGACTCAATGTATGCATGAGACCACCAATACCATAAATCTTGGAACTTTAAACTTAAGTAACTCTCCAAACTTCCAAATCTACAAGATTTAGCTTCTGACCTTAACCCATCAAGACCAACCACAAAGGGACAAAGAAGCATAAAACAATAACATGAAGAGATCTAAGCAAATAGTAGAAAAGGTATGGACTTTATACCTCAAAAGCCACCCAAAGATGGAGCTAAATCTGGATCTCTAAGCTTCCCCTTAATGAATGAGTCTTCGAACTTCTTCTTCTATCACTTCAAGGAGTACCAACCACCAAAATCAAGACCAAGGCTCAAGAACACTCAAAGATGCTATTAGGGTTCGAGATTAGGGTTGTCAGACAATGGAGGCTTGTTAAACAAGGAAAAAAGAGGATATTTTATGGCTTATATAGTGTACAAGCCCTAAAAAAAGGGTTTCTACACTGCTTATACGCTAAGCGTACTCCACGTACGCCCAACATACGTGGATGAACTACACGACCCTCTTTCTTGAGTACACCCAACGTACTTAAACTTTCCCAAAGTTGACATTTTAGCCCCACATGGACCAATTATGCAAACAATACATCCCCAAAGGGCCTAAACCGAAATGTGCAATAAATCGAGTGTTACATCATCAACATTCAAACATTCATTTATATTTACAGTACCATATGCATAAGAATCATTTGAAAATTTTCTCGTAATCTGCTATCTTGCTTTCACAGTCATGTGTGATTTCGTCTATCTATTCTCTTTTAAAAGCAATAAAAGGAAGTAGCTTTCGATGCTGTTCACTATAAATCTCAATAGAAGGATGAAGTTTAGTTAATTTTGCATAAAACTTCTAACAGTATTACGATAGATGTTCCATTGTTTTATAATCATAATATTATCCATACGAATAGAGCCTCTATCTATTAAAAGATTTGTTTTTCTTAGGTCAAGAGACTCCACTAATCCCTTCTTTTCTTCGAGTCTATTTTAGCTTCATATAATTGGGTTTTGGACTTTTCTGCTTCACTACTCATGGAGATTAACATATCATTAAGACAAGCACACGTATTATCAAACTCAGACAAAACATCATTATAATAAGGTGAAGGAATTTTAAATGAGTTAAGAAGATCACGTATCTCTGCGGTCATTGGTGATTTAGTCTAGTCTGTCGAAGCGAAACACCTTCTAGTAATCTTATCTTCTTCATCCTGTCTCATTTGAAACATCTTTCTCTTATTCATCCTCTTACATTTTCGTATACATTGCCCAATGAGTTGGATGGTGCATGTGACATCCCCATTTTCACGGCCCAAAAAGTCCGATTTTTGTTTATGCTTTATAAAAATTAGAGTACCTCTTTTAATAAAATGTTGCGGAATTTGTTCCCAGTAAAACATGATAAATATGTTATCAAAGCATTTTCGAAGAAAAGTATTTTTATTCATTTTAAAACATTTGGGATGCAATCGTCAATACAGTAACATAAGCATAAACAGAACTTACATTCATTATCACTAGTGATTTATATCTCCTTAATCTCTCAGTGTAATGTGACTTCATATCAACACCTGTGATATAAATAAACTGAGTGGGTCAAGTTGGGAAACCTGGTGAGTACATAGGGTTTTCAACCCACAATAATATAATTATTATGTTAAACATCAAGCAATTAACCTAATTACCCATCCCCATTATCTTCTTTACTCTTAAGGATTTACCCTAAGATTCAACTATTCCTCGTTCGTTCATTCCTAAGGAGTATCCTAAGGAATCAACATTAAGTCTACATAGTCGCCAGGGTTTATCTTGTTTATTTACAATATCGTTTTCAATAGTCCACTCGCAATACCTGTCAATGGGTTTTTAGAGTACACTGGGTGAACACATTGTTCACAACACCTACAGGTTGCGAGCCTGCTAGTGTTCCACTAGACTGTCTAGAATAGTTCGTGGTTATCATCCATACTCTGCTAGATGACGAGGCCATCGTTTGACTCATCGTTTGGCTCGTCGTTTTGGCTCATCGTTTTGGCTCATCGTTTTGGCTCATCGCTTTGGTCCATCACTTAGTTCATCGCTTTGCACCATATTTTATCACTCATATATCATCGCTCATCATTCATCTCATTTTTCATCGCTCATCATTTATCTCATCTTTCATCGCTCATCATTTATCTCACATCTAATCTACCCATGTTTTACCCAACACATTTTGTAGATATAAAACACATATACAGTTTAGATCATTTTAGAACATGTATAAAACGTTTCATCCAGCATAGACAGCAAGTATTTAGACAATATACACACATAGCACGTAATATATATAAAATACTTCATATCTATGTGTAAGATGAAAGTAACTATGCACTCACTTGGTAAGGTGGTGATTCCGAACTCAGACAGCGCTTCGTTACTCTTAAAACAATTTCCTTCTACAAAACCGAGTATCAATACCGCTAGGGTTTAGTCTAACGTTAACCGCAACTAATTAATAGTCTAGCTATTATTACTATTATATAAGCGTTAAACAACACTCTTATATAACTCATAATAATAGTCCTAATAATTATTTTAAGGTCCTAATAATGTTACTATAGTTAAAAAGTGAATTTACGATAAAATACTTTCGTTTAGATCACTAAGGCTAAAAAGTATTTTAACGTAAATTCACTTTTTACGATTCCCGGTGTCGTGCGGGTTTAGCCATAAAACTTCGACGGGTCATAACTTTTTTGTTATAACTCGGATTTTAGCGTTCTTTATATGTACAAAACCCTTGTGACATATACTATAACGGTCAAGATTATTTATTCTAAATTATCTTATATCAAAAATGTCGTTTTTGATGCTCATTGTCTCTAAATTGACTAACCCGAATCTGCGGGTGCTACAGTGCATCTCCTCGTCATCCGATCCTGAAGACTAGATCTAATAAGTTCCATATTCCTCATCATTTCCATTAGCAACTAATGAAAAGTTCTTTGTCTATGAACAAATTTCTTCAAGCCTCTCTACGTAATAAGCTTCATCTTTGACTCTCTCCTTTTTCTCTTCTTTCTTCCTTAGCATGCAATCCTTTGCCAAATGATTCGACCCATTGCAATAGTTAAATTAATAACCTGAGTCTTTTTTCAGTTTCAACTCCTTCTTCTTCTCATATGAATCCTTAACATATTTCTTTTCTACTTTAAATCATCCTTCACACTTTTTCTAGATGACATGTTTCCTTTAACCTCATCGATATTCTTGAATTTTGGATTAAAAGGCTTCTTAAAGAATTTCTTCACTTTGTTATTCGAGTAGTATGCGACAGCTTCATCATCGGAGTGAAACAAGAAACCTTCTTCCCCATTTTTTGGATTCTTCATCAGATTCAAATTCAGATTCCTTTGCAACAACTTTCGAAACCAATGCCAATGGTCCTCACAGACTCAATTTACTTTCTTCTGTAATATCATTAATCTCACTTTCATGTGCTTTCAAGACATTCTACATTTTGAAAGAGAGTAACCATCAAAGCTTTTTTTGTGTCTTGATCATCAAACTGATATTTCTCCAACCCTTACTTAAACCCATGAGAAATGAGAGATTGAACTCTACTGATGAACGTGTCACTCCAAGGCGTGAAAACTTGAAGATCAATTCATTCAATCGAGCATAGTATGATTCGAATGATTTTGTTTCCTTCTGCTTGAATTCTCCCAACTCTAGAAAGCATTTTTTTTGACTAAACTCTTCTTCGTCTTCTCATTTCCATAATATTTCTCCTTTATTTTATCCCAAATTTGCTTTGCAGTTTTACATCCTCGAATATAATTGTAAACTACTGGTGGAAGAGCACCATGTAATTCACGCATACATTTCTTATCATTTTCCTTCATCCTAGATCCTCTTGTGATCATGTCATCAAAACTTGCAAATGTACCAACATTGAATAACATCGCCTGATGAAATTCTCCACTTTTGATGGATCTCATCAGATCTTCATCAATCCCATTTAGATAATCCTCCATCCTGTCAGTCCATTGCTCATAATATTACGTAAATCAACATTGGAATCTTTGTTGATGATCCGAGCAAGTGAGAGAAATTAGACATCGTGTTTATACTAAAATTTGCCATTGTTGTATGTATTTAGAAGAAAGAGAATTTTTTATTCAAAACAAAGTCTAAGAAAGAAACCAATCAGAGATTGACCAGAAATCAATTGATCTAACACACAGAGTGCAAAATCAGTTCAATACAACCAATTGACACCAATTTCCTAATTCAATTTGCGGAAGATTTTGAATCAGAAAGAGCGATTAAAAAAATGAAAAATTAAGAGAAAACTTCAATCGATTGAGCGAATCCTGCTCTGATACCAATTGATGTGAGTTTGAGATTGATTAAGAATACAATTGAATCAATAAAAGCTGTAAATGGACACGAGATCTAAATAAGATCTGTTTGGCTCAAATAAAGCTTGAAGAGTACAACAGAGCAATTTGAGTACAAATGATAATGACATTATAATCGTTACCCTACTCTATGTACTTACCCTGTTTATAGGGTGCAACAGACTCACAAAAAGTTACAAGGACTAAACATTCTGTATCAAAACTAATGTACCTTATAAAATAGATAGAGTGTCGAAACTAGACAACTTTTGACACTTTACAGGCGCAAACTACTTTCGACTTCTCACTACTCACATTCGACCAAACAGGGTCCCCACTTAAAGGTAGCATTATTTTTTGTCAAGTGGCTCAAAGGCACAACAATATTGGAGAAATCTTGAAAACTTCCCAAAAATACAAACCAAAAATTTCATTTTAAATCATTTAAGAAAACCGTAATTCATCAAACATCATAATAATAAAATCATAAGTCACGTATCTTAAAACATCGTATAAAAAATACAGTATCAAAACACGTGTCAGAATATCAGAGTCTAAACATCCCAAGCTAAAAGCTGTGGTGAGTGCCATGAAGTCATCCCGAGCTCTTCCCCTGGTTAGTGGAAGTACTTGAAACCAAAACTGAAAACTGTAAGCACAAAGCTTAGTGAGTCTCTCCAAGCTACCACATAACATACACATAAGCACATATCAACATACATTAGGCCTAGATCGCTACCTCAGGCCCTGCCCGACATCGAAAGAATCCGTCATCAGGCCCCGCCGGGCATCAAGCCCCACTTGGTATACAAATCTATTTCTACTAGGCCCTGCCTATCTTGGGGCCCTGCCCGCTATACATATACAAACAATAATATATAATCATGCTAGTACATAACAGACAAACACAGCACCCTAAATGCTAGTCTCAAGGCCCCGCCTATTGTCACACCCCCAAACCTGAACGGCGGCATCGTTCGGGGGCGGAGGACATCATATTCAGTATCATAACAGTTCATAGAAAGGAAAGTACACACCACCATAATATAAATATGTTTGAAAAGTTTACATGATTGTAGGTGTTACATGTTTGCAAAAGAAATCAAATATAAAATGGTGATCCAAAATATGTTACTAACGCCAATGCGTTAGTCTTCAGAAGTAGTTGCTACCTGGCTAGCGGTTTCCTGTGAATACAAGTTATTTCAAAGAAAAAGTGTCAACATTTAAGTTGGTGAGTTCATAAGTAGTGTTTTGAGAAGATGTATGCCATTCGAAAGTGTTTGCATGTTTTCCAGAAAAACCCTTATTTTCTTATAAAAGTATGCAATGCATATGAATGTTCGTGATGTAAATTGCAACTAATTGTACCGAGAAAATCCCTTATTTTCCTATTAGTTGTTTGGTTTGTATACAGGAAAAACCCTTATTTCCCTGACATAACTGGCAGTCTCTAAGACCGAAAATCGCAAGCAAGCGACGTGCTTGTAAGTTGTGTCATAGTTTTACATAGTAAAGCTATACGAAGATCGCACTTTTTAGATGAAGAATAGTTTTAATGACTACTCGTTCATAAAAGCATAATACCATAATAATTGTATATCCGATGAGTTTTATAACCATACTAAACATAATATGCCTGTAGCGACGTTCTTCAGGCGTCGTAGCGTTATGACAACTGTCACCCCATAAGACGGACTGTAGCTAACAGTCAGGGCGCGGGATCATGACTTCCCGTATAGATCTATACACATTTGACACGTTCTCCGAACGGGAGACTCTGGTTATAGACAGGACTTGCAGCATTATTTTCTAATAAAGAAAGTAACGTTTGAAGATATACACGACTCATGGATTCTCAACTAAGTCCGTAGTAAGGTAGTAGTTTGTATGCAAAGTTTAACCTCTTTCACAATGTTTGACAAAGCATAATCATAAATTCTTTGAATGCATGAAATGACTTAGTAAAGAATGTTACCCTTGATATGATGTGTTTGTATGTAACCGTATAAATAAAACATATTTCTATTTATAAACATATTATACCCCAAAGAGGGTAAAGCTGTGTTGTGAGGGGTTTTGTATCATAATAACTTCACAAGATAGTTAAAACAACAGTATGAAAAGTGTATCAAAAGGTTAATGTTTCACACGAATTTAGTCATGTGTTAACTTGTATTCCTCCCCAAAAAGAGTATAAAACATTTAAAATGTATTTAAAGAGTGTTCAAAGGGGATATGAACTCACTTGATAGTTTGAAGATTGTGAGGTGGAAAACTGAGCAGAGTTTCGTCTCGGGAAACTGATTTTTCTTGGGATCCTCGGGAATCTCGGGAGTAGAATCGGCCTTCGGGACTTGAGCCAAAAAGACCAGAGCTTCGGGTTTGAACGGACACGGAAAACGAGGAAATGCTGAGAGAGAGAGAAGGGAAATGAACCCTTTCTTTGGAAACCCTCGCATTCTATTTATAGGAAGGCAAGTCTGCCTCGGTACGCGGGGCGTACGCTCGTACGCGCTGCGTACGCGTACGTCATGCATGACCGAAGCCTCGACTGCCTCGGTTCGGATGGGACGGGTTCTTGGGTTATCGGGTCGGATGGGACGGGTTGCTGGGGAGGTGGGTCGGATGGGACGCCGGGTCGGATGGGACGTCGGATCGGACGGGTCGGACGGGTCGGTTTCCTCGGATATGGCGACGTGGACGATCCGAGGCCAATCCTCTCGGTTACGCGGGGCGTACAGGAGTACGCAGCGCGTACTTCGGAGAAGGACGCTGACTCCTCTTCGGATAATATCCGAATTTTGAATTAAATAATTAATTAATTTATTTAATAAACTTCAAAAATCCATATCTTCTTCATACGAACTCCGTTTTCGATGGTCTTTATATCCACGCGTAGGTGAGACTACGATCTACAACTTTCGTTTAGACTCCGTTGGCAAATTCCAAAATTATTTTTATTATTTATTTTATAACTAATCGTTTTTAAGGAATTTCTTTGAAAAATCATAACTTCCTCATGCGAAGTCAGATTTGGACGTTCTTTTTGTGTACGCTCACGGTTTAATGTTATCTATGACTTTCATTTAGATACCTAAGGCTAAATGTTATCGTATTGAAACTTTGCGTTTTTCGTTTGATCGGTGTTGTCGGTTTTGACAGAAATCTTAGAATGGTCATAGCTTCTTCGCCATAACTCAGATTTTAGTGTTTCTTTATTTATTTGGAACCTTTAAGACGATATCTACTACATAGCGTACTCCAAATCAGAGCTTTTGAACAATTCATTTATCGATGATATTCCCATTACATTCAAAAGGGGTTACAAGACTCGGTTTATAATGCCCGGGATAACGGGTTGTTACATCATCCCCCCGTTAAACGGAATTTCGTCCCGAAATTTAATACAAGGTAAGAGTTTTAGGGGCTGAGGAAGAGATGCGGATACTTCTGTAGCATTTGGTCTTCCCGTTCCCATGTGAATTCGGGTCCTCTCTTAGCATTCCATCGAACTTTTACTATTGGAATGCGACTCTGTTTGGTCCTTTTAACTTCTCTATCCATGATCTCGACGGGTTCTTCCACAAAGTTGAGATTTTCGTTTAACGCGATTTCATCGAGTGGGATTACAAGTGTTTCGTCGGACAAACACTTTTTCAGGTTCGACACGTGGAATACTAGATGTACTTTGTTAAGCTCGATTGGAAGTTGGAGTTTGTAGGCCACTGGACCAACTCTCGAAATGATTTCGAAGGGTCCAATGTACCTGGGGTTTAGCTTTCCACGCTTCCCAAAGCGTATCATGCCTTTCCAGGGTGAGACCTTCAGTAGCACACGGTCGCCAATCTGGAATTCCAAGGGTTTACGTCTCCTGTCGGCATAGCTCTTTTGTCTATCCCTTGAGGACTTCAGTCGTTCTCGTATTTGCACGATCTTTTCGGTAGTCTCTCTGATGATCTCTGGGCCAGTAAGGGTGCTCTTAGTGACTAGACCTTTTGCCAATTGGGTGTCGCCCACTTCCGTCCAGCACAGGGGTGATCTGCACTTACGGCCGTAAAGGGCTTCGAACGGAGCGGTCTTGATACTAGTATGATAACTATTGTTATAAGAGAACTCGACCAAAGGCAAGTGAATATCCCATGCCTTGCCAAAGTCGATTACACATGCTCGCAACATGTCTTCCAAGGTTTGGATCGTCCTCTCACTCTGTCCGTCAGTTTGAGGGTGGTATGCTGTACTCATGTCCAACCTTGTTCCCATGGATTTTTGCAGTGATTGCCAAAATCTGGAAGTGAACCTGCTGTCTCTATCTGAGATGATGGACATTGGTACTCCATGAAGTCGTACGATCTCCCGGATGTAGGTTCTTGATAGTTTTTCCATCCTATCGGTTTCCTTGATAGGTAAGAAATGGGCTGATTTGGTTAATCTGTCGACGATTACCCAAATAGTATCTTGGCCACTCTGAGTTTTGGGCAGTTTGGTTATGAAGTCCATGGAAATCTGCTCCCATTTCCACTCTGGTATATTAGGTTGTTGGAGTAGGCCTGAGGGTTTTTGGTGTTCTATTTTTATTTTGGCGCAAGTTAAACACTTGCCCACGTACGTAGCGATCTCCGCTTTCATGTTTGGCCACCAGTAGAGTTGCTTGAGATCTAGATACATTTTGTCTGACCCTGGGTGTACGGAGTATGGGGTCCTGTGTGCCTCGCTCATAACTACCTCTCTGAATCCCCCAAACTTTGGTGTCCAGATCCGGTTCATGAGGTAGCGTGCTCCGTCACTCTTGATTTCTAAGTTCTTGTCCATTCCTCTAAGGGCCTCACCTGCCACGTTTTCGGGTTTCAAGGCCTCTAATTGAGCTTCCTTGACTTGCGTTGATAGGTGCGAATGGATCGACATAGCTAATGACTTCACTCCCCGGCCTGAGTACTCCTTTCGACTAAGGGCATCGGCTACGACGTTTGCCTTTCCCGGATGATAGCGAATATCGCATTCGTAATCACTGAGTAGCTCGACCCATCGCCGTTGTCTCATGTTGAGCTCCTTCTGATCGAAAATGTGTTGTAAGCTCTTGTGGTCGGTAAAGATAGTGCTCTTCGTCCCATACAAGTAATGTCTCCAGATCTTCAGGGCAAACACTACTGCTCCTAGCTCAAGATCGTGGGTCGTGTAGTTAACCTCATGTGTTTTCAACTGTCTCGAGGCGTAGGCGATGACCTTACCTCGCTGCATCAGAACACATCCGAGTCCTTGGTTTGATGCATCGCAATAAACTACGAAGTCTTCTATTCCTTCAGGAAGGGATAGTATTGGTGCGGTGCACAAGGCTCGTTTGAGCGTTTGGAACGCTCTTTCTTGTTTCTCTTCCCAGTCAAAGGCCACACCCTTCTGGGTTAGGGTTGTAAGAGGCTTCGCTATTCGTGAGAAGTTCTGAATGAACCTGCGGTAGTAGCCAGCGAGACCTAGAAATTGGCGAATTTTTGTAGGAGTCTTCGGTGCTGACCAGTTCTCAATGGCCTTAATTTTGGATGGGTCCACGTGGATTCCCTCTTCGCTTACCACGTGTCCTAAGAATTCGACTCTTCGGATCCAAAATTCACATTTCGAGAACTTCGCATAAAGTTTCTCTTTTCGTAATATCCCTAGAACTTGTCGCAGATGATCGCCATGCTCTTTCTTACTTCGGGAGTAGATCAGGATGTCGTCAATGAAAACGATGACGAACTGATCCAAGTAAGGTCGGCATACTCTATTCATCAGATCCATGAAGACTGCGGGCGCATTGGTCAATCCGAATGGCATCACCACGAACTCGTAATGTCCGTAACGAGTTCGGAAGGCGGTCTTCGGCACATCCTCCTCTAGCACTCGTAACTGGTGATACCCGGACCTCAGATCAATCTTAGAAAAATAGTTCGCCCCTTGCAGTTGGTCGAATAGATCATCTATGCGCGGTAGAGGATAACGATTCTTGACCGTCAGTTTGTTGAGTTCTCTGTAGTCGATGCACATTCTGAACGATCCATCTTTCTTTTTCACAAACAACACGGGTGCTCCCCATGGTGAGAAGCTCGGTCTGATGAATCCTTTTCCCAGTAGTTCGTTCAGTTGACTGGATAGCTCCTGCATCTCTGCCGGGGCTAATCGATAGGGTGCTTTGGCTACTGGGGTAGCTCCGGGAATCAGATCGATTCTGAATTCGACTTGTCTTACGGGTGGTATCCCTGGAAGGTCCTCGGGAAACACATCGGGAAAATCGCATACGTCGGGCACATCCTTGATGTCCCGGACTTCGCGTTTCACGTCTACAACATGTGCAAGAAATGCGTGACACTCCTTTCGTAAGTGTTTCTGAGCTTGGATACTTGAGATGATTCTAAGAGTGGTACTAGGTTTGTCGCCCAAGACGAGGAAAGTTTCGCCGGTTGGCAGATTAAGGCGAACGGCCTTATCGTAACATAGAATGTCCGCACGATGTGAACTCAGCCAATCCATGCCAATGATGACATCGAAACACTTAATCGAGACTGGCATGAGGTTGATTTGAAAGGGATTATCGTTTAGAGTTAGGGTGCAGTTTAAGTATATCTCTTTAGTGCTTTCAGTTTTCCCGTTGGCCATTTCTACTATGAACGGTTCACTTAATGATTGTGGTAATGGTTTTAGCATGCTTTTAAAGTCGTGACTCACAAAACTCCTTTCCGCTCCACTATCAAACAAAATGCATGCATACGAGTTATCGAGAAGAAACGTACCCGTAACAACAGTAGGGTCCGCAATGGCTTCATCTTGTCCCATTGCGAAAACTCGGCCTCTCCCGCCGATATTCCTGTTGTTTGCCTTCGGGCAGTCCTTGCGGTAGTGCCCTGTGCTCCCGCACTCAAAGCAAGCGCGGCTTACTCCGGTATTAGTAGTGGGGGCGGATTGTTGGGTTGGCTCTTTGCAATAGCGGGCTGTATGACCCTTCTTATTGCACCTGGTGCATTGAAGGCCATGACAGAGACCGTGATGGTGGAAGTTGCACTGGTTACATTTCGGTAGCTTTCCATTGTATGAACTTGTGGGGGCAGAGTTGGTAGGAACAGTAATGGCGTGGGTCGCTATCACTTGTTGTTTCTTGGGGTTCTCCTGGAGGATTTGTCCCCTCCTCTTGTTCCAAGGCCTACTCTGTCCCTGAGCCTCCTTAGGTGGATTTGCGGCTGTTGTGATGGTACTCTGTTTCGCTCCGTGATCGATGAGTCGTTGCGCCAGGCGTTTAGCGCTGTTGTAGGTGATAGGGTTGGAGGCTAGGACATGCCCTTGAATCTGGGGTGACAACCCCCAAATGTACCTTTCGACCTTCTTTGATTCTGGGTTGACCATGGTAGGGCACAAAGCAGCGAGATCGTTGAACCTAGCGGTGTAAGCGACTAGGTCAGACCCGACCATTTTCAAATTCCAGAGTTCTTGCTCAAGCTTTTGCACTTCACCCCTTGGGCAGTATTCTTCCAGTAGTAGTACCTTCAGTTCTTCCCAACTCATGGCGTTAGCGACAGTGAGTGTCACTGAGTTCACATGGCTTTTCCACCAAGTGAGGGCTCGATCTATGAAGGTGCAAGCAGCGAACTTAACCTTGCTTGTTTCTTGGCACGAGCAGATCTCGAAGACCGTTTCGGTCTTTTCGAACCATTGCATTAGTGCAATGACTCCTCCTGTTCCATTAAAAGTTTTTGGTTTAGCGTTAGAGAACTCCTTGTAAGTACATTCTCTTCCTTGGCCATGACCAGTGCCATGATTTGGATGATTCGTGCTGCTTCCCGCCCCTCCATTCCCTTGGGAGTTTATTTGCGAGAGGGCTGCGGTTACCGCTGCTGTGATAGCAGCCTGAACCATGGCCGGATCATAAGCTGGTGGTGGAGGTGGTGGTGGTGCCGTGCCCGGCCTGGGCCTTAAGTTTGGACGAGGAGGCATCTTGCTGCCAAAAGAAAAATATGGAAGAAAATTATAAGTTTTGGCAGTTCAAAGTTGAATGATATTGAGTTAACTGCCTTAAATAGATTAAGAATTTGGTTTGATCAACAATGGGTTTTGAGCTTGATTTATTAATAACGTTTGAATGGATGCACTTATGAGTTGAACGGAATACACATATTGAAAATCAGAGAAGGGGGGGGGGTATGCCCCATATATATAAAACATATAGTCATGTTACATCCGAGTTTAGACAAAACTTTTTGACCTTTCTAAAGGTCTCCGATTACAGAAAGTTTCAACGAAAAGGAAATTCTTATCCGAAGTCCTAATTTATAACAAAATTTGAAATCCTGGCAGGCACTACTTGCGACGTAGGTTGCGCTTGGAGCTTGACTCCGCATCTGATTGCTTCGATTCCATTAGGCGTCGATCAAAAGCGGCCTGTTGCTCCCTTAACTCGGCTAGGGCTGCAATTACCTGTGCCTGAAATGCCTCAGACTGGAGTTGGACATTATCTTGTATCTTGTCCAGTCTACGGATATCGGAAGTGTGAACCTGCACTTCCACGTTGATATCCCGGAGTCGGCTTGCTTGTACTCCGGACTGATAGGACTGATTGGCTAACTTACCAACCATTACCGGGAGTGCTCGATCAGCCGAACTGCCACCGCGGACATCGTAGAAGTCCCGACACATGCCGTAGGGAGGGCGTATGCCTTGTTGTTGGCTCCAATGATGTAGGTGACTTCCCCAGACGGGAGTGGGTCCTTGGAAGTTCCTCACATGGACAGGAGGTTGAACGGGTGGTGGATCGATCACTTCAGGTTCTGAGTCAGTACCGGAGTCATCACCCAATTCTATGGGTTCCTCATCCTCTTCTGGATCATCTTCGATCCATCCTCCGTTGCCTTGGTTGGGAAAGTAGGGGTCATTGGGGTGGTGAAATCCAGCCATTTGACTGTACGAGAAATAGGGTCATAAGAATTGAATAAAGTCGGAACATGCACAACATGTAAGTTAGTTTAAATAGCAATTACTCCTATAGCATTTAAATTATTGTGTTTGATTCTAATAACGGTTTGGTAAGTTTTTAAAATTTGTTGTCCACTGCAGACACCCCTCGGCACACGTTAGTCGGCTCTCGGACAAATATAGTTGATCAGGCTATATCTTTCCCAGTTCCGATTACATGTCCCAAGGCGTACCTGTACTGCACAACTCATTAATAATACTTCTAATATGGTTCGATGTGGAACTGTTATTTATTACTAAATGAATGCATGCTTACTTACAAAAACTAAATAGATTAAATTTTCAAAAGCATGACTCTTCTCAGAGTGTTTTTGCCCAGTTGAGTTTATAGTTGTATATATATAAAAAAAAATGGTTTTGATATACTTAATTCACTATAAACGAAGCTCTGATACCAATCTGTCACACCCCCAAACCTGAACGGCGGAATCGTTCGGGGGCGGAGGACATCATATTCAGTATCATAACAGTTCATAGAAAGGAAAGTACACACCACCATAATATAAATATGTTTGAAAAGTTTACATGATTGTAGGTGTTACATGTTTGCAAAAGAAATCAAATATAAAATGGTGATCCAAAATATGTTACTAACGCCAATGCGTTAGTCTTCAGAAGTAGTTGCTACCTGGCTAGCGGTTTCCTGTGAATACAAGTTATTTCAAAGAAAAAGTGTCAACATTTAAGTTGGTGAGTTCATAAGTAGTGTTTTGAGAAGATGTATGCCATTCGAAAGTGTTTGCATGTTTTCCAGAAAAACCCTTATTTTCTTATAAAAGTATGCAATGCATATGAATGTTCGTGATGTAAATTGCAACTAATTGTACCGAGAAAATCCCTTATTTTCCTATTAGTTGTTTGGTTTGTATACAGGAAAAACCCTTATTTCCCTGACATAACTGGCAGTCTCTAAGACCGAAAATCGCAAGCAAGCGACGTGCTTGTAAGTTGTGTCATAGTTTTACATAGTAAAGCTATACGAAGATCGCACTTTTTAGATGAAGAATAGTTTTAATGACTACTCGTTCATAAAAGCATAATACCATAATAATTGTATATCCGATGAGTTTTATAACCATACTAAACATAATATGCCTGTAGCGACGTTCTTCAGGCGTCGTAGCGTTATGACAACTGTCACCCCATAAGACGGACTGTAGCTAACAGTCAGGGCGCGGGATCATGACTTCCCGTATAGATCTATACACATTTGACACGTTCTCCGAACGGGAGACTCTGGTTATAGACAGGACTTGCAGCATTATTTTCTAATAAAGAAAGTAACGTTTGAAGATATACACGACTCATGGATTCTCAACTAAGTCCGTAGTAAGGTAGTAGTTTGTATGCAAAGTTTAACCTCTTTCACAATGTTTGACAAAGCATAATCATAAATTCTTTGAATGCATGAAATGACTTAGTAAAGAATGTTACCCTTGATATGATGTGTTTGTATGTAACCGTATAAATAAAACATATTTCTATTTATAAACATATTATACCCCAAAGAGGGTAAAGCTGTGTTGTGAGGGGTTTTGTATCATAATAACTTCACAAGATAGTTAAAACAACAGTATGAAAAGTGTATCAAAAGGTTAATGTTTCACACGAATTTAGTCATGTGTTAACTTGTATTCCTCCCCAAAAAGAGTATAAAACATTTAAAATGTATTTAAAGAGTGTTCAAAGGGGATATGAACTCACTTGATAGTTTGAAGATTGTGAGGTGGAAAACTGAGCAGAGTTTCGTCTCGGGAAACTGATTTTTCTTGGGATCCTCGGGAATCTCGGGAGTAGAATCGGCCTTCGGGACTTGAGCCAAAAAGACCAGAGCTTCGGGTTTGAACGGACACGGAAAACGAGGAAATGCTGAGAGAGAGAGAAGGGAAATGAACCCTTTCTTTGGAAACCCTCGCATTCTATTTATAGGAAGGCAAGTCTGCCTCGGTACGCGGGGTGTACGCTCGTACGCGCTGCGTACGCGTACGTCATGCATGACCGAAGCCTCGACTGCCTCGGTTCGGATGGGACGGGTTCTTGGGTTATCGGGTCGGATGGGACGGGTTGCTGGGGAGGTGGGTCGGATGGGACGCCGGGTCGGATGGGACGTCGGATCGGACGGGTCGGACGGGTCGGTTTCCTCGGATATGGCGACGTGGACGATCCGAGGCCAATCCTCTCGGTTACGCGGGGCGTACAGGAGTACGCAGCGCGTACTTCGGAGAAGGACGCTGACTCCTCTTCGGATAATATCCGAATTTTGAATTAAATAATTAATTAATTTATTTAATAAACTTCAAAAATCCATATCTTCTTCATACGAACTCCGTTTTCGATGGTCTTTATATCCACGCGTAGGTGAGACTACGATCTACAACTTTCGTTTAGACTCCGTTGGCAAATTCCAAAATTATTTTTATTATTTATTTTATAACTAATCGTTTTTAAGGAATTTCTTTGAAAAATCATAACTTCCTCATGCGAAGTCAGATTTGGACGTTCTTTTTGTGTACGCTCACGGTTTAATGTTATCTATGACTTTCATTTAGATACCTAAGGCTAAATGTTATCGTATTGAAACTTTGCGTTTTTCGTTTGATCGGTGTTGTCGGTTTTGACAGAAATCTTAGAATGGTCATAGCTTCTTCGCCATAACTCAGATTTTAGTGTTTCTTTATTTATTTGGAACCTTTAAGACGATATCTACTACATAGCGTACTCCAAATCAGAGCTTTTGAACAATTCATTTATCGATGATATTCCCATTACATTCAAAAGGGGTTACAAGACTCGGTTTATAATGCCCGGGATAATGGGTTGTTACACCTATCTTGGGCCCCGCCCCTACTCTACTAATAATGAGATATGGAACCTCGTCCACACTCAGCTAGTGATGAGATACGGGCCCCTACCCACACTCACCTCCCTACCAGGCACATACAAGTATCACAAAGACAACAAGTATAAGTAAACATGCATTCCTCCCCCAGGTACCGCCCGACATCGAACCGTAGTTCGGAAACATACGTAATAACCTTCCTCGGGCCTCACCCAACATCAGACCGAAATCCAGAAACATATAAACTACATCAGGCTAACCCCAACATCGGATCTAAATCTGATATACATTAACATACATAAACGGGCCGACATTGGTTCCTTCGACCTGTTCCTACTAGAGAAAACTCACCTCACAAGTTGACTGCAGAATCCCGCGAAAGAACCTCTCGCTGCAAGCTGGCAGATCCCCAAACTGCTGATCACTCGACTCCCCGAGCTATCATTACCAAAATAATACTTCGTCAAGAACTGATAATCCCTTTTAGGGTAAAATAACCATTTTACCCCTGGTCAAATTCAAAGTCAACGCTTGGTCAAATCAAAGTCAACACCCCGAGTTGACTCAACTCACCGAGTTCTACAAATCAGAATCCTGAAATCGTGATCAAACTCATCGAGTCACCCCCCTAACTCGCCAAGTTCCCTGGCTACTCATAGTCGCAATTTGGCGAATCAACTCGTCGAGTCCTTTCGCTGACTTGTCGAGTTCTACCTTAAACTGGATCGGGACATCACGACCCAACTCATCGAGTTCCTCTATGGACTCAATGAGTCCCATAGTCTGTTTGGGCCATCTTAACAGATTAAGCCTCTACTCTCCAGATCAAAGCTCCATACTCCTACATACTGAAAGAGCCTTCTTAAGGGTAAAGTTTCTAACTTTACCCAGTACTTGTCCTTCTTAATGGGTTTAGCTAAAACCCTAGTTCTTTGGGACATAGATCTTTGTCCAAAAAGCCATAATACTCTAAACTAAAGCATACCAACATAGATCTAGGCCTTAAACATCATTTGAACACGTAAAGTCTCAGGCTTTCCTTCCATGCATGGCCTTTTGGGGCTTAAAAGGCCATAACAACACCTTAAAGATAAGCCACTTGGGACGTCCATTTCCCAAGGGCTAAGCTTCTTGGACCAAAAACCCTCATAAAGTGAAATAAGGAGATCTAAGAGACAACTAGACAAGTTAGATGCTTCATTACCAGAAAAGGATGAGGATGGGGTGTTGCTTATGGATCTACAATCTTCTCTTGGAATCCTCTAGCTTCTTCTTCTTCTTCTACAAGCTTCAAATCACACATGGTTCACTAAAAAATGGCTCACAAGCATTAGGGTTTGGACACTGGAGGCTGGAAATGAGGCCATAAGGTGGGGATTAAGATGCTTAAATAGGATACAAAACCCGGAATCTAGGGTTTTCCAAACCCAGACCAACTCGTCGATTTGGTCCTCCCCAATTCATCGAGTTGGTTTCTCAACCCACGTCCCAAAAGCTTAATTCTACTGGTCGAGTTGTCCCCCTATGACTCGACGAGTACACCTTCAATTTGCATAATATCTTTCTTGAATTAACATTCTGGTTTCTAGGTGTTACAATTATCCCCCACTTAAACTGGACTTCGTCCTCGATGTCCGCTACAATCACCTACCCTACAAAAATCTTACGCGACACACACACACAACTCTTCTCCTACCTCTCCTAGACAACTGGTGTTTCTCACCGCCACCGACACTCACCATCCTTGAAGTACTACTATCATCCTGTGCAATCAATGGCCTTCCCAAGGCAACTGATCCCAACCATCGAAACCTTCGAAGCCTGATGAAAGATCATCCTTACTGTCATATGGAGAACTACTTCTGTCTTTCCGAGATTAGAAATCTATAATTGTCTGTCTCCCTGGTGGACCGCCTATGCTCCAAAAACTACCATGCCAAAACCTCATCAAATAAATATTCAACGATAAAACTTCTCACCCTGATTATCTCGATGCTACTATCAAAAACATAATCCCTGTCCATAACCAGCTGTAGAATACTTATACTTGACAGGAGGCTCAGATAATCCTTCGAGTAGGAGATCCATCCTTGAAACGTTTAGACTCAGATGAGAGCTGTGCAACAAGGTCAAATCAATTACTTTGAGATTATCAAATCCAACTGTATGTGTCTTCGCTCTTCTGATCCGCAAGCTACTCCACACACTAGAACCCTCATAATCACTACTTCTATCTGAACACTACGCTGCGTCTTGCCTACCTTCCAAAGAAACCAGGACCTCCCAGATCAAAACTTATCTATCCACTATCTGGAATACCGGATTCCACCCGATTACTGAACCAATGACCACCCTCTCATTCGCTCCTAGCGACTTTTGAAGAAAACTTCGACTATCGAAACTGCTCTATTCATCTTGCCACTCGTGGCTCTATAAACCATAGAATCTTCGATCATATATCTCGAACCCATGGTCTCTTCCAGGTCCCACCTACCTTGACATGATCGCACGGGCCTCGCCCATGGGTCTCACCCAAATTGTACTACTAAGTGGCCTTGCCCCCATGTCTTACCTATCTAGGGCTACGCGATACAACTCTCTCGAATTCTATCTACCTATCATTTCCAGATTCTGATCACACTAACTAGGAGATATGGGCCTCACCCAAACTCCACTGACGAGGAGATACGAGCCCCCGCCCACACTCCACTAATTAGCTGGTAATGAATGTTGCGGCTAACCCAAATCTTACAACACTCTTCATGCTATCTGACTGCTAGTGAATGCTACAACTATCCCACAGTCTAATAACACTTTCCACTTCGATTATGCATACAACCTAACATCCTGGCTGAATTCACATTCTAATGGAAATTTCCTCAACCTGATCCCCAAAGCCAACTATTTAAATCCAAAAGATACGTACCCCACGTTGAGATGTTTCCCAAACTCCCAACTCACCTACTCCTCATCCCAATTAGCCCTTTGGGCTTTCTACCTTCCTGATGAGAATGCAAACTCGTCCTCAATCCATACTTCCCTCTGTTCCTGAACCCTTAGAGAACTCTCCCCCACTTTAGTTCAACTAACGTCTTACAGCACACCCGGCTGGAAAGATCCCCAATCCTTCGTATCTCCAGTGATCAATCCTGCTGGAAACCAATACTTACCATTGTTAGTGTTCTCAAAACTAACTGACACTAAAGCAGTAAGACCCTTGAAGACTGTCAGAACACTTCCCTGGTTCTAATCACACTTGGTACAACTATCGCATTATGAGAATCCATTTTATATGGAGATGTCCCCACACTACTACCCTAATATCCATGGTATGCAGATGGCATATAATCTAAACATAAATAGGAATTATAATCCCAAGGTACAACTACTCATATGGATGCGAGAAAATAGAAATAAAATCATACATAAAGTTGAAAGAAAAGAAAAAGTTACACACTTGCAACATCGGAAGCTGCTCCCTGCTCTTCGCCACAGGCGCCTGTGCCTGGCCTTGACGGCCGTCGGTGATCCTCAATGTGGCATGTCCAGGTGCTATCAAATGTCCCACTATAGCCAAACTTGGACATTGGGCCTTCTTGTGGCCCTGCTGGCTGCAATGGAAATAGATCAGGTCTGATCCATGGGTGGTTGTAGCAGTACAATCCCTGCTATAATGACTGATCCAGCTGCACTTTAAGCAACCAGAATCACCACCACTACCACTCCTACACGCATCATCGTGTGCCCTACCGCACTTGCCACAATGGCTACGGTCCTGGTGACTTCTCGATCTTGAATCTGATGTCTTGGGCCTCTTGCCCGATCTTGCGGATGTCCGAACCTCGTCCAGCTTCCTTTTCATGTCCGCCTCTAAGTCGATCTCCCTCTTTTTAGCTCAAGCGATCATATCCTCGAGCGTATAGCTGGACTGGCTCACGAACTATCTAATGTCGCTCCGTAGCATCTCATGGTACCAAGCCATCTTCATCTCCTAGTCCGCCACATACTGTGGAGAAAGAAGGGCTCTCTTTCTGGATTTGGCGGTGGTCTCTGCCACCATCTCTGTAGTCTGCTGGAGCTCCTAGAACTCCCGTGCTAACTGTTTCACCTCAATAACTGGTGCAAAATTGGCCGTGAACTTGGTCGATAAGTCACTCAATAACAACGCGTCTAACGCGAAATCATCTCCCGTAGCATGTCCAACTTCTTCCCACCAATTACGTGCTCTGTCCTTCAGAATACAGGAGGCGAGTTAGACCTTGTCCCCCTCGAGACATCGGCTAGAACTGAAGGCGTTGGCGACATCTACCAACCATCGACTGCTAGCAATGGGATCCTTAGCCCCATGATAGTCTGGAGCTCCACAGGCTCTGAACTCCCTGAACGTCAATGTGTGCGCCCCCATCATGGCCACCATATCGATGCGGAACACACCCAATCTCTCGTATAAAATCTCCATAATGCCCTCCTTGACCGTACCAAAGATCATAGGAGTCTGGTCTAAAATACTACGCGTAATCTCAGCTGAAACAAACTCTCTCATCTGCTCATCGAGCTGCCAAGCTCCAGATCCTGAGGCTGATCCCTCACCGGCACCTGAACTGCCCACTGGTCTACCACTTAGTGTTACCATGCTACAACATATCATAACAACCATCAGAGTACTCATCACTATCAAGGGATCACACACACACACACACTACAGGTTTCCTAGCTTTATCTCAGCCCACCTTGGCTCGAGTGTGGATCTTCTGCTTTTAGTAGTACATGCCCATACTACCCTCCACATGTATCTGTACTCTCCTCAAGGTTGCATTGACTCCACCAAGTCCCTTCAACTACTACTACTCCCAACACTAAAATCATCCTACGCATTCCCTAGGGTAATCACCATCCCTCTATCCGCCATCATTTGCATAAGAAGTCTCTGCTATCTCCCCATAACTAGCTCGCGAATACCATTACATATCACTAAGACTAGATAATTTTTCGAATGAGAGATCCTAGCCTACAACGATTGGACTCAAAGAAGAGTTTCGAAATAGAGATAGACCTAACCTTCTGAAATTATTTAGTCCTTGCAATATGTAACTTAACATATTCATTTACTAGTTAGTAAAAGATAACTAAGACTCCTAAAAGCACAAAGCAAGCAACATTCGAGCATCGAGTAAACATAATAATGCATATCCTAATCAGGCCATCATATTACTGACTAAACTGTACCAGCATGCAGTTCATAAGCTCATACACATATAATACGCACATAAGGCATCCTTCCTAGCTCTTTAGCCCTAATCTAGCATGCAGTTCTCATAAGCATATCATAACATAAACTTGTATGGGTAATTTGGAAGTACTTACTTGAGCTCGGCTGATTGCATGCACCATATCCTTTTCTCTTTTAACAAAATTCCTTTCTCTTTTCAACATTCTTTTTATAAAAATGATTTTCTTTTGAAAATTTCTATATCGATTCCTTAGTTTGAGTTCAGATACACCTGAGAATGTTCCTGAATACCTTAAACCAGGGCTCTGATACCAACTTGAAACATCCCAAAAATAAGGACCAAAAATATTGTTTTAAATCATTTAAGAAAACCATAATTCATCAAAAATCATAATAATAAAATCACAAGTCATGTTTCTTAAAACATCGTATCAATAATACTACATCAAATCACGTGTTAGAATATCAGAGTCTAAACATCCCAGGCTAAAAGTTGTGGTGTGTGCCATGCAGTCATCCCAAGCTCTTCCCCTGGTTAGTGGAGGTACCTGAAACCAAAACTGAAAACTGTAAGCATGAAGCTTAGTGAGTCTCCCCAAGCTACCACATATCATACACATAAGCACATATCAACATACATTGGGCCTAGCCCGCTACCTCGGTCCCCGCCCAACATCGGACGAATCTGACACTAGGCCCCGTCAGGCATCAAGCCTCGCTCAGTATACAGATCTGTTTCTACTAGGACCTGCCTGTCTTTGGGCCCCGACCTCTATTCACATACAAAGAATAACATATAATCATGCTAGTACTTAATAGACAAACACAACACGATAACTGCTAGTCTCAATTCCCCGCCTATCTTGGGCCCCACCCTTACTCTGCTAATAATGAGATATGGAACCCCGTCCACACTAAACCAGTGATGAGATATGGGCCCCCACCCACACTCACCTCCCTATCAGGCACATACAAGTATCAAAAATACAACAAGTATAACTAAACATGCATTCCTTCCACGGGTACCACCCGACATCTAACCATAGTTCAGAAACGTACGTAATAGCCTTCCTCGTGCCTCGCCCGACATCAGACCGAAATCCAGAAACATATAAACTACATTGGGCTAACCCCGACATTGGATCTAAATGTTGTATACACTAACATACATAAACAGGTTGACATTGGTGCCTACGACCCGTTCCTACTAGAGAAAACTCACCTCACAAGCTGACTGCAGAATCACGCGAATAAACCTCTCGCTGGTAGCTAGCAGATCCCCGAACTGCTGATCACTCGACTTCCCGAGCTAACATTACCAACATAATACTTAGTCAAGAAATGATAATCCTTATTAGGGTAAAATCACCATTTTACCCCTAGTTAAAGTCAAAGTCAACGCTTGGTCAAAGTCAAAGTCAACACCCCGAGTTGACTCAACTCGCCGAGTTGCTCCATCAATTCACCGAGTTCTATAAATCAGAATCCTGATATCGTGATCCAACTCATTGAGTCACCCCTTGACTTGCCGAGTTCCCTGGCTACTCATAGTCATGATTTGGCGAATCAACTTGTCGAGTTCCTTCACAGACTCGTTGAGTTCTACCTTAAACTGGATCGGGACATCACGACCCTACTCATCGAGTTACTCTACGGACTCGACGAGTCCTATAATCTGTTTGGGCCATCTTAACAAACTAAGCCTCTACTCTCCATACCAAAGCTCCATACTCCTTCTACATACTGAAAGAACCTTCTTAAGGGTAAAGTTTCAAACTTTACCCGGTTCTAGTCCTCCTTAATGGGTTTAGCTAAAACCCTAGTTCTTTGGGACATAGATCTTTGTCCAAAAAGCCATGATACTCCAAGCTAAAGCAAACCAACATAGATCTAGGCCTTAAACATCATTTCAACACATAAAGTCTCATGCTTTCCTTCCATTCATGGCCTTTTAGGGCTTAAAAGGCCATAACAACACCTTAAAGATTGCATGGGGCTTCCATGGTCATAAAGTTTGAACCTTTATGCCATGAAACCCCTTTTAGATCCCAGATGTGAAAGATAAGCCACTTGGGACGTCCATTTCCCAAGGGCTAAGCTTCTTGGACCAAAAACTCTCACAAAGTGTAATAAAGAGATCTAAGAGACTACTAGACAAGTTAGATGCTTCATTACCAGAAAAGGATGAGGATAGGATGTTGCTTCTGGATTTATAATCTTCTCTTGGAATGCTCTAGCTTCTTCTTCTTCTTCTTCTTCTACAAGCTTCAAATCACACAAGGTTCACTCAAAAATGGCTCACAAGCATTAGGGTTTCGTGGATTAGGGTTTAGACACCGGAGGCTGGAAATGAGGCCATAAAGTGGGGATTAAGATGCTTAAATAGGGTACAAAACCCTGAATCTAGGGTTTCCCGAACCCAGACTAACTCTTCGAGTTGTTTTCTCAACCCGCATCCCAAAAGCTTAATTCTACTCGTCGAGTTGTGCCCCTAGGACTCGACGAGTAGACCTTCAATTCGCACAATATCTTTGCTTAATTAGCCTTCTAGTTTCTAGGTGTTATAAATCCCAGATAAATGTCTTGTAATATCCTACAAGACCCAGGAAACTCCGAATGTCAGATGGGGTTCTCAGAACCTCCCATCGCATCACGGCCTCAATCTTGGCGGGGTCAACCAATATGCCTTCTGGTTGACGATCTGCCCCAAGAACCACACCTCTCGCAACCAAAAATTTTATTTGGAGAATTTGGCATACAACCTCTCCCTTCCCAGAGTCTCCAATACCTCCCGTAAATGATCCTCATGTTGCTCTTTGGTCTTGGAGTAGACCATAATATCATCAATAAACATGATCACTGACCGATCCAATATCGGTTTGCATACCTGGTTCTTGAGATCCATGAACGTTGCTGGCATGTTGGTGAGCCCAAATGGAATCACCATGAACTCGTAGTGGCCATAACAAATCATGAAGGCTGTCTTCTGCACATCATCGTCTCTAACCCTCATTTGATGGTAACCTGATCGCAAATCAATCTTGGAAAACCAAGATGCACCCTGAAGCTGGTCAAATAAGTTGTCGATCCTTAGGAATGGGTAACGATTCTTCATCATTAGCTTATTCAACTCCAGATAGTTAATATGCATCCTGTGCGAGCCGTCCTTCTTCTTCGCGAACATGATCGGTGCTCCCCAAGGTGAGCTCCTCGGCCGAGTAAATCATTTGTCTAGCAGCTCTTGAAGCTGCATAGACAACTCCTGCATCTCTGGCGGTAACAAACGATACGGTGCCTTGGCTATTGGGGCCGCACCAAGAACTAAATCAATCCAAAACTCGACCTAACTTTTGGGAGGCACTCCTGGAAAATCCTCAGGAAACACATCGAGGAAATCTCGAACTGTGGACACCTCACTGAATGTGGTTGTGCCCCTAACCTGAGTATCTACCACATAAGCCAGAAACCTAGAAAAACCCTGTTGAAGATATCTCCTGGCCCTCGCAGCTGAACAGAGAGCCGGCCCATGCAAAGCTCCATCCCCAGGAGTATCCAACTCTCCCCTACTTGGCGTTCGAACTCTCATCAGCTGGCGTTTACAATCAATCAGGGCCCTATTGGGACCCCACTAGTCCATCCTGATGATAACCTTCGATCCCCATAGAGGAGTCGACACCAAATCAATAGTGTACTTCTCGTTGAACAGGTTTAGGACACAACCACTATGAACTCTCAAACACTACAAGAAAAATACCCTTTAGTGACAAGCGAACAATGACACGCATTGATTTACGATAAGCATTTTTTGTGTGTCCTAAAAAAATGTCATCCTTCCAAATTTTGAAGGATAGAGGGCACACATTTATGCATGCCCTAAAATTATTGTCCCACAAAAAAATTACAAACATGGAAGGCGCTTATTTTAAATGTGCGTCCTCTGTGAATGTCACTTAATATTTTTTTACTCAGAACGCACATTCTTAAAGGAAATGAAATCCTCTAAAATTCTAATTTTGAAATACAACGGTTCAAGATATCCCTTCATTCTCTTCTTCCCCTCTCTCTACAAACCCTAATCATGATACCATCTCTACTTCAAGGCATGTACGTGACCTTATATTTCTCCACTGCCTTCAACATGTTCTCGAAATTAAATCTCTCCATGATAACCAGTGTCTCTCCAGCCGATGATGGATAACTAAAGTATCCTCGTCGTATTGGACTACTATACATATCCGCTTCAAGATATTCCATCTCTTCTTCAAAGTACAAACCTTATTCAACATATGCAACATATGCTGGCTCTCACATACGTACACACACTTATGACTACCTCTCTCTCTCTCTCCATATCTCTATCTATCTCTCTCTCTCTCTCTCTCTCTCACACACACACACAGAAAATTGAAGGGACGATTCTAGGGCTTTTTTCAAGAACCATTCAAAATGTAAAAGAGTACTCTCTATAATAGTTTGGCAACGTCGGCTCATCTCACCTCGTCGACGATTGCGACTCCTTGAAGATTTAGGGTTGTGCTCGGTGATTCTCAACGAAAGCGATTCAGGCCTCACTCCTCTATTATAGTGATTTAGGATTTTTTGGTACAAGGTATCGACTAAGACACCAACGACTTAGGGTTTTTTCATAAAAGATGTGTATTTGCACTTCAATTGCTCTAATGACGAATCCACAATGTTGGGTTTTGAAAATGTAAAACAAAGGTAATGTTTGTTTCTTTTTGAGTTCATATAAAGAGAATTTTTTTGAGTTCATATAAAGAGAAGAATAGTTGATTTTCTTGCAACCATGCTCTATTTCTGTTACTCTCTCAACTATGAATTCGCTGACAATCTCTGTGAAATCAAAGGGTAATAGTGTAATTATTGACTTATCTCTTGTTCTTTTTCATAACCAGTTGTTTTTTTTTGTTTTGTGTAGCTTTCGTTCGAGGACTACCATAATATGCTTCATGGATACAATTATTCAAATTAAAAACCTTCTTCGAAAAGAGACATATTTAGCAACAAAAACGCCAGCTGAAGCTTCTGATTAGAGCCTCACGGCTGGAATTCTACACAGTTTTTCAAAAATAAAAAGTTAGAAAAAGGATCATGGAAAATATATTTGATGAATCATGATGAAACTAGTATGAATTAATTACTTACTTTCCATTTAGAGAATAACAACACCAAGCTGTAGGTGTGAACAATTGTTTCATAATTTTCTGGTGTGTTTTTAGAGGAGATGGATGTTGTCTAGATTGAAGATAAAGGTACAGAGATTTGGTAACTAATGAGGCGAAGTGTAACCGATTCATGTTAAAAGAAATATAAAATTTAATATGAAAATGAAAATGAGAAAAAGAAAGAAAGAATGGAAGGAAGTAAGGAAGTATACAATATCATTGTTTGCAACTGCTACTGAAGTAGACGAAGATCTCATGCTATACATTCAGCTATAAGTTGACTTGATCTTATTCATGACCCCAACATTATTGGATTTTTGATCTCCTTTATTGGAAGCAAGCTGCTTCTCCTTTTGCATTTTCCGAAAGAGGGAAGCTGAAGAAGAAAACACAAAAACACTTCAAGAAAGTGACCTTGGAACAATTTCAGCTCTTTTTGGATCATCCAAATCCATGGCTGGACTTGTATGAGGACAAACAGATGATGGAACAAGAACCGTTACTAACAAACCTTTCAAATTTCAAAACGTCAATTCAGACCCCTGGATTCCATTATTCAAATTCAAAACCTCTATCAAGCTATCTCTCTTTTGCTTTACCAAAGGTCAAAATCTCTTGGTCTCATTGATTCAATATTGTAACACCTGGTTCTGAAAGTGCTTCGTTGCTAGGGGATGTGGCCCAATCATCAGTTGTCATGAGGTTAAGGCCTTGGGAAAGGAAGGTTTTGGCCCATTTCGGATGTGAGTATTAGGGCATACAAGATCTAAGTATTTGATTGTGCCTTCAGAGGCCAAGGGCATACTCGTAAATTGACATCTCAGTCTTCTGAAGATTTCGGGCTGTTGTTCGGGAAATTTTAGGTAACGAGGAGTTTCTCGCAGCGTAGGGTTTCTCGCCACCTTTTCGTAGATATAAATTTAGTCAGAAACGGATTAAGAATGAAGAAGTTATAGCACTTGGAAGTTATTGGTAATTTTACTCCTTAATGAAGATTTGTGGCAAGGTGGTCCTATGCATGCATTGAATGCATGCGTCTGTCTAGCTGGGTATGCCCAACATAATCTAGGTTACACTTAACTTATAAGGGCATATGGTCATGGCTGCGGAGAGGCGTACACCCAACTCATGAGAAGTACACCTATCGTACGTCCAGAGTCCCTAAACCCTAAATTTTAGGGTATGCCACCATATAAAGAACATTATACCCTCAATTTCAACCTCCTTCTCACCCTTAGATAGTTTTCATGAAACCCTAATCTTCTTTGAGTATTTTTGGAGCTAAGAAGGCCATTAGAGATCATTTTGGTGTTGTGGACCCATTTTCCAAGCAAGTGAAGAGCAAACAAGGTGGTGGTTCAAAAGAGAGGTTGTAGATCTGTGATTGTTGCTTCATTTCTAACCATTTCAAGGTATAAATATCTGAACTTGGTGGTTACTTCCTTAGAACTCTTAGGTTGAGTTTTTGGAGCATTTTGGTCTAAAGGATGAATCTTTATTGTTCAAATCTGATTCCTAGGCTTGGAGTTGCCACTCTCAGTGCTAAATGAGTCCGCAAGGCAGAAAGTTGTCACCTTGAGTGTCTTAATGAGTTCATGCATGAGATCTAGCCAATTCCATGGAAGTTTGTTGCTATATTCCAATTTTGGGTTTATTTTGTGGGTTGCAAGCCACCAAGTAATCGACTTTATGGATTAAGACGTTGAAAAGGACTTGGATCTGTGCTTGTAGCTTATGGATTAGAGTATTAAGCACTTAATGGGAAAAGTGGCTTAACAGGGAAGTATGTTGGGCAATCATGTAGGTACGCGCATCGTACACATCATTCAGCCAATACGCTTAGCATATACAGGAGTACGCTCTGCGTACTCATCAGACATGGGCTTGACGTGTTTTGGGCCATGCTTTGGACTTCAGGTCTTTGGGCCTCAGTGGGTCATCTTAAGTCAGATAATTTAGGCCAAGGAAATGCTTGGGCTTAGGGAAAGGCTCATTAAAGGGATTGGGCTTAATTTCGCAAATTGGGCCATTATTGGGCTTGGGAAGCCTACCTAGTGTTGAGCCTTTTTGTATTATGGTTTTGGGCCTTAGATTTGGAACAAGTTGGACTAGGAGTAAAATAGCCATTTTAACACAAAGAGGATTATTGTTTCAGACTAATTGTTCTTTTGGGTAATGGTAGCTTGGGGAGTCGAGAGATCAGCAGTTCGGGGATCTACCAACTAGCAGCGAGACGTTTATTCGCAGGATTCTACAGTCAGCTTGTGAGGTGAGTTTTCTCCTGTAGGAACGGGTCTAAGGCACCAATGCTAACCCGTTTATGTATGTTAGTGTATACCAGATTTAGATCCGATGTTGGGGTTAGCCCGATGTAGTTTTTATGCTTCCGGATTACGGTCCGATGCCAGGCGGGGACCTAGGAAGGTTTACATGTATCTTTCGAACTATGATTCGATGCCGGGTGATGCTCGAGGAAGGGATGCATGTTTAGTTATACTTGTTGTCTTTGTGATACTTGTATGTGCTTGGTAGGGAGATGAGTGTGGGCGAGGGCCCATATCTCATCACTAGCTGAGTATGGACGGGGTTCCATATCTCATTAGTATTAGAGTAGGGGCGGGCACCAAGATAGGCGGGGCCTTGAGATTAGCAGTTATAGTGTTGTGTTGCTTGTTATGTACTAGGTTGATTATGATTATATGTTTGCATGTGTATAGCGGGCGGGGCCCACAGACAGGCGGGGACTGGTAGAAACATATCTGTATACCGAGCGGGGCTCGATGCCAGGCAGGGTCTGTTGCTGGATTAGTCCGATGTCAGGTGAGGCCTAAGGTAGAGGTCTAGTCCCAATGTTTGAAGTATATGATTATGTTCATGGTATGTGGTAGATTGGGGAGACTCACTAAGCTTCGTACTTATGGTTTTCAGTTTTGGTTTCAGGTACTTTCAGTTGCAAAGAGAAGAGCTTAGGATGACTGCATTGCACACACTAAGGACTTGGTATGAAAATTTTCTAAAGGAAATCATTTTTATAAAAAGATTTTTAGAAAAGAGAAAAGAATTTGAAAAGACAAAAGAACTTTGAAAAGAGAAAAAGGGTAGGGTGCATGCAATCAGTCGAGCTCAAGTAAGTACTTCCAAATTACCCATATAAGTTTATGTTATGATATGTTTATAAGCTTTATGAGAACTAAATGCTAGACTAGGACTAAGGATATTAGAAGGATGCCTTATGTGCCTGTTATATGTGTATCAGCTTTATGAACTGCATGCTAGTACAAATTAGTCAGTATAATGGCCTGATTAGTATAAGCTTGATTATGTGTACTCAATGCTCGAATGCTGCTTGCTTTATACTTTTAGGAGTTCTAGTTGTCTTTTACTAACTAGTGAACGAATATGTTAAGTTACATATTGCAATGACTAAATAATTTCAGAAGGTTAGGTTTAGCCTTATTTCGCAACTCCCGTTTGAGTCTAACCGTTGTAGGGTAGAACCTCTCATTCGAAGAATTATCTAGTCTTAGTGATATGTAATTGTATTCACGAGCTAGTTAGGGGAAGATATCAAGGACTTTTTATGCAGCTAATGGCGGAGAGTGGATTGGTGATTACCATAGGGAAAGCCTAGGATGAGAGTAATTCTGGGAGCAGTAGTAGTAGCAAGGGACTTGGTGGAGTCGAGGCAATCCTTGAGGAAAGTACGGATAGATGTGGAAGGTAGTATGAGCCCATACTACTGAAAGTAGAGGATCTTTACTCGAGTTTAGGAGGGCTGAGAGAAAACTAGGAAACTTGGAGTGTGTGTGATCCCTCGATAGTGATGTGTATCCTGATGATTGTTATGATTTATGTAGTATGGTGACGCTACGGGGTAGACCAATGAGCAGTTCAGGTGCCGGAGAGGGATCATGCCCGAGTTCAGGAGCCGAGCAGCTCGGGGAGTAGATGAGAAAGTTTATATCAGCATAGATTACGCGTAGTTTATTGGACTAGACTCCTTTGATCTTTAGTACGGTCAAGGAGGGCATATTTGAGATTTTGGATGAGAGGCTGGGAGCCTTTCGTACTGAGATGGTGGCCATGATAGGGGCACGTACACTGATATTCCGAGAGTTCAGAACGTGTAGAGCTTCAGATTATCATGGGGTTAAGGACCCCATTGTTAGCGGCCGGTGGTTGGCGGATGTCGCCAATGCCTTCTGTTCTAGCCAGTGTCCCAAGGGGGACAAAGTCCGGCTCACCTCCTGTCTACTAAAGGACAGAGCGTATGATTGGTGGGAGGAGGTTGGACATGCCATTGGGGATGAGGCCGCGTTGGACGCGATGACATGGAGTGATTTCTCGGCTAGGTTCAAGGCCGAGTTTGCACTAGTGACCGAGATACAAAAGTTAGCACGAGGGTTCCATGATTTGCGGCAGACGACTGAGACTGTGGCGGAGATTACCACCAAGTTCAGGAGAAGGCTCTCCATGTGTCGCATTCTGTCGCAGACAAGGAGATGAAGAAGGCCTGATATCACGAGATGCTGAGGAGTCATATCAGGCAGTTTGTGAGCAGGTCCAACTGCAAGACGCTATAGGATATGATTGCTCGAGCCAGTGTGACAACCCAAAATTTCTATTATGTACAACCCTTCACTTCATTAGAAGTCAGAACACTTTCTGCTAATTTTCAAGCTTTTTGGAATAAGTTTGAGCATTTTAGGATTAGTACTTTAGGAGAAATCAGGAGAGAGGATGCCCTAGGGTTTATTGTGCATCACTAAAGTTCCAAAAACTCCAATAGTTTGGAGTTTAAACCCTAGTGACTATATATATGACACTTAGTCATTTATCACACTTTTTCACTTTTCAAGATCCAAACTCAATTCTCTCTCAAGTAGCATTCGACTTTTCCTCCTAGATCTTCAACTTGTAAGTGTTTCTAGCCCTATTAAGTTGATATATTACTTAATATAGTGATCTAACACACTTCTATCCGTGAAATCATTCCAAAAGTGTAGATCTTCAAGTTTCACCAAGAGCACACACTAGTGTTCTTGGCCTTTTGGCACCCTTTCAAGCCTTTATCTTGTAAGTACTTCTATCCTAGAGTATCTTAAGGCTTGTTACACTTCCATATATCAAGAAATCACTCAAGAATCACAAGAACAAGGTGTTTACTGCCCAAGATCTTCTTAGGCCGTAAACCCTAATAAGGGTGCCAAAGTGTGCCCTAGCTCCTTCCTTATGCTTAGGACTTAGCATAGAACCTTTCCTTGATGAGTTTAGCACCTGAAAAACACCAAAAACCCGCCCATGATTATGAGTTTATGGTTTGGGAATCTCCCAAAACCGTAAACACCCGCAAGGAGTGTTTTGATGCCCTTAACACCTTAGTAAGCCTTGGATATTAGCATGGAACCTTAAACCATTGAGTTAGGGACTTCAAACTTCGATTTGGTACTTCTTACCATGAGTTTACGGCCGTAAACTCATGGGGAAGTGGTCCCCAGGCCGTAAACACAAGTTAGGGTCATTTTTGCACCTTAAACTCACTTAGCCTCTTGTTTAAGCTTTGGAGCACTTAACCACTTAAGTCTTTATAGTTTTAAGCCTCATTTGGTGACCTAATTGTGAGTTTACGGTCAGGAGTAAACTCCCTTGACCGTAAACTCCAAAAAACATGGTCCATTGACCATGAACTCCCGTATAAGGCCTTGCACTCCTTTGTTGTAACCCAATGGCCTCCTAACACTTCGACCAAAGTGTTTTCCTCACATTAGGATGTTTATACATGTTTAATTAGTGTTATAATCACTAATTATATATACATATGTCTTCATATGTTATTATGATCATTGTATGTGTCTAAGTCTTCACTTGACACCGAGCTCTTGCCTGACACTTCCATTCGATCCGTTCACTGCAGGTGAGTTCATAGCCCCTTAATCAATATTTTAAATGTTTTTAAATGCTTTTATGGGGGGGGATACAAGTTGAATCATGCTAGTTATTATATCAATCACATGTGATTAATAAGCAACATGCAAATGGATTTACTATATGTTAACTGTTTTACCAAACAGATTTCTTCAAATGACTTTCTTAAGCGTTTTTATATGTTTAAAACTCTTTATTAAACTGTCTTACATACTGTAAGTTTCCTTTCAAACTCTGTTACAAATGTGTTTTCAAACAAAGGTTTTTCTTATACTTTAAATTGTTCTTATCAAACAAACTGCTTTCAAAGCGTTTTACAAACTGACATTAAGTCATCCTTTCTTAGTTACTAAACTTTTCAATGGTTTTACAAAACTTCTTTTATACTTTTATATTGTTAATTTCATGCCTATATATGTATAGTTATATAAGTAGTGTTTAAAGGACTTAGGAAGGGTAGCTCACTTTATCTCCTTTTCCTCGTTGGGATGTGGCTTTAGGGCATTGGTTATCCGTCTGAAGGTCGTCTAAATATTAGTTATATATTATGTATACATATATAGACATAAAAGTTCTATTAGTCAATTCAATACCCTTGGGTAGCAAGGGTATACGTTCATGTTCATACGTACAAGTCATATTACTATTAAACTACATTAGGCGTAGTTCAGGAAGTTACTAATACTATTACTAGAACAAAGAATCATACAATGAGTCAGTTCATTCATGAGTCAATACTTGCTAGATAGAGAGAACACACAATATAGCTAGTAAACACAGTACATTTCAATACTTGCTAGATAGAGAGAGAACCCACAATACAACTAGTACACACAGAACATTACAATACATACAGGCTAGACAGAGGGAGAACATATAATACAGCTAGCACATTCATTACATATACATTCATGCAGTTATGTGAGCCACTAAACATGGCATGGCACTACCTGCCATGGTTGTTTTTGTATCCAAAATCTCCTTAATTGGGGAGCGTATGAGTTTGTGTATAGATCTATACTGGATTGACTATCCTACACCTTGTTGCTCACTACAGTGGGATTTGCAAGTCTACGGGTGCCAAATGTCATTTCTTACGGAGTCTTACATCGTCGTTTTACTAGAGTCGGTAGCAGGATACAGGCCGATCACATGGTACTTTAAATTACAATTGGTTTAAGGTAGTTAGTACATCAGTAGTTACTTATTACAATACTATGGTACTATAATATTTTTTCCCATTACATTCACTTCGTGAACATTCACACGATGCACGGTAATATAAAAGCTATATTTTTGGTTCAATGATAGTCGGATTTGGGAAAATACACACTCTTACAAGAGACACACACATATACTAGATGCCTTGGTAGAAGGCTATTTGGTAGGAAAGATAGGGATTTCTAAGAGGTTCAAAACTTTTACATACTTACACTTCACATACTTACAAATGCTTTCTTACAAATTAAGATACTAAAATACTTATGATCTCACCAGCTTTAAAGCTGATACTCTCTTTCAAAATAACTTGTATCCTCAGGTCAACAGTAGACAGGTACCGATGCAAGGTTTAGAGAAGATGGAGCTCGTTCAAGACTCATCTTTCATTTTGATTTATACTTTAGTGTCTATTAAACATGTCAGAACACTTGTATTAAAATTATATTATTAATGCAATTGATGATGTTGTTGCTTGTTTACTACTATTCATTGTTGTGAAACTGTACATGACGTCCTCCGCCCTACAACATTTCTGCCGTTCTTGGTTTTGGGGTTTGACAGATTGGTATCAGAGCATTGTTTATAGTGAACTAAGTATATCAACCCATAAAAGATATACAGTCTATAAATACAATGGGATTAAAAATACTCTGACCAAGAGTTTATACTTTAAATAATAAAATATTTAATTAAGTATACGTGCCTGCATTTATACTAAAATCCGTGTCACAATGACAAGAACAAAAGTATTACGATATTTGAATATCACAGGTGAGCTCGGGGATGTATCGTCAGTCTTGGGAGTGGCATAGCCTGATCAACTATGCTGGTCCGAGGAGTGATTACCACATGCCCAAGAATGGTTGTGATGTGTCAACAAGTCTAAAAACTTACCAACACTACCACAAAGAGAACATTAGAGCAGATCATAGGTCTAAAATACTATGGGAGTATTTTGTGTTACTATAATTACTTACTTGAGAACTAAAAAGATCTTCATTACTAGGTCAATAGTTGCTAAGTGGATACACCAAAGGTATATGTAATTAGGATGTCATAGACTTAGAATCTGTGAAAATTTTTGCTTTACACCTATTCCTTGTGAATTTGGAGTTAAGGTCACTTATTCGAAGGCCTATCCTGTTTTGCGTATGTATAACTGGTATGCACTTTACAAATAGTGATGTAACTAATGAAGATTATCTAATAATTATCTAGATAGTCCGTCTAATAATTATCTCCTTACCCCAATTCTCGTGTAGATAACATGGTTGGACTCCATCCCCACGGCAACCCGTACCTTCCGAATGAAGGCAATGCTGGATGGTTTGGAGAAGAACCCGAGAATGATCATCCAATCCCTTTGAATGATCACCAGGCTGAAGACCTTTCGGATGGTGATAACTCCGAACCCGAGGTTGAGAACCTACATCCGGTAGCTCCCATTCCAAGTCCTAACCCTTGTCCGGCTTTTCATGGCTCAACGCCTCCTTGGTTAGAATGCTTGGAAGCATGGAGCGAAGATCAAGATCAACCTATGCCGTTTAATGGAGACCGAAGCCTCTATAATGTAAATGAAGGGAGCTCAGCAGACAGAGTTCTACCAATCCTGATCCGTAGAGTTGCCCGAAACGAAATTCAGGGCAGGACGGATCTCCAACGTATCGAAGAGGTTAATGCCAAAGCAAGAATGCATACCATTCACACCAATTGCCTTGATCACACAAGTGAGAGATCCGAGAGAAACCATGAGACCTTACTACAAGTACTAACTGAAACTCGAGCCGAAGTCTTAGAGCTCCGAGTACGCCAGAGGGTGTACGAAAGACACCTGCTTGATATGGAACGCCAACTAGCTGAACTAAGGGTCCACCATAGGGGTGACTGTTGCCAGTAGGAGATACTTTACCTTCCTTCTTTGTTTTAAGAGTCGTGTTCTGGTCTATGTTCTGGGTAGCACTTCTCTATGTGACTACCTTGTACTGTAAGTACTTTTACTTAGGTTGTTATGCTGTCATAGACTTCTCTACTCCGGATGTGATGTAAGACCTATTACAAGGTCAATTTTTCCCGAACTTATTACATCTTAAACATCGATGTTATTGATAGTCGGCTAACTACCGTGTCACTCTTTGTTGAATTTGCTTCTTCCGAGTCTATCTGAAATTTGCTTTAGTCAAGTTATTGGACTATAGTAATTTAACTCCGGAAACATTTCCAAGTCTTTTTCAAAGGTTGGATCATATTATCCACCAACCAATAATACCTCGGCTTGAACGAAAAACGTCTTAAGACCACTTTACGAACATACTTCTATTCCGTACTAAGACTGCATCATAGGGATGTAGGTCAAACCTTCGCGAACATACTTCTATTCCGTACTAAGACTGCATCATTGGGATGTAGGTCAAACCTTCGAGAACATACCCTTACTCTTTTCATGAACGATCAGACTACATCTAAGTTCAACCATATTAGCTCACGAACTCCTTTTCTTTCGTGTTACAGAATCATGTCGTCATCCAGAAATAGTCAGCCGAACAATGAAACCCCTGCTTTTCCTATGGACGCTGCTACTTTCCAAGTCGCGATAACAGCTACCGTCTCAGCTTTCCTTGCACACCTCGGCTCTGGCAACGCAAACAAGATTGACAAAGGGGTTGACAATTCCGATCGTGGTAACGATCCGAGAAATCAACAAATAGTATCAGTCGCCAACACCCAAAACAATAACTCAGAGTTCAAGAAACGGAAGCGTCAAGCCCAAACAGAACGCAAGAGATTTCAAAGGCTTGTCATGCGACAACGACCAGTGGCGACTCCTGCCACCTCAACACCGGTCAAGCGTTATGAGGGAACACTCCCGAAGTGTAACAAGTGTGACTATCATCATAATGGAGCTTGCCGAGTATTTTAATGCAACAATTACAACAAGATGGGGCACATTGCTCGTTTCTGTAGAACCACCTCCACTACCGGAGCTAGCCAGGCTTGCTATAGTTGTGGTGAGAGAGGACATTATCATAGGAATTGTCCAAAAGGAAATAACAACGACAACACCCACGTCCACATAACTCCAACTCGACACATCGTTTCCACCACCAATGCTAGTACCAGCCCGATATGTCACCAATGCGGTGAGATAGGGCACTTCAAGAAGGACTGTCCAATAACAAGGAACTCCGGCACAGACGGGAAAATACTAAGTATCATTGCCGCAGGAGAGTCTACTCCGTCCCCACGTTAATGTAATTTAGGCGTTTCGTTGTAACAGACTTATAAACTGTTCAAAACAAGTGCAACTAGGGTCTTATCTTTTGTGAGATCTCGTCAGTAAAGGGATGCTCGTGTTGCGTATACTTGTCTTTTGTAGTATACCTAGTTCACAACATTAGTCTTGTAGAAAATCTATAGTACTGTAGCTCTGTTAAAGGTTGCACTGTTGGGGTTCTGTCTATAATGCCTTATGTTTAAATCTAATGTCTTTAGTTTCCATATGATTCCAACATTATCATACAACTTGATTCAATTTGATCCTCGCAATTCCAGTTTCGTGCGCACATCTCTTTCTCCAAAATCGTCTTTCTAGCGAAACCATCATTCCATAACGCCGAAGTACTCATGCATGGAGTACCTCATGTTTCCTATCCTTTCCGAAGAAGCCTCAGCAAACCTCCCCGAAGTACCACTCGTACAGTACGTCAAGTTCAATCCAAAGACCCATACAGTTGATCTATCGTTGAAGAATGTATACATAAGGGTGGTATATAATCAAGGTTCTACAGGTTTAGAATTGATGATTCCACTTTAACTCTTTTCCTCGTTGGGATGTGAGGTTAAAGAAGAATCATTTATTCGACTACCTTTTCAATCTTAATTATATACGGATTGTATACACGAGACTGTGATTGACGAACCATGTATGACTTCTAATATGAACTTCAGGACAGAGACTGCCCAAGATTTCGAGTGCTCACATCGTCATGTGAACAAACTTAGAACCCAGTACGACTCCTGCAACCAGATCGCCCTACAGTCTAAACATATACAGAGATACAAGAACAGTTCGGACAACTTAGCGAACTACTCAACAACGGAATGAGAAGACCAATCACCTCACCTTTGAGAACTCTGGTCTTATTCTTCAAGAAGACAAACTTCAGCGGGTGCGATTGTCATACCCCAAAACCAAGAACGGCGGAAACGTTCCGGGGTGGAGGACGTCATGTACAGTATCACAACAGTGTAAAATAGTAAACAAGTAACAACATCATCCATTGCATTATAAGTAAAGTTTTAATACATGTGTGTTCCTTCAGTGTAATAAGACACCAAAAATATACAATCAAAATAAAAGACGAGACTTGTCTGTGCTCCGTCTTCTCAAAACCTGGCCATCGTACCTGTCTACTGGTGACCTGAGAATACAAGTTATTTTGAAAGAGAGTATCAGCTTTAAAGCTGGTGAATTCATAAGTATTTAAGTGTCATTATCTTGTTTTTGAAAAGCTGTTATGAATACCATGTAAATCTTTAAATGAAAATGTTGATATAAGTATGAAAAACCCTAGGAAATCCCTTATTTCCTATTAGTTTGAGATGTAGTCTTCTACCAAGACCCGAATGTTTTGTTAGGACAATGTAGTCTTCTACCAAGACCCGAATGTTTTGTTATGACAATGTAGTCTTCTACCAAGACCCGAATGTTTTGCTATGACAATGTAGTCTTCTACCAAGACCCGAATGTTTTGCTATGACAATGTAGTCTTCTACCAAGACCTGAATTTTTTTGCAAGTAAAATGATAGTTTTCCCTTTTTGTTAACTAGTACTAAAAGTACATAGTCTAACTCCTCGTTTATGTGAATGTATCACAAAATAAAGTAAATAGGAAAATGTACAAATGTAAGTGTTATCCTTTGGTACCAGGACTAACACGATATCGCGGTAAGCGAAATGTATAACCTAATGAACATCCGAAGATTGTCCAATTATCCTCTGTAGCAGCAGCAGGGAAGGAAGGGTTAGTCCCGTAATCGATGTTCCTAGTATAAGTATTAACTGTAGACCTCCGTAGATGGTCATCAACCACTGGTGCTAATCAGTTGGGATTCAGAATGGTTAGTCCCGCCTAGATATCCCGTTGAACTGGGATAGACAGGACAATTTACACAGGAAGTACTAATAAATCATCCTAGTAACTCTAGGTACATGTATCCATGTAAATGTATACAGGAAAATGTATCTATGAAATGGTACTCATGTAATGTATTCATGTAAACGTACTCATGTATCGGGTAAGTATATGTAAATGTACTCATGTATCAGGTAAGTATATGTAAATGTACTCATGTATCAGGTAATGTATTGGTATAGACTCATGAATGAACTGACTCTTGTGTGATTCCTTGTAATAGGAATAATGTTTTGTATCTTCTAACTATCCCTATGATAATTAACTGAAAGGTAATTGGTTGTTCAAGTAGGTTTATACACCCTTACTACACAAGAGTGTGGGAAACTGAATGAAGGATGAAAGCTATAACATCAATACATATATAAGAGTATAGGTGTAATAGTATAGTTTTGTTCAAGAATGTAAAAATGGTTTTGTAAGACATCTAAGAGTTTTGAAACAATAATAAAAGTGACTTGATGTCATTTTTGAATAAACATTTCAAAAGTAATACATTTGATAACAAAGTATTTTTAAGTTAGAAGACCATTTCATGCATCACATTTTGAAATATGTGAAATCTGCTAGATGAAAACACAGTTATAAAATACATATGAGTGATTTAATAAAATGTTGTTTTCTACTTGTATTCCCCCCATTAAAGCATTTAAAATCATTTAAAACATTGATTAAGGGGTATGAACTCACCTGTAGATGGTGGTTTGGATGAACTGAACGGTGTAGGATTGTTAGGTGTCAAGTGAGGACTTGTACACACACTATGACCCTAATGAACATATAATCACACATATATGCACCCAATTAGTCTTAAATTAGTAATTGTAAATGTTAAGATATCCTAGAACATGATAAACACTTTATATAAGTGTTATAAGCCCTAAGGGTTGCATCTAAGTTGTTATGGGACAAGGCAATTGGGTTTAGGGTTCCAAAGGACCCTATATTTGAGTTTACTCTCTCATAACCATCACACAAGGAGTTTATGGTTGTAAACTCTTGAGTTTACGGCCGTGAACTCCTAAGCTTGGTGACATTTTGTGTTTTGAAGTTCTAAATGATCCCTAGAAGTATTCCAACTTGGTGGATTAATTCTTGGAAGGGTTTAGGGCATAGATACACTACTTTGAGGAGTTTACGGCCCTAAGGCCATTTCCTTTTGAGTTTGCTGCCGTAAACTCATATGGAAAGGGATATTTTTATGTTTTCAAGTCCCATGTTCAAGTAGGATAAGTTCTAGACATGTAACTAAGGCAAATGAAGGCCTTAGGCACACTTTGGTGCCCTAGTTTGATGTTCACGGCCCAAAGACCATTTCCCTTATAGATTACGGCCGTAATCTCTCATGGGGATGGGTTTTTGATGTTTTAAGGTCCTTGATTTAAGTAGGAGTAATTCTAGGTGATTGTTCAAGGCTTTAGGTGCATTAAAAGCACACTTTGGTCCATGTTTTTGGAGTTCACGGTCCAAGATCTTCTTGGGCCATGAACACATAAACTTTGGTTTTTCTTTGTTGTTTTCTTGTCTTAAATACACCTATATACAAGCCTAAGGTAGTAACACATCACGGGGGAAAGGCTAGGCATCATTTCGGGAGTTTACCGCCCAAGAACAACTTGGGGAGTAAACTCCTAAATCTAGTTGTTTAGCTATGTAATCTATGTTATTAACACATTATAAGCTATATAACACTACTAGAGAGAGGTACCCACGATTTGGGATGAAAACCCGAAGATCTGTGAGAGAGAAAAATGGCTTTTCTCTAGTTGTAAAAGTGAATAATGAATGAAATTGGTTCAGAATTCTATTTATAGTCTTGAGATATTTGGATGAAAATCCCGAAATGATCTCTAATATAATAGAGTGTTGGAATAACAGTGTTGCACAAAACCCTAGTGCATCCACTCTCCTAATATTTCCTGAAGTGTAAACCCTGAATTACTCAAACTTATACAAAAAAGTCTGAAAATTTACTGTGACTGTTATAACTTCTATTGAAGTGATATTGTTTGTACAGAATGGAAATTTCGGGTTGTCACAGCGATCATACCAGTACTAATGCACCGGATCCCATCAGAACTCCGCAGTTAAACATGCTTAGGTGAGAGAAGTGCTATGATGGGTATCACCTTGGGAAGTCCTCGTGGTGCAGACCTCGATGGGACTTACATTAGAAATCATTACCTTCTGCCTCGCATAGATGAATTGGTTGATCAACCGCAAGGAACGAAGTGCATTTCAGAAATGGAAGTAAGATCCGAAAATCACGAGTCCGTAGTGATATCTTTCGGATACGACCAATACGTCTGTAGTATTCATGAGCTTAGTGAATAGGGTACACCATTCTTACTTGGATCAGTTCGTCGTTGTCCTTATAAATGACTTACTTATCTACTCTCGTAGTAAGAAGGAAATCATGAAGAACATCTACAACGAACCATAGAAACATTACGATCAGAGAAGCGTTACGTGAAGTTCTCTAAATACGAGTTTTATATTCAAAGAGTTAAATTCCTAAGACACATTATTAGTAATGTGGGAATTCTTGAGGACCCTTCCAAAGGTCAAAACCGTTGAGAAATTTTCAGCACCGAAGACGCTAACGGAATTCGCCAAATTCTAGGTCTTGTTGACCTACTGTCGGGAGTTCATTCAGAACTCCTCGCGAATTGCAGAACCTCTTACGACTTTGACTCAGCAAGGAGTGGCCCTTGACTGGGAAGAGAAGCAAGAAAAAGAAACCTTGGAATTCCAAGTGAGAGACCAAATCCTTTTGGAAGTCTCACTCTAGGAATGGCTTGATACGCTTCGAAAAGCGTGAAGAGCTAAATCCAAGATAGTTAGGACCTCCGAGATTCTTACCAGAATCGCCCTTGTGACTCATAAACACAACCTACACCGCGAACTCAGTAACATACATTTCACCCTTCATGTCTCGAACTTGAAAACATACCTTTTACGACAGGACTCTCTATATCCCACTCGACAAGATCGAGATCAATGAGAGCCTCGCCTTCGTGGAAGAAGCATAGTGACCATGGACTGAGAGGTCATGAGAACGAATCAGAGCTGCTTCCCATTAGTATAGGTTCGCTGGAATGCCAACCGAGGACCCGAATTCACTTGGGAGCACGAGAAGCAATGGATTAGGAAGTATCTCCACTTCTTGTCTCGATTATTCATGCTTACTTCCTTACCTAAATTCTAATTTCGGGACGAAATTCCTTCTAACGGGGGGATGATGTGACAACCCGAAATTTCTATTCTGTATAACCCTTCACTTCATTAGAAGTCAGAACAGTTTCTGCAAATTTTCAAGATTTTTGGAATAAGTTTGAGCATTTTAGGATTAGCACTTTAGGAGAAATCAGGAGAGAGGATGCCCTAGGGTTTATTGTGCATCACTAAAGTTCCAAAAACTCCAATATTTTGGAGTTTACGGACCAAATGGTATTTGGACCGTAAACCCTAGTGACTATATATATGACACTTAGTCATTTATCACACTTTTTCACTTTTCAAGATCCAAATTCAATTCTCTCTCAAGTAGCATCCGACTTTTCCTCCTAGATCTTCAACTTGTAAATGTTTCTAGCCCTATTAAGTTGATATATTACTTAATCTAGTGATCTAACACACTTCTATCCGTGAAATCATTCCAAAAGTGTAGATCTTCAAGTTTCACCAAGAACACACACTAGTGTTCTTAGCCTTTTGGCACCTTTTCAAGCCTTTATCTTGTAAGTACTTCTATCCTAGAGTATCTTAAGGCTTGTTACACTTCCATATATCAAGAAATCACTCAAGAATCACAAGAACAAGGTGTTTACGGACCAAGATCTTCTTAGGCCGTAAACCCTAATAAGGGTGCCAAAGTGTGCCCTAGCTCCTTCCTTATGCTTAGGACTTAGCATAGAACCTTCCCTTGATGAGTGTAGCACCTGAAAAACACCGAAAAACCGCCCATGATTATGAGTTTACGGTTTGGGAATCTCCCAAAACCGTAAACACCCCCAAGGAGTGTTTTGATGCCCTTAACACCTTAGTAAGCCTTGGATATTAGCATGGAACCTTACACCATTGAGTTAGGGACTTCAAACTTCGATTTGGTACTTCTTACCATGAGTTTATGGCCATAAAATCATGAGGAAGTGGTCCCCAGGCCGTAAACAAAAGTTAGGGTCATTTTTGGACCTTAAACTCAGTTAGCCTCTTGTTTAAGCTTTGGAGCACTTAACCACTTAAGTCTTTATAGTTTTAAGCCTCATTTGGTGACCTAATTGTGAGTTTACGGTCAGGAGTAAACTCCCTTGACCGTAAACTCCAAAAAACATGGTCCATTGACCATGAACTCCCGTATAAGGCCTTGCACTCCTTTGTTGTAACCCAATGGCCTCCTAACACTTTGACCAAATTGTTTTCCTCACATTAGGATGTTTATACATGTTTAATTAGTGTTATAATCACTAATTATATATATACATATGTCTTCATATGTTATTATGATCATTGTATGTGTCTAAGTCTTCACTTGACACCGAGCTCTTGTCCGACACTAAAATACTTATGATCTCACCAGCTTTAAAGCTGATACTGTCTTTCAAAATAAGTTATATCCTCAGGTCAATAGTAGACAGGTACCGATGCAAGGTTTAGAGAAGATGGATTTGTTCAAGACTCATCTTTCATTTTGGTTTATACTTGTTGGGTCGTGTTTAGTATTGCGTCTTTTGGGCTCGTTAGCTAGTCCAAGTTTTGTCTCCGGTATGGGCCTGTCCATCCGTGAGTTTTGTAGGGTTTATAAATAGAAGCTTGCATGCATCTTAGAAAGTAACGATAGTAATGATTAGAAAATTTTTATTCAGCATATTCATCGTTCTTGTTTTGTAACCCTAAACTCACTTAGCGGAAGTTCTTAGTCGAGCTCTGCTGAGGATTGAGTAATCTAATCATTCGACTCATTCAGATCCATTCTTGTGTTTTACTTCACTGTTTTTTACGATTCATTATTTACCTGTTACAAAGATCTAATCGATCAAAGAGTTTTAATAACTCATCAATTGGTATCAGAGCAGGAGGCTGTGTAATTCATACACATCTTTTCTGTGAAAGAAACGATTAGGGTTATTCCGCATTAAGTAATATTTATTGAGCCGTAATTCCATAATTGACGTAACTCAGCATCTATTTGTTTTGACCTAATATTACATATTACAAGTCTGGTCTTTCAAACAAGTTAAACGATCAAGCATGGACGAGTCTCAATCGAATCCTATCAACATCTCGAACATCATTGGATCAACGACAAAGATTCATATTCTCTACACCCAGGATTACGAAGTATGGGCGCATCATTTCGAAGACTATGTAATCGGATCTGAAGATAATGGGTATCTTATTTGGGAAGCAATTGTGTCTGGAGCATTTGCTCACTCAGGAACATCGAAAATCATTAAAACTCAGAAAGAGTATAATGATCTGCTGAAAGACGTAAAAGATGTGGCTCAAGACGAAAAGGAAAAGTTTCAGTGCAATATTAAAGCATTGAGACTGATTCGATTTTCTCTTCAATCCGATACATTTAGGCTGGTGAGTTCCTGCAGTACCGCTAAAGAAATCTGGGATAGGTAGCGAGAGCTATATTCCACAGATGAAGATCTGGAGCATTCTATTTAGACCTTGCTTTTGTCCGAGTTTGGTGAATTTAAGCAGAATTCTGATGAAACTGTTACTCAGACGTTCGATCGCTTCAATCATCTTCTTAGCAAGATGATCCAACATGATATAGAAAGGAAGCTGATTGAACATAAGGTCACCTTTTTGAATGGCCTAAGATCTGAGTGGAGAGCTGTCATGTCCACAGTCAAAGCTCATGAGCAGTTCAAGTCATATTCATTGGCTAAGTTGGTGGGAATTCTGAAATCCCAAGAAAAGATTGTAATGCAAGAGAAGAATGTGGTCTCGAGTTTGGGATCCTTGGCCCTCCTATCAAAAGGCAAGAATGTAGTGGAAGATGAAGATCTGAACCTAGAAGACTATGATCTCACTTCAGAAGATTATGCAATGATGGTGTCTAATCCCAAGAGGTTTATCAAGAAAAAGTTCCCTACCAATAAGAACCGAAATTGGCAGGGAAGCTATAGTTCTGAAAAGGTTAGGGAGGAGCCGAAGCCAGAAGAGCCAAAGAAAGAGGCGAAAGTTGAAGGAGATTCAGGTGTTAGCTGCTATTACTGTGGAGGAAAGAACCATTATGCTAAGGATTGTGTTCTGAAGAAAACGGCAGAGAAAGATGAAGAAAAAGATGAAGAGGCTATCTTGATGAAAAAGCTTGAAGAGATCAAGAGGAAGAAAGCTGCTACTAACCCTTCTATGAATGCTCTTATTGTACAGGGTTCGGCAGTGGATGACGAGTTCGGTGGCGTGGAGGTGTGGTCTACTGACTCAGAGGATGATGAAGTGAGAAAGCCTTCACATGGAAAGGCATATGTTGCAAGTGGCGTTGAAAGCAGTGGGAAATGCTTGATGGTGACTGATGTATCTCACATGAGGGGATACAATACTGACGGTGGAAAAGAGGACACCAAGGAGCGAGAGGACTTGTGCTTCACAGCAAAACCTCTCAGTGTGCAGATCAATGAACTTGATGAATTGATCAAGAAGGTACAATCTCTTTTTATTTCATTTAAAGTCCCACAGAAATCTTATAAAAAAGAATTAAATAGCTTAAATTCAAGAATCTCAAATTTGGATAGTTGTTTAACTCAAACAAGGGTCACCAATTCTAACCTAACTGACCAAATAAGTAGGGTGTCATCCAAGAGTGAGGAGCGAAGGATGTGGATAGAGCAAAAGGAGTCGGAGCTGATTAAGTCAAAAGATGAAAACATTTATTTGCAAAGAGACAATTTAAAACTTTTGAAACAGAGAAATGTTTTTTGTTTGATTGCTAAACGTCTTTATTTGCCCTTCCTTGAGTTTAAGGAGGATGAAATCGATGCTGAAGCATATAATTGCGAAATTGTTGTTTTGTCTGATGATGTGAATCCCACTTACATGTATGGTCTGGACAAAATTGAATCTTTTATAAAGTCCAAGGACCATAAGGACATGCTGAAAAATCTTTTGGATGAAAACGATAAGCTGAAACTAAGGACCGAAACCATACAAAAATTTGACTCATTGAATGCCAATTTAAGTTCAAAAAATAAAATTGATGTTGAAAACGCATCTAAACTTAATGAGGACGATGATATGAGTGAAATTTCTATAGAGGATGAAGTCGACTGTTCTGAGTTTGTCAAGAGCGAACCCGAAAACCACAAAAATCTTATATCCGAAAATTCTATGGAGTTTGCTCGTTTGTCCCAAAATAAGTCCCCGATTCTTGAAGAAAAGGCTGTAGTGTACCAAAAGGTGAGAACAACAGCAAACCAAGTGTATAAAGTCACAGGAGTAACCGAACATCAAACAGCTGAACTCACTGCCATAGTGAATGAAGACAATGCAGATGGCTGTGATGAATTTTTCTGGTCTGCTCCTATAGATAATGCCGATGAAACTGTTGGTCTATCTGAGCGAACGTCCTGGAAAACCAAATGCAGATATGTTCCAGAGCCACTGAACAAGCCTGACAACTTCGACGTGCCAAGCACTAGTGGTACAAAAGAAGTTCCTGTAGAAGAAGTCACTTCCACAAGAGAAACATCATCCGTGAAAAGTGAATCGGCTGACAAGAAGCAGAAGCAAAAGGCTAAAACACACAAACAGCCGAAACAGGTGAAGGATCAAAAGCAGCAAAGGAATGTGAGATACAAAAAGAATCTCTCAGAGCGAAAGCAGTTTTGGCGATCTCAAAACGCCCATTTCTCTTATCATGACAAAAATTCAAAGTCAGAGAAAAGTGCTTTCAGGCCGCAAGAGAGTACTAACAACCGAAAGCACAGGTTCGGTTCACAGAGCACTAACAACCGAAAGCACAGGTTCGGTTCAGAGAACGATAGCAACCGAAAGCACAGGTTCGGTCCCTCTAATGACGAAAAACAAAACGGTCACATAGAGCCTCAAGTCAGGAAAAATTCTCAGTCCAAATTCTCTCGTTCTAATTCCTCTCTGTCTCATTCTAAACCCAACTTTGTTCCAGCTCAAAATCCAACATCATCAACAAACTTGAAAGGAAAATCAAAGGTTTCCTCAGTCAAGGATGACCGAAAGCAGTCCAAGGCTCAAATGCCAAAACCTAAATCCAAACCAACTGTAACAAATCCTAACAAAATTAAAGTATTCACTATTAAGAAGAAAGATGAAACAACTTTAATAAAAAAAACATATCTTGTTGACATTTCTCTTACTATTCATGTTCCTGTGAAAGGCTCACGTGGACCCAAGAAACTTTGGGTTCCTAAATCTGCTTGATTTTTCCAGGTTATCAGTGACGAGCAGTTCGACGAAGAATGATACATTGACAGTGGCTGCTCACGTCACATGACAGGAAGGAAGGAAGAGCTAAGGGAATTTCGATCTCTTCCAAATGGTGGAAATGTTAAGTTTGGCAACAACTCTTATGGAACGATAGAGGGTTACGGGATGATAACCAATGGAGACTTTACTATAAGAAAGGTGGTGTACGTTGAAGGGCTACATCATAACCTCATCAGTGTATCTCAACTGGTAGGAGGTACCGGTCTTAAAGTGTCATTTGACGATGAAGGCTCAGAAATCATCGAGAAGAAAACAAAAAGGGTGATTCTCAAATCTGAACGAAAAGGCGAAATGTTTCCTCTCAATCTCAAACCTATCAAAGGAAATCCAACTATATGTCTTTTATCCAAAGCTCATTCTGACGAAAGCTGGTTGTGGCACCGAAGGCTCTCACATCTCCACTTCAAAGACATCAACAAGCTTGTCACATGAGGTCATGTTAGGGGTCTCCCATTGCTCAAGTTTGATCGAGAACATTTGTGTGCCGCGTGTGAAATGGGGAAGCAGAGTCGACAAAGTCACCCATCCATTGTAAACACTAAAGTTGTTGAACTACTTGAGTTGCTTCACATTGACTTGTGTGGTCCATCATCTATCGAAAGCATTGGCGGTAGCAAATATATTCTTGTTATTGTTGATGACTTTTCACGTTTTACATGGGTGTTCTTTCTGAAGCACAAATCTGAGGCTACTCATAAGCTAAAGACGTTTATTAAGCAGGTCGAAGTGCTACTGAGAAAAGTCGTTCGCAACATCAGGAGCGATAATGGACTGGAGTTCAAGAACAAAGAATTTGAAGACTTTTTGGCAGAAAAAGGAACCAGTCACAACTTCTTAGCACCCTACACCCCTCAACAGAACGAAATTGTCGAAAGACGAAACCGATCCTTATGTGAGGCGTCCCGTACGATGCTAAGTTTCGCTTCTCTACCTTTATATTTCTGGGCTGACGCTATTTCTGCAGCATGTTTTATGCAGAACAGGTCGTATCTCAACAAGCGTTTCTCTCTTACTCCCTATGAGATCATCAACAATAGGAAGCCAAACGTTAAATTCTTCCATGTATTCGGCTCACGGTGCTTCATCTTCAACTCTAAAGAACATCGTAACAAGTTCGACGTTAAAGCTGATGAAGGGATTTTTCTGGGATACTCTCTTACTTCAAAAGCATATCGGGTTTTGAATAAGCGTTCAAGGAAGATTGAAGAAACATATTACGTGACTTTCGATGACAACTACATCAAAAAGCTAAAGGCTACTGAAGAAGCAATTGGAGAAATTTTCACTCGAATAGGTCAAGTCACGGCCTCAATTGCTAATTTGTTTGAGCAGTTCGTGGAGTTATTCGATGAACCTGAGAAAGCTACTCTCTCGGAAGCAATGGCAGCAGACAACAAAGTCGATCATCTGAAGTAAATCATCTAAGATGCCGCCAAACGAATGGGTGAAGGAGAACAAGTCCCAAACGAACCTCCTCAGCAAGGCGCTTCAGTTGAGGGGGAGAATCCATCTTCATCAAATCAGCCGAGCTCACAAGTTGTGGAGGAGAACTCTGTTCCTGTACCACCCGAAAGCTCTACTACACCCGAAGGTACTGTAGCACCCGAAAGCTCAACACCGCCCGGAAGCTCAACAACACCCGAAAGTCCTATAGCACTAGAAAGTCCAGCTACACCGGAAAGCTCATCAATCGAGGCGGAGAATGCCAACATGTTTTACGATGACGATAGCCAATCTGAATTAAAAGAAATGGTGAATGCTGAATTGGATCCATCCTATGATCCAAATTACCCTCCTCTTGTTAAGTGGACCAGAGATCATCCTGTATCCCAGGTGGTAGGTAATATCTCTGAAAAGGTCCTGACCCGATCTCAACTGAAGGCAAAGCAAACATCTCTATTTTCGAAATTAGAGTTCTGCATGTACAACTCTTTCGTATCAAAAGTTGAACCGAAGACAGTAAATACTGCTCTTGATCACTCTGACTGGGTTCAAGCTATGCAAGATGAACTTAATGAATTCGAAAGAAATAAGGTTTGGCACCTCATTCCAACTCCTAAAGATGCCTCAGTTGTTGGTCTTAAATGGGTATTTAGAAATAAAATGGACAAGGAAGGCAACGTGATTCGAAACAAAGCTCGTCTTGTGGTGAAAGGATACTGCCAGGAGGAAGGAATTGATTATGAGGAAACTTTTGCTCCTGTAGCTAGGCTGGAATCTGTTCAAATATTTCTTGCCTACGCTGCACACAAGAACTTCGAGGTCTACCAAATGGACGTAAAGTGCGCATTTCTGAATGGAGAACTCGAAGAAACGGTATATGTAGAGCAACCTCCAGGCTTTGTTAATGAAAAGTACCCCAATCACTGCTATATTCTGGACAAGGCGGTTTATGGTCTGAAACAAGCACCTAGGGCATGGTATGAAACGCTAACCAAGTTTTTAAAGATGTCAAAATTCAAAAAAGGTTCGGTTGACCCAACCTTCTTTTGTAAGAAGGAAGGTAACCACCTTATGATTGTTCAAATCTATGTCGATGATATCATCTTTGGCTCAACGAATCCTAACTTAACAGCTGAATTCAGAAAGCTGATGGAGACTAAATTTGAAATGAGCTCAATGGGTCCGATTAACTTTTTCCTTGGTTTAAATATTAGACAGGGACCCGAAGGCATCTTTATCAACCAGGAAGTATACACCAAAACTCTCCTTGCTAAATTCGGCATGATGGGAGATTCAAAGGTTAAAGTCCCAATGGCGTTTGGCACCAAGCTCACACCATCCTTGGATAAACCTGCAGTCGACATTACATTATATCGCCAGATGATTGGTTCTTTAATGTACCTTACTGCTAGCAGGCCTGATATAATGTTTTTTATGTGTTATTGTGCTAGATTTCAGGCAAATCCTCGTGAACCACATATGCTTGCAGTAAAGAACATACTCCGGTATCTGAAACGAACTACCTCTCTCGGTTTATGGTATCCATCAAACTCAGGTTTTTTCCTTCAAGCCTACTCAAATGCAGACCTTGGAGGTTTTGGTTTAGACAGGAAAAGCACAACTGGAGGCTGCCAATTCCTAGACGGGAAGTTGGTTAGCTGGGAATCAAAGAAACAGACATGTGTATCTCTGTCTACAGCCGAAGCAGAGTACATCGCAGCTGCCTCCTGTACATCTCAAGTGATTTGGATCCAAAGCCAGCTCCGGGACTATGGACTAAATATGAAAAAGATCCCAATATATTGTGACTCAGAAAGTGCAATTAGGATCTGTCATAACCTAGTGCAACATTCGAAGACCAAGCATATAGCACTAATGTATCACTTCATTAAGGATCATGAGGAAGATGGGAACGTCGAAATTCACTTTGTTCGAACCACTGATCAACTGGCTGATGTCTTCACCAAAGCTCTCCCTGAAGCATCTTTCAACAAAATTCTACAAGGGCTAGGAATGATGGAATCGGAGTCAGTACCAAAGACTACTTCTCAAAATTAAAAGTTGGAAGCGAAATAGACCGAACGTTCGGGTTCGGGTCCTGTTCCGGTATACCGAAATGAACCGAACGCTCGGGTTCGGGTGTATCATCTGATCTTCGCTTATTACTCAAAGGTAGTTTCTTTGGTTGTAAAACTTTTGTATTATTTTCCCAAATTCATTTCTCTTATTTTCAAAGTTCTTTTTCAAACTTATTTTTTTTGGGCACCCGAAATAAACCGAACGCTCGGGTTCGGTTCCAAAATTTTTTCTTCCCGAAATAGACCGAACGCTCGGGTTCGGTTCCATAATTTTTTTCTAACCAAAATAGACCGAACGTTCGGGTTCGGTTCCAATATTTTTTGTGTGTCTCATTTTTATTTTTTTATTTTTTCTTTTTCTTTAAATCAAAAATTCCAAAAATAATTTTTTTTATTTTCTTTTCTTGAATTCAAAAACTCCAAAAATATTTTTATTTATTTTGTTTTATTTTGCATCTTATTTTTGTGTGTCTATTTGTGGGGAAATCATTTCACTAGTTAAGGGTCCCTAGAAGCATGCTGCTGTATGTGTCCAAAGCCTCACCTGATTCTGAATAATAGCCTTACTGAGTTGGTATATACAAACCTTGTCTTCCCAATTAGGCTCTCATACTTATTCTAATCATGAGCTACCTAACTCTCTTCTCATATGAGATAAGAGTTTTCTGCTTGGTCCCTAATTTAACAGCAGAGGTACTTTGGTTTCTTTACACCATCTACACTACTTTTCTCCATCTCATTCGCTTCACGAACGTAACCCTTGTGTGACATTCCCAATTTCTCGGCCAGAAAAGACCGATTTGTTTATGCTTTGTTTTATAAATCAGAGTGATCGTTTAAAGAAAACGGTTGCGGAATTTGTTCCCAAAATAAAATATGATAACCATTTTATCAAAACATTTCTCGAAAAGAATGTATTTTCATTAAATAATAAAACCTCGGGATGTCATGTTCGTTACAGACCAAAAGCATAAACAATATAAAATAGACCTTACGATAGTTATTCAACTACTGATCTATAATCCAAAATCTCTCGTCAAGTCCGCCAACTTATAATCTTGTGTCATTAATAGTAATGAAAAGAAAACTGAGTGGGTCAGGCTTGGGAGCCTGGTGAGCATATAGGGTTTTCAACTCACAATAATACATTTATTATATTCAATTATCAAACAATCAACCCAAATACCCATCCCCATTATCTTCTTAAGGTTTCACCCTAAGAACCACCTATCCTTCATTCACTTATTCCTAAGGAATCGGCACGAAATCCATTGCTACCAAAGTTTATCTATCGGGTACTAAATCCATAGTTATCAGACGCTAACTCCATAGTCGTCGGGGTTCACTCAAGCGGCACTAACTCCATAGTCACCAAGGTTCACTTAACAAGCGCTAACTCCATAGTCGCCAAGGTTTACTTAACAAGCGCTAACTCCATAGTCGCCAAAGTTTACTCAACGTGCGCTAACTCCATAGTCGCCAAGGTTCATCAAATAGGCACGAAGTCACATCGTCGCTAAGGTTTATACAATAGGCGCTAACTCCATAGTCACCAAGGTTTATACAATAGACGCTAACTCCATAGCCGCCAAGGTTCATCAAATAGGCACAAAGTCACATCGTCGCCAAGGTTTATACAATAGGCGCTAACTCCATAGTCACCAAGGTTTATACAATAGGCGCTAACTCCATAGTCACCAACTATTCCATCTACCTATGTTCTACCCAACAATTTTTGTAGATATAAATACTTACACAGTTTAAATCATTTAACACCTGTATAAAACTCCAATTTCCATGCCCATCTCAAATAGACAAATAACATATAAACACATAGCACGTATTTCATAGCAAATACTTCATATTTATGTGTTAGAAGAAGGTAACTACACACCCACACATATAAACAACAATATACTTAATACACCCAAACCATACTTGTATTATTATCGTGTTTATGAAAGGTAGTATACACTCACTTGATCAGAAGATGATCGGACAGCACTACGACTTGCAGAAGTAGTAATCCTCAGCAGATCTGGAAGATCTCTTCAAAAATCAAATTCTCGCGGGCAGAGCTTCGGCTCGGGAACCGCACTTCTCGGGATCTTCGGGATCTCGGGACTTGCCTCGGGGCTAGAGAATAATACCGGGGCTTCGGGGTATTTCTGGCACGCAAAACGATGCAAAACGGGAGAGAGAAGAGAAGAAATTGGCAATTGTGTCGGCTGCCTTCGCATCCTATTTATAGGAGGCTGGAGCCTCGGAGTATACGGGGCGTACAGGCGTACGCTGGGCTTACTGGCCTCTGAAGTCATCATTGCATGCGTCACCCGAAGTGTCGACACTCTTCGGAGTACGCGGGGCGTACTCGCGTACGCGGGGCGTACCTCGGATCAGACCGATGACTCGCCTTCGGATAATGCTTCCGATTTTTCAATTAAATTTAATTACAAAATATTTAATAAATTTCGGAAATTCATATCTTCTTCATACGAACTCCGTTTTCGACGTTCTTTATATCCACGGAAAGGTGAGACTACGCTCTACAACTTTCGTGTAGACTCCGTCGGCTAATTTTGACTTTTATTTTTATTATTTATTTTTAATAGGTCGGGACAGAAAATTTCGTTATAAATTCATAACTTCTTCGTCCGACGTCCGTTCTTGCCTAACTTTTCGTCGTTTCGATAATAACAACGAGATCTTCGATTCTCGTTTAGATCGCTAAGGCTAAATATCACTCTAACATGAATCCACTTTTTACGTCATTCAGCGTTGTGCCGGTTCTGTCGCGAAACTTCAACAAGTCATAATTTCTTCGTTATAACTCGGATTTTGGCGTTCTTTATATGCACGGAAACCTTGTAACATATACTACAACTTAGCTAGGATTATTCATCCTAAATAATCTTCTATCAAAAAGTCATTTTTGACGCTTATTGTCTCTAAATTGACTAGCCCTGATCTACGGGCGTTACAATTATCACCCCCTTAGGATGATTACGTCCCAGAATCATCAAGGAAATAGGATTCGTATACTGACTCCTTAAGTTATCTCTCCATTCTAAGTAATAACCTTGATGGGTCGTGTCCCGATGACCTCTCATCGTAGTCGGACTCAATTGATATGACCACTAGGGTCGGAATAACCATCATCCTACTAGCCATTACCGAAACAAGGGAAATGACAAACTTGAATAAAACGAAACCAATTACTAGCTTCTTGATAACCTTGTGACTTCCCATGATCCAAGCGTGAGTCCTGTGCTTCCGGTAGTATAGATCTCTACTACCATTCACACCTACTCATACTCGTCCCAAGTATTGTCTCGCAGTTAACCAAGTCACCATACATAAATCATATAATCATTCAACACATTAGATAACAAAACCAGGGTTTATATTAATTCTTGAAACTATTACACAAAAGTTCAAGTTCACCCTATACTATGCCTCTAACAGGCTATGGTTCCTGATACAGACTTTACAGACTTTATATAATAATGAAGCCTTCATCCTTTAACCCTCCCATCCCTTTCTACTTCGTTGAGGAACATGTTGAATGCCCTTGGCTGTGGAGGTGTGTTTTTCTGTGGGTAGTCTTTAGAAATATGACTTTCTTCATTACACCTATAGCACATCTTCTTGATAGGTGCGCACTTGTTGGCATAGTGCCCTGTCTTCCCACATTTGTAGCAAGTCATCTCCTCGCTACATTTCCCGAAGTGTTTCTTCTTACACTTCTCACACCACTTAGCCGCATCTCTTCCCCCAGATTTCGAGAATTTACTTTCTTTGTCGATTATTGAAGATCCTTCACGCTTTCTTTTCTCTCCAACTTCAGCCCTTTCCAGACCCTTTTCTTTTATTTGGGTCTCAACATTTTTGGCTGCCCAGATGGCGGCTTTCAGAGTGGTTGCTTGTTTGACTATCGGACCAAAGTCCGCTGGTAATCCATTGGCAAACTTGTTGACCTTGGAAAGTTTAGTCGGAATTAGGTATGGAATAGGCTTCATCTTCTCCGTAAAGCTCGTAGCGTATTCAGTAACGCTCAATTTTCCTTTCTTCAGATTCTGGAACTCATTGTTGATTTCCAGAAGATCTTGCTCAGAGCAGTATTGTAATTTCAATTGCACCACGAATTCTTCCCAAGACATCTTGCTAGCTTCCCCTTTGGGCATCGAACCAGCCAATAACTTCCACCAGCTCAATACTCCAAATTTTAACAGAGGGATTGCAAGAGCGGTCTTCTGTCTGTTGCTACACTCGCAACTTTCAAACATTGTCTCCATTTCGGAGATCCAGTCCATGACTTACACCGGTGTCGGGCTCCCAGAAAGACATGGTGGTTTGGATGCCATGAAATCCTTGTACTTGCATCCACGTGCATCATTTCCTCTATCCTGGTTGTTTTGGCGAACTATTGGTGGGTTGGCTTGACCAATGGTTCCACTATAGTTTCCTCCTTCGGACTGCCCTCCATTTACCTCGGGCTCTTCAACTTGAATTGACAATTCCTCGTGATTCTGCCTGATCAGACGTCTGGTTTCTTCCATCTGATTATTCAACATTGCCTGGATCATCACTTGAACTCCGGCCATTGTCATTGGTTTAGGCGCTGCTGCTACAACAGGTATTTGTTCAATTACTGGTACTTGATTCCTGTTTTCATCAGCATTTCCAACTCCACTCCTCGTTCTCACCATTTTTGATCTGTACACCGAATATGGTGAAATTAGATCCTTAATCATGATAGATATTCAAATCATCCTTATCACTCCGAAACGTTTATATGCTAGTTCTAATATCGTAGACGTACACTTAGAATCCTATACACATAAGGTTTCCAGATCTGGTCGGCAACAGACCATAGATTCGAACAAATAATGTCATATATGGCAAACATATAACAATTAGCACATAATAGCATTTTAGGCAATTTTCCTAAAATAAAATAGTGCATGTGTCAATTTAGATGTACTACCTAAAATATAATGGACACACTCAACTCGCAATCATTCCTTAGCATTCTAAGTTTAAGTCTAGAAATAAATCCACATTCCTAGTTCGCTTAAACTAATGCTCTGATACCAACTGTGACATCCCCAATTTCTCGGCCAGAAAAGACCGATTTGTTTATGCTTTGTTTTATAAATCAGAGTGATCGTTTAAAGAAAACGGTTGCGGAATTGTTCCCAAAATAAAATATGATAACCATTTTATCAAAACATTTCTCGAAAAGAATGTATTTTCATTAAATAATAAAACCTCAGGATGTCATGTTCGTTACAGACCAAAAGCATAAACAATATAAAATAGACCTTACAATAGTTATTCAACTACTTATCTATAATCCAAAATCTCTCGTCAAGTCCGCCGACTTATACTCTTGTGTCATTACCTGTAATGAAAAGAAAACTGAGTGGGTCAGGCTTGGGAGCCTGGTGAGCATATAGGGTTTTCAACCCACAATAATATATTTATTATATTCAATTATCAAACAATCAACCCAAATAACCATCCCCATTATCTTCTTAAGGTTTCACCCTAAGAACCAACTATCCTTCATTCACTTATTCCTAAGGAATCGGCACGAAATCCATTGCTACCAAAGTTTATCTATCGGGTACTAAATCCATAGTTATCAGACGCTAACTCCATAGTCGTCGGAGTTCACTCAAGCGGCGCTAACTCCATAGTCACCAAGGTTCACTTAACAAGCGCTCACTCCATAGTCGCCAATGTTTACTTAACAAGCGCTAACTCCATAGTCGCCAAAGTTTACTCAACGTGCGCTAACTCCATAGTCGCCAAGGTTCATCAAATAGGCACGAAGTCACATCGTCGCCAAGGTTTATACAATAGGCGCTAACTCCATAGTCACCAAGGTTTATACAATAGGCGCTAACTCCAGAGTCGCCAAGGTTCATCAAATAGGCACGAAGTCACATCATCGCCAAGGTTCATCAAATAGGCACGAAGTCACATCGTCGCCAAGGTTTATACAATAGGCGCTAACTCCATAGTCACCAAGGTTTATACAATAGGCGCTAACTCCATAGTCGCCAAGGTTCATCAAATAGGCACGAAGTCACATCGTCGCCATGGTTTATACAATAGGCGCTAACTCCATAGTCACCAAGGTTTATACAATAGGCGCTAACTCCATAGTCGCCAAGGTTCATCAAATAGGCACGAAGTCACATCGTCGCCAAGGTTCATCAAATAGGCACGAAGTCACATCGTCGCCAAGGTTTATACAATAGGCGCTAACTCCATAGTCACCAAGGTTTATACAATAGGCGCTAACTCCATAGTCGCCAAGGTTCATCAAATAGGCACGAAGTCACATCGTCGCCAAGGTTTATACAATAGGCCCTAACTCCATAGTCACCAAGGTTTATACAATAGGTGCTAACTCCATAGTCACCAACTATTCCATCTACCTATGTTCTACCCAACAATTTTTGTAGATATAAATACTTACACAGTTTAAATCATTTAACACCTATATAAAACTCCAATTTCCATGCCCATCTGAAATAGACAAATAACATATAAACACATAGCACGTATTTCATAGCAAATACTTCATATTTATGTGTTAGAAGAAGGTAACTACACACCCACACATATAAACAACAATATACTTAATACACTCAAACCATACTTGTATTATTATCGTGTTTATGAAAGGTAGTATACACTCACTTGATCAGAAGATGATCGGACAGCACTACGACTTGCAGAAGTAGTAATCCTCAGCAGATCTGGAAGATCTCTTCAAAAATCAAACTTCTCGCGGGCAGAGCTTCGGCTCGGGAACCGCACTTCTCGGGATCTTCGGGATCTCGGGACTTGCCTCGGGGCTAGAGAATAATACCGGGGCTTCGGGGTATTTCTGGCACGCAAAACGATGCAAAACGGGAGAGAGAAGAGAAGAAATTGGCAATTGTGTCGGCTGCCTTCGCATCCTATTTATAGGAGGCTGGAGCCTCGGAGTATGCGGGGCGTACAGGCGTACGCTGGGCGTACTGGCCTCTGAAGTCGTCATTGCATGCGTCACCCGAAGTGTCGACACTCTTCGGAGTACGCGGGGCGTACCTCGGATCAGACCGATGACTCGCCTTCGGATAATGCTTCCGATTTTTCAATTAAATTTAATTACAAAATATTTAATAAACTTCGAAAATTCATATCTTCTTCATACGAACTCCGTTTTCGACGTTCTTTATATCCATGGAAAGGTGAGACTACGCTCTACAACTTTCGTGTAGACTCCGTCGGCTAATTTTGATTTTATTTTTATTATTTATTTTTAATAGGTCGGGACAGAAAATTTCGTTATAAATTCATAACTTCTTCGTCCGACGTCCGTTCTTGCCTAACTTTTCGTCGTTTCGATAATAACAACGAGATCTTCGATTCTCGTTTAGATCGCTAAGGCTAAATATCACTCTAACATGAATCCACTTTTTACGTCATTCAGCGTTGTGCCGGTTCTGTCGCGAAACTTCAACAAGTCATAATTTCTTCGTTATAACTCGGATTTTGGCGTTCTTTATATGCACGGAAACCTTGTAACATATACTACAACTTAGCTAGGATTATTCATCCTAAATAATCTTCTATCAAAAAGTCATTTTTGACGCTTATTGTCTCTAAATTGACTAGCCCTGATCTACGGGCGTTACAATTATCACCCCCTTAGGATGATTACGTCCCAGAATCATCAAGGAAATAGGATTCGTATACTGACTCCTTAAGTTATCTCTCCATTCTAAGTAATAACCTTGATGGGTCGTGTCCCGATGACCTCTCATCGTAGTCGGACTCAATTGATATGACCACTAGGGTCGGAATAACCATCATCCTACTAGCCATTACCGAAACAAGGGAAATGACAAACTTGAATAAAACGAAACCAATTACTAGCTTCTTGATAACCTTGTGACTTCCCATGATCCAAGCGTGAGTCCTGTGCTTCCGGTAGTATAGATCTCTACTACCATTCACACCTACTCATACTCGTCCCAAGTATTGTCTCGCAGTTAACCAAGTCACCATACATAAATCATATAATCATTCAACACATTAGATAACAAAACCAGGGTTTATATTAATTCTTGAAACTATTACACAAAAGTTCAAGTTCACCCTATACTATGCCTCTAACAGGCTATGGTTCCTGATACAGACTTTACAGACTTTATATAATAATGAAGCCTTCATCCTTTAACCCTCCCATCCCTTTCTGCTTCGTTGAGGAACATGTTGAATGCCCTTGGCTGTGGAGGTGTGTTTTTCTGTGGGCAGTCTTTAGAAATATGACTTTCTTCATTACACCTATAGCACATCTTCTTGATAGGTGCGCACTTGTTGGCATAGTGCCCTGTCTTCCCACATTTGTAGCAAGTCATCTCCTCGCTACATTTCCCGAAGTGTTTCTTCTTACACTTCTCACACCACTTAGCCGCATCTCTTCCCCCAGATTTCGAGAATTTACTTTCTTTGTCGATTATTGAAGATCCTTCACGCTTTCTTTTCTCTCCAACTTCAGCCCTTTCCAGACCCTTTTCTTTTATTTGGGTCTCAACATTTTTGGCTGCCCAGATGGCGGCTTTCAGAGTGGTTGCTTGTTTGACTATCGGACCAAAGTCCGCTGGTAATCCATTGGCAAACTTGTTGAACTTGGAAAGTTTAGTCGGAATTAGGTATGGAATAGGCTTCATCTTCTCCGTAAAGCTCGTAGCGTATTCAGTAACGCTCAATTTTCCTTTCTTCAGATTCTGGAACTCATTGTTGATTTCCAGAAGATCTTGCTCAGAGCAGTATTGCAATTTCAATTGCACCACGAATTCTTCCCAAGACATCTTGCTAGCTTCCCCTTTGGGCATCGAACCAGCCAATAACTTCCACCAGCTCAATACTCCAAATTTTAACAGAGGGATTGCAAGAGCGGTCTTCTGTCTGTTGCTACACTCGCAACTTTCAAACATTGTCTCCATTTCGGAGATCCAGTCCATGACTTACACCGGTGTCGGGCTCCCAGAAAGACATGGTGGTTTGGATGCCATGAAATCCTTGTACTTGCATCCACGTGCATCATTTCCTTATCCTGGTTGTTTTGGCGAACTATTGGTGGGTTGGCTTGACCAATGGTTCCACTATAGTTTCCTCCTTCGGACTGCCCTCCATTTACCTCGGGCTCTTCAACTTGAATTGACAATTCCTCGCGATTCTGCCTGATCAGACGTCTGGTTTCTTCCATCTGATTATTCAACATTGCCTGGATCATCACTTGAACTCCGGCCATTGTCATTGGTTTAGGCGCTGCTGCTACAACAGGTATTTGTTCAATTACTGGTACTTGATTCCTGTTTTCATCAGCATTTCCAACTCCACTCCTCGTTCTCACCATTTTTGATCTGTACACTGAATATGGTGAAATTAGATCCTTAATCATGATAGATATTCAAATCATCCTTATCACTCCGAAACGTTTATATGCTAGTTCTAATATCGTAGACGTACACTTAGAATCCTATACACATAAGGTTTCCAGATCTGGTCGGCAACAGACCATAGATTCGAACAAATAATGTCATATATGGCAAACATATAACAATTAGCACATAATAGCATTTTAGGCAATTTTCCTAAAATAAAATAGTGCATGTGTCAATTTAGATGTACTACCTAAAATATAATGGACACACTCAACTCGCAATCATTCCTTAGCATTCTAAGTTTAAGTCTAGAAATAAATCCACATTCCTAGTTCGCTTAAACTAATGCTCTGATACCAACTGTGACATCCCCAATTTCTCGGCCAGAAAAGACCGATTTGTTTATGCTTTGTTTTATAAATCAGAGTGATCGTTTAAAGAAAACGGTTGCGGAATTGTTCCCAAAATAAAATATGATAACCATTTTATCAAAACATTTCTCGAAAAGAATGTATTTTCATTAAATAATAAAACCTCAGGATGTCATGTTCGTTACAGACCAAAAGCATAAACAATATAAAATAGACCTTACAATAGTTATTCAACTACTTATCTATAATCCAAAATCTCTCGTCAAGTCCGCCGACTTATACTCTTGTGTCATTACCTGTAATGAAAAGAAAACTGAGTGGGTCAGGCTTGGGAGCCTGGTGAGCATATAGGGTTTCCAACCCACAATAATATATTTATTATATTCAATTATCAAACAATCAACCCAAATAACCATCCCCATTATCTTCTTAAGGTTTCACCCTAAGAACCAACTATCCTTCATTCACTTATTCCTAAGGAATCGGCACGAAATCCATTGCTACCAAAGTTTATCTATCGGGTACTAAATCCATAGTTATCAGACGCTAACTCCATAGTCGTCGGAGTTCACTCAAGCGGCGCTAACTCCATAGTCACCAAGGTTCACTTAACAAGCGCTCACTCCATAGTCGCCAATGTTTACTTAACAAGCGCTAACTCCATAGTCGCCAAAGTTTACTCAACGTGCGCTAACTCCATAGTCGCCAAGGTTCATCAAATAGGCACGAAGTCACATCGTCGCCAAGGTTTATACAATAGGCGCTAACTCCATAGTCACCAAGGTTTATACAATAGGCGCTAACTCCAGAGTCGCCAAGGTTCATCAAATAGGCACGAAGTCACATCATCGCCAAGGTTCATCAAATAGGCACGAAGTCACATCGTCGCCAAGGTTTATACAATAGGCGCTAACTCCATAGTCACCAAGGTTTATACAATAGGCGCTAACTCCATAGTCGCCAAGGTTCATCAAATAGGCACGAAGTCACATCGTCGCCATGGTTTATACAATAGGCGCTAACTCCATAGTCACCAAGGTTTATACAATAGGCGCTAACTCCATAGTCGCCAAGGTTCATCAAATAGGCACGAAGTCACATCGTCGCCAAGGTTCATCAAATAGGCACGAAGTCACATCGTCGCCAAGGTTTATACAATAGGCGCTAACTCCATAGTCACCAAGGTTTATACAATAGGCGCTAACTCCATAGTCGCCAAGGTTCATCAAATAGGCACGAAGTCACATCGTCGCCAAGGTTTATACAATAGGCCCTAACTCCATAGTCACCAAGGTTTATACAATAGGTGCTAACTCCATAGTCACCAACTATTCCATCTACCTATGTTCTACCCAACAATTTTTGTAGATATAAATACTTACACAGTTTAAATCATTTAACACCTATATAAAACTCCAATTTCCATGCCCATCTGAAATAGACAAATAACATATAAACACATAGCACGTATTTCATAGCAAATACTTCATATTTATGTGTTAGAAGAAGGTAACTACACACCCACACATATAAACAACAATATACTTAATACACTCAAACCATACTTGTATTATTATCGTGTTTATGAAAGGTAGTATACACTCACTTGATCAGAAGATGATCGGACAGCACTACGACTTGCAGAAGTAGTAATCCTCAGCAGATCTGGAAGATCTCTTCAAAAATCAAACTTCTCGCGGGCAGAGCTTCGGCTCGGGAACCGCACTTCTCGGGATCTTCGGGATCTCGGGACTTGCCTCGGGGCTAGAGAATAATACCGGGGCTTCGGGGTATTTCTGGCACGCAAAACGATGCAAAACGGGAGAGAGAAGAGAAGAAATTGGCAATTGTGTCGGCTGCCTTCGCATCCTATTTATAGGAGGCTGGAGCCTCGGAGTATGCGGGGCGTACAGGCGTACGCTGGGCGTACTGGCCTCTGAAGTCGTCATTGCATGCGTCACCCGAAGTGTCGACACTCTTCGGAGTACGCGGGGCGTACCTCGGATCAGACCGATGACTCGCCTTCGGATAATGCTTCCGATTTTTCAATTAAATTTAATTACAAAATATTTAATAAACTTCGGAAATTCATATCTTCTTAATACGAACTCCGTTTTCGACGTTCTTTATATCCACGGAAAGGTGAGACTACGCTCTACAACTTTCGTGTAGACTCCGTCGGCTAATTTTGACTTTTATTTTTATTATTTATTTTTAATAGGTCGGGACAGAAAATTTCGTTATAAATTCATAACTTCTTCGTCCGACGTCCGTTCTTGCCTAACTTTTCGTCGTTTCGCTAATAACAACGAGATCTTCGATTCTAGTTTAGATCGCTAAGGCTAAATATCACTCTAACGTGAATCCACTTTTTACGTCATTCAGCGTTGTGCCGGTTCTGTCGCGAAACTTCAACAAGTCATAACTTCTTCGTTATAACTCGGATTTTGGCATTCTTTATATGCACGGAAACCTTGTAACATTTACTAAAACTTAGCTAGGATTATTCATCCTAAATAATCTTCTATGAAAAAGTAATTTTTGATGCTTATTGTCTCTAAATTGACTAGCCCTGATCTACGGGCGTTACACCTTGAGACTCTCAGAAATTACCACTGAGGTTTATGGTTACACAATTTATGTGTTTATGATCTTAGCTTCGTGCCACTACGTGCTAAGTGAAACCCACAATTCAATACCCAATATGCATTGATGGTGAACAATAAATTTGCTCTAGCTTTCACTAATGAATTGACGGACTTATTTCAATGAAATCTCCAATTTCCTTTTAAGTGATTCCTATGAAATTGTTAAATCCCATAACATTTCTTCCCTTGGAATCCAATTTTTAATTTTTTTGAGATTTTTCATACCACTTAAATTATTTCAAACCTACTTGTTCAATAGACTACACTGGTCTCACAAGTACTTCATTCGATTTCTGTCTTATATCAAGATCAGGAATTCTGAATTGAAGCGAAAGCCGCCCAATTAAGCCTAATTAAAAGAAGCCTTTCAACACTTCTCAATAAGTGTATGATCGTTATTCAACGGGAAACCACACAAACACTTTAAAGTCTCTCTTGACTTTGAAGGAAGAGATTCGTGCCCGAGATCCATTGTTTCGTGTCTTTATTGACATCACAAAATCCCTCATATGTGTTGCTTTATTTCTTTTTCTTTTACACACTAAGAACGAAAATCTTTTTGATTTTCCAACATTCTTGTTTCATCAGTTACAAGGATTAATTTTAATGGGACGCGAATTAATTAAAAGGTTGTGGTTAATATTGATCCACGTGGGCACTTTTGCTTTAAAGGATAAGATGATAAGATGCTGACTCAGGCGGGAGTCCAATCGATTTGATTTCAAACGGCGCTAGAAGGCCAGGCATGCGAATTGGAACCGTTTAACGGCGCCTGATAGTAAGGCGTGTGATTCAGAACTGACACTCTCTCTCATGTGTAATCATCGGTCATACTAGCTGTCACGCATCGATTACCGCCGGAAATCCCTTCGTATTTCCTTTGAAGATTTGGGAATGATTCTTCTCTCTCCTCTCCCCCAGTATAAAAGGTAACGTAAACCATTGTTTACCTCTTTACTGCACCCAAATTTCAGAGAGCAAGAAACCTTCAAGTATTCTACTGTTCATCTTCTCTCCCAACCTCTTCACAACAATGGCGGATTCCTCAACAGTTCATGCTACTTCACACATCTTGCCCATTCGTCCCCAAAAGAGTTTGATCATTGATCTTACTCCCCATGCATACGACTCTTTCATGTTCCCGATAATCGAATGCCTGAAGTACTCGCCGATTGCTCCTGCTCTCACCAAAGTTGAAGCAGTTCCTATGGAGTTCTTATCACAGATTTTCGCTACCGCTCACTATGACAAGGTCGTCGATCGGATTTTGTTCGACGTCTTCAACCACAAGGCGTCAATTTCAAAGCAGCGATTTTGCTCGCTTTTAGGGTTTGAACCTGATTCATCGAGGGTTAACCCTGAAACCATTCCCATGGGTCATCTTTTCAACATGTTCTACAACATGGGGTATACTGAGGTGCTAACATCGGTCACGAAATTCAAGAAATCGTGCCTGCCTCCTCAGTGGAATGGATTGTTTATCGTGCTTTTCAAGGGGCTATCTGAAAGAAGTGCTGGATCAGACGAGGTAAGTCGTCTTTTCATCTCAATCATGTACGGGATCTACAACGGTATCAATATGGACTACGGGTCGGTCCTTTGGCAACAACTCTTTCAGAGCTTGTCTTCTACATCTCGACATTCCGAGATTTCTTATGCCCGATTTTGGACTCTTGTTACTAAATGGGTGATGGACAAGTACCACATCCCTATTGTCGCTGGTTGCCCAATGTCTTCGATTGGTACTTTCCATACCACGAAGATCATTGTTTCCGATGCCTCTAAATTTCCGTTCAACGGTTCAATTCCGGAAACGATGTATGGCGATGTTCCTGCCGATAACTGGATTTTTAAAACATACAAGGAGTTTCGACGCTCTGGTCCGAGAGAGGTTACTCCTGAGATGCTCAAGTCCATCCATGAGGCTGACAAGCCTGCCCCAAGAGGGAAGAAGGCTGACAAGGGCAAAGAAAAACAGGTAGCAAAGGGAGTGAAAGGCCCATCTCCTAAGAAAAGAAAAACCACCAAGACTGTCCAATCCCCACCGCTGAAGAGGAGAAAAACCCAACCGCGGCGAAAGCTGATCATCGCCTCATCCTCAAGCGAATCTGAAGAAGAGAGTTCTGCTTCTGAAGGCTCTCCTCGTGGTAACACTCCATCACGATCTCCTACCCCTGAAGTTCACTTTCCCAGTTCTCCAATCTCCTCTCCTCCTGTCACTATTCCTATTTCTATTCCACCCATAAATTCCACCACTGAAATACCACCTACCACTATCCCAATACCCCCTCCCATCTTTACCAAAGCAACAACCACCACAGCAGAAGTAAGAACCAATGTATCTGATACGGGGGTTCCTACTGAAGCACCCAAACCACCACCAACTACCGAACATACAACCCAACCCGAACCTACTACAACTACCGAGCCTCTATCCTCACCACCCCCTCCTCTACTATTCATCCAACAGAGAGCGAAGAACCATTCCTCGGTGGGGAGGACATGACCTTCGATTCGGTCTATTATAGTCCTTATCAAGTTCAGAGTGATGACGATGACGATGCTCCTGTAACAAAGAGGCATCTCAAGGAGCTTCACGATAAAATCGATTCGCTCATCGCCTCCTCTTCCACAACTCAGTCTTCCATCTCTGAGGCTGCCATCCAGAAAATTGTTAATGCTTTTTCCAAAGCTCATCAAGTCTCTCTGGACTCCGCCACTGCAGCCATCGATGCCTCAACCAAAGCCTGTGAGGCAGCGACCGAAAAAGTCGATAAACTATTCACTGATGCTTCTTCTTTGTTGAAATCGTTACATGAGAATGCTGAAGCCACCAAGATAAAGCTGGAACCCATTGTCAATCAGCTGGCTACATCAGTCGCATCAGAGCTGAAGTCATTCGCTTCTCTTCGTCAAACTCTATCAGACGACAAATCAGCTTTCAAGACCACCATTGAGGATCGCCTCACAAAGCTTCAAGACGATCTCGCTGCCGAGAACTCCCTCATGGACGCTCTTGCTAGGAAGACCACCGCTCTGAAGGTCAAGAGTATTCAACTCTCCAACTCACAAAAGGAGATTGACTCTCTTCGATCTGAAAGAGAGGTGATTAAGTTGTGTGTTTCGGATGTCCACTTAGCAATCTCAAACATCCTTGAAGCACATGACCTGATCCTTAATTATTCTGTGAGGTGTGACCTTGCAGAGAAGCTTGCTCCTGCCTTCTCTCTACTGAGCAAGATTGAAGGGCTCCTTGATTTCGTGTCCATTCCGAAACAAGGGGGAGAAAAAGAGAATGTGTCTCAACCGCCTCCTTCTTCAACAGCAACTCACACAACCGAACCTCCTCTTGCAGGCCATGCCTCAGGTTCGGGTGTTAAAGACAAGGGTAAGAAAATTGCTGAGGAGAGCGATGAAGATGATGATAAGGAGACCATTGCTGAGGCCGAACCTTCTGAAGAAGCAAGGTCGTGATAAAGACGCTGACATCAGCGCTCGTATGGCTAGAGAGGCTGAAGAAGCCTAAAGAAGACAGAAAGAAGCCCACGACCTTCTCGAGAGAAGGAACACTATTTTTCCTCCTTGGACTCTTGAGAAGCTGATGAAAGAAGCCATCGAAACACCCAGTATCTTGTGGCTAGAACTAGTGATCTCTTTAGATCGTTCTAACACTATCGACTCTCAGTTCGATATGCCACTGACCCGCAAGGCGTTCATTTTTCATGACTTTGCCAACATTGCTGAGTTCCCTCATCCTCAACCAAAGGTTGATCGGGACTTAGTCGAATTTTATCTGAAGGCCGCTCAACCTCAATACCAAACTTGGAGCGCTCAGAAAATCATCAATGTTCGGGTCCTAAAGCCGTACAGGGAAGGAAACTTCACCAACGTTCGGTTCAAGATACTAAGGGGATTTGCCAAGACCGAACATGCCATATCACTTGCAGATCTTCCCAACCTTAATCCCCATGACTGGATTATCTTGCACAACATCCTTCTTACAAACAAAGCAGAATATTGTCCGATCATCGACCACTTTAAGAGGATGCTTGTATGCTATGTCATGGAAGTTGCCCAGATGGACCAGGAGATAGCGAGCGTATTCAAGAAAAAGCCTACCATATCTCCTGTTGGCTCAGCCAGTGATCTTAACAGGATGCAGATGGGGAAGATTGACCCGAAGAGAAACTCTGTCATGTTTACCCGAAACGAAGGCCAGAAATGTCTTTTCGCTTTGGCAGACAAACATCTCTACACCACTGCATGTTTGGAACATGTCTTAGGGATCATCCATGGGTGCAAGCAAAACACAGCGGATGATAAGAAGTACTTTGACGATATGATCCAATGGTATATTCGCTTCAGGCAGACAATCCTCGCCCTTATCCCGCGTCTGTTTGATACAACGAAGAAGGTTCCCGCTGCTGGCCCAAGCAAGAAGAAACAATAGTCTCGCTCCAAATTGACGTGAAGGGGGAGATTGTTGGTTCGTGTTTAGTATTGCGTCTTTTGGGCTCGTTAGCTAGTCCAAGTTTTGTCTCCGGTATGGGCCTGTCCATCCGTGAGTTTTGTAGGGTTTAATATAAATAGAAGCTTGCATGCATCTTAGAAAGTAACGATAGTAACAATTAGAAAAGTTTTATTCAGAATATTCATCGTTCTTGTTTTGTAACCCTAATATTCTCTACAGCGGAAGTTCTTAGTCGAGCTCTGCTGAGGATTGAGTAATCTAATCATTCGACTCATTCAGATCCATTCTTGTGTTTTACTTCACTGTTTTTTATGATTCATTATTTACCTGTTACAAAGATCTAATCGATCAAAGAGTTTTAATAACTCATCAATACTTTAGTGTCTATTAAACATGTCATAACACTTGTATTAAAATCATATTATTAATGCGATGGATGATGGTGTTGCTTGTTTACTACTATTCATTGTTGTGATACTGTACATGACGTCCTCCGCCCCAGAACGTTTCCGCCGTTCCTGGTTTTGGGGTGTGACACCAGGGAGAGGGAGATCGACCTAGAGCACCTCAGGAAGAGGAAGGTTGAGACTGAGCAGATAGCAATGGTTTCTAGGAAGAAACCCAAGGGAATCGACTTGAGATCGAGGGGCTATCAGGGCCGCAGCCGATGTCGCATGTGTGGCAGGGTGCACGAGCGTGCATGTAGGAGCGACAATGGTGGTTATTCAGGCTGCTTCAAGTGCGGCTAGACTGGTCACTATAGCAGGGATTGTACTGCTACCACCACTTAGGGATCTGACCTAATCTATTTCCATTGTAGTCAGCGGGGCCATAAGAAGGCCCAATGTCCAGGTCTCTTTACTACGGGACAGGTGATAGCACCTGCCCTTACGATGTTGAGGATCACCGATAGCCATCAGGGTCGAGTAGAGGCGCCTGCGGTGGGAAGCAGGGCTTTCCGGTTATCAATAGTGGAGGCACGAGAAGCCTCCGATGTTGTAGGTGTATATGTTTTACCTTTGTATCAGTTTTTATTTATGAATATATTGCCATTTTCTCGCATTCATATGACTAGTTGCATCTTGGGATTGTATTTCATGTTTATGTTCGGATCATATGCCATCTGCATACCATGGGTCGTAGGGTAGTAGTGAGGGGACGTCTCCGTATAAATGGATCCTCAGGATGCGGTAGTCGTAGCAAGTGGAATTGGAACCCAGTAAGTGTTCCGACTGTCTTCAAAGGTCTTACTACTTTAGTGTTGGTTAGTTTGGGAACACTAGCAATGGTAAGCGTTAGTTTCCTGCAAGATTGATCACTAGATGTTACGAAGGACTGGGAACCTTTCCAGCCAGGCGTGCAGAAAAGTGTTTGTTGAACCCAAGTGGGGGAGAGTAGGGATGTTATTCGGGTCGGAACCGAACCGAACCGAACCGAACCCGAATAAACCGAAAACCGAATAAGGGTAATTGTATGAACCGAAAACTGAACCAAATAAGCAATACGGGTTCGGTTCGGTTCGGGTATTATTCGGTTCGATTCGGTTCCGACCCGAATAACCCAAATAACATGTAAAAGATGATTAAGGAGCTGAATAACCCAAATAACATTTACAATGTGATTATAGATATTGTATTTTGTATGAATTTTGTAGCTTATAATAAAAACGAATAACACGGATTAACTATTCTTGATATATAAAATGTAAAATCCAACCACCATAATCTTAAGATATAGTTATTAAGCAACATATTAAACACTAAACATTAAACATCCAAAACACCTAAAAAACTATTTATAAGTATATAAGTTAAACATTAAACATTACGTGCGTATTTTGGGTAACGATTGATAGAACACAAGACCGAATAAGCAATCGTGCAGGTGGAAAAAAAATGTGACTTTTCATATTCGGTTCGGTCCATTTGGAATAAGCCCTTATTCGGGTAACCTGGACCGAATAACCCGAAAACTGAATAAGACTTATTTAATTACCCGAAAACCGAATCGAATTGCTTATTCGGGTCTAATTCGGTTAGGTTCGATTCGGTTTTCGGTTCGGTTCGGGTTTTCGAGCCAAATTCTCATCGCTAGGGGAGAGTTCTCCTAGAGTTCAGGAGCAGAAGGAAGCGTGGATTTGGGACGAGTTTGCATTCTCATCAGGAAGGAAGGCAGTCCAAGTGGCTGCATGAGTAGAGCAGTGTGTGAGCTGGGAGTTGAGAAACTTCCCAACGTTGAGTTCATGTTTTCGCGACTGTAGATGACTGATTTGGGGAAAACAGGTTAGAGGATCGCTAACTGGACTCGAGTGATTCCGGATGTAGACTACGTGAACGCCCGTCATGGAATGTTTCGGATTAATAGTTCGTGGTTGAGACAACATGGAGAGTGTTGTAAGACTACGGGATAGCTGTATCATTCACTAGCGCCTAGTTAGAATAGTGTGGGCGGAGGCCCGTATCTCCTAGTTAGCAGAGTGTGGGCAGAGGCCCGTATCTCCTAGTTAGAATGATAGGGATCAGGAAAAGGTTAGTTCGTTGAGATTCAGGATGAAGTTGGACCCGTGTGTAGCCCTAGATAGGCGAGACCTGATGGCAGGGTCACTCAGTAGTATGGTTTGGGTGAGACCCGTGGGCGAGGCCCGTGCGACAGTAGCAAGGCATATGGGACCTGGTAAAGACCATAGGGTCAAGAGTGGGAGTTTGGGGATCCCAGGACTTGTAGAGCTAGAGTGGCAAGGTAGATAGAGTAGTTTCGATAGCCAAAGTTTTCTTTGAAAGTCACTGGGTGCGAATGAGAGGATGATTACTAGTTTAGTAACCGGAGGGAATCCAGTATTCCAGATAGTGGATAGATAGGTTCGTACATGGGAGGTCCTGGTTCTTTTGGAAAGAAGGCAAGAGGCAGCGTGATGTTCGGGCACAAGTAATGATCATCAGGGTTCTTGTGTGCGAAGTAGCTTGTGGATCGGAAGTGATAAGTCACTTGAAGTGAGATTAAATAATCTCAGAGTAGTGGATTTGACCCTGTTACTCAACTCTTGTCTGAGTCCAATCGTTGTAGGGATGAATCTTCTACTCGAAGGATTATCTGAGCCTTCTGTCAAGTATAATTGACCGACAGATGGTTATCCAGGAGCAGTCGGTCAGGGAGACAGACCGGTATGAGATTCAGACTCTAGGAAGACAGACGTGGTATGTGGAAGTTTAAAGTTTTTTTTTCTCCAGAATGTAAGGTCGGTTTGGCTTTCAATCATCTTGGGAATATTGTTTCACGAGTAGAATCATCGGTTGTGTTCCTCAGATCAATTGTTGGGTGATGGGTGTTAGTAAGGAGAGATTTTGGGGATGAAATCTAATTTAAGTGGGGGAGAGTTGTAAAAACCTGGTTCTAAAAGTGCTTCGTTGCAAGGGGTTGTGACCCAATAATCAGTTGTCATGAGGTTAGGGCCTTGGGAAAGGAAGGTTTTGGCCCATTTCGGATGTGAGTATTAGGGCATACGAGATCTAAATATTTGATTGTGCCTTCGGAGGCCAAGGGCATACTCGTAAATTGACATCTCGGTCTTCTGAAGATTTTGGGCTCTTGTTCGGGAAGTTTTAGTATTGAGGAGTTTCTCAAAGCGTAAGGTTTCTCGCCACCTTTTCGTAGATAAAAAGTTCGTCGGAAACGGATTAAGAACGAAGAAGTTATAGCACTTGGAAGTTATTGGCAATTATAGTCCTTAATGAAGATTTGTCGCAAGGTGGTCCTATGCATGCATGGAATGCATGCGTCTGTCTAGCTGCGTACGCCCAACTTAAGCTGGGTTACACAACGTATAAGGGCATTTGGTCACGAGTGCGGAGAGGTGTACGCCCAACATACGAGAAGTACACCCAGCATACGTCCAAAGTCCCTAAACCCTAAATTTTAGGGTATGCCACAATATAAAGAACATTATACCCTCAAGGATCAACCTCCTTCTCACCCTTGGATAGTTTTCACGAATTCAAAATCTTCTTTGAGTATTGTTGGATCTAAGAAGGCCATTAGAGATCATTTTGGTGTTGTCGACCCATTTTCTAAGCAAGTGAAGAGCAAACAAGGTGGTTGTTCAAAGGAGAGGTTGTAGATCTAGGATTGTTGCTTCATTTCTGACCATTTCAAGGTATAAAGATCTAAACTTGGTGGTTACTTCCTTAGATCTCTTAGGTTGAGTTTTTGGACCATTTTGGTCCAAAGGATGAATCTTTATGGTTCAAATCTGATTCCTAGGCTTGGAGTTGCCACTCTCGGTGCTAAATGAGTCCCTTAGGCAGAAAGTTGTCGCCTTGAGTGTCTTAATGAGTTAATGCATGAGATCTAGCCAATTCCATGGAATTTTGTTGCTATATTCCAGGTTTGGGTTTATTTGGTGGGTTGCAAGCCACCAAGTAATCAACTTTATGTATTAAGACGTTGAAAAGGCCTTGGATATGTGATTGTAGATTATGGATTAGAGTATTAAGCACTTAATGGGAAAAGTGGTTTAACAGGGAAGTACGCTGGGCGTACATGTAGGTATGCAAAGTGTACACACCATTCCGCCAGTACGCTTAGCGTACAAAGGACTACGCCCCACGTACTCATTAGACATGGGCTTGACGTGTTTTGGGCCTCGGTTTGGGCCATGCTTTTGACTTCGGGTCTTTGGGCCTCAGTGGGTCATCTTAAGTCAGATAATTTAGGCCAAGAAAATGCTTGGGCTTAGGGAAAGGCTCATTAAAGGGATTGGGATCAATTTAGTAAATTGAACCATTAGTGGGCTTGGGAAGCCTACCTAGTGTTGGGCCACTTTGTATTATGGTTTTGGGCCTTAGATATGGACCAAGTTGGACTAGGGGTAAAAATGTCATTTTACCCTAAAGAGGATTATTGTTTTGGACTAATTATTATTTTGGGTAATGGTAACTTGGGGAGTTGAGAGATCAGCAGTTCGGGGATCTGCCTGCTAGCAGCGAGAGGTTTATTCGCAGGATTCTATAGTCAGCTTGTGAGGTGAGTTTCTCCTGTAGGAACGGGTCTAAGGCACCAATATCGGCCAATTTATGTATGTTAGTGTATACCGGATTTAGATTCGATGCTGGGGTTAGCTCGATGTAGTTTCTATGCTTCCGGATTACGATCCGATGCCGGGTAGGGCCCGAGGAAGGCTTACATGTATGTTCCGAATTACGGTTCGATGCTGGCTGATACCCGAGGAAGGGATGCATGTTTAGTTATACTTGTTGTCTTTTTGATACTTGTATGTTCCTGGTAGGGAGATGAGTGTGAGCGGGGGACTGTATCTCATCACTAGCTGAGTATGGATGGGGTTCCATATCTCATTAGTAGTAGAGTAGGGGCGTGGCCCATGATAGACGGGGCCTTGAGAATAGCAGTTATAGTGTTGTGCTGCTTGTTATGTACCAGCTTGATTATGATTATATGTTTGCATGTGTATAGCGGGTGGGGCCGAGAGACAGGCGGGGCCTGGTAGAAACAGATTTGTATACCGAGCAAGGCTCGATGCCAGGTGGGGTCTGATGCGGGATTAGTCCGATGTAGGGCGGGGCCCAGGTAGCGGGCTAGGCCCAATGTTTGCATTATGTGATTATGTGCATGGTATGTGGTAGATTGGGGAGACTCACTAAGCTTCGTGCTTATGGTTTTCAGTTTTGGTTTCAGGTACTCCCAGTTGCAAAGAGAAGAGCTCGGGATGACTGCATTGCACACACCAAGATGTTTTAGCCTGGGATGTTTACTATGATATTTTGAAGCTCTAATAACAACGTTTGAGATGTTATAACTTATATTTTGAGGAAATAGGTTGATAACTGTGGTTTTACTATTAAATTAAAATGAAATTTTTGGACCGTATTTTTGGGATGTTACACATATATTGTAGTTTCTTTGATGCTTTTATTTATTCGTTCATATGAATGACCTGATTTTTGAACTACAACTCGCATTTGGGAAGTACCAGGTGGATGAACATGGATACTGGTCATCATTATCCACTGCAATATCTACAACAATATCAGAGGTTCCATTTCTTTGTATTACAACATTATATTTTTAGTGTTTTCTTATTAACGCATTCTACTTCAAAAAAAATGCAAGTATGTTGAATTTAACCCTATTAACTGTTGGGTTTAGAGCATACTAACACTCCTATGGTGTACATGCAACCTTAGAAAGCTTGGATCTATGTTTTCTATAAAATACATGCAAGTTTGATTTCCAAGGTTCACAACCTAACTAGCATGTTATGGGGTACTTGTAATACAAAACTTTGAGTAGAATAACATACCTTTCTTTTGTGGTTGATTGCTTGGAGTTTATGCACCTAGCACCAATAGTGTGGATGCCTCAAGTGGTGTCACAAATTACCAAAGCAAGTTGGAATCTCTTGAGAGAATAAGAACACTTCTAGAAATTGGCCCACACCTATGCTGACACACACACTAGTGCCAATTCTAGACCCAAGGACTCCTTTATATAGTATGGAGGATTTAGGGTTAAACCCTAATACCCATGACTCTTCATTTACCTAGGATCCATGGGTTAAAAGCTCCATGGACTATCCATGGAATCCATATACTCTTAGTCCATCCTAAATAAATCTTAGCCCAATCCATATATATAAACAAGAGTCCATATTTAATTAGCTCCATTTTGATCACTAAATTAATTCCAAATTATTTCTTGATCAATACTAATTAAATAATTATGATATCATATTAATATATTATAACTAATAATATATTAATATATCATAAACATCTTATTCTCAAAAGTATATCCATACAAGTTGTTAGGTGAAGTGCAACCCAAATGGACCATGCCGGGTCGGTTCATGTTGATACCAAATATAGTTACAAACTTAGACACCTAATCCAATAGTCTCCCACTCAGATAAGTCTGATAACTATAGTTGCAAGTATAACTTCAGGAACCAACCATCAATCGTAGGTCTTTAAAACTCTATTGAACTATGAAGCGCCATTTTAGATAAGTGATCATATACTCCTCTGTTCTCAAGATATCAGCCGGACAAACACATGGAATATTGTCTAACTTATTGTCCAACATTTGTTTCTCGATCTCTGATTTGTCTGACATAGAACTAAATTGAACACATCAATTTGGTTCCGATGGGGCCCGACACATAAGTCAAAATCAAATCATCGACGGGCCAAGATATCACTTCTATTGCTAGAAGGAACAGATAAACTTCGACTCATATGCTTGTACTAACTACTTGTTGAATTATGCACAAAAGCACGTTTTATGACATCAAGTTACTGATGTGTTTTCGTACAATCAATGGATAACCAACTCATAGTCAACAACTCATATCTCTAGGTTTGAAGATATATATGATATTACCGTCTCGCGATCACTCGAGATAAATTCCATGAAGTGATACAAGCGAGCATGGGTGTAATGCAATACTCATGATTTATGAGCACTCATGAATGTTGTAGCAACCATTGCTATGTCTAATGCACCTTAGACAAATCTTACAAGCCAAATTCATGATAGTCTTCATTCATATCTACTTCCTACATATGACAGACTGTTGAGAGTTTGAATAAAATAATTATTCTGGAAGTCAAAACATGCAAAATTGAAACAATGGTAAACGATCAACATATGATAGAAACACTTTACTCATAAATAAATAACAAATTTTATTTAATCATCAAATGTCAATCACATTTTACAAGTTTCAGAAATCTAATTATTAAAACTAATATCGTCCCTCAGTCTGATGCTTCTTGCATGCTGCAAATGTCTAACCCTAGTCAGTCCCTTCGTGAGGGGATCTGCAGGGTTCTCTTCTAACGATACCCTCTTTTCCACGAGGAGTCCTTCTTCTATCTTGTGTCTTATGAAGTGGTATTTTCTATCAATGTGTCTGGATCTACCGTGATCTCTTGGCTCCTTAGTTAAGGCAATTGCACTATTGCTGTCATAGAAAATTTCCATAGGCACTTGTATAGCTGGCATAACTCCAAGGTCTCCAATGAATTTCTTCAACCATATCGCCTCCTTCGCCACTTCACTCGCTGTTATGTACTCTGATTCACAAGTAGAATCAGCTACTGTCTCCTGTTTGGAACTTTTCCAAGTAATTGCTCCTCCATTTAGGGTAAAGACCCAGCCTGGTTGAGAGCGGAAATTATCTCTGTCAGACTGAAAACTAGCATCACTATACCCAATCACTCTCAATTCATCACTCCCACCAAGGGTAAGGACCCAATCCTTAGTCCTCCGTAGGTACTTGAGAATATTCTTTACCGCAGTCCAGTGCGCCATTAGGATTTCCCTAAAATTTGCTAACCATGCTCAAAGCAAAGGCTACATCAGAGCGAGTACAAGTCCTAGCATACATGATCGAGCCAACACCGGAAGCATATGGAAATCGACTCATCTTAGCTGCCTCAGCCTCTGTACTCGGACTCTGAGTCTTACTCAGCTTGGCATTGTGTTGGATCGGCAAGTCCCCTTTCTTGGAATTCTGCATGTTGAATCTTTTCAACACCTTATCCAAGTAGGTACTCTTACTAAGTCCAATTAGTCTCTTACTACTGTCTCTCATTATCCTTACCCCTAGGATATAGGCAGCTTCTCCAAGGTCCTTCATAGCGAAACACTTCCCAAGCCAGGACTTAACCTCATGCAAAGTTGGGACGTCATTTCCTATGAGTAGTATGTCATCCACATACAACACCAGAAAGCTAACTATACTCCCACTAGCCCTAACATACACACAGGACTCATCTTCGTTCCGCGAAAAGCCAAAATCTTTGACTTTCTCATCGAAGCAAAGATTCCATCTACGAGATGCTTGTTTCAATCCATAAATGGATTTCTCAAGCTTACACACCCTATTAGGGTACTTTGCATCGACAAAACCCTCTGGCTGAGCCATGTAAACATCCTCAGCCGACTTTCCATTAAGGAAAGTGGTTTTGACATCCATTTTCCATATTTCATAATCATGAAATGCAGCTATGGCCAAAAAAACTCTAATAGACTTAATCTTTGCTACTGGTGAAAAGGTCTCATCATAGTCAACTCCCGGAGTTTGAGTAAAGCCCTTTGCCACCAGTCTTGCTTTCTAGGTGTGTACCTTCCCATCCATGCCGGTCTTCTTTTTGAAGATCCATTTACATCAAACTGTCCTACGACTTGGTACATTGTCAACCAAGTTCCACACTTGATTGTCATACATGGACTGAATCTCACTGTCCATAGCCTCCTTCCATTTAGCAGACTTAGGGCCTGCGATGTCTTCCTTGTAATTATTAGGTTCATCCAAATCTATTAGTGTACTATGACTAATAAATGTATCACCTTCAGTGGTGATGTGATAACCATAATAAAAATCAGGTGTGTTCCTAACCCTAGTGGAACACCTCGGAGGTAAGGTCTCATCTATCGGCTCAACAGGAGTTTCCTCCTCAGGTTGAGTGCTAGGGTTTGAAGATCCTTCACCACTTGACTCTTGAATTTCTTCAAGGTCAATTTTCCTCCCACTGTTTCCTTGGCTTATGAACTCTCTCTCTCTCTCTCTCGAAAGACACCCCTCCTTGCTACAAAGACAACATTGTCACTAGGTCTGTAGAAGAGGTAACCAAATGATTTCTATGGGTAGCCGATGAAAATACACCTCTCACTTCGAGGTTCGAGCTTATCATGAGTCTCGCGTCTCACGAAAGCCTCGCAACCCCAAATCTTGATGTGGTCTAGATTGGGAACTTTCCCAGTCCATATCTCGTGAGGTGTTTTGGCAACCTTCTTAGTAGGGACTAGGTTAAGGATATGGGTGGCAGTCTCTAAGGCATACCCCAAGAATGAGATTGGTAATGAAGCTCGACTCATCATGGAACGAACCATGTCCAAAAAGGTTCGATTGTGCCTCTCAGTAACACCATTCAACTGTGGTGTTCTAGGAGGTGTCAATTGTGAGACCATCCCACATTCCTTAAGATAGTCAAGGAACTCAATACTAAGATACTCTCCTCCCCGATCGGATCGGAGCATCTTGATATTCCTGCTCAACTGATTCTCGACTTCCTGCTTAAACTCTTTTAATTTTTCAAAGGTTTTTTGTCACAACTAGAAATTTTGTGCCTTGTAATTTTAACACTTAAGTAAAATTATGAATCAAAAACTTAAGAGCATGTATGATGCTTACTTCATGGCATCAAAAATTTCAATCAAGTACACCATACAAGCATTTCAAATAGTCAACAAGTAATTGGAAACCCTAGAAGTTCTTGTGTAGGTCTATTTTGGACTAGGACTTCCTTATTGGGCCCAATGGGCCAATAAGCTTCCAATTTGACTATCTTGGGCTTAGAACCTTTAAATAGGCTCTAATTGGACCCACTTTCATTTATTTCAACATTTTGGGCCATATTGGGCCTAGAATGAAATAAATTAAAAATTATATGAACTACTATGGACCATAATTAACCTAATCTAGCCTAATAAAGCATAAAAATCACACTTATATTTTATAAGGCCAAAAATCATTCAACCTAACTCTAATATGGGCTTAGGGGCAAAAAGCCCAAAAATCCTTTCTCTCCTCTCTCCATTCTTGGCCCAAGACAAACCGAAAAGAAAAGGAAGAGTTGACTTATTTCATGACACCTCATTTTTGTCCTTAGGTTTTCCATGCAACACACATATCTCCATGCAACAATCTTGTCAAGCTTCTCACTTCTTCCCTCCCTTCTTGTTTCGGCTGAGAGAACACACACACACACACACACACCTCACAAAAACACTCTCTAAATTACTCAAGAACCACCCACTCTCTCCATCCAAGATCTTAAAAATTTGGCTAGAATCTTAAGGATCTTCATAAAGTGATTCATCATCTAAGGTAAGTTAATGGCTAACTTATGATCTAACTCCCTTCACTTCATAAAAATCTCTTCTAAATTCATTCAATCTTGTGATCTTGCACCTTAGAAGCTCCTAAACTCGAGATTTTCAAGGAAAGGTTGCTAGGGCCGAAAATCACCTCATTTCTTTCCATCTCTTCTCCAAAACCGAAACCACACCCAAAGGTGAGCTTCATACCCCCTATTTTTCGGTTTTTATAAGTTTTGTGTGGTGGGGGGGGGGAATACAAGCAAATGTGTAGATCTATGAGTATATGTATGCTTTGTGTGATTTCTATGTTTATTTACATGTTCTTATGAGATTATGGTGTTGGATCTAGTAAAAAAAAAAGAAATCAAAACTGAGATCTACATTATGTTGAATGAAATAAGTATAAATCATATTATTTCATACAAATCAACTCTAGGAAAATAACCAAGTTGGTTAATATGAACTCCTTTAGGCTAAAATCCCATTTTTGGACTTTAAATGTTAAAAATATAAAGTTAAAGAGCCCAAAATGACAAAATAAAAATTCTGATGGTTGAGATGAGTTAAAACAGTTTCAAAAATGTATTTTCTGGAAAATTACTCTTTTCAAGGACTAAAATGTGAAATTTTAAACCTAATGGGCCAAAAATGCACTTTTCCGCCCAACAAGGCCCAAATTGCGAGATTTTTAAACTAGAGGGGCTGAATCTGTATTTTCTGTAAACCAGAGGACTACTAGTGCTCCAAGTCCATTTCAAGGGTTAAAAATACTTTTCATATTCAAAAGGGACTAAAGATGCAAAAATTTTCTATTTTGGGCCAAAAATGTAAAAATTGCGAAAATTGAGGTTTCAGCCGAGAAAACTGCATCTTGAGGGACTAAAACTGTTTTTCAAATAAACTTGAGCTGAAAAATACCTTTTCAATAAGTTTTGATACTAAAGTGTCAAGAAAAATGGTTTAAGGACTAAAACGAAAATTCTTTTATACAAAGGGCCAAAATTGTAAATTTATCCAAAAGAAAGGGGCAGCAAAAAAGAAAAATTCTAGTGATTTTAAACAATAAATCTGTTAGGATGGAATACTAGTACCACGACTATTGGCGAAATATAACACACCTTCAACACCAAAATCGTTATCAAACGAACTGATTCGGTCTCGAATCAATAACGAATCCGAACTTAATAACACGACGCTACTTCAATACACACGCGAAAATTCCGGGAAGTCAATACACACGTGGGAATACACCAGACGTCGATACACCATCTTTGGGCCTGAAAGTTTCAAATCGTGCTTGTTGGGCCTAGCTAGCCCAATGACATGATCTTTAGGCCCGAAGGAAACTCGCTTACATGTAGTTGGGTCTTATATGACCTAATTCCGTGTAAAAGGACTTTCAAGGGCTTTTGTGCTGCTGGGCCCCAAGGGTCCTTTGGTACTGCTAGTGAAGTCGAGAATTCACCAATGCGAGTCGGGCTAAGGGTCCTTCGCATTCACGATAGCCTTGAACGACTTATGGAAATATCGGGGGCTTCGCACCCTCTTTTCCTCCTCGGTTGTGGGGCTATGAGAAGTCAGGGTGGTTGGATTAAGTGAATAGTACGAACGACGCCTAAGGGATCGTTTGTATAGTTGTAAACTAGTCGTTTTCATTAACGTGTGTTTATAACAATTCACAATCCATAATTAATCCAATGTCACCGGGACTCATCGAAAACACACGTCGCAACGGAATAACAAAATATAAAACGCTTAATTCAAAGTATTAGGAAAACATCGGGTTTTCCTAGGGTTTTCAATTCATACACCTACGAGATGCACACCAAGTTTAACAATTTTTTTTTACATTTATAGAAACAAACAAGCATACTTACGAATCTTCACACTTTTTATACTATACTCTTTTCAGAAAATATCGGATTTTCTGGTGGTTTTCAAAACAATACAAAACATTATATTTCAAACATTACTTATGAACTCACCAACATTTCATATGTTGACGTTTTTTTTTCAAAATACTTGTATTCTCAGGTAACAGGTAAATCGAAAGGGAAAAATGTACTCAGTGATGTCTTGCTGTTTGTTTAATTAGTATCGAACAATTTACTTTTGGGCATGTAATGTTATGGATCAATGTACTGAATGTAAACGCTACCAGTTGTAATATTTCAATGCTTGGTGATGTATGATGTTATGTTTCATGTATATTCATTGTGATGGTATTCAATTGAGTCACAATAGCCCTCGGACGTTTCCGCCGTCTGGTTCGGGGGTGTAACAGGTTGGTATCAGAGCTCTGTTTATAGTGAACTAGCATATCTAACCACACATTGATATGCAACTATAAACCAAAAGAGGGACTAACAGAACTCTGAACAAAACAAGTAAACACAACAATAAAACACCCTTGCTTGCATTAGGAATAAGAACATAACGCCGAACTAAACAAGATAATGCTAGTATCTCGGTTAATTCAGGACTGTTCTTAGTGGTACCAAGGAGTGGGTGTAGCCTGATCAACTACATTCTATCCAAAGTATAACTAACACACGTTCTGATGAGATCGTGATAGCTAGGGAACCTAAAACTATACCCCTTTAGCACCAAAAAGAGAACACTTGCTTAGTCTGTACAATAGTTGTAGCATCCTAGGAAGAATGTCAGCATATTTACATACTCACGCAGACAACATGGCTGGTTTTCATCACCCCAGAGATCCTTACTTCCCTAATCAGGGGAATAACGAATTGTTAGACGAGGAGCCTGAGGAAGAGCCTGAGGAAGAATCTGACGGGGAACCGGAGGCAGGAGTCGAGGGCGAGCCTGCCGAACCAGAAGAAGATGAAGGAAGCTTCGAGGAGGAACCCGATGACAGTGAAGGGGGTGATTCGGACGCGGAGTCCGAAGTCATCAACCCCCCCTTACCCGATCAGGGTGCCTGCTTACCGGGTAGGCCCTACTGGTCCTACAACTCCCTGGGGTATTGATCTTTGGAGATGGAGCAGACAGCAGGGACAGCGACCCTCGTACGGCATGTCAGGTGAGTTCTTTGACCTGAGGGACTGAGGACCGGCCGACCGAGCCCTACCGGTCATGGTGAGACGATTACGGAACACTGGCGACCTTGCTCAGGGCACTGCTGATCAGGTACGCCAATTGTGGACTAGGGTCGAGCGTGCGGAACAGGAGACACGTGACGTCCTTCGAGAGTTCCACATGAGGCAGGTGAGGTGGGAGTCTCGACTCCAGGACGCAGAACGACTGGTGGCTCGTCTTCAGGGAGCATCCACATCCTCGGCACCACCCCCGGACACAGCTCATTGCGGTTAGCGATAGACTTATCTTACTAGGTCATTAGGAACTATGCTATGTACTTCGACTCTATGTTTAAGTGACTACACTACTCATAGAGCTGTTATGCTGCCGAATTAATATCACTTATGTATGCTCTCTTGAGCAAAATTTCCATGTATCAAATGCGGATAATATTAGTGAAATTTTTACGTGTTCTATTATGAGATTGCAAATTGCTATGTGTTGAGAATTTATGATCGTATGCTAATTTGTAGAAGTACTTAAACTCGTACCATGCACCTAGTCAGTAGGATCACAACCTCACAGAACCCACAAACACTCAACGTCTTTCCGTTTTATGACAGAAAGATGCCTCGCCGACCTACTCGCGGATACCCTGGACCAACCCCACCCGAAGTTGACTCCACTGCATTCCAGGCGGCTGTGTCTGTTGCGGTCACCGCAGCTATGGCAAAAATTCACCAAGGGAACAACGGAGGAGGCAACGGGCAAGGGGCCGGGAGTTCGAACAACGGAATGAATCAAGGACCCACCAAAACGTGTACCTACAAGGACTTCACAAATGCCAAACAACGAACCTTTAACGGCACTGGAGGAGTAATCACCCTAAAGCGATGGATCGAGAAGGTGGAATCGGTATTCGAGATATGCGATTGTCCTGAGGAAATGAAGGTGAAGTTTGCAACCTGCACTTTTGTTGACCAAGCGCTCACTTGGTGGAACGGACACGTGGAAGCCATGACACTCCCTGTAGCCAACTCTATGCCATGGGCAGAAATGAAAGAAATGCTGATGGCTGAATACTGCCCTCGAGGTGAGATTCAGAAAATGGAGCAAGAACTATGGAACCCCACCGTACGGAATGTTGATATCGATGCCTACATATCAAGATTTAGTGAACTATCTCTGCTATGCCCGAGCATGATCACCTTGGAAGGAAAGAAGATTGAACGATTCATTTGGGGACTAACCTCTCCGATCCAAGGGAACGTGATAGCTGCAAACCCCGAAACTTTTGACAGTGCAAAAAGATTGGCGAAGAAGCTGTATGACCATAACAACAAGAAGGGTGAGAAGCCAGCGGAGGTTGAAGGCAAGAAGGAAGGTGATGGCAAGAAAGGGAAGAACAACAAGAGGAAGGGGCATCAGGGCCCCGAGACCTCTAAGAAGCAACAGACAGTGGCAGTTAATGCTGCCACCGCGCAAGTTACAGCTACACCACATGCTCCAGCCTTAGCTGCTCCAAATGCTCCTAGACCTTATTCCGGTAATCTTCCCAAGTGCAACAAGTGCGGTTTCCATCATAATGGAGAATGCAAGGAGTTGCAGTGCACCAGCTGCAATCGGAGGGGACACACGGCGAGGTACTGCAGGACTTACCCTCCCCAGAACCAACAACAAGGAAACAGCAACAACAACAACAACACCCGCAACAACAACAACATCAACACCGGCGACAACAATGCAGGGCCTAGCCACACCTGCTATGGGTGTGGGAGGACTGGACATTTCCGCCGAGATTGCTTTAACAACAACAATCCCGGAAATAGAGGTACAGGAAGGATGCTGACCATGGGTCAGGGAGAGGCGATTTAGGACCCCGCTGTTGTTACCGGTACGTTTCTCCTAAACCACACTTATGCATGCATCCTATTTGACGCCGGAGTAGAGCGAAGTTTCGTAAGCAATAAATTTAAGCATTTATTAAAACAACAACCCCAGAAGCTCAATGAAACCTTTACGGTGGAAATGGACAATGGGAAAACCGAATCCACTGGGGAAATCTACACCGGATGTACCCTAACCTTAAATCAACACGTCTTTCGAATAGACTTAATGTCGGTTTCCATTAGGAGTTTCGATGTGATTATCGGCATGGACTGGTTAAGCCCCCACCATGCTGAAATTATGTGTCACGAGAAGGCCGTTTGCCTTCACCTTCCCAATCACGAAACCCTAGTAATTTACGGAGACAAACCTAGCATGAACCTTCGCCTCATCTCGTGCATCCAGGCACAAAAACATCTACGAAAGAACAATTTGGCGTTCCTGGCTCACATAGTGGATAAAACCAAGGAAGAGGTTAACGTTCAAGACATTCCTGTAGCACGTGAGTTCCCAGACGTGTTTCCTAAAGATCTTCCTAGAGTATCCCCAGAGAGACAAGTGGAGTTCCGAATTGACCTCGTTCCAGGAGCAACTCCTCTCGCTAAATCACCCTACCGGCTAGCTCCTGCTGAAATGCTGGAATTGTCCAGCCAACTCAGTGAACTCTTGGACAAGGGTTTCATCCGACCTAGTTACTCGCCATGGGGAGCTCCAGTCCTCTTTGTCAAAAAGAAGGACGGATCTTTTAGAATGTGCATCGATTACAGAGAGTTAAATAAACTCACTGTCAAAAATCGCTATCCACTCCCATGAATCGACAACCTATTTGACCAGCTCCAAGGAGCTAGTTACTTTTCCAAGATAGACCTATGGTCTGGATACCATCAACTCAAAGTCCGGGAAGAGGATATTCCTAAAACCGCTTTCCGAACTCGTTACGGACATTATGAATTCATCGTTATGCCCTTCGGTCTAACAAATGCCCCTGCCGCATTTATGGATCTGATGAACCGAATCTGTCGACCATTCCTCGACAACTTTGTCATTGTCTTCATCGACGACATTCTCGTCTATTCCCGAAGCGAAGAAGAGCATGGCCAACATCTCCGACAAATCCTAGAAACTCTACGATCGGAAAAGCTATACGCAAAACTCTCCAAGTGTGAGTTCTGGCTCTGTGGTGTGAACTTCCTAGGCCATGTTGTTAGCCAAGATGGAATTCATGTGGATCCCTCTAAGGTCAAAGCTGTTGAAGGATGGGCAGTCCCGACAACACCCACGGAAATCCGTCAATTCTTGGGTCTAGCAGGCTACTATAGGAGATTCATTCAAAACTTCTTTAAGATCGCCAAGCCACTTACCTTGCTTGCACAAAAGGGCGTACCATTCAAATGGACGGAAAAACAAGAAGTCGCATTCTGAACCCTGAAGCAAGCTCTCTGTAGTGTCCCGGTACTATCTCTACCAGAGGGAACGGAAGATTTCGTGGTCTACTATGATGCGTGAAATCAGGGTTTAGGTTGCATTCTCATGCAGCATGGAAGGGTGATAGCTTACGCATCCCGCCAACTAAAGACGCACGAACTGAATTATACGACCCATGACCTAGAATTGGGAGCCGTGTTCTTTGCCCTGAAGATTTGGAGGCATTACCTTTATGGTACAAAGTGCACCATCTTCACGGACCACAAGAGCCTCCAGCACATCTTAAACCAGAAAGAGTTGAACATGAGGCAACGATGATGGGTTGAATTATTAAACGATTACGAGTGTGAAATCAAGTACCACCCGGGCAAGGCCAACGTGGTAGCTGATGCATTGAGCCGGAAGGAGTACTCTATTTCATGAACCGTATTTGGGTCCCTAAACTCGGAGGATTTGGGGAGGTAGTCATGAAGGAAGCTCACAAGACGCGATACTCCATCCATCCCGGCTCAGACAAGATGTATTCGGATATTAAACAACACTATTGGTGGCCTAACATGAAGGCGGAAATCGCGACCTATGTTAGTAAGTGCCTTATTTGTGCCAAGGTAAAGGTGGAGTACCAGAAGCCCTCAGGGTTATTGCAGCAACCGGTAACCACTGAGTGGAAATGGGAATGGATTTCTATAGATTTCGTGACCAAGCTACCCAAAACGCCGGATGGACTAGACACCATATGGGTAATAGTCGACCGACTGACGAAATCTGCCCATTTCCTGCCAATAAAAGAATCCTACAAGATGGAGAGATCGACACGACACGTTTATACATTCACGAAATCGTGAGACTCCATGGAGTGTCGGCGTCTATTATCTCAGATAGAGACGGTAGGTTCACTTCGCATTTTTGGCAATCACTCCAAAAAGCACTTGGAACTCATCTCGACATGAGCACCGCTTATCATCCGCAAACGGATGGTCAAAGTGAACGAACCATTCAAATGCTCGAAGACATGCTTCGCGCATGTGTGATAGACTTTGGGAAGTCTTGGGATACCCATTTACCTTTAGTCGAATTCTCTTATAACAACAGTTACCATTCGAGCATCAATGTCGCTCCTTTCGAAGCACTATACGGTCGTAAGTGTAGATCACCGTTATGTTGGGCTTAAGTAGGCGACACCCAGCTAGCAAGAGCACTCACGTCGGACAAGGCACTAACAGGACCGGAGATCATTCGTGAAACCACGGAAAAGATCATTCAAATCAGAGCTCGATTACAAGCATCGCGCGACCGAGAAAAGAGCTACGCCAATAAACGGTGAAAGCCCATAGAATTTCAGGTCGGGGATCGAGTATTGTTAAAAGTCTCACCCTGGAAAGGAGTTATTCGTTTTGGGAAGCAGGGAAAACTGAACCCACGATACATTGGACCTTTCGAAATCGTCGCCCGAATAGGTCCAGTTGCATACAAACTGCAACTACCCACAGAGCTAAACAGTGTACACCTCGTGTTCCATGTCTCTAATCTAAAGAAGTGCCTATCAGATGAAACACTCGTCATTCCCCTTGACGAGATCGAAATCAACGAGAATCTCCTGTTCGTAGAAGAGCCGATTGAAATCATGGACAGGGAGGTGAAGCGTACTAAGCAAAGTCGCATCCCGATCGTGAAAGTACGGTGGAACACAAAGCATGGACCAGAATTCACGTGGGAACGCGAAGACCAAATGAAGCAAAAGTACCCTCACCTATTCTAGCATTCTCAAATCTAGCTTTCAAACAGAATTTCGGGACGAAATTCCCTCTAACGGGGGGATGATGTCACAACTAGAAATTTTGTGCCTTGTAATTTCAACACTTAAGTAAAATTATGAATCAAAAACTTAAGAGCATGTATGATGCTTACTTCATGGCATCAAAAATTTCAATCAAGTACACCATACAAGCATTTCAAATAGTCAACAAGTAATTGGAAACCCTACAAGTTCTTGTGTAGGTCCATTTTGGACTAGGACTTCCCTATTGGGCCCAATGGGCCAATAAGCTTCCAATTTGACTATCTTGGGCTTAGAACCTTTAAATGGGCTCTAATTGGACCCACTTTCGTTTATTTCAACATTTTGGGCCATATTGGGCCTAGAATGAAATAAATTAAAAATTATATGAACTACTATGGACCATAATTAACCTAATCTAGCCTAATAAAGCATAAAAATCACACTTATATTTTATAAGGCCAACAATGATTCAACCTAACTCTAATATGGGATTAGGGGCAAAAAGCCCAAAAATCCTTTCTCTCCTCTCTCCATTCTCGGCCCAAGACAAGCCCAAAAGAAAAAGAAGAGTTGACTTATTTCATGACACCTCATTTTTGTCCTTAGGTTTTCCATGCAACACACATATCTCCATGCAACAATCTTGTCAAGCTTCTCACTTCTTCCCTCCCTTCTTGTTTCGGCCGAGAGAATACACACACACACACACACCTCACAAAAACACTCTCTAAATTACTCAAGAACCACCCACTCTCTCCATCCAAGATCTTAAAAATTTGGCTAGAAGCTTAAGGATCTTCATAAAGTGATTCATCATCTAAGGTAAGTTAATGGCTAACTTATGATCTAACTCCCTTCACTTCATAAAAATCTCTTCTAAATTCATTCAATCTTGTGATCTTGCACCTTAGAAGCTCCTAAACTCGAGATTTTCAAGGAAAGGTTGCTAGGGCCGAAAATCACCTCATTTCTTTCCATCTCTTCTCCAAAACCGAAACCACACCCAAAGGTGAGCTTCATACCCCCTATTTTTCGGTTTTTATAAGTTTTGTGTGGGGGGGGAATACAAGCAAATGTGTAGATCCATGAGTATATGTATGCTTTGTGTGATTTCTATGTTTATTTACATGTTCTTATGAGATTATGGTGTTGGATCTAGTAAAAAAAAAAAGAAATCAAAACCGAGATCTACATTATGTTGAATGAAATAAGTATAAATCATATTATTTCATACAAATCAACTCTAGGAAAATAACCAAGTTGGTTAATATGAACTCCTTTAGGCTAAAATCCCATTTTTGGACTTTAAATGTTAAAAATATAAAGTTAAAGGGCCCAAAATGACAAAATAAAAATTATGATGGTTGAGATGAGTTAAAACAGTTTCAAAAATGTATTTTCTGGAAAATTACTCTTTTCAAGGACTAAAATGTGAAATTTTAAACCTAATGGGCCAAAAATGCACTTTTCCGCCCAACAAGGCCCAAATTGCGAGATTTTTAAACTAGAGGGGCTGAATCTGTATTTTCTGTAAACCAGAGGACTACTAGTGCTCCAAGTCCATTTCAAGGGTTAAAAATACTTTTCATATTCAAAAGGGACTAAAGATGCAAAAAATTTCTATTTTGGGCCAAAAATGTAAAAATTGCGAAAATTGAGGTTTCAGCCGAGAAAACTGCATCTTGAGGGACTAAAACTGTTTTTCAAATAAACTTGAGCTGAAAAATACCTTTTCAATAAGTTTTGATACTAAAGTGTCAAGAAAAATGGTTTAAGGACTAAAACGAAAATTCTTTTATACAAAGGGCCAAAATTGTAAATTTATCCAAAAGAAAGGGGCAGCAAAAAAGAAAAATTCTAGTGATTTTAAACAATAAATCTGTTAGGATGGAATACTAGTACCACGACTATTGGCGAAATATAACACACCTTCAACACCAAAATCGTTATCAAACGAACTGATTCGGTCTCGAATCAATAACGAATCCGAACTTAATAACACGACGCTACTTCAATACACACGCGGAAATTTCGGGAAGTCAATACACACGTGGGAATACACCAGACGTCGATACACCATCTTTGGGCCCGAAAGTTTCAAATCGTGCTTGTTGGGCCTAGCTAGCCCAATGACATGATCTTTAGGCCCGAAGGAAACTCGCTTACATGTAGTTGGGTCTTATATGACCTAATTCCGTGTAAAACGACTTTCAATGGCTTTTGTGTTGCTGGGCCCCAAGGGTCATTTGGTACTGCTAGTGAAGTCGAGAATTCACCAATGCGAGTCGGGCTAAGGGTCCTTCGCATTCACGATAGCCTTGAACGACTTATGGAAATATCGGGGGCTTCGCACCCTCTTTTCCTCCTCGGTTGTGGGGCTATGAGAAGTCAGGGTGGTTGGATTAAGTGAATAGTACGAACGACGCCTAAGGGATCGTTTGTATAGTTGTAAACTAGTCGTTTTCATTAACGTGTGTTTATAACAATTCACAATCCATAATTAATCCAATGTCACCGGGACTCATCGAATACACACGTCGCAACGGAATAACAAAATATAAAACGCTTAATTCAAAGTATTAGGAAAACATCGGGTTTTCCTAGGGTTTTCAATTCATACACCTACGAGATGCATACCAAGTTTAACAATTTTTTTTTTACATTTATAGAAACAAACAAGCATACTTACGGATCTTAACACTTTTTATACTATACTCTTTTCAGAAAATATCGGATTTTCTGGTGGTTTTCAAAACAATACAAAACATTATATTTCAAACATTACTTATGAACTCACCAACATTTCATATGTTGACGTTTTTTTTTCAAAATACTTGTATTCTCAGGTAACAGGTAAATCGAAAGGGAAAGATGTACTCAGCGATGTCTTGCTGTTTGTTTAATTAGTATCGAACAATTTACTTTTGGGCATGTAATGTTATGGATCAATGTACTGAATGTAAACGTTACCAGTTGTAATATTTCAATGCTTGGTGATGTATGATGTTATGTTTCAAGTATATTCATTGTGATGCTATTCAATTGAGTCACAATAGCCCTCGGACATTTCCACCGTCTGGTTCGAGGGTGTGACATTTTTGACTTGTGCTTGATTAAGTAGATATATCCATATCTGCTATAATCATCAGTAAAAGTCACATAGTACCGATTAGCATCCCTTGTGGCTGATTTGAAGGGTCCACACACATCATTGTGTATGAGGTCCAACAAACCTTCACCCCTCTCACAAGTACCAGTGAAGGGTGACTTTGTCATTTTTCCAAGTAAATGAGATTCGCAACTATCATCTGACCTTAGGTTAAATGATTCCAAAACTCCAGCCTTTTGGAGTTGGCCTATGCGCTACTTGTTAACATGTCCAAGACGACAATGCCACAAGGATGCTTTATCTAAGCTCATCGATGAATCGATATGATTTACATTATTTCCTAAGTTGTCTACAATCGACACAGTTCATATACACCATCACAAGGTAATGCTTTAAATAAAACACATCATTATAAAAAGCATCAATAACACCCATTTTATTATCTAACGACAAGGTGAAACCTTTTTTGTACAAACTATGAAGGAAAATAATATTTCTCGCCATTTCTGACGAGTAACAACATTTATGCAAATCTAAAGTTAACCCATTATTAAGAAATAAAGAATAAACTCCAATCTTGGTCACATGTGATGCTTTCCTATTGCCCATGATTAGGTTTATCTTCCCGTGCTCCACTTCTTCACTACTTCTTAGGCCCTGCAAATCAGTACAAATGTGAATACCACAACCTGTATCAAGCACCCAAGAGTTAGCATGTAATGAGTTACCAGACAATATAGTATAAATACATGCATGGGTGGGTTTAACTTTCCCATGCTTCACATCCTGCAATTATTTGGGGCAGCTTCGCTTCCAGTGCCCCTTTTCATGGCAGTAGAAGCATTGCGCTTCCTTTGGGTTTGAAGTAGGAGGAATGAGACCTTTGTTGGTACCACTTGAAGAGGAGCAATCAAGGGACTTTCCCTTGGTACCCTTCGAAGGGGTCTTCCTATTCTTCCCCTTTCCCTTCCCAATTGCCAGAACAGGGGCTGCCGTAGGAGTAGGAGTAGAAGTAACAACCGACTTACCTTTAAGGCTACTTTCAGCGGTCTTTAAAAAGTCCTTGAAGTTTGCTAAGTGTAACTTCCTCCTTTTTCATATGATAAGTCATACGAAACTAATCATAACTTGGAGGTAAAGAATAGAGAATGATATCAATCGCCAAGTCCTCAGGGAAGTCCACATTCAGCTTCAGCAACCGGTCCACGAACGTTTGCATTTTCTACAAGTGATCGGTGATGGGTTCACCATCCTTCATCATGGCCGTTATCATGGAGGAGATGATTTCATACCTCTTTTGACGCGCGCTCTGATGGTACCTATCCATCAGATCCAGGTGCATCTCATAGGGGTAGAAATCTTCATAGGATTTCTGTAGTTCGGGACTCATGGTAGCCAACATGATGCAGGACACTTTGGTAGCATCCCTCTAATGTGCAGTGTACTCCGCAACCTCCTCGGGAGTAGCAGTGGACTCATTGATAACCTTAAGCTCCATATCAAGGACATATTCCTTGTTCTCATAGCGGGTAATCATCCTGATGTTTCTAATCCATTCATTAAAGTTCGACCCATCAAAAGTGACTTTCCCACACAAGTTCATGAGGGAAAAGGATCCTGTAGGGTTTGATCTAGTAGTAGTGTTGGGAGACATCTGAAAGAAAGAAGGACAAGTTTAATTAGATGAATAATCCTTAGTAAGTCACCCAAATGAAATATTAAGGCTAGAACCCCACAAACTATTTCATATCTTGGAAGTGGGATGCTGTAATCCAAGCTATGAAATATTTGAAGGTAGGTAAATGACGATTTACCAATTTCCACAATTATAAACGAAATAAATTATTATGTTTTAATTGGATTTGAAACTCCTAGATCTTTTGAGATACATTGAACTTTCAATGGCATGTTTGAATCTTGATTGTGCCCTCTCAAGTTTGTGACTGGGATGCCAAGGATCACAAAAAAGGTGTGAACAACCATGCAAATTGACTTGGTACCCTTAATTTAACACCTAATCGATGTGCTGGTTAACGACACGCGCACCACCGATCTATGATAAAACTTAAGTCACCCTTTGCGACTCTTACTGGTCCTTGTTAGTGTGCCAGTTAACCACACACGCTCTACTAACGATTTGGTAAGGTACAAAGTGTAATTTCATGGGTTAGCACCCATTTCACATTTTCCTAAAGTAACTAAGATTGGGAATTAAAAAGGTTTAGTTACTTTATAATTTCATTATACTTTTAATGAGGATTAAGGTCCTATCCTACCCGTTCGGCTAACGACCCTCCACCAGTCAAGGAAGCGGTGAGAGAGAGTGGACACCCATTAAGCTGCCGTTTTATAGGCAACAACCTTATAACCCCCTTATAGATCGGCTTCGTGAATGAGTCCTACTTGCGGTAAGATTGACTTATTCTTATACATATATATATATATATATATATATATATATATATATATATATATATATATATAATTAAACTTTTAATATTATAGAAGTATAAGGGTTGAATTTTAAACTTTTAAAATTACAAGGATCTATTTGGAATTAAAGTATTAATGTATAAGACTTTACAAATTCCAAGACTTGAAGGCAAGTATTGAAACTATTCAAGACTTTTCATTTCATAAATTATGAGTTTTAATGGTCCATAAAAAGAAGACTCTTCATTTTAGGTAACCTCTTATTCTTTAATGACACTTTTAAAGAAGTGACTTTTGGTTATCCATAACTTGAGGACAAGTTGTGGATTCCATCATTAGCCATTAAGATCAAGAATTACACTACAAGCAAATTACACATAATTCCTATGATCTTCTAAAACTCATAAGAACATGAACATTCATATCAAAATTTCAAGAATCATTTTAACACATATAAAACATGGAATTTTGATATTAGCCTTTGTAAATGGATTAGCATAAACATTACACCATCTAGACTAAGTTTTAAAACACCAAAACAGTTTAGGGTAATGTTTCTAGTCCATTTCCAGTAGCAACAGTCAAAAAACTACATTCTGGGGCTCCTACTCGTCGAGTGCAAGAACCTACTCGACGAGTAGGATGATTTTACACATGGACTCGTTGAGTTCCCCCCCCCCCTCCATGGACTTGGCGAGTTCATGTTGTAGAGTGCAGTTTTTTGAGCTTTCTCAACAAGATTGCATCAAGTATCAATAAAACAAGCCTAGGCTCTGATACCACTGTTGGGTTTAGAGCATACTAACACTCCTATGGTGTACATGAAACCCTAGAAACCTTGGATCTATGTTTTCTCTAAAAGACATGCAAATTTGATTTCCAAGGTTCACAACCTAACTAGCATGTTATGGGGTACTTGTAATACAAAACTTTGAGTAGAATAACATACCTTTCTTTTGTGGTTGATTGCTTGGAGTGTATGAGCCTAGCACCAATAGTGTGGATGCCTCAAGTGGTGTCACAAATCACCAAAACAAGTTGGAAGCTCTTGAGAGAATAAGAACACTTCTAGAAATCGGCCCACACCTATGCTCACACATACACTAGTGCCAATTCTAGAACCAAGGACTCCTTTATATAATATGGAGGATTTAGGGTTAAACCCTAATCTCCATGACTCTTCATTTACCTAGGATCCATGGGTTAAAAGCTCCATGGACTATCCATGGATTCCATATACTCTTAGCCCATCCTAAATAAATCTTAGCCCAATCCATATATATAAACATGAGTCCATATTTAATTAGCTCCATTTTGATCACAAAATTAATTCTAAATTAATTATTGATCAATACTAATTAAATAATATTTATGATATAATATTAATATATTATAACTAATAATATATTAATATATCATAAACATCTTATTCTCAAAAGTATATCCATACAAGTTGTTAGGTGAAGTGCAACCCAAATGAACCATGCTGGGTCGGGTCAAGTTGATACCAAATATAGTTACGGACTTAGACACCTTATCCAACATTAACTACGTTAACAAGTGCAAGTCATCTTCTTAAAGCATGCGAAAGTGAAGATACTAGTAGTATACGGGTCATATTTTATAATAAACACATATCAATATTTGAAGTCTCTTCTTTATTCAAAAAATCTCTGCTCTTCTTCACCAGACAACAAATGTGATGCGAAAATCGAGATAAAACACTATATGGTCCCTAGTTATAATTCAACTAGGGATGCTATTATTGGCCATTGTTGTTGAAACAACATACTGATTTGACCAAATCTTTATGACTTGTTTTATGTTTCTACTTTGCTATTGTAGGCCATCACCAAATCTTTATCACTTGTTTTATGGAATCAAACATGTTTCATATTATCTTATTACCTTCTACCAGAGAATTGAGAGTAGTCGTTGTGGTTAAAATAATGAAGATGAGGCTGTTAACTTGTCGCAACTGGTATGCCCTTGAACCTCATTTTAGAAATATTTCTAGGGGTATCAGTATAATCTCCCAGTGTAAAAAAGGAAAGTATTAAATTTGAAACTGTCACAGGTTATATCAAAATTATCAGATGGGAGGGCTACTCATTGTTGGATAAGGTGTCTAAGTCCATAACTATATTTGATATGTACTTGACCCGACCCGACATGGTCCATTTGGGTTGCATGGCATCATGCATTTGGATAGACTAAATGAGAGAAATAACACTTGTGGTTTATTAATATATTATAAGTTCTAATATATTAATAGTATTATGTAATTAGTATTGATCAAGAATTAATTTGAATTAATTAAGAGATCAAAAGATGACTAATTAAATATACGGCTTGATTATGTAAATCGTCTATAACTTGTATAGTGGGCTAACGCTCCACGGATTATCAAGTTGGTTTAAAACCCACAGGATGCTCCATGGGAGTTACAAACCCATGGGTTATAGAAATGAAGAGTCATGTCACATTAGGGTTTACATGGTGTAACCCTAGATGTGACACACTATAAAAGGAACATGATATCATCCAAAGTCGGCCACTAGAAGCATAAGAGAGGGCAAGTCGATTTTTGCAAGTGTTATACATTCTCTCAAAGTTATTCCAAAGCATTTGGTGCTGTGTGAAACGTTTGAGGCATCACACTAGGGGTGCTAGGCTCTCAAGGTTTTCAAGGAATCAAATCAACTACAAGGTATGTAATTCTAGCCATCTTTTATGTTAAAAGTTCCCCATGTATGCTAGATAGGATTATGAATCTGGGAAATCATATTTTGCATGTATTTTAGACAAACATAGATCCATGGTTTTCTAGGGTTGCATGTACACTTAAGGGTGTTAGAATGCTCATAACCCATCAGTGGTATCAGAGCCAGGTTTTTTTTGTTAATACTTGATGCAAAATAGTGGGAAAAAGTTGAATTTCTTGTTGTCTGCACAGGGGACTCGCCGAGTCCATGGGGGACTCGACGAGTACATGCACAAATTCAACCAACTCGGCGAGTTAGTTCGTGCACTCGACGAGTTGGTTAGGCAGAGTGCAGAATTTCGATTTTTGCTGCTGGAAATGGAGTAGAAACATTACCGTAAACTGTTTTGGTGTTTTAAACTTGTTTTAGTTGGTGTAATGGTTGTTCTAATCCATTTTCAATGGCTAATATCAAAATTTCATGATTATATGTGTTCATATGTTCTTGAAACTTTGATATGAATATTCATGTTCTTATGAGTTTATGATAGATCATAGGAATTACTTGTTTAAATGTTTAATTCATGATCTTTATGTGTTTATCTGAGTCCATAACGTGTCCTCAAGTTATGGATAACCAAAAATCTCTTTGTTAAAACCCATTAAAAGAACACATAAGTTATAAAATGAAGAGTCTTCATTTTAATAACTCATAAGTTATGAATTTGAAAGGTTTTGTAGAGTTACAAAACTTGCCCTCAAGTTTTGGAACATGTAAAGTCACTTAATAAACTTTACTTCCAACCCCTAGATTTTTAAAAGTTAAAAATCAAACTTATTCATATTTTATAATCTTATAAGTTAATAATATATATGTATATATACATATATATATATATATATATATATATATATATATATGTATAAGAGCAAGTCGTCTTACCATTAGTAGGCCTCATTCACGAAGCCGATTTATATGGGGGTATATGGTTGTTGCTTATAAAATGGCAGCTTAATGGGTGTCCACTCTCACCCACCGCTTCCTTGATCGGTGGAGGGTCGTTAGTCGAACGGGTATGACAAGGACTTATAAAATTCTTATTAAAAGTATGATGAATATTATAAAGTAACTAAATGTTTTATTAAATTCTCAATCTTAGTTACTTTAGGAAAATGTGAATAAGGTGCTAATCGATGAAATTACACTTTACACTTTGTTTAAGTCGTTAGTGGAGCGTGTGTGGTTAACCGGCACACTAACTTGGACTTAACAAGGTAGGTAAAGGGTGAATTAAGGTTTATTATAGGTCGGCGGAGCGCGTGTGGTTAACCAGCACATCGATTGAGTGATAAACTTTAAGGGTATCAGGTAATTTGCATGGTTAGTTCACACCTCGTTTTGTGATCCTCGGTATCCCAGTCACAAAACTTTGAGGGCACACTCGAGATTGAAACATGCCTTTGAAAAGTTCATTGAGTCTCAAAAGAATCTAGGAATTTCTAAGAACCAATTAAAAAACCTAATATTTATATTTCGTTTTTCATAGTGGAAATTGGTGAATCATCATTCACCTACCTTTCAAATATGTTATAGCTTAGATTACGGCATCCCTCTTCTAAGTTTTGATATATTGTGATTGGATCCTAGCCTTAATATTACATTAGGGTGTTTTATTAAGGACTATCTTTATATCTAAACTAAACTTGTTCTCTTCTTTTTCAGATGTCTTCCAACAACACTGCTTCTGGCTCAAACCCTACTGGCTCCTTTTCCCTCATGAACCTATGTGGGAGGGTCATCTTCGATGGTTCTAACTTTATGGATTGGATCCGGAACATCAGGATGGTGACTCTCTACGAGGACAAGGAATATGTCCTCGATAAGGAGCTAAAGGAGATTGATCAGTCCACTACTCCGCAAGAGATCGCTGACTTCCAGACTCATGAGAGAGATGCCACCAAAGTGGCATGCATCATGATGGCCACCATGACAGCTGAACTCTGGAATTCCTATGAGGACTACTACCCTTTTGAGATGCACTAAGATATGATGGAAAGATACCATCAGAGTGCTCGTCAAGAGCGGTATGAAATAATCTCCTCCATGATAACAACCAAGATGAAGGATGGAGAATCTGTCACGAGCCACATGCAGAAAATGCAAAGGTATGTGGATCGTTTGCTGAAGCTTAATGTGAACTTCCCCGAGGAGCTAACAATAGATATCATTTTGCACTCCTTACCCTCGTGTTATGATAAATTCTGCATGACATACCACATGAATAAGGAAGAAGACACACTCAACAAAATTCAAGGACTCCTACTCCTACTCGAAACTCCGCCCCTGTCCTGACAATCGGGAAAGGTAGAGGGAAGATGAGGAAGAGCCCTTTGAAGTGTACCAAGGGTAATACCCTTGATGGCTTCTCTTCAAGTGGAACCAAGAAAGGTTTCGTCACTCCTTCTTCTGATCCAAAAGAGGCTGAATGCTTCTATTGCAATGAAAAGTCACATTAGAAGCGGAACTACACAAAGTACCAGCAAGATGTGAAGGATGGGAAAGTCAAACCCAACCATGCAGGTATTTACACTATTTTATCTAATAACTCACCCTATTCTAACTATTGGGTCCTTGATACTGGTTGTGGTATTCATATATGTTCTGATTTGTTGAGATTAAGAAGAAGTGAGAATGTGGAGCATGGAAAGATAAACTTGATCATGGGGAATAGGAAAGTTTCACCTGTCACCAAGATTGGAGTTTATTCTTTGTTGCTAAGTAGTGGGTTTACTTTAGATTTGAATAAATGTTGTTATTCGCCAGAAATGGCAAGAAATATTATTTCCTTTCATGCTTTGTACAAACAAGGGTTTACCTTTTCTTTTGATAATGAAATTGGTGGAATAAATGCTTTCTTTAATAGTGTTCTTTATTTTAAAGCATTACCTTGTGATGGTGTGTATGAAGTTGTATCTGTTGTAGATAATCTAGGAAATAACCTGTTGTGTATTGATTCTTCTAGTAATAATAACTTGGATAAAGCATCATTATGGCATTGTCATCTTGGACATGTGAGCAAGAAACGCAGAGGCCAACTCCAAAAGGATGGAGTCTTGGAGTCATTTGACCTAAATTCAGATGATAGTTGTGAATCATGCTTACCTGGAAAAATGAAAAAGTCACCCTTCACTGGTTCTTGTGCTAGGGGTGAAGGTTTGTTGGATCTGGTACACACGGATGTGTGTGGACCCTTCAAATCTGCCACAAAGGATGCTAATCGTTATTATTTGACTTTTATTGATGATTATAGTAAATATGGATATGTATATTTAATCAATCATAAGTCAGATACTTTTGAAAGGTTTAAAGAGTTTAAACATGAAGTCGAGAATCAATTGGGTAGGAACATTAAGATGTTTTGATCCGACCGTGGTGGTGAGTATCTTAGTATCGAGTTCCTCGACTATCTTAAGGAATGTGGGATTATCTCACAATTGACACCTCCTAGGACACCACACCTTAATGGTGTGGCTGATAGGTGTAATTGAACCTTGTTGGATATGGTTCGTTCCATGATGAGTCGAGCTTCGCTACCAATCTCATTTTGGGGGTATGCCTTAGAAACTGTCGCCTATATCCTTAATCTGGTCCCTACAAAGAAAGTTGCCAAAACTCCTCATGAAATGTGGACTGGTAAAGTTCCCAAACTAGACCACATCAAGATTTGGGGTTGCGAGGCTTTTGTGAGACGCGAGACTCATGATAAGCTCGAACCTCGAAGTTAGAGGTGTATTTTCATCGGCTACCCATATAAATCCTTTGGTTACCTCTTCTACAGACCTAGTGACAATGTGGACTTTGTAGCAAGGAGGGGTGTCTTTCGAGAGAGAGAGTTGATAAGCCAAGGAAACAGTGGGAGGCAAATTGACCTCAAAGAAATTCAAGAGTCAAGTGGTGAAGGAACTTCAAACCCTAGCACTCGACCTAAGGACGAAACTCCTGTTGAGCCAATTGACAAGTCTGTACCACTGAGGCGTTCCACAAGGGTTAGGAATGCACCTGAGCACTACTATGGTTTCCATATTACTGTGGAAGGTGAGACACTTATTAGTGATGAGACACCGGTAAGTTTGGATGAACCTAATAGCTACACGGAAGCCATGGTAGGCCTTGAGTCTGCTAAATGGAAAGAGGCAATGGACAACGAGCTACAGTCTATGTATGGCAATCAAGCTTGGAACTTGGATGGCAATGTAACAGGTCGTAAGACAGTTGGGTGCAAGTGGATCATCAAGAAGAAGACCGACATAGATGGTAATTTACACACATTTAAAGCACGACTGGTTGCAAAGGGATTTTCTCAAACTCCGGGAGTTGATTAGTATGAGACCTTTTCACCAGTAGCAAAGATTAAGTCCATTAGGGTTCTGTTAGCCATTGCTGCATTTCATGATTATGAAATATGGCAAATGGATGTCAAAACCGCCTTCCTTAATTGAAGTTTGGCTGCAGATGTTTTTAATGTGTCAGCCAGAGGGTTTTGTCAGTACAGAGTACCCTAATAGAGTGTGTAAGCTCGAGAAATCCATTTATAGATTAAAATAGGCACCTCGCAGATGGAATCTTTGCTTCGATGAGAAAGTCAAAGAGTTTGGTTTTTCAAGGAGTGAAGATGAATCTTGTGTCTATGTCAAGGCTAGTGGGAGTATAGTTAGCTTTTTGGTACTGTATGTGGATGACATACTACTCATAGGAAATAACATCCCAACTCTGCAGGAAGTGAAGTCCTGGCTTGGGTAGTGTTTCTCTATGAAAGATGTAAAGCCCCGTTTATTTATTAAATCAATAAATAAAATAATGAGCGAATAGTTGCCCTAAAATCGATAATTCTATGGCAAGGTGTTGGTTTTTGGGAACCAAAGGCTAAAATGTTAGAAGGCAGGGACTAAAAATGTTAGCATGGCTTAAGTTTGAGCATTGGACCTTAATTGAAAAGAAATTGTCAAACAAGGGCTGGTTTTGTAAATTATGGATTAGTTTTGTATATATTTTTGAAGGTAGGGGCTATATGGTAACTTCTGGGACTTCATTGAAGAGATCTTGGAGACTAAGGGGCTAACTTGTGAATTTTGGGACTTTATTGAGAGCAAATTTAAAGAGGAGGGGCAGAATTGTAATTATTGGAGCTGATTTGAAAAGATTCCAAGGGGGAGGGACCGATCATGTAAAAATGGGCAAAGGCTTGTTTGATGCGGAATTTAAAAACGATAGCTGCTTCTTCCCTGTTACATTACCCTAACCCTAAAAGACTAGACAGCCGCTACCCTCTCTACCTTAATCTCCATCAGCCGCCACCTCCAGTTTGACGTCGGAAATCGCCAAGCCACAACAACCGCCGCCACCTCCCTCGTTTCCTGTTGCACCGCCGTTGTGCCACCCCACTGAAGACGAAGACCCCGTATCTGATGTCATGGCAGCGAGGAATCGGAAGAAACCCCCGTGGGGCATCGTTATCGCTGTTGCAAATCCGGTGGACTTCGCCACTCCGTCGTAGTGCTTCCGCCCAGATGATGGATAACCGCCGCCTCCTTTCCATATTCTTCCTCTCCTTCTCCGTTTCTCCCTGGTGCTGCGAGGTTGTAGGGGTTCCGATGAACATTCCTTCGTTGTTTGCGTTCGAGTGCTTCACGCCACCGCATGGGTGGCCGGGACTGGTGCGTATTTGGAGATTGATATGCACGTTTTGGTGTGTTATTCGTGTTTCCTGTTGTGCTATGGGTTGCGTGTGTTATGAATCGCCGGAAGATCAAGGATAGCCACCACCACCACCGTGAGGTGGTGGTTGCCACCATCTGCCGCCGCCGGCCACCACAAGGTGGCTGCGTGTGTGTTATTTTAGTGTAGTGGGTGTGTGTGTTTATTTCATGGGTTCATTGTAAAATGTAAAATGAATTGGAATAAGGAAAGGAAAAATCAAACCACCACCGTGAGGTGGTGGCTGCCGCCACCGGCCACCGTGTCGGGTGGCGGTGTGCTTTGTCTCGATTGTGTTGATTCGTTTGGGGGTTTGAAACCCTAATGGGCCCAAGGAAGCCCTAATGGACCCTAATGAAACCTTAATGGGCTTAATAATATTCTAGTGGGCTTAATAGGCCCAATAAAGCCCTAATTGATCTAAAAGCCCAACAAATTAATTGATGGGCTAGTATTGGGTTGGAGACCCTAATTAGGGTTTGGAAAACCCTAATGCAAATAAATCTTAATTTGGGGAATTAAGCGTGACAGACGAGAATTATTTAATAACTTGGAATATTAATTAATAATCATTGGCGGAAATTAATCTAAGTAATATTGGACTTAATGGATTAAGTCCTTAATGGGTTAAGTAGGAAACTGAACCCTAATCATCATTTTATGTAAAACCCTAATTTCACTTAGGTTTATTGTTGGGCCTTTTTGTTGGGCCTTGATGATTTGGGTTATTAAATGGACTATCCAAGATCAAACAAATGGTCTAGAGTAATTTAACGGGCCTAGGGTAAGGCCCATGTAAAGAGCTTGGGCCCAATTTGGAAAATTGGGCTATAGATGGGCCACAGTTTGGGCCTTAATGAGTATATGATATTGGGCCTTAGAATGAGACCATGTATAGGCCTAGGTCCAAATTGGGCCATGTGTTGGGCTTTGATTCCTAATTGACTTTGGGCCTACGGATTGGGCCTTGGGCTTGAATAAGCCAAGCTTGGGGTAATGTTATTATCCGAAGTAAGTGTTTATGGTTATGTAGTGGGACCCCATTATTAATTGGGTGATGTTTTGATATTGACAGATCGGGAATCTGTCGTCCAGTAGTTGGGGTTGAGGCTGCAGGACTTCAGCAGTGTGGGATTGTGTCTACGGGACTTCAGCAGTGTGAGGTGAGTTACCTTCCAGTAGCGGTGGGTCTAAGGCCACAATGTCGGCCCACCAATAGGAGACGTATGATAGATGATTGTCTCTGTGATATCATCTAGGTTTGTTACTACCTGATATGTTATATGCTAGCATGATATGTTATATGTGATAGTAGTGGACTTCGGTTGTTAGGATCGGAGGGTAGTCACACGCTCCAGATACGTCTGGCAGTATGTGATGTTATGTTTATATGCTAGCATGACCTGTTATATGAGTTAGAGGTAGTAGGAGGGGAGCAGTCCCCGAGTTCGGTTGTTAGGACCGAAGGGTAGTTCAGACACCCCAAATATCTCTGATAATATGTTATGTTATGATATGTGATAGTAGTAGTAGTAGTAGTAAGGGGTGAAATAGTCCCCGAGGTTCGGTCGTTAGGACCGAAGGGTAGTCAGCACCCCAGAATGTCTTGACATGGGTAGTCAGCACCCTAGAATGGATTGACATGGGTAGTCAGCACCCCAGAATGGCTTGACACGGGTAGGACGGCACCCCAGAATGGCCGCATGGGTAGGTCGGCACCCCAGAAAGGTCGTACCGGGTAGGTCGGGCACCCCAGAAATGCCTGGCAGTATGTATGATATGTGATTGTATGGTATGTAGTATGATGGGGGAACTCACTAAGCTTCGTGCTTACGGTTTTCAGTTTTGGTTTCAGGTACTTCGTGTTTAAAGGAAAGGAGCCGGCTTGATCGCAGTGCATCACACTATGGTTTTCCGCACATGAGATCTTTGGGATTACACTCTGATATTATTTTATGATAACACGTTTGATTATTTCTACCTTGGTTTTGACATGACATGATATTAAGGATGTTTTATTACACTGTTGGTTTTATAATGACATATTTAAAAATGAAATTTTTGGCCTATATTTTTGGGATGTTACAAGTTGGTATCAGAGCCTTGGTTTGAGGGATTCGGACATACTGTCGGGTGTGTCTGAACTCAAACTAAGGGCTTTGTATGAAAATTTCCAAAAGTAAAACCATTTTATAAAAAGGAGTTTGAAAGGAATCTGAAAAGAGAAAGGAACTTTGAGAAGAACAAAGTGTGTGATGCATGCAATCAGCCGAGCTCAAGTAAGTTTTCCCCAAGATACCCATACATGCTATGATATGTTATGTTACGATATGATTATGAGAATTACATGCTAGATTAGGGCTAAGGATCTAGGAGGATGCCTTATATGCCTATTATATGTGCTTGTAGACTTACATGCTAGTACTGATCAGTCAGTGATAGGATAGCCTGTTTAGGTTATGCCTGATTGTATGAGCCTTTTAATTGCATGTACAGATTCCTGATTAGAGGATAAAATGATTTGATTGGAATATGATGGTTAGATTTTCCATTGTCTGAATGCTGCTTGCTTTGTGCTTTGTGGGACTCTTAGTGATGTGAGTTAGCTATTAAGTGAATATGCTAAGTCACATGTGGCACAGGCTGGATAATCTCAAAGTGATAGATTTGATCCTATTGCGCAGCTCTCATTTGAGTCTAACCGTTATAGGGATGAGTCTGTTACTTGAAGGATTATTTGATCTCTATTGCTTATGGCTATATTCATGAGGTAGCTAATTGACATTACTGGGAATCTTTCAGCAGCTGAGGACTGGGTGAGTTCGGGAACCTAGGGAAACCTAGGATATATTTCAGTGAGTTAGTAGTGAGGCTCAGTTAGACTTGGGTGTACCAGTTGAGGAAGTGACTTGGAGGATCCAAGAGGATTGCTGAGGAAAGTATGGATAGGTGTGGAAGGTAATATTGGGCCTGTACTACTGAAAGCACAGGATCCATACTCCAATCAGTGAGAGTCTTGGAGAATCTAAGAAGCTTCAGGGAAGAGTTTGTGACCCAGTTTGGGGATAAAGGATGTTCCAGTTATTGCATCTTAGCCATTGGCAAGCGAGCTAGTGAGCGTGACAGGGTGTCAGACCCTGAAGGATATGATTTCTAAGAGTTGCAAATGCGGGATCGATTTGGGAGCACCCTGGAAGGAAAGGTGTGTGCCGGGTGCGTATAGTAGGGGTCTCGGGAAGAGACCCATGATTTCTGATCATCGGGTGATGGGCCAGCAGGGTCAGAGTCAGTTTAGCACGTACAGGACAGTGTACAAGGGAGTTTGTCACTCCAAGGGTTTAGTCTGCTACAGGGTAGTGGGGTTGATAATGTCAGTAGAAGGTGATTAGTATTCCTCCAAGATGTTGCGGGTATGTCATCTTCTATTGCTATTAGATGGATTTTGGGAATACGAATCGTGTTGGAGTTATGAGTAAGTTTGGATAAGTTAGATCTCGGGTCGGTTTTTCTACTAGTGTTTGGTTACCAAGGATCATATATGCCATCTTGCATGCCGAAAGGTCCTTGATGAACCCAAAGAGGGTCGCATCTTGCGGAGTGGGTTCCGCGCATACCGTTATCATTTCGGATCTTTGTCGGGATCTATGCAGGAGTATTATTTAGAGGGTACTCGATCAGGGTTGGAGTGATTATTCTCCGATGAAGTCAGCGTTCAGAGGTTCTATCATTGTTTAGGTATGGTCGGTAATTATTTATGGATGAACTTTGGAGTTCAAGGCACTACTGTTGCTAGGACAGAACTGGTGACAGGAAGAGGGTAGTGTCAGTCGCGGGTGTTAGATGCATAAGTGGTTGGTCATTGGATGTTCAAGAGGATTGTGTTTTAGCATGGGTTGTGTCCGGTCAGAGTTCAGTGGTACTGCAAGAATGGGAGTGGGAACGAGGATTCGTCAGCTAGAGTGAAGATTAAGGTCTTCAATTGACAGCATGTTAGATGGATCGAGGTGTTAGACTGGATCAAATTTCAAGAGTACTCATCGATATTTCCAAGGATAGGAGACCTCAGGGTTTAATCGGTGATTAAACGCTAGCATTGACGAGCACAGGTGGTCATCAGTGGTATATTAGAAAGCAAGAAGGATTGGGAATCCTTCAATTCACATGTACTGTGAAGACTTAGTCGAATCTAAGTGGGGGAGAGACTTTTTATAAAGTTCTCCCAACTGTGAGTTTTGGTTGTGCAAGGTGCAATCTCTTGGCCACCTTGTCAACCAGAAGGGTATTCTAGTTGATTCGACCAAGATAGAGGCCGTGATGTAGTGGGAGATTCCGAGGTCTCCATCTGAGATTCGGAATTCCCTGGGTATGGCGGGTTATTGTCGGAGATTTATACAGGACGTCTCCGAGATTGAGGTTCCTTTGAACCGACTGACCAAGAAGTCGGTGGCCTTCCGTTGGGGGCCTGGGAAGCAGGCAACCTTCGAGACTCTTAGACAGTGGTTGTGCGAGGCACTGATTCTCACTATGCCAGAGGGTGTAGATGATTTCGTGGGTTACTGTGACGCTTTGATCACGGGAATGGGTTGTGGTACTAATAGAGTGGGGACACATGATAGTGGGTTTTAGGAACCAGGTTAGAGTCCTGGTTAGGACTCAAGTTCAGTGGTATGTTAGGTCGAGTGCGTGTTCGACCCGGTTTGGAAAGTGTTGTAAGACTACGGGGGTAGCCGTAGCATTCACTAGCAGTAGATAGTGTGAGGGGTGTTGTAAGTCTGCGGGTGTAGCCGTAGCATTCACCAGGCAGTCAGATAGTGTTAGATTGTTGTAAGTCTACGGGTGTAGCCGTAGCATTTACTAGCAGCTAGATAGTGATAGAGTGTTGTAAGTCTGCGGGTGTAGCCGTAACATTCACTAGGTTGATAGATGGCATGAGCATGTTGTTAGAATGCGGAAGGAACAACAGTACCCACCAGTTCGGGTGCAGCAGTGAGGATAAGGAAATCCACGGATTGGATTTCGGAATTACCCAGATGGATTAGATCTGGTTGAGTCAGTGATAGGACTGTAGAAGCGTCACTACAGTTACGGGATCAGGAAAGCAATAGACTGTACAAGATTGCGTGTGAGATAAGGCTACCATTGGTCAGGTAGCAATCACTTCCAGCCTTGGATTTGATGATGAAAGGATTCGACGTATGGACCCGATTGGTTAGATCAAAAAGTAGTAGAGTCACACTAACATGATAACTAATGGCAACTAGTTCCAGAGAAGGATCGTTCAGAAGTCGCGTGAGGCGACTAAGTGGGGAGTCCTTTGGCTCCACAGCCGGGTGGAAACCCAATATTTCAGAGGTTTGGCAAGCGAACTAAGACCCAGGAGGTCTTGGTAGGTTTTGGTAAGAAGCTACGTAGCAGCGTATGCTGCTTCAGGCGGTTCAGTGTTCGAGCAGTTTCAACGTTTGGGCAGTGATAGTATGTGTGTTTTAGTTGCATATGCGCATGGAATAGCTGGCTTATTGGGGAGTGACAAGTCACCCACAGTGGGATTAGCTAAGCCTTAGCCGAGAATAAGTGATCTGCAGAGGTAATTGGATTTGTCACCTAGGTTTATGGCAGGAACCACATGCTATCAGAAGTTAAGTAGTCAGTTGAGGGACGAACAGACTAGATTCATCGATAATAATTTGGTATGAGTGGTCTGTCAGGGATTCAGACCATCTCGAGATAGCAGATTTTGGATAGATTACATGTGGTCTTGTTGCAAGGAATTCGTTCACCTACATATTGTAGGGCTTTGCGAAGATTGGTCACGGCTACCCTGGGAAGGCTAGGGTGTGCCCATGAAGATGACTATGTTCCTAGAGTGGCTTGGTATGTAAGGATTGGTAAGGAATGATTTCGAGGATGAAATCTAATTTAAGTGGGGGAGAGTTGTAAAGCCCCGTTTATTTATTAAATCAATAAATAAAATAACGAGCGAATAGTAGCCCTAAAATCGATAATTCTATGGCAAGGTGTTGGTTTTTGGGAACCAAAGGCTAAAATGTTAGAAGGCAGGGACTAAAAATGTTAGCATGGCTTAAGTTTGAGCATTTGACCTTAATTGAAAAGAAATTGTCAAACCAGGGCTGGTTTTGTAAATTATGGATTAGTTTTGTATATATTTTTGAAGGTAGGGGCTATATGGTAACTTCTGGGACTTCATTGAAGAGATCTTGGAGACTAAAGGGCTAACTTGTGAATTTTGGGACTTTATTGAGAGCAAATTTGTAGAGGAGGGGCAGAATTGTAATTATTGGAGCTGATTTGAAAAGATTCCAAGGGGGAGGGACCGATCATGTAAAAATGGGCAAAGGCTTGTTTGATGCGGGATTTAAAAACGATAGCTGCTTCTTCCCTGTTACATTACCCTAACCCTAAAAGACTAGACAGCCGCTACCCTCTCTACCTTAATCTCCATCCGCCGCCACCTCCCTCGTTTCCTGTTGCACCGCCGTTGTGCCACCCCATTGAAGACGAAGACCACGTATCTGATGTCATGGCAGCGAGGAATCGGAAGAAACCCCTGTGGGGCATCGATGTCGCTGTTGCAAATCCGGTGGACTTCGCCACTCCGTCGTAGTGCTGCCGCCCAGATGATGGATAACCACCGCCTCCTTTCCATATTCTTCCTCTCCTTCTCCGTTTCTCCCTGGTGCTGCGAGGCTGTAGGGGTTCCGATGAACATTCCTTCGTTGTTTCCGTTCGAGTGCTTCACGTCACCGCATGGGTGGCCGGGACTGGTGCGTATTTGGAGATTGATATGCACGTTTTGGTGTGTTATTCGTGTTTCCTGTTGTGCTATGGGTTGCGTGTGTTATGAATCGCCGGAAGATCAACGATAGCCACCACCACCACTGTGAGGTGGTGGTTGCCACCATCTACCGCCGCCGGCTACCACAAGGTGGCTGCGTGTGTGTTATTTTAGTGTAGTGGGTGTGTGTGTTTATTTCATGGGTTCATTGTAAAATGTAAAATGAATTTGAATAATGAAAGGAAAAATCAAACCACCACCGTGAGGTGGTGGCTACCGCCTCCCGCCGCCACCGGCCGCCGTGTCGGGTGTCGGTGTGCTTTGTCTCGATTGTGTTGATTCGTTTGGGGGTTTGAAACCCTAATGGGCCCAAGGAAGCCCTAATGGACCCTAATGAAACCTTAATGGGCTTAATAATATTCTAGTGAGCTTAATAGGCCCAATAAAGCCCTAATTGATCTAAAAGCCCAACAAATTAATTGATGGGCTAGTATTGGGTTGGAGACCCTAATTAGGGTTTGGAAAACCCTAATACAAATAAATCTTAATTTGGGGAATTAAGCGTGACACACGAGAATTATTTAATAACTTGGAATATTAATTAATAATCATTGGTGGAAATTAATCTAAGTAATATTGGACTTAATGGATTAAGTCCTTAATGGGTTAAGTAGGAAACTTAACCCTAATCATCATTTTATGTAAAACCCTAATTTCACTTAGGTTTATTGTTGGGCCTTTTTGTTGGGCCTTGATGATTTGGGTTATTAAATGGACTATCCAAGATCAAACAAATGGTCTAGAGTAATTTAACGGGCCTAGGGTAAGGCCCATGTAAAGAGCTTGGGCCCAATTTGGAAAATTGGGCTATAGATGGGCCACAGTTTGGGCGTTAATGAGTATATGATGTTGGGCCTTAGAATGAGACCATGTATAGGCCTAGGCCCAATTTGGAAAATCGGGCCATGTGTTGGGCTTTGATTCCTAATTGACTTTGGGCCTACGGATTGGGCCTTGGGCTTGAATAAGCCAAGCTTGGGGTAATGTTATTATCCGAAGTAAGTGTTTATGGTTATGTAGTGGGACCCAATTATTAATTGGGTGATGTTTTGATATTGACAGATCGGGAATCTGTCGTCCAGTAGCTAGGGTTGAGTCTGCAGGACTTCAACAGTGTGGGATTGTGTCTACGGGACTTCAGCAGTGTGAGGTGAGTTACCTTCCAGTAGCGGTGGGTCTAAGGCCACAATGCCGGCCCACCAGTAGGAGACGTATGATAGATGATTGTCTCTGTGATATCATCTAGGTTTGTTACTACCTGATATGTTATATGCTAGCATGATATGTTATATGTGATAGTAGTGGAGTTCGGTTGTTAGGACCGGAGGGTAGTCACACGCTCCAGATACGTCTGGCAGTATGTGATGTTATGTTTATATGCTAGCATGACCTGTTATATGAGTTAGAGGTAGTAGGAGGGGAGCAGTCCCCAAGTTCGGTTGTTAGGACTGAAGGGTAGTTCAGACACCCTAGATATGTCTGATAATATGTTATGTTATGATATGTGATAGTAGTAGTAGTAGGGGTGAAATAGTCCCCGAGGTTCGGTTGATAGGACCGAAGGGTAGTCAGCACCCCAAAATGGCTTGACATGGGTAGTCAGCACCCCAGAATGGCTTGACATGGGTAGTCAGCACCCCAGAATGGCTTGACACGGGTAGGACGGCACCCCAGAATGGCCGCATGGGTAGGTCGGCACCCCAGAAAGGTCGTACCGGGTAGGTCGGGCACCCCAGAAATGCCTGGCAGTATGTATGATATGTGATTGTATGGTATGTGGTATGATGGGGGAACTCACTAAGCTTCGTGCTTACGGTTTTCAGTTTTGGTTTCAGGTACTTCGTGTTTAAAGGAAAGGAGCCGGCTTGATCGCAGCGCATCACACTATGGTTTTCCGCACATGAGATCTTTGGGATTACACTCTGATATTATTTTATGATAACACGTTTGATTATTTCTACCTTGGTTTTGACATGACATGATATTAAGGATGTTTTATTGCACTGTTGGTTTTATAATGACGTATTTAAAAATGAAACTTTTGGCCTGTATTTTTGGGATGTTACAAAAGACCTTGGAGAAGTTGCCTGTATTCTACGGATAAGGATTCTGAGAGACCGGAGTAAAAGACTAATTGGACTTAGTCAGAGTACCTACTTAGATAAGGTGCTGAAGAGGTTCAACATGCAGGACTCCAAGAAAGGAGAGTTACCCATTCAGAGTAACACCAGCTGAGTAAAACTCATAGCCCAAGTAATGATGCTGAGATAACAGAAATGAGTCGAGTACCTTATGTTTTTGCAGTAGGCTCGATCATGTATGCTATGACCTGCACTCATCCTGATGTGGCCTTTGCCTTGGGCATGGTCAGCAGATATCAGGGGAACCCTGGCAAGGCTCACTAGACTGCGGTAATGAATATCCTCAAGTACCTGCGGAGGATTAAGGACTGGGTCCTTACCCTCGGTGGGAGTGATGACTTGAGAGTTGTAGGGTATAGTGATGCTAGCTTTCAGACTGATAGGGATAATTTCCGCTCTCATTAAAGCTGGGTCTTTACCTTAAACGGAGGAGCAATCACTTGGAAGAGTTCCAAGTAGGAAACCGTGGCTGAGTCAACTTGTGAATCAGAGTATATAGCAGCAAGCGAGGCAACAAAGGAGGCGATATGGCTGAAGAAATTCATTGGAGACCTTGGATTTGTACCAGCGATAAAGGAGCCAATGGGAATTTTCTGTGATAGTGAAAGTGAAGTTGCCTTAGCCAAGGAACCAAGGGATTATGGGAGATCCAGACACATCGACAGAAAATACCATTTCATCAGACATCGAATAGAAGGACTCCTCGTGGCAAAGAGGGTATCATCAGATGAGAACCCAGCAGATCCCCTTACGAGGGGACATGGTCGGGTTAAGCATCTCCAACATGCTCGGAGCATAGGGATGAAGGATGATATTAGTTTTAGTAGTGAGATAATTTTGAAATGTGTAAAGTGTAATTAACATTTGATGATGAATAAAAGTTGTGTTTATTTATGAGTAAAGTGTTGCTATCTTTTGTCAATCGCTTACTATATTTCTTTTGCATGTTTTGACTTCCAGACTAATTATGTTTGGTATATCATATTATTCAAATTCTCCACAGTCGGTCATATGTTGGAAGTAGGTATGAATCAAGACTGTCATGAGTTGGTTGTAGAGGTCTAAGTTTTTGGACATGGCTACAACGCTCATGAGTGCTCATAAGTTCTGAGCATTGGATTCAACCCACGCTCACTGGTATAAGTTAATGGAATTTATCTCGAGTGATCGTGAGACGGTAATATCGTATAAGTCTTCAAACCTAGAGATATGACTTGTTTCCTAAGAGTTGATTATGCATTGATCGTATGAAACTGGATTGGTAACTCGATGCTATAAAACGTACTTTTGTGTGTGATTCAACAAGTAGTAGAACAAGCATGTGAGTCGAAGTTTATCTGTTCCTTCTTGGATTAGAAGGGATATCTGGGCCCCTCGATGATTTTGTTTTGACCTATGTACTGGGCCCGGTCAGAACTAAGTTGATGTGTTCAATTAAGTTCTTTGTCAAACAAATCGGAAATCGGGAAACAAACTGCTGGACAATAAGTAAGACCTAGTTCCATGTATTTTTCCGAATGATATCTAGAACAGAGGATTATATGATCACTTATCATAAATGGTGTAACATTATCTTCTCAGTTCCAAGAGACCTTGAAAGAGCTACGATTGCTGATCGGTTCCTGAAGTCATAGTTGCAGTTATAGTTATTAGACTTATCCAAGTAGGAGACTGTTGGATAAGGTGTCTAAGTCCATAACTATATTTGGTATGTACTTGACCTGACCCGGCATGGTCCATTTGGGTTGCATGACATCATGCATTTGGATAGACTAAATGAGAGAAATAACACTTGTGGTTTATTAATATATTATAAGTTCTAATATAATAATAGTATGATTTAATTAGTATTGATCAAGAATTAATTTTGAATTAATTAAGAGATCAAAAGATGACTAATTAAATATATGGGTTGATTATGTAAATCATCAATAACTTGTATAGTGGGTTAATGCTCCATGGATTATCAAGTTGGGTTAAACCCATAGGATGCTCCATGGATGCTCCATAGGAGTTACAAACCCATGGGTCATGGAAATGAACAGTCATGTCACATTAGGGTTTACATGGTGTAACCCTAGATGTGACACACTATAAAAGGAACATGATATCATCCAAAGTCGGCCACTAGAAGCATAAGAGAGGGCAAGCCGATTTTTCAAGTGTTATACATTCTCCCAAAGTTATTCCAAATCATTTGGTGTTATGTGAAACATTTGAGGCATCACACTTGGGGTGCTAGGCTCTCAAGGTTTTCAAGGAATCAAATCAACTACAAGGTATGTAATTCTAGCCATCTTTTATGTTAAAAGTTCCCCATGTATGCTAGATAGGATTATGAAACTTGGAAATCATATTTTGCATGTATTTTAGACATAGATCCAAGGTTTTCTAGGGTTGCATGTACACTTAGGGGTGTTAGAATGCTCATAACCCATCACTCATATCCCATAGAGAGACTTAAAATTGGCCACACTTCTTCAATTTTCTTTAAGTGGTCATGGAAGGGTATCTGTAAGTCTTTTATGCAACTTCCATATTTAATCCTCATATATATTTTTATTTATTTATTTATTTTTATTTCAACCTATATGCACTATTACTCCCTCTTCAAGCAATTCAAATGAGACACAAAGCTCATTTTATGTCCCCAAGTGTAGGAAACTTGTAGAAAAGGTGTGGTTGATTTGATGCATGTTCAAGTGGGGAAGTTGCAAGGCTTAAAGCTATCATGGAAATTGTCAATTGAGAACTTACTCATGGGTTCCTTTTAATGTTGTACATGTTTTGTTCTTCTATAATAAATATTATGCAATATTAGCAATGTATTACATTTACATACTATTGGAATGATTATTTGTTTTTTACATATTAATGCAATGAATTATCTTTCTTGTTTATGGTATTTTATTTTGTATTATGAAACTTTTAATGTGTTATTTATTTTGAAAATTAGTAAATCTATCAAAAAAATATAATTTTTAAAACATTTAAATTACGACACGCAAAAATATGTTTCGTCTTTCTTTATGACAAGGGCTTCAATGAAACGCAATATGAGTCATAAATGGGTGTCATATAGTTACGACATGAAAATGCGTGTCATCTTCCTTTATGACAGGGGATTCAATGGTACACAATGCATGTTGTAAATGCATGTCGTAAGTTTACGATGCGCAATAGCGTGTTGTCTTCCTTTATGACAGGGCCTTCCTTGACACACATTTTCATTTCATCTATAGCTTTTACGACACACAATGCATGTCATTAAAGGGTATTTTTTTTTAGTAGTGGAAGCACTCACAGAACGATCATCAGCAATCTCGACCTCCAACGGATACTCTAGAATCCCATGAGCATCACTAAACTTCTTGTTGAGTGCAAGAGATATAAAGGATCAGGTAGCACCTGAATCAAACAGAACGTGAGCAATTATACCACTAACTAAGAAAGTCCCTATACATGATCAGATAAAACATAAGCATAATTAAGGAAAGAAAATAAGAAAAATGAAATTACATACCGATAACCACATCTGGTCTTGCTCGAGCCTCATCGGTAGTAAGTTGCAAAGCCATGCTCTTCGCTACAGGTTTGACAACCCAATATTTTGAGACAATAAAATGTAACACTAGTCAAATTTAGGCCAAAATATAACTTTCCTAAAATCTTATTTGGGTTAAATAAAGTGGTAGGAATCGTATCAAGGTTTTTGTACATATAAAGAACACTAAAATCCGAGTTATAACGAAGAAGTTATGGATTTTTAACGAAGTTATCGTGTCCCGACCTATTAATTAAAAATAGAGTCAAAATTAGCCGACGGAGTCTAAATGAAAGTTGTAGAATATTTTCTCACCTTCGCGTGGATATAAAGAACGTCGAAAATGGAGCTCATATGCGAAAGTTACGCATTTTAGAAGTTCTTGGCACGCATTTCAAAGCCTTATCCGAAGGAGTACGCCCAGCGTACTTCGGAGTATGCCCAGCGTACTGAATAAAGGGCTCCGGATCGTCCACGTCGACCAAACACTTCGCCTGGGGATGCAGTCAGCAGTGATGCAAGCGAACGCCCAGCGTAACCTCGGAGTACGCCCAGCGTATGAGGTACGCCCCGCGTAAGTCCGAAGTACGCCCAGCGTACGAGGCCTCTCCCTCCCCTATAAATAGAATGCGAGGGTGCCGGCCATCCTTGCTCATTTTCTTCATTTCTCTCACATTTTCACCTCGTTTTTCATGCCGACAATATCCCGACTTCCCGGTTTCATATCTAAGCCCCGATGAAGGTCCGAAGCCCCGAGATTCCCGAGAATCTCGTCACTTTCCGGTCTAGGTGCCGCCCGAGAAAATCTCGTTTTCTTCAAATCACGCACTTTCTTCGGTGAGTTCATATCCCTATAAACTACATTTTCAAATGTGTTATCAATGCTTTTTATACATTTTAAGGGGGGGGGGGGAATACAAGTAAACACACAGTTATTATCGTGTGTAACCTAAAGTTTCATTATATACTCTTTTTATCAAGTAAACCATATGAGATTCATAACTACTACATGGAAACTTTCATACGCAAAATATATCACGATAACATCTTGTCTTTTTAAAATTAAATATGTTGTTGTACATATACAAATCAAACACTTTATCTATGCTTTGAGTATATGTGTTCATTTATATCACTACAAAAGTTACACTTTACATAACGAGTGAGCATTTCACTAGGGTTTACTATACAAACAAAACAAACTTTTGGAAAAACTATAATAGTTTACGAAAAACATTTTTACATGTTAAAAGCTCTTTATCAAACTATCTTACATACTTTATGTTTCCTTTCAAACGCTGTTAGAATCATGTTTTCAACAAAGGTCTTCCTATATTTAAAATTGTTCTTATCAAACAAACTGCTTTCAAATCATTTTATAAACTGACATCAAGTCATCATTTCTTATTTATTAAACTTTTCAAAGGTTTTACAAAACTTCTTTTATATTTTTATATTGTCAAATGCATGCCTATATATGTATTGTTATATAAGTAATGTTTAAAGGACTTAGGACGGCTAGCTCGCTTTATTTCCTTTTCCTCGTTGGGATGTGGCCTTAGGGCATCAGTTATTCGTCCGAATGTCGACTAAATATTAATTATATATATCATATATACATATATAGACATAAAAGTTCCCGTCAGTTGGTTCAGTACCTTTGAGTAGCAAAGGCATATTTCGGTTATAAACGTACAAAACTAGAAACTATAATAGGTATAGTTAGGAGATACTACTTACCATTCCAAGTACAAGGAATCACACAAGATTCAGTTTATTCATGAGTCTATACAAATACATTACATACTATATGAAGAGATACGATTACATACAATTACAAGGCATACAATTTCAAGACATACAATTACAAAGCATACAATTTCAAGACATACAATTACAAAGCATACAATTTCAAGACATACAATTACAAAGCATACAATTTCAAGACATACAATTTCAAGAGATACGATACATAAGATAGCGTACTAGATATTCATGAAATTTTACATACTACAAGTACCATATCAAAGAGATATTTTCATATACAAGAACAAATGGACATTTTCATACGTAAATTTGTTTTATACTAGGTTTTGTGAGACATTTCACGTACTTTCGAGTATGCATTATTAAGTCATGTATTATATACCATAATCCTTTGTAGGGGGGAGCGTGATACTTGTGTATAGATCTATACAGGATTGACAATCCCACACCTAAACTGTTAGCTACAGTTAGACCGGCAGGTCTGGGGTGACAAACGTCATAACATTCTAACGCCTGAAGAACGTTGTTACAGGCAGTCTGGGTCATTAGCATGGTTATAAAACTCACATGGAGTATTAAAAACACGTTGATTTACGGTGTTATTAAATACCTTATAGATTTTATACGTACACAAATATACTATTTTAAGCATGAAAAACACCATGATAGTTCATTTTTGGGACTTTTAAACTACCACCCACTTATGGGCAAATATTGGATTTCTAAAAGCAAACATTCAAAACAGTCGGGTCTTGGTAGAAGGCTACTCTTTACACTAGTAGAAAATATGAGATTTTCTAGGGTTTTCAAACGTTTACAAATAGTTACAAACATGTTCATTGGTACAAACTTTCCTTCAAACATTTACAGGTCTTTCTGTACAGCTTTACAAATCAAAGTCACATAAATACTTATGAATTCACCAGCATTATTGCTGATACTCGCTTTCAAAATAACTTGTCTTCCCAGGTCACAAATAGACAGGTATAACTACCAGGTTTTGTGAAGACAGAGCGGTCAAGACTCGTCTTTTATTTTGAATATTCATTTTGTAGAATTATACTATGAAAGAACTCAAATGTAATTAAAATTATACTATTAATGCAATGGATGATGTTGTTGCTTGTTTACTACTTTGCATTGTTGTGATACATTACATGACGTCCACCGCCCCAGAACGTTTCCGCCGTTCTCGGTTTTGGGGTGTGACAGATTGGTATCAGAGCATTGTTTATAGTGAATTGAGTATATCAACCCATAAAAAGATATACAAACTATAAATACAATATGGATTAAAATACTCTGATAAAGAGTCTATACTTTTAAATAATAAAATATTTAAGTAAGCATTCATACTAAAATCAGTGTCACTAAGACATAACAAAAGTATTACGATTGTTGGGCAGCACAAGTAGACTTAGAGACATATAGTCAAAACTGGGATGATATAGCCTGATCAACTATATTATCTGAGGGTTGACTAGCATGTGCCTAAGTGTGGCTGTGAGTTGCAACAAGTCTAAAAACTTACCCACAATACCACAATGAGGACAATAGAACATAAACCTAAAATACTATAGGAGTATTTTGTGTATTTCTTTAAACTACTTATGTGTTAGATTCTTATACCCTAATTATCGCATAGATAACTTAGCTGGACCCCATCCCCACGGCGACCCGTACTTCCCGAACGAAGGCAATGTTGGATGGTTTAGAGAAGAACCAGAGAATGATCATCCAATCCCTTTTGAATGATCACCATGCTGAAGACCTTTCGGATGATGATAACTCTGAACTCGAGAATGAGAACCTACCCCCGATAGCTCCCAATTCAAACCCTAACCCTCGTCCAGCTCTTCATGGCTCGACGCCTCCCTGGGTAGAATGCCTGGAAACATGGAGCGAAGAGCAAGATCAACCTATGTCGTTTAAAGGAGACCGAAGCTGCTACAACTTAATGGGAGCTCATCAGACAGAGTTCTACCAACCCTGATCCGTAAAGTTGCCCGAAACGAAATTCAGGGCATGACGACTCTCCATTGTATCGATGAGGTTAAATGCAAATGCAAGAATACATACCATCCACACCAATCGTCTTGAAAATACTCGTGAGAGATCTGAGAGAGACCATGAGACCCTACTGCAAGCATTAGCTGAAACACGAGCCGAAGTCATAAAACTCCGAGTACGCCAAAGGGTGTACGAAAGACACCTACTTGATATGGAACGTCAACGTGCTGAGCTGAGAGTTCACCAGAGGGATGACCGTCACCAATAGTAGATGCCTTACTTTATTTTTCCTTGTTAAAGGAATTATTTTTCTATTTATGCCCGATGTGGCATTTTCTATGAAACTATCTTGTACTGTAAGTACTGTTAGTTAGGCCTTTATACGGCCAAAACCTTTCTACTACGGATATGATGTAAGACCTTCTTCAAGATCAAATTTTCCTAAACTTATTACATCTTAAACATCGATGATATTGACAGTCGGCTAACTTCCGTGTCACTTTTTGTTCAAAAACCCTCATCATACCTTCGTTGGAGTCTATCTGAAACATGCTTTAGTCAAGTCATTGGACTATGGTAATTTAACTCCGGAGACATTTCCAAATCCCTTTTAGTGGTTGGATCATGTTATTCACCTCGGCTTGAACAACAAACGTCTTAAGACCATTCTACAAACATACTTCTACTCTGTACTAGGACTGCATCATAGGGATGTAGGTCAAACCATCATGAACATACTTCCAATCCTTACTAGGACTGCATCATAGGGATGTAGGTCAAACTTTCGAAAACATACTCTTACTCTTTGCTTAAGCGATCGAAACACATCTTGGTTCAACCATAATATCTCACGAACTCCTTTTTTTTCATGTTACAGAATCATGTCGCCGAAGAAAAGAAAGCAACCCATCATCCAAACACCAACTCTTTAGATTGATGCAACTACCTTTCAAGCTGCAGTCTCAGTTGCCGTGACAGCTGTTCTGACTCTCCTTAACGCTAACAACGCAAATGTTAGCAGGATGGTTTTCAATAATTCCAATCCAAGTAACAACCAAGTACACCCACGAGTAACAAACTACCACAACACTCTGAACCTCAAACCAAAGAACAATAAACGAAAATTCTGGGATAGAGTTAAAGGCAAATCAGCTCGAGGGACAAACAAGAAACCATCACCGGTGGCAGCCTTCGCAGCCACGACATCTGCAACTCCTACCATCAACACTGCTAGTAGCCCAATTATCCCTAACCCGACCAGAAAATATGCTGGAAACCTACCGAAGTGCAATAAGTGCATCTTCCATCACCTAGATAGTTGTCGTCTGTTACACTGCAAGACCTGCAACAAGAACGGACACACTACCCGCTTCTGCAGGACTCGGGTCCAACACATTACTTCGACCACCAATGTCGAAATTTCTCGGATATGCCATCTATGTGGTTTAATGGGACACTTCAAGAGAGACTGCCCAACAGAGAAAAAGGACAGTGGAACAGGAGGAGTTTGACCTCAGAATGGAAAAAGGCAATGAAGGACCCGACTATAATAGGGGCTCACTTCCAATCGTTAGCATTAAGTATGCTGTTAAACATGTTTAAAACTAGTGCAAATCGAGTCTTATCTTTTGAGAGATCCCGTCAGAAAAGGGGACCATCGTGCTATGTATACTTGCCTTTTGTAGTATACCTTGTTCGCAACAATAGTCTTGTAGTAAAACCAAAGTACTGTAACTCTGTTAAAATTTGCACTGCTGTGTTTCGTCTGTAACACCCTTATGATCAAATCTAATACCTTTATTTCCAAGTAAGTCTGATATCATCATACAACTTGACTCAATTCGATCCTCGCAATACCAGTTTCGTGCGTACTTCTCCTTCTCCGAAAAACGTCTTTCTAGTGAAGCCGTCATTCCAGAACACCGAAGTACTCACACATAGAGTACCTCATGTTTCTTATCCTTTCCAAAGAAACCTCAGCAAACCTCCCTGAAGTACCACTCGTGCAGTACGTCAAGTTCAATCCAAAGACCCACCTTTTCAATCTTAATTATATACGACTTGTATACCTGAGACTGTGATTGATGAACCAGGTATGAATTCTACTATGAACTTCAGGACGGAGACAGCCCAAGACTGCGAGTGATCGTGCTTCCATGAGAATAAACTTAGAAATACCTATTGATAAGTTAAAAATTAACTTGAAGATCGATTAGATCTATAAAACAGGTAAAGAAACAGACAAGTAAACAGCAAGAACACTAGAATGGATCGAAGATGTCGAATGATTAATAATCAATCCTCAGAAGAGCTCGATAAAGAACTTCTACTGTAGAGGATTAGGGTTTACAAGAACAATGAAAGAAATCTGTAATCTATCGTAAAATGTTATCATTCGCTCCTATCAATCAACCCTATAATATGCATGCAAGCACATTATTATATACTAAACCCTATCAGCTCACGGTTGGACAGGCCCAAACCGGAGATCAAAACTTGGACTATTAAACGAGCCCAATGACGCAATACAAAATAAATCTGCTACCCAACAATCTCCCCCTTTGCGTCAATTGGAGCGAGATCACTTTGTCTTCTTACTTGGGCCAGCGGCAGGAGCCTTCTTCTTTACAGTATTAAACAGACATGAAACAAGCGCTAGGATTGTCTGTCTGAATCGGATATACCACTGTATCATATCATCAAAGTATTTGATATCATCCGCTGTATTTTCCTTGCACCTGTGGATGATCCCCAGCACATGCTCTAGACAAGCAGTGGTGTACAGATGTTTGTTCGCCAAGGCAAAGAGACATTTCTGTCCTTCATTTATTGTAAACATGATGGAGTTTCGCCTGGCATCAATCTTGCCCATCTGCATCTGGTTTAGATCACTGGCCGAGCCAACAGGAGAGATCTTCGGTTTCTTCTTGAAGACAGATGCAATCTCCTGATCCATCAGGGCAACCTCCATGATATAGCACACCAACATCCTTTTGAGATGGTCAATGATCGGACCATATTCAGCCTCATTAGTCAATAGGATGTTGTGCAGAACGATCCAGTCATGGGGGTTGAGGTTCGGTAGATCTGCTAAAGATATGGCATGTTCGGTTTTTGTAGACCCTCTGAGCACTTTGAACCGAACGTTGATAAATCTCCCTTCAGTGTATGGCTTCAGAACCCGAACGTTGATTATCTTCTGAGCGCTCCATGTTTGGTACTGGGGTTGAGCAGCCTTCAGATAGAAGTCAATCAATTCTCGATCAACCTCCGGATGAGGATGAGGAATCTCAGCAACGTTGGCGAAGGCGTGAAAAATGAACGCCTTTCGGGTTAAGGGCATGTCGAACTGAGAGTCGACAGAGTTCTTGCAGTCAAAGGAGATTACCGGTTCAAGCCATAAGATACTCGGAGTATCGATTGCCTCCTTTAACATCCTCTCGAGAGTCCAAGCAGGGAAAAGAGTCTTCCTGCTCTCTAGAAGGTCGTGGGCTTCTTTCTGTTTGCGTTTAGCTTCTTCAGCTTCTCTTGCCACACGAACATTATCATCTTCAGTATTGCGACGACTTTTGCGGTGCAACAAGTCGGCAATGGTTTCGTTGTCTTCATCTTCTTCTTCCTCAGCAACTTTCTTGCCTTTATCCTTCACACCCGAACCAGAGGCTTGGCCTGTAGGAGGAGGTTCGGTTGTGTGAGTTGCCTTCGAGGAATGAGGGGGTTGCGATCCGGACTCCTTTTCTCCCCCTTGTTTCAGAATGGACACGAAACTAGGTAGCCCTTCTATTTTACTGAGCAGATCCAGGGCAGGAGCGAGTTTCTCTGCAAGGGTTCGCCTCATAGAATGGTTCAGGATCGGATCGTGCGCTTCTAGGATGTTGGATATAGCTGAGTGTACATCCGAAACACACGTCTTGATAACTTCCCGTTCGGATCGAAGAACCTCAATTTGTTGTTGAGAATTGGAAAGTTGAGCACTCTTGACCTTTAGGGCAGTGGTCTTCCTTGCCAAGACATCCATCAACGAGTTTTCAGCGGCCAGATCCTCTTGGAGTTTAGAGAGGCGCTCGTCAATGGATGCACGGAAGGCAGAGTTGTCGTCTGTCAAAGATTGACGAAGTGTGGCAAAGGACGACAATTCTGTGGAGACGAACGTGGCCAGCTGTTGAACAATTGGTTCCAACGTTGTCTTGGTAGCAGCAGCACTCTCCTGTAAAGATTGTAACAGGGTAGAGGCGTCAGAGAATAGTTTATCGACTTTTGCGGTCGCAGCCTCACAAGCTTTCGTCGAGACGTCTATGGCGGCAGTGGCAGAAGCAACGGAATCTTGCTGAGCCCTGGAGAAGGCATCAACAATCTTCTGAAGAGCAGCTTCAGAGAGAGATGATTGAGAATTGGAGGAGGAAGCAATGAGCAGATCGATCTTCTCATGCAGGTCCTTAAGGTGCTTCTCTGTTACTGGAGCATCCTCATCATCGTCGCTTTGCACCTGAAACGGACTGTAGTAGACCGAATCAAATGTCATATTGTCCCCTCCAAGGAAAGGGTTATCTCCGTCAGAGGCATGTTCGGGAGATGGTGGTGGTGGTGAAGCTGGTGGTGTAGTGGTGTGGGTAGGTTCGGGTTGTGTTTGGGTAGGGGTAGTTTCGGTTGTGTGTATGGGTTCGGTTACTGGTGGTGGTTCGGTTGCATCGGTATGAACCCCCGTATCAGATACGTTGGTTGTAACCTTTGCTGTGGATGTTGTTGTAGCATCGGTAAAGATGGGTGGTGGCATTGGGATGGAAGTGTTTGGAATATGGGTAAAGGGGTTTATGGTGGGAATGGAAGTAGGAATGGTTTGAGTGGGAGAGGGAATTGGAGAGGTATGGATTTCTATTTCAGGGGTAGGTGATCTGGGTAGGGTGGTGCCTCTTGGAGGTGTGTTGCCTCTTGGAGAGCCATCCGAATCTGAACTCTCACCGTCCGACTCACTTGAAGAGGAAGCGATAATGAGTTTTCGCCTGGGCTGAGTCTTTCGCCTCTTCTGCTGCGGGGACGGAGCAGCTTTCGTTGATTTCCTCTTCCTAGGAGAAGGGCCTTTAGCCCCTTTCGCCACCTGCTTGCCTTTATCTGCCTTTTTGCCTCTCAGAGCAGGCCTATCGACATCGTGAATGGACTTTAGCATCTCCGGCATGAGATCCCTTGGACCAGACTGCTTGAACTCCTTGTAGGTCCGGATGATCCTGCTATCAGCTGGAACATCAGCGTACATGGTCTCCGGAATGGAACCATTGAAAGGGAATTTTGATGCATCGGAGACGATGATCTTCGTGGTGTGGAATGTACTAACCGAAGACATCGGTGCGCCGGCGACAGTGGGAATGCTGTACTTGTCCATAACCCACTTCGTTATCAGGGTCCAAAACCTCGCATACGACACCTCAGAATGTCGTGAAGAAGAGGATAAGCTTTGAATGAGTTGTTGCTAGAGAACCAACCCATAGTCGACGTTGACGCCGTTGTAAACTCCGTACATAATGGACAGGAATAGTCGACTAGAGCCATCTGAACCTGAGCTCCGTTCTGAAAGACCCTTGAATAGCACAGTGAACATTCCGTTCCACTGTGGCGGTAAACATGACTTTTTGAACCTTGCGATGGAGGTAAGCACCTCCGTGTACCCCATATTGTAGAACATATTGAAGATATGCCCCATCGGAATAGTCTCCGGATTAACCCTTGAAGGGTCAGCTTCAAACCCTAGCAGTGAGCCAAATCGTGGCTTGGAAATTGAGGCTTTGTGATGAGCAACTTCGAAGAAGATCCTGTCGACGACTTTATCGTAATGCGCCGTTGCGTAGATCTGTGAGAGAAACTCCATGGGTACAGACTCCACCCTCGAAAGTGCAGGTGCTATTGGCGAATACTTCAAGCACTCGATGATAGGGAACATGTAGGAGTCATATGCTTGAGGGGTTAAATCGATTACAAGACATTGTTGAGGGCGAATGAGAAGGATGTGAGAAGTAGCATGAACGGAGGATGAATCGGCCATTGTTAAAGATGGGAAGAAGATGATGAACAGTTAGGTTGCAGGGAATTTTTGCTCTCTTGGGAATTTTGATGCAGTAAAGAGGTAAATGGGAGAGGATGTCGCTTTTTATAGTGGGTTTAAGGAGAGAGAAAAATCTGCCCAAATCTTCCATCGAAATACCAAGAGTTTTTCGGAGTGACTGATGCGTGACAGTTGTGGAACCGATGATCATGCATGAGAGAGAATGTCAGATGCCGAATAACACGCCTCCCATCAAGCACCATTTCTGATAAGCCGTTTCAAATTCACACGCGCCTGTCTGTGCCAGAGAGGAACCGTTTCAAATTCACATGTCAGTTAGAGATTAGACGCTTCAAATTTGCACGCTTTCCCTGTTCCGCCGTTTGAAATCAAATCAATTAATCTCCCGCCTGAGTCAGCAACTCTTCATCTTATCCCATTAAAGTGTAACGGCATCTTTTTCATAATACGCCCACGTGGATTAAAATCGACCACGACTTATAAGAAATCACCAATCCAATGAAACAGCCTGTAATTAATAGAACCAGAATTTTGGAAAATCAAAGATTTTCGTGCATAGGGTGAAAAAGAAAAGAAATAAAGCAAATCTTTTTGGGAATAACTGTGATGTCAATAAAGACACGAAACAAATGATCCCGGGCACGAATCTCTTCCTTCAAAGTCAAGAGAGACCTGAAAGTGTTAGTGTGGTTTCCCGTTGAATAACGATCAAACACTTATTAAGAAGTGTTGAAAGGCTTCTTTTAATTAGGCTTCTTAGGGTGGCTTAAGCTTTGATGCAACAGTCCTAATCTTGAAATAAGATGGAAAGTGAACAAAGTACTTGTGAGACCGGTGTAGTCTGTTGAACAAGTAGGTAGGAATTAATTTTAATGTGGCTTGGAAAATATAAAATCTCAACAAAAAATTAAAACTGGATCCCAAGGGAAGAAATGTTATGGTGTTTAACAATTTCATAGGAATCACACAAAATAAAATTTTGAGATTTCATGAAGATACATCCGTCAATTCTTTGGTGAAAACTTGAGCAAATTAATTGTTCACCGTCAATTCAGATTTGGTATTGAATTTTGGGTTTCACGCAGCTCGTAGTGGCACGAAACTAAGATCATAAACACAGTTTTTGAGTAACCATAAACCTCAGTGGTAATTTCTGAGAGTCTCAGGGGTTACGTTGGTGAAATGAATTTGATGGAGAAATGTAATGGAGATGGTGTAAGAAATCAAAGTACCTCTGCTGCAAAAAGTAGGACCAAGCAGAAAAACTCTTATCTCTTGTGAGAAGAGAGTTAGGTAGCTCACGATTAGAATAAGTGTGGTAGCCTAATTGGGAAGACAAGATTTGTGTATACCAAGTCATTAAGGCTATTATTCAGAATCTGATGAGGCTTGGGGCACATACAGCAGCATGCTTCTAGGGACACTTAACTAATTCAACAATATCCCCATAAACAAACGAACACACAAATAAAATAAATGACAAAAGAAAAAAATAAAGAATAAAATATTTTTGGAGTTTTTGATATTTTAAAAAAATAAGAAAAATTGGACTGAGAAAAAAATAAAATAAGTAAGACTTGGGAAAAAAAATAAAAACTTTGTAAAACTTTGGAACCGAACCCGAGCGTTCGGTTGATTTCGGTTTTGAAAAAAAACTTGAAAAACCGAACCCGACCGTTCGGTTGGTTTCGGTTTTGAAAAATTTTGAAAAACCGAACCCGAGCGTTCGGTTGGTTTCGGTTTTGAAAAATTTTGGAAAACCGAACCCGAGCGTTCGGTTGGTTTCGGTTTTGAAAATTTTTGGAAAACCGAACCCGAGCGTTCGATTGGTTTCGGTTTTGAAAAATTTTGAAAAACCGAACCCGAGCATTCAGTTGGTTTCGGTTTTGAAAAATTTTGAAAAACCGAACTTGAACCTTCAGTTGGTTTCGGTTTTGAAAAATTTTGGAAAACCGAACCCGAACCTTCGGTTGGTTTCGGTTTTGAAAAATTTTGAAAAACCGAATCCGAACGTTCGGTCTATTTCGGTTACCGAAGAAATTAGATTTTCAGAAAGGAAATACTTTTGACACTAAAAGAAATGAAATAGAAACAATTATACATGAAATTTACAACCAAGAAAGCTACCTTTAGTTGATGAGCGAAAGCCAGATTATTCAACCGAACCTGAACGTTCGGTCTATTTCGCTTCTTACGTTTGAGTTTTAGAGGTAGTTTGTGGTACTGACTCTGATTCCATCATACCTAGCCCTTGTAAAATTTTGATGAACGACGCTTCAGGAAGAGCTTTGGTAAAGACATCGGCCAGTTGATCAGTGGTTCTAACAAAGTGTACTTCAATGTTTCCATCTTCCACATGATCTTTGATGAAGTGATACCTCAGTGCTATGTGCTTAGTCTTGGAGTGTTGCACTGGGTTATGACAGATCCTAATTGCACTTTCAGAGTCACAATATAGAGGGATCCTTTTCATATTGATTCCATAGTCTCGGAGTTGACTCTGGATCCAAATCACTTGAGAGGAGCAGGATGCAGCTGCAATGTATTCAGCTTCAGCTGTAGACAAAGACACGCACGTTTGTTTCTTTGATTGCCAGCTAACCAATTTCCCGTCAAGGAATTGGCAGCCGCCAGTGGTGCTTTTCCTGTCTAGTCCACATCCTCCAAGGTCTGCATCTGAGTAGGCTTGAACGAAGAAGCCTGAGTTGGAAGGATACCATAGACCTAAAGAGGCAGTTCGCTTGAGATATCGTAGAATGTTCTTTACTGCAAGCATGTGAGGTTCGCGTGGGTTGGCCTGAAATCTAGCACAGTAACAAACAGAGAACATTATGTCAGGCCTGCTAGCAGTAAGTACATCAGAGAACCGATCATCTGGCGATAAAGCGTAATATCAACAGCTGGTTTATCCAAGGATGGGGTGAGCTTAGTGCCGAACGCCATTGGAACTTTGACTTTTGAATCTCCCATCATGCCAAACTTTGCAAGGAGAGTCTTCGTGTAAGCTTCCTGATTGATAAAGATGCCTTCGGGTCCCTGTCTAATGTTTAAACCAAGGAAAAAGTTAATAGGACCCATTGAGCTCATTTCAAATTTAGTCTCCATCAGCTTTCTGAATTCAGCTGTTAGGCTAGGATTCGTTGAGGAAAAGATGATATCATCAACATAAATCTGATCAATCATAAGGTGGTTACCTTCCTTCTTACGAAAGAAGGTTGGGTCAACCGAACCTTGTTTGAATTTGGACATCTTTAAAAATTTAGTCAGCGTTTCATACCAGGCTCTCGGAGCTTGTTTCAGTCCATACACGGCTTTATCCAAAATGTAACAATGATTAGGATACTTCTCATTCACGAATCCAGGAGGTTGCTCCACGTACACAGTTTCTTCGAGATCTCCATTGAGAAATGCACACTTGACGTCCATTTGGTAGACCTCAAAGTTTTTATGGGCAGCATAGGCTAGAAATATTCTAACGGATTCCAGCCTAGCTACAGGAGCGAAAGTCTCTTCATAATCAATCCCTTCCTCCTGACAGTATCCTTTCACGACCAGACGAGCTTTGTTACGAATTACGTTTCCTTCCTTATCCATTTTGTTTCTAAAGACCCATTTAAGACCAACAACCGAGGCATCTGGAGGAGTTGGAATGAGGCGCCAGACTTTGTTCCTTTCGAATTCGTTCAGTTCATCTTGCATAGATTGAACCCAATCGGAGTGATCAAGAGCAGTATTAACTGTCTTTGGTTCAACTTTTGATACGAAGGAATTAAACATGCAGAATTCTACTTTTGAAATAATGAAGTCTGTTTTGCCTTGAGTTGTGATCAGGTCAGAACTTTTTCAGAGACGTCACCAACAACTTGAGAGACAGGATGATCTCTGGTCCATTTGGTGAGAGGAGGGTAGTTTGGATCAAAGGTTGGATCCAATCCAGCGTTAATCATCTCTTCTAGTTCGGATTGACTTTAATAGTCGTAAGACATATCGGCTTGCTCCCCCTCGATAGATGAGCTTTCAGGAATGTCTTGAGAATCTTGAGCTACAGAGGTTTCTTGTGGTGTGGAGCTTTCGGGCGATGATGCACCTTTGGATGGTGAGGCACTTTCGGTTGGTGAAGTGCTTTCGGGAGCAGTTTGAGACCTTAGCTCCCCCTCAACATGTGAGCTTGGCTGTGATGATGATGGCGAATCCTCCCCCTCGACTGAAGCATTGTGTGGTGGAGGTTCGTCAGAACTGGATTCTCCATCATTCATTCTTCTTGCAGCATCTTCGACAATTTGCTTCATATGATCTACCTTGTTGTCTGTTGCGCTAGCTTCAGAGAGAGTGGCCTTCTCTGGTTCATCAAATAGCTCCACGAACTTTTCGAATAGATTAGCGATCGAGGCTGTGATTTGGCCAGTTTGAGGAAAGATTTCTCCAGCTGTGTCTTCGTTGGCCTTTAGCTTTTTGACATAGCTATCATCGAAAGTCACGTAATAAGTTTCTTCGATTTTCCTCGAACGCTTGTTTAATACCCTGTATGCTTTGGAAGTGAGAGAATAGCCCAGAAAGATTCCCTCATCGGCTTTAACATCGAACTTGTTGCGGTGTTCTTTAGAATTAAAGATGAAACATTGTGAACCGAACACATGGAAAAATTTCACATTTGGCTTCCTGTTGTTGAGAATCTCATAAGGAGTGAGCGTGAATCGCTTGTTGAGATATGACCTGTTCTGTGTAAAACAAGCAGCAGAAATAGCATCAGCCCAAAAATATAAAGGTAAGGAGGCGAAACTTAGCATAGTTCGGGCTGCTTCACACAAAGATCGGTTTCGTCTTTCGACAATTCCGTTTTGTTGAGGAGTGTAAGGAGCTGAGAAGTTGTGACTTGTTCCTCTTTCTGCCAAGAATTCCTCGAATTCTTTATTTTTGAACTCCAATCCATTGTTGCTTCTGATGTTGCGAACGACCTTCTTCAGTTGTATTTCAATATGCTTGATGAACACTTTTAGCTTGTGAGTTGCTTCGGATTTAAGCTTCAGAAAGAACACCCACGTAAAACGCGAAAAATCATCTACAATAACAAGAATATACTTGCTACCGCCGATGCTTTCGATAGATGATGGACCACATAAATCAATATGAAGTAATTCAAGTGGTTCAACAACTTTAGTGTTTATTATAAATGGTTGACTTTGACGACTCTGCTTCCCCATTTCACATGCAGCACACAAATGATCTCTATCGTACTTGAGCAATGGAAGACCTCGAACATGACCTCCAGTGACAAGTTTGTTGATATCCTTAAAGTTAAGATGAGAGAGTCTTCGGTGCCACAACCAGCTTTCGTCAGATTGTGCTTTTGATAACAGGCAGATAGTTGGGTTTCCTTTGATGGGTTTGAGGTTTAGGGGAAACATTTCACCTTTACGATCCGATTTGAGAATAACTCTTTTCGTCTTCTTCTCAATTATTTCAGAACCCTCATCGTCGAATGAGACTTTCAGACCTGTACCTCCAACAAGCTGAGATACACTGATGAGGTTGTGTTGTAGTCCTTCCACGTATGCAACCTTCCTTATCGTGAAATCATCATTTGTAATCATTCCATATCCTTTTATGGTGCCGAAGGAGTTGTTCCCGAACTTGACGTTTCCACCATTTGAAAGGGACCTGTATTCCCTTAGCTCTTCTTTCCTCCCTGTCATGTGACGTGAGCAGCCACTGTTAATATACCATTCTTCGTCAAACTGCTCGTCACTGATAACCTGCAAACATTAAGCAGATTTAGGAACCCAAAGTTTCTTGGGTCCTCGTGAGCCTTTCACAGGAACAGGAATAGTTAGAGAGATGTCAACAAGATATGTTCGTTTTATTAGAGTCGTTTCATCTTTCTTTTTAATAGTTAATTTTAATTTTATTGGGATTCGGTGCTTTCGGTTTTGATTCTTGTTCAACTGAAGAGACCTTTCGTTTTCCTTTTTGTTCAGTTGATGATTGAGATTTCTGAGAATGAACAGAATGGAATTTAGGATGGGGTTTAGAGAAATTAGAGGAGTTTGAAGAATTGGAAGAATTAGAATGAGAGAGCTTAGACTGAGATGACTTCTTGGTTGGAGATTGTAGGTGACCCTTTTGCTTTTGATCATTGGTAGGACCGTTCCTAGAATGTTGATCTCTTTTGTTCTCAGAAACGAACCTCTGCTTTCGGTTGGAATCATTCTCTGAACCGAACTTCTGCTTTCGGTTGGAGTCATTCTCGGAACCGAACCTTTTCTTTCGGTTGATGTTTTTCTCTGAACCGAACTTCTACTTTCGGTTGTTGTTTCTCTCTTGCGATTTAACAGGACTTTTCTCTGAGTTTAAGTTCCTGTCTTGATGTGAGAAATAGGCATTCTGAGATTGCCAAAACCGTTTTCTTTCAGAGAGATTCTTCCTGTATCTCTGATTCCTTTGACGTTTTTGATTTCTCATCTACTTCGGTTGATGATGTATATTAGCTTTCGGTTTCGGTTTTTCTTTAGTTGGTTCACTCTGAACAGATGAAGTTTCATTTGAAGATGTGACTTCTTTTGCAGGATTTCCTTTTTCTTGAGGAATGTCTTTCGTACCGCTAGTATTTGGCATATCGAAGCTATTAGGTTTATTCAAAGGTTCTGGCACATATCTGCCTTTGCTTTTCCATGAAGTCCTTTCAGACAAACCTACCGTTTCATCAGCGTTGTCAATAGGAGCAGACCAGAAGAACTCATCACAGCCGTCAGCATTGTCTTCATTAACAATAGATGTGAGTTCAGCAGTCTGATGTTCGGTTACGCCTGTGACCTTGTACACCTGATTTGGAGTAGTTCTTACTTTTTGGTATACTACTGCCTTCTCTGCAAGAGTCGGGGACTTTTGTTGGGACATACGAGCGAACTCCACTGAATTTTCTGAAATAAGATTCTTGTGGTTTTCGGGTTCGCTTTTGATAAATTATGAACAGTCAACTGTGTCCTCTACAGAAATTTCACTCATATTGTCATCCTCATTAAACTCAGATGCATTTTCAACATCAATTTTATTTTCTGAGCTCAAGTTGGAGTTTAAGGAGTCAAATTTTTGTATAGTTTCGGTTCTCAGTTTCAGTTTATCATTTTCATCCAAAAGGTTTTTAAGCATGTCCTTATGGTCCTTGGACTTAATAAAAGATTCGATTTTGTCCAGTCCATACATATAGGTCGGATTAACGTCCTCAGATGAAATAACACTCTCACAATTATACGCTTCAGCATCAATTTCATCCTCCTTAAACTCAAGGAAGGGTAAAATCATGCGATGAATCTTTTGTCCTATTTCACAATCCAAATGAAGCTGAGTAATATTAGAGTAAAGACGTTTAGCAATCAGACAAAACACATTTCGCTATTTTAAAAGCTTTAAATTGTCTCTTTGTAAATAAATGTTTTCATCTTTTGTTTTGATTAACACGGACTCCTTTAGTTCGATCCACATGCGCCGTTCCTCACTCTTCGAAGACACCCTGCTTAATTGGTCAGTTAGGTTAGAATTGGTGACTCGAGTTTGTGTTAAGCTACTATCTAGATGAGAGATTCTTGAATTAACACTTTTTAATTCTTTTTCGTATGAGCATTGTGGGACTTTAAATGAGACAAAGATGGATTGTACCTTCTTGATCAGTTCGTCAAGCTCGTTGAACTGCACGCTGAGCGGTTTAGCTGTAAAGCACATATCCTGTTGCTCCTTCGTGTCTTCCTTCCCACCATCTGTGTTTTATCCCCTCATCTGAGATACGTCGGACACCATCAAGCACCTTCCTCCACTGCTCTCTTCTTTCGCCACATAAGCCTTTCCATGAGAAGGCTTCCTCACTTCATCATCTTCAGAGTCGGATGACCAGACCTCCATGCCACCGAACTCATCATTAGCTACCGAACCCTGCACAATTAATGCATTCATAGAAGGGTTAGCAGTAGATTTCTTCTTCCTGATTTCATCCAACCTTTTCTGCAGCACAGCTTCTTCATCCTTTTCCTCATCCTTTTCTGCCATCTTTTTGAGGACGCAGTCTTTTGCGTAGTGGTTCTTTCCTCCACAATAGTAGCAGCTTACTCCAGAATCACCCTCAGCCTTCGGTTCCTTCTTTGATTCTTCAGCCTTCGGTTCATCTTTAACCTTTTCAAAGTTGTAGCTCCCCTGCCAATTTCGGTTTTTGTTGGTGGGGAATCTCTTCTTGATGAACCTCTTAGGGTTTGATACCATCATGGCATAGTCCTCAGAAGTGAGGTCATAATCTTCTAAGTTGATGTCTTCTTCATCCATCACAACTTTACTTTTGGACAGGAGAGCCAACGAACCCAGGCTTGAAACCACATTCTTCTCCTGTAACACGATCTTCTCTTGAGATTTCAGGATGCCCACCAGTTTCGCCAAAGAATAGGATTTAAATTGCTCGTGCGCTTTAACTGTGGACACAACTGCTCTCCACTCGGATCTGAGCCCATTCAGAAACGTAACCTTCTGCTCAATAAGCTTCCTTTCGATGTCGTGTTTGATCATCTTGCTAAGAAGATGATTGAAGCGATCGAACGTTTGGGTCACAGTTTCTTCGGCTCCTTGCTTGAATTCACCAAACTCGGACAAGAGTAAGGTTTGAATGGAGTGTTCAAGATCTTCGTCTATAGAGTATAATTCTCGTAACCTGTCCCATATTTCTTTTGCAGTCGTGCATGAACTCACCAGCCTAAAAGTATCTGATTGAAGAGCGAATCTGATCAATCTCAACGCTTTGATATTGCACTGAAATTTATCTTTTTCGTCTTGCGCAATATCTTTGACATCTTTCAGAAGATCATTATACTCCTTTTGAGTTTTAATAATCCTTGAAGTTGCTGAATGAGAAAAGGGTCCAGAAACGATTGCTTCCCAGATGAGGTATCCATTATCCTCAGATCCTATAACATAGTCTTCAAAGTGATGCGCCCAGACTTCATAATCATGGGTGTATAGGATGGGAATCTTCGTTGTTGATCCAATGCTGTTCGAAATATTAATAGGATTAGATTGCGACTCGTCCATAATTGATCGAATAACCTGTTCAAAGATCAGACTTGTAATAAATCAAATTAGGGAGAAACAATAAATATCAAGATACGTCAATTATGAGATGACGGCTCAATAAATATCAGTAAATGCAGAATAACCCTAATCGAAACCTTTTTCACAGAAAAGAAGTGTATCGATTACACAACCTCCTGCTCTGATACCAATTGATAAGTTAAAAATTAACTTGAAGATCGATTAGATCTATAAAACATGTAAAGAAACAGACAAGTAAACAGCAAGAACACTAGAATGGATCGAAGATGTCGAATGATTAATAATCAATCCTCAGAAGAGCTCGATAAAGAACTTCTACTGTAGAGGATTAGGGTTTACAAGAACAATGAAAGAAATCTGTAATCTATCGTAAAATGTTATCAATCGCTCCTATCAATCAACCCTATAATATGCATGCAAGCACATTATTATATACTAAACCCTATCAGCTCACGGTTGGACAGGCCCAAACCGAAGATCAAAACTTGGACTATTAAACGAGCCCAATGACGCAATACAAAATAAATCTGCTACCCAACACCTATCCTTTTTCCTTAATTCATGAGTAATCATACTTTCTTTTAGATCTTCACGACAGCTAATCAACCACAAGGTTTTGACGTCATAATCAGTAGGAGTTGGTTAAGTATACATCGAGCCGACATCAGGTGCTTTGATAAAGCAGTTCGTCCTAACCTCCCTAAACAACGAAACCCTAGTTATTTACAGCGACGAACCAAGTATGGACCCTCTCATCATTTCGTGTATACAAGGTCAGAAATGCTTACGAAAGGAATATCATGCATTCCTTGGACACATCGCCGAGAAGTGAAGGACATTCAGAACATCCCAAAAATACGCGACTTTCCCGACACCTTTACAGGAGAACTACCGAGATTACCACCAAAACGTCAATTCGATTTTAGAATCGACTTAGTTACAAGGGCTACCCCGGTAGCCAAATCACCTTATCGTCTAGCTCCAACTAAGATACTGGAACTTCCCAGACAGCTTAACAAACTCCTCAGAAGGGGATTCTTTAGGACAAGTTTCTCACTTGGAAGAGCGTCGGACTTGTCTGTAAACAAGAAAGAGCGTTCCAATGCTAAAGTAAGCCTGATGCATTACACCAATATTATCCCTCCCAAAAGGGATAGAATATTCGTGATGTAATGCGATGCATACAACCAAGGGCTTGGTTGTGTTCTTAAGCAAGAGGAAAGGTCACTACCTATACCTCAAGACAGCTTAAGGCACAAGAGGTTGACTATTCAACACATGATCTTGAGTCAGGAGCAACGGTGATTGCTCTGAAGATCTGGAGACACTACTTGTAGGGTACAAGGTGTACTATGTTCACAGACCACAAAAACATTCAACATACATTCGACCAAGAAGAGTTATCACCCCAGTGAAGGCAAGCGAAAGAAGCAAAGTCGTATCCCGATAGTGAAAGGTTCGCTGGAATGCCAAGCAAGGACCAGAGTTCACTTAAGAACACGAGTAGAAAATAAAACTTCTATCCGTAGCATGATTATTAATTCTGCTTAAACTCTAATTTCGGGACGAAATTCCCTCTAACAGGGGGATGATGTGACAACCTGATATTTTGAGACAATAAAATGTAACACCAGTCAAATTTAGGCCAAAATATAACTTTCCTAAAATCTTATTTGGGTTAAATAAAGTGGTAGGAATCGTATCAAGGTTTTTGTACATATAAAGAACACTAAAATCCGAGTTATAACGAAGAAGTTATGGATTTTTAACGAAGTTATCGTGGCCCGACCTATTAATTAAAATATAATTAAAAATAAATTCAAAATTAGCCGACGGAGTATAAATGAAAGTTGTAGAGTATTTTCTCACCTTTGCGTGGATATAAAGAACGTCGAAAACGGAGCTCGTATGCGAAAGTTACACATTTTAGAAGTTCTTGGCACGCATTTCAAAGCCTTATCTGAAGGAGTACGCCTAGCGTAATGAATGAAGGGCTCTGGACCGTCCACGTCGAGCAAACACTTCGCCCGAGGATGCAGTCAGCAGTGATGCAAGCGAACGCCTAGCGTAACCTCGGAGTACGCCCAGCGTACGACGTACGCCCCGCATAAGTCCGAAGTACGCCCAGCGTACGAGGCCTCTCCCTCCCCTATAAATAGAATGCGAGGGTGCCGGCCATCCTTGCTCATTTTCTTCATTTCTCTCACATTTTCACCTCGTTTTTCATGCCAACAATATCCTGACTTCCCGGTTTCATATCTAAGCCCCGACGAAGGTCCGAAGCCCCGAGATTCCCGATAATCTCGTCACTTTTCGGTCGAGGTGCTGCCCGAGAAAATCTCGTTTTCTTCAAATCACGCACTTTCTTTGGTGAGTTCATACCCCTATAAACTACATTTTCAAATATGTTATCAACGTTTTTTATACATTTTAAGGGGGGGGGGGGGGGGGGAATACAAGTAAACACATAGTTATTATCGTGTGTAACCTAAAGTTTCATTATATACTCTTTTTTTATCAAGTAAACCATATGAGATTCATAACTACTACATGGAAACTTTCGTACGCAAAATATATCACGATAACATCTTGTCTTTTTAAAATTAAATATGTTGTTGTACATATACGAATCAAACACTTTATCTATACTTTGAGTATATGTGTTCATTTATATCACTACAAAAGTTACACTTTACATAACGAGTGAGCATTTCACTAGGGTTTACTATACAAACAAAACAAACTTTTGGAAAAACTATAATAGTTTACGACAAACATTTTTACATGTTAAAAGCTCTTTATCAAACTGTCTTACATACTTTATGTTTCATTTCAAACGCTGGTAGAATCATGTTTCTAACAAAGGCCTTCCTATATTTAAAACTGTTCTTATCAAACAAACTGCTTTCAAATCATTTTATAAACTGACATCAAGTCATCATTTCTTATTTATTAAACTTTTCAAAGGTTTTACAAAACTTCTTTTATATTTTTATATTGTCAAATGCATGCCTATATATGTATAGTTATATAAGTAATGTTTAAAGGACTTAGGACGGCTAGCTCGCTTTATTTCCTTTTCCTCGTTGGGATGTGGCCTTAGGGCATCGATTATTCGTCCGAATGTCATCTAAATATTAATTTTATATATATATATATATATATATATATATATATATATATATATATATATATATATCATATGTACATATATAGACATAAAAGTTCCTGTCAGTTGGTTCAGTACCTTTGAGTAGCAAAGGCATATTTCGGTTATAAACGTACAAAACTAGAAACTATAATAGGTATAGTTAGGAGATACTACTTACCATTCCAAGTACAAGGAATCACACAAGATTCAGTTTATTCATGAGTCTATACAAATACATTACATATTATATGAAGAGATACGATTACATACAATTACAAGGCATATAATTTCAAGACATACAATTACAAAGCATACAATTTCAATACATACAATTACAAAGCATACAATTTCAAGACATACAATTTCAAGAGATACGATTACATAAGATAGGGTACTAGATATTCATGAAATTTTACATACTACAAGTACCATATCAAAGAGATATTTTCATATACAAGAACAAATGGGCATTTTCATACGTAAATTTGTTTTATACTAGGTTTTGTGAGACATTTCACGCACTTTCAAGTATGCATTATTAAGTCATGTATTATATACCATAATCCCTTGTAGGGGGAGCGTGATACTTGTGTATAGATCTATACGGGATTGACAATCCCACACCTAAACTATTAGCTACAGTTAGACCGGCAGGTCTGGGGTGACAAACGTCATAACATTCCAACGCCTGAAGAACGTTGTTACAGGCAGTCTGGGTCATTAGCATGGTTATAAAACTCACATGGAGTATTAAAAACACGTTGATTTACGGGGTTATCAAATACCTTAGAGATTTTATACGTACACAAATCTACTATTTTAAGCATGAAAAACACCATGATAGTTCATTTTTGGGACTTTTAAACTACCACCCACTTATGGGCAAATATTGGATTTCTAAAAGCAAACATTCAAAACAGTCGGGTCTTGGTAGAAGGCTACTCTTTATACTAGTAGAAAATATGGGATTTTCTAGGGTTTTCAAACGTTTACAATTACTTACAAACATGTTCATTGGTACAAACTTTCCTTCAAACATTTACAGGTCAATCTATACAGCTTTACGAATCAAATTCACATAAATACTTATGAATTCACCAGCATTATTGTTGATACTCGCTTTCAAAATAACTTCTCTTACCAGGTCACAAATAGACAGGTATGACTACCAGGTTTTGTGAAGATGGAGCGGTCAAGACTCGTCTTTTATTTTGAATATTCATTTTGTAGAATTATACTATGAAAGAACTCAAATATAATTAAAATTATACTATTAATGCAATGGATGATGTTGTTGCTTGGTTACTACTTTGCATTGTTGTGATACATTACATGACATCGCCCCAAAACGTTTCCGCCGTTCTCATTTTTGGGGTGTAACAACAGGTGTCTCTACCTTTCCCTGGAGGACATCGGTAATTCTCAAGGTGGCTGGTGTAGGTGCCACTACTGCCCCTCCTGACAACCTCGGACAGTCGACTTTTTTATGGCCAGTCTAGTTGTAGTGAAAATTGATCAACGCACTCTGAGGGCAATCCTTGCTTATATAACCCGACTGACCACATCTATAACAACCCGAACCCACTGATCAACATGCCCCATTATGCTGATTTTTGTACTTACCGCAGCAAACTTGACTCAGCTGGCCCCTAGAATGCGACTTAGAAGTCTTGGGCCTCTTAGCCTCGTCTACGAAAGTCTGCACCTACTCCAGCTTGTGCTTCATCCGAAGCTCCAGCTCAATCTCCCGTTGCCGACCCTCTTAATCATATCATCCAGGGTCTTGCACCCTGAAAAACTCACGAACTCCCTGATGTCATCCCTCAACATGTCATGGTATCTCGTCTTCTTCATCTCCTCATCTGCAGTGTACCGCAGAACCAAAAGAATCCTCTCTTGGAACTTGGCAGTGATCTACATCACCATCTTAGTGGTCTGGAACTCCCTTGCCAGCTGTTGGACCTTGATTATCAGTGAAAACTATCTCTGAAACCTCGTAACAAACTCCTCCCAAGTCATGGTTGCCACCATTGCAGTCCCCACGACTCAACCAACCTCATCCCACCAATCACGTGATCGATACCTCAACAGGCAGGATACAAACCCTACCTTTGCTCCCTCCAAGAAAAAATGCGCCCGTCGAGCATTGTCCATGTCAGCGATCCAACATCAGCTAACGATGGGGTCCTTATCCCCGAAGAACTCTGGAGCTCCACAGGCCTTGAAATCTTAGAATAAGGTAGTTTGCGCTCCTAACTGACTCGCAAAAATGTCGGCTCGAAATGCCTTGGGCGACTTATCTATAAGCTCCATAATCCCTTCCTTGATGGTACCAAACATCATACGACTATCATCCATGATACCGCGGGTGTCTTGGCCTCAATAAACTCGCGCAATATCTCAAGAATCGGCTCTATGCACGAGCCAAAACCAGAACTAGAGCTGAAACATCGTCCTCGAGTGATCACTACTATACTCAAACTAAAATACAAACATATAAATGATCAAAAATAAACTCAAGGGAACTCACACTATACCGGTCTCCTTAGAATCCCCATGTCCTTCCTTGTCTCGAGTATAGATCTTGTACTTCCAGTAGTACGGGCCCAATACTACTTTCCATACCTATATGTACCCTCCTCAAGAGCCGTCCTGATTACTCTAAGTCATCACATACATCTATACATAGTTCTATGCTTAACAACATACATAATATAACATTACCTAGGCTCTCTTAAGAATTCTCAATCTGACCGTCTCTACTATACAAGGAATCTCAATCGACAATGTCGGTTGCGATATGCATGAAATTTATACACAAAATGGGATCACATAGACTGTCAAATGATGATTCTATCCTAAGTACACAACCAAACAAGGAACATTAAATGAGGCTAAATCGACCATTCTAGGGTTATATGATCCTAATTATATACAACTTTAAACGAATACACTTAGAAATACATGACATCCAATTCCCTTAGGCTATAAGGCATCACACAAATCAGACATTTCTATGGTACGATTCCTGAGTGAATCCTTATTCCTATGCTAGCATACAATTCAGATATCAGATATGCTAATCATAGCACGTAAGTATGAGTATTTTTGGAATTACTTATTTGAGCTCGACTGATTACACGCATCGCACCCCCCTTTTATTTGGTGAAATCTTTTTAGAAATTAAAGTTTTCTTTTGAAAAGATTATCATTTCCTCACTTTAAGTTCTGACACACCCGAAAGTGCTCCCAAATCTCTTAAACCAAGGCTCTGATACCAACTTGTAACGACCCAAAACCATAAGTAAAAATTCATTTGTTCATCAATAAAACAACACATGTCTTGAAAATATCCAAAATATAACTTATCACAAATATCAGAGTAACAGAGATAATAAAATGTGGAAATCGTGAGGGGGGGGGGGGGGTTGTTGTGCTATCAAGCCGAGTTCTTCCCTTTTGTAACGAAAGTACCTGAAACCAAAAACATATATGTAAGCATAAAGCTTAGTGGCCTTCCCCAAAATACCACATACACAATACACATAAATATAACAGCACGTGGATGTGCCAGGTCCGTATCAACCCTATGTAACAAAAAATGTTGTGTCGGGTCTGTATTAACCCCCAGGTCTGTATCAACACTGAGTCCATATTTACTCTGAGCCCAAATTGGCTCCATGCATATAACATACAATCATATAATGGTACACATCCTACACATACAAATCAGTAGGCCGAACTTGGTGCCTTCGATCCACTAGTGTGGTAAGAAGACTCACCTCTAGCTGAAGATAACAAAATTGCACACTTGAGTTGCTGTTAACATGACTCCGTATACTTTAGAAGATGCACCAAGATGAGGATATTCTAGATCCATCAAGCTTGAGAGCAGTACCATAACTCCTAGGGTCTTCCTTCACCATAAAGAACACCAAAAGTTACTCTAAAGCTTCAAAAATTCACACACAAGGATTAGGGTTCGAAATGGAGGTTGAGGAGTAAGAAGGGTTAAAGGCCATACGGGTCTTTAAATAGGGTCCAAACCCCAAAAATTAGGGTTTGTCCCTTTACTGTGTACGCCCAACGTACGTGAGAGATTATGGGATTACATGCAAAGTCCTACGCCCGATGCACGTGACTCGTATGCCCAACATAGGGACCAACTGGGCAAACTTTTTAAGAAACAATTCTAAAATGGAAATTACCTAGAACATCGGCATTACAAAAATTAGTGGTTTAATGTTTTGTTTTCTTATAATTGTCATATCTTTTGCATACGAACTCCGTTTTGGACGTTCTTTATATTTTTGGAAACAGGGGAACATGTACTATGATATTAAAATGTTTGCTTCGCTCACAACTACTTAATACTAATTTTTAGTTTTTCAGAAACATTAACTAGGTTTGCAGTTTGAGCTGTTTGATTCGGTTCCAGTTTACACATTTGGAAGTAAGATACAATATGGTATCTTATGATAGTAGGAATGGAATTATTTATTTTACCAAAAACGCACTAAAACTCAATAAGTTAAATTACACAGAGATTTACTGTGAATTGACTATCCATAGTCATTGACCTAAATTCCAGGACGTCACACACGACGTCTAATGAAGCGTCGTATGAGGTTATATCTAGTAATATAGCTCGGTTATAGGAATCACTATAAGTATTAACTAGATTTCTTTAACTAGAAACCACATATTTGCTTTCTCTTTTTATCAAACATTTTCAAACATGATTTTTAACTAAAACATAAATATTTTTCAGACTTTTTAAAAGTATCATTACTACGGTTAGCAGAAAAACCTGTAACTCTCACCAACCTTTTTTGTTGAATCTCAAACTACATGTATTCTTAGGAGATCACTGAACCAACTTGTATCAGAAGGAATTGTCATGGAATTCAGGCAAACTAGTTTTATCTAGATTTTGTTATTTCGGCCTATTTGTTAAGTCAATTCATGTATTTACTTATTATTATTATTATTATCTGTAAGAACCATGTATTCAAACTTTATAGTGGAATATAATTGTTGTACTTGTGATGTATATTCAGTTTGCTTGTGATCCATGAACTAAGTCGCACAACCCAACATGTTCCGCCGCCTCGGTCGGGGGTGTGACATTTACTGTTTGCAGGATTATAAAGAGGAGAAAGTGAAAACAAAAGAGAAGGGCCTAAATGATCTATTTAAAATTGTTGTTAGTCAACCCATAGATTCCAGTCCTTTCCATTTTCATTTTCTCAGTTTGATGCTTTAGGGTTAGTGTTGACAGATTAATAAGAAAAGAGTTGAAGTGAAATGCTATAATTTGATAGTTTCTTTAAAAATAAGGTTCCCTAACTAAAAAATAGCAATGTACTTTTTTTGCTTTGTTTATTATAGCATCATACTTATTTTCATTCATATTACAACACTGTACAATGCCTAATATATAAAAACACTCAAAATACAATGTTGTACTTTTACACTAAAAGGGTTAATTGCAATTTTATAATGCATCTTTTATAGCATAATTGCTCTGAAGACACTTTGAAGATTCTACAAAACTTTTGCTGACTACACTTATGGATATGACAGTGATGCAAAAAATGAGTCTGCCTTACGTGTATACATAAGAACAACAAAAAAGAAACAAAATAAATGAGAATGTTTCAGATAGATTTTAAAGTACAACTTTATCAAAAGAAATGAAAATGTTACAGATAGCTAAATTTGTCTATTTCCAACAATGAAGTCAAATATTAAACAAAATGAATGAACTTATCAAAGGCAACTAATGGTAGTAGTCAACTATAACAATCTCATCCAAATGCAAAGCAATTTCTATTGCTATTGTTGGTTAGTTTTCCAAAAAATAATGTGGGATTAAAGTAAGATTTGAAAGTATAATGCTATAACCGGATAAATTTTCAAAATACAATGCCTTAATAAGAGTAATTTTTTGGAACTAAAAAAACAAAACAAAAAAAATACTGTTTAAAGGACGATATCACCTTCTAATTCAAATATAATCTTAAAATAGATAATCAAACATAAATAGCAGTAGGACCTAGGGGTGTGCAAAAAAACTACAAAACCGCAAAACCGAGCCGATCCGGCCAATCCGAAACCAAAAAAAACCGAAATCGAAATAAAACCGAAACCGAAATAAAACGAAACCGAAAAAACCGTGTACTTACGGGTCGGTTTCGGTTTGGATATTTAGATATCTGTGGATATCCGAACCGAACTGTTATATATATATATATATATATATATATATATATATATATATATATATATATATATATATATATATATATATATATATATATATATATTGAATTCTATTTAGTTTCCATTATTCAGTTTCAAATTAATGCATTAAGCAAGCAAACAACAAATGCAAATTTCAAATACAACTCAATTGTCCACTGCCTAGGTAATACTCACGAAAATTAGAGATTGCAACTCAATTAGACGTGATTATTAAATCATTAGATTCATAAATGTTAAAGTGTATATGTATGGTTTTTTATCAACTTTATTTATCTTATTCGTAAAATGTATATTCGTAAAATGTATGTTTTAATAGCATTGATTTTTTTATTAATTTATATGAGTTTTTTGATTTTAGGAATAAAATGGTTGAAAAGGATTTTGTAGTTTTGAATAATTTTTATTTTTTACAATTTACAGGTACCCGTGAACCGAACCGGAGTTACCCGTCTTTATACGGTTCAGTTCGGTTCGAGTTTTTTAGCAATACGGTTCGGTTTCGGTTAGTGCTTGCAAGGTATCCGCCCCGTAGTCACGGTTCATAATTTTATTAATATCCGAGCCGAACCGTCCCGTAAACACCTCTAGGGCCATATGAGCTTTGCAAGACTTTCATATTTTTAAAAAAAAAACACCATCAACTTGTATAATGTATTCCAAATAAACCCACGTGGCTTTTGCAAGAATATGGCCGATGCTCTTGTAACGAAGAGACAAGACGGTACCAAACCCGGGGAAAAATTGACCCACACAGCTTGATTTAAACAACCCTGTCGGAGTTATAAACCACTAAAATTGTTATTCTACTTCATACATTACCAATTTTTAAGGGTTCGTGATTTTTTGATTTTCGGTCTCAATATCTCGATTTTTATAATGAAAAATTCTTCGTGTTTGAGCTTTGGTTTGATTAGTTTAGTTTTAGATTTATTTATTTATTTATTTTAATTTGGTATTGTTAACTCAAATGATAATTAAGGATGACTAATGTAAAATTGCTAAATATTGGTTTTATCCACCACGTGCAAAAAAACTAATCTTGTTTGAGTTTAGTTTTATTAGTTAAATATTATAATTGAAATTAAAATAAGTTTAACATAACTGAAAACTAAACTCTAATGTACAAAACGCAAATTTGAGTCCGAACACAATGAAAAGCAGGGGTCAAAGGGCAACGTCCTTTATAGGTTCCGGTCAAGGATAAATCATGTTGCTTACAATCAAGTTGTTCCGTACCCCAAAATGGCGAAAGCCCATCCCGCGATACATCTATAACAACTTCTGATCAATTTTTCGAGAAAGCTTAAGTTGTCTGACAGTTTGTGACAAAAATTTATTTTAATTGCAGAAAACAACCATCTATATCAATCTTTTTACTAAAAAACTCGAAACTTTTGGTACACTTAAGATTTTGAACTTTCCATATACTATCTAGTGTATGGTTTTCTATTTTGTGCATAAAATTAAAAAGTAACATGAATATTCTCATATTAAATTTCTTGAAACTAAACCATATTATAGAAATATCAATATAAGTGAACTTACAATTGTTAAGACATCGATGCATTAGTTGATTAGCAAAAACACCACATTTTAGACCCGAGGGTATGAGAGAGAAATTTTCCTCATTTTTTGTGGGTCATACTCCTCTTTTTCTTAGATTTCTTTTTCTTACCTAAAACCCAAGGAATGGGTGAGAAACCCTTCCCTCACTTTTTTTTTTTAAATAAGTTTTTTTTTATGATTTATAATTTTTAAATTAATACTAAACATAAAATTTAATTAAAAATAAAAAGCATTTCATTAATTAAAATAAAACTTACATTAAACCTAAAATTTAAAAAACTAGAAAATTAAAAAAAAAAAAAAAAAAAAAAAAAAAAAAAAAACACAAACTAAAAATCAAACAAACCAACAACGACCTACAGAAAATATTTTTCATAATTTTTTCCCTCTTCTTCATCACGAGATCGAGAGTCGGTCCCGAGAGATGATCGATGTTTTCCATCAAAAACTTCATATCCTCCATTTCTTGTCTCTTCGCCCGCTCATTTTCCTTGTTTCTTCTTTTTCTTTGTCGAAAACCAAGCATTCATAGAAATTAAGATTATATCGATCAAACGACGATGTTATTTTCCGCATTTCGTCAATGTCCACGCTGAAATAAGATGCACCCGAAGATGTCCCTTTTCCCTTTCTCTTCGCTTTATCCCTACCCATTGGGCGGACAATTTCTTCTAGCTCGAGTTCGTCATTCTGATTTAAATATAGACCGACCTGAGCATCGGAGGAGGTTGTGTAACCACTAGAGCCCGTTTTCATTTGCTTTGATTGTTGGACTCCAAAAATAAAATCTTGCTCGTATTTTTTCCACCTATGACATCGAACCAATAATTTCCAACAATCGTGTCACTTGAATGGTTTTCCGACTTCTTCAAGGTAAAACTGCAAAGCTTCTTGAAGTATTTGTTCGTCTCATTGGCCGCTTTTCCGTTGGGTTTTTAAGTTGTTGTACAAACCGTTTATTTTTGAAACCCCCTTTGCTATTTCTCGAAACTTCGAATTCAGTTGATGTTTCGTACGGTAGTCGTCACATTTTCTAGCTCCTCTCGAAACCGTTCTAAAATGCGAAACCAAAAATGGTCTTCCGGTTGTGCGTTTCCTTGAATCGAATCTTCAGAAATGTCAACCCAAGATTTGATCAAAACTAGTTCTTCATGTGGAAGCCATGCAGTTGGCTTTTGTCTTCCCGGTTGTGCGACACCTTTACGCGCTTGTTTTTTTCCCTTTATGTCTTTGTGTTGGTGGTGTGGGTTGAGTTTCAGGAACTATCTCTTCATCTTCCGAGTCATCCAACTCGTCGACAAGTTGGCGTTGTTGGTGGGTTTGGGTTTGAGTTTGAGTTTGGGTTTGAGGTTGAGGTTGATTTGGCGATTGTTGATCTGGAAACACAACAAAGTTTGAAAACATTTACGGCGAAACTGTAACAGCCCGGAATTTCAGGTATTGTTATAATTATGTTTTTGGGATGTTTTAGAGGGGACTCGGCGAGTTGGAGCCTATACTCGCCGAGTAGGATCGCGGACCTGGTCGCGGGTTCGCGACTGGACTCGACGAGTCCGGATATGGACTCGGCAAGTCTGCGCTGTTCAGCGAAAACCCTAACAGTTTAGGTTTAGGACGTATATAAGGGACTTATTGGCCGTCATTGTTCACTTTAGCCTTCTGAGAGAAACCCTAATTCGATTGTGTGCATCTGGAGCAAGGTTAAAGACCATTGTTGATTTTGGAAGAGTTGTTGTGCAAGGAAGAGAAGTCTTGGTGAAGGGAACAACAAGAGAAGTCACGTTCTGAGGATTGGGGACACAGAGGGCACATTATTCAGGTAATAATTCGAATTACATTCTTCTATGTTGATGTGTATATGGATTTAGGGTTTATGGAACCCTTTTGTGGCTAGATTGAATGTTACCTTAGTCCCCAAACAATTGGAACCCTGTATTGGGACCTTTAGAGGTCCAGAATGTCCCATGCCTGAGCATTTCGGGAATCAATGGAGGTTTTGGATTGGAATCCTTATGCCTTAGGTCAAAATGTAAATTATGAGTCATGGGGTGTATTATGAGCACCGAAATGGGGACATTACGTGATGAATCAGTCTAGGAAGGTCAGACCCATGAATGGTCGGAGCAGTTCTGACCTTAGAAAACAGTTTGAGCGGTTGCATGGCATGGACTCGCCGAGTCCGATGAACAGACTCGGCGAGTAGCTTGAAGATTAACTGGAACTCGTCGAGTTGTTCTTCAGACTCGGCGAGTTGAGTCGGGGTGGCCCCGCGATTCTTCCAGGAGAAACTCGTCGAGTCAAGGAGGATACTCGACGAGTAGAAAGGGGATCTTAGAGAATTGGTGAGGACGTCTAGACTCGCCGAGTCGCCCTAGCACTCGCCGAGTCAGGTCAAGCTGACCGTTGACCGTTGACCAGAGTTGACCTATGTTTGACCTCTTAGGGATAATCAAGCTTAGAAGATAAAAGTGTTAATAAGAGATGTATGATGTTATAGGGAGATTGTAGCTCGGCGGATCGAGTACGAGTGACTTCGGGATTTGTTAGCTTTCGACATTCACGAGGTGAGTCTTCTCACTATACTGTACCCGGAAGGGTTTGACTGTGTGACCGGAAGGTCGGATATGATATGTGATATACGTGTTATATGTGGTAAGTTAATTGTTATGCGTGCTATGTATGTTTATGTGGGCCGGAAGGCAATATGTTATGGGCCGGAAGGCGATTATGTTATGGGCCGTAAGGCGTTGTGTTATGGACCGGAAGGTCGGCGTGGGTAGGGCCGGAAGGTTTACCCAGCAGGGACGGAAGTCCCCTGAGACACATGGACCGGAAGGTCAGGGCCTGGAAAGGCGTATGTGCGTAAGTTGTATATTGGGGAACTCACTAAGCATTTATGCTTACAGTTGTTACGTATGTGTTTAAGGTGTTAGCGAGGACCGTGGGAAGGCGCCGGCGTGATCTGTACACACTGAAGGATGTTTTGTGATCTTGGGATTTGGATGACTTGTATTTTGATATGACACTTGAAATGTTTATGCCTTGTTTTGAATGAAAATAACTTATTTTGAAATGAAAATTTTGTTTGAAAATTTGTGTTGTTACAATTGGTATCAGAGCTTTGGTTTGAGGGATTCGGGTGCACCTTCGGGCGTAACTGAACTCAAACCGAGGATTTGAGGAAAACTTTTACAAATAAAGGCATAAACTTTTATAAATGATTTTGTGGTAAACAAGAAAGAAGCAGTGTGTACGATCAGTCAGTGCCTGAACGATAAAGATCCCCAGAATACCTTACAATGTTATGTTATGAGATGAGTTATGATATGAATTGTATGCATGCTAGAAGACTAGGTATTCATGATAGGACTAAAGTGGCCTGATTTGTGATGCCTTAGTCTAGGGAGTTTGCCGATATGAGATGCTTGATAGCGTGCAGATAGATAGTGCATATCAAAAGTAGAGTACTCGCTATCCGGAGTTTGGGGAGGAAGATTTGGGACGAATGCTGATACGGTGTGGTCGGTAGTATTGGGCCCGTACTACCGAAGGCACCGGGTCAGTGGAAGACCCAAGTAAGAATCCCTGGATATCGGAGACTGAGTAGGGTTGCGTTATCGAGTGCGATTATACTCGATGGAGTCTCTGATAGTTTTATGTTGTATTTCAGAGACATCATGGTTAGACCACGCCACGGAGCGAGTTCGAGCGGTGTGAGTGACGAGGAGATTCGTCAGATGATTCATGAGGAGGTGGCTGCAGCGATCCGGGCTGAGATTCCGGAGATGTTTGGGTCTATTAAGACCACCCTGATGGAGACGTTTGAGGAGCGGTACGCCACACTGACTGAAGCTGCAGCCGCTGCAGCTACCGCAGCTGTGGCCGTTGCCAGGCCACAGGGGGGTGACTCGTTGCTGTTCCGGGAGTTCAGCAACACGAAGCCACCTGAGTTCGATGGGACGCAGGATCCGATTGCTGCGATGAGGTGGATCGTTGATATTGAGGGGTGCTTCTACACTTGTTCATGTCCGGAGCACCTGAGGGTACGGTTCGCTTTGAACCAGCTCCGTCTGGGAGCGAAGGATTGGTGGAAGTTCGTGACGGCGAACTTCACCTTGGCAGAGATTTCAGCAGTGACATGGGAGGGGTTTACTGCTATGTTCAGAGACGAGTACGTTCCCCCGGTGGAGAGGGAACGATTGGTGCAGGAGTTCTTGACCCTCAAGCAGGGTACTGATTCGGTTGCGGTGATCACGCGGAAGTTTCATGAGAGGGCGATGTTCTGCCCCGAGCTGGTGTCCACAGAGCAGGCTCGGATGAGCCGGTACTTGGGTGTTTTGAGGAGGGATATCCGGGAATTTGTGTCAAACTCCACCTATCATACCTTTGCTGAGCTTCAGGCGAATGCCAGGAAGCGCGAGATCGAGTTGGAGACCCAGGCCAGGGAGGAGGCCGAGTCTCAGCGGGTGGACCGGCGGCCGGCTCAGTCTCAGCCGGTAGCCAAGCAGACCATGTCCGCCGATTCGAGGACGGGAGGTCTGAAGGGCCGCACTTGCGGAAAGTGCGGCAAGGGTCATGATGGGGCGTGTTGATCTGGTGCTTGCTACAAGTGTGGCAAGGAGGGGCACATTGCTAGGGAGTGCCCCAAGGGGTTTACAGTTTGCTTTCATTGCAACCAGACAGGCCATCGGAAGGCTGAGTGCCCTCAGCTTCTTCAGGGATCTACACCTACTGCCAGAGCCACTGCGACTCGACCGGTGAAGGTCGAGGCCCCGAGGGCTCGTGGGAGAGCCTTTCAGCTGACTGCGGAGGAGGTCCGCGCTGCGCCCGATGTTGTGGCAGGTATACCGTATTTTATGTATTTATTTTGATGTCGCGATGTTATGCTTATGTTATGATATACGTAGGTACCTTCCTTGTGAACTCTGTGCCTGCTTTAGTATTATTTGACTCGGGTGCGAGTAGGTCCTTTGTATCTTTGGCTTTTAGTCAGCATATCAGCGTTAGTCGTGAGTCGTTGAGTTGGCCTCTGAGAGTTTCTATAGCTGACGAGAGAGTGATTTGTGCCACGGAGGTTCTCCGGGGATGTGTGTGTTGGGTTTTGAGCAATCTAACACTTCCTAAGTGTGCATGCAACCCTAATAAACCTTGGATCTATGTTTGTCTAAATACATGCAAAATAATAATTTTCCAAGGTTTATAACCTATCTAACATGGCATGGGGAACATTTCAACATAAAAGAGTTAGAAGAGATTACATACCTTTGTTGTGTTGGGTTCTTAGGAGTTTGAGGGCCAAGCACCAATAGTGTGAATGCCTCAAATGGAATCACAAACACCACAAACTCTTGGAAAACTTTGAGAGAGTATACACACTCTTGTATTTCCGGCCACACACATGCACACACACACTAGAACACTAGCTTTTTCTTAGGCTATCTTAGGCTATCTTTCATGCTCCATAAGCATGCTTATATAGTATGCATGGTTAGGGTGAAACCCTAATAACCCATGTCTTTTCCTATTCCAAGGATCCATGGGTTAAAAGCTCCATGGATCATCCATGGACTTCCACATAAGCCTAGCCCATTAACAAATGAGTATTAGCCCACACTATATAAAACAAATAGCCCATAATTTAATTAGTATTCCTTTTAATCTCTAAATAAATCTATAATTAATTTAAGACTAAAACTAATTAAATAACGTAACTTCATATTAATATATTATAACTCATAATATATTAATAAACATATGTGTATAACTCTCATAAAATTATCCATAATAGTTTGGATGAGATGCAACCCAAATGGACCATGCCGGTCGGGTCAAGTATATACCAAATAAGTTATGGACTTAGACACCTTATCCAACAGACTCCCACTTGGATAAGTCTAATAACTATATTTGCCTATAACTTCAGGAACCAACCAACAATCGTAGCTCTCGAAAACTCCCTCGAACAATGAAGACTCTGTCGAACTATGAAGCGCCATTTTAGATAAGTGATCACATAATCCTCTGTTCTCATGATATCAGCCGGACAAACACATGGAACTATGTCTTGCTTATTGTCTAGCAGTTGTTTCTCGATTATCCGATTTGTTTGACGAAGAACTTCACTGAACACATCGGTTTAGTTCTGACCAGGCCTGGTTTATGGGTCAACACAAAATCATCGAGGGGCCCGGATATCGCTTCTATTTCTAGAAGGAACAGATAAACTTCGACTGATATGCTTGTTCTACTACTTATTGAATTGTACACAAAGGCACGTTTTATAACATCAAGTTACTGATGCGTTTACGTGCAATCAATGCACAACCAACTCATAGGTAACAACTCATATCTCTAGGTTTAAAGATTTATATGATGTTATCGTCTCACGATCACTCGAGATAAATTCCATGAAGTGATACAAGTGAGCGTGGGTTTATACCAATACTCATAACTTATGAGTACTCATGAATGTTGCAGCAACCATTGCCATGCCTAAACACCTTTAAGGCATCTACAAACCCAATTCATGACAATCTTGATTCATACCTACTTCCGACGTATGATCGATTGTGGAGGTTTGAACAAATTAATTATTCTGGAAGTCAAAACATGCAAAACTGAAACAATAGTAAATAATTGACAATGATAGTAACACTTTACTCATAAATAAATCACAAATTTTATTCATCATCAAACGTCGATTACATTTTACAAGTTTCAGGAAAACTATCTAATCTGTAAAACTAATATCGTCCCTCAGCCCGATGCGTCTCGCATGCTGAAAATGCTTAACCCTCGTCAGTCCCTTCGTAAGGGGATCTGCAGGATTCTCATCTGACGATATCCTCCTTGTCACAAGGAGTCCTTCTTCAATCTTGTGCCTTATGAAGTGATATTTTCTGTCAATGTGTCGGGATCTGCCATGATCTCTTGGTTCCTTGGCTAAGATAACCACAGCATTGTTGTCACAGAAAATCTCTATAGGTTCCTTAATAGCTGGTACAACTCCAAGGTCTCCGATGAAGTTCTTTAGCCATATCGCCTCCTTCGCTGCTTCACTCGCTGCTATATACTCTGATTCACAAGTCGAATCAGCCACCGTCTCCTGCTTGGAACTCTTCCAAGAAATTGCCCCTCCATTTAAGGTAAAGATCCAGCCCGACTGAGAGCGGAAATTATCCCTATCAGTCTGAAAACCAGCATCACTATACCCTAATATTCTCAAGTCATCACTGCCACCAAGGGTAAGGACCCAATCCTTAGTCCTCCGCAGGTACTTGAGAATGTTCTTTACCGCGGTCCAATGAGCCTTGCCAGGGTTCCCCTGATACCTGCTGACCATGCTCAAAGCAAATGCCACATCAGGACGGGTACAAGTCATAGCATACATGATCGAGCCAACTGCGGAAGCATATGGTAATTGGCTCATCTCAGCTATCTCAGCCTCTGTACTCGGACTCTGAGTCTTACTCAGTTTGGTATTGCTTTGGATCGGTAAATCTCCTTTCTTGGAATTCTCCATGTTGAACCTTTTCAACACCTTATCCAAGTAGATACTCTGACTAAGTCCAATTAGTCTTCTACTCCTTTCTCTTAATATCCTTATCCCTAGGATATATGTAGCCTCCCCTAGGTCCTTCATAGCAAAGCACTTCCCAAGCCAGGACTTAACCTCCTGCAAGGTTGGGATGTCATTTCCTATGAGTAGTATGTCATCCACATACAGTACCAAGAAGCTAACTATACTCCCACTAGCTCTGACATACACGCAAGACTCATCTTCGCTTCTCAAGAAGCCAAACTCTTTTACCTTCTCATCAAAACAAAGATTCCAGCTACGAGATGCTTGTTTTAATCCATAAATGGATTTCTTAAGCTTGCATACTCTATTAGGGTACTCTGCATTGACAAAACCCTCTGGCTGATTCATGTACACATCCTCAGCCAACTTTCCATTAAGGAAAGCGGTTTTGACATCCATTTGCCATATTTCATAATCATGAAATGCTGCAATGGCTAACATAACCCTAATAGACTTAATCTTGGCCACCGGCGAGAAGGTTTCATCATAATCAATACCTTGAGTTTGAGTAAAACCCTTCGCAACCAGTCGAGCCTTATAAGTATGCACTTTTCCTTCCATGTCGGTCTTCTTCTTGAAGATCCATTTGCACCCGACTATTTTACGACCTGGTACATTGTCAACCAAGTTCCAAACTTGATTGTCATACATGGACTGTATCTCGCTGTCCATAGCCTCCTTCCATTTAGCAGACTCCGGGCCTGCCATGGCTTCCTTAACACTGCTAGGTTCATCCAAATTTACTAGTGTACTATCACTAATAAACGTATCACCTTCCGTAGTAATATGAAAACCATAATAAAACGAAGGTGTGTTCCTAACCCGTGTGGAACGTCTCGGAGGTACAGACTCGTCAGCTGGATCAACAGGAATTTCTTCCTCAGGTTGATTGCTAGTGTCTGAGGTTCCTTCACCAATTGATTCTTGAATTTCTTCAAGATCAATCTGCCTCCCACTGTCTCCTTGGCTTATAAATTCTTTCTCGCGAAAGATCCCTCTTCGTGCTACAAAGACCACATTCTCACTGGGTCTGTAGAAAAGGTAACCGAAGGATTTCTGTGGGTAGCCGATGAAAATACACCTTTCACTTCGGGGTTCAAGCTTATCATGAGTTTCACGCCTCACGAAGGCTTCGCAACCCCAAATTTTGATGTGGTCCAAATTGGGAACCTTCCCAGTCCACATCTCATGAGGTGTTTTGGTAACCTTCTTTGTAGGGACTAGATTAAGGATATGGGCGGCAGTCTCTAAGGTATACCCCCAAAAAGAGATTGGTAACGAAACTCGACTCATCATAGAGCGAACCATGTCCAACAAGGTACGATTACGCCTCTCAGCTACACCATTCAGCTGTGGTGTCCTGGGAGGAGTCAATTGTGAGACAATCCCACACTCCTTAAGATAGTCAAGGAACTCGGTACTAAGATACTCACCACCTCGATCGGATCGAAGCATCTTAATGTTCCTGCCCAATTGATTTTCTACTTCCTGTATGAATTCCTTAAACCTTTCAAAGGTTTCGGACTTGTGTTTGATCAAGTAGACATACCCATATCTACTATAATCATCAATAAAAGTCACATAATACCGATTAGCGTCCCTTGTGGCGGTTTTGAATGGCCCACATACATCAGTATGTATTAGGTCCAACAAACCTTCACCCCTCTCACAAGTTCCAGTGAAGGGTGATTTTGTCATTTTTCCAAGTAGACAAGATTCACAACTATCATCTGATTTGAGGTCAAATGATTCCAAGACTCCACTCTTTTGGAGTTGGTCTACGCGTTTCTTGTTTACATGTCCAAGACGACAATGCCACAATGATGCTTTATCTAAGCTAGTAGAAGAATCAATATACAACACATTATTTCCTAAGTTGTCTACAATCGACACAGTTTCATACACGCCATCACAAGGTAATGCTTTAAAATAAAACACATTATTAAAGAAAGCATTAATACCACCACATTCATTATCAAACGAAAAGGTAAAACCTTGTTTGTACAAAGCATGAAAAGAAATAATATTCCTCGCCATTTCAGATGAGTATACACATTTATTCAAATCTAATTTTAACCCATTATTAAGCAACAAAGTATAAACTCCAATCTTGGAAACAGGTGAAGCCTTCCTATTCCCCATGATTAAGTTTATCTTCCCATGCTCCACATCCTCACTTCTTCTTAGGCCCTGCAAATCAGAACATATGTGAATACCACATCCTGTATCAAGCACCCAAGAGTTAGAATATGTTGAGTAATTAGACAATATAGTGTAAATACCTGCATAGGTGGGTTTCACTTTCCCATCCTTTAGATCCTGCAAGTACTTAGGGCAGTTTCGCTTCCAGTGTGCCTTTTCATGGCAATAAAAGCATTCAGCATCCTTTGGAATGGCAGAAGGAGTGACAGAACCGTTCTTAGTCTTGGATGAGGAGCCTTCAAGAGACTTTCCCTTGGTACCCTTCGAAGGGTGCTTCCTCTTTTTCCCTTTGCCTTGCCCAATAGCTAAAACAGGGGTAGAAGTTGGAGTAGGAGTAGTAGAGGTAACAACCGCTTTACCCTTAAGACCGGTTTCAGCGGTCTTCAAGAGTCCTTGAAGCTTGCTGAGGGTAACTTCCTCCTTGTTCATATGATATGTCATTCGAAAATGATCATAACAAGAAGGCAAGGAGTGCAAAATGATGTCAATTGCTAACTCCTCGGGGATGTTAACATTCAGCTTCAGCAAACGGTCCACATACCTTTGCATCTTTTGCATGTGGCCCGTGACGGATTCACCGTCCTTCATGCGGGTAGTTATTATGGAGGAGATTATTTCATACCGCTCCTGACGAGCACTCTGATGGTACCTTTCCATCAAGTCTTGGTGCATCTCAAAAGGGTAGAAATCTTCATATGACTTTTGGAGCTCGGCTGTCATCGTGGCCATCATGATACATGCCACCTTAGTAGCATCTCTCTCATGAGTCCTGAATTCAGCGATCTCCTCAGGAGTAGCAGTAGACTCATCAAGTTCTTTTAACTCCTTATCGAGGACATATTCCTTGTCCTCGTAACGAGTAACCATCCTGATGTTCCTAATCCAATCCATGAAGTTGGAACCATCAAAGATGACCCTCCCACAAAGATTCATGAGAGAGAAAGAACCAGTTGGGTTAGAGCCTGAAGCATTAGTGTTGGAAGACATCTGAAAGAAGAAAGTAAGTTTAGATTAGATATTTAGGATCCTTAATAAGACACCCAAATGTAATATTAAGGCTAGGATCCAATCACAATATATTACACTTAGAAGAGGGATGCCGTAATCTAAGTAATAATATATTTGAAAGGTAGGCGAATGACGATTCACCAATTTCCACCATGAAAACGAAATGATTAATTAGGTTTAATTGGATTTGAAATTCCTAGATTCTTTTGAGATTCATTGAACTTTTCAATGGCATGTTTCAATCTCGATTGTGCCCTTCAAGTTTTGTGACTGGGATGCCGAGGATCACAAAACAAGGTGTGAATAACCATGCTAACTCACTTGGTACTCCTAATATTATCACCTAATCAATGTGCCGGTTAACCACACACGCTCCATTGATCTATGACAACATTAAGTTACCCTTCGTGATCCTTACTAGTCTAATTAGTGTGCCGGTTAACCACACACGCTCCACTAACGACTTGGTAAGGTACAAAGTGTGAATTCCATGGATTAGCACCATGTTCACATTTTCCTAAAATAACTAAGATTGGGAATTAAAAGAGTTTAGTTATTTTATAATATTCATTATACTTTTAATGAGGATTTAAAGTCGTTGTTCTACCCGTTCGGCTAACGACCCTCCACCGATCAAGCAAGCGGTGGGTGAGAGTATACACCCATTAAGTCGCCATTTTATAGGCAACAACCTTATACCCACCTTATAGACCGGCTTCGTGAATGAGGCCTACTAACGGTAAAACGACTTATTCTTATACATATATATAATAATTAACCATTAATGTTATAAATAGTATAAGGGTTGAATTTTAACTATTAAAACTCTAAGGTTTGGAATTAAAGTTTATTAAAGTGTGTGAAACTTTACAAATTCCAAAACTTGAGGACAAGTTTTGTAACTTTGCAAAACTCTTCATTTCATAACTTATGAATTAAAGGTTCATAAAAATGAAGACTCTTCATTTTCATGTAACTTATGTGTTTTAAGTGTGTGTTAAATGAAAGTGACCTTTGGTAATCCATAACTTGAGGACAAATTATGGACTCCATTAAAACACATAAATGATTAAGAATTAATTCTAAACAATTCAGCAAATAATTCCTATCATTTTCTAAATTCATAAGAACATGAACATGATCATCAAAAATTCAAGAATTATATGAACACATAAAATCATGGATTTTTGATATATGCTATTGTAAATGGATTAGAACAACCATTACACCAACTAAAATAAGTTTTACAACACCAAAACAATTTAGGGTAATGTTTCCAGTCCATTTCCAGCAGCAAAAGTCGAGATTCTGCATTCTTTCGATCCTACTCGCCGAGTGCACGAACGGACTCGTCGAGTAGGTTGAAGTTTGCCTTGGACTCGGCGAGTCCCCCCAATGGACTCGGCGAGTCTAGCATGCAGACAGCAACGATTTCGACTTTTTTCACTATTTTCCATCAAGTATCAAACAAGCAAGCCTAGGCTCTGATACCACTGTTGGGTTTTGAGCAATCTAACACTTCCTAAGTGTGCATGCAACCCTAATAAACCTTGGATCTATGTTTGTCTAAATACATGCAAAATAATAATTTTCCAAGGTTTATAACCTATCTAACATGGCATGGGGAACATTTCAACATAAAAGAGTTAGAAGAGATTACATACCTTTGTTGTGTTGGGTTCTTAGGAGTTTGAGGGCCAAGCACCAATAGTGTGAATGCCTCAAATGGAATCACAAACACCACAAACTCTTGGAAAACTTTGAGAGAGTATACACACTCTTGTATTTCCGGCCACACACATGCACACACACACTAGAACACTAGCTTTTTCTTAGGCTATCTTAGGCTATCTTTCATGCTCCATAAGCATGCTTATATAGTATGCATGGTTAGGGTGAAACCCTAATAACCCATGTCTTTTCCTATTCCAAGGATCCATGGGTTAAAAGCTCCATGGATCATCCATGGACTTCCACATAAGCCTAGCCCATTAACAAATGAGTATTAGCCCACACTATATAAAACAAATAGCCCATAATTTAATTAGTATTCCTTTTAATCTCTAAATTAATCTATAATTAATTTAAGACTAAAACTAATTAAATAACGTAACTTCATATTAATATATTATAACTCATAATATATTAATAAACATATGTGTATAACTCTCATAAAATTATCCATAATAGTTTGGATGAGATGCAACCCAAATGGACCATGCCGGTCGGGTCAAGTATATACCAAATAAGTTATGGACTTAGACACCTTATCCAACAGTGTGTTAGAGATTTTCGGGGTCGAGTTTCCGATTGATCTGATTCCTATTGCGATGGGTGATGTCTGTGTCATCGTGGGCATGGATTGGTTGAGCCGATTCGACGCCGTCATCGACTGTGAGCGTCAACTGGTGACTATACGAGACCCTAGTGGGGGAGTTCTTTCGGTGTACGGCGAGGGTACTCATTCGGGATCAGCTTTTTGTTCGGCCGCTAGGGCGAGGCAGTGTCTACAGCAGGGCTGCAAGGGTTTTGTGGCATATGTGATGGATACGCGGGAGGCTTCCGAGAGACCGAGATCAGTTGAGGAGGTCCCAATGGTGCGTGAGTTTCCAGATGTTTTCCCCGAGGAGCTGCCGGGAGTACCTCCTGTGAGGCAAGTAGAGTTTGGTATCGATCTGGTTCCGGGGGCCGCGCCTATCGCTAAGGTGCCTTATCGTCTCGCACCTCCATAGATGCAAGAGTTGTCCTCGCAGCTTCAGGAGTTGCTGGGGAAGGGATTCATTCGGCCGAGCAGCTCGCCGTGGGGAGCACCTATTCTGTTCGTCAAGAAGAAGGATGGTTCACACCGGATGTGCATTGATTACCGGGAGTTGAACAAGTTGACGGTCAAGAACCGTTACCCATTACCAAGGATCGATGATTTATTCGATCAGTTGCAGGGAGCATCTTGGTTTTCCAAGATCGATCTGAGGTCGGGGTACCATCAGGTGAGAGTGCGGGATGAGGACTTCCAGAAGACAGCGTTTAGGACGCGATATGGGCATTATGAGTTCGTGGTGATGCCTTTCGGGCTCACCAACACCCCGGCTGTGTTTATGGATCTCATGAACAGGGTATGCCGGCCGATGTTGGATCGGTCAGTGATTGTATTTATCGACGATATTCTAGTATATTCGAGATCTAGAGAGCAGCATGAAGAACATTTGAGGGAGGTCCTTGGGGTTTTGAGATCGGAGAAGCTGTATGCAAAGTTCTCCAAGTGTGACTTCTGGTTGCGGGAGGTCCAATTCCTAGGACATGTTGTTAATCAGGAAGGGATATTGGTCGATCCGGCCAAGGTTGAGGCGGTGATGAGTTGGGAGGTGCCGAAGTCACCTTCTGAGATCAGGAGTTTCCTTGGATTGGCAGGGTATTATCGGAGATTTATTAAGGATTTCTCCAAGTTCGCAGTGCCGCTCACCAGATTGACCCGGAAGGGTGTTGCATTCTCATGGGGACCCGAGCAGCAGACCTCCTTTGAGACACTTCGCCAAAGGTTGTGCGAAGCCCCGGTATTAGCTCTCCCGGAAGGGATAGAAGATTTTGTAGTATATTGCGATGCATCGATCTCGGGGCTGGGTGCAGTGTTGATGCAGAGGGGTCATGTGATAGCTTATGCATCGAGGCAGCTGAAGCCTCATGAGGCGAGATATCCCATGCATGATTTAGAGTTGGGGGCAGTAGTGTTCGCTCTCAAGATTTGGCGTCACTACTTGTATGGGGTTCGATGTACGATATACACGGACCATAAGAGCTTGAAGTATCTGATGGATCAGCCCAACCTAAATATGCGTCAGAGGAGGTGGTTAGATGTGGTCAAGGATTATGATTGTGAGATCCTGTACCACCCAGGCAAGGCTAATGTGGTAGCCGATGCATTGAGCCGCAGGGCGGAGGGCACTCCACTGCGAAATGTATGTTTGAGATTGACTGTGATGGCTCCAGTATTGGATGCTATTCGTGAGGCACAGGCCGAGGCTGTGCAACCAGAGATGCAGAAGAGAGAGCGGGTCGTTGGTTTGGTTTCAGAGTTCGTTTCGGATGGGCGAGGGCTTATGACGTTTTAGGGTCGGATTTGGGTACCGTTCGTGGGTGGTACGCGTATTACTTTGATGGAAGAGGCTCATCAATCGAAATTCTCGATCCATCTCGGGGCTACGAAGATGTATTTGGATTTGAGGAAAGAGTATTGGTGGCCCTGTATGAAGAGGGACGTCGCATGGTTCGTTGAAAGGTGTTTGACCTGCCGTAGGGTTAAGGTCGAGCACCAGAGACCGCATGGCAAGTTGCAGCCATTGGAGGTTCCCGAGTGGAAGTGGGAACAGATCACTATGGATTTCATTACCAAATTACCGAGGACTGCCAGAGGAGTCGATGCCATTTGGGTGATTGTGGATAGGTTGACGAAGAGTGCACACTTCCTTGCCATCAGTGAGAGTTCTTCAGCGGAGAAGTTGGCGGAGATATATGTGAGAGAAGTGGTATCTCGGCATGGGGTGCTGATCTCGATTGTTTCGGACCGTGATGTGCGCTTCACTTCTAGATTCTAGAAGAAATTCCATGAGGAGCTGGGTACTAGATTGCATTTTAGTACCGCATACCATCCCCAGACAGACGGCCAGAGTGAGCGAACGATTCAAACGCTGGAGGACATGCTTCGAGCGTGTGTATTAGATTTCGGGGGTAGCTGGGATGCGTATTTACCCTTGGCAGAGTTTTCCTACAACAACAGCCATCATTCGAGCATTGGTATGTCACCCTTTGAGCTGTTGTATGGCAGGAGATGTCGAACCCCCATTTGCTGGGGATAGGTGGGGCAGAGAGTGATGGGCAGTACAGAGATCGTGCTTCAGACGACAGAGCAGATTCAGCAGGTTAGGCAGAGGTTATTGACCGCCCAGAGCCGACAGAAGAGTTATGCGGACAGACGCTGATCCGAACTTGAGTTTCAAGTCGGCGACTTCGTTCTCCTGAAGGTCTCTCCTTGGAAAGGAGTGATTCGATTCAGGAAGAGGGGCAAGTTGGGACCCCGGTATATTGGGCCATTTCGTGTGATTGCAAGAATAGGCCGGGTAGCCTATCGTTTGGAATTGCCAGTAGAGTTGGGGCAGATCCACGACACTTTTCATGTGTTGCAATTGAGGAAGTGCATAGCCGATGAGTCGGCAGTGGTTCCATTAGAGGATATTCAGGTGGATGCGAGACTGAATTACGCCGAGAGACCAGTGGCCATCAGGGATCGGAAGATCAAGGTTCTGAGGAACAAGGAGGTATCTCTGGTGTTGGTTCAGTGGCAACACCGGAAGGGATCGGAAATGACTTGGGAGCCGGAGCGTGAGATGCGGGAGCAGCATCCGGAGCTATTTTCAGAGTGAGACTTCGAGGGCGAAGTCTAGTCCTAGTGGGGGAGAGTTGTAACAGCCCGGAATTTCAGGTATTGTTATAATTATGTTTTTGGGATGTTTTAGAGGGGACTCGGCGAGTTGGAGCCTATACTCGCCGAGTAGGATCGCGGACCTGGTCGCGGGTTCGCGACTGGACTCGATGAGTCCGGATATGGACTCGGCGAGTCTGCGCTGTTCAGCGAAAACCCTAACCGTTTAGGTTTGGGACGTATATAAGGGACTTATTGGCCGTCATTGTTCACTTTAGCCTTCTGAGAGAAACCCTAATTCGATTGTGTGCATCTGGAGCAAGGTTGAAGACCATTGTTGATTTTGGAAGAGTTGTTGTGCAAGGAAGAGAAGGCTTGGTGAAGGGAACAACAAGAGAAGTCACGTTCTGAGGATTGGGGACACAGAGGGCACATTATTCAGGTAATAATTCGAATTACATTCTTCTATGTTGATGTGTATATGGATTTAGGGTTTATGGAACCCTTTTGTGGCTAGATTGAATGTTACCTTAGTCCCCAAACAATTGGAACCCTGTATTGGGACCTTTAGAGGTCCAGAATGTCCCATGCCTGAGCATTTCGGGAATCAATGGAGGTTTTGGATTGGAATCCTTATGCCTTAGGTCAAAATGTAAATTATGAGTCATGGGGTGTATTATGAGCACCGAAATGGGGACATTACGTGATGAATCAGTCTAGGAAGGTCAGACCCATGAATGGTCGGAGCAGTTCTGACCTTAGAAAACAGTTTGAGCGGTTGCATGGCATGGACTCGCCGAGTCCGATGAACAGACTCGGCGAGTAGCTTGAAGATTAACTGGAACTCGTCGAGTTGTTCTTCAGACTCGGCGAGTTGAGTCGGGGTGGCCCCGCGATTCTTCCAGGAGAAACTCGTCGAGTCAAGGAGGATACTCGACGAGTAGAAAGGGGATCTTAGAGAATTGGTGAGGACGTCTAGACTCGCCGAGTCGCCCTAGCACTCGCCGAGTCAGGTCAAGCTGACCGTTGACCGTTGACCAGAGTTGACCTATGTTTGACCTCTTAGGGATAATCAAGCTTAGAAGATAAAAGTGTTAATAAGAGATGTATGATGTTATAGGGAGATTGTAGCTCGGCGGATCGAGTACGAGTGACTTCGGGATTTGTTAGCTTTCGACATTCACGAGGTGAGTCTTCTCACTATACTGTACCCGGAAGGGTTTGACTGTGTGACCGGAAGGTCGGATATGATATGTGATATACGTGTTATATGTGGTAAGTTAATTGTTATGCGTGCTATGTATGTTTATGTGGGCCGGAAGGCAATATGTTATGGGCCGGAAGGCGATTATGTTATGGGCCGTAAGGCGTTGTGTTATGGACCGGAAGGTCGGCGTGGGTAGGGCCGGAAGGTTTACCCAGCAGGGACGGAAGTCCCCTGAGACACATGGACCGGAAGGTCAGGGCCTGGAAAGGCGTATGTGCGTAAGTTGTATATTGGGGAACTCACTAAGCATTTATGCTTACAGTTGTTACGTATGTGTTTAAGGTGTTAGCGAGGACCGTGGGAAGGCGCCGGCGTGATCTGTACACACTGAAGGATGTTTTGTGATCTTGGGATTTGGATGACTTGTATTTTGATATGACACTTGAAATGTTTATGCCTTGTTTTGAATGAAAATAACTTATTTTGAAATGAAAAATTTGTTTGAAAATTTGTGTTGTTACAGAAACATTTGGAACTTGCATCGGGTAATATTGTCCAACATTTTGATATTGGAATGTAGTGGGGATTGAATGGGAGCATCGAGTTGGGGGCGATAAACTCCTTGTGGTGATGAATCGATAGCAAAAATGTTTCGACAATGAATGTTTATACTCGAACCATGACTTTTTTTGCTTCGATCGGAAGGCGGAGTTTGATTGTCGGGATTCATTTTTTTTAGAAGAAAGTGGAGAGAGTAAAGGATTTGTGTGAATTTTGTTTGATGGTAAATAGTTATGTATTTATAGGTGTGTAAAAGGTTAAAAAAAACAAACAAAAAAATAGATTTAAATCCATTTAGCCGTTGCAGCCCATATATATATATATATATATATATATATATATATATATATATATATATATATATATATATATATATATATATATATATATATATATATATATATATATATAATGGTTGAATCTAAAAAAAAAAACTCAATCACAGCAAGAGAGAGAACATGGGAGAGGTTTCCTTCACCCATTCCTGCACCACCCTTCCCCGTACCGACGGTGCGGTGTTCCGCCAGACGGGAACCTCCGCACGATCCTTCCCCGCTCCGACTCCGTCCGGCTTTAGGATACCAAATTTCTAACAACCGACACTAAAAACGGCTCATGTTGTTGGTTTTAGTTTGGATGCTGATTATATTCTCTTATTTATCTTTTTCTCCGGATCCAATTTTGGTATGGATATTCGATGAAAAAAAAATCCAAGAACATGTTTGATATGTTTGCGCATAGTTCTACAAAGTTATGTACAAAAATGTTAACTAAACCCATACAAAAATAATAAGTTAAAATATTACATAAGTAGTTGCTCAATCATAGCACACTTGCTACCTTAGATTCGAACACTCACATCAACCCACAATCAAATATCACACTAATCGACAAATTAAAATAATATTTCTTTTAAATAACAATATTTTTGTTGACAAATTATCATTACAATTTATTGCTCTATTATTTAATTCCCAATAAACCCCACAAATTTCAAGACACCACAAAAACCAATAAAATCTAAAACGCGGACATATTTTTCCGCTCATAGTTTAAGAAAAAAAAGACGTTTGCTACCTATAATTTTGTAAAAAAAAAACTTTTAAACGACTTCAAAAACAATAAAATATAGAAAAAAAAACATTAAAAATAAATAAATTCTAGAAAAGTAAATCGATCAACTCTTTTTGCCTTCCTCGCTGCCATCAACCACGTACGCTTTCTTCCTCCTCTCCGCTGTACCCAATAAACAAATCAAAAGAAAACACGTGGCATAAACAGCGTGAACCTTCCAGCTAGTCTTCGGTGGTTGCCGGAGCACCGCCCTATGGAACACCGTCATGTAATAATGAAGCCCAACAGCGAACCCCACAAACGTCTGGCCAAGACCCAGTAATTTCGACACCATGCTCGATTCCGTTGAAAAAACAAGCACAAGGTACATCAAGAGAACCAAAAGGTACAACACATATGCGAGAGTTTGCAACACCTGAATGCATATGTAAGTCGACTGCGAAGTCGCGTAGAAAAACTTCAATGGCTCGAGGCCAGTGACAAGTGAAGAGAGTGAGAGTATTGAGAAGTAGATCGCCAGGTAGATTTGGATGAAGATTATGAGTTTTTGAAGTGAGAAATAGGCTTTGATTCGGTTGAAAATGAGGGAGACGAGAAGAAATGGGATTAAAATGAATGCAAATGAGATAATGGAAGCAACCATGGGGGCATATTTCTTGCCTACAATGGGATTAAACCCTTTGGAGAGTTGCTTATTGGCTTTGTTTAGATAAGCTTTTGAAGTCGTTGAAATCACTTCTAAATCCGGGAGTAATGTCTCTTGAAATTTCGAAGGCAGATCTCGGAATTCTGAAACGAAATCGTCTTCATCATCTTCTCTGTAAGTCAAACCAACGACTGGTTTCGTTAACTTGGTCTTTTTCTCTGTTGTGGTGGGTTTATTCTTTTTCACTGGATCTATCGATTTTTGGCTCAAAAGGGACGTGGGTTTTGTTGTTTTCGAAACGGGTTTTGTCGAGTTTGTAGTTTTGGAAACGGGTTTTGTGGAATTTGCAGTTTTGGAAGTGGGTTTTGTGGAATTCGTAGTTTTGGAAGTGAGTTTTGTGGAATTCGACGGTTTTAATGTCGAATTCAATGGTTTAGAGGTGGGTTTTGTAAGATTCAAAGGTTTTGAAGTCGAATTAAGCTTCTTCACAATAGGTTTCTCTTGAAGTTTAGTGGCTTTGGTCGAGGTTTTATTGGAGGTGAGCTTGGTAACAATGGCATCACCGGTGACGGCGGCGGCGGAGGTGGGTTTGATGAGCTTGGTCTTGTTTTTCTTTACAGTGGTTGTATCAAAAGCAGAAGAACTTGTATCTGAACCAGTCTTCTTCTTGAGAGGCAGCTGAACCCCATTTGAGTCTTCTTGTTTCTGTATTTTTTCTAACAAAGCTCTCCGAGTAGGAGGTTGAAGAGTAGAGGAAGAAGGTACAAGTATTAAAGCGAATAGTACAAGCAAAAAGAGTACCTTTGTACACCTTTGGACATGGAGTGGAGCCATGTCTGGATTCCGAAGACTAATCAATCAGATTGGGAATTGGATCTGGAGATTAATAAAGAGGGACGGTGGCATGTGGAGGGAGGGTGTCGGTGGTGAGTGAGAATGAGAGTGTGAGTGTGAGTGTGAGTGTGAAATTGAGAAAGATGGGGATGGGATTGATACCGCTTTTAATGAGATTTAGATTCACATGGTGGTGCGGTTGCCTAATTACAATATGTCATCTTCCATCATGTAGAAATCAAATTCATTGCTTGTGCATGTAGGTCAATAACCATGTTTATGTAAGTGGTTATTTTATGTAAGTGGTTATTGTGACTTTGAGTTGAGAGTATATATATTATAGATTTATTAACTAATTATCATTTGGTAATCAAAAAATTTCAACATTTTCTTGAACTTACAAAGATGAACTCGTGTATTAACTTGGTGTAACAAAAGAGGAATTTAGTGAACTTTCAAGGTTTTAATTTATTTCTTGGTAACGAAATCTTTATATTCTAATAAATAATAATAATTTTTTTTTTTTTTTTTTTTTTTTTTTTGATTTGTCATCTTATTAAGTGTTTCTAGTTAATAGTATGTCATTTGTCAACTTATTGATCTTTTTTTTATATTTTAAAATTTAAAATTTTCATTTTAATTACATTAAATTAATAACATTAAAATAAAATTAATATAAATTATGAGAGATATAATTTCAATATTTATTTAAATCAACGAGTATAATTTTATATAACTAAAAAAATCACTTAATTAATAATTTATTTAAAATAATTAGATAATAATTGTGAATTTTTATTATTAAAGTTTAATTAATTTTGTAACTGTGGTTTCACGGATTATAAACTAGTATTTATAATAATTTAAGATCCTCAACAAACTAAAGAGCATCTCCAATAGTGAGTTTTTTTATAGCTTATTACTATTTGTTTAAGTGGTCAAAATAATTAAACACCATTGTAATGCATGGCTTATTTGTTTATTTTTATTGACCACTTTATTTATATATATATATATATATATATATATATATATATATATATATATATATATATATATATATATATATATATATATATATATATATATATATATATATTGAGTGGTTAATCTACTTTAAAGGTCTGAACAATCAACCCCTTTCTCTTTAAAGATATTTCATTTTCTATATTAGATTACTTTGATTTATTTATTATTTATCTAAAATTTATAGATAAACAAATATATAATATATAAATATAAATTACAGTAATATATAAATTGTTTGTACGTGAATGAATGTTTATATTAAAATATGATGTGTTTAAAATACGATTACGAGTGGGGGTTTTATATAATATTTAGATAGATCAGGATAAAATAGTTAAATTACAAAAAAAAAAAAAAAAATCATAAAAAAGTTGAATGATTGGATTAACAATTTAATTAGAGGTCAATAAAAATAAAGTAGTGAAGTGATAATATTTTTGACTTATGATATAGGTTTACCATTGGAGATGCTTTAAGCTTGTAATGCTTGTGAGAGCTTTTTTCTTTTGCAAGCATTAATGTTTTGCTCATTCCAAATATAATGTTATATGCACACAACAATCATACTTTTTATTCGCTTAAGGCACATGGGGTCATATATTTCTATATATTTAAGGTTGGAAGATTTTATCTTTAGATACTAGTGTGATTATTGTAATGTTGTTGTTGAGGTCCTTCAAATTATTGGTCAATTGTTATGATTTCAATTCAATTGTGTTTCAGACAATAATTATGTCATTTCCAAGTCGATGTCTGTTGAATCATAAAAGTGACCCTCTTAAACTTGACCTACCGCAACCCCTTGAAGATCCGCAGTCAAGTCACGTCAGCAACCGCATCCGAAGTCATCATCATCAACAATTCACTATCTAGTTTTTCTTAGTTTAGCTTTTTATCTGCTTTTCTGAGAATACTCTCTTTTTATCCGGTATGTCTTGCATGGCTACGTTTAGATAGATGAACAAGTTTAACCTTTGAGTCTCTATATATAGAAGTCAATCTTTCTCAAGAAAAATATATACATCTTCTAATAACACTTCGCATCTTAAATCTCATATCTTGTGTTATTACTCTCATATCTTTCTTACTCTCCAAATTCACCATATCACAACTAGATAGCATCTCTCTTCGGAGCAAGTCATTCTTGACTTAATCACTAAGTTTGATCTCATTTACTAACTTGGTTTGAATGCATTCCTTGTTAAGAATCAACTTATGTGTATACTTGATATAACACCTGTTGTCATTTATATTTCTTTACATTACCGCACCTAACTCTCTAATTATCTAACTCTAACTTATTATTATTGTTGAGCTTTTATGATCCTTTGAGATAAACTATTCCGCAACTATACTTGTTCTAACGTTTGTTCAAGTGTGTCTCAAGTTTTTCTCTCAACAATTGGTATCAGAGCCAAAGTGGTTGCCTTTTGAAGCAAAACTCTGATTATCAAAAAGCCTTCTATACCACTAAAGCTCACTTCTCACAAAAAAAAAACAAACAAAATTTTTCAGAACAAGGAAATATGGCACATGCATTATCTCTTAATGTATCAAACAGTGTTGGTGGTTCGAATAGAGCACCAATACTTATGGCAAATGAATATCGTCATTGGTCTCAAAGAATGGAAAGATATTTAAGGAGACTTGGAAGAGACATATGTAGATCTGTAGAAGAAGGACCTTATGTTCATGTTCTTACTCCAGTATAAACCGATGGAGCCACAGCCAGACTAGGTGGAGGTCAACAAGCGTTGAATCGTCCCACCAAGGACGATCTTGACAAAATGGAAAATGACGCTATTGCCTTTTATGAGATTTCTTGTGGAGTTGCGCCTGACAACTTCGACATAATCATAAATTGCAAATCTGCTATGGAGATCTGGGATGTTCTAAAAAATCTGTATGAAGGAACTGAACAAGCTCAAGACAAAAAGCTTATTACTGCACTTAATTAGTTTAACAACTTTAAAGCTCATGCGGGTGAAATTTTGGAGGATTCCTTTAAAAGGTTTAATCTGATAGTCACAAAGCTATCCAATGCTGGCACGATCCGAAGTAACCATGAAACAAATCTTCAGTTTCTAAACGGTCTAGGAAGACACTAGACAAATGCCAAAATGATTGTCCAAGGGGATAGAAAAATTCACTCTCTCTATCTCTATAAGCTCTACGGTGAACTGCAAGCTCAAGAGTCTACGGTACTCAAAGACTGTACAGAATTTGGTGGTCCAGTCGCTCTCATGGCTCAATCTCCTCACTCTCAATCATACTCCACTACGTATGACATCCCTCCGCAGTCATATGAAGCAAACTCAAAATATGACGACGAAGAAGAATTTCAGAATGCAATTGCTCTCGTCAGCCAACAATTCAATCGGTTACCACCTTCATTCCAAAATGACCAACAATACAACAAACCACCTTTCAACCTTAATCCCAACTCTCAAAACAATCACTCTTGGTTCACAAAAAACCTTACCCACCACCGCAGTCCCAAAATACTCAACCCAAGGAGGCACCGCAGTCCATTCAAACTACGGACTCTAACACCCCTTCAGAAGATAAAAGTGATGTTGTGATATGTCACAAGTGCAACAAAGAAAATCATTTTGCCAAAGACTGCAAGGCAAATGTGGTTAAAGATAGAGCATTCTATCTCAGGATGGCTCAAGAGTTGGAAGAAAGGAAAAAAAGGAAGAGCTTATGTTGCTCAAGTGAAAAGAGACCATCATGTTTGGTCCTCGGGGGATGAAGATGAGGACATCAGCAACATCAAAGGAAAAGGAAAGATTTGTATGATTGCAAATGCTGATAAGGATGCATCTGTAAAGACGGAGAAGAATTACTGCTATATGGCTAAAGATGGGACACTCAGCATCGTCGAACAGGTAAAACTTATGATCCAAACTCTAAATTATAGCATGCATGATTGTCAGCCCTTCATAAACAACCTTAATGACACATGTAATGCCGTCCTTACAGAGTATAACAAAGCATTAGATGAGAAGAACATTGCGTCCCAGGAGATGTTTCACGTAAGAGGACGACTGGACAACAAAAGACTCAAAATGGCAATGTTAGAAAAGGACTTAAGTTTAGAGAAAGATGCAAGAATGTTGAGTAAAACATAGTTAGAAATAGCTTTGAATCAGAGAGATTTAGCTCAGAGTGAGATTGTACGCTTAAATCTTTTAATAGAAAAACCATTTAATGAAAGTGAAGCCATCGAAAATCTTGTTAACAATGGGACTACTGATAATACTTACAATTGGGGTTGGTCCAATGGGTACTCTACTGCAACGGACTCATCACCTCAATTCAATAAGGACCGTCCCTACGTCCCTCCTGACCGTGAGTTTATGTTTCTGGTTAATAACAAAACATTTCCTGAAGATATCAAAGTTCACCAAAACATTTCCTGAAGATATCAAAGTTCACTTTGGTAGACTTCATGATCTGAGTAACAATTGTGTTATCGAAGAAATTCTTCCTGAATTCTCTAAGCCTATAGATAGCACAATTATTCCTAGTTCTCAGACTTCATCTATCGTTAATGAGGAAATTGTCTTGGAAGGTCCCAAAGTTCCAATAGACTTCCCGTCTCTGTCGCCAGACCGCAGTCTCCCTTACTGCAGTCATGAACCGCAGTCTGCCCATCTATCTTTCGTCAATTGTCATATCAATGTCTCCTCTCAGACGTATTCTGTGGTTGTTCAAGGCCCCAAACTGCAGACCTTAGTCAAGAGTACTGTGACCGTTCAACCAATTCATCATTAATTACCTATCGAAAATTTTGAAGTTGGTTAATGTTCCCTGAATCCTGAACTATCTAGTTCGGATGAATCAAGTCCTCGTTTCTCAAAATTACCAACTGTCTCAAGGAAACTGTAACTTAATGTCACTGACTGCGGTTCTCCTAAAACCGAGGCCTGAAAGGCTTTCAAGGAAGAAATTCAATCTCGTGGGAAAAAGCGGGAAAATCTTTCAAAACAAAAGCAATTTGTCAAAATTACTAAGTCTAGAAGTCTAGAAAAACTTGTTTTCTCAAATTATCTGTCCACAAACTCTGCGGTCAAGAAAATGAAGAAAAAGGAATGTACAGTTTCTAAATCCATTCCAAATCCATCTGACACAACACAAAAGAAAGTAAAGTCTTTTCGAAGTAATGTTTTTCAAATCTATTCCTTAGATGATCCAAAATGGAAGGGTATTTTGCCAACTCCAGCACTCTTAAAGTCACATCAAAGTTTTAAGACATCACTTCACAAAAGGTCTACGTGTGCTCTTACACCTGCAAAATCCACTTTTTCAAATCATACTGTCAGACCTCACAACCCTTAGACTGGACACACGCAGATTACCACACAAAGACCACTGACTAAACAAAAGGTCCACAAAAATGACAAAAGTACAGTTTGCAAATGTCAGTGTCAAAAGTTTTCTTCTTATATCAAGTCACGCTCTTTTCAAAAATATCGTATCTTTTTGCAAACTCACAAAACTCCAAAAAATCTCAAACACCCAGGTCTAGGTCTAAAAGTTGACACAAAACTTGTCCCTGCAACCTCGTATCATGCATCAATTAAGAATTATTATGTTTCCCCAGGCTCCAATCTCGTTTGGGTGCCTAAACTAATCGTATAATTCTCAGGGGTTGTGCAAGGAGGACCAAGAAGAAGAATGGTTGATCGATAGTGAGTGCTCCTTGCACATGACCGGAAGGTTAGAATACCTTCAGGATTTCAGGCCATTTTGTAACGGGGGTAACGTCACATTTGGCAACAACGCGGATGGGATCATCTGAGGTTACAGTGTTCTTACTACTGGAACCTTTTCTATTCAAAAGGTAGCCTATGTAGAAGGTCTCAAACACAATCTCATTAGTGTTGGCCAACTATGTAAGGCAGGCCATCAGGTTGAATTTGATAACCAATTCTGCTATATAATGACAAGCAATAGAAGCACTTGCCTGATCAAATCCTAATCCGAAGGTACTATGTATCCTTTGGATGTTTCTCTGATCATCGGCAAAATGCAGCTCTGCTTCCTATGAAAAGCTATATCCGAAGTTAGCTGGCTCTGGAATCGCAAGCTTGTTCATCTCAACTTCCGGTATATCAACAACCTGGTCACAGGGGAACTTGTCCGAGGTCTCCCTATTCTTAAGTATCACAATGACACTCTCTGCCCGATTTGCGAATGTGGCAAACAGTCCAAAGCAAGTCTGTGACAACCGTCAATTTTCGGTCAAGTCAAAGTCAACTAAAGTCAACAAGTCAAACCGGTCAACTCAATTTGCCATGAGTATTAGAGTTTACGTTATGTAATTTCTAAACAACTCTCTATTCTATTGAGAAATCATAAATTGAAAAGTGCGTACATCTAGATCTCCTTAACCTAAAACTGTGGTACGTGGCGAGCCAAACCGAAAAAACAATGTTGCATACTCATCGGGAGTATGCAAGATCCTTAAACAAGGCTTAACGGGGCTTACGGACCCTGCATTGCGAAGCCGAACACTCAAAAAGGTCACCAATGAAACCTCTCTCAATCGTTTTCACTTTATCTCTCTCTATGAGAAATCTCTCCCAAATCTCTCTTTGTATGAGAAATCTCTCCAAGAATGTCAAATCTCTCCCAAATCTCTCTAAGTATGTGAAATCTCTCCCAAATCTCTCTTTGTATGAGAAATCTCTCCAAGAATGTCAAATCTCTCCCAAATCTCTCTAAGTATGTGAAATCTCTCCCAAATCTCTCTTTGTATGAGAAATCTCTCCAAGAATGTCAAATCTCTCCCAAATCTCTCTAAGTATGTGAAATCTCTCCCAAATCTCTCTTTGTATGAGAAATCTCTCCAAGAATGTCAAATCTCTCCCAAATCTCTCTAAGTATGTGAAATCTCTCCCAAATCTCTCTTTGTATGAGAAATCTCTCCAAGAATGTCAAATCTCTCCCAAATCTCTCTAAGTATGTGAAATCTCTCCCAAATCTCTCTTTGTATGAGAAATCTCTCCAAGAATGTCAAATCTCTCCCAAATCTCTCTCTGAATGAGAAATCTCTCCAAGAATGTCAAATCTCTCCAAAAACTCTCTAAGAATGTGAAAATCTCTCCCAAATATCTCTTTGTATGTGAAATCTCCCCAAGTATGTCAAATATCTCCCAAATCTCTCTGAGTATGTGGAATCTCTCTCAAATCTCTCTCGAAATCTCTCCCAACTTTCTATAATCACTCGGGGCATCCCGACCCTCGAATTTGGCGAAAACAGCCCAAAAACGGAAGTTTAAGCGAAAAACGGACTTAAGGAACCGAAACCCCTCTTAGGAACCGAAACCCCTCTTAGGAACCGAAAGTCCTCTTAGGAACCGAACCTTCTGATGAAGAGGAACCGAACCGAAGGTACTGTTCACTACAGTTCATTCGGTTTTGACTTCTCGCCTAACCGAACCTCGCTTAAAAGGAAGAACCGAACCCGAAGGTACTGTTCACTACGACCGAACCCTCACCTTCGCTTCTGACCCTTCGGACCGAGCCTTCGGACTGGACCCCTCGCCCCTTCGGTTCCCTCTGTTCGCTTCCGGCTACAATCCTCAGCATGGACCGAACCTCGGCCTAGGGACCGAACCTCGGCCTAGGACCGAGAGGCCTCGCTGGGAAGCCTTTCTCTCCCGGTTTTCGATTAAATTCGCGTTTTAAGCCCGTTTTCAATTGTTTTAGCACGGGATTTTCACCCAAAATCATATTTTAACATAATAAACCCTAAATATTCTCAATTTAATCATATTTTCATAAAAATCTTTATTTAAATAATAAGAGCAAGTGGGTAAAGTACAAAGAGGTGGAGTGTTGACTTTGCTTTACTTTATGACACAAGCAACCACTCCCACACCCACTCTATGACCAGCCACACCTCCCCACCTTATCTAGGTCACATCAATGTCCTTTCCACTCAATCATCACTCCTTCCCACGTTTTTGAGAGCTGGATATTCACCCTCTCTCCTCATTTCTCTCATTTCCTCTCTTTTCACCAAAAAGAGCAAACTCTTTTCTCTCTCATTTTCCCTCTCTAGAACTTGAGATTTGAGGGCTGATCTTTGGATTTTCCTCCACATTTGGTAAGAATAATCCATTCTCTTTATGATTATCTCAATTATTTTCACTCGAATCATGGATATCTTACACAAACTCTCTCATAATTGTGTTAGATCTTCGAATCTTCAAGTGATTCTTCAAGTGTTCTTGGGTTGAACACTTCTCTTCTTCAACACTTACCTACTGAAATCACTTAAGGTGAGTTCATACCCCTACATTTTCATGTTTTCTCAAGTTTTTAGGGGGGGAATACAAGTTAAAACACCAAGAACATAACTACACTTTTCTAACAGCCTTCATCAGAAAAGTTCAACTCCATTCACGGACTGTTTTGGACATCTTAAACATTTTAGTTTTCAAAACTGTTTTAGGTGCATGTAGTTCCACTTCTTAGCTTTAAAATGACTACTTGCACATCTCCATACAATTTTTCTAAAATTTATGGTGATTTTTACAAAACTGCCTATCATTTCAAATATCAATCCGGACCAGTCTGTGATTATGGACTTTTTCACACAAGTAAGAGGTCATTAAAAATTATAATAAAAATTATGAACAAACTAGACTCATTTTCCAAACTCTCAGAAGTTGCAGAACTTGATTTGGACATTTTATGCTTTTTCTACAATTTTTCCAATAACAGTTACAGAAAATGTTATTAACAGAAAAACACTATAAATTTCATTTCACCTTGTAACATGTTGAGCAAGGTATACATCATTATGTGATTATGTGTGGTTGCAATATATGACAATTTTGTATTCTTATATAGACATACATCAGAAAACAAATGGATTTTTACCTCCACAAGTATGGAAAATATATAAATGATATTACAAGGCTATACCCATTAAAATATAAACATTGGTAAATTAAGACAAGAAGGGCTTATGCTCACTACCCACACAAATATTTAACAAACTATAATAGGTATAGTTTAGAGTTATGTTACATAACAAACACATTATTAAAGCTTTACACATACAAAAGGGTTATTACCACTATGGATAATTATGATAAACTATAATAAGTATAGTTAAGCCATTATACCCCCACAAACGAACACGTTAGTTATATTCGGTATAGTTATGGCATATATATATTACAAACAAAGTGATAAACTATAATAGGTATAGTTTATGTTTCATCTACACTATGAACTTAATTACAAGAAAGGAATTCACCATCACCACCATTTTTGATAAGCTATAATATGCATAGTTCATGTTCACTAATCACTATTACTATTCGATGAACTATGATATGTATAGGTTATATTCACCATCACCACCACTTTTGATAAGCTATAATATGCATAGTTCATGTTCACTAATCACTATTACTATCCGATGAACTATGATATGTATAGGTTATATTCACCATCACCACCACTTTTGATAAGCTATAATATGCATAGTTCATGTTCACTAATCACTATTACTATCCGATGAACTATGATATGTATAGGTTATATTCACCATCACCACCACTTCTGGTAAACTATAGTATGCATAGTTTATGTTCACAGACACTATTACTATTTCGTACACTACACTAGGATTGGTTCCGGTTATTGGGTTTAAGTCCACATTCACTTTCGCATTGTCAGTTTTCAGCTATAATTTCTAAGTGTATATGATAGAGTTATATAGAATCTAGTCGTGATTGGCTTAGAATTGGTGGGCCCGCCTCATCTCCTGTTCCTTGTTTGGTTGTGGACCTAGGGCAGACCCATTATATTCAACGTTTTATCTAACCTAAATCTTATATAACTTATATACGCTGGACGATTATAGGGGAAATTTGCGGGTCAATCTAGAGTTCATTAGTACGTCATATAGGAATATTCTGTTTACACTTAACTAAGAAAATATTGGATTTTCTGGAAATCAACTCTATCGATTTTAAAAGGAAAACGGTTTCTACTCCAAACAAAACTCTTATGAACTCACCAACTTAATTGTTGACACTCTTTCAAAACTACTTGTATTCTCAGGAAATCAGTGAAACAGGAAAACTTCAGCGCTTTGAGGATGAGACGTTAAACCGTCAACAATTTATTTTTGTCATCATAATGTAATTGATTTTGAAACATGTAAACATATACTTTGGTGTAACTTTTTCAATTATATTTATGATGGTTGTATTTACTTTGAGCACTATTATACACGTTGTTGTGATACTGTACATGAAGTCCTCCACCCCTGGACGTTTCCGCCATCCTTGGTTTGGGGGTGTGACAAAGTCATCCTATGGTGATCGATTCCTCAATCTCATAACCACTAGAACTTCTTCATATTGATCTCTACGGTCCATCCACCGTAGCCAGTCTTCACTATAAGAAATTCATCCTGGTTATAGTAGATGACTTCACTTGTTTCACATCGGTTTTCTTTCTTAGACTCAAGTCAGAAACACCGCAAGTACTCATCAATTTTATCAAGGAGATAGAACTTCAAATCAAACTACTAGGGTGTCACATCCGCAGTGACAACGAAACTGAGTTCACTAATCATCATCTGAATAGTTTCTTGGTTTCCAAGGGTATAAGTCACAATTTCTCAGCTCCATACACCCCACATCAGAATGAAGTAGTAGAGAGTAGGAACCGCACTCTGGTAGAAGCAGCCAGATCTATGCTCAATTTTGCCAACCTTATTCTCTACTTCTAGGCCGAAATAGTGGCCATAGCCTGCTTTGTGCAGAACCGAACCATCGTATGCAAACGCCTCAGCAAAACACCATATGAGGGCCTCAACAACAGAAAGCCTAATGTTTGATTTTTCCATATATTTGGGTGCATATGTTTTGTGATTAACAACAAGGATCATCTCAACAAGTTTGCACCAAAATTTGATGAAGGCATCTTTCTTGGCTACTCAACAAACAAAGTAGCCTATAGGGTTCTCATAAGACGTACGAGACTATTAATCGAAAGCTTTGATGTGAAATTTGATGATTATTATGTCTGCAACACTGCTCCCTCCACCGAAACCAAAGCAATCTTGGAATGTGATGTTCCTGACTCTTCGGGTCCATTCAACATAGTTGATGTTAACTATGACGATCTCTTTGATCCCATCGAAACTGCTAAGCTATTTGAAGTTCTCGTGTCTCCTGAAGCTCAAATGCAGCATGCTGAAGTATCTGGTCCTACGCCATCTGATGAGGTATCACTTAATACTTCCACCTCACCGATTGATGGGGAAAACTCAATTCCATATCGTTTTACAACCATCGAGGTTCTAGTATTAGAAGAAGCAACTCCAACTCCTCTCCGCAGAGGATTTCAACCATCAAATTTCTCTTCGGACTCGGATGAGGAAAACATAGAGTATATCGACACCAGAACTAACCCAAGAGTTCTCACAATTCCAACAATTTAGGGGGAACTTTCTCACGCTCAAGAGGATCCTCCATCTGCAATCCAGGGGGAACCTCTCCCAATCGCTCAAATAAATGCTAATCTCGTTCCAACCGTCCAAGATGACTCAGCAGGATGTTCTCAAATCCATGGGGAACTACTCTCTCCAACCACAGAATCTTCCGATATTCCCTCCACCGCAGCTACTAATCATCTGCAACCCCATCTTCACGTATGGACGAAGAACCACCCACCAGGTCAAATCATTGGCAACCCATCCGCAGGTATCTAGACTCGATCTTCCAAGGATTTATCTTATCACTGTCACTATGCAGCATTTATGTCCTCGGTTGAGCCCCGAACGATCAAAAAAGCATTACTAGAATCAGATTGGATATTCGCAATGCAAGAAGAACTAGAAGAATTCAAAAGAAACAAAGTGTGGCAACTCGTTCCAAAATCGCAAGGTCACAGTATTATTGGTACCAGATGGGTGTACAAAAATAAGTTGGATGGATCCAGTACGGTCGTTAGATACAAAGTAAGGCTAGTTGCCAAGGGATATAGTCAACTTGAAGGTATTGACTATGATGAAACGTATGATCGGGTGGCACGAATAGAAGCCATCCGAATCTTCTTAGCATACACAGCTCACAAGAACATCAAAGTATATCAAATGGATGTGAAAAGTGCTTTTCTCAACGGTGAATTAAAAGAGGAGGTTTACCTTCAGCAACCTCCGAGCTTCGAAAGTCTTGAATTCCCAGACTACTGCTACAAGCTTGAAAAAGCTGTCTATGGTCTAAAGCAAGCTCCAAGAGCATGGTACGAGACACTTTATGAATTTCTTGTCTCGTCCGGATACAAAAGAGGAGTGATTGATCCCACTTTATTTAGAAAGGTTAATGGTAATCACCTTATGCTTGTACAAATATATGTGGATGATATCATCTTCGGATCAACTGATCAGGGATTGGTGGATGAATTTGCTAAGCTCATGACCAAAAAGTTCAAAATAAGCATGAATAGAGAGGTTAACCTCTTTCTAGGGATTCAAATAAAGAAAATTCCTCAAGGGATATTCATCCATCAGGAGAAATACACCACATAACTACTGAAGAAATAATCATTGGACAATTGCTCTTCGGCCAAGGTCCCCATGGCCTTCGAATATAAGATATCTGCTAATCCTTCCGGTGAATCAGTGGATCACAAGACTTATAGAGGAATAATTGGTTCATTGATGTACTTCACCGCAAGCCGACCAGTCATTATCTTTGCAGCAGGTGTATGCGCAAGGTACTAGGCTGATCCAAAAATGTCACACATGACCGCAGCAAAGCAGATTCTATGATACTTAAGGGGTAGTAAGACCCTTGGTCTATGGTATCCCGCAGGAAATGACTTCAACCTACAAGAATTCGCTAATGCGGATCATGCTGGATGCATAATAGATCAAAAAAGCCCTTCAGGTGGATGTCAATTTCTAGGTGGAAGACTCATCAGCTGGTCATCAAGAAAACAAAGTTGTGTATCATTGTCTACCGCAGAAGCTGAATATGTGGCCGCAGCCAGCTATTGTTAACAAGTCTTATGGATGAAAACACAACTTATGGACTACGGATACAGAATGTTGCGGATACCAATTTATTGTGACTCGGAAAGTGCTATAGCGATTCCTCATAATCCCATTCATCACTCCAAGACAAAGCATATTGAACTACGGTATCACTTCATCAAAGACCACATCCTGAAAGGTAACATTGAACTAATTTTTGTTCACACTCATGAAGAGATTGCTGATGTATTCACAAAGGCACTTGACTCTAAAAAACTCAATAGTTTCTTACAAATGTTAGGAATGATGAATCCGGACCCACAATTCTTTTTGAATTGATAGGTACCGCAGACCACTCTTTGTCTCTGATTGCGGTCCTAATGAAATTTGTTTATGATAGATAATTTTGGTGTATCCTAGATACCACAGTATATTCTATGTACCACAGTATCCTTCTTACACCGCAACTATATATCATATCTATCTTTCAATGGTACTTATTGATTGTTCTTACTAATTTTTGTTCAAGTGTTTTCCTCAGCTCTTCTACTGCAGTCATCGAACCATCCATCCGCAATGATAAAAGATTCATCTGCAATGTAGTTTCAATTTCTCATGTACTTCATAAATTCTTGAAACATTGTGTGCTATTTAATGATCCTTCATTAAATAAGAAAACCATTCTATAAAAAACATTCTTGGTGCAACACATAATCGTTTCAGTTCTGCTTTTCAAATAAACTTTGTATCAGACCTATTTTAGGTATGATGACAAAAGGAATAGTTTTCCATAAATATTTCTGTTGAAGAAATCCTTTTTCCTCTAAACTGTCGCTTCCTATTACCCCAAAACGTCAAATCGGTTACATATTCCTCCTTTGTACAATGAGTTAACCCCCTCACCACACGTTCCTCAGACGTGATGGTTTAGGGACTAACATTTCATTAAATGCAACATTTTTAAAAATAAAAAATAAAAAATAAAAAGATAAAACAAAATAAATCTTTTAACGATTTATGGCTGAGATTGCCTTCATATAAACCAAAAAAACCAAACGTTACTATTTTACCTGAATCTCTTACGGTAAAATCAATTAAGTTTTTAATCCGCCACGATAAAACCCTCTTTTTCTTCCTAAGAAAGGTTTACACTTTCTGAAAATGTTGGAATAGTGTCTAAGGCTGCAACTATATTAGGCAAGTATTTGACCCGATTGTGCATGGTCCTTTTAGGTTGCCTTCACCATAGCAACTTGATAGGATGATTTATTATGAGAGAATAAATATTATTAATATATTATGAGAATAATATAAGGAATAATAATATTGGTATTTGATTAATATAAGTCATAAATTAATTAGTATTAATTTGGTGACTTAAAGAGATTAATTAAATAAGAGGGTATAGACTGTCAATTGTTTGATAGTTACACTTTAGACTGTAAATCCTTATTGGATGAAGGGTGGACGAATTCTAGGGCTAGGGATAGCCTCAAATCGTCCAATGCTTATCTAAGGAAAGGATTTGGATTGCTTTAAGGAAAGATTATCCAACTAGGGTTTAAGGTGAAACCCTTAAGGAGTCTACAAGTATAAATAGACCCCATCGCCAAGGGAAATCGGCATCTCATCTAAAGTAAAGAACCCCTGGACGATTTCCTTCTAACCTCTCTCTCAAATCATCCTCCTTGCTAGTTGGTGTTTGTAAGCCATTAGAGGAGTGACAATTGTGACTCTAGAGCTCCAAGACAACAAGATCAAACAAGAGATTCAAAGGTAAACTTCTAGATCTGATTTTTTATTGTTCTTATACTTAATTAGTTGTTAGAAGTCTTGGATTCAAAGCATGTTTAATTAGAAAGCCTAGATCCAAGCATTAGGGTTTTGCATGCGCACATAGGAAAGTTCTTATGGCTAAAACCCATCAGTGGTATCAGAGCCTAGATTGGTTTCTATTAAATTGTTGCTTGTTTGTTTGAATCTTGTTTGCAAAATTCGAATTTGGTGTCTCTGTGTCATGAACTCGACAAGTCCCATGGTGGACTCGACGAGTTGGCCTGACTCGACGAGTCCAGTTGGGAACTCGACGAGTTCAAGCGTCAGGAAGGGCCAGATTCGGGATTTTTTCATATTTATCTTATGGAAACTTGCCTTTATCATATTAGATCAACCTTAATCCGATTTTCTGATATATATGACTATAATCTTGATCTAATTAAAGATATTTATCAACTAATAAAATATTTAATTTCCTTATGTGATAATTAATTAATTATTTTGATTAAATTGGTAATTATCTTGCAAGAAATCATTAAATAAATCAAATATGAATAATTATGGAATTAATTGTTAATTGAGATTATTTGTTATTTGATCCTCTATGTTTTAAATGTTTAAAACTTGTCCTCAAGTTTTGAAATTTATGTTTGTGATTAAAAGTTTTAATTTAGACAATTTAAATTTCAAACCCTAGATTTTTAAAAGTTCAAAATACAACCCTATACTAATATAATATTACAAGATTAATATATATATATATATATATATATATATACATATATATATATATATATATATATATATATATATATATATATATATGTATGTATAACTAAAATGCTAGTCTTACCGTTAGTAGGCCTCATTTACGAAGCCGATCTATAAGGTGGGTATAAGGTTGAGGCCTATAAAATGACGTTTAATGGGTGTACACTCACACCCACCGCTTGCTTGATCGGTGGAGGGTCGTTAGCCGAACGGGTAGGATAGGGCAACTTCATCCTCTCATTAAAAAGTATAATATGAAATACAAAGTAACTACATGTTTTTAAAATTTCCCAATCTTAGTTACTTTAGGAAAAGTGAATTGATGCAATCCCATGAAATTACACTTTGCACCCTTGCTAAGAAGTTAGTGGAGTGTGTGTGGTTTACCCGCACACTAATTGGTTCTAAGCAAAGGTGGCAAAGGGTGATTCATTTTTTTATCATAGTTCGATGGAGCGTGTGTGGTTTACCGGCACATCGAATAGGTGATCGTTACAATGAAGGCACCATGTGAATTTGCATGGTAATTCACACCCGCTTTGTGATCCTCGGTATCCCAGTCACAAACAAGAGGGGCATATCGAGATTTAAACATGCCATTGAATAGTTTCAATGAATCTCATCCGAACCTAGGAATTCTCAATACATTTAGGACTTAAAGTTATGTTTTATGGTGGAGAATTAGTGAATTGTCATTCACTTACCTTCAGATTATTTGCATGTTAGATTATGGCATCCCTTTTCTAATATGTAAATATTGTTGTTGGATCCTAGCCCTAATTTTTCTTATTGGGTGATAATTAGGGATTCATATTCTAATCTATCTTTGTCCTTTCTATTTGTAGATGTCGAACGCAAACAACGTTGCTGCTAGTTCTTTCACATTGATGAGCAACGAACTTTAGCGAATGGATAAGATACATTCGCACCATTGCTCTCTATGAGGATAAGGAGTATGTCCTCGATGAGAAGCTCGAGAAAATTAACCCTGAAATCGCTACTCCGGCTGAAATGACCGCTTTTGAAACTCACGAGTGAGATGCAACGAAGGTACATTGCATCATGATAGCCACCATGAACTCCGAATTCCAAAAGTCCTATGAGGACATGTACCCGTACGAGATGCATCAAGACTTATTGGAGAGATACCACCAAAACGCGAGACAAGAGCGTTATGAGATTTTCACTAACATGATTTCCACTAAGATGGGTAATGGAGAGTCTCTTACCGTGCACCTGCAAAAGATGCAAAGGTATGTCGACCGTCTTCGCAAGTTGAATGTTGACTTTGGGGAAGACTTGGCGATCGACATGGTGCTTCACTCTTTGCCTCCAAGCTATAATAAATTTAGGATGACCTACCACATGACCAAAGAAGAGGTCACCCTAAGCAAACTCCAAGGTCTCTTGAGGGTCGCTGAGAGCAACTTCAAGGACAAGTCTGTTGCAACAACTCCCAATCCGCCCGCTGCTCCTGTCTTGGCTATTGGACAAGGAAAGGGAAAGAAGAGGAAGGCTTCATCTAAGAACTATCACAAGGTTAAAGCCCGAGATGGTGCCTCTTCTAGTGGGACCAAAGTTGATCCTGCTAAACCCTGCCCTAACCCAAAGGAGGCAGAGTGCCAACACTGCCACGAGATAGGACATTGGAAGAGAAGCTGCCCAGAGTAGCTGCAAGCCATCAAGGAAGGAAAGATCAAGCCGTCTTTCGCAGGTATATACACAATCAAATCTAACGATTCATCTCATGCTATTTCTTGGGTTCTTGATACCGGTTGTGGTTACCACATTTGTTCTAATGTGCAGGGACTGAGAAGAAATAGGGATGTGGAGGCTGGAAGAATAAATCTAATAATGGGGAACATAAGATCGCCGCCTGTGACCAAGATTGGAGTGTATTCTTTAGTGCTTAGGAATGGTTTAAGTTTAGATTTGAACAATTGTTGCTATTCGCCACTACTAGAAAAAGACCTTTAATGACGCGCTTTTTATGACACGCGATAATTAACGATACGCAAAAGGACGTGCCCTTAAAATAGTGTCATCTCTCCAAAAAATTTACGGATTTACGTCACGCTTTATTGCGTGCCCTTAATTTAGTGTCTCAAGAAAAAAAATTAAAAACACGGAGGGCGCTTTATCTTAAACGCGCGTCGTCTGTACCTGTCGCTTTATAATTTTAATGAAACGCGCTTTTAGTAGACAAGGGGGGAAATGAAATCCCCAAAATTTTGAAAACCCGCCTTTTTTTTTTTCTATCTTCTATCTATCTTTCATCTTCAACCTAACAAGGACGAGTATTGCACTCTTGATTTCCCTAACTCTTTCTCATTTTCTGATTCAAACTTGAAAGAATCGAAAAAAAATCTATCAATTTTGAAGCCTAAAGAATCACAACAACCGACTTCATTACATCTTCATTACAACAAGCCTAAAAAAATCTTGCTACTAAGAAAAATCCCAAACAACCGGTGGTATTTTCCCTAAAATTCAAGGATTCTCTCATGCGATTTTAGCGATTTTTGTTTCCCCCCTATTTTTTTTTGGCATCGATCACTTCTTAGGCGGTCTTGGCCTTCATAATTATTGCATCTGGTTTCCCTTTTTCTCCTCCACCTATGTTTCCATATTTTATCTTCAAGTTCTTCTCATCAATGATTCAGCTGATTCATATGATTCCAGGTCAAGGAGGAGGAAGAAGAGCTATCATTCAAGTTCTAGGAGTAGAAGCAGGAAATCAATATCAGTATGTGAGATCGAGTAAGATGAATCCACTAATAAAAAGAATACCCACCAAAAAACCTCATAAACCCGCATTATCAGCTACATAAGCCAGAAATCCTTCGTCTAGGGTTTTATTTATCAACGCTCCCGCCAAAGGTACTCTCGTGTCTTATTAACCTGAGTACATGTATACGTTTCTTGACAAATTTCTAGGATTTTCTTGGATTCTCAAACCTCCACCGCTTCACTTCCCACCGACGACCTCCGCTCACCTCTCCCCCCCCCCTCCGAAATTCAGCTGCTTCTAATTTGGGGGTTATTACCCCAGTTCCTTTCCATTGCTCTCTGATTAAACAATTTATTGCCGATTGCGAAGCCTCCACAAACCCTACCTCAACTCCATCACCATCTATAGTTGACTTGGCCTTGATGTCTCCCCTTCATCATCATTGGAAGCTAGTCCTGTAGACAGTGATGATTTTTGTCACTTGCCTAATGGCAGCCCTCATGAGGCATCACCCACTAGTATTCTTGAGGTTGGTAAAGCTCCTAATATTTTCTTGAATCTTGATCGTCTTTTTATGTGGGTAAGATTTTAATTTTGAATTTTTGATTCTGAAATAGATGATGACATCATTTCCGGTTCTTGGAGGTCTACTTTTATCCCCTCTTCCTTATGAACTCTTGTATTTGACTGAAAAAGAAAAATGGTAGGATAGTAGTTGTGGTTCTGTGCATAAAAAAAGTGAAGACAGTTAATAGGCCTGATATTAAAGTTGACCGAAACGAGAAGAAGCCAAAGACCGAGGGTAATTTGGTCCCACCTGAACTGAAAAACATCAACATTGTTTGTGATGGCATTGGTGGTGAAACAAAAAGGAAGCTGACATGGATAATTTGTCTTGTGAAGAACCTCTCTCTAATGGTATGAGGGTGGATTTCAGAAAAGGTGCTGCCTTTAAGGGTGGATCATCTGGTGTTATACCAAAAGAGGAATCATTATATCTAGTTTTGTTTTAACTTGATTTTTTGTTTTAACTTGTTCAAGTATGGGGAAGGCAGAGGTAAGATGATTAGTTGTTCTATCCATTTTCATTCTAGGGCTTTTTGGTTGTTGGCTATTTAGTACAGGTATGGTCAAGAAAAGAGTTACTCAGTTTTCTTAACTTATCCCATATTTATCCTCTTCTTTTTCATCCATCTTTATCCTGTTTCTTATACCCCTTTAAGTTAAGTTCCTGCCCATCATAAATCCAAAACTATCATGTAGGGTTCATCTGCTGCCAGTTCTTCTACAAGTGTATCATCAAAATAAAATCACATCCTTAGTCTCTTATTTCATAAAACTCTATAGATATGTATGTATATGAACATGTTCAGTGAATCATGTACGTGTTTTTATTCAACCAGCAGAGGCATTGATTCTGTTGCCCTCTGTGGAATTGCAATATCAATCTCTTTTGGGATTACCCCATCCATGTGTGGTAATCTTACTCATATCACATACATATACAAGCATGAATCCCATTGTTCTTCATACTCATATATTTTACATTTTTTCCTGAAGCAGTACATACGTTCAACTACAGTGAGCTACAAATCCGAATTAAACCGAATCCAGAAAAATGGATGTTTACAATATTGCAAGAAGTTTCACAATTTGAAACTTTCTTGATACAAATAAATAGATTTTGAATTATTAGTTAATGTTCAATTTTCAAGCTTCGACATTTTGTTTTTTAGTCGCTACCTCAGCCTTGGTCAGTCCAGGCAGGCATCTGACGTTGCTGCCTGTTGGAATAGTTGACTTCTTCGGCTTACCCTTTTGATCTTATTTTGTGTTAATTCTATATTTTTGGATCTGCTATCTTTGGTCTTATGGAATCTTGATTTACATTTTTTTCTTTAGTTTTTACTTACAATTTTGTGGGTTTTATATGTTGATAGGAAAAGGTGGTGGTGGTGGGACAAATACAGTGGCAATGGAAATAGGTGGTGGCGATGGGGGACACAACACCCAGAATATGGTGGCGATTTTTATATGCACTTATGAAGGTTGATTGGTCTGTTTCTCTAATACATATTTTTTCTTCAAGTATTATTTAATTTACCATCACTATTTGTTTAGCTTGTAGGTAAAGTCCACTAATTTAATAGTTTCCCACCAAATATTCGATGACAATTTTTTGATTTATTTAAGTTTCAATGCTCCTATATAGGTAACTACTTTGTCTGATCTCCATTTTTTTGTCAAGTTTTGCCCTTCCTTCTTTTGATGAAGGGTTCAACTCCTGTTTGAGACTTTAAGTGGAAGTTGGAGTAGTTTAGGACTATATTAGATTTACCATTTAACAAAAAAAGTTGCTTAATAACCTTCTATCATTGTTATAAGTTTATGATCTTTTCGTTGACTCACCTTTTGACATCTTTACAAAGCTCAAGATGTAGTCTAAATAAGAAGCTTAGAATTTTGAATGATGGAATGAATATTATGAAGGTTAGTAAGTTAGTTGCTTTTTTCTCTTTATTGACATAGAAAACAAGATGAAGTTTTAACATATTTTCTTCTCTTTATCGCTCCTAAAAGTGAAACCTGTAGTGCCCTTATTGACACTTGATGTCATTGTAGTTTGTTTAATCCTATAAATGTAAATAAAAATTTACAAAAAAAAGATTAGAATGGAATCCATTTCCAAATCCTATGGAATTATATTATTCCTAACATAATATATTTATGATTCATCCATGTGATTTTAATAGTTTTATGTCAAAAGAAAAAAGAGAAAGAGAAAAATATAGTAAAAGAAAATGTTAAATGTTAACACTCACTTTTGATTTTATATTTTTTCTCATAGAATGTGCAATGGGAGTAGCAGGTTGAGGTGCCTTAAAAGAATTAAAGTCTTGGTGGGCTTGGAGTTCCTGCTGTTGGCATGGCGTTCCCTGGCTATGTTACTCAGCCCAATGGAATGGGGAATTTAGAAATGACATGGTACTTTAAATATATATAAATAAATAAATATTTATGATAATAATAGTTAGGTGAGTAAATGGATAAAATTGTGAAATTTTGTTGTAGGCTACCTGTTTTTGCTGGTGCTGTTGGGGCTTTAGGTGCTGCAGGAGCTTTAGGGGCAACATATTGTTCACCTTATATCACAATGGATGGTGCTTATCATGCTAGGCCATCTGGCCAGACCTCTACCTTGCCTCCTACAAGTTATGTTGCTTGTTATTATGATTTACGATTCTGAGGGTAAAAATATAGTTAATTATATAAAAAATGTTGACATGTTACATTTGTCTATTGGAATAATTATTTGTATGATATTAACTTTTGTGCAATGTATTGTATTTTTTGTATACGGTATTTTATTTTCTATTATGAGACATGAAATGCAAATTTAATTTGAAAACTAGTAAAACTATAAATACTTTTTTTTAAAAAAAAAATTAAAATTACGATACGCAAAAATGTGTGTCGTCTTCATTTATGACATGGCCTTTCTTGACAGGGGCTTTCTTGATACGCATTGCGTGTCATTAACACGCGCGTTGTAAGGTTACGACACGCGAATGCGTGTCGTCTTCCTTTATGACAGGGCCTTCCTTGATACACATTGCGTGTTGTAAATGAGCGTCATAATTGCGTGTCATAAATGCGCGTCGTAAATGCGCGTCGTCTATAGACGACACGCAAAAGCGCGTCGTCTCTCGTTATGACAGGGCCTTCCTTGACGCGCATTTGCACGTCGTCTGAGCGTTTTACGACGCGCAATGAGCGTCGTAAAAGGCCTTTTTTCTAGTAGTGCGCCAGAAATGGCTAGAAACATCATTTCAATTCATGGTTTGTTTAGACAAGGTTTTAGATTTTCTTTTAATAATGAGAATGGTTCTATTTTAGCTTATCTAAATGGTGTCTTTTATTTTGAAGCTATACCATGTAATGGAATTTATGAAACTGTTATGATTGTTGATAACTTAGGAAATGATGTTTTGAACATAGATTCTTCCAATAGTATGGATAGAGCATCCTTGTGGCATTATCGTCTTGGACATGTCAACAAGAAATGCATAGCCCAACTCCAAAAGGATGGAGTGTTGGAGTCATTAGACCTTAGGGAAGATGACACGTGTGAGTCTTGTTTACTTGGAAAGATGACAAAGTCACCCTTCACGAGTACGTGTGAAAGGGGTGAGGGTCTATTGGATCTAATACATACCGATGTAGGTGGACCGTTTAGATCAACCACGAAGGATGGGAACTACTTCTACGTGACTTTTACCGATGACTATAGTAGATATGGGTATATCTATTTGATCAAGCAAAAGTCAGAAACTTTTGAAAAGTTCAAAGAGTTCAAGAATGAAGTGGAGAATCAATTAGGCAGGAAAATCAAGATGCTTCGATCCGATCGAGGAGGAGAGTACCTAAGTCCTGAATTCCACGATTATATCAAGGAGTGTGGAATAGTTTCACAATTGACGCCACCTAGGACACCACAATTGAATGGTGTGGCAGAAAGGCGTAATCGAACCTTATTGGATATGGTTCTCTCTATGATGAGTCATGCTTCACTATCAATCTCTCTTTGGGGGTATGCCTTAGAGACTGCCGCCCATATCCTTAACCGAGTCCCTACTAAGAAGGTGTTGGATAAGGTGTCTAAGTCCATAACTATTTCGGGCTTGTACTTGACCCGACCCGGCATGGTCCATTTGGGTTGCATGGCACCATGCAATTGGATAGACTAAATGAGAGAAATAACACTTGGAGATTATTAATATATTATAAGTTCTAATATATTAATAATATTATTTAATTAGTTGATCAAAGAATTAATTTGGAATTAATTAAGTGATCAAAGGATAACTAATTAAATATATGGGTTGATTATGTAAATCATCCATTTCTTGTATAGTGGGCTAAGAGGCTCCATGGATTATCAAGTTGGGTTCTACCCATAGGATGCTCCATGGATGCTCCATGGGAGTTACAAACCCATGGGTCATGGAAATGAAGAGTCATGACACATTAGGGTTTACATGGTGTAACCCTAGATGTGTCAACACTATATAAGAAGCATATTCTCCACCAAAAATCGGCTAGACATAAGAAACAAGAGGGCTTGGCCGGTTTTTTGAGAAGTGTGTGTTATCTCAAGAGTCTTTCCAAAAGCATTTGGTGCTGTGTGAAGCATTTGAGGCATCACACTTGGGGTGCTAGGCTCACAAGGTTTCAAGGAACACAAGCAACAACAAGGTAAGTTATTCTATCTATGTTTCAAGTTAAAATTGTTCCCCATGTATGCTAGATAGGAATATAACCTTGGAATTCAACTTTGCATGATAATTAGACAAACATAGATCCAAGGTTATTAGGGTTGCATGTACACTTAGGAAGTGTTAGAATGCTCAAAACCCATCAGTGGTATCAGAGCCTAGGCTTGTTTGTTTGTTATTTGTGCTTAAAAGTTGAAGAAAGTCGAAAATCTTGCTGTCTGACTGATGGACTCGGCGAGTCCATGGGGAGGACTCGACGAGTTCACGTGTATCTTCAACCTACTCGGCGAGTAGGTTTATGCACTCGGCGAGTAGGGTCGACAGAGTGCAGAATTTCGACTTGTGTTGCTGGAAATGGATTAGAATCATTACCCTAAAATGTTTTGGTACTTGAAAACTTATTTTAGAAGGTGTAATGTCTTTTCTAACTCATTTACAACAACAAGTTATCAAAATTACAAAGATTAAAATGTGATTTTGATTCTTGAAAGTGTTCATATTCATGTTCTTGTTCTTATGATGTTTAGATGATCATAGGAATTATTTGTAACCTATGTGGTAGATTAATTCATGATCATAATGTGTTTTAATGGAGTCCATAACTTGTCCTCAAGTTATGGAAAACCAAAAGTCTCTTGGATTAAAAAAACCATTAAAAGAACACAAGAGTTAGAAAAATGAAAAGTTCTCATTTTATTACTCTATTAAACTCATAAGTTACAAGAAATGAAAAGTTTTGAAAGTTTACAAAACTTGCCCTCAAGTTTTGGAACAAGTAAAGTTAAGTTAAAACTTTAGTTCCAACCCCTAGAATTTTAAAAGTTAAAATTCAACCCTTATACTTATATTATTATGATTTAATAATTATATATATATATATATGTATAAGAACAAAGTCGTCTTACCGCTAGTACGCCTCATTCACGAAGCCGGTCTATAAGGTGGGTATAAGGTTGTTGCCTATAAAATGGTGACTTAATGGGTGTCCACTCTCACCCACCGCTTGCTTGATCGGTGGAGGGTCGTTAGCCGAACGGGTAAGACAAGGACTTATTAATTCTCATTCAAAGTATGATGAATATTATAAAGTAACTAAATGTTTTATTAAATTCCCAATCTTAGTTACTTTAGGAAAAATGTGAATAAGGTGCTATTCCATGAAATTACACTTTACACTTTGATTAAGTCGTTGGTGGAGCGTGTGTGGTTAACCGGCACACTAACTTGGACTTAACAAGGTAGGTAAAGGGTGACTTAGGGTTTATTATAGTATCGATGGAGCGTGTGTGGTTAACCGGCACATCGATTGAGTGATAAACTTTAAGGGTACCAAGTGATTTGCATGGTTACTTCACACCTCGTTTTGTGATCCTCGGCATCCCAGTCACAAAACCTGGAGGGCACACTCGAGATTGAAACATGCCTTTGAAAAGTTCATTGAATCTCAAAGAATCTAGGAATTTCTAAGAACCATTCAAAAAACCTAATAGTAAAATATTGCGGTTTTCGTGGTGGAAATTGGTGAATCGTCATTCACCTACCTTTCAAATATGATATAGCTTAGATTACGGCATACCTCTTCTAAGTTATATTATATTGTGATTGGATCCTAGCCTTAATATTACATTTGGGTGTTTTATTAAGGACTCTCCTATATCTAAACTAATCTTGCCCTCCTTCCTTCAGATGTCTTTCAACAATGCTTCTGGCTCTAATCCTAATGGCTCCTTTTCCCTTATGAACCTGTGTGGGAAAGTCACCTTTGATGGATCCAACTTCAATGAGTGGATCAGAAACATCAGGATGATTACCCGCTACGAGGACAAAGAATATGTCCTTGACAAGGAGCTTAAGGAGATTAATGAGACCACTGCAACTCCTCAGGAGATCACTGAATTTCGGGCGCATGAAAGGGATGCTACGAAAGTAGCTTGCATCATGACGGCCACGATGACAGCGGAACTCCAAAAGTCTTATGAAGATTTCTACCCTTATGACATGCACCAAGATTTGATGGAAAGATACCATCAAAGTGCAAGACAAGAGAGGTATGAGATCATCTGCTCCATGATAACAACCATGATGAAGGACGGGGAATCCGTCACGAGCCACATGCAGAAAATGCAAAGGTATGTGGATCGTTTGCTGAAGCTTAATGTGAACTTCCCGGAGGATCTTGCAATAGATATTATTTTGCATTCCTTACCATCGTGCTATGATCAATTCCGCATGACATATCACATGAACAAGGAAGAAGTCACACTCAGCAAACTTCAGGGACTTCTCAAGACCGCAGAAACAGGTCTTAAGGGGAAGTCGGTTGCTATCACTCCTACTCAAAACTCTACTCCGGTTTTGGCAATCGGGAAGAATCGAGGGAGGAAGAGAAAGAGCTCTTCTAAGGGTACCAAGGCTCGGACCCTTGATGGCTCTTCTTCAAGTAGAACCAAGAAAGGTTTCGTTACTCCTTCTTCTGACCCAAAAGAGGCTGAATGCTTCTATTGCCATGAAAAAGCTCATTGGAAGCGGAACTGCCCAAAATACCAGCAAGATGTGAAGGATGGGAAAGTTAAACCCAACCATGCAGGTATTTACACTATCATTTCTAATAACTCACCCCATTCTAATTCTTGGGTCCTTGATACCGGTTGTGGTATTCACATTTGTTGTGACTTGCAGGGACTAAGAAGAAGTGAGGATGTGGAGCAAGGAAGGATAAACTTGATCATGGGGAATAGGAAAGTTATACCTGTTACCAAGATTGGAGTTTATACTTTATCGCTAAGTAGTGGGTTTAGTTTAGATTTGAATAAGTGTTGTTATTCGCCAGGAATGGCAATAAATATTATTTCCTTTCATGCTTTGTACAAACAAGGGTTTACCTTTTCATTTAATAATGAAGTTGGTTCTATAGAAGTTTTCTATAATAATGTCTTTTATTTTAAAGCATTACCTTGTGATGGTGTGTATGAAGCTGTATCTGTTGTAGATAACTTGGGAAATAATGTTTTGTGTATTGATTCTACTAATAATAACTTGGATAAAGCATCATTATGGCATTGTCGTCTTGGACATATAAGCAAGAAACGCATAGGCCAACTCCAAAAGGATGGAGTCTTGGAGTCGTTTGACCTAAAGTCAGATGATAGTTGCGAATCATGCTTACTTGGAAAAATGACAAAGTCACCCTTCACAGGTTCATGTGAGAGGGGTGAAGGTTTGTTGGACCTTATACACACGGATGTGTGTGGACCATTCAAACATGCCACAAGGGATGCTAATCGTTATTATTTGACTTTTACTGATGATTATAGTAGATATGGATATGTCTACTTGATCAAGCATAAGTCAGAGACTTTCGAGAAGTTTAAGGAATTTAAACAGGAAGTCGAGAATCAATTGGGCAGGAACATTAAGATGCTTCGATCCGATCGAGGTGGTGAGTATCTTAGTTCAGGGTTCCTCGACTATCTAAGGGAATGTGGGATAGTCTCACAATTGACACCTCCCAGGACACCACAGTTGAATGGTGTGGCTGAGAGGCGTAATCGAACCTTGTTGGATATGGTTCGTTCCATGATGAGTCGAGCTACGCTACCAATCTCATTCTGGGGGTATGCCTTAGAGACTGCCGCCCATATCCTCAATCTAGTCCCTACAAAGAAAGTTGCCAAAACTCCTCACGAGATGTGGACTGGTAAAGTACCTAAACTAGACCACATCAAGATTTGGGGTTGCGAGGCTTTCGTGAGACGCGAGACTCATGATAAGCTCGAACCCCGAAGCGAGAGGTGTATTTTCATCGGCTACCCACAGCATTCCTTTGGTTACCTCTTCTACAGACCTAGTGACAATATGGTCTTTGTAGCAAGAAGAGGAGTCTTTCGAGAAAGAGAGTTTATAAGCCAAGGAGACAGTGGGAGGCAAATTGATCTTGAAGAAATTCAAGACTCAAGCGGTGAAGGAACTTCAAACTCTAGCCCTCAACTTGAGGAGGAAACTCCTGTTGAGCAAATTGACAAATCTGTACCTCTGAGACGTTCCACGAGAGTTAGGAGTGCACCTGAGCATTACTATGGATTCCATATTACTGCAGAAGGTGAGACACTTATTAGTGATGAGACACTAGTAAGTCAAGATGACCCTAACAGCTACGAGGAAGCCATGGCAGGCCCCGAGTCTGCTAAATGGAAAGAGGCTATGGATAGCGAGATACAATCCATGTATGACAATCAAGTTTGGAACTTGGTTGAGAATGTACCAGGTCGTAAGACAGTAGGGTGCAAATGGGTCTTCAAGAAGAAGACCGACATGGATGGTAAAGTACACACTTATAAGGCTAGACTGGTTGCAAAGGGCTTCTCTCAAATTCCTGGAGTGGACTATGATGAGACCTTTTCTCCGGTAGCCAAGATTAAATCTATTCGGGTTCTGTTAGCCATAGCTGCGTTTCATGACTATGAAATATGGCAGATGGATGTCAAAACCGCTTTCCTTAATGGGAAGCTGGCTGAAGATGTTTACATGAGTCAGCCAGAGGGTTTTGTCAGTAACGAGTACCCTAATAGAGTGTGTAAGCTTGAGAAATCCATTTATGGATTGAAGCAAGCACCTCGCAGATGGAATCTTTGCTTTGATGAAAAGGTCAAGGAATTTGGCTTTTCTAGGAGTGAAGATGAATCTTGTGTGTATGTCAAGGCTAGTGGGAGTATAGTTAGCTTTTTGGTACTGTATGTGGATGACATACTACTCATAGGAAACGACATTCCAACTCTGCAGGAAGTAAAGTCCTGGCTTGGAAAGTGTTTCGCTATGAAGGACCTTGGTGAAGCTGCCTATATTCTAGGGATAAGAATCTTGAGAGATCGGAGTAAAAGACTAATTGGACTTAGTCAGAGTACCTACTTGGATAAGGTGCTGAAAAGATTCAGCATGCAGGACTCCAAGAAAGGAGAGTTACCCATCCAGAGTAACACCAGGTTGAGTAAGACACAAAGCCCTAGCACTGAGGCTGAGATAGCAGAAATGAGTCGAACACCTTATGCTTCGGCTGTAGGATCGATCATGTATGCCATGACGTGTACTCGACCCGATGTAGCTTTTGCCTTGAGCATGGTTAGCAGGTATCAGGCGAACCCTGGCAAGGCACACTGGACTGCGGTAAAGAATATCCTCAAGTACCTACGAAGGACTAAGGACTGGGTCCTTACCCTCGGTGGGAGTGATGACTTGAGAGTTGTAGGGTATAGTGATGCTAGCTTCCAGACTGATAGGGATAATTTCCGCTCTCAGTCGGGCTGGGTCTTTACCCTAAACGGAGGAGCAATTTCTTGGAAGAGTTCCAAGCAAGAGACAGTGGCTGATTCTACTTGTGAATCAGAGTATATTGCAGCTAGTGAAGCAGCAAAGGAAGCGATATGGCTGAAGAACTTCATTGGAGACCTTGGAGTTGTACCAGCTATTAAAGAGCCAATGGAAATTTTCTGTGATAGTGAAAGTGCTGTTGCCTTAGCCAAGGAACCAAGGGATCATGGGAGATCCAGACACATCGACAGAAAATACCATTTCATTAGACATCGGATCGAAGAAGGACTCCTCGTGGCAAAGAGGGTATCATCGGATGAGAACCCAGCAGATCCCCTCACGAAGGGACTGAGTAGGGTTAAGCATCTCCAGCATGCTCGGAGCATAGGGCTGAAGGATGATATAAGTTTTAGTAGTTAGATAACTCAGAAATTTGTAAAGTGTAATTGACATTTGATGATGAATAAAAGGTGTTTTATTTATGAGTAAAGTGTTGCTATCTCTTGTCAATCGTTTACTATATTTCTTTTGCATGTTTTGACTTCCAGAATAATTTTGTTTGGTGTAACATATTATTCAAACCTCCACAGTCGGTCATATGTCGGAAGTAGGTATGAATCAAGACTGTCATGATGGGTTGTAGAGGTCTAAGGTGTTGGACAAGGCTACAACAATCATGAGTGCTCATAAGTTCTGAGCATTGGACTCAACCCACGCTCACTGGAATCACTTCATGGAATTCTATCTCGAGTGATCGTGAGACGGTAATATCATATAAGTCTTCAAACCTAGAGATATGATTTGTTACTTACAAGTTGGTTATGCATTGACTGTACGAAACCGCATTGGTAACTCGATGTTATAAAACGTACTTTTGTGTGTAATTCAATGAGTGGTAGAACAAACATATGAGTCGAAGTTTATCTGTTCCTTCTTGGATTAGAAGCTGATATCTGGGCCCCTCGATGATTTTGTTTTGACCCATGTACCAGGCCCGGTCAGAACTAAGTTGATGTGTTCAATTAAGTTCTATGTCAAACAAATCGGAAATCGGGAAACAAATGCTGGACAATAAGCAAGACTATGTTCCATGTATTTGTCCGGCTGATATCTAGAACGGAGGATTATATGATCACTTATCTTAAATGGCGTACCATCATCTTCTCAAGTTTCGAGAAACCTTGAAAGAGCTACGATTGCCGGTCGGTTCCTGAAGTACTAGAGATATAGTTATTAGACTTATCCAAGTGGGAGACTGTTGGATAAGGTGTCTAAGTCCATAACTATTTCGGGCTTGTACTTGACCCGACCCGGCATGGTCCATTTGGGTTGCATGGCACCATGCAATTGGATAGACTAAATGAGAGAAATAACACTTGGAGATTATTAATATATTATAAGTTCTAATATATTAATAATATTATTTAATTAGTTGATCAAAGAATTAATTTGGAATTAATTAAGTGATCAAAGGATAACTAATTAAATATATGGGTTGATTATGTAAATCATCCATTTCTTGTATAGTGGGCTAAGAGGCTCCATAGATTATCAAGTTGGGTTCTACCCATAGGATGCTCCATGGATGCTCCATGGGAGTTACAAACCCATGGGTCATGGAAATGAAGAGTCATGACACATTAGGGTTTACATGGTGTAACCCTAGATGTGTCAACACTATATAAGAAGCATATTCTCCACCAAAAATCGGCTAGACATAAGAAACAAGAGGGCTTGGCCGGTTTTTTGAGAAGTGTGTGTTATCTCAAGAGTCTTTCCAAAAGCATTTGGTGCTGTGTGAAGCATTTGAGGCATCACACTTGGGGTGCTAGGCTCACAAGGTTTCAAGGAACACAAGCAACAACAAGGTAAGTTATTCTATCTATGTTTCAAGTTAAAATTGTTCCCCATGTATGCTAGATAGGAATATAACCTTGGAATTCAACTTTGCATGATAATTAGACAAACATAGATCCAAGGTTATTAGGGTTGCATGTACACTTAGGAAGTGTTAGAATGCTCAAAACCCATCAGAAGGTTGCCAAAACGCCTCACAAGATGTGGACAGGGAAAGCTCCCTCGTTGGCACACATCAAGGTTTATGGTTGCAAGGCTTTCGTAAGACGAGATACTCACGACAAGCTTGAACCTCGTAGTGAGCGATGTATTTTCATCGGCTACCCGCAGAAATCCTTTGGATATCTCTTCTATAGACCGAAGGACAATGTTGTCTTCGTTGCGAGGAGAGGAGTTTTCCGAGAGCGAGAACTCATAAGCCAAGGAGACAGTGGGAGGCAAATCGAGCTTAAAGAAATTCAAGAGTCGATAGATGAAGGGACCTCTACCGCTGGCACTCAACCCGAGGAGGAAACTCCGGTTGAACCGATTGACGAGTCCTTACCTCTTAGACGTTCTGATAGAGTTAGTGTTCAACCCCAGTTTTATGGTTTTCATATTACTACCGAAGGGGATACGTATATTAGTGATGGTACACTAATAAATCTTGATGAACCTAATAGCTATAAGGAAGCCATGGCAGGCCCGAAGTCTGTGAAATGGAAAGAGGCAATGGATAGTGAGATCCAATCCATGTATGATAACCAAGTTTGGAATTTGGTTGATTATGTGCCCGGACGTAAGACCGTTGGGTGCAAATGGATCTTCAAGAAGAAGACCGACGTGGATGGAAATGTACACACATATAAAGCGCGATTGGTCGCGAAGGGCTTTACTCAAACTCCCGGAGTTGACTATGATGAGACCTTCTCACCAGTTGTGAAGATTAAGCCTATTAGAGTGATGCTAGCTATTGCCGCATTTCATGATTATGAGATTTGGCAAATGGATGTCAAGACCGCTTTTTTTAACGGAAAGTTGATGTTTACATGGCTCAGCCAGAGGGGTTTGTGGATCCGAAGCATCCGAATAGAGTGTGTAAGCTTGAGAAGTCCATTTATGGACTTAAGCAAGTATCTCGCAGATGGAATCTTTGCTTCAATGAGAAAGTCAAAGAGTTTGGATTTGTACGAAGCGAAGATGAATCATGTGTATATGTCAAAGCTAGTGGGAGTATAGTAAGCTTCCTCGTTCTGTATGTCGATGACATATTACTCATAGGAAACGACATCCCGACTCTGCAGGAGGTTAAGTCCTGGCTCGGGAAGTGCTTCGCTATGAAGGACCTCAGAGAGGCTTCTTACATTTTGGGAATAAGGATAGTGAGAGAAAGAAGCAAGAGACTAATAGTACTTAGTCAGAACACTTACTTAGAGAAGGTACTAAAATGTTTTAGTATGGAAAACTCGAAAAAGGGAGAATTACCGATACAAAGTAATGCCAAGTTGAGTAAGACTCAAAGTCCGAGTACCGAAGCAGAAATAGCAGAAATGAGCCGAGTACCATACGCTTCCGCAGTTGGCTCAATCATGTACGCTATGACTTGTACTCGCCCTGATGTCGCCTTTGCTTTGAGCATGGTTAGCAGATATCAAGGAAATCCTGGCAGAGCCCATTGGATTGCGGTGAAGAATATCCTTAAGTACCTTCGGAGGATGAAGGAATGGTTCTTAGTCCTCGAAGGGAGTGATGACTTGAAGGTGCGAGGGTATAGTGACGCCAGCTTTCAGACCGACAGGGACAACAACCGTTCGCAGTCGGGCTGGGTCTTTACCCTGAATGGAGGAGCAGTGACATGGAAAGTTCCAAGCAGGAAACCGTAGCTGATTCAACGTGCGAATCAGAGTACATTGCAGCGAGCGAAGCGTCGAAGGAGGCAATATGGATGAAGAACTTAATCAGTGATCTTGGAGTCGTACCTGCCATAAAGGAGCTCATGGAGATTTTCTGTGATAATGAAGGAGCGGTTGCCTTGACCAAGGAACCGAGAGATCATGGTAGATCACGACACATCGACAGAAAATACCACTTTATTAGACATCGTGTAGAAGAAGGACAACTCGTAGTGAAGAGGATATCATCAGAAGATAACCCAACAGATCAGCTTACGAAGGGACTGAGTAGGGTTAAGCACTTGCAACATGCTAGGATTATTGGGCTGAAGGATGATATTAGCATAGATTAGATAGTAGTAGAAATGTGTAATAGATAAATGTAATTAACATTTGATGATTAAATAAAGGAGTTTTATTTATGAGTAATGTTATTATCTTATGTTAATTTTTTAACTATTGTTTCATTTTGCATGTTTTGACTTCCAGAATAATTGAGTTTATTAAGAATAACCGAATTATTCAAATTGTCCACAATCGTTCATATGTTGGAAGTAGATATGAATGAAGATTGTCGTGAATTGGTGTGTAGATTGTCTATATGGTATTAGACATAGCAAGAGATTGCTGCGACGTTCATGAGTGCTTATGAACTAGTTTTGAGCATTGGAACAAACCCGTGCTTGCTGGAATCACCTTATGGAATATGATATAAAAGGGTGATCGCAAGATGATAATATCATATAGTCTTAAAACCTAGATATATGGTTTGTTATTTGTTAATTGGTTGTACATTGATAATGCGAAAACGCATCAGTAACTCGATGTTATAAAACGCATTGTTGTGTATAGTTGATTAATGAATAAGTAAATGCATATAAGTCGAAGTTTATCTGTAACTTTTATCCTAAGAAGGTAAAAGCGATATCTCGGCCTCTCGATGATTTGATTTGACTTATGTGCCGAGCCCGGTCAGAACTAAATTGATGTGTTCGATTAAGTTCTATGTCAAATAAATCAGAGATCGAGAAACCTAAATGCTAGACTAATCATTCCATAGAATTGTCAGCATGATATCTAATAGACGACTGTACGATCCGTTATCTAAAGGAGAAGATTGATTAGATCAACGTTTGACAACGTCTTTGAGAGCTATGATTGCAAATCGAATTGTACTTGTGCATATAGTTGCTAGACTTTTCCAAGTGGGAGACTGTTGGAATAGTGTCTAAGGCTGCAACTATATTAGGCAAGTATTTGACCCGATTGTGCATGGTCCTCTTGGGTTGCCTTCACCATAGCAACTTGATAGGATGATTTATTATGAGAGAATAAATATTATTAATATATTATGAGAATAATATAAGGAATAATAATATTGGTATTTGATTAATATAAGTCATAAATTAATTAGTATTAATTTGGTGACTTAAAGAGATTAATTAAATAAGAGGGTATAAACTGTTAATTGTTTGATAGTTACACTTTAGACTGTAAATCCTTATTGGATGAAGGGTGGACGGATTCTAGGGCTAGGGATAGCCTCAAATCGTCCAATGCTTATCTAAGGAAAGGATTTGGATTATTTTAAGGAAAGATTATCCAACTAGGGTTTAAGGTGAAACCCTTAAGGAGTCTACAAGTATAAATAGACCCCATGGCCAAGGGAAATCGGCATCTCATCTATAGTAGAGAACCCCTGGCCGATTTCCTCCTAACCTCTCTCTCAAATCATCCTCCTTGCTAGTTGGTGTTTGTAAGCCATTAGAGGAGTGACAATTGTGACTCTAGAGCTCCAAGACAACAAGATCAAACAAGAGATTCAAAGGTAAACTTCTAGATCTGATTTTGTATTGTTCTTATACTTAATTAGTTGTTAGAAGTCTTGGATTCAAAGCATGTTTAATTAGAAAGCCTAGATCCAAGCATTAGGGTTTTGCATGCGCACATAGGAAAGTTCTTATGGCTAAAACCCATCAGAAAACACTCAAGACGAACTTCATCTTCTTCATCTCCTTGCACTCTATTTTTCTGCAAGTTGTTCAAACTTTTTTCAAAATGGTGAAATCAGGTGTCTCAAAGAAACAATCCAAAGCATCTAGCTTTGTTCACCCCACTGGTTCAGACTATGAATCAAGAAACCAAATGCCATCGATTGCTTCAAGAAATTTATAATGCTCCAATCAAGTTGATGATCAAGTTATTATCAAATCATCCATTGTTTGGTCCATTTGATGCCTTTACCGACGTAGTACCACTTTCAACCCTCTACAAATGTGCTTTCTCTGCATATCTCCCTCTCAACAACCTTCAAGAGGTGCATTTGCATCTAGTGAATGATTCTCTGGTGATTCTAACCAAAGAAAATTTTCTCAACGCCATTAATTTGTTAGTTAATCCCTCAACCAAGGTATTCACTCCAAGCACAACCGATATCCTATCTGCACTTTATCAAATGGGTTACAAGAAGAAGCTAAAACGCATAGGCGAATTTAAAAATAATCAGTTGCCTGCGGTGTGGCAGTTTGTTTGTCACTTCGTCATCTGCAGTCTGTCTGGCAGGACCGAAGGCACTGATAACATGGGCCTTAAACTGTTAGAGTTGGTATGGAGTATCTTCACTGGCCACGATGTCAACTACAGTCAGATTCTGTGGGATGACTTCTTGCAGTACATCCCTAAGGATAGTCCAAAAGAACACCCTGCTGAGCTCACTTTTGCAAGATTTTGGTCTCTATGTATCTCCGATCTTCATGCTGATGCAGGACTAATCATGGGCAACGATATCAATCTATTCATCACCAAAGATCTTAAAAGGTACAATCCCTCTAAAGATCAATCTCTTTTTGGACCCATTAGACGACTACCAGTCTACATTCCGTCCACACTTGGACTTGAAACTACTGATGTTTCAGATCATATAGAGGCTAAAGAAGGTATTGGCCCATTCCTTCCTACCCCGCCTCTCCCTAGTAAGAAGATACTTGCCTCAACCACACCCATCAATCATGGTAGTACTGCAACTCCATCTTCCACCACTCTATTCAAATTACCTTTATCCCAAAGAGTCAAGAAGATTGCCTTAGCAAACCAAGGCCTCCGCAACATCTCAAAGAAACATGGAAACCCAAAGAAGAAAGACGGTCCCAAGCACACTGAACCATCAAAGAAAAGGAAACTCAAACATATTGTGCTATGAGATGAAGAATCCAATGACAATTAATCTCAATCTTCCTCTAGTGAAAACGATGATGACGCACAACCCATTTCTATCCTCAAGAAATGAAAAACCCAATCCGTAGACCAAATGCGTGACTAGACTGATACCACAACCTCTCAAAAGGCTCCAGTAGTGCTTGGGGTAGCCACATACCCATTCAACACCACAATCGAATTCCACTCAGACACATAAAGTGTGTCTGTTTCACCCAATCATGGAGACTCACCCCCAGCTTAATCCCAAGAGCATGGAACTGAAGGGTTTTGAGCATTCTAACACTTCCTAAGTGTACATGCAACCCTAAAAACCTTGGATCTATGTTTGTCTAAATACATGCAAAATTTGGTTTCCAAGGTTCCTAATCCTATCTAGCATACATGGGGAACTTTAATCCTAAAAGAATGGCTAGAATTACATACCTTGTAGTTGATTTTGATTCCTTGAAACCTTGAGAGCCAAGCACCTCAAGTGTGATACCTCAAATGCTTCACACAATACCAAATACTTTTGGAATGACTTTTGAGAGAATACAAACACTCTAAAAATCGGCCTAGCCCTCACTTCCCATTGTGTAGCCGATTTTGGTAGATAACATGTTCCTTATATAGTGTGACACATCTAGGGTTACACCATGTAAACCCTAATGTGTCATGACTCTTCATTTCCATGACCCATGGGTTTGTAACTCCCATGGAGCATCCATGGAGCATCCTATGGGTTTAACCCAACTTAATAATCCATGGAGCCTTTTAGCCTACTATACAAGTTATGGATAATTTACATAATCAACCCATATATTTAATTAGTCATCTTTTGATCACTTAATTAATTCCAAATTAATTATTGATCAATACTAATTAAATAATAGTATTAATATATTATAACTTATAATATATTAATAAACCACAAGTACTATTTCTCTCATTTAGTCTATCCAAATGCTTGATGCCATGCAACCCAAATGGACCATGCCGGGTTGGGTCAAGTAGATACAAGAAATAGTTATGGACTTAGACACCTTATCTAACAAGAATTGGTTCTCGCCCTAAGGTCTCCAGGGCTTCCCGTCTCCATTTCTTTTCTTTTGAGGAGTCGAACTCCATCCTTTTGTCTGTAACCCATACACTTCAAACACCTTCTCAACAACAGGACAATTCTTCCGCCCTTTCCAGAACTGAGCCGAGGCCAGACTTGACCACGGGTCAAGGAGACCAAGGAAGCTTAGGAAATCCTACTCCGCTTCCATCCTTTCCAGGTGGTTTAGGTACAGTGAGCATAATGGTGCAAGGATCCGTTAACCCAAGGGACACCTCAGTGCGAAGTCAAGGAATTGACAATGTTGATCTCAATGATTCATGGAGTACTTACAAGCCATCAAACGAAGCTGAAGCAAAGAAATATGCCGCTTTCCGTAGGGAATTTCAAGCAAGAAAGGATCGTCAATCCAAGCAGCTTCAACAAAAACAGCAAGAAATTCAAACGGTGGCTAAGTACTGGGCAGATGCAATTAACAATGCCAACACCGTAACTACTATTCTGAAAGTGCAGGAGTGGATGTCCCACATGGCTGAGACAGTCCAAAATGATCAAACCACTCACCTTAATCAAGGTACTTCAAGAATCTCTCCAACTCCCAATGCTCAAACTTCTCAAGACGATGACACCGCAATCGAAGTCAGCTCCGCACCTACATTCGGATTCGATGACTTTGATCTTAATGATGTAAATCAGCCTACCCCTTCAGATGATGACTTAATGATATTTCATGAAGAAGAAGCTTCAAGTGGCTTTCAACACTCCACTTCCAAGCCCAAAGGAAGAAAGAAGATGAAGAAGATTGATGTCTCAAGGAAAGAGTTTCTGAGTCTACAAGCCAAAGTAGATCAGATTCTTGGTGCGGTCAAACCCACTCAACCACAACCTGAAGATATTCTAGGATTGCAGTCCTTAATTTAAAGAATCGAAAGACTCGAAAATCATGAACAACCGACTGCTGAGCGCATTTCCTTGAAAGTTGAAATGGGGATTCGTTCTTTGGACGCAATTCGCAAGGATGACCATCAACAATTTATGGCTACTGCGGAGCGCCTCATCTCTGAGGTATCTGCAATCAAGACAGACCTTCAAACTGCCATTGCAGATCAATCAACACACACCAAGAAGCTGATAGATGAAACTCACACTTCATATGAATCCACCATCTCCGTCCTTTAGTCTACGATTAACAGTCTTCAACGATTACTATCTTCAAACTTTCATGGTCCAGAGATCCTTCAACTTACCAAAGAGATGATGGGTTTTGAGCATTCTAACACTTCCTAAGTGTACATGCAACCCTAATAACCTTGGATCTATGTTTGTCTAATTATCATGCAAAGTTGAATTCCAAGGTTATATTCCTATCTAGCATACATGGGGAACAATTTTAACTTGAAACATAGATAGAATAACTTACCTTGTTGTTGCTTGTGTTCCTTGAAACCTTGTGAGCCTAGCACCCCAAGTGTGATGCCTCAAATGCTTCACACAACACCAAATGCTCTTGAAAAGACTCTTGAGATAACACACTTCACAAAAATCGGCCAAGCCCTCTTGTTTCTTTTGTAGTTAACTTTTGTAGTTAACTTGTGTAGCCAATTTTGTGGAGAATATGCTTCTTATATAGTGTTGACACATCTAGGGTTACACCATGTAAACCCTAATGTGTCATGACTCTTCATTTCCATGACCCATGGGTTTGTAACTCCCATGGAGCATCCATGGAGCATCCTATGGGTAGAACCCAACTTGATAATCCATGGAGCCTCTTAGCCCACTATACAAGATATGGATGATTTACACAATCAACCCATATATTTAATTAGTTATCCTTTGATCACTTAATTAATTCCAAATTAATTCTTTGATCAACTAATTAAATAATATTATTAATATATTAGAACTTATAATATATTAATAATCTCCAAGTGTTATTTCTCTCATTTAGTCTATCCAATTGCATGGTGCCATGCAACCCAAATGGACCATGCCGGGTCGGGTCAAGTACAAGCCCGAAATAGTTATGGACTTAGACACCTTATCCAACAAGAGAGTCATCGCTTACTCTTCACCACTACCATTCCTAACAATCAGAAACTGGTTGATGTACTTAAAGAACAATTCGACAATGTGTGTGCCAAAGTCGATGGTCTTAGGCAATTGCTTAAGGAATCCCATACTCTGCATTCCTCAAGAGGGGGAAGTGATGAAGACCATCATTCAAACAACATCTCTCAACAACATAGAAGCTCCCCTGTCTTGAATGAAACAATTCCTTCACCACAACATCTCCTCACAAGACTCCAAGCCATCAAACTCCATCATAACATCAGTCGCCACTGCAATAGGAAAACATTCTAGAAGATGATCCTAAGCGACCGGAGACTCCTCCCCACTTCAAAAATTTAACATCCAATATGTCATCCGAACATTCCGATGACTCTCACGCAAGGAAACAAAAGAAAGTAGATTGGAAAGCAGCCAAGCTTGTCGAGCTAATCTGGAGAGAAAATGGATTCGACATTACCATGGATGAATCCTTAGTCAATTCTTGGATCAATCCTCATTGCAGATTGCTAGATGATGACTACAAACCCTACCTTTCCTTCACTGAACCCCCATCTGATGGATACTGGGATATTCCAATATCCCCCAATGCAAAATACTTCATTGTATTCGAGCAGTTTAACCGAAGCCTACCTGATCACAAGAGACTGCCCATGGAATTCGAAAGACTTAATCGATTCCATGCCAAACATGCTTCCTTAATATAGAAAATCTGGTCTAACGATAGACCATCCACAATCAAGAACTTCAAACTCCGCAAATTCATGAAAGCTGACTTCATCCAGTATACTCTCACAAGAAGGAATCAGGACTACGTCCGCACCCAAGCTGACTTCCCATGTATGAATCCAGAAGAAGTCTTCCTGATAGCGAGGGTGTTCCAAAACAAATCCGAAAAGTATCCAAAGACGGTGATAGCATTTGAAAGGGCTACCACTTTTCTAAGGGAAACTCTCTGTGACTTTGCAAAAATTGATGCGGACATTCACCTTGCTCTTGCCAAGAAGTTCTATCTACCACCACTTGATGCTGCACTGATGCTTACTGAAGGCTATCAAGAAAGATCTCTAGGTGCAACAAACTTCCCATATCTTGTTGTCATCTTCAAAAGGAAAATCAATGAAACTAAATACTTCATTCCTTTGACTGCCATGAATTGCCTCACAAGGAAACAACTTGTAGTTTGTCGAACCGCAGTTCAAAAGTGAAAACATACAATTGCCGGAGTCAAGTTCGAAATTTTAACAAAGATCACCTGGTTGGAGAATGTCAGAAAATTTTGGTGGATCCTAATCAAGTTCCTAAAGCTTGATAACTGAAGAAAAAGTTGAAGAGGTCACTTAGGGGGAAATTGTTGAATCATAAAAGTGACCCTCTTAAACTTGACCTACCGCAACCCCTTGAAGATCCGCAATCAAGTCATGCTAGCAACCGCATCCGAAGTCATCATCATCAACAGTTCACTATCAAGTTTTTCTTAGCTTAGCTTTTTATCTGCTTTTCTTAGAATACTCTCTTTTATCCAGTATGCCTTGCATGGCTATGTTTAGATAGATGAATAAGCGTAACCTTTGAGTCTCTATATATAGAACTCAATCTTTCTCAAGAAAAATATGTACATCTTCTAATAACACTTCACATCTTAAATCTCATATCTTGTGTTATTACTCTCATCTCTTTCTTACTCTCCAAATTCACCATATCACAACTAGATATCATCTCTCTTCGGAGCAAGTCATTCTTGACTTAATCACTAAGTTTGATCTAATTTACTAACTTGGTTTGAATGCATTCCTTGTTAAGAATCAACTTATGTGTATACTTGATATAACACCTGCTGTCATTTATATTTCCTTACATTTCTGCACCTAACTCTCTAATTATCTAACTCTAACTTATTATTATTGTTGAGCTTTTATGATCCTTTGAGATAAACTATTCCGCAACTATACTTGTTCTAATGTTTGTTCAAGTGTGTCTCCAGTTTTTCTCTCAAGAATACCAATTGTTGGTGTTTTGCCATCCCTACTATCATTACTCTATATGTTTAAGATTAGTGTTAACGTAGAAAAAATAAAAAATGTAACTTATATTTATCTCCAGAGAAAACACAAAGGGACCTTCCAAGAAAACATGAAAAAACTCAATCTTACAAAGGATGTGTAACACCCGTCAAAATTAGATTAATAACAATCACATATGATTATGCCAATCATGTAATGTGATTTTTTGTTAAAATAGTAATGTGATAAAATTAGTATGTAATTCATGTTAAAGTATGAACTTTCATAATACAAATCAAAATATACGTTCATACGATTATAAAAATATAGATTACATCTAAATATGACTTCGTATGAAGAAGTTATGATAAATTGTAATTCTATAATGCCTTATAACAAGAGGAATTTAAAATAGACTTGGATTTAGCTATTTGAGTCTAAACGAAAGTCGTAGTACTCCGAATTACCTACGTGTGCATATAAAAAACGCCGAAAACGGAGTTCGTATGCAAAAGTTATGGCCTTCCGAAGATACAACTGTCAGAAACCCTAATTTGACTGAACTCACGATGTGAGCATCAAAAATTTACGACGTGAGGAGTCAACAGACACTAATCAGAGCTAGAAAACACGCTTGAAGGCTATGGGATGACTCATGGAAGTTCACGACGTGAATGGCCGCAGAACACCCTATAAATAGCGATCAAAGCTCATTTAATGCTTACACCTTCTCCTTTCATTCTCTCTCGTTTCCGAAGGCCATTTTCCCTTCTCGAGCCTGACAACGACGAGCCTCTGACCATTTATATTCTATAATCATGCTACTAAGGTGAGTTCCACGGCCCCACTTTCTAGTATTTTAGGAGGAAAACGCATGCTAAATATTATATATACGTTATTATTATGTCTATATGATAGTATATTAGTATCAACATAGATAGTTATAATAACCAGAATATAGTTATTACATATTTGAAAGTATACAACTATCGTAAAGTTGTTAGCATGTTATTGTTATAGTAGTATACTAATGTAGATCTTGAGTTATACTTAGGATTCTATATATATCTTGTGTGCGATATAGTTCCGAAGTTATATTCGGAAGTTCTATATGTCAAGTTATAACGTTTGATGTTATTATTCGTTTTATGTCAAGATAAAACCTGGTTTTACTTCAAGTTATAGCTGTTATACTGCCTAAATGTTATGAAGTTAGGAGTAATGTTTAAAAGTATAGTCTAGTAACTTAGGGTTTTAGACATGAAAAATGCTTTTGTTGTTAGAGCTATAGGAAGCCGTCAAAGTCTACATGAGCTACCTCATTCATCAACTAAGATTGGGGATCCTAGTGGAAGTCCTATGACCTGTAACCGTTAATCCCGTGTGAGCGAGGAAGTCGTGTATGAATAAGATACGGGTTGACGAAACCACTCGTGGTTGTTAATTACAACCCAAGACAAGCGAGTGATGATTCGTTCCTTTTATTTTTATTCCGGCGTCGATGAAGCGTGTGGTGTTGTTTCTCATGGTAGATCATGAGTGTATTGTTTCTCATGGTAAATCATGAGTGTATTGTTTTGTCAGAGGTTTTGTTGTTAAGCAGCGGTTACGGACTCATGGTAGCAAGTTGTTAGAAGCATTATACTTTGTCGTTATACAAGTATTAATGTTAAGTATGAGTTTCCCCCTACTTATACCCTAGGTACTACTTGTATAGTAATTAGATAATTATACCTTACACACATACTCATATAGAATTGAAATAGATTTATACATAGCGGTTTTACTCGTATAGAATTGAAATAAGATTTATACGTAGCAATTTTCGTTTGTATGGCATTACAAACACTTATATTCATAGTATATGAGACTTATAGGTAAATTACTTATTTGGTAAGTAAAATTTTATACCTAGGATGTATATACTAAACGTTGGAGAGTCAAAATGAAACTTTCAAAACTATACTTTTGAAACTCGCGCTGAATATGTATTATTTTTATATGGAGTCAAAACCTGTGGACTCACCAATTTTATGTTGACGTATTTTAAATGATGTGTTTTCTGGAAGTTGATAACTATGATACGAGAAATGACGTTACACTGCCCGGTGTTTCTGCCGACGGCCGGGGTGTGACAGATTGGTATTAGAGCTATTAACTATAGTGAATTAGTACTTTCTTAGGAAAGAACGACTATAGTTTAGGGCTTACTCTTTTAGGTTTAGGTATATCCCTTAACCTACAAATAAAAAGTATTAGTAATTATACTACTGAAGGACTACTTACAGGAACGGTGACAAGGATAGACATGTGGATTTGGGTTGCTGGATTTCAAAACGCCTATATGCTAAAATGATCCTGCCCTTTCGACTGTCCTGACTGGCCGGTGCCTTATCAGGTAGACCTGAAGTAACAAACAATAATTAATAATACCCATGACTATAATAAATAGAAAGATATAAAGTTATGTATGAACTGAGTCCCACGATGAAAACACATGTATAAACCAAAAATATAGAAAACCCAAACCCTCGATAAGAATTCAACACAATGTTTTAGGTCAAACTACTTAGTCGACTTTTATTGTACATGGTACGAACCACAACTAAACGTATACTGATCACCTATGTTTAATTTTGGTCAGACCGATGTACAACTAAACTTGGATATGGTGGTTGATAGACTAAAACACTTGAAGATTCTAGAAGATTAAAGATAGATCTCAGATCAGGATACCATCAACTCGGAGTACAAGAAGACGATGTTCCGAAGACAACATTTAGGACTCGGTATGGTCAATCTAAGTTCCTAGTTAAGCCTTTGGATTGACTGCCGCTCATGGACCTCATGAATAGTGTTTTCAAACCGTACTTGGATAAATTCGTGATAGTGTTTATCGATGATATATTGATATATTCACGAGCCAAGGAAGAACACGGTCAACACTTGTAAATAATCTTGGAACTACTAAGGAAAGAAAAGTTGTACGCCAAATTCTCCGAATGTAAATTTTGGATTAGAGAAGTACAAATTTTTAGAACATGTAGTTAGTAACAAATGGTTTCATGTCGAACCTTGCAAGATTGAAGAAATTAAGAATTAGGAGGCATCGAAGACACCAAAAAAAGTGCAACAATTCCTAGGACTTGCTGGCTATTACCGTAGACTCATATATAATTTCTCCAAAATAGCCAAGCCGCTTAAAACACTAACCCAGAAGGATACGAAGTTCAACTGGGAAGACAAACAAGAAGCTGCTTTTCAGAAACTAAAGCAAATGTTGCGTAGTGCACCAATCCTATCCCTTCCAGATGGGACAGATTATTTTGTCGTATACTGCGACACATAAATCAAGGATTGGGATGTGTGTTGATGCAAAGAGGAAAAGTTATCGCCTATGCATCACGACAACTTAAGGTGTATGAGAATAATTACACTGCCCATGATCTTGAATTGGGAGCTGTAGTTTTTGCACTAAAAAATTGGAGACATTACTTAAAGGTACTAAGTGTACTATTTTTACCGACCACAAGAGTCTCCATCACATCTTCAACCAAAAACATCTTAATATGAGACAACGAAGATGGGTCGAATTATTGAATGATTACGAATGTGAGATTCGTTATCATCCCGGAAAGGCAAATGTGGTAGCAGATGCCTTGAGCCAGAAAGAATATATTAAAACCCGACTGGTGCGAGCATTAACCATAACTATCCATTCTAACTTTCCCACACAAATTAGAGAAGCTCAAATTGAGGCTCTAAAAGAAGAAAACATCAATAACGAAGCTTTGCGAAGAGTGGAAGAGCAACTTATACAAAAAATGATGGAACGCGACACTTTATGAACCGAATTTGGACACCTAAGTTCAGTAGAGTCAGGGACTTGGTCTTAGAAGAAGACCACAAGTCCATATATTCCGTACATCCAGGCTCTGACAAACTGTACTTAGATTTAAAAGTACATTATTTGTAGCCAAACATGAAGACATAAATTGCTACTTAGGTGAGAAAATGCTTGATTTGTTCTAGAGTAAAGGCAGAACATCAAAAGCCTTCAGGTTTACTTCAACAACCAGAAATACCTGAATGGAAATGGGAGCAGATATCAATGGAATTCATCACTAAGTTACCCAAAACTCCTAGTGGGTTCGACACTATTTGGGTAATAGTCGATAGATTGACTAAGTCCGCCCATTGCTTACCAATTAAGGAGAACGACAAGATGGAGAAGCTGACTAGAGTTTATCTTAAGGAAATTGTCAGATGGCACGGAGTTCCAAATTCTATTATTTCTGACCGAGATAGTAGAATCACTTCACAGTTTTGGCAATCTCTACAAAAATCCTTAGGAACATGTCTAGATATGAGTACAACTTAGCATCCATAGACTGATGGTCAGAGTGAGAGAACCATTCATACTTTAGAAGATATGCTCTGAGCTTGTGTGATAGACTTTGGAAATGCATGGGATACTCATTTACCGTTAATTGAGTTTTCCTACACCAATAGTCATCACACCAGCATCAAGGTTGCACCGTTTGAGGCTCTTTATGGACGAAAATGTCGTTCCCCAATGTGTTGGGTAGAAGTTGGAGACACACAGCTGGCCACAGAACATACAGGTGATACCTTATGTACTGGACCAGAAATAATCCACAAGACAAACCCAAAAGATCCTGCAAATTAAGGATCGATTAGAGGCTGCACGTGATCGTCAAAAGAGCTATGCTAATGTAAGACGTAAGCCTTTAGAATTCCAAGTTGGAGATAAAGTAATGTTGAAGGTCTCTCCTTGGAAAGCCGTAATTCGATTCAGGAAACGAAGAAAACTAAACCCACAGTATATAGGACCTTTTTCTAGCGAGAATTGGTTCTGTCGCATACCAACTCAAGTTACCTCAAGAGCTAAGCAATGTACACGATGTTTTTCACGTGTCAAATCTCAAAATATGTTTATCGGATGACACTCTTGTTGTACCTCTCGATGAGATACAAGTCAATACCAAACTCAACTTTGTAGAAGAACCTGTCGAAATCATGGATCGATAAACCAAACGATTAAAACAAAGTTGTATTCCCATAGTGAAAGTTCGATGGAACTCTTTACGAGGACCTGAATATACTTGGGAATGTGAATATCAGATGAAACAAAAATACCCCCAACTATTTAACAAAACCCCGTCCACAATATAAATTTTGGGACGAAATTATTCTAACGGGGGGGAGAATGTAACACCCGTCAAAATTAGATCAATAACAATCACATGTGATTATGCCAATCATGTAATGTGATTTTTGTTAAAATAGTAATGTGATAAACTTACTATGTAATTCATGTTAAAGTATGAACTTTCATGTTACAACTCAAAATATACGTTCATAAGATTACAAAAATATAGAGAACATCTAAATCTGACTTCGCATGAAGAAGTTATGATAAATTCTATCGCTATAATGCCTTATAACAAGGGGAATTAAAAACAGACTTAGAATTAGCTATTGGAGTCTAAGATAAAGTCATAGTACTCGGAATTACCTACGCGTGCATATAAAGAATGCCGAAAACGGAGTTCGTATGCAAAAGTTATGGCCTTCCGAAGATGCAGCTGTCAGAAAACCCTAATTTGACTGAACTCACGACGTGAGCATCAAAACTTCACGACGTGAGGAGTCAACATACACTAATCAGAGCTAGAAAACATGCATTAAGGCTATGGGACGACTCATGGAAGTTCACGACGTGAATCTACTATGTTCACGACGTGAATGGCCCCAAAACACCCTATAAATAGCGATCAAAGCTCATTCAATCCTTACACCTTCTCTTTTCATTCTCTCTCGTTTCCGAAGGCCGTTTTCCCTTCTCGAGCCTGACAACGACGAGCCTCTGACCATTTAGATTCTATAATCATGCTACTAAGGTGAGTTCCACGGCCCCACTTTCTAGTATTTTAGGGGGAAAACGCATGCTAAATATTATATATACGTTATTATTATGTCTATATGATAGTATATTAGTATCAACGTAGAGAGTTATAATAACCAGAATATAGTTATTACATATTTGAAAGTATACAACTATCGTAAAGTTGTTAGCATGTTATTGTTATAGTAGTATAGTATTGTAGATCTTGAGTTATACTTAGGATTATATATATATATATATATATATATATATATATATATATATATATATATATATCTTGTGTGCGATATAGTTCCGAAGTTATATTCGGAAGTTCTATATGTTAAGTTATAAAGTTTGATGTTATTATTGGTTTTATGACAAGATAAAACCTGGTTTTACTTCAAGTTATAGCTATTATACTGCCTAAATGTTATGAAATTAGGAGTAATGTTTAAAAGTACAGTTTAGTAACTTAGGGTTTTAGACATGAAAATGCTTTTGTTGTTAGTGCTATAGGAAGTCGTCAAAGTCTACATGAGCTACCTCATTCATCAACTAAGATTGGGGATCCTAGTGGAAGTCCTATGAACTGTAATCGTTAATCCTATGTGAGCGAGGAAGTCGTGTATGAATAAGATATGGGTTGATGACCCCACTCGTGGTTGTTAATTACAACCCAAGAAAAGCGAGTGATGATTCGTTCCTTTTATTTTTATTCCGGCGTCGATGAAGTGTGTGGTGTTGTTTCTCATGGTAAATCATGAGTGTATTGTTTTTTCAGAGGTTTTGTTGTCAAGCAGCAGTTATGGACTCATGGTAGCAAGCTGTTAGAAGCATTATACTTTGTCGTTATACAAGTACTAATGTTAAGTATAAGTTTCCCTCTACTTATACCCTAGGTACTACTTGTATATTAATTAGATAATTATACCTAACACACATACTCGTATAGAATTGAAATAGATTTATACGTAGCGGTTTTACTCGTATAGAATTAAAATAAGATTTATACGTAGCAATTTTCGTTTGTATGGCATTACAAACACTTATATTCATAGTATATGAGACTTATAGGTAAATTACTTATTTGGTAAGTAAACTTTTATACCTAGGATGTATATACTAAATGTTGGAGAGTCAAAATGATACTTTCAAAACTATACTTTTGAAACTCGGAATATGTATTATTTTTATATGGAGTCAACACTTGTGGACTCACGAACTTTATGTTGACGTATTTTAAATGCATGTGTTTTCAGGAAGTTGATAACTATGATATGATAAATGACGTTACACTGCCCGGTGTTTCCGCCGATGGCCGGGGTGTGACAGGATGTCCACTAAGTAGGGGTGGTTCTGATCGGTTGTGAGCATTATAACACTCCTATGGTGTACATGCAACCCTAGAAACCTTGGATCTATGTTTTCTCTATTATACATGCAAACTTTCATTTTCCAAGGCTTTCATCCTAACTGGCATATAATTGGGTATATGTATTACAAAAAACTAGTAGAATGACATACCTTTCTTGTATCCTGGATTCCTTAAGACTTTGTGAGCCTAACACCCCATATGTGATGCTTCAAATGCTTCACACAACCCCATAACTCGTGGAATAACTTGAGAGAAGAACACATGTGCACAAAATTCGGCTAGCTCTCACCCTTATGTCTTAGTGCCGATTTTGCTTGCCATGGGGCTCTTTATATAGTGTGCCACATGTAGGTTTACACCATGTAAAGCCTAATGTACTTGACTTTTCATTTCCTCCATGATCCAGAGTTTTAACCTCCATAGAGCATCCATGGAGCACCTTATGGGTTCTAACCCAATCTAATGAATCATGGATCAAAAGCCCACTTTATAAGAACGAACGATTTACCAAATCAATTCCTATATATTTAATTAGTCTCTTTTGATCACAAAATTAATTCTTGATTAATACTATTAAATAATATGATTTTATATTAATATATAATAGCTTATAATATATTAACAAATCATAAGTCTCCTTTCTATCATTTTGTCTATCCAATTGTTATGATGTCATGCAACCCAAATGGACCATGCCAAATCGGGTCAAGTACATACCAAATATAGTTATGGACTTAGACACCTTATCCAACAGTCTCCCACTTGGATAAGTCTAATAACTATAGACGCAAGTACGACTTCAGGATCCGACCAACAATCGTAGCTCTTTCAAAGTCTCGCGGAACTAAGATGATGCGCCATTTAAGATAAGTGATCATATAATCCTCTCTTCGAGATATCAGCCGGAAAAATACATGGAACAACGTCGTATTTATTGTCCAGTAGTTTGTTTCCCGATTTCCGATTTGTTTGACATAGAACTTAATCGAACACATCAATTGAGTTCTAACCGGGCCCAATGCATAGGTCAAAACAAAATCATCGAGAGGCCCAAGATATTGCTTTTAATCCTCCAAGGACTAAAAGGAACAAATAAAGTTCGACTCATATGCTTGTACTAACTAATCATCAAATTGTACACAACAACACGTTTTATAACATCAAGTTACTGTTGCGTTTTCGTACTATAAATATACAACCAACTCATAGTCAACAACTGATATCTCTTAGTTTGAAGACTTATATGATATTACCGTCTTACGATCACTTGAGATAAATTCCATGAACTGATACAAGTGAGCATGGGTTGATTCCAATGCTCAGAACTTATGAGCACTCATGAATGTTGCAGCAACAATTGCTATGTCTAATAGAATTCAGACATATCTACAAAACCAATTTGTGACAGTCTTATTTTAATACCTACTTCCAAAGTATGATCGACTATGGATAGTTTTGAATAATATGATATACCATAACATAATTATTCTGAAAGTCAAAACATGCAAAAATGAAACAATAGTAAATGATTGACACAAGACAGTACCATACTGGTAAATAAAAACACCTTTTATTTATACATCAAATGTCAATTACTTTTCAACTATTACAAGTTTCGAAAGCTGTCTAATTACTAAAACCAATATCATCCTTCAGACCAATGCACCTTGCATGTTGTAAATGCTTAACCCTACATAGTCCCTTCGTGAGGGGATCTGCTGGGTCCTCATCTGATGATACTCTCTTTGCTATGAGGAGTCCTTCTTATATTTGATGTCTAATAAAGTGGTATTTTCTGTCGATGTTTCTGGATATGCCGTGATCCCTTGATTCCTAGGCTAAGGCAACTGCACTCTCATTATCGTAGAAAATCTCCATAGGCTCCTTTATAGCTGGTACAACTCCAAGGTCTCCAATGAAGTTCTTCAGCCATATTGCCTCCTTCGCCACCTCACTTGCTGCTATGTACTCTGATTCGCAAGTTGAATCAATAACTGTATCCTTCTTGGAACTTTTCCAAGTAATTTCTCCTCTATTTAAGGTAAAGACCCACCCCGACTGAGAGCGGAAATTATCCCTATCATTATGAAATCTAGTGTCACTGTACCCCACTACTCTCAAGTCATCACTCCCACCAAGGGTAAGGACCCAATCCTTAGTCCTCCATAGGTACTTGAGAATGTTCTTTATTGCAGTCCAGTGAGCCTTGCTAGGATTTCCTTGATATCTGTTGACCATGCTCAAAGCAAAGGCCACATTAGGACGAGTACAAGTCATAGCATACATGATCGAGCCTACAACGGAAGCATACGGTACTCGACACATCTCAGCTATCTTAGCCTCTGTACTCGGGCTCTAAGTCTTACTCAGTTTGGCGTTACTCTTGATCGGTAAGTCACTTTTCTTGGAATCCTGCACGCTGAACCTATTCAGCACCTTATCCAAGTAGGAACTTTGACTAAGTCCAATTACTCTCTTACTCCTGTCTCTCAATATCCTTATCCCTAGGATATAGACAACTTCTCCAAGGTCCTTCATAGCAAAAATTTCCCAAGAAAGACTTAACCTCCCGCAAGGTTGGGATGTCATTTCCTATGAGTAGTATGTCATCCACATACAATACCAAAAAGCTAACTATACTCCCACTAGCCTTAACATATACATAGGACTCATCCTCGCTCCTGGAAAAGCCAAACTCTTTGACTTTCTCATCGAAACAAAGATTGCATCTGCAAGATGCTTGTTTTAATCCATAAATGGATTTCTCAAGCTTACACACTCTATTAGGGTACTTTGCATCGACAAAACCCTCTGGCCGACTCGTGTAAACATCGTCAACCAAATTTACATTAAGGAAAGCAGTTTTGACATCCATTTTCCATATTTCATAATCATGAAACATAGTAATGGCTAGCATAACCCTAATAGAGTTAATCTTTGTTACTGGTGAGAAGGTCTCAACATAGTCAACTCCCGGAGTTTGAGTGAATCGCTTCGCAAACAATCGTGCTTTATAAGTGTGTACATTCCCATCCATGTCGATCTTCTTCTTGAAGATCCATTTGCACTAGTCTGTCTTACGACCCGGTAAATTGTCAACCAAGTTCCAAACTTGATTATCATACATGGACTGAATCTCGATGTCCATAGCGTCTTTCCATTTGGCAGATTCAGGGCCTGCCATGGCTTCCTTAAAGTTGTTAGGTTCATCCAAATTTATCAGTGTATTATCACTGATAAATGCATCACCTTTTGTAGTAATATGGAACCATAATAATAATAATCAGGTGTGTTCCTAACTCTTGTGGAACGCCTCATAGGTATAGACTCATCAATCGGCTCAACAGGAGTTTCCTCCTCAGGTTGATTGCTAGTGTCTGAGGTTCCTTCACCGCTTGACTCTTGAATTTCTTCATGGTCAATTTTCCTCCCACTGTTTCCTTGGCTTATGAATTCTCTCTCACGAAAGACTACTCTTCTTGCTACAAAGACCATATTTTCAATGGGTCTGTAGAAGAGGTAACGAAAGGATTTTTGTGGGTAGCCGATGAAAATACACCGCTTGCTTCAAGGTTCAAGCTTGTCGTGAGTCTCGCGTCTCACGAAAGCATCACAACCCCAAATCCTGATGTGGTCTAATGTGGGAGCTTTCACATTCCACATATCGTGAGGTGTTTTGGCAACCTTTTTAGTTGGAACTAGATTAAGGATGTGGGCGGTAGTCTCTAAGGCATACCCCCAAAAAGATATTGGTAACGAAGCCTGACTCATCGTGGAACGAGCCATGTCCAACAAAGTTCGATTACGCCTCTCAGCCACACCATTTAGTTATGGTGTCCTAGGAGGTGTCAATTGTGAGACAATCCCACATTCCTTAAGATAGTCAAAGAGCTTAAGATACTCACCACCCCGATCGGATCAGAGCATCTTTATCTTCCTGCCCAATTAATTCTCCACTTCTTGCTTGAACTCTTTAAACTTTTCAAAGGTTTCTGACTTAGGCTTGATTAAGTAGACATAACCACATCTACAATAATCATCAGTGAAAGACACATAGAAGCGGTTTGCATCCCTTATGATGGTTCTGAAGGGCCCACACACATTGGTGTGTATGAGATCCAACAAACCTTGACCCCTAGCACATTTACCACTGAAGGGTGACTTAGTCATTTTTTCAAGTAAACAAGATTCACAATTATCATCTAACTTTAAGTCAAATGACTCCATGACTCTAGCCTTTTGGAGTTAGCCTATGTGCTTCTTGTTGACATGTCCAAGACGACAATGCCACAAGGATGCCTTATCCAAACTAGTGGAAGAATCAACATGCAATACATTATTTCCTAAGTTGTCTACAACCGACACAATTTCATATACACCATCACAAGGTAATGCTTTAAAATAAAAAACACCATTATAAAATGCATTAATACCACCACATTCATCATCAAATGAAAAAGTAAATCCTTGTTTGTACAAACCATGAAAAGAAATAATATTTCTCGCCATTTCAAATGAGTAACAACATTTATTCAAATCTAATATTAACCCATTATGAAGCAATAAAGAGTAAACTCTAATCCTGGTGACAAGTGATGCTTTCCTATTCCCCATGATCAAGTTTATCTTCCCGTGGTCCACATGCTCACTTCTTGCATATAAAAAAAATGTGAATTCCGTAACTTGTATCAAGGACCCAAAAATTAGTATGTGGTGAGTTATTAGACAGAATAGTATAAATACCTGCAATGGTGGGTTTAACTTTCCTATCTTTAACATCATGCATGTACTTAGGGCAGCTCCGCTTCTAGTGCCCCTTTTCCTGACAATAGAAGCATTGTGCATCCTTCGAAGGGGTTTTCCTCTTCCTCTCTTTACCTTGACCGATTGCTAGGACATGGGTGGTAGTAGGAGTGGGAACAATATTCTTACTTTTGAGACTACTTTCAGCAGTCCTCAAAAGTCCTTGAAGTTTGCTAAGTGTGACTTCCTCTTTGTTTATATGATAAGTCATACGAAACTGATCATAACAAGAGGGTAAGGAGTGTAGAATAATGTATATCGCTAACTCCTCATCAAAGTTAACATTAGCTTAAGCAACCGATCCACGAATCTTTGCATTTTCTGCAGGTGGCCCATGATAGACTCTCAATCCTTCATTTTTGTTGTTATCATGGAGGTGATGATTTCATACCTTTCCTGACAAGCACTCTGATGGTATCTTTCCATCAAGTCAAGGTGCATCTCATAACGGTAGAAATCTTCATAGGATTTCTGGAGTTCTGCTGTCATGGTAGCCAACTTGATACAATACACCTTAGTGGCAACCTTCTCATGGCTAATATACTCAACAATCTCCTCGGGAGTAGCAGACGACTCATCAATGACCTTAAGCTCCTTGTCGAGGACATATTCCTTGTCCTCATAACGAGTGACCATCCTGATGTTCCTAACCCATTCATTGAAATTATTTTCATCAAAGATGACTCTCCCAGAAAGGTTCATGAGAGAGAAGGAGCCAGTAGGGTTTGAGCCAGAAGCAACATGCTTGGAAGACATCTGAAAAAGAAGAAAGACATGTTTAGATTAGATATAAAATCCTTAATAAGACACCAAAATGAAATATTAAGGCTAGGACCCAACACAATATTTTATAACTTGGAAGAGGGATGCCGTAATCCAAGCTACAAAATATCTGAAGGTAGATAAATGACGATTTACCAATTTCCACCATGAAAAAAACGAAATAGATTATTAAGTTTTAATTGGTTTGAAAACTCCTAGATCTTTTGAGATTCATTGAACAATTCAATGGTATGTTTACATCTCGAATATGCCCTTCAAGTTTGTGATTGGGATACTGAGGATCACAAAACAAGGTGTGAATAACCATGCAAAATTAACTTGGTACTCTTAACTTTATTACCTAATCTATGTGCTGGTTAACCACACACGCTCCACCGATCTATAACAAACATTAAGCTACCCTTTTTTACCCTTACTAGTCCATGTTAGTGTGTCGGTTAACCACACATGCTCCACTAATGAATTGGTAATGGTAAAAAGTGTAATTTCATGGGTTAGCATCAATTTCACATTTTCTTAAAGTAACTAACACTGGGAATTTATAAAAGTTTAGTTACTTTATAATTATCATTATACTTTTAATGACGGGAGAATTATAGTCCTATCCTACCCGTTCAACTAACGACCCCCCGCCAGTCAAGGAAGCGATGGGTGAGAGTGGACACCCATTAAGTTGTCATTTTATATGCAACAACCTTATACCCCATTATAGACCGACTTTGTGAATGAGGTCTACTAACGGTAAGACTGAGTTGTTCTCATACATACATACATACATATATATATATATATATATATATATATATATATATATATATATATATATATATATATATATAATATTAACTTAATTATAATATTATAAAGTATAAGGGTTGAATTTTAAACTTTTAAAATTCTAGGGTTTGGAATTAAAGTTTCCTAAAGTGACTTTACAAATTCCAAAACTTGAGGGCAAGTTTTGAAACTATTCAAAACCTTTCATTTCTATAACTTACGAGTTTTAATGATTTTATGGAAAATAATTTTGGAATTCCATAACTTGAGGACAAGTTATGGTGTCCATTAAAAGGCATTTAGACCAATAATTACACTAACAAGCATGTCAAATAATTTCTATGATCTAACAAACTCATAAACATGCATAATTCAAATAAAAAAAATTTCAAGTATCATATGAACTTAATATAAAACTTGAAACTTTGACAATTATCATTGAAGTTGGATAAGCACAGTCATTACCACATCATAAACATGTTTAACAATCTAAAAACAGTTTAGGGTAATGATTCTAGTCCAATTCCAGCAATAAAACTCAAAATTTTGCACTCGAGGCCTCCGACTCGTCGAGTGCATGAACCAACTTGACAAGTTGGATGAGATTTCACATGGACTCGTCGAGTCCCCCCATGGACTCGGCGAGTTCACTGAACAGTGAGTAGAAATATCAATCGTTTAACAATTTGCATCAAGTGTAATTAAAAACAAGCCTAGGCTCTGATACCACTGATGGGTTTTGAGCATTCTAACACTCATATGGTGTACATGCAATCCTAGAAACCTTGGATCTATGTTTTCTCTATTATACATGCAAACTTTCATTTTCCAAGGCTTTCATCCTAACTAGCATATAATGGGGTATATGTTTTACAAAAAATTAGTAGAATGACATACCTTTCTTGTAGCTTGGATTACTTAAGACTTTGTGAGCCTAGCACCCCAAATGTGATGCCTCAAATGATTCACACAACACCACAACTCTTGGAATAACTTGAGAGAAGAATACTTGTGCACAAAATTTGGCTAGCCCTCACCCTTATGTCTTAGTGCCATTTTTCTTGCCATAGGGCTCTTATTTAGTGTGCCACATGTAGGTTTACAACATGTAAACCCTAATGTGCATGACTTGTCATTTCCTACCTAATCCATGGGTTTTAACCTCCATGGAGCACCGTATGGGTTCTAGCCTAATCTAATGAATCATGGATCATAATTCCACTATATAAGAATGAATGATTTACCAAATTAATTCCCATATATATAATTAGTCTCTTTTGATCACAAAATTAATTTCAAATTAATTCTTGATAAATACTAATTAAATAATATGATTTCATATTAATATATTAGAGCTTATAATGTATTGACAAATCATAAGTGTCCTTTCTCTCATTTTGTCTATCCAATTGTTACAATGCCATGTAACCCAAATGGACCATGCCAAATCGGGTCAAGTACATACCAAATATAGTTATGGACTTAGACACCTTATCCAACAGTTTCCACTATGATGTCCATAGTGACATCAATAATCACTATTTTTCAGATGCAATGTAATTTTTTTTTTGAATTTTTTATTTCTTTACTATTGTGTCACTACATGAAAAAAAACAAGTCACAAGAAATCCTTCTTCCACCCTAGCCACTAAGGAGTATTAATATTAAATCGATTGCAAAAACAAGTCACAAGAACAAATAGGTTGTTCTTATAACGCCTGGTACCTGGTATGTATTTAACTTATAATGCATTCTATTTTATAGAGAAACTCGGCGAGTTGGGAGCCCTAAACTCGTCGAGTAGGGATCATAAGGTCCGCGTATTTTAAGTGACCTACTCGACGAGTTGGGAGGCCTCAACTCAACTCAACGACTAGGCTGGCAAATATGAAAACTTAGGGGTTTGCACCGTATTTAAACACCTTAACCCCAAGGTGTTGGCCTCATTTCTAGCCTCCAAGTCCCTAACCCTAAATCTCGAAACCCTAAAGCTATTGTGAGTGATTATGAGCCATCCTAAGTGTTTTTAGTGTATACTTGAAGCCATTGGAAGAAGGAAAAGCTTGAGGACTCAAGAAGGAGCTTACAAATCGAAAATCCTTGCCTCATCCATTACATTTTGCTGGTATAAAGCTTGAACCTTGCCTTGTAGTAAATTAGATCTCCATTTTGGAGTTCCTTTCTTGTTTTTGGTCCAAATGATATGATTCTTGGGATTTGGACGTCCCAAGTGGAGAACACTTCAGATCTAGAGTCTTGAGGGGTTTTCATGGCATAAAGGTGCCAAATTTATGGCCATGGAAGTCCCATGCAACCTTTAGACCATCATTTTGGCGTTTTGGAGCTTTTAATGGCCATGCATGTAGAGAAATTTGGGACTTTACATGATCTTTTTTTCCCTAGAGTAAAGATCTATGACCTCATGGTCTATCTTGTAGTTTTAGTAGTGTTTGACATAAGACTTTAGCCTTTTGGGGTTAGGGTTTGAGCTTAATCCCTTTAGGAAAGGTATTAATGAGTAAAGTTGGAAACCTTACCCTTCTAGGAACATTTCCATCTAGATCTAAAGTATAGGGTGTACATCTGATGAATAATGGCTTAATGCATTAAAAAAGTTAACAGACTAATAAAATCGACGAGTTCATGGAAGGACTCGACGAGTTGTATTTAGGAGTCCCAATTCTGTTGAAAAGGAAGAGCTCGACGAGTTGGAGGGAAACTCGGCAAGTTGGATCATGATTTCACGACTCTAGGATTCATGGGAACTCGGCGAGTAGAAGGGCAAACTCGACGAGTTGAGTCAACTCAGAGTGTTGACTTTGTCTTGGATCAAAACTGACCCTTAAGGGGTTATGGGTATGAAAGGGGTACTTAAGGAAATCTTTTATGTGTAGGGGATTGAGTTGGGTTGATATTCAGAGTTGGGGACTGCTCAGATACTTCTAGTTTTTGAGGTGAGTTACCTTCTTGGTATAAGTGGGTCGAAGGCATCAATGCCGACCCACTAGTAGTTGTTTATTGTAGAGATGATTATCTTTGTGATAATTGTCTGGGATGCTACTATTTGTTGAGATTTATACTTTTGCATGCTATGTTATTACGTGGTAGTGGTAGGGGTAACGTAGACCTTGTAACCGGTTGAAAGAGACCGAAGAGGTAGGCCAACATCCAGATATGCTAGGCAGTATGTGATTTATGTGCTTATATGCTAGGATATTATATGGTAGTGGTAGGGGTGAAATATACCTCATAACCAGTTGAAAGAGACCGAAGGGGTAGGCCAGCACCCATATATGCTAGGCAGTAACCAGTTGAAAGAGACCACGAGGGTAGGCCAGCACCCAGATATTCTAGGTAGTATCTGGTTGAAAGAGATCGAAGTGGTAGGCCAGCACCAAGATATGCTAGGCAGTATATTTATTGTATTGTATGTGGTATGATTGGGGAACTCACTAAGCTTCGTGCTTATGGTTTTCAGTTTTGGTTTCAGGTATTTCTACGTCGAAACGAAAGGAGCCGACATGATCGCAACGCATCACACTATGATTTTCCGCACATGAGTTCCTTGGGACTTGTATTATGATGTTGTTTTCTTATGACATGTTTTGGTTAATGAGATACTGGTTTTGATTATGATATGGGATGACACTATTGATGCTTTCGGACTACTGGTTTTTATAGTTACGTAATTAAAAACAAAATTTTTGGTCATGAATTTTGGGATGTTACAAGTTGGTATCAGAGCCTTGGTTTGATGGATTCGGACACACTTTTGGGGGTGTCTGGACTCAAATCGAGGGTTTGAGAGATTTTTACCAGAAAAATATTTTTTTTTTCAAAAATTAAAATTAAGGGTTTCTAATAAAGAACACGAAGTATGATGCGTGCAATTGGCCGAGCTCAAGTAAGTTTTCGCCAAGATACCCATACATGTATATATTATGATATGAATTGTGAATATGTGAACTGCATGCTAGATTAGGGCTAAGGATCTTGGAAGGATGCCTGGTATGCCTACTATATGTGGTTATTGAGTTGCATGCTAGTACTGATTAGTTAGTGATATGATGGCGTGATTAGGATATGATTGGTTTTGGTTATTTAATGCTCAAATGTTGCTTGCATTGTGCTTTTAGGAGTCCTAGTTGCCTTCAACTAACTAGTAAATGAATATGCTAAGTTACATATTACGATGACTAAATAATTTAAGAAGGTTTCGTTTAGCCCTATTTCACAACTCTCATCTGACTCTAACCGTTTTAGGGAGAGGCTTCTCATTCGAAGATGTATCTGGTCTTAGTAATATGTAATGGAATTCGTGAGCTAGTTAGGGAAAGGTAGCAGGGACTTCTTATGCAGCTGATAGCAGAGACTGGGTCGGAGATTACCCTAGGGAAAGCCTAGGATGAGATTAGCGTAGAAAGAAATTTTAGTGAAAGGGACTTGGTGGTGTCAAGGAAATTCTTGAGGAAAGTACGGTTAAATATTGAAGGTAGTATGGGTCCGTACTACTGAAAGCAGAGGATCCATACTTGAGTCAAGGATGGCTGAAATGAACCGAGGGAACTTATAGTGTGTGTGATCCATCGATTTATGATGAGTATTTTGTGGGCTGTTATTGTGTATCTTCGAGTATGGTGACGCTACGTGGTAGACCAGATGACAGTTTTGGTGCTGGCAAGGGATCAGGCTCGGGCTCTAGAGTAGGACAACTCAAAAATCAGATGAGGGATGACAACCATGATGGAGACGCGCATGTTGACGCTCAGGGAGTTCTGAGCTTGTGGTGCTCCAAACTACCATGGGGCTAGGGACCCCATTGCTAGAAGCAGGTGGTTGGTAGATGTCGCCAATGCCTTTTGCACCAGTAGATGTCCCGAGGGGTACAGTGTCCGAGTTGCTTCCTGCCTCCTGAAGGACAGGGCGCGATATTGGTTGGAAGAGGTTGGACAAGCTATTGTAGATGATGCCGCTATCGATGCGATGACCTGGAGTGATTTCTCGACCAGGTTCAGGGCATAATTTGCACTCATGATTTAGGTGCAACAGCTGGCACAGGAGTACCAAGATCTCCAGCTAACTACTGAGACAGTGGTCGGGATCACCGCCATGTTCAAGGAGAGGGCCCTTCTTGTTCCACAATATGTGGTGGACGAGGAGATGAAGAAGGCCCGATACTGTGAGATGCTGAGGAGTGATATCCGGCAGTTTTTTAGCCGATCTAGCTGCAAAACACTGGAGGATATGATAGAGAGGAGTCAGGAGAGGGAGTTGGATTTGGATATGGACAGGAAGAGAAACCAAATGGGGATTCAGATAGGGAGTTTGGGGAAAAAAGCCCAAGGTATGGGACCACAGATCGAGGAGCAAGAGGGTTGCAGCCGTTGTGGCAAGATGCATGAGGGGACGTGTAGGGCGGGTAGTTCTTACTGCTTTAAGTGTGGACGAACTGGTCATATATGTAGGGATTTTACTGCTACCACCACCACTACCACAATATCCGATCTAATTTGCTTCCAGTGCAATCAGAAGGGGCCACAAGAGCTCCCAGTGCCCGAGTTTAACAGAAGCAGGACAAGTGGCGGCACACACTCCAGCTACATTGAGGATTACCGATGGTCCCTAACCCTAATTCTCGAATCCCAAAAGCTATTGTGAGTGATTATGATCCATTCTAAGTGTTTTTAGTGTGTACTTGAAGCCATTGGAAGAAGGAAAAGCTTGAGGACTCAAGAAGGAGCTTATAGATCTAGAATCATTGCCTCATCAACGACATTTTACTAGTATAAAGCTTGAACCTTGCCTTGTGTCATTTAGACCTCCATTTTGGAATTCCTTGCTTGTTTTTGGTCTAAATGATATGATTCTTGAGATTTAGACGCCCCAAGTGGAGAACACTTCAGATCTAGATTCGTGAGGGGTTTTTATGGCATAAAGGTGTCAACTTTATGTCCATGGAAGTCCCATGCAACCTTTAGACCATCATTTTGGCCTTTTGGATCTTCTAATAGCCATGCATGTAGAGAAATCTTGGACTTTACGTGATCATTTTGTCCCTAGAGTCCAGATCTATGACCTCATGGTCTATCTTGTAGTTTTGGTGGTGTTTGGATTAAGACTTTGGCCTTTTTGGGTTAGGGTTTGAGCTTAATCCCTTTAGGAAAGGTATTAATGGGTAAACTTGGAAACTTTACCCTTCTAAGGGCATTTACCGTCTAGATCTGGAGTATAGGGTGTAGATCTGAAGAATAATGGGTTAATGCATTAAGAAGGGTTAACAGACTGAAGAACTCGACGAGTTCACGGAAGGACTCGACTAGATGTATTGAGGAGTCCCGATTCCGTTGTGAAGGAAGAACTCGGCGAGTTGGAGGAAAACTCGACGAGTTGGATCGTGATTTCACGACTCTATGATTCATGGGAACTTGGCGATTTGAAGGGCAAACTCGACGAGTTGAGTTAACTCGGTGCGTTGACTTTGACTTTGACTTGGACCAAAGGTGACCTTTAAGGGGTTATGATTATAAAAGGGGTACTTAAGGAAATCTTTTATGTGTAGGGGATTGATTTGGGTTGATCTTCAGAGTCGGGTATTGCTCAGCTACTTCCAGTTTTTGAGGTGAGTTACCTTACCAGTATAAGTGGGTCGAAGGCACCAATGCCGACCTACTAGTAGTTGTTTAAGGTAGAGATGATTGTCTTTGTCATAATTGTTTGGTATGCCACTATCTGTTGAGATTTATGAGCTTGTATGCTATGTTATTACGTGGTAGTGGTAGGGGATGAAGTAGACCCCGTAACCGGTCGAAAGACACCGAAGGGGTAGGCCAACACCCAAATATGCAAGGCAGTATGTGATTTATGTGCTTATATGCTAGGATATTATGTGGTAGTGGTAGGGTTAAAATAGACCCCATAACCAGTTGAAAGAGACCGAAGGGATAGGACGGCACCCCGATATGCTAGGTAGTAACTGGTTGAAAGAGACCGAAAGGGTAGGCCAGCACCCATATATGATAGGCAGTAACCGGTTGAAAGAGACCAAATGGGTAGGCCAGCACCCTGATATTCTAGGCAACATACAGTTGAAAGAGACCGAAGGGGTAGGCTAGCACCCAGATATGCTAGCCAGTAACCAGTTTAAAGAGACCAATTGGGTAGGCCAAGACTCATATATGGTAGGCAGTATCCGGTTGAAAGAGTCCGAAGGAGTAGGCTAGCACCCAAATATGTTAGGCAGTATCCGGTTGAAATAGACCGAAGGGGTAGGCCAACACCCAAATATGATAGACAGTATCCGATTAAAAGAGACCGAAGGCGTAGGCCAGCACCCAGATATGCTCTGCAGTATCTGGTTGAAAGAGACCAAAGGGGTAGGCCAACACCCGGATATGCTAGGCAATATGTTTATTGTATGATATGTGGTATGATGGGGGAACTCAGTAAGATTCGTGCTTACGGTTTTTTGTTTTGGTTTCAAGTAGTTCTACTTCGAAAGGAAAGGAGCTGGCACGATCGCAACACATCAATCTATGATTTTCCGTACATGAGATATTTAGGAGTTATACTCTGATGTTGTTTTCTTATTACATGTTTTGGTTATTGAGATATTGGTTTTGATTATGACATGGTATGACACTATTGATGTTTTAAGACTGCTGGTTTTCATAGTTACGTAATTAACAATGAAAATTTTGGTCATGAATTTTGGGATATTACAGTTCTAATACGAACATGAATCTCCTTCAACAAGATGATATTTAGAACATCTATAATTTTATTATATTTTAAGAACAAATGTTGTTTTATAATATGTGACTTATTTGCAGGGATGACTCAACCAGTTTGGGTGGCTCTAATTGGACCACAAATTTGGGGCCCTTTGGCATTTACTATAATTTATCTTATAAACACTCCTCATTTATCCGAGCATGAGACCGACAATAATAAACTAAAAAGCTTATAAATAGCGGAGTTAATTATTATTATTATTATTATTATTATTATTATTATTATTATTATTATTATTATGTTTTTTGTGAATATATATGAGACATAAAGTTAATCTTTCTAGCATGTTTAGATGCAAATTCTTTAATGAAATTTTCATAATCAATTTCTTTTACTAAATTTTTTTCAATTGACAAAATAACTAATTCATTTAATTTTTCTTGGGACATTGTGGATATTAAATAATTTTTTTTTAACAATTTTAATTTAGAAAAACTTCTTTCTGCAAGGGCCATTGTTACATGCGTAGTTAACATAATTCTATAGGAAACATATGCATTTGGAAAAGAACTAAAGTTTTTAATGTAATTAATTATATTAATAATTTTACCATGTTCTAAATGTATAATATGTTATAAAAGTATTAGTTCATGAAATAACACTTAAACCATGAATATCAAAGCTATCATCATGCTTTAAAGATTTTTCATGATTTAAACAATATTCTTTTAAAATATTTTCATCAAATTATTTTAAATTTTTTATTCTAAATAGAAAACCAAAAATATTTTTGAACTCATTAAACTGATCAAATCTACTTGTAACACCTGGTTCCTATTACGTATTTAAATTCAAATAACTCCATGTTTTGCTCTGGGATTCGGCGAGTTGGAGGCCCAACTCGTCGAGTAAACTCGACTTTTGATCGGGGGTTAAGTGACCTAATCGACGAGTCGGGAGACCGGCTCGGCGAGTAGGACTATCGGGATGAAACCCTAATATTTGGGCTTGCACCATATTTAAAAAACTTATAATGCCCAACTCGAATCCCTAAGCCCTTATTGAGTGTTCTTGATATTTTTGGTGCCTTTTGTGTGTGTTTGAAGTTGTAGAAGAAGAAGGAAGTTTGGAAGTTCAAGTAAAAGCAAGAAAATCCAAAAGTTTTACTCCATTCTCAGCTCATTCAAGGTAAAAAGCTGGAACCTTTACCATCTATCTCTTAGATTTTGATTTGGGGCAATTTCTACCCTTTTTATGGGCATACTCAAGCCATAATCGGATTTTGTATGTGTGCTTTGTGTTGCACTTCAGATTTGGAACTATTGGGGGTCCTTATGGCATAAAGGTGCCAACTTTGTTGCCATAAGCACCCCATGCACCTTGTAGACTTCTTTTATGGCTTTTTGAGCCAAAACCCCCATGCATGGATGTCAAGATTGGGACTTTACGTATAAAAGGGAACCAAGGAGGCCAGATATACAATTTGGATGCATTAAGACCCACTGAAATCGACTGGATAGTTTTGGACAAAAAGGGACTTGGCGAGTCGTTCTTGGGACTCGGCGAGTCGGGTCGTATTCCCCATCAAATCCTTCCTATTGAAGGACCATATGCTAGAAAGAAGAACCCTCATTTGTTTAGGCTCATTAGGGATCTGGAAATCATGGAACTCGGTGAGTGGATGAACAAACTCGACAAGTTCAAGGCAATGTCCCAACCCTATAAAGACAGATTCGACGAGTTCAAGGAGAACTCGGTGAGTCATAGACTAGAAACATTCATCTAGATGAAGATGGACTCGATGAGTTCAAGGACGAACTCGGCGAGTCGGTTTGAAGATGATCTGATGAGTTGTTGAAGGCGAAATCGTCGAGCTCTTGCTAGACTCGACGAGTAGGGACAAGATTATTGCATTTTGTGGGCATGGGGATGTGACGAGTTGGTGGAACAACCAGATGTTGAGTTTGACCAAGGTTCTGACTTGGACTTTGACTATGATTTGAGTGACCCTTCTAAGGGTTATGAGTACGAATTGATAACTTAGAAAACTAGTCGTGTAGGGATTGAGGAGTCGGGGAGAGTTGATTTTCACACCAAGGACAGTGCAGACACTACACGACATCGAGGTGAGTTACCTTCCAGTAAAAGTGGGTCTAAGGCACCAAGGTCGACCCACTAGTAGTTGATTACCGTTGAGATGATTGTCTTTGTGATAATTCTCTGGTTTTCTATTACTTGATGTGTTCTATGTGCCATCATGAGATGTTCTATGTGATAGTGGTAGTAAGAGGGGAATAGTCCTCCGATTTAGTCGTTAGGACCAAAGGGTAGGTTGGACACCCCAAATATGTCTGTCAACATTTTTTTAATATGTTATTATGTGATAGTAGTAGGGGTTAAATAGTCCCCGTGGCCTGGCGAGATAAACCGGAGGGTAGGGAGGCTCCCTAGAATGGCCTGACATGTGTAGGTCAGCACCTCAGAATGGCTTGACATGGGTATGTGGTATGATGGGGAAACTCACTAAGCTTCGTGCTTATAGTTTTTAGTTTTTGTTTTAGGTACCTGTTCAACTAAGGGGAAGGAGCCGGCAGGGTAGCAACACATCACACATTCACACATGATATTCCGCATTTGATAAACCTGGGATTGTACTCTGATATTATACAATTTACTAATATGGTTTTGAGACTTGTGATTTGTGACTTTATGTTTGAGAGGATTTCAACGCTGTTTCCATTAACTATTTTTACAAGTAATATACTTTAAAACAAAAAAAATTGGGTCTCGATTTTGGGATGCTATAAGTTGGTATCAGAGCCTTGGTTTGAGGGATTCGGGCACACCAACGAGGGTGTTTGGACTCAAACCGAGGGCTTGATGGATTTTTACAAGAAAAATAGTCTTTTAAATTTTTTTTTTTAAAAAAAAATAGGGAGTTTGGGAAAGAACAAGGTGTGTGATGCGTGCGACCGGCCGAGCTCAAGTAAGTTTCCCTAGGATAGCCATACATGCTATGTTGTGTTATATGATATGATTATGAGAACTGCATGCTAGACTAGGTCTAAGGATCTAGGAAGGATGCCTTATATGCATGTTGTATTAGTTTATTGAGCTATATGCTAGGGCTGGTTAGTCAGCAGTATGGTAGCATGGTTAGGTTATGCTTAGTAATGGTTACTCGTTGCATGGATGCTGCTTTCTTTGTGCTGATAGTGGTTCCGGATAGCTTTAACTAACTACTAAGAGAATATGTAATAGTATCCGCAAGCTAGTTAGGGAAAGATGGTAGGGGCTCCTTGTGCAGCTGATGGCGGAGAGTAGGTCAGAGAATGCCCTAGGACAAGCCTATGATGAGATTAGTTAGAAAGAAGTATTAGTAGAAGGGACTTGGGGAAGTCGAAACAATGCTTGAGGAAATTACGAATATATGTGGAAGGTAGTATGGGCCCGTATTATTGGAAGCATAGGATACATATTCGAATCAAGGAGGGCTAAGATAGAACCAGGAAACTTGGAGAGTGTGTGAGACCTATAGAGAGTATGTATGACCCTTGCATTATGTGTTTATTTTCAGTATGGCGATTACGCGACTTGGAGCAGGAGGTTCAGGATCTGGGTCAGGATCAGGATCAGGCTCGGGTGTGGGATCCGAGCAGGTTGATGACAGGCTACGCGAGTTCATCGCGTCTTAGATCAAGAGAGGTATCCTTGAGGCGACCCCGATTATTTTCTGGTCGATCAAGGAGGGGATTATTGAACTGATGGAGGATCGCCTCCGGACATTCAGGGGTGATTTGGCGTCTAGCCAGTCGGGTACACACACACTGTCCTTCAAGGACTTTAGGGGGAGTGGTGCGCTAGACTTTCACGGGGTGAAGGAGCCCATTACAGCCAGGAGATGGATCGTAGACATCGAGTCTGCGCAGTTGACGAGATTCTGCTCAGAGGGGTCGAAGGTCAACTTTGCTACGGGATGTTTGAGGAATAGAGTTAGGGATTAGCAGGAGTCAGTTGGTGACTCACTGGGAGCCCCAATCATTGAGGCTATGACTTGATCAGACTTTGTGACCAGGTGCAGGGATGAGTTTGCGCCGACTGTGGAGCTTTAGCAGCTGGCCATGGAGTTTCTTGACATGAGACAGACTACAGAGCCAATGGCAGAGATCACCGCCAAGTTCCGAGAGAAGGCCTTTTTGGTGCCTCAATATGCAAGAGATGAGGAGATGTGGAAGACCCGCTATCATGATATATTGAGGGATGATATTCGGGAGCATGTCAACTACTCAACCTGCCCGACCCTGGAGTCCTTGATTGCCTGGGCGAAGAAGTGAGATTGACTTAGAGCACCTTAGGAAGAGGAAGGTAGAAATATAGCAAGTTACCGGGGTTTTGGGGAAGAAACCCAAGGGATCCGACATGGGGTCGAAAGGCTAGCCGGGCCAAAGCCGCTGTAGGAAATGCGGTAGGCCGCATGAGGGCGCTTATAGACCAGGATCATCAGGCTGCTACAAGTGCGGCAAGACGGGGCACTTTGGCAGGGATTGTACTGCCCCCGCCCCCACTGTTCAGACACACCAGATCTGATTTGCTTTCATTGCAATTAGAGGGGCCATAAAAGGCCAACTGCCCTAGATTGACAACAACTGTAGCGATAGTGGTTGCGCCGAATCTAGGGATTGCACGGGTTACGGATGGCCGAATGGTCAAGTCAAAGGCTCCAATGGTGAGGAGCCGAGCATTTCAGTTGAAAGCCGAGGAGGCATGCGCCACCCCCGATGTGGTGACAGGTATGGTTTCTTCTCTCTAAATTTATTATATGTCTTTTGTGATATTGACGTATTATGTTAAATGTTTTGTTTAGGATCGTTCCATGTGAATAGTATCCCAATGCAGGTGTTGTTTGATTCAGGTGCTACCCGATCATTTGTCTCTCTTGCGCTTAGCAAGAGGTTCCTTAAGTCTTCAAAAATTTTGATTGCCCTCTAGAGGTTGAGATTGTGGATGACCGATCAGTGCAAGCATCAGAGGTTTTCAGGGATTGTGTTTTGAGACTGTTCGAGGAGGGCTACTTGGTAGAATTGATTCCCATACTATTGCAGGGGAATAAGGTTTTTATAGGGATGGATTGGTTGAGCCCCAATGGGGCAGTGATCGACTGTGCAGAACAGTTGGTTCGGATCAGGACCCCAGGTGGGGGAGAGCTGGCGATTTAGGGCGAGAGGCCACAACGCAGACCGACTTTATGTTCAGTAGCAAGGGCTAGGTGCTACCTCCAGTAGTGTTGCGCAGGGTATGTCGCCTATGTTATGGATGCCTGAGAGGTAGGTCAGGCGACAGTGAGTGCTGTGCCAATGGTACGTGAGTATGCAAATGTATTTCCAGAGGAGCTGCTTAGGATACCTCCAGAGAGTCAGGTAGAGTTTAGGATCGACCTGGTCCTTGGTGCAGCTTTGACAAGGGATTCCCATGAGATGCAGGAGTTGTCTACACAACTACATGAGCTGTTAGACAAGGGATTAATCAGACCGATCAGTTCTCCTTGGGGAGTCCTGATTCTATTTGTGAATAAGTAGGTCGGGTCGTATTAGATGTGTATAGATTACCAGGAGCTGAATAAGGTAACAGTGAAGAACTGTTACCCCTTCCCAAGGATTGATGATCTCTTTGACTAGCTTCAGGGAGCATCTTGGTTCTCCAAGATTGATTTGTGTTCGGGATATCATCAGATGAGGGTCATAGAGGAGGATGTGTAGAAGACTACTTTTTGGACACGATATGGTCATTCTGAGTTCGTGGTGATGCCTTTTTGACTCACCAATCCTCCTTCCGCATTCATGGATCTCATGAACTGTGTGTAGACCAATGTTGGATTGGTATGTGATAGTTTTCATTGATGACATCTTGGTCTATTCCAAGACACAGGAGCAACATGAGGAGCACTTGCGGTAGGTATTGGATACTCTTAGGAGGGAGAGCTTGTAAGCCAAGTTCTCCAAGTGTGAGTTCTGGTTATGCAAGGTGCAGTTTCTTGGGCACCTTGTCAACCTGAATGGGATTTCGGTCGTCCCGGCTAAAGTGGAGGTCGTGATAAGGTGGGAGGTTCCGAGGTCTCCATAAGAAATTCAGAGCTTTATGGGACTAACGGGCTATTATTAGAGATTCATTCATGACTTCTCCAAGATAGTCGTGCCCTTGACCTAATTGACAACGAAAGTAGTGGTGTTTCACTGGGGGCCAGAGTAGCAGACCGCATTCGAGATATTGAGACAGAGGTTGTGTGAGACACCAATCTTAGCCCTGCCAGAGGGCGTGGAGGATTTTTTTTGTGTATTACGATGCGTCCATATCGGGTTTGGGTGCGGTACTGATGCATAGGGGGCATGTTATAGCCTACCCTTCGAGGCAGCTGAAGCCTCATGAAGCGAACTATCCGATGCATGACTTGGAGTTGGGGGCAGTTGATTTCGCCCTTAATATTTGGCGTCATTACCTCTATGGGGTCCGCTATACTATTTACACGGACCATAAGAGTTTGAGGTACCTTATGGATCAGCCGAATCTAAACACGAGGCAGCATCAGTGGCTTGATGTGGTGAAGGATTATGATTGTGAGATCCTCTACCATCCGGGGAAGGCCAATGTCATGGCCGATGCGCTTAGCCGCAAGGCAGCACCGATCAGAGACATATGCATGAGGATGACCGTGGTGACTCCGCTATTGGAGCGGATTTGAGAGTCCCAACAGGAGGCCAAGTAGGAGGAACATCGTAAGAGTGAGCGTATTGTGGGTCAGGTTTCTTCATTCGATTATGATAGCCGTGGATTGATAACTATACATCGTAGAGTGTGGGTCCCATATCTTGGAGGGGTGCGCAAGGTATTAATGAAGGAGGTGCACAAATCCAAGTTTTCTATCCATCCCGTGGCAAAGAAGATGTATAGGGATCTTCGCCTTGATTATTAGTGGCCCTGCATGAAGAGGGACATAGCTTGGTTTGTCGAGAGATGCCTGAACTACAGAAAGGTCAAGGCCAAGCACCAGAGGCGTCACAACAAGATCCAGCTGTTGGATATTGTGCCGTGGAAATGGGAAGATATCACTATGGATTTCATCACAAAGCTTCCCAGAACCATGGGGGAGTGGATTCAATTTGGGTCATTATGGATCGGTTGACCAAGAGCGCCTATTTCATTCCGATTCGGAGAGCTTTTTGGTCGAGAAGTTGGACAACATCTATATCAGGGAGGTAGCGGCTCGACATGGGGTACCAGTTTCGGTGATTTCCGACAGAGATGTGCGGGTCACTTCCAGGTTCTGGAAGAAGTTTCATGATGAGCTGGATACTCGTCTTCACTTTAGCACCGCTTTTCACCCACAGGTGGACTGTCAGAGTGAGCGGACCATCCAGACGCTGGAGGATATACTGTGGGCGTGTGTTTTAGACCTTAGAGGTAGTTGGGATACTTAACATCCTTTGGTTGAGTTTTCTTATAATAAAAGCTATCACGCGAGTATCGACCGTCCTCCCTTTTAGATGTTGTACGGGAGGAAGTGTAGGACTCCGATATGTAGGGGTGAGGTTGGTCAGAGGGTCATGGGGAGTACCAAAGTGGTACTCAAGACTACCGAGAGGATCTAGCAGGTTCGGAGCAGGCTTCAGACTGCTCATAGTCAACAGAAAAGTTATGCTGACAAGCGTCGTTCAGACCTGGAGTTCCAGGTTGGGGATATGGTACTCCTGAAGGTGTCGCCTTGGAAAGGCGCCATTCTATTCAGGAAGCGGGGCAAGATGGGCCCCAGATACATTGGACCTTTCAGGGTCATTTCCCGGGTGGGTAAGGTGGCGTATAGGTTGGACCTACCTGTCGAACTCAATCAAATTCATAACACTTTTCATGTCTCCCAGTTACGGAAGTGCCTGGTGGACGATTCGACAGTGGTGCCTTTGGAGGATATTCAGGTGGATGACAGTCTAAACTACATTGAACGACCTGTGATGAAACTCGACAGGAAGTCGAAGGATCTAAGGAAAAAGAGGGTGGAGCTGGTGAAGGAGCAATGGCAACACCACAACTGATCAGAATGGTCTTGGGAGCCAGAGAATGAGATGAGGGAGCACTACCCCGAGCTTTTTCATGGCTCAGTAGCAGACTTCGAGGCCGAAGTCTAAATTAAGTAGGGGAGATTTGTAAAACCCGGTTCCTGGTACGTATTTAAATTTAAATAACTACATGTTTTTTCTATGGGACTCGGCGAGGTGGAGGCCCAACTCGTCGAGTAGACTCGAATTTTGATCAAGGGGTTAAGTGACCTACTCGATGAGTCGGGAGACCGACTCGCGAGTAGGACTGTCTGGATGAAACCCCAATATTTGGGTTTGCACCCTATTTAAACAACTTATAACGCGCAACACAGCCTCCATTGTTCCTCCCAACCAGTGAAAACCCTAACTCGAAACTCTAAGCCCTTATTGAGTGTTCTTAAGCCTTTTTGGTGCCTTTCGTGTGTGTTTGAAGTTGGAGAAGACGAAGGAAGTTTGGAAGTTCAAGTAAAAGCAAGAAGACCCAGAAGTTTTACTCCAATCTTAGCTCATTCAAGGTAAAAAGCTGGAACCTTAAACATCTATCTCTTAGATTTTGATCTGGGGCTATTTCTACCCTTTTTATGGGAATAGTGAAGCCATAATTGGATTTTGTATGTGTTCCTGGTGTTGCACTTCAGATATGGAACTATTGGGGGTCCTTATGGCATAAAGGTGCCAACTTTGTTGCCATAACCACCCATGCATCTTGTAGACTTCTTTTATGGCTATTTGTGCCAAAAACCTCCATGCATGGATCTCAAGATTGGGACTTTACGTATAAAATGGACCCATGGAGGCCAGATATACGATTTGGATGCATTAAGACCCACTAAAATGGACTGGATAGTTTTGGACAAAGAGGGACTCGGCAAGTCGTTCTTGGGACTCGGCGAGTCGGGTGGTATTCCCCATCAAATCCTTCCTGGTTAAGGACCATATGCTAGAAAGAAGAACCCTCAGTTGTCTAGGCTCATTAGGGACCTAGAAATCATGGAACTCGGCGAGTGGACGAACAAACTCGGTGAGTTCAAGGCAATGTCCCAACCCCATGAAGACGGACTCGACGAGTTCAAGGAGAACTCGATGAGTCATAGAGTAGACACATTCATCTGGATGATGATGGACTCGACGAGTTCAAGGACGAACTCGGCGAGTCAATTGAAGATGGTCCGATGAGTTGTTGAAGGTGAACTCGTCTATCTCTTGCTAGACTCGACGAGTAAGGACAGGATTATGGCATTTTGTGGCATGGAGACTCGGCGAGTTGGTGGAACAACTTGGCGAGTCGAGTCAACCAGATTTTGACTTTGACTAAAGTTGACTTTGAACAAGGTTCCGACTTTGACTTTGACTGCGATTTGAGTGACCCTTGTAAGTGTTATGAGTACGAATTGATAACTTAGAAAAGTTGTCGTGTAGGGATTGAGGAGTTGGGGAGAGTCGATTTTCACACTGAGGACAGTGCAGACACTACACGACATCGATGTGAGTTACCTTCCAATAAAAGTGGGTCTAAAGCACCAAGGCCGGCCCACTAGTAGTTGATTACCGTTGTGATGATTGTCTTTATGATAATTATCTGGTTTGCTATTACTTGATGTGTTCTATGTGCCAGTATGAGATGTTCTATGTGATAGTGGTAGTAAAATGGGAATAGTCCCCCGATTCGGTCGTTAGGACCGAAGGTTAGGTCGGACACCCGAGATATGTATGACAACATTTTTTGATATGTTATTATGTGATAGTATTAGGGCGTGAAATAGTCACCCTGACTGGGCGAGATAGACCAGAGGGTAGGCAGGCACCCCAGAATAGCCAGACACAGGTAGGTCAGCACCCCTGAATGGCTTGACATGGGTAAGTCAGCACCCCAGAATAGCTTGACAGGGGTAGGTCGGGCTTCCCGGAATTTCCCGACAGTACGTATGTGTGTTATGTGTTATGTGGTATGATGGGGGAACTCAATAAGCTTCGTGCTTACAGTTTTTAGTTTTGGTTTTAGGTACCTCTTCAGCTAAGGGGAAGGAGTCGGCAGGGTAGCAACGCATCACAAATTCACACATGATATTCCATATTTGAGAAACTTGGGATTGTATTCTGATATTATACTATTTACTAATATGGTTTTGAGACTGGTGATTTGTGACTGTATGTTTGAAACGATTTCAACGCTGTTTTCGTTAACTATTTTTACAAGTAATATACTTTAAAACAATTTTTTTTTGGGTCTCTCAACATTTCATCATATCGTTTATTTCTTTGAATGATATGCTTTTTCATGAAATTCAGGTTTTACATTCATTTCTAAAGCAAATTCTTTTGCATAATCTAAAGTCATTTCAAATCCATTTTCTCTATATTGTTCAAAGAAGCACAAAAGTCATTGTGGTTGATCTATAGCATCATCGATACACATATCATTTGTTTTAAAGTTCATATGTCGCTAAGCATTTAGCCTCACTTTTAATTTTTTGATCTTCACAATTTTTGGATAATTCTTAAAATGCTTTTCTTAGTTGTGGTGCTTGTTGCTTTTACACTTTCTACCGTACTTTCCCAACGAGTTTGCGATAATGATTTAAGTGTTGGGTTTGGTATATTATATTTTAATATTTTCCACCTTTTAGTTGATGAAGAAAATATAGAATATATACGTTGTATAACTCCAAAAAATTCACTAGCTTTAACACACGAATTAGACATATCACAAATTACTACATTAAAACTATGACAACCACAAGGAGTGTAGAATTCCCAAGGGTTAATATCTAACAATCGTTTCTGTACGTTTTGATGTTTTCCTTTCATATTTGATCAATTGTCACAACCTTGACCCCCAACATCATTTATATCTCGTCCTATATTTTTAATTTCATCAACTATAACATCATATGAGCCTTTACCGGTTGTATTATCTACAATTAAAAATTCTAGCAAGTACTCTTTAACTTCTATAGGAGTTGTTGAAAGATCTAAGCATCATAAGATAATTGACATTTGTTCCTTATGACTTGTACCACGAGTACAATCAAGTGTTATTCAAAAGTATTTAGCTTATTTTACTTTTTTTTTTAAAAAGATATTCACTTTTAACTTCTTCTGATAATAAACTGATAAGTTAATTTGGAATATTGTGTGCAAGGTAATTATTATGAATTTCTTTGTCCTTAATTCGTCTAATATGTTCTTGAACAATAAGATCAAATCCTATTTATTTAAATTGTACTTAAAATTACCATTATTTTCTTCATAAAATTTTCAGTTGTTGTACGAAATGCTAAATTGTTTTTCCTAAAGTTTTTATGACAGAGATGATTTTTATTAACACATTTTTCCGATGTTTTTTTCTTTATTTATTTGTTCTTGAGTTTTCTTGTCAATTATTTTATTATTTGCTAATCTAGTTTGTAATTCAACCTATTCCCTTATATTAAGAATGTGTCCATTACTTGCTTTATGTCTTTTTAGTATACTAAAAATATAGTTCCGATAATTGTTACCTTTATCTACTAATTAACATGTAGATGTATCCACATTAAATAATTTACGACAAAAACAAAAAACTCTCTACATCTATGGAATAAACTAACCATGTTTGTTTGAATTTTCTCCATTTGGTATTTTTGCATATAAAGAGATGTACTAAAACTTCTTAAATGTTGATCTTTTGGAAAATGAAAATTTGAAATCTTAATAGGACCTTTTTCTACGATTAAATCACTTAAATTAATATTAATATTATTCCATATACTTAGATCACATATGTTTAAAGGCTCATTATCCTTTTGAGTATTAGTTTGTTCGTTATCATTTTCAATATTTGTGACGTCTCCATTTTCACGGCCAGGAAATACCAATTTAATTATGTTAATTTTATTTCAGGGTATCATTTTTTAAAGAATTACAACGTAGAATTTGTTCCTAATGATGTGATAATATTACTATTAGGCATTTCCGAAGAAATGTGTTTCATTAATAATTTCAGGATGTCATTGTCAATATAGAAACATAAGCATAACGAAAATATGACAGACTGTAAAATATCTAATGGATTTTATTTCCTTTAATATCTCATCAGATCCAAACATCAAGTACCTTCGTATCTACACCTATGATACAAAGAAATTGAGTGGGTCAGGTTGGGAAACCTGGTGAATACATAGGGATGTCAATCCCACAATATTATAATATGTGTGTGTGTGTATATATATATATATATATATATATATATATATATATATATATATATATATTATATATATCTCTTAAAACCTACAAGATCATTAATGCAAATATATCGCATATAAGCAATGTACGCCATCCCATTGAACCTCACATTTCAATTCTATACAACGACATAATCCATACTCTCAGATTTGGAAATGAATGACTTTACTGAATCCATACTCTCAGATCAAGAATAAATGATTATATTTAATCCATACTCTTGGATCTGGAATGAATAATTGAGTATGACCCATACTCTCGGATTGGTGACGAATAAGTATTCCTAATCCATACTCTCAGATCAGGGATGATTGACTATGCCTAATCCATACTCTCGGACTGGGGATGTCAGAATTCTAATCTCCGTTCATGTCTATACGTACTCTCAAGAAGATGCTACCCATTAACTTAATTAAACTTAAGCCTCTTGTGTAGATCTTTATCTTTTATCTTAGCAAGACTAAAATGCTTAACTCCTAGTGCCAGCTCTGTTCAGACAACACTATCCTACTTTAGTGTATAATAAGTATTCAGATATTAACAAACTTTTATCCTTCTCTCTCATGATACTTGAATTATTAATATCATGAAATAATCGACATATATCTTAATACATAGATAACCATACTTGGTTTGCATATCATATATATATTATCAAATACGTTCTTAACACATATTTCAAACATTAAACATGTATTTCACATATAAACTCTTCAACATTTATTTAATAATTTAATTAATACTTGTATTAAAATCATTTTCATAAAAGGGACTACGTACTCACCTGATAAAAGTGGATGACTCAGAATTTGGGAAGAACCATGCCTTCGAATTTTATCTTTTCCTATGATGTGACCTAGGAACGAATATCACTAAGTCTTAGTCTTACTTTCCTGGTGACTAATTGATAGTCCAGATTTCCGACTAATCCCAATATCTATCAAGTAAGGAAGAACCAGGGAGGATTATATCGAAGGTAGGGTCCGTTTGGTATATAGAGTATACTGTTTGGAAATCCCACTTTAAACACCTCACTAAATTCACCCTAGACATCGTCCTCGTAAGTAGATCAATCAATATAATGACTTGGAATCATAGATAAATCTTAATTATAGGTTCACAATAACGACTATGACTATAATTAATGGTTACACTTGAATAAAAAAAGTGTAGCTTAACTTATAGAGTATTATGATGAAAACTGGGAACTAAGCAGGCAGAAGTCTAACTTGAGAGCTCTTAATTGTCGGCTATCTAACATGGCAGGGCTTCGCCGACAAAAAAATTAAGGGTGAAAGGGCTTAAAATTGAGATAAATTGAGAGAGAAATATTTGAAGCGTGTGAAAATGGTCTGAAATTGGATTCCTATTTATAACTGAGTTTCAATTGCATGCCACACACTTGGTCCCTGCGCGACAGACATCTGGTCGCCCAGGGTGACGTATCCTTTTGTGAATGGTGCCACATGTTAAGCATCTAGTGGAGTGTGTGTGCACACTGCGCATGCTGTCTGTGCGTGCGGGTGCACACGAAAAAAATCTAAATTCTTAGAAAATTGATAACTAATTCATACGGCCTCTGTTTTTTGACAGGTTCTATATCCACACGTAGCTATCAACGAGATCTCTAACATTCATTTAGATTCTATTGACTTATTTTAAATCTATTTTGATGGGATTAAAACAACCTTTAATCTATGAAGATCGATTAGATCTTGAACAAGTATATGAATATAAAAATAGTAAGAACGCAATAAAAGGAACAAGACAAGATTGAATCAAACGAGTCGAATGATTAAAACAAAATCCTCAGAAGAGCTCGATTAAGAACATCAACTGTAGAGGATTGGTAGGTTACAAGAACGATTAAAGAAACCTTGAAATTACTATCGTTAAGCTCTCTATCGTTATTCCCTAAAATCGTTAACCTAATATGCATGCAAGCATTAACTTATATACAATACATAAAAGGCTCTCGGTTGGACAGGCCCAAACCGGAGTGTACATGGCTAAACTATCGAGCCCAAAAGACGCAACATCAAAATAAAACTTCAGCCCAACATATTTTAAAGTTATATTTTTAACAGGCTTAGACTGTTAAAGCCCATTAAAAATTCATAACTCATTTATATGGTATTCGTTCTCGACTGTCTTTTTATCGATGGATATGTATTGACGAGATCTTTAACTCTCATTTAGATTGTTTTTCGTAACATTTGACTGATGTCAATTTTGGTATCTGAGCCATATACTACTACGTTGAAATATTGGAAATATCATAACTTCCTCTAACGAAGTCTGACTTAGGCGTTCTTTATATGTGTGAAATCCTTGTCACGTATACTATAATTTTGGTTAAGATTATTTATCATAAATAGCCTTTTATTAAAATTCAATTTTAATTCTTATAATATTTAAATTTACTAGCCCTAATTTGCAGGTGTTATAATTATCTTCCCCTTAGGATGCTTACATCCCGGAATCATCAACTAAGTAGGGAGTGTATAATTACTTTGCACGATACCTTTCTACCCTAGGTATTAATCGTAATTCTTACGTCTTTTCTATTGAGTTTCCAACTCTTATACTTTTTTACTATTGATGGTGCTCAATCTGGCACCTGCTCTAACTTTGATCTTTATCGGAAACTCCTGCTCCATCTATTTTGATTATCATAACAGACCGATGGGTCAGGTTCTAATTAACTCTTATTGTATGATGCAATGGCTAGACTTAGGTCTCTTTGAGACTGACTCCAGAATGGAAGATACCTTCTTTCTTGTTCTAATGTGATATAATCACTTTCTAGCATGTAACACTTCTAGCAACAGGCTGTTTTAGCCTTAATGATGGTTGTGATACTTCTATTGACTACTTCAATTAACTTTTCCTTCAATCTACTGGCTTAAGTTAGATGCTACGTTGAACATGGTTCTTTGTAACTTACTTTGCATACTTATCTTATCCAAACGTGATTCGATACGACCACTAGGGTTGGAATAACAATCATTTTCTTTGGTCATTATTGAAATGATGGTAATGACAGACACGTTCAAAACAGAATCAATTATTAGTGCCTTGGTACCTTGTGACTTTTCCTGATCAAAGTGTATGTCTTGTGCTTCCGGTAGTATAGACCGTTACTACCTTTAACACCCACTCATACTCATCCCAAGAATTTCCTCGTAATCCCCAAGTTCATATACACTGTAACATCCAGATATCCAGGTATGGGAATTTGAGTATTTTATACTGGGGAATGTGGAGACTCGGTGAGTTGACGCCTCAAATCGTCGAGTATGATCGCGTTTTGGGGACCAGTTTAATGAAGGGACTTGACGAGTCGGGTATTTGGACTCACCGAGTCGGCGCTGTCAAGGAAAATCCTAATTGTCAGGGTTTAGGACCTATTTAAAGGCCCTTATGACCTTCAGTGGCAGCCACCTACACCTTTGAGAGACTCCTATCGAACCAGAGAGTTGAGAGAGTGAAGAAGAGCCATTTTGGAGCATTATTGAGGTGGTTGTGCAATGGAGTAGTCATTTCCAGCAAAGGGAGGTCAAGAGGGGTGTCGATTCAGAGCTTCTGAGCTTGCATCTTCACTAAAGAGGTATCAAATCGTTCTCCCTTTTCTGTTTTGGGTAAGATTGGTGATTTTAGGGTCTTCTAGCTTCTTTTATGGCTTGATTTGTGGAGTATAGTGTCCCATTGAGTGTGAAGCCATAGATCTGGACCCAAAGTGGTCCAGAGTGTCCCTTCCATCCTGCTTTATGCATTCTACTTGGAGTTTTGAGCTAGGGTTGTTATGTAATGAAGGGTTTCACCCAAATGAGCTTGTAGAGCCTTGCATGAGTGCCCAAGGTTCGACCTTTTCGTGGTTATTGGCTTTGAGGGAGTTAGATCTATGGTTTGGTGAAGTAGATTTGACTTCAGAAGGTCAGATGAGGGTTGTCATGGGAGCAACTCGCCGAGTCCATAGGCAGACTCGACGAGTCGAGTCGGGGTTTCCCCGCGTTTCGTTGCCGAGTAACTCGACGAGTGGAGAGGGAACTCGTCATGTCTAAGAGGTTTAAAAAGGATTTAGAGAACCGGCATGGACTCGTTGAGTCACTCTTGTGTACTCGCCGAGTCTGGTCGGTGTTGACCGTTGACTTGAGTTGTCTTATGTTGACTTTCAGAGTTTTGGTCAACAGAGGTAATAGAGGTCAGGGAGGGGTAAAATGGTCTTTTACCCATTACCTGACAAGAGATGGAAAAAGTAATCACCGGTTAATTAGAGTTGGGACTTCGAGTATTAATTAGAGATATTTGCCTTATGTGTTAGGCAGTGGCGAGTCTGAGGTTCGCATGTGCAGATAATTGCTTTCTGATTGCCAGGTGAGTCTTCTCACTATACTTTACCTTGAGTAGGTAACCAGAGTTATGTGACAGAGTATTTGTATGTTGTGTATGTTATGTGTTGTACTGCATTATTTCTATGTGATTTATGTTGTGCATGTTTACATAGTTAGAACCGGAAGGTTCCCAGAGTTAGAACTGGAAGGTTCATAGAGTTAGAACCGGAAGGTTCACAGAGTAGGGTCCACGGACCCACAGAGTTATAGCCTCGAGTGGCTAATATGTGTTATGTGTGGTATTCTTGGGAACTCACTATGCTTCGTGCTTACAGTGTTTTGTGTTATGTGTTTCAGGTTTCTCTCAGGATCACGGGACGGCACCGACTCGATTGTACACACTAGAGAAAGAGTCATGTTTTGAGGATCCTGGTTTATTATGCAAGTGAAAATGGAGTTATGTTTTGTAATTCGATTATGAATGAGATTTTAAGCAAAGTGTTTTTAAGAGTTAAACGATTATTTTTAAATGAAAAATTGTTTTGAAATTTTTGGTGTTACTAGTTGGTATCAGAGCCTTGGTTTGAGGGATTCGGATGCGCCTTTGGGTAAATCTGGTCTCAAACTGAGGAAGTAAGAAAAGTTTTCAAAGAAATAATTTTCTAAAGCGAATAAGAGTTCAAAGAGAAAGCGAGAAAGAGCAGTGTGTACAATTTGCCAGAGCCCGAACGGTGATTTCCCAAAATACCCTTACTCTTGTGTTATGAGATATTTATGATGCACTTTATGAGATATTATTGCATGCTAGAGACAGGCTAGGTATTCCATATCTTAGGACTAGAGTGGCCTGATTTGTGATGCCTTAGCCTAGGAATTGCTGTTATATGCGATGTGCTTTTGAGTATGTGATGAGTGAAAATATTTAGTTGGAATCCTTTAGGGGATTTGAGTAGAGGAGTAATCTAGGGGAGATACCTAGATAAGTACCGTGGTACTTAGCGAAAGAATAGTTAGAACCCGCGAGGGGAAGAGTTGCAGAGTTCGGTGGTATTTTTGAGGATGAGCAGAGCAAGCAGAATTATCACCCAGAGTGAGTCATATATATTCTTCGATGCTCGAATGCTGCCTGCTTCGTGCTTTGTGGAACTTTCGATGATGGGAGTCAGCTACCAAGCGAATATGACGATATTCAGGAGGTAGATGGTTGGCATCATTAGGAGGTCTTCAGCAGCTGATGGCAGAGAAGTGTGGGAATCTAGGAAGAGCCTAGGGAGTAACCTAAGCCAGATGAGTGCGCTGGCAGAGTAGAGAATTTCGCTGGAGAGCGAGTGCGCGACGGAATTGGTGAACGAGAAGGTCGAGCAGCTACTTAGGAGCTCTGGGATAGTCCGTGTGGAAAGTATGGGTAGATGTGGCAGGTAGTATGGGCCCATACTACTGAAAGCAGAGGACCCATACTTGATACAGGGAGTATTCTAAAGGTTCTAAAAAGCGGATGGAGGAGTGATGTTATGGTTCGTGTACCATACATCGGAGCGTATTGAGGAGTGATGTTATGGTTCGAGTACCATAAATCGGAGCAGATTGAGGAGTGATGTTATGGTTCAAGTACCATACATCGGATCTGATTGAGGAGTGATGTTATGGTTCGAGTACCATACATCGGAGCGGATTGAGGAGTGATGTTATGGTTCGAGTACCATACATCGGAGCGGATTAAGGAGTGATGTTATGGTTCGAGTACCATACATCGGAGCAGATCGAGGAGTGAAGTTATGGTTCGAGTACCATACATCGGAGCGGATGAAGGAATGATGTTATGGTTTGAGTACCATACATGGGAGCAGATGGAGGAGTGATGCTATGGTTCGGGTACCATACACCGGAGCATACTGAGAAGAGATGTCATGGGATGAGTACCATGGTTCATAGTGAACGATGCTTGTGGTTCTCCGGTTATCTGGTCACGATTGATGAGGTAGAGATTAGACGCTATGGGTTTTAGGCCTGTGGGCCATGATTGAGTTCGAAGAGGCGTCCCTTGAGAGGGAGGTCGAGAGCCTTTCAGAGTATTTTGGTAAGGAGTCAGAGGGAAGGGAGAATTTTGGTCTGAGTTGAGCAATCAGTCGATAAAGGAGATGTCACCTTCTATGACCTGGGTGGTGCTATTTATGTTTGTGTGCGGAACATGAGAGGCATGATGTTTAAGTTTTGGGTTTGGGGGTAAACCCTACAGGTTGTCATTGATGATGATTTTCCATCAGAGTATCAGGTAGCATGTGTGCCGCGAGGCAGTGATTTACCATGAGCAGATAGTCAGTTGGGACTGAGATAGTCGAGGACCACGTTACACCTATTTGAGTATAGTAGGGCGTATTGTAGAGGTATCAGTGGGGAGTCCAGTCGAGTTAATCAGTGCAGTGGTTTTTCTATCTATGTTGGGTATTGAATATGGGAGTGGGTCCCTGTTCTTGGGATGATCCATGTGTTGGAACGTCGGTTGATGAGTCGAGGTGGGGGAGTATGATGATTTCGTGGTCCAGTCTATGAGTCAGTGATGTTATTGGACTATTGAGTTGTTTGGTATTGGATTGGTACGAGACTTGGAACGACTAGAGGCAGTCATGAGGAGAAGTTCTTGAGGATTTCATCTGAGGTTCAAAGTTATGAGAATGATTGACTTCCTTAAAGGGGATTATCGGGCGTTGCATAGCACTTTCCAGGGGCAGGTGCGTTATTGCTGGTGAAAATAGTTTGTGAGGTTGTTGATGTGTCAGATAATGATGGTTCGAACCCTAAGTGGGGGAGAACCGGGTGGTTTATTGAGAAAACCAGAGATTTGTGCAAGAGCGGTTAGGGGTTGGATATAGAAACCTGCGGCTTGAATTCATGAGATCAGGGTCATTGGTGATCAATGAAAGGTGAAGGGTGAGATAATGCATGTGGTATCTTTCTGGGAGAAGGATGGGTGTCTCAATGGCGGGTGGTCAATGGTCAGGAATCTGGTGGAGGTCAGAGTCGTTTCAAGTGGAAGACTCGTAATGATGGTATGGGCAGTTGAGAACTTCTGGGTTGAAATATGGGTATAAGATTGTCGAGTAGCCAACTCCTGGGCTGGGATGTGTATTCTTGCTTGGATTTTGAGCAGTAGTGGAAAGGGTTTCGGAGAATCATCAGTGTGTTCTAAAGAGTTAGCGCCTTCCATGTATTCCAATTGAGTGTTTGGATGCACTGAAGTTGCGCATTGAGTGAAATAGGAAATTATTATGGGATTCAGAGGAAATGTATTGTTGTATGTGTATGGTGTTGGGAGTAAGGGAATCAGTGGTAGAGGCAGGACATTGTGATGCTCTGTTAGGGTGTTTCGTGGTTTCCGCGTATAGCGTCCCGATTTCGGAGTTATTTAGAGTGTTGGGTTTAAGATGACTAGTGATGTATCATGTATCCATGGTTCCAGTGGGAGCCCTTCGTGTATTTTCATCAAGAGTGATTAATTAAGGAAGTGGATCTCCGTAGTGGTAGGTTCTATGTTATGGCGGTTGCCGCCAGAGTCTGTAATGCATATCGGGGCAAGTGTGTGTGTAACTATCTATGATAGTCTTTGGTGCATGAGTTAGTGAACATAGTGTGGTGTTGTAATGAGAATGAGAGTATAGGGTGAAGCTACGGGGAGCCGTAGTATTCACCGGTCAGAGGGTGTTGTGATGCTACGGGGAGCCGTAGTACTCACAAGTCAGAGAGAGAGAGAGCCGTGATGCTACGGGGAGCCGTAGTATTCGCCAGTCAGAGGGTGTTGTGATGCTACGGGAAGCCATAGTACTCACAAGTCAGAGAGAGAGAGAGAGAGAGAGTCGTGATGCTACGGGGAGCCATAGTATTCGCCAGTCAGAGGGTGTTGTGATGCTACGGGGAGCCGTAGTACTCACAAGTCAGAGAGAGAGAGAGAGAGAGAGAGTCGTGATGCTACAGGGAGCCGTAGTATTCGCCAATCAGAGAGTGTTGTGATGCTACGGGGAGCCGTAGTACTCACTAGTCAGAGGCTGTCGTAATGTTGCGGGAAGCCATAGTACCCACTAGACGGCAAGAGAGTGTGATGATGGAGTGTTCTCCGATAAGTGCATGATGCAGAAGAGTTTTAGGCTTGAGTAGCCCTAATGCTAAGTTTTTGGAGCCTAGTGGTTAAACCGGGGCGAGACTGGGGTCTCTATCTCTATCGGGAGGGTCAGCGAGGCGCGCGGGAGAATATGTGCAGCAGACGCCAGAGGAAAAGGGAATTTCGTGACTTACGTGTCACTGGGCCGTGATAGTGGTCACGGGGAGGAAGTTAGTGAGATATTTTGGATCATGTTATGTGTGACCTTTGGGGGTTCAGCTGTGGGGCCAAAAGCTAACCTGGTGCTCGGTATCGAAGATGAATATGAGAAATGAGCTAGAGTTTACCATGGTGATGTCTGTGGACACTTCAGAGCAAGCAAACGATTCAGACGCTCAAGGATACGTTTCAGGCATGTGTATTAGATTTCGGGGGGGAAATTGTCGCCCGTATTTGCCCTTGGCAGACTTATCCTACAACAACATCCATCATTAGTGCATCAGTATGCCACCCTTTGAGTTGTTGTAGGGAAGGGGGTATCAGACCTCATTTGTCGGGGAGAGGTAGAGCAACGTGTGATGGGAAGTACAGAGATCGTGCTTCAGACGTCAGAGTAGATACAACAGGTCAAGTAGAGGTTGTTGACCGCTCAGAGTCGCCAAAAGAGTTATGCGGACAGGCGCTGGTCCGAGCTCGAATTTTTGGTCGGTGACTTTGTACTCCTGAAGGTCTCTCCTTGGAAAGGAGTGATCCGATTCGGGAAGAGGGGCAACTTGGGGCCCTGATATATCGGTCCTTTTCGGGTGATCGTGAGGGTAGGCAGGGTAGCCTACCGGTTGGAGCTACCTGCAGAGCTAGGTCAGATCCATGACACTTTCCATGTGTCGCAGCTGCGAAAGCGTATAGCCGAGGAGTCGGCAGTAGTTCCATTAAAGGATATTCAGGTGGATGTGGGCCTAAACTACATTGAGAGACCGGTGGGTATTCGGGATCGAACGATCAAGGTTCTGAGGAACAAAGAGGTGCCTCTGGTGCAGGTCCAGTGGCAACACCGGAAGGGGGTCAGAGCTTACTTGGGAGCCGGAGCACAAGATGCGTGAGCAGCATCCGGAGTTGTTTCCAGAGTGAGACTTCGAGGGCGAAGTCTGATTCTAGTGTGGGAGAATTGTAACATCAAGATATCCAGGTATGAGAATTTGAGTATTTTATATTGGGGAATGAGGAGACTCGGCGAGTTGACGCCTCAACTTGTCAAGTAGGATCGTGTTTTGGGGACCAGTTTAATGAAGGGACTCGACGAGTCGGCGCTGTCAAGGAAAACCCTAATTGTCTAGGTTTGGGACCTATTTAAAGGCCCTTATGGCCTTCAGTGGCAGCCACCTACACCTTTGAGAGACTCCTATCGAACCAGAGAGCTGAGAGAGTGAAGAAGAGCCATTTTGGAGCATTCTTGAGGTGGTTTTGCAATGGAGTAGTCATTTCCAGCAAAGGGAGGTCAAGGGGGGTGTCGATTCAGAGCTTTTGAGCTTGCATCTTCACCATAGAGGTATCAAATCGTTCCCCCTTTTCTGTTTTGGGTAAGATTGGTGATCTTAGGGTTTTCTAGCTTCTTTTATGGCTTGATTTGTGGAGTATAGTGTCCCATTGAGTGTGAAGCCATAGATCTGGACCCAAAGAGGTCCAGAGAGTCCCTTCCTTCCTGCTTTTTGCATTCTATTTGGAGTTTTGAGCTAGGGTTGTTATGTAATGAAGGGTTTCACCCAAATGAGCTTGTAGAACCTTGCATGAGTGCCCAAGGTTCGACCTTTTTCGTGGTTATTGGCTTTGAGGGAGTTAGATCGATGGTTTGGTGAAGCAGATCTGACCTCAGAAGGTCAGATGAGGGTTGTCATGGGAGCAACTCGCCGAGTTGGGGTTGCCCCGCGTTTCGTTGCCGAGTAACTCGACGAGTGGAGAGGGAACTCGTCATGTCTAATAGGTTTAAAAAGGATTTAGAGAACCGGCATGGACTCGTTGAGTCACTCTTGTGTACTCGCCGAGTCTGGTCGGTGTTGACCGTTGACTTGAGTTGTCTTATGTTGACTTTCAGAGTTTTGGTCAACAGAGGTAATAGAGGTCAGGGAGGGGTAAAATGGTCTTTTACCCATTACCTGACAAGAGAGGGAAAAAGTAATCGCCGGTTAATTAGAGTTGGGACTTCGAGTATTAATTAGAGATATTTGCCTTATGTGTTAGGCGGTGGCGAGTCCGAGGTTCGCATGTGCAGATAATTGCTTTCTGATTGCCAGGTGAGTCTTCTCACTATACTTTACCTTGAGTAGGTAACCAGAGTTATGTGACAGAGTATTTGTATGATGTGTATGTTATGTGTTGTACTGCATTATTTCTATGTGATTTATGTTGTGCATGTTTACAGAGTTAGAACCGGAAGGTTCCCAGAGTTAGAACTGGAAGGTTTATAGAGTTAGAATCGGAAGGTTCACAGAGTAGGGTCCACGGACCCACAAAGTTATAGCCTCAAGTGGCTAATATGTGTTATGTGTGGTATTCTGGGGAACTCACTAAGCTTCGTGCTTACAGTGTTTTGTGTTATGTGTTTCAGGTTTCTCTCAGGATCACGGGACGACACCAGCTCGATTTTACACACCAGAGAAAGAGTCATGTTTTGAGGATCCTGGTTTATTATGCAAGTGAAAATGGAGTTATGTTTTGTAATTCGATTATGAATGAGATTTTAAGCAAAGTGTTTTTAAGAGTTAAACGATTATTTTTAAATGAAAAAGTTGTTTTGAAATTTTCGGTGTTACATACACAGATTTCACACAACGATTTAGCACATATGAATGTGTCCAAAGAAGCATAAATATCTTCCTAGACTCAACTAGGATTTCTTCCATGCGTATCTCTAATAGCAATTTGCTTCAACTTGGTCGACAGTTGAAACAACATATGATGAGACAAGTTCAAGGATTTTCAGCAAAAGTTTTATCCTTCTGCCAATTGAATGTGTACTTTTCCCGTACCAAACGTATTATTTATTAGTTGTATTCTAAAGACAAGATACCATTCTTACGATATCTTCCGATAGGTATCATTCACTATCGCAAGCCTTCTCATTTCCTCCATTTGCTCATTTCCTCCATTTGCTTAGTCCTCCATGCTATAATATAAATCATTTAGCACATAATAACACTTACGACACATTCCCTAATATATTCTAGTTCTTGTGTCAGTTTAGGTATACTACCTAAATTAAAATACACACTATGCTCACAATCATTGCTTAGCATTCTAGGTTTAAGTATAGAAATTATCTAGATTCCTAGTTTGCTTAAACTAATGCTCTGATACGAACTGTGACATCCCCATTTTCATGACCAAAAAATACTGATTTAATTATGCTTATTTTGTTTCAGAGTATCATTTTTTAAAGACTTATAATGCAAAATTTGTTCCCAATAACGTAACAATATTATTACTAGACATTTCCGAAAAATGCGTTTCATTAATAATTTTGGGATGTCATTATCAATACAGAAACATAAGCATAACAAAAATATTACAGGCCATACAATATCTAATGGCCTATATTTCCTTTAACCTCTAATCAGATAAGATATAAACATCAAGTACCTTTGTATCGATACATGTGATACAAAGAAACTTAGTGGGTTCAGGTTGGGAAACCTGGTGAGTACCTAGGGATTTCAATCCCACAATGTTATAATATATATATATATATATATATATATATATATATATATATATATATATTTATATATATTTATATATCTTAAAACCTGCAAGATCATTAATGCAAATATATCGCATATAAGCAATCTAACCCATCCCGTCGATCCTCACATTTCAGTCATATACAATGACATAATCCATACTATCAAATTTGGAAATGAATGGCTTTTGTAACGTCCCATTTTCCAATATATTAATATTTGTGTATTTTAATTAGTTTAATTATTGGAAATGAATTATTATATTTTAGACATTTTTTAGGCACTAAATATGATATTTTTGGAGACCTATAACGCAAAGACTCTTAGAGGAGAGGTTAGATAATTAATTTTACAATGCAGAAGGACTGATAGTGTAAATATGAGAATTTATTCATGGAAGTTATGATCATATGAAGGCTTCAATTGGCAGCCCATATTGTGGATTTTCTTAGGTTGGTCGGACTTCACAATGCCTTGAGAGAAGCCTAGGTATTTATTAGTGAAACAACCTTAATGATCTAAGGAAAAGAGAGGCAGTAACGTTAGCAGTTGGAGTCCGAGAAAGGAAGAAAACGAGGGGACAGAGAGGAAAGATATTGGAAAACAATAAGGAGAGGTGTAGGAGATTGAGATTGGCATTGAAGAGACTAAGAGCTCTTGTTGTTGTTGGTGGTTCTCATCCAAGTAAAACCCTAACTACTTGATTTTTCCTTCTTTCTTTTTGTGTCTTCATTCAAAATCACCACCACCACCATTAGTGGTGGCAGCCACCGCCGGCCACCACTTCCACCATGGAAGTGTGTGGTTATGCTCCAAGTAAGTTTGAGTTCTAGGTGGTGGTATGGGTTGTTTTGGTCCCAAACCTTAAACCTTAGTTGGTGAGTTTACCATTAGGGCATTATACTTTATTTTGATGTTTTGAGCAAGAAACTTCAAAGGCTACAAGTTTACTTGGCTGAGTTTCATGGCATTCTGTATCAATGAAGTAATCTTCTGTTAAGGACTTACTTGGCTGAGTTTAAGCCATAATGGACATGTCTTAATGGGTTAAGACGCGAATTAACCCTAAAAAGCCAAAGCTGTGATTTCAAGATTATTCCCTAATCTGTCTTTGTCTTTGAAATGTCATATCTCGGTCATGGAAAAACCTTTTTGGTCAAAACCAGTGCCCAAAGTTTCTTTTTTGCATCCTCTACACTTTATTAGTTTTGACCAAAATCCAGAATGCCTTTAGCTAGGGAAAAAATGACCATTTATCCAGACTGGTCCGAAATGAACTGTTATCCAGGGCAGTTTTGTAAAATTTGCCATAAATCATATAAATATCATATGGAGGTGTGAAAATACTAATTCTAAAGCTAATAACTTAGTATATCTTCATGTAATACAGTTTTGAAAGATATGAAGGTTAAGATGGGCAAAACAGGTCCCAAGCAGACCCTAATTTTTATATAGAAATATGGAATTTTACTCATTAGTATACTTGTTAAATTAGGTCAATTTAGTAACTAAACTCACTCAATTTATTATTATTAGTAGGTTTGAAGGGTCACCTGGTGTGAGGGAGTCACAGGTTACTTTCGAAGTTTATCTTTCTATTGGAAGTGAGTTCCTTACTACACTGTGTTGTGTTATATTCTCTTTACGTTAGTTCGTGTGTGCTATGTGTTGTTTATGTGGATAGTACTAGGTGGGCTAGAGTCTAGTGGTTTCCTCATGTATTGAGGATTATGCATGATGGGACTTGACACATCCGAGTGGGGATCGGGCGTAACCAATATGTCCCAAAGGCTTGAAGAACTGAGGAAAGGGGATTCGGCATGGCCAATGTGTCCCAATGGGTTCGGGTACGGGGGATCAAGCTTAGCCAATATGTCCCACGCTCTCGATGTCCTGATCAAGGGGGATTGGGCCTAGTCAATGTGTTCCAGTAGGAGTATGCCTATTACCAATTCTTTCTTTGACAAGCATACGTGGTTATTTGGTTGATATCGTTTGTATCTTTGTATAGGGGTAAGGATTATATGATATGATACTCTGTATGTGTGGAATTGACAAAGCTTCGTGCTTACCCATTTTCCCTTAAAAATACTTTTTCATGTACACAAGATGGTCAGGCATGATTGTCCACACTGGCTCAGGGTGGGTTTTTGAAATTGATATTGAATTGGTTATGTTTTCACAAATTTTAGAATTACAATTAAGAGTAAATTACACGAATGGTCCCTATGGTTTAAGTTAATTTGCGTGTTTGGTCCCTAACTTATTTTTTTAACTCGAAAGGTCCATACTGTTTGTTTTTGTTACACATATGGTCCCTGTCTTACCTAAAAAGACTATATTTCCCTTGATTTTTTAATTTATTTAAATAAACACACGCTAACCCTACCCCCACTCACCTTACCTTACCTACCCCACTATTTTCCCTATTTAAATAATAGTCTTTTTAGGAAAGATAGGGACCAAGCGCGTAACAAAAACAAACAGTAGGGACCTTCCGAGTTAAAAAAATAAGTTAGGGACCAAATGTATAAATTACTGAAAGTCTATGATATTGTGGTTTGAGCTAGGCTTTAATTTTGTATAGATTTGATTAGGGTGGAAGTGTATGCAATGTAGTGTAGTGGTTAGACTTGATGTATGTGTGCAGCCTCACTCGTGTGTGCGGCCACACACGCGTGTATGGCTGCACACTCATGTGTTGGTGAGGGTACTATTTACAGGGACTGATTTGTGTCAGATTGTAGTTGTTGCTGAACAGTGCAGTGTGTGTACTTTTCAAGGTGTACTTGACATTTATGATATAGATGTGTGCATGCTTGATGTTATCTATTTTCTACTCCTACACTTCATTTTGATTGCTATTTGCTTCATTGATTACTGAATTGGATCCATATTTTGGGAATAACAATTGGTATCAGAGCCAATTTGGTATCAATTGAAGTATTTTAGAGTGTGAGGTCGCAAAATTTCACTATTTTTGAAGTGCATTTGTCTGATTTGATCAAAGAACTACTGTTTGATTATTGTTTTCAATAGTTTGAAATCAAGTTTCATCAAAATCTGAGAAAACTGTGTGTGCGGGTGACATTTTTAGTGTGTGCGGTTAGCTGTTAAAGGTGTACGGTTTGCTGTTGAAGGTGTGCGGTTGAATCGTTTGAAGGTGTGCTGTTAAGTATGTGCGGTTGGGTTTGCTGTTAAGTTTTGTGTGCTGTTAAGTGTGTGCGGTTACACTTACTGAATTGAATTCGAGTGCTGTTGAGTGTGCTATTTAGTGTGCGGTTGGAGTTGTGGTTAAGTATAAAATTGTGTGTGCGGTTAAGGGTAATTTTGTGTGCGGTTATACTTTGTGTGTGCGGTAACAATCATTTAAGTTTGTCACAATGGAATCTCAAAACATGGCGGTACATCAAGAACTTGACTCCATCATGGGAACAACTTCTCGGATTCCTCAACTCTTGAATGATGAAGGTTTTCCAGAATGGAAATACCGAATCGAAAAATATATCAAAATGAAAGACTTCAAGATTTGGCGCAGTATACTTAGAGGACCAATTCGAATTACTACAGTAGTGGATGAAGTCATTGTTGAGAAACAAATTGAAAATTATACGGATGGGGATTTCGAAAGATTTGAAGAACAAGAAAAAGCTCTTGCTATGCTTACAATGGCATTATCTCCAGAAATTGCTCAGAGATTCCGTGAGTATACATCTGCGAAGGCTCTTTGGGAAGCTCTTACTGAAGTCTATGAGGGAAATGAGGATATGAAGCAAAGTCGTCAGGATATGCTTCGAAAAAAGTTCAACATGTTCAACTATGTCTTGGGCGAGACTCTTGAGAATTAGCTCCAAAGGTTCATTACTCTCACTACAGAAATGAGTTCTGCAGGTGTTTCAGTAACAAGATCAGAATCAACAAGAAATTGTCAAACTCCCTTCCAAAATCCTGAGACATGAATGTCACAGTGATTAAGAAAACAAAAGACTTAAACAGGTTCAGTTTGGCAGAAACAATGGCTATAATCAAGGTCTGTGACCTTGATGACAAGCAGGGGGAGATTAATCATGTAAGTTCTTATTCCACTGCAAATCTAGAGATCCAAAACTCAAACAACAATGTTTTTTTCAAGCGTCACAGTTGCACAAGCTCCTCAAGTTACCCCAACTACACATGTTCCACAAGTCCAACCTTTCATGACTCATCAATCGATTCAACTTACATCCTATGTTCCTCTTTCAATGCAACAAGTTCAAGTCTCTCAACCTCAGATCATGCCTCAGCAAGCTAATCTCAATGCTGGATCATCTAATGCTATACCTTCTCAGTCTCATGTTTTCAGCTCTCAGATGAAAGAAAAGGAAGAAAACATGGATCTAGCTATAGGCTTGGTAAACTGCTATAATGCTTTCATGGATGGAGAACTATCTCCACAACTTTCGTTTGTTGATCTTGATCAAATTCATCCTGAAGATTTAGAAGAGATGGACATAAACTGGCAAATGGCCATGGCTGTGTCCAAGAAAACTGGTAAAAACAACTGGAGTGTAAATTCTGAAAAAAAAAGGTAGGGTTTAACAAAGGAAACTTCGCTATATGAGCCAGGGCATTTTGCTAGAGAATGTCCAAAGCCTGACAAAAGGGAAAATGCCGATCGAACAGTGGTGCCAGTTACCTATGTCCACAGCAACAACAAGGGATCCTCATCTACCAACCAACCTAAGAATCTGGCAATGGTGTCCCAATCCTTTAATTGGGAATATCAAATTCAGGCCCTGAATATCTCAGGACCTGAAAATACCTTTCTGGCCCAGATCAAGGATTGCAAGGAGAAAGAGATGGAGGCAGATCCCGAAGAAGAAATGATGAACCTTCAGTTTGCCTTTATGGTGCAGACTACTTCTGAGCCATCGAAGCCCGAGTTAAGTAAATCTGGTTATTCTTCATCTTGTGCTAAAACTATTAACTATTTGCGAGAATCAATAGCATTAATTAAAAGAGAGAACGAGGACTTGAAATATGAGGGATACACCCTTAGGAAAAACCAAATGCCCTTAAAGACTCAACTAGAAAATAAAATAAAGGATTTTAGAAAATTTTAAGAAGACTACAACAACAAATGTGAGAATTATGATCATCTCAAATGAAAATTTGAAGCTATGTCCACTGAACTTGACTCATTAAAAACATGTTTTGAAAATGCTGAATTTAATTTTAAAAAATATGATGGGTCAAGTGAAACAATTGCAAAAATGATTGAGGAACAAATGCACTGGAGAGATATCACTCATGGGAATCAAATAATAGTTGGCTTAGGATTTGAGAGTGTCCCCCTCCCTTAAATCATAACTACACCGCTATTCCTGTATCTCAAGAAGAAATAGATAGATAATCTTACATGGTATATGGAAAGTTAGCTTCTGAGCAAACAATACAGTCAAATAATAAGGTTTTGGGTACTAATGTTTCCAATTTGAGTGCCGATAAGTCCATAGCTCAGGGGGAGCAAAGAGATGAACAGTTTGATGGTCATGAGTCTAGTAATAATCCCGTGTCTAAGTTTGGTGTTAATTTATGTGATGAGTCTGTGTCAAAATCAAACGCTAATGTTTTTGTGTCTAGTGGTGTATTATTTCAGTCTGATAATTCTGTTAATGATGGTGTTGTTTCTGACAAAACTGCTAAATCTGATTTGAATGTCTCTACACTTTCCACATCTGCTTCAAAATCCTGTGATGGTTCTTGCAAGTGTGGAAGCATTAAAAATGAAAAAGGAAAGAATAAATATGTCGATAGCAGTGCCAAAACCATTGATAATAAACAAATTTGTTTTAACTGTGGCACTGCTGGACACATTGCAAGAAATTGTATGAACCGGATGTTTGTTTCTCATACAACAAAAAGAGGAGAGAACGAATTTCGGGGACGATCTTTAACTAGAAAAACCCCCAGAACTCGTTCTCGAAATGGTGACTTGAACACAAATCCAAACAAGAAAATAGTTAATTTTCAAAAGAATAAACAGGTTTTTCATATATTCAACAATAGTTTGCCAAAATCAACTCAGGCTAAGCCTAAGTCGAATTTGTCAAAGAGCAGGACCGGATCTTCATACTCTTTGAGTAGAAAATCCACCGGCTTAAAGCAAACTAACAAAATTTCAAAACCTAACTTTCAGTGGATTCCAAAATTAACTTCAGATCAGTCACCATTAACCTCTAAATCAAATGAAAAGAAAGAATCAAATGAAAAATCAGTGAAATGAAAGGGTCAACCCAGGATTGTGATGACCTGGGTCCCCAAAACTAAATGTTTCCGCTCATCGTGCAGGGACAGTTGCAGAGGAATGTCATCAGACCCTGGTATGTCGACAGCGGCTGCTCCCGGCACATGACTGGAGACATATCCCAACTGCACGACATTCAAACTTTTAATGGACGATATGTTTCCTTTGCGGGCGGAGAGGGCGGAAAAATAACTCAAAAATGAACTATTTCAAATGGAGTGCTGGATTTTGAGAATGTTAACTTTGCTCCTGAACTAAAACACAGCTTGTTGAGCGTGTCTCAGATCTGCGACAAGGGTTACTCCACTCATTGCACAGATAAGGAGTGTCTGATCTTAAAGCCTGGTGTTGTCATTCCGGAAGATTTGATTCTTGTAAAATCTAAGCGGGATGGGAATGCCTACATTATAGACATGAACAACAATATCCCCGACGAAGTCACTTGCCTTTTCTACAAAGCTTCTGAACAAAATGCGATGTTGTGGCATCGTCGTCTCGGTCACGCTAATACAAAGAACCTGAATCGACTTGCAAAGAACGAACTGGTCCGAGGATTACCTGTCAGAGATTTCATTACATTGGAAAAGTGTGTTTCCTGCACTCAAGGAATGCATCATCGGAAACCACACTTTCCAAAGCCGATTAACTCCATTAGTCAAGTGCTCGAGTTATTACATACGAATTTATTTGGTCCGGTTAACGTTCTCAACATCAATCGAAATTCATACTGCCTCGTTGTGATAGACGATTACTCTCGGTTCACTTGGGTTTTCTCTCTATCCAACAAAGCTGGGATCGCTGACCTCATTAAAAGATTCATTGTGATGATCGAAAATCAGACCAACAATTGAGTAAAAGCGCTATGTACTGATAATGGAACAGAGTTCAAGAACGCCGTTCCTGACCATTTTTGCGCTGAGAAAGGGATCATGCGTCAGTTCAGTTCAGTTCGAACACCTCAGCAAAACGGCGTTGCCGAATGTAGGAATCAAACTCTTAAATATGCCGCAAGGACGATGCTCCGTGACTCCAAACTTCCTTTGTTCTTTTTGGCGGAGGCAATTAACACAGCGTGCTATGTTCAAAATTGCGTGCTGATCAACAAAGCCAGAATGAAGACACCGTACGAAATTCTATACAGACACAAGCCATCTGTCAGGCATTTCCAAGTATTTGGCTGCCCTTGCACCCTTCTCCATATGGAATCAAACCCCAAATTCAACGCAAAAGCCGATGACTGTTACTTTGTTGGATATGTTGCTCGAACTGCGTACCGGGTTTACAACATGAAGACAAAATAGATAGTAGAATCTTTCGATGTTCGTTGGCTTGAAAAAAATGAGACAGATGCAAGAGTAGGTCCCGATTGGCTATTTGACTACACATCTCTTTTCAAATCATTTAATGTGACCTCAGATAATCAAGCAGGATCTACGTCAAATTCGAAGATCATTATTCAAGATGAAGAAGAAAAAGTTGTTTACCGACCACCACTGGTTTCTTCTGATCCTCCAATGGTGCCCTTTGTTCACACTGATTCTTCTGAATCTTCTCCTCAACAACCTTCTCCTGATGCTGCTGCTACTCCTCTAACTGCAGTGGAAAGAGAGTTTGTGAACCAAGAGACTTTCGCTGTAACTTCAAATCTGATAGAACTTCTCTTTCTAAAAAGTATTGCTGAAGAGTTTGTAGCAGATCCTCCAAACAAACCTTGTTCATCTATTGTGGATCATACAACAAATGATGGAGCGGTTAACATTCATACTCTTCCAGTCTCTGTCAATGATATCAGCTACGAGATCCCTGCACGAGATCTCTGACAGAGACTGGAAGAGTATGAATGTTAACCGCTCCATCATTTGTTGTATGATCCACAGTAGATGAACAAGGATCGTTTGGAGGATTTGCTACAAACTCTTCAGCAATACTTTCTGGAAAGAGAAGTTCCATCGGATTTGAAGTTACAGCGGAAGTCTCTTAGTTCACGAACTCTCTTTCCACCGGAGTTAGAGGAGTAGCAGCAACATCAGGAGAAGGTCGTTGAGGAGAAGATTCAGAAGAATCAGTGTGAACAGAGGGCACCATTGGAGGATCAGAAGAAACCAGTGGTGGTCGGTAAACAACTACGTCTTCTTCATCTTGAATAATGATCTTCGAATTTGACGTAGATCCTTCTTGATTATCTAAGGTCACATTGAATGATCTGAAAAGAGATGTGTAGTCAAATAGCCAATCGGGACCTACTCTTGCATCTGTCTCATTTTCTTCGAGCCAACGAACATCGAAAGATTCTACTATCTATTTTGTCTTCATGTTTTCAACCCTGTACGCAGTTCGAGCAGCATATCCAACAAAGTAACAGTCATCGGCTTTTGCCTTGAATTTGGGGTTTGATTCCAAGTGGAGAAGGGTGCAAGGGCAGCCAAATACTCGGAAATGCCTGAAGATGGCTTGTGTCTGTATATAATTTCGTACGGTGTTTTCATTCTGGCTTTGTTGATCAGCACGCAATTTTGAACATAGCACGTTGTGTTAATCGCCTCTGCCCAAAAGAACACAGGAAGTTTGGAGTCACGGAGCATCGTCCTTCCGACATCTTTAAGAGTTCGATTCCTGCGTTCGGCAACCCCGTTTTGCTGGGGTGTTCGAACTGAACTGAACTGACGCATGATCCCTTTCTCAGCGCAAAAATGGTCAAGAACGGCGTTCTTGAACTCTGTTCCATTATCAGTATGTAGTGCTTTCACTCGATTGTTGGTCTGATTTTCGATCATCACAATGAATCTTTTGATGAGGTCAGCGATCCCAGCTTTGTTGGACAGAGAGAAAATCCAAGTGAACCGAGAGTAATCGTCTATCACAACGAGGCAGTATGAATTTCGATTGATGCTGAGAACGTTAACCGGACCAAATAAATCCATATGTAATAACTCGAGCACTTGACTAATGGAGTTAATCTGCTTTGGACAGTGTGGTTTCCGATGATGCATTCCTTGAGCGTAGGAAACACACTTTTCCAATGTAATGAAATCTCTTACAGGTAATCCTCGGACCAGTTCATTCTTTGCAAGTCGATTTAGGTTCTTTGCATTAGCGTGACCGAGACGACGATGCCATAACATCACATTTTGTTCAGAAGCTTTGGAGAAAAGGCAAGTGACTTCGTCGGGGATATTTTTGTTCATGTCTATAATGTAGGAATTCCCATCCCGCTTAGATTTTACAAGAATCCAATCTTCCGGAATGACAACACAAGGCTTTAAGATCTGACACTCCTTATCTGTGAAATGAGTGGAGTAACCCTTGTCGCAGATCTGAGACACGCTCAACAAGTTGTGTTTTAGTTCAGGAGCAAAGTTAACATTCTCAAAATCCAGCACTCCATTTGAAATAGTTCATTTTTGAGTTATTTTTCCGCCCTCTCCGCTCGCAAAGGAAACATATCGTCCATTAAATGTTTGAATGTCGTGCAGTTGGGATATGTCTTCAGTCATGTGCCGGGAGCAGCCGCTGTCGACATACCAGGGTCTGATGATATTCCTCTGCAACTGTCCCTGCACGATGAGCGGAATCATTTAGTTTTGGGGACCCAGGTCATCACAATCCTGGGTTGACCCTTTCATTTCACTGATTTTTCATTTGATTTAGAGGTTAATGGTGACTGATCTGAAGTTAATTTTGGAATCCACTGAAAGTTAGGTTTTGAAATTTTGTTAGTTTGCTTCGAGTCGGTGGATTTTCTACTCAAAGAGTTTGAAGATTCGGTCCTGGTCTTTGACAAATTCGACTTAGGCTTAGCCTGAGTTGATTTTGGCAAACTATTGTTGAATTTATGAAAAACCTGTTTATTCTTTTGAGAATTTACTATTTTCTTGTTTGGATTTTGTTCAAGTCACCATTTCAAGAACGAGTTTTGGGGGTTTTTCAAGTTAAATAACATCCCCGAAATTCGTTCTCTCATCTTTTTGTTGTATGAGAAACAAACATCCAGTTCATACAATTTCTTGCAATGTGTCTAGCAGTGCCACAGTTAAAACATATTTGTTTATTATCAATGGTTTTGGCACTGCTATCGACAAATTTATTCTTTCCTTTTTCATTTTTAACGCTTCCACACTTGCAAGAACGATCATAGGATTTTGAAGCAGATGTGGAAAGTGTAGAGACATTCAAATCAGATTTAGCAGTTTTATCAGAAACAACCCCATCATTAACAGAATTATCAGACTGAAATAATACACCACCAGACACAAAAACATTAGCGTTTGATTTTGACACAGAGTCATCACATAAATTAACACCAAACTTAGACACAAGATTATTACTAGACTCATGACCATCAAGCTTTTCATCTCTTTCCTCCCCCTGAGCTATGGACTTATCTGCACTCAAATTGGAAACATTAGTACCCAAAACCTTATTATTTGATTGTATTGTTTGCTCAGAAGCTGACTTTCCATATACCATGTAAGATTCTCTATCTATTTCTTCTTGAGATAGAGGAATAGCAGTGTAGTTATGATTGAAGGGAGGGGGGACACTCTCAAATCCTAAGCCAACTTTTATTTGATTCCCATGAGTGATATCTCTCCAGTACATTTGTTCCTCAATCATTTTTGCAATTCTTTCACATGACCCATCATATTTTTTAAAATTAAATTCAACATTTTCAAAACGTGTTTTTAATGAGTCAAGTTCAGTGGACACAACTTCAAATTTTCGTTTGAGATGATCATAATTCTCACATTGTTGCTGTAGTCTTCTTGCAATTTCCTAAAATCCTTTATTTTATTTTCTAGTTGAGTCTTTAAGGGCTTTTGAGTTTTCCTAAGAGTGTATCCCTCATATTTCAAGTCCTCATTCTCTCTCTTAATTAATTCTATTGATTCTCGCAAATATTTAATAGTTTTAGCACAAGATGAAGAACAACCAGATTCACTTACCTCGGGCTTGGATGGCTTAGAAGTAGTCTGCACCATAAAGGAAAACTAGAGGTTCATCATTTCTTCTTCGGGATCTGCCTCCATCTCTTTCTCCTTGCAATCCTTGATCTGGGCCAAAAAGGTATTTTCAGGTCCTGAAATATTCAGGACCTGAATTTGATCTTCCCAATCAAAGGATTGGGCCACCATTTCCAGATTCTCAGGTTGGTTGGTAGATGAGAATCCCTTGTTGTTGCTGTGGACATAGGTAACTGGCACCACTGTTCGATCGACATTTTCCCTTTTGTCAGGCTTTGGACATTCTCTAGCAAAATGCCCTAGCTCATGGCAATTGTAGCAGCGAAGTTTTCCTTTGTTAAACCCGACCTTTTTATCAGAATTTACACTCCAGTTGTTTGTACCATTTTTCAACAGCTAACCGCACACACTAAAAATGTCACCCGCACACACAATTTTCTCAGATTTTGATGAAACTTGATTTCAAACTATTGAAAACAATAATGAAACAACAGTTCTTTGATCAAATCAGACAAATGCACTTCAAAAACAGTGAAATTTTGCAACCTCACACTCTAAAATACTTCAATTGATACCAAATTGGCTTTGATACCAATTGTTAGTCCCAAAATATGGATCCAATCTAGTAATCAATGAAGCAAATAGAAATCAAAATGAAGTGTAGAAGGAGTAGAAAAGAGATAACATCAAGCATGCACACATCTATATCATAAATGTCAAGTACACCTTGAGAAGTACACACACTGCACTGTTCAGCAACAAGTACAATCTGACACAAATCAGTCCCTATAAATAGTACCCTCACCATCACACTGTGTGTGGCCGCACACACAAGTGAGGCTGCACACATACATCAAGTCTAACCACTACACTGCATTGCATACACTTCCACCCTAATCAGATCTATACAAAATTAAAGCCTAGCTCAAACCATAATATCATAGACTTTCAATCTCCCCCTTGGTTTATAGCTTTCTTTTCTAATTGGCCCAATAAACTCCCCTAAAAAGTAGCTGACTTTTCTTATTAATCTTCATTGGGAGCTTGGCTTCAGCATTAATCTTCAAATTTCTTCACAACATCAAGATGAACATATGAATCTTCAATAAATGACTTCATCTTGAGCAGTTGGGCATTTCTTCAAGATTTGAATCTGAATGCATATTGGGTGAGGAGGCTTGATGTACTGATTCTTGAAAGATAGCACTTTCAGCTTGAGAATTTTTAGAGAGAACAGCGAGAACGAATCTTCTGGATCACTTCCGTAGGTTTATAGATAGCAGCAGACTTGTTGAGGAGGCTTTAATGCAATCCGTCACATAATCTTGAAGTTATCTCCACCTAGCTTTTGGGGTTGACAAATTAAATGTTGAAAGAATAATCTTCATTTCTTGTTCCTTCGAATGACAATTCTTCGATGCTCACAGATGAAGCATTGGCTCAAAAATATCGATACAGTCTCCATGAGTCTCATCTACACCTGAAATCACTTTTCAAGACAAAACAAAACTAAAAGAAAAATTAGCAAACAATATTTTTGGATTTTTTTTTATATTTTCTGGAAAAATAAAAACAGAAACAAAAATATTTTTTGGATTTTCTGATTTTTCTGAAAAAAATAAATAAATAAATAAAATAGAAATAACACTATTTTTTATTTTTATTTTTCTATTTTTTTGTTTGATTTTTGAATTTTTCTTATTTTTGTTTGATTTTTGAATTTTTTTTAATTTTCCCCCTAAATTTGTGTATAGAGGAAAACTATGAACAAATTTACTAGAAACAAAAATATTTGGGATCAAAGTTGTGAGACAGTCTAAACTCATTTATCGGTACCTTCACCTTCATGGATAGATCTGGTCAATTGCTGGTATTGTGGTCCACTTAAACACGAATGATATCAACAAATTTTCCGAAATAAATCATTTAGCTGATGACAACCACGAGTATTGTTGTCCACTAAAATTAAGCAGCGAGATCTACAGACAACCTTTAAATGATTCAATTTTAGTTGCACTAGAACGTATTCCCCACTTCTCGATATACCCCGGTTATCAAGAACTTCCTAAGGACTCCTTACTTTAGGTGAGTAAACAATTATTAAGGAGGAAGTCAGATTTAGAGATAGATGCATATGTTGTGTCTCAGGTCGGATTTATTTCAATCACGCAGAGGGGACAACATAAGGCTAAGTAATATATATATATATATATATATATATATATATATATATATATATATATATATATATATATATATATATATATATATATATTTCTGTGTTATATGATATGATTTGGGAAGTGATATCAACAAATGATAACAGGCAATCTGAGTCTGTGTAAAGTACCAAAGCTGAATTTTCTAGGCTCTGTGTTCGATGCACTGGTAGGCACGAAGAATTGAACGGACTTGACTAGGTGCAAATGAAACTAAGGAATCCAGAGACTTGATAAATATTGACCTAGATAGTTCCGTTTAGCCTGACAATACGACGCTTGGATAGGTTGAGCAGGGAGATATACATGAGAATCCATCAGTCACATTAAGAGAACCCGTATCTAGAACTGTGGTTTAACTTTTCCTCGATGTACGGATTCTGTCCTTAATTTTGGTATTGATAGAGCGACTGGGGAATTCCGATAAATTAGTTCTGTAGAAAATTATTTTCTTTCTTTCTTACTATTAGTCATATGTTGCCTCCTTTACGTGATTGGAAGAGATCCAACCTGGACTGCAACATATGCAAATCTATTTCTCTACATATTAAATCTATGAAACTGTTCCTATCTGTTAGCCATATGCTGTCTCCTTTGCACGATTAACAATCCGACCTAGTACACAACATATGCAACCTTCTACTTCTCAACCCCTCTAATGCTATAATTAATTATAATCCAAATTTATACTCTCTATGAATAATAGTCTGCTCACCTAAAGTAAGGAGTATCTCAGAAGTTCTTGATTATTGGGGTATATCAGGAAGCGGGAAACATGTTCTAGTACATCTAAAATTGAAAATTTCTAGATTGTCTGTAGTCTCGCTGCTCAATTTAGGTGGATAACAATATCCTTGGTCGTCGTCTGATAGATAGTCCTTAGGAATTTTTATCTAGTAACTTAGGGTCAATTTGTCTTGTCACTTATAGCATGTCCAAAATTTGTCACAAATTTTTTCGTGTTTAAGTGGACCACAATACCGGCGATCGACCAGATCTATTCATGAAGGAGAAGGAACTGATAAGTGAACAACGATTGTCTAACTACTTTGATCCCTCATCTCAAAAGGTTAAAACAATTTATAGGATTAAAATTAAATTTAATATTTGTCGTTATTAGTATTTCCATTTTATTTTATTTTAGTCAATTTTATTTTATTTTTATTTTTATTTTTTTATCTTATTTTTAAGTTTACTTTTAGTTTTACTTTTAAAATCCTTAGGAATAAAAAATTTTAGACTTTTAATCCTCAAAATGGTTTGTTTTAGAAAAATACCTTGAGTATGGGTATCGTTTTTTTATTATTAAAAGGTTGAGGGGGAGAAAATGAAATTTTTTTGAGTATATGAAGGGTGTGTGCGGTGTGATATTCACCGGCACTGTTTCCATTTTTTCTTTTCTCAACCGCACACAACACTTTATCTCTCTCTCTCTCTCTCTCTCTCTCTCTCTCTCTCTAAAACTTTGAATATTCCATCACATCTCTTGAAATTAAAGCACTTTTTTGGTAATTCTCATGAACGCGACTCTCATAACAAATTTTTCATGAAAAATCGATCATTGTTTGCTGTTTAATCGAAGGAACAAACGTTTCGTGTGTAAGTGCGACCACACACGGTGTGTGCAGCTGAACCGTGTGCGGCTACACTGAACTGTGAACGGCTGAGCGTGTGCGGCTGTGGCTGCTCACTTGCACGTGTGCGGCTGTGTGCACTTTCATGTGCGGTTGCACAATCTCTGTTATAATAAAATTATTTTTTCCCTAATGATTGCTTGTGTATCTTTTCAAATTAAGATGGGAGACCTGGAATTTGCCAAGGTTCCAACTCCGCCATTTTCCTTGAAGATCCTCCTGCAGCTCACAATGACTTACAGTTCATTGTTGATGGTTTGAAGAAGTGTTGCCTGGTCCTTGCATTAACAACCTGTCCTGCAATTTACCAAAACCTGATCAAAGACTTCTGGAGAAGCGCAGTTGTAAAGGACATCAAGGATGGAAAATTCATTGAAGCTACAATTGAAGGAAAGAAAGTTTAAGTGTAGAGAATACCATTCGGGAATCACTCCAGATCGATGACAGATCAGAATTCTCCTTGGAAATTAATATTCATCAAACCCACGATATTTAGACCATATGGGGTATGAGGGAACTTTTCCCCCTACCATCAAGAAATTGCTTCCTCCTTGTTGGATGTATCTAGATCATGTGTTTGTGAGCTGTATTTCTGGAAGGAGATCCGTTGCAAATGAAATTTCCTTGGCTAACACTGGAGCAATCACAGCCTTGGCTGCAGGAATTGAGTTCAACTTCTCGAAGTTTATAATGAATGAGTGGTTCTAAATCTTGAGGGGAATAAGAGAGATAAAATTTTGATGTACCCAAGATTTCTGCAAATCATCTTCAATGTTATGCATCCCGAGCTGCGAAGAGGAAATGAAACTTTGGATCTTAAATCCGTTGGTCCAGGTGCTTCCGGGTTACTGAAACAAAAGAGAGGTGGAAAATTCGTCATTGAAGGAAAGTTCCTCTTGATCAAATTCAGAATTTTTGAAGAAAGTGATCGGTCAGAATTAGAAGATCAATCCATCCCTACGGAGTCTGAAGACATTGTGCATTCAACCTCTGAATCAGAATTTGAGGAAGTTCATGATTCTCCTACAGCCACAGTGGCGGAGGAACATGATCATCATAAGGAGGATGAAACTAAATCTGGTCATGAGGATGATGATGATGATCTCTATGGTGATGTAGAATTTTTGAAGGAAATTGACTTCATAGGGTTCAGTGATGATATCCCGATAAACATTGAGCTTGATCTTAATGATGAAGAACTTAGTCCTATTCCAGGATTCCCCAACAGCTGCCTTAATAAAGTCAATGAAGTTGCCTCTTCGGCAACCAAGACTAGGGAAGAAGGAAATGCTCTCAAAATTCTACTCTCCACATCCAAGCCCATGGAGGTTGCATCAAGTCAAGGAGATGCGATCTCATAGATTCCTCCCTCTATGTCAACTATCTCAACATCTGCTCCAATTGTTCCTGATTCAACTCAACCCCAGACCTCTCAGTCCTCTATGGAAACAAGTCAATCAATTGCGAGTCTGGAGGTACCCATTGTGAGCAGTGCACATCAAGTTTTCTCCACTGTCACTGCTACTACTGCTTACTCTCCATCACAAAATGATGAAGGCCCGAGTACTATGTTTGAGACAGGCGGCTCATCATCCATTCCAGAATATTCTCCCACCAGACCTTCATTAGATGAAGCTTCAATAAGATTGGCAAACACATGGCCCAACACAACCTAACCTCTTCTCATGGGAAATGAATATCATTTAGAGAGGAGCACACAGGTGATGATAAATCTTCTTCATCTGAACTTCGAGAAGAAATTGGAGTTCTCCGACAGGAACTCAATGAGAAGACCATTCAGATGGATCAACTCACTTATTACATTGAAGAGCTCAGAGCAAAGGATGAGGAGAAGACAAAACAGATTAAAGATCTACAAACGAGTCTTGGTTCAGTGATAGCTAGCTACTTCAATCTAAAGAACGTTCTGTATGACGCATTTGGCGAAAAAGTCAAAGCCCTTTTTCAATAGCCACTCGGAATCGAAGATCCTCCCATAGCCCCCACACATTCTGTCTTTGAAGACTTTCCAGTCGATCCACCTGCTCCTAGAACAACCTCTGTTGTTAATAGATTTGAAAAAGAGCCAGAAGGAAGCAGAGCCCGAATAACAATCAAACAGGGAAAGAGAACCGTAGCAGCCAAAAAAAGCGAAGGTTTACTATTCATGAAAAATTCAAATGAGAATCGCAAGGCAAAAGACCCTATTCTGACTATGATGGATCTAAAGAAAAGAAAATTTGGTGACGAGTTCCGAGATAGATCAGGAATCCGAATGTGGGCCTTTGATCATGAGAGAAATTTATGGGTTGTGAAAAGGAAATCAAGAACTTATGAGTTTTACAAGAACACTCATGACTTTAACTCGTGGACCAAAGTTGATCTTGCTGAATTATCCAGTGTCCCATTCAATAACCCTTATGAGAATCCTAATGCTTCAACCTTCAAAAAATTTCTTGACAGACAGGTTAAGGAAAACTTTCCAATGATGAAGACTGCAAGAGCCTTGTACCAAAAAGACAAAGAAATTCTAGATCCAGAATCAGGCGAGCCTATGAAGATCATACTTTGGCCTACGACTAAACAGTAGAAGGAAATTCCTATTGCTCAACACTTCCATGAGGGATATCTTGATAAAATGGAATTTTGGGCTTATGACGATGAAATTGCCACTGCTGCTATTGAATTCAAGGATCGAGAACAAGTATTAAAGTTGATAAGTGCCAAAGATCTTCTTCGGTTCAGAGAGAGGGATATCCGCACTCTGGCTCGTCACCAGATTATTTGCAGAAAAGATGTAATTGAGGCGGCTGCTAAAGAATTTACTGCAATGGTCGCCACAATCATTAACAGACGAATGTGGATGGGCTCCATGGGAAGATCAGATCTAAAACTGTTTGAGAAGCAAACTGAATGAAAAATCAAGACTATGATAGCCTCAAACCAAGGGGGAGATTGAAAGTCTATGATATTGTGGTTTGAGCTACGCTTTAATTTTGTATAGATCTGATTAGGGTGGAAGTGTATGCAATGCAATATAGTGGTTGGACTTGATGTATGTGTGCAACCTCACTCGTGTGTGCGGCCGCACATGCATGTATGGCTACACACTCGTGTGCTGGTGAGGGTACTATTTATAGGGACTGATTTGTGTCAGATTGTACTAGTTGTTGAACAGTGCAGTGTGTGTACTTCTCAATGTGTACTTGACATATATGATATAAATGTGTGCATGCTTGATGTTATCTCTTTTCTACTCCTTCTACACTTAATTTTGATTGCTATTTGCTTCATTGATTATTGAATTGGATCCATATTTTGGGACTAATAATTACCCCAAACCATGGGGACCATTCGTGTAGTTTACTCTACAATTAATAATGTTTGGAAGCTGAATTGATCTTAATGTTTGGTATTTCATTTTTTTTGAATAAAATACATTAAATGGATGATTTATGTTATTTTAAGAAGTTGAAATTTATTGAAAATTTGGGATGTTACAACTTTACCGAATCCATACTCTCGGATAAGGAATAAATGATTATATCTAATCCATACTCTCGGTTATGGAGTGAATAATTAAGTTTGGTCCATACTCTACGTTTAGTGACGAATCACTATTCCTAATCCATACTATTGGACCAGGGACGAATGACTATGCCTAATCCGTACTTTTGCATCAGGGATGTCAGGATGCTACTCTCCGTTCATGTCTTGTATGTACTCTTAAGAAGATGCTACCCATTAGCTTAATTACACTTAAGCCTCTTTTGTAGTTCTTTATTTTATCTCTTAGTAATATTATAATTCTTAAGTCCTAGTGCCAACTCTATTCAGACAACACTATCCTACTTTAGTGTATACTGAGTATTTAGGTATTAACAAACTTTTATCCTTCTCTCGAACAATACTTGTATTATTATTATCATGAAATTATATATATATATATATATATATATATATATATATATATATATATATATATATATATATATATATATATATATATCGTAGCACATATAGAACCATACTTTGTTCACATATCATATATTATCAAATATGTTCTTAACACCTATTCCAGACATTAAGCATATATTGAACATATAAACTCATTAACATGTATTTAATAATTTAATTAATACTTGTATTAAAATCATGTTTATGAAAGGGACTATGCACTCACCTGATAAACGTGGATGCCTTGGAATTTAGGTAGAACCTTGCCTTCATATTTTATGTTTTCCTCTGATGTGACCTAGGAATGGATATCACTAAGTCTTAGTCTTACCTTCCTGGCGACTAATTTACAGTCCATAATCCTCACTAATCCAAATATCTACATCAAGATCTATCATGTAAGGAACAACTAGGTAGGATTATATTGGAGGTAGGGCCTGTTTGGTACACAGAGTATACTGTTTGAAAATCCGCTTCAATCAGTATAATGACTTGGAATCACTGATAAATCTTAATTATAGGTTCATAATAACGACTATGACTATAATTAAAAGTTACACATGAATAAAATAAGTGTGGCTTAACTTACATAGTATTTTGATCAAAACTAGGAATTAAGCGGGCCAAACTCTGACTCAAGAGCTCTTAATTGTCGGCTATCTAATATGACGGAGCTTTTCGGACTAAAAATGTAAGGGAAAAGCGCTTAAAATTGAGATAAATCGAGAAACATTTCGAGGGTATGAGAATGGCCTAAGATCCGACTCCTATTTATAGATGAATTTGGACTGCGCGCCGTGCACCTGGTCCTACGCACTACGCATCGGGTTGGCCATGGTGACGTGTCGTTTTGTACATGGTGCCACGTGTCAAGAATCTAGTGGAGTGTTGGTGCGTGCTACGCATGCTGTCTGTGCGTGCGGTTGCAGGCAGTAAAATCTAAATTCTTAGAAAATTCATAACTAATTCATGCGAGCTCTGTTGGCTAATTTTAAGTTTATTTTTAAAAATTCAAAACTCTCTTCTATGATATCCATTCTCGACTGTCTTATTATCGACAAATATGTATTGACAAGATCTTCAACTCTTGTTTAGATTGTTTTTTCTAAGAATTGACCGATTTCAATTTCGGTTTCTAAGTCGTATATTGCTACGCTGAAATATTGGAAAAAGCATAACTTCCTCCCATTAAGTCAGATTTAGGCGTTTTTGGTTAAGATTATTATCGTAAATAACCTTCTATTAAAATTCAATTCTAACGCTCATAATATTCAAATTTATTAACCCTAATCTGCGAGTGTTACAATATTATTTTCTCCGTGTTCATTTTTAATATTAGTTTCTTCGTTTACATTTTCACCGTTAGTTTGTTCCATATTAGTTTTGTTCATTATCTATTTCAATATTACTTTGTTCCTTCTCAATTTCAATATTAGTTTGCTCATGATTATTATTATCAAGATTAGTTTGCTCTTGTTCATTATCAACATTTTTGTTTATAGTTAAAAATTAAAAAAAAATGACCGTTTTGTGATTCTATAAAAGCTTCTTGGTGCAATTTTATTTACCTTTTTTAAAACCAATAACTCATTTTCTTAGACAAGATTACTGAGAATTAATTAACAATAGTTATCACCAAGACAATAACAAGTAAACTGAAAGTATATAGTAAAAATTCAAAACTCTCTTATATGATATCCATTTTCGACTGTCTTATTATCGACAAATATGTATTGACAAGATCTTCAAATCTTGTTTAGATTGTTTTTTCTAACAATTGACCGATTTAAATTTCGGTTTCTAAGTCGTATATTGCTACGCTGAAATATTGAAAAAATCACAACTTTCTCTCATGAAGTCAGATTTAGGCGTTCTTTATATGTGTGGAATCCTTGTCACGTAGTACCTATTTTTGGTTAATATTATTATTGTAAATAACCTTCTATTAAAACACAATTGTAACGCTCATAATATTCAAATTTACTAGCCCTAATCTGCGAGTGTTACAATATTATTTTCTCCGTGTTCATTTTAAATATTAGTTTCTTCGTTTACATTTTCACCGTTAGTTTGTTCCATATTAGTTTTGTTCATTATCTATTTCAATATTACTTTGTTCCTTCTCAATTTCAATATTAGTTTGCTCATGATTATTATTATCAAGATTAGTTTGCTCTTGTTCATTATCAACATTTTTGTTTATAGTTTAAAATAAAAAAAATGACCGTTTTGTGATTCTATAAAAGATTCTTGTCGCAATTTTATTTACCTTTTTTAAAACCACTAACTCATTTTCTTAGACAAGATTACTGAGAAGTTAATTAACAATAGTTATCATCAAGACAATAAAAAGTAAACTGAAAGTATATAGTAAAAATTCAAAACTCTCTTATATGATATCTATTCTCGAATGTCTATTATCAACACATATGTATTGACAAGATCTTCAACTCTTGTTTAGATTGTTTTTTCTAACAATTGACCGATTTCAATTTCGGTTTTCTAAGTCGTATATTGCTACGCTGAAATATTGGAAAAATTATAACTTCCTCTCATTAAGTCAGATTTAGGCGTTCTTTATATGTGTGGAATCCTTGTCACGTAGTTCGAATTTTTGGTTAAGATTATTATCGTAAATAACCTTCTATTAAAACTCAATTCTAACGCTCATAATATTCAAATTTACTAGCCCTAGTCTGCGAGTGTTACAATATTATTTTCTCCGTGTTCATTTTTAATATTAGTTTCTTCGTTTACATTTTCACCGTTAGTTTGTTCCATATTAGTTTTGTTCATTATCTATTTCAATATTACTTTGTTCCTTCTTAATTTCAATATTAGTTTGCTCATGATTATTATTATCAAGATTAGTTTGCTCTTGTTCATTATCAACATTTTTGTTTATAGTTTAAAATAAAAAAAATGACCGTTTTGTGATTCTATAAAAGATTCTTGTCGCAATTTTATTTACCTTTTTTAAAACCACTAACTCATTTTCTTAGACAAGATTACTGAGAAGTTAATTAACAATAGTTATCATCAAGACAATAAAAAGTAAACTGAAAGTATATAGTAAAAATTCAAAACTCTCTTATATGATATCTATTCTCGAATGTCTATTATCAACACATATGTATTGACAAGATCTTCAACTCTTGTTTAGATTGTTTTTTCTAACAATTGACCGATTTCAATTTCGGTTTTCTAAGTCGTATATTGCTACGCTGAAATATTGGAAAAATTATAACTTCCTCTCATTAAGTCAGATTTAGGCGTTCTTTATATGTGTGGAATCCTTGTCACGTAGTTCGAATTTTTGGTTAAGATTATTATCGTAAATAACCTTCTATTAAAACTCAATTCTAACGCTCATAATATTCAAATTTACTAGCCCTAGTCTGCGAGTGTTACAATATTATTTTCTCCGTGTTCATTTTTAATATTAGTTTCTTCGTTTACATTTTCACCGTTAGTTTGTTCCATATTAGTTTTGTTCATTATCTATTTCAATATTACTTTGTTCCTTCTTAATTTCAATATTAGTTTGCTCATGATTATTATTATCAAGATTAGTTTGCTCTTGTTCATTATCAACCTTTTTGTTTATAGTTAAAAATTAAAAAAATGACCGTTTTGTGATTCTATAAAAGATTCTTGTTGCAATTTTATTTAGCTTTTTTAAAACCACTAAGTCATTTTCTTAGACAAGATTACTAAGAATTTAATTAACAATAATTATCACCAAGACAATAAAAAGTAAACTGAAAATATATAGTAATGGATTATAGATTGGAAATACCTACTTTACCTGCTTGGCAAAGTTTGTTCTTAACAACAACCTTGACCTTGATGGATTGACTCCTTGAGAAAACTGAAGAGGAAATATGGAATTGCAATTCAGAAATTCTTTCCAACCAACATTGTTCCTTGTAATATCCAAAGTGAAAACCTGATTGACTGATTCCAATATCCAAAATCCAAAATCCAAACTTGATTCCCAAATCAAACTTCACACAATGAAGATGGAAAAAAATTATGCCATATTAACCCTAATAGATAGTCTAATTAAGAAAAAAGAATCATCATTGGAGTTGGATTTTTAAATTCATAGAGAATCAAGGAATTAGAGAGGAAGAACAATACCATTTGATTTTTGAATCAATATTCAGACTTGAGACTTCCGACTCACTAATAGAGTGATGAAAATTGCTTTTTTGAACAATCAAGATTCAAGAGTCGATATTTTGATTTTTGAACAATCCAAATGATCACACTTTAGAGTTTAGTGAGCTGGGAAGAAGAAGATGGAGAATACGAGAAGAAGAACAATCGACTACTCAGCTTAGCATAAGAGTTTCGATCGTGCACGAGGTGGGTGAATCTGAAATAAACATTAATATTTAATTAATGGATATTTTGGTTAAATGGCCCCTTAAAAATGGGGGCCCTAAGCCCTTGCTTACTTTGTACCCATATATGGCCGAACATGCTTATTTGTTTGTTATTTAGTATCACGTTAATGCCATTTTTTACTCGATTGTCAGATTTCGGTTTAAAAAGTCTCTTGTGTATCTTTTTTATGTAGCCCAGGTCACTAAACTTGTTGGTGACGTTTTATTTATACCATTTAAAATAAATGATGATACTAATATTTTTAAAATCAATAAAATATTTCTTTTAATTTTCAAGGAACTATAATTTTGACAAGAAAATTGTTACATTTAAGATTTGAACCATTTAAAATAGATGATAATAGTAGATAATAATAATCATAATTTTAAGATCAACAAAATAACTTTTTTTAATTTGCTAAAATTATAATTTTAACAGGAAAATAGGCATCATGTCGGCGACACCTAGACCATTTTAGTTGACTAAGGTGTCAACATGGATGACAAATTGACAACTCAATAGTGCAACCAATTTATTCCATATTTGTATGAATGACGTTTTTTTTAATACTTTTTTCATAGTTCAAGATATTACAAAAACAATTACACGCAACTCCTTATAAACCTAAATCTAAAAGTTTGTTGAGTTATAATGACATTAACCCTTTAATTATTAACAATCGTCATGCTAATGTAATCTTTATGAGTTCTAATGAGTGTATTATTGCTTAATTATTTAAAAATCAATAGCTATACTACAATAATTACTCATAAAAAGTTACTTTAATGTATAATAGATTTCTAGGGAATGATGTTAGTTCAAGACAAGTGATCCTTAGATAATTCGAGTTATCTAAGATTCTGAGGTGATGGTAGATTTGAAGTTAGCCTATTCCGATTTAATAGAGATTCCATTATCAATTGAAGAATGAATTAATCTGAGATTTTTAATGTTTTGTCAATTTTCCTTTTGTCTTATTAGTTGTAACGCATATAGGAGACAAGCTCAACCACAATGATATATTAGGTGTTTGATCTACAGTTAACTCTTAATAACGTTTCTCCATTTGTGATTGCTCATAAGTTAGTATAAATAGGACCATCACCCCATGTAAATCCTTAACGCTTTTTCATGATCTTTTGAATCATTAATCAAGAATCATTTAGTCAATCATTTTTGTAACATTAGGAACCTCGAGGTATGGAATTTAAAGTAATTTACGAGTTTTGAGTTGGCCACGACGTGGTAGAGGCATCACCACGACGTGACATGGCCACATGAGATGCTTATCACATTTAGGTGTTACAACGTGATACTATCTTGGTCACGATGTAACATCTGGTCAGGGACAAACCCTAATTTTATGGGACTAGGCCCTATTTAAAGGAATTCAAGGCTTGGGTTTTCTCCATCCTCAACCTCTATCACCTCCTAACCCCTTGAAGCAAACCCTAATCCTCTCGACTCCATTTTTGAGCTCATTTTGGTATTATTGGTGGCTCTTGAAGGAAAAAGAAGACTGTTGTGGTGTAGATAGCACTTAGCAAGCTTAAATATTTCATTTCTGCATCTCCTGGACCTTTGTGAGTAATCAAGTTCAATCTGTATGCATTAGCCTTCTAGATCTATGCTTTTTATCCCTTTTCTCCAATTTTGGGAAAGTTTGCATAGATTAATTCCATAAAGTTGGCAACTTTATAGATCGTTCAGGTCCCTTGAAGGTTATATGCTTTGGATATGAAGTTTGGTTGACTTTTGAATCAATACATGTGATTTTGGTTCAATTTACATTATTTTGATGTAACATGAGCTGAAGAAATACATTAGACATGCATGTCTATAAAGGATAGTTTTTTAGAATGTTCATGGAGTAAGGAATCCCCCTGGAAAGTTAGAATGGATGGCTTAAAGGATTAGGGGCTTATGCATTAAGCTGCCCTGATGTAGTATTCACGATGTGACCATATGGGTGTCATAATGTGACGATTGGGGGGGGGTCATCGACTTTTTTGGATGGATTTTGTCACGATGTGGTGACATGACCATCACGACGTGACAGTAGCATTAATTGTGATTGAGTTAAACCAAGACTGAGTTTTTGATCGACCTTGAGTTTGTTCTCCACGATCTAACCATGGATTGATCACGACGTGGAAGTCAACTGATATTGACTTTAACTATTGACGTTGACCATCAACTTTTTGACCTTGTTGACTTTTGGTTAAATTGCAAGCTCTATAGTGTAGACTAAGTTATGAATTTATTTTATTCTATAGGTGGGTTGTAGTACCTATATCGTGACATTTAGCTGTGGTTTTTATGGATTGATGAGAGAGCGAACTCTTCTCACTATACTATGTAAGATGCTAGCTGTCTTTGTGATACTTACATGTAAGACTATGGGGGTAGCACATGACAATTGTATGAAAGACCATGGGTGTAGCCCATGACATTTGGATATAAGATCATGGGGGTATCCCATGACATTTCAAGTAAAGGCCATGGGGGTAGCCCATGACACGTGGATATAAGTCCATAGCGGTAACCTATGTCATTACAGGGGAAGACCATAGAGGTAACCCATGGTATTTAAGAGAAAGACCATAGGGTTAGCCAATGGAGAATTTGTTAGGTTTTATATACTCTAACATTCATATGGTGCACATACACCCTAATGTTTTGGATCTAAGTTTTCTTGAATTATAAATGCAATAAATTTTTTCCAAAGCATGAAGCCTAAACTAGCATGCAAGGTGATATTTGAATCATAAAAACTAGTTAGACTACTGCCTTGTGTAGTAGCTTGTAGAACTTGGTCTTAAGAAAACTTAGCACCTCAAGTTTGATGCCTCAAATGATTCACAAAACACCAAGAGCAATTTGATGATTATAGAAGAGGTTAAGGAGACTCAAAATCAGTTATGCCTTCGTATGCATCGGTCACGATTTTGGACACTAGGGCACATATTTATAGTGTAGAATTCTAAGAGTCACATGTAACCCTAATTCACACACTTAGGCTTATAATCTAATTGATTTTGACTACCACTTCATAGATCAACTCATATGCGTAGCCCATCAACAAACCAATCCTGGATCATTAGCCCAACCATATGTATGACTGATTTATATAATTAGTCCCCATTAATTTAATTAGTCTCTTTTGATCAATAAATTAATTTCAAATTAATTCTTGATCAATACTAATTAAATAATATGATTTCTCAATTAATATATTATACTTATAATATATTAATAAATGACAAATAATCTCTTTCTCAAATATCCATCCTATCAAATTGCTTTGATGAATGCAACCCAAATGGACCATGCTACTATCGGGTCAAGTACATACCAATTATAGGTATGGGCATAAACACCTAATCCAACGGTTTCCCACTTGGATAAGTATAATAACTATAACTGCTAATGTAACTTAAAATCCAATTTGCAATCGTAGCTCTCAAAATGCCGCTGTCGAACTCCGACGCGTCCATTAGATAAGGGATCATATAATCCTATGTTCTACAAGATATCGTGTGGACAAAGACATGGAATAAAGTCATACTCATCGTCCAACAGTTTGTTTCCCGATTTCTGTTTTTTGACATAGAACTTAATTGAACACATCAATAGAGTTCTATCCGAGCCCGACTCATAAGTCAAAACAAAATCATCGAGGGGACCAATATATCGCTTTTAATCCTCTTAGGATAAAAGGAGCATATAAACTTTGACTTATATGCTTGTACAAACTATCTGTTGTATCATACACAACAACACATTTTATAACATCGAGTTACTGATGTGTTTTCACACTATCAATGTACAACCAACTAATAATCACCAACTCATATATCTTGGTTTGAAAACTATACGATATTATCATCTCACAATCACCGATGATAAATTCCATGAAGTGATTCATGTGAGGGTGGGTTTAATCCAATACGCAAATCTTATTTCAAAAGCACTCATGAATGTTTATAACAATCGTTTGCTATGTCTAACACCTTAGACAATCTTACAAAAACTCATTCATGATAGTCTACATTTTATAAACTACTTCCAAAGTATGATTGACTGTGGATGGTTTTGAATAATCTCATTGTTATGGAAGTCAAAACATGCGTCATGAAACAATAGTAAATAATTGACACAATACAGTAAGTTTTCTTATAAATAAAACTCCTTTGATCTAATCATCACCTATTAAGTACACTTTAGCTATTACAAGTTTCTAAATGTCTATATAATCATTAAAACTAATATCGTCCTTTAGCCTGATATTTCTAGCGTGCTGCAAGTGCTTAACTTTGCTCAGTGCCTTCGTAAGGGGATCTGCTAGGTTTTCATCTGACGATATCCTCTTCACCACAAGAAGCCCTCTTCTACTTGATGTCTAATGAAGTGATATTTTATGTTGATGTGCCTGGATCTACTATGATCTATTGGTTCCTTGGATAAGGTGACCGCACTCTCGCTATCTCAGAAAATCTCCATAGGCTCCTTTACAACTGGTACAACTCCAAGGTCTCCTATGAAGTTCATTAGCCATATCACCTCCTTCGATGCTTCACTTGCTGCTATATACTCTAATTCGCACATTGAATCAGCTACAGTCTACTGTTAGGAACTTTTCCAAGTTATTTCTACTCCATTTAGAGTAAATATCCATCCCAACTGAGAGCGGAAATTATCTCTGTCGGTCTGAAAGCTGACATCACTATACCCTTTCACTCTAAAGTCATCACTCCAACCGAGGGTAAGAATCCAATCCCTAGTCCTCCGCAGGTACTTAATAATGTTCTTTACCATAGTCCAGTGAGCTTTACCAGGATTCCATTGATATCTGCTAACCATGCTCAACGCAAAGGCAACATCAGGGAGAGTACTTGTCATAACATATATAATCCATTTGCATATTTCAACAAACTTCTCATTAAGCAAAGTAGTTTTGACATCCATTTGCATATTTCATTATCATGAAATGCAGCAATGGCTAGCATAACCCTCATAGATTTAATTTTGGCCACTAGTGAGAACGTCTAGTCATAATCAACTCCAGGAGTTTGAGTAAAGCCTTTCGCAACCAATCATGCCTTATATGTGTGTACTTTCCCATCCATGTTGGTCTTCTTCTTGAAGATCCATTTGCACCCGACCGTCTTATGACCTTGTACATTATAAACCAAGTTCCAAACTTGATTGTCATACATGGACTGACTTTAACTGTCCACTGCCTCTTTCGATTTATCAGACTCGGGGCCTGCCATCGCTTCCTTGTAGTTGTTAGGTTCATCTAAATTTAACAGTGTGCTATCACTGATAAATGTATCACCTTCAGTAGTAATATGGAAGCCATAAAACTCAAGTGCCATTCTAACTCTACTGGAACGTTTCAGAGGTAAGGAATCATAAATTAGTTTAACAGGAGTTTCCTCCTCAGGCTGAGTGCTAGTGTTTGAGGTTCCTTCATCACTTAACTCTTGAAGCTCTCCAAGGTAATTTGCCTGTCACTGTCGTCTTGGCATATGCGTTCTATTTTGCGGAAAACCCCTCTCCTCGCAACGAAGACAACATTGTCACTCAGTCTATAGAAGAGATATCCAAAGGATTTTTGTGGGTAGCCGATGAAAATACATCGCTCATTACAAGTTTCGGGTTTGTTGTGAATCTCTCATCTAACGAAAGGTTCGCAATGTAATGCCCGTGTTTCTAGGCTAGGCATTAATATTGACATTATAGTGTAGGTTAACCTTTGTGACTCATTTTGGAGAAATGAAAAGGAATTATATGAATATTATGTGAATTATGTGTTATGCTTAATTATTAGGGCTTAATTAATTAAGAATAAAAATAAGCGTCAAAATTAAAGTATGAGATAAGCACAATATCTTTACATAAAGTTGTAGTGGTCGAAACAAGGATTTCGGGGATATAACGAAGAAGTTATGACCTGTCGAAGTTTCGTGACAAAAAGGGCATGGTGCTGAATGTCGTAAAAAGTGAGTTTTTGATAAACTACTTTTTAGCCTTAGTGATCTAAACGAAAGTCGTTGTATTGGTTAAACCGAGAATTTCGATAAAAAGAACGCCGAAATCTGACTTCGTATGAGAAAGTTATAATTTTTCGAAGTTTCAGCTTAGCAGTAGACAACAAAAAACTCGAATTTCAGATCGAGCGATTTTTAGCCGACACGACCTAAAAGAGAATTGAAGGTGTCGTCATTAGTAACAAAACGATAAAAAGTCTGACGAAAACGGACGTCGTATGAAGAAGTTATGAATTTTTAATGGATTTCCTATCCCGGTCTGTTAAAAATAATAATATAAAAATTAAATTCAAAATTAGCCGACAAAGTCTAAATGAAAGTTGTAGAGCGTAATTTGATCTACGCGTGCATATAAAGAACGTCAAAAACGGAGCTCGTATGCGAAAGTTATGGATGTTAGAACTTTTGGCACGAAAATCGAGAAAATTCGCATAGTCACGAGTTGCTATGTCACCCTCGCCTCGCATGTGCCACATGTCAGAAATGGTGAGTCATGCGAAGCCACGTGTCGAATTCTGATTTGATCGTAGGGAGGCCCAATCCAACCCTCGCACGCCTTAGTCCGAGCCTCGCACATTGATTGCTAGACCGCGGTCCAATCAGCAACCGCCACCGAGGCCCTCGCACGCGCTGCCTTCTGCGCACCTTCGCCTGCGGACCCTAGTACCGAAACCGAATTTTGACCCTAGACCTCGGTCCAATCACAGACTGACAGCGAGCCCCTTGCAGGTGCGAGCCATATGCGAGCCATGTACAAGCCCTCCCTACGAGCCTTCGAATCTGCGACGCGTGTCCTCTTTCTAGCCAATGGATCAGAAGCCTCGCCCCTATAAATAGAAGGGTGCGAGACCTCCCAGGTAACTTTGGAAATTTGCCACTTTTAACCCCTTTTCCATATTTTCTTCATATTTACATCCCCCAAAGTCCCGATACTTATTCCAAAGCCCGAAATACTCCACGAAGTGCCCGAGAAGCCCGGAAAAATTATCTTTTCGGTTTCGAAGCCCGACCTTTGCAGAACCCGGTTTCTCAATAAAACACCTGGTTTTATTAGAAACGATCATTTTAGGAAACAAATTGTTGCCCAATTATCATCAAATCAAGTGAGTGTATAGTCACCTTCATCTTACACCTAGATATGAAGTATTTTACATGAAATACATGCTACGTTTAATTATATTAATTGTTTAACTGTGGTGACTGTTGAATTGATGTTTTATACAAGTTTTAAACTGTATATATATTTTAATCTACAAATATGTTGGGTAAAACATGGGTAGATAGTGATGTGTGATAAAATAAAAGTGATGAGAGGCCTAGGGAAGACTTTGTACCACAATTGAAACTGCAATACTACTCCGAGCAGGATCTTCTGGAAATTAATAATGAGTTCTAGAATTTAAAGAAGGGAAAGATGAGCGTTACTGAATACGCTGCTAGTTTTATCGAAAAGATGAAGCTTGTTCCTTACCTAGTTCCAACTGAACTCTCTAAGATCAACAAGTTTTCCCTCAGATTACCAGCGGAATTTGGTCCGATGGTTAAGCAAGCAACCACTTTGAAAGCCGCCATCTGGGCTGCTAAGAATGTTGAGGTTCAGATCAGACAGAAGGGTCTGGAGAGGGCAGAAGTTGGTGAAAAGAGAAAATTTGAAGGAACTTCAGGTTCCAACAAGAAAAGCAAATTTTCTAAGTTCAAGAAGTTTAGAGGAGGAGGAGGTGAAGAGAAATGGTGTGAGAAGTGCAAGAAAAAGCACCATGGGAAATGTAGTGAGGAGGTGACTTGCTTCAAATGTGGAAAGACTGGGCATTATGCCAACGTGTGTCCATCCGACAAGAGGGTATTTTTTGAGTGCCATGAAGAAGGGCATGTTTTTAAAGACTGTCCGAAGAAAAAGGATGCTGCAAAGCCCAATCTACCACCAAAGCCGAAGGCGAGAGCCTTTCAGATGACACTTGAGGTTGCAAAAGAAGAAGATCAAGTTATAAAGTAGTAATGTGAATAGTAACAAGTGGTTAGGCCTATTAGAGGCATAGTATAGGGTAAACTTGAACCTTTGTGTAATCGTTTCAAGGAAATAATATAAACCCCGGTTTTGTCATATGATAAATTGAATGACTATGTGAAATTCTTGTATGGCGATATGGAGAACTGCGAGACAATACTTGGGACGAGTATTAGTAGGTGCGAATGGTAGTAGAGGCCTATACTACCAGAAGCACAAGACTCGTACTTGGATCAGGGAAAGTCACAAGGTTACCAAGGAGCTATTATTTGATTCCATCTTGTTCTAGTCCGTCGTTACCATCGTTTCGGTAATGACTAAGATGATGATTGTTATTCCGACCTTAGAGATCATATTGAATTGAGTCCGACTAAGATGAGCATGTTACGTGGTTCAGAGAACCAAGTTCGATGTAGCATTTGACTTAAGCCAGAAGATTGAAGTAAAAGATGATTAAAGCGATCAACAGAAGTATCACACTCATTGTTAAAGAAGTTGATATTTAGGAATGATACATGTTGAACTATGATTGTATCACATTAGAACATGAAGGAAGGTGTAGTTTGTTCCGAAAATTGTCCCATGGAGATCTGAGTAAGTAGTGCAGTATACAATGAGAGATCATTAGAACATGACCCACCGGTCTGTTACAATAAATGAAAGAAAGTACTTATTCCAAGAAAAAGAAGGAGTCCTCAATAAGGATTTATTTTGGAACTCGAAGGTTACGATTGAAAGTCCTATGGAGATCTGAAGCTTTTTAGGATTAGCTGGATATTATCACTGAATTATCCAAGGCTTTTCTTCGATCGCGACTCCATTGATAGCTTTGACCCACAAAGGAGTTGTCTATACTTGGAATGAGAAGCATATGAAGCTTTGAGAAGTTAAAGAAGAAGTTGTGTATTAGAAGATTTGATAAGTAAGATAAAATGAGAACTTTGAGATGTGTATTAGAATTTGATGAGAGATTCACATCGGTACGGATTACATGAGAAATGAACTCTATTTATAGAGAAAAGTTTACAACTCTAAGAGTAGCCATACAGGGCATACTGGACATTAGAGTGTTTTATAGAAAAGACAAAATAAACTAAGTAAAGATAAAGACTACGGTGCTGAAGACTTCAGATGACTAGTTGATGAGATTGCTTGACTGCGGTGGCTTGGAGGCTGCCGTAGCTAAAGTTCATGAGGGTCACTTTTTTTTTTATTCAACAATTTCCCCCTAAGCGACCTCTTTAACTTTGATCAGTTATCAAGTTGAAGGAACTTGATCAGGATCCACCAAAACTTCCTGACGTTCTCTAACCAGTTGATTCTTCTCAGTATTTCAAACTTGACCTCTGCGGTTGTATGCTTGGATTTTTTCAATTGCGTTGCGGCAGGTCTCAAGTTATTTTCTGGTGAGACGGTGCTGGCAGTCATAGGAATGAAATATTTGACGTTGTCAGTCTTCCTCTTGAAAATGACTCCCAGCTCAGGATAGTTGGTTGCGCCTAAGGGTCTTTCTTTATAGCCTTCGGTAGGCATGGGTGCGGGGTCAAGCGGTGGCAAGTCAGCGATTTTGGAAATGATGGGATGAATGTCTGCATCTATTTTGGTGAAGTCACAGACTGTTTCCTTAAGAAAGGTACTGGCCCTTTCAAGTGCAATCTTGATCTTCGGATGCTTTTCAGACTTGTGCTGAAAAACCTTAGCGATAAGAAACACTTCTTCAGGGTTCATATACGGAAAATCAGCCTGGGTGCGGATGTAGTCGTGCTCCCTCCTGGTCAGGGTGTACTTGATGAACTCAGCCTTCATGAACTTCCAGATCTTGTAATTTTTGACTGCGGATGGTATATCGTTAGAACATATGTGTTCAACTGGAGAGGCATGCTTAGCATAAAATTGGCTAAGTCTCTCGAACTCCTTCGGAAGGCTTTTGTCGTCAGGAAGGCTGCGGTCGAACAGCTCAAATACAGTGAAGTATCTGGCATTCGGTGAGATTGGGACATCCTAGTAACTGCCTGAGGGGGGGTTCCGCATAGGTAATATGAGGGACATAGTCATCATCAAGCAGTCTTCTATGTGGATTGATCCAAGAGTTTATCAAGGACTCATCCATAACCGTGTCGAATCCGTAGAGTCTCCATACTTCTTCAGCCAGCTTGGCTGCCTTCGGGTCTCTTTTTCTTTGAGCAGTAGCAGGATAATCATTTGAGCTCGGAGAAGACATATATTCCTCCAGATTCTTAAAGTGCAGGGGAGTTTCTGGTTTAACATGAAGAGGGGAGTTGTGACGAGACGACCGCGGTGAGAGTTGTTTTTCATGTTGCGGTGTGGGAATTTTTTCAGTAGAGAATGGAGGAGTTTGATGATGTGAAAGGGATTGGTCTGAATTATAGACTTCTTCACTTCCCCCTCTTGACGAGTTCAGACTCGGGGCCTCCTCAAGCCATTGACGAAGGCCATCAACCTTGTCATACACCATTTGAAATTGAGCTTTGAGCTCTTCTGCCAGTTGTTGATTATTGGGAATGGAGGGATTGAAGAGTATTTTATGAATCTCCTTGGTGAGCTGAAGAATTTCCAGACCATGGAAGTTGGCCGATAGGGATCATTGCATTTTGTTAATAGTTGTTTGGAGAACAGAGATTGCGGACTCATAAGTAGTATGAGTTTCAGCAATCAACTTCTCAGAATGTGAGGCCTGATCTGCAATGGCTGCTTGAAGGTCAGTTTTGATTGTGGTAACCTCAGAGATGAGGCGTTCTGCAGCAGCCATAAACTCCTTGTGATCAACTTGACGATTGTTGTCAATTCATCTGATTCCCATCTCAACCTTCACAGAGAGGCGCTCCGCAACCATTCTTTCTCTGGTTTCCAATCATTCTATTCGTTCCATCAAGGACTGCGGTCCCAGGCTGCCTTCTGGTTGTAGTTGATTTGGCTTGACCGCAGCTAAGATATGATCAACCTTAGCTTGAAGACTGAGAAATTCTTTTCTTGTGACTGCGTGCTTCTTCTTTTTCTTCTTTTTCTTTGGCTTAGTAGTGGAGTGATGAGAACCATTGGATTCTTCATCTTCATCAAACATCATCAGATCATCATCAGAAGGAGAGGGTTTGCTTACCTCTTGTGGTTCATCATCATCGAAGCCAGAAATGGTAGCAGAGCTCACTTCGATTTCAGGTGCTTCATCTTGTGAACCTGCAGCAGTGGGAGAAGGGGGAGCTTGAGAAACATTCTGATTAGCAGCAGTTTATTGAGCTTGATGAACTTTTTCTACGATTGCGCACATCCATTCTTGAACCTTCAGGATGGTGGCTACGGTATTGGCATTATTTATGGCATCTGCCCAATACTTGGCAACGTCTTGAATTTCTTGTTCCTTGAGTTGTTGTTGCTTGATTTGCTTATCCTTGCGAGCTTGAAATTCCCTACGAAAAGTGGCATATTTCTTGGCTTCAGCCTCTTTAGAGTGTTGATATTTGCTCCAAGAATCATTAGAATCTTCTCTGTCAATTCCTGTAAATCGCACGAAGGTGTCCTTTGGGTTCTCGGATCCTTGCATATTTGTGCTCACCGTGCCTAAACCACCTAATTGTAATGTAAGCAGAGTAGGATTTCATGAGCTTCCTCGATCTCCTTGACTAGTGGTCAAGTTTGGCCTCGGCTTAGTTCTGACAAAGGCGGAAGAAGTGCCCTGCGGATGGGACTGTGTTTGGAGTGTATGGGTGACATTCAACAAGATGGAGTTCAAGTCCTCGGATGAAAAAATATGCATTTAGGAAGCCCTGGAGACTTTAGGGAGAGAACTAGTGTTATCCCTTTGGGAATGTACTACTGGGGAGTCTCCTCTTTGTTGTTATTCAGACTCACTTTCTGAGTCTGAAAGGAAAAAGATGGTGTCGTCAAATGGATGTGCAGGCATCCCAAGGACTATTGGAGCCTGTTGAGAGGCTGAGGTATCAGTCCGGTCATGCATTTGGCTAGTGGGATGAGCTTTCCGTTTCTTGAGGATAGAGATGGGTTGGTTATCCTCTTTAGAGTCACTACCGGAGTCATGGCGAGTCGGTTCATCAGTTGTGATTACATGTGGTGATTTTCTCTTCTTTGATGGTTCGGATGGTTTGGGTGCATCCTTTTTGGGAGTGCTAGATTTCTTTGTGGTGCGGCGACCATGGAGAGAAGAAACCTTATGTTTGTGTATCTAAGACACGTTAGAAAGAGTGGTACCTTTAGGGTTTAAGGATGCGGATGGAAGAGGCAGAGTAGGAAGGTATGGGTCAATACCTTCTGTAGCCTTACCGTGGTCTGAGACATCAGCAGTCTCGAGACCAAGTGAGGTAATAATATGTGTATGGAGTCTACGGATGGGACCAAAAATAGTTTGATAAGAGGAAGGGTTGTAGCTTTTTAAATCTTTGGTGACAAAGAAATTGATGTCGTCACCCATGTCAATCTTGGCATCCACATGCAAGTCAGATATGCAGAGAGACCAAAATCGTGCAAAAGTAAGCTCGGATGGGTTCTGCCTTGGGCTCTCCTTGGGAATGTATTGGAGAAAATCATCCTAAAGAATCTGACCGTAGTTCACATCGCGGCCGGTGAAGATGCTCCAAACCAGTTCCAATAGCTTTAAGCCCATGTTGTCCGTGCCTCCAGTTCTGCCGGACAGACTGCGGATGATGAAGTGACAGATAAACTGCCAGACCACAGGCAATTGGTTCTTCTTGAACTCTCCAATGCCTTTTATCTTCTTCTGATAACCCATTTGATATAGTGCAGAGGTGACGTCAGCCATTGATGGAGTGAAAAACTTAACAGAGGGATGAATCAGAAGATTAATGGGTGAAAGGAACTTTTCTTTGGTCAGGATGACCAAGGAATCATTGACAAGGTTTAGGTGGACTTCTTGAGGGTTATCGACTGGGCGATATGCAGAAAAGGCACACTTGTAGAGAGTGGAGAGTGGAACAATATCTATAATGCATCAAAAGGTCCAAACAGAGGATGATTCTTCAAGAACTTGATCATTAGTTTTGTTGGTGCATTGTATGTGGGTTGATCGTCGAACACTGCTTTGAAATTGCTCGAGGCAATTGTGGGAGAATCTGAACCAGTTGGGTTCACAGATCCAGAAGCTTTAGATTATTTCTTGGAAGTGCTATATTTCACCATTGTTGAGTTGGTAAGAGCTTGAAGAATGCAGAAAAGGATTGAGGGTTTTGAGAGTGTAAAGGTTTCTTCGTGGAGAGAAAAAGAGTTTTATAGTGATTTATTGAAGCGGGAAACGTTTAGGTTTTTGACCTAGGTGAAATTTTGTAAAAAAAATAAAATGTTTGGGTTTATCTTTGAAAGAGCATCTTTAATCTTAACCACATATTGACAAAAAGGGATAAAGATTGAAATTGGGATTTATCAAGAAGAACTCTGCATTTAATGAAATGTCAGATATAAAATCACGTGTTGAGAACATGTGGAGGGGGTGAGGAAAATCCGTTGGATAAAGTAGAAGTTGTAACGGATGTGATGGTTTGGGGTAATAGGAAGAGACCTTTTAGAGGATTTGATTTGGAAAATCTTTTATTTTGTCATCATACCTAAAATAGGTCTGACACTAGGTTTTGGGAGAGAAGAATGTCACAGTCTCTCAAAGGAATGTGTTTATTTAAAGTTTAATTTAATGCAGGATCATTAAATAGCACACTATGTTTTTTTTGTTTTACAAAAAGAATGAACCGTTTGTAAATCAATTAATGTGACAGCGGATGAACACATTATTGCGGATAGCTTCTTTGGTATTGCGGATGACTGCAGTGGGAGAAACTGAGAAGATCACTTGTACAAAAGTTAGTAATAACAAACAAGAAAGACCCATGAAAGATAGATATAATATATGGTTGCGGTACATTGACTGCGGTACACAGAATGTTCCAAAACCATCTATTATCAATAACTTTCAGTTAGAACCGCAATGGAGACCAGGAAGGTCTATGGTGCCTGTCAATTCAAGAAGAATTTAGGGTCCGGATTCATCATTCCCAACATTTGTAAGAACACATTGAGTTTGGTAGAGTCAAGTACTTTTGTAAACACATCAGCAATCTCTTCATGAGTAGGGACAAAGATGAGTTCAATATTACCTTTCAGAATCTGGTCATTGATGAAGTGATACCGTAGTTCCATATGTTTAGCTTTGGAGTGCTAAATAGGATTATGAGAGATTGCTATGGCACTTTCAGAGTCTCAATAGATTGGTATCCGCAACATTCTGTGTCCGTAGTCTAACAGTTTTGTCTTCATCCAAAGGACTTGGGAACAGCAGCTGGTTGTGGCCACGTATTCTACTTCTGCTGTAGATAATGAAACACATCTTTGTTTCCTTGAGGACCAACTTACAAGTCTACCTCCTAAAAATTGACATCCACCAGGTGTACTTTTTCGATCAAGTTTGCATCCGACATGAACCGCATCAGTAAACTCTTGAAGACTGAATTCATTGCCTACGGGGTACCATATACCAAGAGATTTGCTTCCTTTTAGGTACCGGAGAATTTGTTTGGCTGCGGTCATATGTGACACTTTTGGGTCAGCCTGATACCTTGCACACACACCAGTTGCAAAGACAATGTTCGGTCGGCTTGCGGTGAGATACATTAAAGATCTAATGATACATCTATAAGTCTTGTGATTCACAGATTCACCAGAAGGATCAACAGAGATCTTATATCCGAAGGCCATAGGAACCTTAGCCGAGGAGCAGTTGTCCATAGAGTATTTCTTCAAAAATTCATTGGTTTATTTCATGCTCATTTGTTTGACTTGAAGACCTAGAAAGAAATTAATCTCTATATTCATGCTCATTTGAAATTTGTTTTTCATGAGCTTAGCAAATTCATCCACCATTCCTTGATCAGACGATCCGAAGATGATATCATCCATATATATTTGTACAAGCATAACGTGAGAAACATTTGCTTTTCTAAATAGCGTGGGATCAATCACTCCTCTTTTGTAGCCTGAAGAGACTAGGAATTCAGAAAGAGTCTCATACCAAGTTCTAGGGGCTTGCTTCAGACTGTAGACTGCCTTTTGAAGCTTGTAGCAGTGATCAGGGAACTCGATACTTTCAAAGTCGGGAGGTTGTTGAAAATAAACCTCTTTTTTCAATTCCCCATTGAGAAAAGCTCTCTTAACGTCCATTTGATGTAATTTGATGTTTTTGTGGGAAGAATATTCTAAGAAGATTCTGATTGCTTCCATTCTAGCCACCGGAGCATATGTTTCATCGTAGTCAATGCCTTCCAACTGACTATAGCCTTTAGCAACCAGTCTGGCCATATTTCTGATAACCGCACCAGATTCATCTAGCATGTTCTTGAACAGCCATCTTGTACCAACAATAGTATGACCTTGTGGAATGGGAACAAGTTGACATACTTTGTTTGTTTCAAATTCTTCCAGTTCTTCTTGCATTGCAGAAATCCAATCTGGTTCCAATAATGCTTCGTTGATAGATCGAGGCTCGACTGCGTACATAAATGCTACATCAAATGATCAGATAAATCTTTGGCAGATCGAGTTTGGATACCTACGGATGGGTTGCCAATAATTTGACCTGGTGGGTGATCCTTCGTCCATACATGTAGACGAGGCAACAGATGATCAACAACTACAGTAGGAGGAATGTTTTCAATATTAGAGGTTGCTTCAGATGGGGAAGGAAGTTCCCCCTGGATTTGTGAATAGCCTGCAAAATCATCTTGACTTGTTGGAGTGAGAATGACATTTTGTTGAGTAGTTTGGAGAGGTTCCCCCTGGATTGCTGAAGGGAGTTCCTCTTGAACCTGAGAAGGTTCCCCCTGGACTGCTGATGGGAGAGAAATGATCCTTGAGTCGGTTCGAGTGTCAATATTCTCTATGATTTCATCATTCGAATCCGAAGATACGTTTGATGGAAGTGATTTTCTAAGAATGGGAGCTTGAGCATCATCAAGTACTGAAACCTCGATGGTTGTAGTATGAACCGGAGTAGAGCATTCCCCCTCAACCGAAGAGGTGAAAGTATTTTGAGATGCTACTTCAGATAGAGATGGAACAGAAACATCAGCGTGTTGCTGTTGAGCAGTTGGTGATACAAGAACCTCGGATAGTTTTGCCGTTTCAACAGGGTCAAAAAGATCATCATAATTTACGTCAACCAGGTTAAGAGGACCTGAAGCAGAAGGAATGTCGCTTTCCATGATGATAGTGCTTTCAGTAGATAGAGGGGTGTTGCGGATGTAAGAGTCATCGAACTTCACATTAAAACTTTCAATGATTCACCTTGTACGTCTGATGAGAACCCGATATGCAACCTTATTTGTGGAGTAACCGAGAAAGATGCCTTCATCAGACTTCGGTGCAAATTTGTTGAGCTGATCTCTGTTGTTGATCACAAAACATCTACACCTAAAGATGTGAAAGAAACAAACATTTGGCTTTCGGTTGTTGAGATCCTGATATGGTGTGTTGTTGAGGCGTTTGCACACAATGCTTCGGTTCTGAACGAAGCATGCGGTTGCTACAACTTCAACCCAGAAGTAAAGAGGAAGATGTGCAAAGTTGATCATGGATTTGGCTGCTTCAACAAGAGTGCGATTCCTTTGCTCTACTACACCATTTTGTTAAGGTGTATACGAAGCTGAAATGTTATGAGAGATACCTTTTGACACCAAGTAGTTGTTGAGAGGATGATTGGTGAATTCAGTGCCATTGTCACTGTGGATGCGTCTTACAGGAAGCCTGATCTGGAGTTCTATTTCTTTGATGAAATTTACTAGAATCTGCGGTGTTTTGGATTTGAGTCTGAGAAAGAATACCCAAATGAAGCGAGTAAAGTCATCAACTATAACCAGTATATATTTTTTTTATGATGGAGACTGGCTACGGTTGATGGACTGCAGAGATCAATGTGGAGAAGTTTGAGTGGTTCGGATATAGAGGAGTCAATCACCATAAGGTGGCTTGTTTTTGATTGCTTCCCACATTCACAAACAGGACATAGAGTGTCATTGCTGAACTTGAGAATGGGTAGACCTCTGACCAATTCTTTAGTGACCAAGGTGTTGATGCATTTGAAGTTAAGATGAGCGAGCTTGCAGTGCCATAACCAACTAACTTTGGATATAGCTTTTGAGAGAAAGCACAATTGTGGTTTACCAATGATGAGAGAGACATCCAGAGGATACAGCTTTTGTCCAGTCCAAGGATTGTAAGATTTGACCTTTTTGTTTGTTTGTTTTGAAAAGGTGTTTTTTGCAGGTCTTGCAGGTGTGTAGACACGTGCAAGCCTTTTGTGAGGTGATTTCTTAAACTCTTGAGGTGACCTTTTGAGTGCCGGAGTTGGCAAAATTCCTTTCCATTTTTGAGTTTTTGAAAGTGAAATTGGAAGGGTTGGAGTAGGTAGAATACTTTTCCATTTTGAATTGTCTAATGAATAGACCTAAAAACCATTTGATCGAAAAAACTTATCCTTAGAGTCAGATTATTTTTGAGTAGTGTCAGAAACAGTGAACTCCTTCCTTTTTATTTTGTTGGAAACAGTTTTCTTGAAGTGATAATTTGAGAAAATAAGTTTTTCTGGACTCTTTGACTTGGGACATTTCACAAATTTCTTTTGTTTTGAATGAATTTCCCGTTGCTTCCCACAGGAACGAAATTCTTCTTTAAAATCTCTTTTTGCTTTGGTCTTAGGAGAACCGCAGTCAGTGACATTTAATTGCGGGTTCCTTAAATCTTTTGGAGATTTTGAAAAACAAGGACTTGATTCGTCCGAACTGGAGAAGTCAGGACTTTGAGAACATTGACCAAATTCAAAAATTTTGATTGGTAATTCATGATTAATTGGTTCAATAGTCACATAACTTTTGACTATAGTCTGCGGTGTAGTGCTTTGGACAACCGCAGAGTAAGTCTTGGTGGACACTTTAGTGGGACATTTGATACATGGTAATGGGACGGTTTGCAGTTCATGACTGCGGTTAGGAACACTGCGGTCAGTTTGCAGAGATGGGAAGTCTAATGAGACTTCAGGACTTTCTACTACAATTCCCTCATTGGCTACATATGATGTCTGAGAATCAGAATGAATCATCTTATCAACATGATGAAAAAATTCAGGGATAATTTCCTCGATAACATAGTTATTACTCAGATCATGGAGTTTACCAAAATGAGCTTGGATATCCTCAGGAAATGCTTTGTCATTTAATGAGAATAAGAATTTGCGATCTGGAGGGACATAGGGACGCTCCGGTGTGAACCGAGGTGAGGAGTCCATTACAGTTGGGTATCCATTGGACCAACCCCATTTAAAAGTGTTATCAACAATCGCATTATTAACTAGATTCTCAATGGCCTCAGTTTCATTAAAAAGCTTTTCAATTAAAAGATTTAAGCGTACAATTTACTATGTGCTAAATCTCTCTGATTTAAAGCTATTTCTAGTTGTGTTTCACTTAACATCCTAGCATCTTTTTCTAGCATCAAGTCCTTCTCTAACATTGCCATTTTGAGTCTCTTATTGTCCAAACGTCCTCTAACGTGGAACATCTCCTGCGAAGAAATGTTCTTCTCATCTAAGGCTTTATTGTAGTCTGTAAGGACGGCAGCACATGTGTCATTGAGTGTGTCTATGAAAGGTTGACAATCATGCATGTTGTAATTTAAAGTTTGAATCATAAGTTTTACCTATTTCACAATGCTGAGAGTTCCATCTTTCGCCATATAGCAATGGTTCTTCTTTAGATTAGTTGAGCCATCTTCATTAGCAGTTGCTACCATACAGATCTTGACTTTTCCTTTACTGTGATCGTCTTCATCTTCATCTCCTGATGACCACACTTGATGATTCCTTTTCACTTGAGCAACATAGGCTTTTCCCTTTTCTTTGTCTTCCAGTTCTTGAGTCGTTCTAAGATAGAAGTTTCTATCTTTCACTATGTTTGTCTTGTAATACTTGGGAAAGTGGTTTTCTTTGTTGCACTTATAACATATAACAATGTCACTTTTGTCTTCTAAAGAGGTACTAGAGTCAGTTGATTGAGACGGCGGTGGTACGTCTTTAGACTGTGTTTGCTGAGGCTGCGGTGGAGGGAGAGGATTCTTGGTGGAACCAAAGTGATTGTTTTGAAAGTTGTGGTTGAAAGGTGGTCGATTGTATTGTTGGTTTTTACGAAATGAAGGTGGCAAGCTATTTAATTTTTTACTGATAAGGGCGATGGCATTCTGAAACTCTTCTTCATCGTCATATTCTGAGTCAGCTTCATATGACTGTGGTGGTGAGTCATACGAAGTGGGATAGGTTTGAGTTTGTGGTGATTGTGCTACCAGTGAGTGGACCTCCGAAGTCTGATCAGTCCTTGAATACAGTGGACTCTTGAGCTTGCAACTCTCCATAGAGCTTATAGAAGGACAACGAGTGAATCTTCCTGTCTCCTTGAACAATCATTTTGGCTGTTGTCTAGTGTCTTCCCAAGCCATTAAGGAACTGTAGGTTTGTTTCATGATTGCTCCGAACGGTGCCTACATTGGATAGTTTTGTGACAATCAAGTTGAATCTCTTAAAAGAGTCTTCTAAACTTTCACCAAAGTGAGCTTTGAAGTTGTTGAATTCATTGAGTGTCGTAGTGAGCTTCTTGTCTTGAGCCTACTCTGAACCTTCGTAAAAGATTTTGAGAACATCCCAAATCTCCTTTGCTGATTTGCAGTTTATGATGATGTTGAAGTTGTCAGGAGCAACTCCACAAGAGATTTCATAAAAGGCAATAGCATCATTTTCCATCTTTTCGAGATCATCTTTGGTGGGACGGTTCAAAGCTGGTTGACCTCCTCCTAGCCTAGCTGTGGCTCCATCAGTTTGGATTGGTGTAAGAACTGGGACATGGGGTCCTTCTTCTATGAATCTCCAAACATCTCTACCAAGTCTTCTGAGATATTTGTCCATCCTTTGAGACCAGTGATGATATGCATTCGCAACCAATATTGGGGCTCGATTAGAACCACCAGCACTGTTGGAGATATTTAGTGATAACGATTGTGCCATTTTGAAGATTTTTTTGAGTTTTTGAAATGAGCTTCAGTGGTATACAAAGCTCTTCGAAAAATCAGAGTTCCGATTTTCAAAAAGCAACCACTATGGCTCTGATACCAACTGTTGAGAGAAAAACCTTGAGACACACTTGAACAAATTGTTAGAACAAGTATATAGCGGAATATTGAATCTCGAAGGATCTGTTAGCTCAAGAATAATATTAAGAGTTAGAAGTTAGTGAGTTCGATGCGGAAAAGTAAAGAAATGTAAATGACAACAATTGTTATATCAAGTATACACATAAGCAGATTCATAACAAAGAATGCATTCAAACCAAGTTAGTAAATGAGATCTAGCTTAGTGATTAAGTCACAAGTGACTTGCTCCGAAGAGAGATGGTGATTGATTATGAGAGTAAGAAGATTTGATAAGTAAGATAGAATGAGAACTTTGAGATGTGTATTAGAATTTGATGAGAGATTCACATCAGTACGGATTACATGAGAAATGAACTCTATTTATAGTGACAAGTTTACAACTCTAAGAGTAGCCATGCAAGGCATACTCGACATTAGAGTGTTTTACAGAAAAGACAAAATAAACTAAGTAAAGATAAAGACTGCAGTGTTGAAGACTTTGGATGACTAGTTGATGAGATTGCTTGACTGCGGTGGTTTGGAGGATGCAGTAGCAAAAGTTCAAGAGGGTCACTTTTTTTTATATTCAATAATGGTATTTTAGGGAATTCGCTTAGCTTTGTGCTTACGGTTTACGTTTTAATTGTTTTAAGGTACTTCCAGTTCTAGAGGGAAGGGCCTGACTCGATCACACTACATCCTCTGAAGGCTTATTCCATATTGATTATTATGATTTTACTCTGATGTTATAAAGATACATTTTTCTATTATTGGTTTTGAAAAAATGTCTATGTGATCTGGGTGTTTCAAAACAATATATTTACTTAGTATTTTTGGGTTGTTACAAGTTGGTATTAGAGCATTGGTTTGAGGGATTCAAACACACCCTTGGGTATGTCTAAACTCAAACTGAGGAAAAACATTTTGCAAGAAAAAAAATTCAAAAATATTATTTCAAAGAAAGGGGATGAGACGCGTGTAATCATCCGAGCTCAAGTAAATGATTCTGTAAATACCCATACACGGGTATTATGCTTAGTATACTATTACGTGAGTTGCATACTATTTTAGGGCTAAGGATACATTCATGAATTGCATGATAGAATTGCCTAATATGTAATGTTTGATAGGCTAGGAGGAAGTTAATGTTATGTGCTACTTGGAGTCTAGATTGACAACGTTAATTGCTAAGTGTATGTTTAAAAATTGTATAAGATTGGTGTAACATCGCAAAAAGAGTGATAAAGTTTTTCATTTTAAAATCATCAATTCCATACATCAAGTATCTCAAAATCAATCAAAATACAATGCATCAGAATCATCAAAGTAAGATAGTCATAAATGCAAAATCATGAGGGGGATACTGTGCAATCACACTGGGCACTTCGCTTTTGAACTAAAAGTACTTGAAAATGTTTAGCCACAAAACCATAAGCACAAATCTTAGTGACTTCCCTAAAATATCACATGTCATACTTACAATTGCCATGGGCTACCCCCATGGTCTTTTCCTGGAATGCCATGGGCTACCCCTAGGGTCATACAACCAAGTGCCATGGACTACCCTATGGTCTTTCATGTAATTGCCATGGGTTACCCCCATGATAGTTCATGAAATTTCCATAGGCTACTCCCAAGGTCTTTCATACAAGCGTCATGGGCTTCCCCTGGGGTCTTCCATGGAAGTATCACATAGACAACTAGCATTCTATGTAACACAATCCAGTGGACCGACATTAGTGCCTTAGACCCACGAGTATAGTGAGAAGACTCACCTATCAGTTGATACGCAACTGCTACCGCACTTACTGCTGAGAAAATATATGCTATACACCACCTATATTGCCAAACAAGGTAAACTCTTTGCTCTCCTTCCAAAACAATAAGTTTGACCAAAAGTCAACTCAAGCCAAAAGTCAACTCAAGCCAAAAGTCAATGGTAAAAGTTGACTTTCCATGTCATGGACTTCCTTGACCATGCCATGGCCTATAAACGACAATACATATGCTAAATCCCAAGTCGCCACGCCTTGGCAACCTAGGGCCACGTTGTAACCACTGGGTTCAAATCAACTTAATGGGTTATGCCATTTCCTTCAATTCCAAGGGATCCAAAGCTTAGATCTGGTCCTTTTATGGTCTAAATAGATAAATTTTCCAACTTTATCCCTTAAGACTCTCCAATAGATAAAGATCTCAAACCGTAGGTCCAAAAAGGCAAAACATCACATGGACTTAATCATTAAGGACTTAATACCAAAAAATCCAAGTCCATCGAGTTATAAGAGTTTCCAACACCAAAACTAACCTAAAAGTTGGTGTGTTATAGACATGCATGTCCAATGCATGTATTGAGCTCATATTGGGTCAAAAATAGGGATTATGATTAACATCCCATGCATGTTTCTACTCATCCACCATACTTCATATCTAAACCATTAATCACACCAAATAACCCAAAGATTCATAAAGTTACAATCTTTATGGGATCTTACCATCCCAACTAACAAGAACAAGAAGAAAATGGGACAACACTCAAGATCTAGCAACCTAGCAAAATAAAGGTGGAGTCTTGGACACTTACAAGGATTCATAAACATGCTAGTAAGAGGAATGACAACTTGCTTGATGATCCTTGGCTTACTCCTTCTATTTCCTTCCTTCAAAATCTCCTAAAAACACCAATGTAAGCTTCTATAATGGGGGAAAAGCAATTAGGATTTCTTGAGAGCTAAGGACGGTGGTGGAGGCTGAAGATCAGAAAACCCAAGCCTCCTCATTCCCTTAAATCGGGTGCAAAAGCTGGAAAATTAGGGATTTAGACATTAGTGGTGTCCACGCCATGGCCTATACCTGCCACACCATGGTAGGTCAAAAAAAACCTGCAAGCAAAAAGTTCTCATCACACTGCATCGATCATTCACAACGCCATGGCGAGTCTCAAAATGCCAAACTTTAATAAAATAAAATATACCTCTAGATTTGGATTTTACAAATCTCCCCCACTTGAATCAGACTTCGTCCTTGAAGTCCGCTGCTGCAAAATAACTTCGGGTAATGCCATCTCATCTCCTCCTCAAGCTCCCACAAACACTCTAAACCTTTCCAGTGCTACCATTTCCCCTAAACTAATCCCACAACCTTGTGTTGTAAGGTCTTCATATTCTTATCAAGAATCGTAATCGGTCTCTCTGCATAGTTCAGGCGCCTATCAACCTGAATATCATCCAAAGGAAGCACTGCGAAATCGTTAGCAAGGAACTTCCACAACTGAGAAACGTGAAATGTATTATACATCTGACTGAGCTCATCAGATAGATCCAACCGACAAGAAACTTTACCCACTCGGGCGATAATCTTGAAGAGACCAATAGACTGGGGGGCCCAGCTTGCCCTACTTCTAAAATCGGATGACACCTTTCCAAGGTGACACCATCAGATGCACAAAATCTCCCACCTGAAAGTCGAGGTCTGATCACCTCCGGTCAACAAAAATCTTCTGGTGGCTCAACGTGGTTTGTATTCGACCTCGCACCTGCTGAATCAACTTGGTGGTCTTGAGTACTACCTTGGTACTCCCAATATCCCGATGTCCGACCTCACACTAACAAACTGTGGTCTAAAATTTCCTCCCGTAAAGCATCTCGAAGGGTGGTCGATCGATACTAGCCTGGTAACTGTTTCTTTTAGGAGAGCTCGATTAGTGGAAGATAAGTATCCCAACTCCCACCAACCTCTATCATACATGCCCTATGCATTGTTGGATAAGGTGTCTCCATAACTATATTTGGTATGTACTTGACCCGATTTTATATAATCCATTTGGGTTGCACTTCACCAGAACAATTTGGACTTTGAGAAGAGGATAAGTATGATTTATTAATAATTATATGTTATAATATATTAATATGAAATCATATTATTTAATTAGTATTGATCAAGAATTAATTTGGAATTAATTTTTGTGTTCAAAAGAGACTAATTAAATATATAGGGATTGATTGTGTAAATCATTCATTCTTATAATGTCGGCTAATGATCAATGATATCTTATCTTGGATACTCCACGGAAGTTAAAACCCAAGGATCATGAGCAATATGTAAAGTCATGCACATTAGGGTTTACATGGTGTAACCCTAATGTAACCACACTATATAAGAAGCCCTTTGGTTCAAGAAATTGGGACCTAGAGTCTTTACAAGAGTGTAGACAATTTTTGTTTGCAAAAGAGTTCTCTTCCAAGTCTTCCAAGTTTTAGTGATGATTTGTGATTCCACTTGAGGTATTAACACTATTGGTGCTAGGCTCTTAAAGCTCCAAGCAACAAGGTAAAACAAAAGGTATGTTATCTAACTTGTTTTATTACCCAAGTATCAAAGTTTTGTATGCTAGTTAGGGTAATACCTTGGAAAATGAAGGCTTGCATGTATAATAGAGAAAACATAGCTCCAAGGTATTTTGGGTTGCATGTAGACCTTAGGAGTATTAGAATGCTCAAAAACGATTAGTGGTATCAAAGCCTAGGCTTGTTTTCAATTATACTTGATGCTACTTGCTTAGAAATGCTTAAAATATAAAAAATTTGTTGTTTGGACAGTGGACTCGCTGAGTCCACTAGGGGACTCACCGAGTCCCTTCACACAATAGGCCAACTCGCCCGGTTTGTTAATACACTCGACGAGTTCGAGCCCCTAAGTGCAGATTTTTGAGTTTTAAGGCTAGAATTGGACTAGGATCATTATCCTAAACTTTTTGAACTTATAAACGTGTTTTTGAAGTGGTAATGATCATGCTTATCCAATTCAAAAGATAATTGTCAAAATTTCATGTTTTGTATTAGTTTATATGATTAGTCTAATTACATGAAATTTGTTTGATTTGAATTGTCTTGTTCGTATGAGTTTAATCTAGAACTTGAACATGCTTTTTAGTTTAATTGGTGATTTTAATGGACTCCATAACTTGTCCTCAAGTTATGGGATTCCAAAAGTTTTTCATTTAAATGAATCATTAAAAATCATAGGTGATAGAAAAATGAAGAGTCTCATTTTAAAAGCCATTAAACTCATATGTTATGAAGTTGAAAAGTTTTGAAGAGTTTCAAAACTTGTCCTCAAGTTTTGGAATTTGTAAAGTCACGCACAATTAATACTTTAATTCCAAACCCCAGAATTTTAAAATTTTAAAATTCAACCCTTATACTATTATAATATTATATGTTTAATATATATATATATATATATATATATATATATATATATATATATATATAAAAGATCAAGTTAGTCTTACCGTTAGTAGGCCTCATTCACGAAGCCGGTCTATAAGGGGAGTATAAGTTTACTGACTATAAAATTGTGGTTTAATGGGTGTTTATTCTCACCCACCGCTTTCTTGACTGTTGGAGGCTCGTTAGCTGAACGGGTAGGATAGGACATTAATTCTCATTAAGTATAATGATAATTATAAAGTAACTAAATGTTTTATAAATTCCCAATCATCGATGGGTCTTCTGCTACTCCAGAGAAGATTGTTGAGTACACTACCCTTGAGAAGGATGCCACTAAGGTATCTTGTATCATGTTGGCAAGTATGACAGTAGAACTCCAAAAGCCCTATGAGGAATTCTACCTTTTTGCTATGCACCAAGACCCGATGGAAAGATACCATTAGAGTGCACGTCAAGAGAGGTATGAAATCATCACCTCCATGATAACAACTAAAATGAAGGATAGAGAGTCCATCACGGCTCACTTGCAGAAAATGAAAAGATTTGTGGACTGTTTGCTTAATTTAAATGTGAACTTTGATGGGGAGATGGCTATACATATCAATCTCCACTCCTTACCTCCATGTTATCATTAGTTCCGCATGACTTATCATATGAACAAGGAGGAGGTCACACTTACTTCAGGGACTTTTGAGGACTGCTGAAAGTCGTCTCAAAGGTAAGAATGTTGTTACCACTCCTACTACTGCCCAAGTCCTAGAAATCGGGCAAGGCAAGGGAAAGAAGAGGAAGACCCCTTCCAAGGGTCACAAGGGAGAATCCGTTGATAGGTCCTCTTCAAGCATGACTAAAGTCGGTCATGCTACTCCTTCCTCCAACCCAAAAGAAGCAGTTTGCTTCTATTGTCATGATAAGGGGCACTGGAAGCAATGCTGCCCTAAGTACTTGCAGGATGTTAAGGATGGGAAAGTAAAACCCACCCATGAAGGTATTTACACTATATTTTCTAATAACTCATCGCATACTAATTCTTGGGTCCTTGATATAGTTTGTGATACTCACATTTGTTCTGATTTCCAGTGACTAAAAATAAGTGAGCATGTGGAGCACGAGATGATATACTTAATAAAGGGGAATAGGAAAGGTTCACCTGTCACCAAGACGACCTTAAGGTATGTGGAATTGTTTCACAATTGACACCTCCTAGGACACCACAACTTAATGGTGTGGTTGGGACACGCAATTAAACCTTGTTGGACATGGTTCGTTCAATGATGAGTTGAGCTTTATTACCTATCTCATTTTGGGGGTATACCTTAGACACAACTGCCCACATTCTTCAACTAAGAAGGTTACCGATACACCTCACAAGATGTGGACATGGAAGGTTCCCTCGTTAGCACACATCAAGGTTTGGGGTTGCGAGGCTTTCGTGAGACACGAGACTCATGAGAAGCTCAAACCTTGGAGTGATCGATGTATTTTCATCGGCTACCCATATAAATCCTTTGGTTATCTCTTATACAGACCGAGTGATAATGTTGTATTTACTGCGAGGACAAGAGTGTTTCGTGATAGAGAATTCATAGGCCAAGGAAACAGTGGAGGGAAATTGACCTTGAAGATCTTCAAGAGTCAAGTGGTGAAGGAACCTCAAACAATAGCGATCAACCTGAAGAGGAAACTCCTGTTGAGCTTATTTACGAATTTGTACCTCAATGGCATTCCACAAGAGTTAGGAATAAACCTGATTTTTATGGTTTCCATATTACTACAGAAGGTGATACATTTATCAGTGATAGCACAATGGTAAATTTGGATGAACCTAACAACTATAAGGAAGCCATGGCAGGATCTGTGTCTGGAAAATGGAAAGAGGCTATAAACAACGAGATTCAGTCTATGTATGACAATCAACTTTGGAACTTGGTTAACAATGTATCGGATTGTAAGACAGTCTGGTGCAAATAGATCTTCAAGAAGAAGACCGACATGGATGGGAAAGTACACACTTATAAGATGTGACTGGTTGTGAAGGGTTTTACTCAAACTCCGCGAGTTGACTATGATGAGACCTTCTAACCAGTAGCTAAGATTAATTCTACTAGGGTTATGCTAGCCATAGCTTCATTTCATGATGATGAAATATGGAAAATGGATGTCAAAACCGCTTTCCTTAATGGAAAGTTGGCTGAGGATGTTTACATGAATCAGCTAGAGGGTTTTGTCAATGCAGAGTACCATAATAGAGTTTGTAAGCTTGAGAAATCCATTTATGGATTAAAACAAGCATCTCTTAGATGGAATCTTTGTTTCGATGAGAAAGTCAAAGAGTTTGGCTTTTCAAGAAGCGAGGATAAGTCCTATATATATATATATATATATATATATGTATGTATATATATATATATATATATATGTATATGTCATAGCTAGTGGGAGTATAGTTAGCTTTTTGGTACTGTATGCGGGTGACATACTACTCATAGGAAATGACATCCCAACCTTGGAGAAGGTGAAATCCTGGCTTAGGAAGTTTTTCGCTGTGAAGGACCTCAGAGAAGCTGCCTATATCCTAGGAATTAGGATATTAAGAGATAGGAGTAAAAGACTAACTGGACTTAGTCAGAGTATCTACTTGGACAATGTGTTTAAGAGGTTCAAGATGCAGAATTCCAAGAAAGGTGACTTACTTATGCAAGGCAATACCAACCTGAGTAAGACTCAGAGTTCGAGTACAAAGTCTGAGATAGCCGAGATAATTCGATTACCATATGCTTACGTAGGTGGCTGGCTCATGTATGCAATGACTTGTACTCATCCTGATGTGGCCTTTGCTATGAGCATGGTCAGTAGCTATCTGGCAAACCCTAGTAACGCCCACTGGACTGCATTAAAGAATATTCTCAAGTGCCTGCGAAGGACTAACGACTGGGTTCTATCCTCGGTGGGAGTGATGACTTGAGAGTGACAGGGTATAGTGAAGCCAACTTTCAGACCGACAAAGATAATTTCCGCTGTCAGTCGGGCTAGGTATTTACCTTGAATAGAGGAACAGTAACTTGGAAAAGTTCGAAGCAGCAGACTGTAGCTAGTTCAATATGTGAATCAGAGTACGTAGCAGCAAGCAAAGCAGTAAATGAGGCGATATGGCTGAAGAACTTCATTGGAGACCTTGGGAATGTACCATCTATAAAGGAGCCTATGGAGGTTTTCTGTGATAGCGACAGTGGGGTTGCCTTAGCCAAGGAACCAAGCGATCATGCCAGATCTATGCACATTGACAGAAAATACCACTTCATAAGACACAAGATAGAAGAAGGACTCCTCGTAGCAAAGAGGGTATCGTCAGAAGAGAACCCAACATATCCCCTCATGAAGTGACTAAATAGGGTTAAACATTTGCAGCATGCGAGGTGCATCGGGCTGAAAGACATGTTAATTTTAATGATTAGATAGCCATTTCTGAAACTTTTAATAGATCAAATGAAACTGACATTTGATGAATAAATAAAAGTTGATGTTTATTTATGAGTAACGTTACTATCTTGTGTCAATTGTTTACTATTGTTTTAGTTTTGCATGTTTTGACTTCCAGAATAATAAGATTATTCAAACTATCCACTGTTAATCATACTTTGGAAGTAGGTATTGAATCAAGACTGTCATGAATCTAGCTTGTAGATTGTCAGAAATGGTTAGAAATTGCTACAACATTCATGAGTGCTCATAAGTTCTGAGTGTTGGATTAAGCCTACGCTCACTTGTATCACTTCATGGAATTTATCTCGAGTGATCGTGAGATGATAATATCATATAATTCTTCAAACCAAGAGATATAAGTTGTTGAGTATGAATTGGTTGTGCATTGCTAATATGAAAACGCATAAGTAGTTTGATGTTATAAAACGTACTGTTGTGTATGATTTGGCGAATAATTATTACAAACACATGAGTCAAAGTTTATCAGCTCCTTTTAGTCCTTAGAGGATTAAAAGCGATATCTTGGGCCCCACAATGATTTTGTTTTGACTTATGTGTCGGGCCTAGTCAGAACTCAATTGATGTGATTAAGTTCTATGTCAAACAAACTGCTAGACAATAAGTATGACGTTATTCCATGTATCTGTCCGACTGATATCTTGAGAATAGAGGATTATATGATCACTTGTCTAAAATGGCGTGTCTTATTTCTACAAGTTTTAAGAGCTAAGGTTGCTGGCTGGCTCCTAAAGTCGTTCTTGAAACTATAGTTATTAGACTTATCCAAGTGGGAGACTATTGGATAAGGTGTCGAAGTCCATAACTATATTTGGTATGTACTTGACTCGATTTAGCATGGCCCATTTGGGTTGCACTTCACCAGAACAATTTGGACATTGAGAAGAGGATATTTATGATTTATTAATATATTATAAGTTATAATATATTAATATGTAATCATATTATTTAATTAGTATTAATCAAGAATTAATTTGGAATTAATTTTGTGGTCAAAAGAGACTAATTAAATATATAGGGATTGGTTGTATGAATCGTTCATTCTTATAATGTTGGCTAATGATCCATGATTCCTTATGTTAGACTTAACCCATGTGGTGACCCATGGATACTACTGAAGTTAAAACCCATGGATCATAAGGAATGTGGAAAGTCAGGTACATTAGGATTTAAATGGTGTAACCCTAATGTAACCACAGTATATAAGAAACCCTTTGGTTCAAGAAATTAGGACCTAAAGTCTTTAAAAGCATGTAGTTGATTTTGGTGAGCAAAAGAGTTCTCTTCCAAATCTTCCAAGTGTTAGTGGTGATTTGTGATTCCATTTGAGGCATTCACACTATTGGTGCTAGGCTCTTAAAGCTCCAAGCAACAAGCTACAACAAAAGGTATGTTATCTAACTTGTTTTATTACCCAAGTATCAACGTTTTGTATGCTAGTTAGGGTAATACCTTGGAAAATAAAAGCTTGCATGTATAATAGAGAAAACATAGATCCAAGGTATTTAGGGTTGCATGTACACCTTAAGAGTGTTAGAATGCTAAAAAACCATCAAGCATATCCTCGAGCATCTGAATAGTCTGCTCACTCTGTCAATCTGTCTAGGGGTGGTATGATGTGCTGAAAAGCAGTCGAGTATCCAACTCCTCATGAAATTTCCTCTAAAACTTAGAGGTGAAGTGAACATCTTGATTCGAAACCACCAAAACTAGCACTCCATGCTGAACCACTACCTCTTAGTTGTAGAGGTCAACCAATTTGTTAGCAGAAATGTTCTGAGCAGGAGGTATGAAATGAACACTCTTGGTCAATCTATCCATAATGACCCAAATTGAATCTACCGTACATGTCGTCCTTGGAAATTTTGTGATAAAGTCTATGGTGATCTCTTCCCATTTCCATATGGGAATAGGTAATGGATGCATCTTACCATGGGGTCTCTGATGTCCAGCCTTGACTTTTCAAGAAGTCAAGCACCACTCCACAAACCATGCTACCTCCCTCTTCATACAGGGCAACCAATAACACAACCTCAGATCCATATACATCTTCGTGGCCCTAGGGTGGATAGAGAACTTCGATTTATAAGCCTCTTCCAATAGTGTATGTCTAACCCCACCAGCAACCGAGATCCAAACCCTACCACACTAAATCCTCCAATTTTCCTTCTCCAACCCTTCTGCCTGAGCTTTTTTGATCATATCTAGCAGAGAAGAAACAATAACCATCCTCAAACACAGATCCATGCAGGGTGTACTCATGTCCTTGTGGCTCAAGGCATTGGCCACAACATTGGCCTTCCTAGCGTGATACAAAATCTTTCAATCATAGTCCTTTACCACATCCAACCATCTCCGGCACCTCATATTCAACTTTGATCGATCCAAAAAGTATCCCAAGCTCCCATGATCAATGTAAACAGTACATCTAACCTCATACAATAGTGCCTAAAAATATTGAGGGCAAAAACCACGACCCCCAACTCCAGATCGTGCGTATGGTAATTCGGGTCATGAGGCTTCAGCTTCCTCAAAGCGTAAGCAATCACATGACCGCTCAGCATGAGCATTGCACCTAATCCTGAAATCAATGCTTCATAATAAACCACGAAGTCATACATTCCCTCAGGAAGAGTGAGAACTGGATCCTCGCATAACTTTTATCTCAGTGTCTTGAAAGGTACCTGTTGTTCAGGATCCTAGCGGAAAGTGACACACTTTCTTCAAGCGGGTCAATTGCAATGCAATCTTGGAGAAGTCATAGATAAATCTCTGACCATAATCTGCCAGGACAAGAAATCTTCAAATCTCAGATGGTGTCCTCGAAACCTCCCACCACATCACCACCTCAATCTTGTCCGGATCGACCAAAATACCCTTTTGGTTGATGATGTGGCCCAAAAACTGCACCTCACGTGACCATAACTCACATTTGGATAATTTGGCATAAAGCCTCTATGTCCTTAGAGTCTCCAATACCTCTTATAAATGCTCCCAATGATGCTCCTTGGTCTTAGAGTAGATCATGATATTGTTAATAAACATAATCACCGACTGATCCAACACCTGTCTGCACACCCGATTCATGAGTTCCGTGAATGTTATTGGTGCATTGGTGAGCCCGAAAGGCATCACCACAAACTTGTAATGAAAATAGCGAGTGTTAAAGTTCGTATTCTTCACATATTCATATCTGACCCTCATCTGATGGTATCCTGATCGCAAATCAATCTTGGAGAACCAAGATGCACCCTAGAGCTAGTCAAATAAATTGTCGATCCTCGGGAACGGATAATGGTTCTTCACTGTTAACTTATTTAACTCCTGGTAGCAATGCACATCCTGTGTTTACCGTCCTTCTTTTTCACAAATAGGATCGGTGCTCCCCGTGGCGAAGTACTCGGATTGATAAATCCCTTTTCTAGAAGCTCCTACAACTGCGTAGATAACTCTTACATCTCTTAGGGGCTAACTGATATGGTGCCTTAGCTATCGGAGTCGCACTCGGAACAAAATCAATCCAAAACTCAACCTGTCTCTTAGACATAACTCCAATTAAATCCTTAGGAAACACACAAGGAAAATCTCGAAAAATGGGCACATCACTCTTGTTTCCCCCTCCATACAGGTATCCACCACATAGATGACGAATCTAGAACAACCCTGCTGAAGATATCTCCTAGCTCTCACAGCTAAAAAGAGAGTCGGCTCCCGCTGATTACCCTTGCCATAAATAACTTGTTCTTCGCCACTTAGGGTTTGAACTCTCACCAATTGACGCTCACAATCAATCATAACACGTTGGGGACCAACCAATCAATCCCTACAATCACCTTCGACCCTTGTAGAGGAATCAAAATTTAATCGATAAAGTATCTCTCATTAAATATATTCAGGACATATCCTCGATGAATCCTCGAAGAACTTACTGAATGATCCGCAATCTCTATCTCCAAAGGACACTCCAAAATTTCGGGAGCATAACTAAACTTCTTGCGGAGCGCAAGAGATATAAAAGATCGGGCAACACCCGAATCGAGCAGGACATGAGCAGTTATACCATTGAGTAAAAATGTCCTTATACATATCAGATAAAAGATAAGCATAAATAAAGAAAGCAATATAGGATAAAGTAAGGAAACATAGTAATGACCACATCAGGTGTCACATGTGCCTTCTCGGCTATCAACTGGAATGCTCGGCTCTTTACCATAGGTGCCTTCGCCTTGCACTGGCGGTTGTAAGTAATCCTTAGAGTGGTTGGTGTAGGCGCCATGACAGCTACTCTTGTCAATCTAGGACACTCAAGCTTCTTATGTCGTGTCTGGTTGCAATAGAAGCAAATCAGACTCGAAATCTAGGGACAATCCCTACTCATGTGATTATTCTTGCCGTACCTGTAGTAGCTCAACCCATTAAGATGACACACCCCATCATGCAGTTTCTCATACTTGCTGGCCCCTAGATCGTGAGTCAAACACCTTGGGATTCTTTCTAGATCCCTCCACTGACTAAACCTGAATCGACTTCTTCTTCTTAAGATGCTCCAAATAAATATCCACTTCCAAGGCGCTAGAGATCATGTCCTCCAGTTTTTTACAACCCGACAAACTCACAAACTCATGGATGACATCTCTGAACATATCATGCTATCTCATCTTCTACATCTCCTCATCTGCCATATACTGTGAATACAACAACACTCTATCTCGGAACTTGGCAGTGAAATTCGCCACTGTCTCAGTACTATGGTGAAGGTCCTAGAACTCCCTCACTAACTGATGCACCTCGATCGCCAGCGCAAACTCAACTTGAAATCTCAACATAAAATCCTCAAATGTCATGGTCACCATGCCTGCAGGTCCCAAAATATGACCAAACTCCTCCCACCAGTCGCAATCTCAGTCCTTCAGAAGGCAGGATACGAACCCCACCTTTGAGCCCTCACGGAAGAAGCTCATTCACTGAGAATTCTCCATGTTAGCGATCTATCGGCGACTGGCAGTAAGGTCCTTATCCTCAAAGAACTCTGGGGCCCCATGTGCCTTAGAATCTCTGAGATCATCCTTGAATCGAGTACAAATCATGTGCTTTCAGTATTATGGGCCCGATACTACTTTCCAAACCTATCCGTACTTTCCTAAAGAATCATCCCAAATCTTGTAATTCACCTCACCAAAGCGAAAAATACATAATCCCTATGTTAAGCAGCATACAAATTCTATTATGGCACTCTTTAGGTTCTCTTAGGAATCATCTACACACTGACCTCTACAACATTAGGAATCTCTACATAAATTGCTGCTTGCGTTATGCAAGCAACTTATACACATGATCGGACCACATAGACTACGAATCAATGATTCTACTGTAAGGCCACAACTAAACAAGGAACATGAAATAAAGCAAAACCAATCATTTTGTAACACCCCAATGCCTTGGTATAAATTTTACCTCTTTATATTCATATTTAAAGGCATACTCGACGAGTTGGATGCCCCAACTCGTCGTGCAGAAACAATTGTGGCGGCATGACTTAAGCGATCTACTCGACGAGTTGGAGCTGGAATATGAAACCCTGATTTTTAGGGTTTGCACCATATTTAGAGGACCTTAAGTCCATTCCTCCAGCCTCCTTACTACCTTTTGACGACCAGAAGCAACCTTAATCGATCTAAACCCTATTCTTGAGTGTGTGTGAGAGGCTAAAAGTGTGTTTTTGGTAAATTTATTGAAGAAGCTTGAAGATTAAGAAGCTTCGAACGAGAAGAAGCTTGTAGCTCCAGTATCTACATCAACTTGGCTTACATTTGAAGGTAAAAAGTCCTTAGCTTGACCTTTCATTTGTTACATCACTTCTTATGTGAGAATATCGGCATTTTGGTGCAAAATGGAGTCACTTTCGGATTTGAGCTTGGCACAAGGGCATAGTTTCAGATCAGGACTCCTCTAGGCCCTTATGGACGTAAAGCCTCAAGCTTTATGAAGCTTTGGCCCTCCTCCATGTCCAAAACCATCTTCTAAGACTAGTTATGAGTGTTTTAGCTTAATGGAGCCATGTATACACGTAAAGTTCACAACTTTATGTCGAAACCACATCCTAGGAGCCTAGATCTACATTTTGGAGCTTTGGTTTCACGTAAAAGCATCTGAATGAGATTCAGACTGAAGGGACTCGACGAGTTAGATAGCCAACTCAATGAGTTAAGATGGGTTTTCCCATCTTCTGGATTCTGCATGAACTCGGCTAGTTAGAGAGGTAACTTGACGAGTTGGTTAGGGTTTTGCCGACATTCTAGACACTAAATGGACTCGACGAGTTGTATGGAAACTCGGCAAGTCGAATAGGGTTTTCATGATTTCTTGAGTTCTAAAGGAAGTTAACGAGTTAGTGAGCTACAATCGACGAGTTGGGTCAACATGGACTGTTGACCTTAACCGCTGACTTTCAATTTGACCAAAGGTTGACAAGTTGACATTGACTTTGACCAAAGGTTGACCAGTTGACTTCTGAGGGTATTTTGGTAAATTGGGTATTTATGGAAGTGGATCGTTGGTGGTTGTAGGTGTTGGTGTTTGGAGTCATATGTCGGGAGTTTGACATTCCAGTTCCGATCGACATTTATGAGGTGAGTTGTCCTCACTATACTAACAGGGTCAAAGGTGCCAATGTCGACCCTTTTTAGATATGTATCTGGGTTTGTTGCATGCGTAACATGCGGATTTCTAGGTATCATATTTTAATTGTTTATTTTGATTTATGAGAAGGGACTCGATGAGTTGACACTTAGACTCGTCGAGTAGGATCGCATTTTGATGACTAGATTAATGAACGAACTCGACGAGTCGATGGGTGGACTCGACGAGTCCTCGCTGAGGTCAGAAACCCTAAATCTTTGGGCATGTGCCCTATTTAAGGGACCTTATAGACCTCATTTTTGGCTACCAGTCCAGTAAGAGAAACCCTAGAGAGCTTGAGCGAGTTGTGTGAGAGAGAGCATTTTTGATCCTTTTTGTTGTTGCTTTGCAAAGAAGAAGGCGTTTCCAGCAAGAGAAGGTCAATGGGATTGTGATTCTGTGGTTTTCAAGCTTGGGTCTTCATTTTTGAGGTAGTAAATAGATCCCTTCTTCTTTTTTGTACAAGATCCTTGAATCTAGGGTTTTCTCTACCCCTTTATTAGGTTGAATTGATGCATATGTTGTCCCTTTGAGTGTTAGACTCTGGATCTGGACTGTTAGAGGTCTAGAGAGCATTATCTATCTTGCTTTATGTTGTTCCATGAAGGAAATGAACCTAGGATACCATTTTAGAAGCCATTTACCAAAAGAAGCCTTGGGTGCGCTGCATGATTGTGAAGATTTGACCTTTACGCGATTATTAGACATGGGAAAGTCAGATCTACAGGTTAGAGAAGCAAATATGACCTTAGAAGGATGTTTGGGTGATGGTCATGGAAGAAACTTGTCGAGTCCATATGAGGACTCGACGAGTCGAGTCGGGTTGCCCCGCGACTCGTGACTGGTAGTAACCCATCGAGTGGAAGGTTCACTCGACGAGTCGAGTGAGGTTTAGAAAAATCCAGAGGACACGTTTGGACTCGCCGAGTCATCTATGTGCACTTGACGAGTCTGGTCAATGTTTAACCATTGAATTTCGTTGAATTTTAGGGTTGGGTCAACACTTGGACTTTTGGACCAGTAGAAGGGTAAAATGGTCTTTTAGCCTTCTCAGAGAGCATTGGAACGGACTAGTCTTGCCCGGAGAGCCATTATTGATTTGAGATGATAGCTTATGTGTTTATGTGGGGCTAGACCATTGTTACGAGATTCAGGAATACCTAGCACGTGAGTTACTAGACAATATACGAGGTGAGTCTTCTCACTATACTTTACCTAGAGTGGTAACTATGTGTGACCGGAAGGTCTTATATGCTATGCAAAGTATGTGATATGTGTTGCTATGTGATATGTATGTGTTATGCTATGTTATGAGTACCATGATATGGACCGGAAGGTCAAAAGTGTATGGACCGGAAGGTCAAGATGATGAGGAGCGGAAGGTCATACGGGTAGGGCCGGAAGGTCTACCAGAGTTGGGATGGAAATCCCCTGAGACACATGGATCGGAAGATCCCATAGATTTATGGCCTTTAGTGGTGTATGTGTTGTATGTGGTATTTTAAGGAACTCACTAAGCATTTATGCTTATAGTGTTATGTGTTATGTGTTTCAAGTACTAGCGATGATCACGGGAAGGCGGCGGGATGATCCGTACACACTGGCAGAAGATTTATTTTATGATCTTGGGATATGTTTTTATCATGATGACAATTGTTAAACATGAGATTTGAGAATATTGAATGAGTTTTATGTTATTTGAAAAATGAAAAATTGCTTTGAAAATTGACGTTGTTACAAGTTGGTATCAGAGTCTTGGTTTTAGGAATTCAGATGCACCTTCAGGCGCATCTGAACTCAAACTGAGGATTTTAGATGGTTTTTCATACAAGAAACATTTTTTCTAAAAAGTAAAAGAATTTGAGAAAACAGAAAGATGAGTGTGTACGATCAGTCAGCGCCCGAACGGTGATTTCCCATAATACCCTTACGTTATGTGTTATAAGATATGATATGATATGCTATGTATGCTAGAGTAGGCTAGGTATTCATATTAGGACTAGAGTGGCCCGATCTGTGATGCCTTAGCCTAGGAGATTACTATTGCTATGAGATGCATGAGAGTGAATAGGTAGCAGTGAGGAGCTTATGAGGGGCCTACCGAAGGGTAGTCGGTGCTTAGCGAGAAGTAGAGTACTTGTGATTTGGGATTTAGGAGGAGGACTTGGAATGAATGTTGATGTGGTGTGGAAGGTAGTATAGGGCCCGTACTACTGGAAGCACCGGATCAATGCGTAGTCCAAGTAAGATACTTATGGTACTAAGGAACAAGTAGGGTTGAGTTGTCGAGTGTGAGTACGCTCGAGCAAGTCTCTGATATTTTTTATGTTGTATTTCAGAGACATTATGGTTGCGACACGCCACAGACCAGAGACCAGCGGCGTGAGTGACGAGTAGCTTCGTCAGATGATCCACGAGGATGTGGCTACGGCTATCCGTGTAGAGCTAACAGAGATGTTTGGGTCTATCAAGACCACTTTGATTGAGACGTTTGACGAGAGATACGCAACGGTTATTGAGGCTGCAGCTGCTGCAGCTACTACAGCTGTGGCTGCTGCTAGACCTCAGGGAGGTGACTCGATGCTCTTCCGGGAGTTCAGCAACATGAAGCCACTGAAGTTTGTTGGGAAGTAGGATCTGATTGCTACGATGAAATGGATTTATGATATCAAGGGATGCTTCTACACCTGTTCATGTCCGTTGCATTTGAGGGTTCGATTTGCACTGAACTAGCTTTGCTTGGGAGCGAAGGACAGGTGGAAGTTTGTGACGGCGAACTTCACTCTTCTAGAGATTTTAGAGGTGACCTGGGAGAAGTTCACCACCATGTTCAGAGACGAGTACGTTCTCCCGATGGAGAGGGAACGGTTGGCACAGGAGTTTTATCCCTCAAGCAGGGGATGGAGTCAGTGACTGTGATCGCATGGATGTTCAATGAGAGGGCGTTGTTTTGCCCTGAGCACGTGTCGTTTGAGCAGGCACGCATGAGCCGGTATTTGAGCATTTTGAGGAGGGACATCCGGGAGTTCATGGCGAACTCGACTTACCGTACATTTGCTGAGCTCCATGCAAATGGCTGGAAGAGGGAGATTGAACCGGAGACTCTGGACAGGGAGGAGGCGAGTCTCAAGGGAAGGATAGGCGGTCGGGTGCTTGCTGAAAATGTGGCAAGGAGGGGCATATATCCAAGGACTGCCCCAAGGGATTTATGGTTTGCTTTCATTGCAACCAGACGGGCCATCAGAAGGCTAAGTGCCCACAGCTGTTACAGGGATCAGCACACGAATCTGCCCCTGCTTCTTCACGAGGTATTGAGGGTCGGCCAGTGAAGGCCGAAGCACCGAAGGCATGCAGGAGAGCCTTCCAGTTGACAACGGAGAAGGTCCGCGCAACGCCTGATGTCGTGGCTGGTATGTATTATTTCATTTATTTATGATGAGTTGAGATATTGTGCTTATTTTATGATATGCGTAGGTACTTTTCTTGTGAAATATGTACCTGCTTTGGTGTTATTTGACTCGGGTGCGAGTCGATCATTTGTGTCATTAACATTTAATCAGCACATCAATATTCGACGAGAGGCGTTAAGTCGACCTCTACGAGTTTCCATAGCTGACGAGCGAGCGTTGTATGCTACTGATGTGATTCGAGGATGTATACTTGAGATCTTCGGCATTGAGTTTCCGATAGATCTGGTCTCGATTACTATGGGGGATGTTTGCGTTATAGTGGGCATGGATTGGTGGAGCCTATTTGGGGCGGTTATAGACTGCGAGCGGCAGATAGCAGCGATTCGAGACCCTAGTGAGGGAGTGCTGACCGTATATGGCGAGCATTCCCGATGTGGGTCAACATTATGTTCGGCTGCTAGAGCGAGACAGAGTCTATAGTAGGGCTGCAGCGGGTTTGTAGCTTATGTGATGGATACACAAGTGCTCGCGGAGAGACCGAGTTCAATTGATGATGTTCCAATAGTGCGTGAGTTCCTGGATGTTTTTCTTGAGGAGTTGTCGGGTGTGATTACGAGAGGCAGGTGGAGTTCCGCATCAATTTGGATCCAGGGGCACTGCCTATCGCCAAGGCGCCTTGTCGCCTTGCGCCACCAGAGATGCAGGAGTTATCCTCACAGCTTCAGGAGCTATTGGGGAAAGGATTTATCAGGCCGAGTAGCTCGTCGTGGGGAGTGCCGATCCTTTTTGTCAAGAAAAAGGATGGTTCACACCGGATGTGCATTGATTACCCTGAGTTGAACAAGTTGATGGTCAAGAACCGTTATCCACTACTGAGGATCGATGATCTTTTCGATCAGTTGTAGGGAGCGTCTTGGTTCTCCAAGATAGATTTGAGGTCTGGATATCATCATATGAGAGTGCGAGATGAAGATATATCGAAGAACTCATTCAGGACTTGTTATGGGCACTACGAGTTTTTGGTGATTCCTTTTGGGCTCAACAATGTTCCGGCAGCGTTCATGGTGTCACACCGCTGAACCTTCAGAAAAACAACGGCAGAAACGTCCGGGGGGCGGGTGACGTCATGCGTAGTATCACAACAGTTGTATCATAGGAAGCAAAGTAAACACAACCATTACATTATAATATGATTATTTATATATGTCTGGAAAAATAGTTTATACATAATGTTATATGCCAAGAGTATAAGACGTGACTCTAAATGCTCCGTCTTCTCCAAAAGTTAGCAAGAGTATCTGTCTATTGTTGCCCTGAGAATACAAGCAGTTAAAAGAGTATCAACATAAAGCTGGTGAGTTCATAAGTATTTAGCTTTGATGAAAAATATTTCTTTGATCCTTTGGGATATATTCGCCAAGAAAATCCTATATTTTCTTATAAAAAGTATGTTTGAACGTCAGTTAGTTACTTGTTAAACGATCTGATTATGAAAAGTCGAGTTATCCTAGGAAAATCCCATATTTTCCTAAAAATTGATAGTTGGTTATCTGTTCTAGTCTGAGCTGTACAAGTATCTACCATACTTGTATCGTTAGACTTAGTATCTACCATACTTTATTATGAGAAGTAGCTACCTGTTAGGTGTATTATTAATACTCTCTAGTAATCAAATCAGTTTTTACTTTGAGGTTAGTCCACCTGTTTCATTATTACAACTGTTATCTAGGTTGCGAGTGTCATAACCGTACTTAGACTTGATATGGCACGTAACGGAGCCAGTATCTTTTATGAGTTTGTCACCCCTGGACCTGTCGGTCCAACTGTAGCTAGCAGTAAGGTGTGGGATAGTCAGTCCCGTATAGATCTATACATAACAGTCACGTTCTCCCCCTACAAGAGATTCTGGTTACAAGTGCTAATCCTACACCCTGATTCTGAGGGGGTGTTACCAAGGACGTGTCTCCAACTTTAGACTAAAAACTTGCAAGTAATAATACTGATAATCCTATTTATGATTTTCATGAATCCTTTATAAAATAACATGTTTTACGATATGATTCACGAGTTCGTTGCTTTAATTTTGAAAACTGTGTCTACGAGTTGATTTATTAATCGTTTGGTAAAACTATTTTTTGATTTAAAAACATGTTGAACGTATAATTATATTAAACAAATAATATGTTTTGAGTACAAGTTTCCTTGTACTTTTGCTTGTATTTCCCCTGAAAACATGAAAACTCTGAAAAAAAGCGTAGCGGTATGAACTCACCTCGGACGATTTGAATGAAGGATCGATACGGAATGCAGAATGTTCAAGTGAGGCCTTGAATGAAATTTGATTCTAATTAACATGTAATGACACACATAAAAGAGTCAAATGAAGGTCTTTCCCCACTAAATATGATGGAGAACCAGTCTAAGAACTTAGGACCTTAAAGGATTGCATGAGGGAGGTGCATGGCCACCTTAAGTGTGTGTGCGGCCGCAAAATCGTGATGGGTGGTGCCTTGGGGAGTTTTCGAAGTCCATACTTGCATCCATGAAGTGTTCTAGGTCTATACTTAGTCGTAGTACAAGTTTAGGGTCTTAGAAACGGGTTTGTGGTCAGATGGTGTGTGTGTGGTCGCACACGGGAGTGTGCTGCCGTACACATCGAGTGTGCTGCCGCACCAGGGTGTGTGTTGCTGCACACAAGGAGTGTGCTGCCGCACTCCTTCAAAGGGACGAAGAACATGGCGGAAATTCAATGATTCTAGGCTTAGATTAAGTGGTTCTTCAAGCATAATAGCTAAAGGATAAATTACTCATGTTTTTGAAGCCCTTGAAGTGTTCTTCGATGAGATTTTTAGAGAGAGAAAGTAAAGAGAGAGAGTGGAGTGCAGCCAATAGAATGGAATGAGTGAAAGGGGTAACCCTCTATATACAAAGGTGAGTGTGTGGCTGGCGCATGGGTGTGCGGCCGCAAACCTGTGTGTACAGCCGTACACACCTCTGAGGAGGGTGTATGGCCCGGTTTTGACTCTAAACGATGTGTTAATTCATTCCCAATCTCATTTCCAGCTGTAATTAAGCTTAGAACATTTAAACGAACCCTTAAATGGCGTTAAAAAGTGACGAAATCAAATTTAACATCGTCAAAATTGACCAACTTTACATAGTAAAAGTTTCGAGTTGTCATATCATCTCCCTGTTAGAGGGAATTTCATCCCAAAATTCAAGAATAATGATACAAATCATGGAATTGGAAAAAGATGGGGGTACTTCTGTTTCATTGAATCCTCGGGCTCCCAAGTGAATTCAGGTACCCGCTTGGCCTTTCAGCGAACCTTCACTATCGGGATGCGGCTTTGCTCTATTCGTTTGACCTCTCGATCCATGATTTCGATTGGTTCTTCCACGAAGTTCAAGTTTTTGTTGATTTCAAGTTCGTCGAGAGGGACCACAAGGGTTTCGTCGGCTAGGCATTTCATGAGATTCGAAACATGGAAGACAGGGTGAATGTTGCTAGGTTCATGCGGTAAACGAAGTTTGTAGGCAACGGGACCAATCCTAGAAAGGATTTCGAATGGTCCTATGTACCTCAGATTTACCTTCCCACGTTTTCCAAAGCGTATCATGCCTTTCCAGGGTGAGACCTTCAGCAAAACATGGTCTCCGACCTGGAATTCCAAGGGTTTTCATCGTTTATCGTCGTAGCTCTTTTGTCGATCTCGTGAAGCTTTTAGTCGTTCCCAGATTTGTATGATCTTTTAGGTGGTTTCACGGATGATTTTTGGACCAGTGAGAGTGCTATCAGGGACTTGCCCCTTGGCTAACTACGTGTTGCCCACCTCATCCCAGCACAGAGGGGATCTGCACTTGCGGCCATAGAGGGCTTCAAAAGGTGCAACCTTGATACTAGTATGATAACTATGGTTGTACGAGAATTCAACTAAGGGAAACTGGATGTCCCATGATTTACCGAAGTCGATGGCACATGCTCTCAACATGTCTTCCAAGGTCTGGATGGTTCTCTAACTCTGTCCATCTGTTTGAGGGTGGTAAGCTGTACTGATGTCCAATTTAGTTCCAAGAGCTTTCTGTAGTGACTGCCAAAACCTCGAAGTGAACCTGCTATCTCGATCAAAGATAATGGACACAGGCACTTTGTGCAGTCGAACTATTTCTTGGATGTAGACTCGTATGAGTCTTTCCATTTTGAAAGTTTCTTTGATTGGCAGGAAGTGAGAGGATTTTGTCAATTGGCCGGCTATTACCCAGATGGTGTCGTACCCACTCGGAGATTTGGGTAATTTGGTAATGAAATCCATGGTAATCCTCTCCCACTTCCACTTAGGTATCTTCGACTGTTGAAGCAAACCTGAGGGCTTCTGATATTCGACCTTCACCTTGGAGCAAGTCAGACACTTGCCCACGAAGGTAGCGATCTCTTCATTCATGTTTGGCCACCAATATAGTTTCTTGAGATCAAGGTACATCTTATCCGATCCTGGGTGAATGGAGTATCTAGTCTTGTGAGCTTCGTTCATTACAACCTCTCTGTATCCACCGAACTTTGGGGTCCAGATTCGGTGCATGAAATAGTGAACTTCGTCTCCCTTGATCTCTAATTTTTTCTCCATTCCCCTCAAGGCTTCATCCGCCATGTTCTCTGGTTTTAGGGCTTCCATCAGAGCCTCTCTGATTTGTGCGGATAAGTGGGAATGGATAGTCAAAGCCAATGCCTTCACTTTATGACCTGAGTACTCTTTCCAGCTGAGGGCATCTGCTACCACATTGGCCTTGTCGGTATGGTAGCGTTTTTCACACTCATAATCACAGAGTAGTTCTACCCATCGCCGTTGTCTCATGTTCAACTCTTTCTGGTTGAAGATGTGTTGCAGGATTTTATGGTCAGTGAAAACTGTGCACTTGGTTCCGTAGAGGTAATGTCTCCATATTTTCAATGTGAAGACCACTGCTCCCAACTCCAGGTTGTGAGTTGTATAATTTACTTCGTGTGCCTTCAGCTACCTTGAGGCATAAGCAATAACCTTTCCTCGCCGCATAAGCACACAACCTAAGCCCTAGTTGGATGCATCGAAGTAGACAACGAAATCCTCCGTCTCTTCAAGAAGAGACAGGATAGGTGCGCTGCATAGGGCTCGCTTCAATGTTTGGAATGAAATGTCTTGCTTTTCACTCCAACAAAAGGCTACACCTTTCTGAGTCAGAGTGGTTAAGGGTTTGGCAATTCTGTTGAAATTCTGGATGAATCTGCGATAATAGCCAGCACGACCCAAGAATTGACGGATTTCTATAGGCGTATTCGGTGCTGACCGGTTCTCTATCGCTTTGATTTTGGATGGGTCCACGTGTATGCCTTCCTCACTTACCATGTGACCTAGGAAGATTACTTTTCGAATCCAGAATTCACACTTGGAGAATTTAGCATATAGCCTCTATGTCCTTAGAGTTTCCATCATTAATCTCAAATGTTGTTTGTGATCTTCCTTACTTCTGGAATAAACAAGTATATGGATAACGAACTTGTCCAAGAAAGGACGGCACACCCGATTCATCAGGTCCATGAATACTGCCGATGCGTTGGTTAGACCGAAGGGCATTACTACGAAATCGTAGTGACCATATCGAGTTTGCAATGCTGTTTTAGGAACATCTCCCTCGTGGACTCGCAGCTGATGGTACGCTGATCTGGGGTCTATTTTGGAGAAATAGCTGGATCCTTGAAGCTGGTCGAAGAGGTCATCGATTCGAGGAAGAGGATAATGGTTTTTGATGGTGAGTTTGTTCAGTTTGTGGTAGTCAATGCATATCTGAAAAGATCCATCCTTCTTTTTTCACAAATAAAATCGGGGCTCCCCAGGGTGAGGAACTCGGTCTGATGAATCCTTTATTAAGCAGCTCATTGAGCTGACTAGATAACTCCTGCATTTCTGCTGGCGCTAGGCGGTATTGAGATTTAGCTACGAGGGTAGCTCCAGGGATTAAGTCAATGCAAAACTCGACTTGGCGCTCAGGAGGGATTCCCGGAAGCTCTTCAGGAAAGGCATCAGGAAAGTTGCAGACTTCGGGGATGCTCTCGAGGCCTTTAACTTCCCGTTTCTTGTTAACAACATAGGCTAGGAATGCATGACACTCTTTTCTTAGAAGTTTTTGGGCTTTGATGCACGAGTTGATACGGAGGTTTGATTTGAGTGTATCACCATAGATCATAAGGGTTTCTCTAGAGGGAAGATTGAGGCGAATGGCTTTTTTGTAACAAAGAATATCAGCACGATTGGGGCTCAACCAATCCATGCCAATGATGGCATCGAAGCTCTTTATTTAAACTGGCATAAGATCGATCGGGAAGGAATGATCGTTTAGGGTAAGGGTACAACCGATGAATATGTCGCTAGTGCTCTCTTTATCGCCGTTAGCCATCTCAATGGTAAATGTTTCGGTTAAAGATTGTGGTTTATGTTTGAGAAGATGTTTGAGTGTATGACTGACAAAACTTCTCTCTGCACCAGAATCGAAAAGAATACATGCATAAGAGTTGTCGAGGAGGAACGTACCCGTAACAACGGTAGGGTCAACAAATGCCTCCTCTTGTACCATTGCCAGCACCCTTCCAGTATTACCACCTATTGTTGACTTAGGGCAGTTTCTCGTGTAGTGTCCAACCTCACCACAACTGTAACAAGCTTGACCGACACCTGCTCCAAATTCCTGATTGGTTGGTTGGACTGGTGCCTTGCAAACTCGAGCTGTGTGCCCCTTATAGCCACAGCTGGTGAATGACATTTCCCGACACTGCCCCTGATGGTGGTAGTTGCACTTGTTGCATAGAGGTAGTTTCCCAGCATAACGACTAAGGTTCGTTGGAGTAACGGGGACTGCAGTAGGAGTAGTGGTAGCATGGACTGCCATAGTTTGCTGTTTCTTGGAGGGTTCCTGCAAAGGTTGGACCTTTCGTTGATTCCATAACTTTCTTTTCTCGCCACTTCCTTTTGCTGGTTTGGGAGCGGGCGTTACTTTATCCAGATCAACCATGTGATCTATGAGGGTCTGCGCCAGGCACTTGGCACTGTCAAAAGTGATTGGCTTTTCTGCCAAGATATTCCCTTGAGTTGAGGTCGCCAATCCCCAAATGTATCTCTCTATCTTCTTGCTTTCCGGGGTTACCATTCCCGGGCAAAGAAGTGCTAGGTCTTCAAACCTAGAAGTGTAGGCAGTAATGTCGGAACCCTTCATTTTCAAGTTCCATAGCTCGTGCTCCAGTTTATGCATTTCGCCCCTTGAGCAGTACTCAGCAAGCATGAGCTCCTTCAATCTCTCCCAAACCATAGCATTTGCTACTGGCAGGGTTAGGGATTTGACCCGACTATTCCACCAGGTCAATGCTCTATTGGTGAAAGTGCAGGTGGCGAATTTCACCTTGTTGGTTTTAGAACAGGCACAAATTTCGAAGATAGACTCGATCTTCTCGAAGCATCGAGTTAGGGCTATAACACCTCCGTTGGCGTCGAAGGGCGTGGGTTTTGCGTTCATGAAGACTTTATAGGAACACTCCTTCTCGTGCCCTTGACTACCTTCATGATTTTGGGAATGAATAACACTCCCGGAACCACCAGAGCCGCCAGGGTTAATTTGTGACAAAGTAGCAGTCATAACAGCGGTAGTAGCGGTCTGGAACATAACGGGATCGAACCGAGGAGGTGGTGGTGGCGTTGTATCCGTCGAGGGATTGTTGTTCTTTTTGTTGGGTCTTTTCTTTGGTGCCATCTTGTTCTATATCAGGAAGAAGAAGATCATAAGTCCCTTTGACTTTAGCAACAAAAGATATGAAACAAGATATATCTCTATATGATAGATAAAGTGTTCTACTAAGCGATAAACATGAAGGAGTTACTAAAACCAGTAAACTATCGCTAGGAAAGAATGAGTAGCAACACTTGGACTGAATTTCTACAATGTATTCGGCTTTGACTAAAATACTCCTATACTATTTTATAATGAATGTTTTGTTCTATCGGTTTCTTGTGGTAGGAATACTAGGTAAGTTTTTAGGCCTGTTACAGGACCACAGTTACTCCAAAGAACATGTTGGTCATGTCTCGAATAAATATAGTTGATCAGGCTATATTGACCCTAGACATGATTACATAACTGTCCAGGTTTAACTGTAGTATTCACCATCTAATTACTTTTGTTTCGTTTTACTATTGATATTGTTTCTGGTAGGTCGGTATACATGTATACTTTTTGTGAAAATAATTATATTTTAAAAAGCATACTTTTAATTCAGAGCACTTCGGCCCCTTAGTGTTTATAGTTGTATACCATGTAAGGTTTGGTATACTTAGTTCACTAGAAACAATAGCTCTGATACCAATCTGTCACACCCCGAACCGTCAGAAAAACAACGACGGAAACGTCCAGGGGCGGGTGACGTCATGTGTAGTATCACAACAGTTGTATCTTAGCAAGCACACTAAACACAACCATTACATTACAATATGATTATTTACATATGTCTGGAAACATAGTTTGTACATAACAATATAGGGAAAAAGTATAAGACGTGACTCTAAATGCTCCGTCTTTTCCAAAAGTTAGCAAGAGTACATGTCTATTGTTGCCCTGAGAATACAAGCAGTTAAAAAAGTATCAGCATAAAGCTGGTGAGTTCATAAGTATTTAGCTTTGATGAAAAATGTTTCTTTGATCCTTTGAGATGTATTCCCCAAGAAAATTCTATATTTTCTTATAAAAAGTATGTGGGAACGTCCGGGAAAATCCCATATTTTCCTAAAAGTGGATAGTTGGTTATATGTTCTAGTCTGAGGTGTACAAGTATCTACCATACTTATAACGTTAGACTTAGTTTTCTTGAAAAGCTATGTTTGCTCCGTGTGAGGTGTATTAATTTTATTACATAAATAAAGAAAATAAATACGCAGTGAACTAAATGCTCAAAGTATTATTAATACTCTCTAGTAATCAAATCAGTTTTTACTTTGAGGTTAGTACACCTGTTTCATTATTACAACTGTTATCTAGGTTGCGAGTGTCATAACCGTACTTAGACATGATATGGCACGTAACGGGGATAGTATATTTTATGAATTTTTCACTCCTGGACCTGTTGGTCCAACTGTAGCTAACAGTAAGGTGCGGGATAGTCAGTCCCATATAGATCTGTACACAACAGTCATGTTCTCCCTACAAAAGATTCTGGTTACAAGTGCTAATCCTACACCCTGATTCTGAGGGGGTGTTACCAAGTACGTGTCTCCAACTTTAGACTAACAATTTTCAAGTAATAATACTGATAATCCTGTTTATGATTTGCATGAATCCTTTACAAAATATCACTTTTTACGATATGATTCATGAGTTCATTGCTTTATTTTTGAAACTGTTTCTACGAGTTGATTTCTTAATCGTTTTGTAAAACTATTTTTTGATTTAAAAACATACTGAACGTATAATTATATTAAACAAAGAATATGTTTTGAGTACAAGTTTTCTTGTACTTTTGCTTGTATTCCCCCGTGAAAACATGAAAACTCAGAAAAAAAGTGTAGCGGTATGAACTCACCTCGGACGAATTGAATGAAGGATCGATACAGAATGCGGAATGTTCGAGTGAGGCCTTGAATGCGATTTGAATCTAATTAACATGTAATGCATGCATAAAAGAATCAAATGAAGGTATTTACCCACTAAATATAATGGAGAACCACTCTAAGAACTTGGGACTACTAACACTAAGTGCTAGGACCTTTAAGGATTGCATGAGGGAGGTGTATGCCCACCTTAAGTGTGTGTGCGGACAAGGGTGTGCGGTCACACATTCTTGATGGGAGGTGCCTTGGGGTTTTTTCGAAGCCCATACTTGCATCCATAAAGTGTTCTTGGTCCATACTTAGTCGTAGTATAAGTTTAGGGTCTTAGAAACCGGTTTGTGGTCTGATGGTGTGTGTGTGGCCGCACACGGGAGTGTGCTGCCGCACACAAGGAGTGTGCTGCCGCACACATGGAGTTTGCTGTCACACAAGGGTGTGTGCTGCCGCACACAAGGAGTATGTTGCCGCACTCCTTCAAAGGGATGAAGAACATGACGAAAATTCAATGATTCTAGGCTTAGATTAAGTGGTTCTTCGAGAAAAATAGCTAAAGGATAGATTACTCACGTTTTTGAATCCCTTGAGGTGTTATTGGATGAGATTTTTAGAGAGAGAAAGTAAAGAGAGAGAGTGGAGTGCAGCCAAAAGAAAGTAATGAGTGAAAGGGGTCACCCTCTATATATAGAGGTGAGTGTGTGGCTGGGGCATGGGTGTGCGGCCACACACCTGTGTGTGCGGCCGTACACACCTCCCAAGAGGGTGTATGGCCCAATTTTGACTCTGAACGATGTGTTGACTCATTCCCGATCTCATTTCCGACTGTACTTAAGCTTAGAACACAAACGAACCCTTAAATGGCGTTAAAATGTGACGAAATCGAATTTAACATTGATAAAATTGACCAACCTTACATAGTAAAAGTTTCGAGTTGTCACACATGGATCTTATGAATAGGGTGTGCAGGCCGATGTTGGATCGGTCGATGATCGTGCTCATCAATGATATTCTGGTATATTTGAGATCTAGAGAGCAGCATGAGGAACAACTGAGAGAGGTTCTCGGGGTATTAAGGTCGGTGAGGCTTTTCGTTGAATTCTCCAAGTGTGATTTTTGGTTACGAGAGGTCCAGTTCTTGGGACACCTCATTAACCAGAACAGGATATTGGTCGACCCGGCCAAGATTGAGGCGTTTATGAGATAGGAGGTGCCGAAATCTACCACCGAGATCAGGAGTTTTTCGGGATTGGCCGGCTACTATCGGAGATTTATCAGGGATTTCTCCAAGATTGTCATTCCTCTTTCCAGGTTGACCCGGAAGGGCCTGACTTTTAGTTGGGGTCCAGAGCAGCAGGTCTCATTTGAGACGCTTCGTCAGAGATTATGCGAAGCCTCAGTGTTATCCCTCCCGGAAGGGATGGAGGATTTTGTGGTACATTATGACGCATCGACATCAGGGTTGGGCGCGGTACTTATGCCGAGAGGGCACGTGATAGCGTACGCATCGAGGCAGTTGAAGCCTCACGAGGTGAGATATCCCACCCACAATTTGGAGTTGGGGGCCGCGGTGTTCGCCCTCAAGATATGGCGTCATTATTTGTATGGGGTTTGGTGTATCATATACATAGACCACAAGAGTTTGAAGTACTTGATGGATCAACCCAACCTAAATATGCGCTAGAGAAGATGGTTGGATGTGGTAAAGGATTATGACTGCGAGATTCTGTACCACCCGGGCAAGCCTAATGTTGTAGCCGATGCCCTGAGTCGTAGGGCGGAGAGTGCCCCGATACGAGATATTTGTATGAAGATAACGACGATGAATCTAGTGTTGGATACCATTCGAGAGGCCCAGGCAGAGGCCGTGAGACTGAAAAACCGCAAGAGAGAGCGAGTGATTGGGCAGGTATCGGTGTTTGTTACCGATAGTCCAGGGCTTATGACTTTTCAGGGTCAGATTTGGGTGACGTTTTCAGGCAGGGCACGTACCATCCTGATGGAGGTGGCACATAGATCGAGGTTTTCGATCCATCCCTAGGCCATTAAGATGTATTTGGACCTGAGAAGAAACTATTGGTGGCCCTGTATGAAGAGCGATGTTGCATGGTTTGTTGAGAGATGCTTGACCTATCGTAGGGTTAAGGCCGAGCACCAGCTTCCGCATGGCAAGTTGCAGCCACTTAAGGTTCCTCAGTGGAAGTGGGAACAAATTTCTATGGATTTCATCACCAAATTCCCGAGGACTGCGATGGGTGTTGACGCAATTTGGGTGATCGTTGACTGGATGGCGAAGAGCGCTCACTTCCTTGCTATTAGTGAGAGCTCTTCCGCAGAGAGGTTGGCAGAGATTTATGTGAGAGAGGTGGTATCGCGGAATGGTGTACCGATCTCGATTGTGTCAGATTCAGATGTACGTTTCACTTACAGGTTCTGGAAGAAGTTCCATGAGGAGTTGGGTACGAGATTGCATTTCAGTACCGCATACCACCCACAGACGGACGGACAGAGTGAGCGGATGATTCAGACGCTCAAGGACATGCTTCGAGCATGTGTGTTGGACTTCGTAGGAAGTTGGGACACGTACCTACCATTAGCTGAGTTTTCCTATAACAATAGCCACCATTCGATCATTGATATGCCTTCCTTCATGTTGTTGTATGGGATGAGATACAACAGGTCGGGCAGAGATTGCTAACAGCCCAGAGTTGCCAGAAGAGTTATGCGGATAGGGGATGGTCCGAGCATGAGTTTCAGGTTGGAGACTTTGTACTCATGAAGGTGTCTCTATGGAAAAGAGTGATCCGATTCAGGAAGAGGGGCAAGCTGGGGCCCCGATATATAGGTCCTTTCAGGGTGACCGCGAGTGTGGGCAGGGTAGCATATCGTTTAGAGCTACCTGTAGAGTTGGGCTAGATACATGATACCTTCCACGTGTCTCAGTTGAGGAAGTGTATAGTCAACGAGTCGGCAGTAGTACCATTAGAGGATATTCAGGTGGATGCGAACTTGAATTATGTTGAGGGGCCAATCACGGTGGTGGATCGGAAGATCAAGGTTCTGAGGTCCAGTGGCAACATCAGAGAGAGTCTGAGTTGACTTGGGAGCCGGAGGCGGAGATGTGGGACCAACATCCAGATTTGCTCACAGAATGAGGCATCGAGGGCGGAGTCTGATTCTAGTGGGGGAGAATTGTAACATCTGAATTTCCAGGTATCATATTTTAATTGTTTATTTTGAGTTATGAGAAGGGTCTCGATGAGTTGACGCTTAGAGTCGTCGAGTAGGATCACGTTTTGATGACTGGATTAATGAACAGACTCGACGAGTCGATGGGTGGACTCGACGAGTCCTCGCTGAGGTCAGAAACCCAAAATCTCTGGTCTTGTGCCCTATTTAAAGGACCTTATAGCCCTCATTTGCGGCTACCAGTCTAGAGAGAGAAACCCTAGAGAGCTTGAGCGAGTTGTGTGAGAGCTAGAGAGAGCTATTTGTTCCTTTTTGTTGTGGCTTTGCAACGAAGAAGGTGTTTCCAGCAAGAGAAGGTCAAGGGGATTGTGATTCTATGGTTTTCAAGAATGGGTCTTCGTTTTGAGGTAGTAAATCGATCCCTTATTCATTTTTATACAAGATCCTTGAGTCTAGGGTTTTCTCTAACCTTTTATTGGCTTGAATTGATGCATATGTTGTCCCTTTGAGTGTTAGACTCTGGATATGGGCCTTTAGAGGTCCAAAGAGCATTATCTATCCTGCTTTATGTTGTTCCATGGAGGAAATGAACCTAGGATGCCATTTTAGAAGCCATTTCACCAAGAGAAGCCTTGGGTGCGTTGCATGAGTGTCAAGATTTGACCTTTACGTGATTATTGGACATGGGGATGTCAGATCTATAGGTTAGAGAAGCAGATCTGACCTCTTAAGTTCATTTGAGTGATTGTCATGGAAGAAACTCACCGAGGCCATATGAGGACTCGACGAGTCGAGTTGGGTTGCCCCGCGACTCATGACCTGTAGTAACCTGTCGAGTGGAAGGTTCACTCGAAGAGTTGAGTGAGGTTTAGAAAGATCCAGAGGACATACTTGGATTCGCTGAGTCACCTATGTACACTCAACGAGTCTGGTCAAAGTTTGACCTTTGACTTTCGTTGACTTTTAGGGTTGGGTCAACACTTGGACTTTTAGACCATTAGAAGGGTAAAATGGTCTTTTAGCCTTCTAAGAGAACACTAGAATGGACTAGTCTAGCCCGGAGAGCCATTATTGACTTTAGATGATTGCTTATGTGTTTAGGCGGGGCTAGATCATTGTTACGGGGTTCAAGAATACCGAGCATGTGAGTTACTAGAAAATATATGAGGTGAGTCTTCTCACTATACTTTACCTAGAGTGGTAACTATGTTTGACTGGAAGGTCTTATATGCTATGTGAAGTATGTGATATGTGTTGCTATGTGATATGTATGTGTTATGCTATGTTATGAGTACCATGATATGGACCAGAAGGTCAACAGTGTATGGACCGGAAGGTCAAGATGATGAGGACCGGAAAGTCATACGGGTAGGGCCGGAAGGTCTACTAGAGTTGGGACGGAAGTCCCCTGAGACACATGGATCGGAAGATCCCATAGAGTGATGGCCTTGAGTGACGTATGTGTTATATGTGGTATTTTGGGGAACTCACTAAGCACTTATGCTTACAGTGTTATGTGTTATGTGTTTCAGGTACTAGCGATGATTGCGGGAAGGCGCAGGCATGATCCATACAGATTGGCAAAAGATTTATTTTATGATCTTGGGATATGCTTTTATCATGATGACATTTGTTAAGCATGAGATTTGAGAATGTTGAATGAGTTTTATTATATGTGAAAAATGAAATATCGTTTTGAAAATTCACGTTGTTACAGCAAGATGATATGCTTAGTGACTTGTTAGGTCGGTATCCTGGTATATAGGATGATGCTATGTTAGTGACCTGTTTGGTCGGTATCCTAGTCTATAAGATGATGCTATGTTAGTGACCTGTTAGGTTTGTATCCTGATATATAGGATGATGCTATTTAGTGACATGTTAGAGTTGTATGATTATATGTACATGGTACCTAGCATATGATATTTATGTCCACATGATTGTTTGATTGGGGGTTGGGTTGAGGTGGTCATGATTTGTGCTTTTGCCAACATACCCAAGGCAAATCAGGTAGACTACAAACCCGGTTAGGGCGTACTAGTCAGGCCGAAGGACCGACGAGTGGTCCGGATAGCCAGAAGGCCCTAAGAGATAGTCTAGACGAGCCGATGGCTCAGAGAGTGGTCCAGATAGGCTGATGGTCCTGAGAGGCGGTCCAGTCAGGTTGATGGCTCATTATGCATGTTGTTTATTTGTTTGTAATGAGATGGCTATATTTGTATGGTGTTGGTATTTTGGGGGAACTCACTAAGCTTTGGGTTATAGTTGTTGATTATGTTTCAGGTACTTCTGATGATCGCAGGAAGGCGAAGGCATGATTGTGCACCTCCTTATATATATTTGATTTCATTTTTGGATACTCTAACATGAAAACATTTTGAAAACAAATTTGTAATAATTATTGGTTTTTGAATGATTTAAAAAGTTTTTAATTTGCTTGAATTTTATGTATGTTACAAGTTGGTATCAGATCCTTGGTTTGAGTGAATTGTAGGAAACACTCGTGTGTATCTAGTCTCAAACTAAGGACAATATTTCAAAATGATTATTTTCAATTGGTTTTCAAAATACTAAAGGAGGATGCAAGTGTACGATCAACCAGAGCCAGTACATAGACCCAAAAATACCTTATGGATTATTTGATTATGTGATATGTTAGGACAACATGCTAGTACTAGGCTAGGATCTTCAGGAATTACATGATAGAAATTTTCTAATTATATGATGCCTGATGGCCGAGGGTTTTTCATTATATGAAATTGAGAACATTACCATAGTTACTTAGTGTATGCATCATAGTTGTACATAATTAAGATATTATAGCCTGAGAATGTTTGGTTTGGCCTTATTTCCTATTCTTGTTTGATGAGGGCTTAGGGCAGGATCGGGTATTCAAAAGTGTATAGCATCCAACATTATGTATAGCTAGCATACACAAATGGTGCAGGGTTGGTGGAAGTTTCATGGGTGGGTTGTGCAGGGTCAGTCAGCCAGTTATAAGATATTTCACCTTCCTATAGGAGTGAGGATTGAGTGCTCACTATGCTTATGTATATTGTTAGGGCGTTGTGACAATACTTGAGACAAATATGGGTAGGTGTGGAAGGTAGTATGGGCCCGTACTACTGAAAGCACAAGACTCACATGCGTAGCAACGAAGTCACAACCCCTAGGGTTTAGCTGGGAGTTAGTTCCCCATTATTTATGCAGATTATCTAATATCTTCCTAGTGTATTTTCATTATGGTGGTCAGTGTTGTAAAAAATCGCCGAGTTGGCCGAGTACTCCTCCGAGTACTCGCTACTCGGCCCCTTACCGAGGCGAGTTACAGAATCCAGAGTACTCCCTGATCGGCCTCTTACTGAACTGAGCAGTATTGTAAAAATTGGTCAATTCGGTGATTAATATATATAATATACAAAATGATTTATTATTTAACACACACACATGTGATTATTACTAGATATATATGTTAAACTTTCAGTAATTATTCACGAAGTGAGACCATTAGGTGCTTTTCAGTTTTTGTGTATTCACATGTATCTGATTTTGTTATATATTTCAATCAACTTATGATTTTAACTTATGCTTTTGACATATATAATTTCCTTAAAAATATTTCTACATAAATTACTGAATCTGAGTACTCCCCGAGTACTCCCGAGTACTCGCTACTCGGTAGTCGGTCGAGCAAGTTCCGAGTAACGAGTTCTACAACCTTGATGGTGGTTACGAGGAGATTTGAGACCGGATCCGGCATAGGATCAGGAGCCGACAGCTAGGAAGGGCCAGCGTTGACCCAGGATCGCGTTAGGGAGATCATCCGGGAGGAGGTGGTTGAGATTTTCTGGTGTTAGATTCTGGAGATGTTTGGGTCTGTCAATACCGCCATGATGGAGTATTTTGATGACAAATACTCAACCATTGATGAGACCGCAGCTGCTGCAGCCTCCGCAGCCGTGGCGGCTGTAGGTACAGGAGCAGGTCCGACTTTCCAGTACTGGGACTTCGATAACATGAAGCCCCCGACTTTTGATGGGATATAGGACTCGATTGTAGCCATGAGGTGGCTGTCTCATGGGGAGGGATGTTTCTTCCCGTGCTTATGTCCTGCTGAATAGAAGGTCAGATGTGCCCTGAATTTGCCGAGGTCCGGGGCAACGGACTGGTGGAGTTTGATGATAAGATCGTACACTGATGATTAGAGGATTGCGGTTAATTGGGAGCAATTCATGGACATGTTCCGCACTCGCTACATTCCACGGGTCGAGCTGGAGCGGTTAGCTTAAATTTTCGTGGAGCTGAGACAGGATGCTAAGAACGAAACGAAGATCACCAGTATGTTCACTGAGAGGGCGATGTTCTAGCCAAAGTTTTCTTCTGAGCAGGCTCAGATGACACGTTATCTGAACATGCTCAAGACTGACATCTATCATTTTGTTGCTACCCAACGTTGTGATACACTACTAGAGTTACAGGAGGCCGCTAGGCAGCATGCGCTTGAAATCGAGTTACAGTTACGAGAGCAGAGGCAGGCCCCGACGCAGTCACAGCTGGCGCCAAAGCAGTCTAAGATGACTCATTCTTGGTCGGGAGGCTAGTATGGCCGCACTTGTGGAAATTTCGGGAAGGGTCACTCAAGGGTTTGTAGATACGGTAGTGCGTGCCGCAAATGCGGCAAGGAGCGGCACTTTGCGAGGGATTGCCGATAGCCAGCCCGAGTTCAGGATATGAGGATCTGCTACCACTGCCATCAGGTTGGTAACGTGAAGACCAACTGTCCACCGCTCACTATCAGGCCGGTGCAGGCTCCAGCATTGGCTACACTGAGGATTACTGATGGGAGTCAGGGTAGAGCTGGTGTAACACCGTAAATTTTCAAAATAATTTTTCACTTTTATTTTCATAAAACACATGTCATTTTAAATAAAAACCATTTAATAGTGAACAAAGTTTTGAAAACATTATCAAAATCTAGGATCCCCATTCGTGACTCTTTTCTCTTGTGTGTGTGTGTACAATCGAGTCGCCGCCTTCCCGCGATCCTGAATAGAACCTGAAACACATAACACATAACACGGTAAGCACGAAGCTTAGTGAGTTCCCCAAAATACCACATACAACACATATTAGCCACTTGAGGCTATAACCTTGTATGACCATTTGGTCAATGTGTCTATATGGGACCTTCTAGTCCCAAAACTCTGTGGACCCTCTGGCCCTAACTCTGTGGACCTACCAGCCCTAACTCTGTAAACTCTGAATCATACACAGTATAAATCACACAGAATAATACAGTGTATCATATCATACAAATAGCATATAAAGTACTCTGTCACACAACTCTAATTACCACTCTAGGTAAAGTATAGTGAGAAGACTCACCTCGCAAGCTGGCTAGCATAACCCCGTACATGGAATCTCTAACTAGTCTCCGCCTAACACACAAAATAATTATCTCTAATCAGTACTCTGCCCATACACAAATTCACTATAGGTTGACCCTCCTCTCTCTCTAACTCTTATAATGGGCAAAAGACCATCTTGCCCATCCATGGTCTCCATTACTCATATTGGTCAAACCCCAAGTCAACAACAGCTAAACTCGAGTCAATAGTCCCAAATTGTCCTGATTCGCCGAGTACTTCTAATCACTCATTGAGTCCACCTATTCTCATAAAAGTCTCATGAAGGCCCGACTCAACTCGTCGAGTTGACCCCCGACTCGTCGAGTTATCGCATGACACAACCCTTCGGGACAAACCCTAACCAACTCATCGAGTCGGCACATGGACTCGACGAGTTCATTCAGACCCAATGTTCATTCAGGAGATTTCAGTCAGATCTATCACTCCAATCACTAGATCTATCATCTCAAGGAACAATAATCACGTAAATCTGCAATTTTTACATCTATGCATGATGTTATTACTCCAAAACGTTAATACATGCTCTTCATGAGATGATTAAGTCCAACAACTCTCACATGGGGAATAAAGTTGTGACATCTAGACTCTAAGGACCTCACATGGTCTAGATCTAAGGTCTAGACTTGTTGATACTCATACTACTCAAAATCCTAGCACGAAATGGCAAAAAGCCCTAAAACTCCATAGATACAAAATCTAACTACAAGGATGAGAAAAGGTTTGGCTTATTACCTTCCAGAGAAGCTCCTTGAGAAGGAGATGCTAGATCCACAGCCTCACCTCGATCCTTTCTTGAATCATACTCTTCTCCTTTCAAAAGATCCACCAAATTACTTGATTCATCATAGGAACTCTCTCATGTCTCCAATGGTGATCTAGGGTTTCTCACAGAGGGTATGAGGCGCATCTAGGGCCATAAACTCCATTAAATTGGCCCCAACTCTGGAAACTTAGGGTTTTCTTAGCCCCAGACCCTACTCAGTGAGTCCGCCTTTAGACTCGTCGAGTCCTTTCATTAAATCCATGTGATCAGCACGACGTGACTCGGTAAGTCAGACCTTCGACTCATCGAGTCCCTCCCAAATCTTCAAAAATGAACCACAACAATCATACCTGAAATTCTGGATGTTACAAATCTCCCCTACTTAATTTGATTTCGCCCTCGAAATCACTCTTTAGCATTACCCAAATGAAAACGCAAGAGCCCGCAAAACAACACCCAAGAGGATTTCATACTACAGTCTTTCTTCCAATGACCTGATCCCAAACTCCCGAACTCAAAAAAGGGATGACTCAACTACCACTACGATACCACTACTGGCTTCCCAGAATCCGGAACTCAAATGGTCTGACATGCTTACTAGGCCGCCCTCCCCTAATATTTTTCCATGTTATTCGTTCCTTGAATAAAAGATCCAAACCTTACTTCCCCTTTAATTCTCTTTATGCGATTGAGAAAAGAAGTCAACAACTCAAAATAGGCTCCCAATCACCTAAAACAGATGTATTTAACAATCCAAGTCATACTCCAGAATGAAAGGGTCACAACACACCAAGGACCTATCCATTGAACTGCAATCAAAATCCATCTAAATAATGAACACTCAACACCCTGTCCTTGGATACAAGAAAAAGATCAGTTCGCTCAACAATATCCTTGACTTCCATAATTATGAACCTCTGTTCCCTCCCAGGTATCCCTTTCAACACTGAGCACCTGGTCAACTCTTGACCCCACAGCTAAAACTCGAAAAGTTACCCATAACATACCTAAAAGTGTCTCACTGTCTCCCCAGATTTTACAGAGTTAGGGCCGGAAGGTCCACAGAGTTAGGGCCAGAGGGTCCACAGAGTTTTGGGACTGGAGGGTCCCACAGAGACACATTGACCAGAGGGTCATACAGGGTTATACCCTCAAGTGGCTAATGTGTGTTGTATGTGGTATTTTGGGGAACTCAGTAAGCTTCGTGCTTATCGTGTTATGTGTTATATGTTTCAGGTTCTATTCAGGATCGCGGGAAGGCGGCGACTCAATTGTACACATACACACACAACTAAAGCTTCGATCTTTACGTTCATGCATGATATTATTACTGCAAAATGTTAATACATGCTCTTGATGAGATTATTGAGTCCAACAACTCTCATATGGGGAATAAAGCTGTGACATCTAGACTCTAAGGACCTCACAAGGTCCAGATCTGAGGTCTAGACTTCTTGATACTCATACTACTCAAAATCCAAGCACAAAATGGCAAAAAGCCCTAAAACTCCATAGATATGAAATCTAACTACAAGGATGGGAAAAGGTTTGGCATATTACCTTCCAGAGAAGCTCCTTGAGAAGGAGATGCTAGATCCACAGCCTCACGTCGATCCTTGCTTGAATCATACTCTTCTCCTTTCAAAAGATCCACCAAATTACTTGATTCATCATAAGAACACTCTCTCATGGCTCCAATGTCGATCTAGGGTTTCTCACAGAGGGTATGAGGCGTATCTAGGGCCATAAATTCCCTTAAATAGGCCACAACTCTGGAAACATAGGTTTTCTCCGCCCATACCCTACTCGGTGAGTCCGCCTTTGGACTCGTCGAGTCCTCTCATTAAATCCATGTGATCAGCACTATGTGACTCGGCGAGTCAGACCTTCGACTCGTCGAGTCCTTCCCAATCTTCAAAAACGAACCACAACTATCATACCTGAAATTATGGATGTTACAGTAGGGCCCCAGAGGGGTTAGGGATCTGCCTTCCAGCTTACAGCCGAGGAGGCCAGGGCAGAACTAGATGTAGTTGCTGTTATGTTTCTATCGTTTGTCTTACTGATTATATTTGTTTTATGCTTATATGTGTTGTACCATGTTAGGTACACTCTTACTGAACTCCTTACCCACTTTGGTATTATTTGAATCGGTGTGAGTCGGCCATTTCTCTCTCAGTTATTCAGTATGGAGTTCCGTTTGCCAGTAGGAGAGCTAGAGTGTCCGTTGCAAGTCTCTATCGCCAACGAACATAAGATTTTCGCTTCTTCACTCGATTGGGGTTGCATGTTGGAGATATTTGTGGTATCTTTCTAGATAGAATTGATTCCAATTCCCATGGGGGATGTATGTGTGATGCTGGATATAGTGTTGCTTAATCACTTCGGTGCCATGATCGACAGCGAGGGACAGTGGGTGGTAGTTCAAACCCCAAGTGGGGGAGTACTAGTCATATGCGACGAGGATACCAGGTTGGGTTCAGGGTTCTGCTCAGTTACTAGGGCTCGACAGTATATTCAGCACAAGTATGCGGGTTATCTAACTTATGTGGTGGATACGTCGGTTAGGGATCAGACCACGGTTTCAGAGGTTCCAGTAGTCAGAGAGTTTGCCGATGAGTTTCTGGAGGAGTTACCTGGAGTACCTCCAGAGAGTCAGGTCGAGTTCAGGTTCGAACTAATGCCATGTGTAACCCTTATCGCCAAGGAACCGTACCGATTGGCACCACCAGAGATGCATGAACTTCCATCTCAGTTACAGGAACTATTGGGCAGGCAGTTTATTCGTTTGAGAAGTTCTCCATAGGGAGCACCGATTCTCTTCGTCAGGAAAAAGGATGGTTCACACCGGATGTGCATTGACTACCGGGAGTTGAACAAGTTGACGTTGAGGAACCGTTACCCTCTCCCACAGATAGATGATCTCTTTGATTAGTTACAGAGAGCTTCTTGGTTCTCCAAGATAGACTTGAGGTCTGGCTACCATCAGGTCAGAGTTAGGGAGGAGGATGTGGAGAAGACCATGTTTCGGACTCATTATGGACATTACGAGTTTGTGGTGATTCCGTTTGGGCGCACCAACGCGCCAGCTATATTTATGGTTCTGATGAATCAGGTATGCAGACCAATGCTCGATCACTCAGTCATTGTGTTTATAGATGATATCTTGGCGTACTCCAAGACTAGAGAGCAATGCGAGGAGCATCTCCGGGAGTTGATGGGAGTTTTAAAACGAGAGCGGATTTATGCCAATCTCTTGAAGTGTGAGTTTTTGTTAATATAAGTTCAGTTCCTTGGACATCTCATTAACCAGGAGGAGATTTTGGTCGGTCCGGCCAAGACCGAGGTGGTTATGCATTAGGAGGTTCTGAAATCTCCCTCGGATACCAGGAGCTTTATAGGATGGGCAGGGTACTACCGAAGATTCATACATGATTTCTATAAGATTGCGGTACCCCTCACTCGTATTATAAGGAAGGGCTGGATTTCCGACGAGGCCCTGAGCAGAAGTGTGCATTTGAGACTCTGCGCCAAATACTCTTCAATGCTCCAGTCCTGACCCTTCCGGAAGGAGTTGAGGATTTTGTGGTATTTTGTGATGCATCTATCACCCGATTAGGAGCGGAACTTATGCAGAGAGGACGGGTGATAGCGTATGCTTCGCGGAAGCTAAAGCCGCATGAGACAAGAGATCCCACACATGACCTGGAGCTGGGAGCGGTGGTATTCTCTCTCTAGATTTAGAGACACTATCTATGTGGGGTCCACTATACCATATACACGGACCAGAAAAGTTTCAAACACATCATGGATCAGCCGAACCTGAACATGAGACAATATAGGTGGCTGGATGTAGTGAAGGACTACAAGTTTGAGATCCTTTACCATCCAGGTAAAGTGAATGTGGTTGTGGACGCCCTGAGCCGCAAGTCAGCTGGATCTTCTATACCAACAACATGTATGAGAATATTAGGGGATTCCCAACTTGTGGGCTTGTTTAACGAGGCCCAAGCTGAGGGTTTGCGACAAGAGAACTAGAAACTTGAGAGGATCAGGGGTGAGAATACCCGATTTGTGCAGGATAGGTGGGGATTATTGACCCGATTCGATCGGGTATGGGTTCTGATATCTGGTGGGGTGTGACAAATGGTTCTAGAGGAGGTTCATAAGTCTCATTTCTCTATTCATTTAGGGGCCACCAAGATGTAGCAAGATTTGAGTTTGAGCTACTGGTGGTCGTGCATGAAGCGAGAAATTGCTTGGTATGTCGAGTGGTGCTTGACTTGTAGGATGGTCAAGGCCGAGCATCAGAGGCTGCATGACAAGCTGTAGCCTCTAGAGATTCCCATGTGGAAATAGGAAAAGATCACGATGGACTTCATTACCAAGTTGCTGAGGACGGCGAAGGTATTTGATGTTATATGGGTCATTATGGATCGATTAACCAAGAGTGCCAATTTCCTGGACATTCGGGAGAGCTCATCGTCCGAGAAGCTAGCTGATATGTAAGTCCGTGAGATCGTTTCTCACCATGGAGTTTCGGTCTCTATTGTTTTCGACAGTGATGTTAGGTCCACCTCCCACTTCTGGCAGAAGTTCCACAATGAGTTGGGTACGTGGCTGCATTTTTGTATAGCTTATCATCCGCAGACCGACGGCCAGAGTGAGCGGACAATACAGACCCTTGAGGACATGTATAGGGCCTACGTCATTAACTTTGGTGGAAGTTGGAATTCCCACCTACCCCATGTAGAATTCGCCTACAAGAATAGATATCACTCCAACATTGGTGCTCCACCTTTCTAGCTGTTGTACGGGTAGAGATTGGTCAGAAAGTTATGGGTCGGACCAAAGTAGTTTTGCAGACTACCAAGAAAATTCAGCAGATAAGGCAGTGGTTCTAGACTACCCAGATCCGACAGAAGAGTTATGTCGACCGATGCCAATCCAAGCTAGAGTTCCAAGTCGGCGACATGGTATTACAGAAGGTCTCACCCTGGAAGGGTGTGATCCGCTTCAAGAAGGGGGGAAAGTTGGGTCCCCGATACATTAGGCCATTCAGGATCATTTCCAGGGTTGGTAAGATGGCGTATAGACTAGATATCCTAGAGGAGCTTAGTTAGATCCACAACACTTTCCATGTTTTGCAATTGCTAAAGTGTATATTAGACGAGGAGGCAGTGGTGTGATTGGATGACATATAGGTCGAAAAGCGCCTAATTTACATGGAGAAGCCAATGGGCGTTTTGGAGAGGAAAGTGAAGGCTCTACGGAACACGGAAGTACCTTTGGTAAAGGTAAAATGGGAGCATCGGAGTTGATCCGAGTGAATTTGGGAGCCGGAGGCCGAGATGCGGGAGCATTACCCTGAGTTGTCACCACCATAGACTTCGAGGACAAAGTCTAGCCCAATTGGGGGAGAACTGTAACACCTCAAATCCCATGTATAAATTTTACCGCTTTATATTTATATTTAAAGGCCTACTCGACGAGTTGGATTCCCCAACTCATCATGTAGAAATAATTGTGGCCGCGTGACTTAAGCGATCTACTCGATGAGCTGGAGCACCCAATTCGATGAGTTGGAGCTGGAATATGAAAGCCTAATTTTTAGGGATTGCACCCTATTTAAAGGACCTTAAGTCCTTTTCTCCAGCCTCCTTACCGACTTTTGACAGCCAGAAGCAACCCTAATCGATGTAAACCCTATTCTTGAGTGTGTGAGAGGGTAAAAGTGTGTTTTTGGTTCATTTGTTGAAGAAGCTTGAAGATTAAGAAGGTTGAAACAAGAAGAAGCTTGTAGATCTCTTCTTATGTGAGAATATGGGCATTTTGGTGCACAATGGAGCCAATTTCGGATTTGAGCTTGTCACAAGGGCATAGTTTCACATCTGGACTCCTGTAGGCCCTTATGGACATGAAGCCTCAAGCTTTATGAAGCTTTGGCCCTCCTCAATGTCTAAAATCTTCTTTTATGAATAGTTATGAGTGTTTTAGCTTCATCGAGCCTTGCATGCACGTAAAGTTTGCAACTTTACGTGGATAGCACACCATAGGAGCCTAGATCTACAGTTTTGAGCTTTGGTTTCATGTAAAAGCATCTAAATGAGATATGGATCGAAGGGACTTGAAGATTTGGATAGGTAACTCGACGAGGTGAGACGAGTTTTCCCATGTTCTGGATTTTGCATGAACTCAACGAGTTAGAAAGGTAACTCGACAAGTTAGGTAGGATTTTCCCGACATTTTGGACACTACATGGACTCAACAAGTTTTCTAGAAACTCGGCGAGTCGACTAGGGTTTTCATGATTTCTTGAGTTCTGAAGGAACTCGACGAGTCAGTGAGCTACACTCGACGAGTTCGGTTAGCATGGACTGTTGACCTTGACCATTGACTTTGACTTTGACTAAAGGTTGACCAGTTGACTTCTGAGGGTATTTTGGTAAATTAGGTATTTATGGAAGTGGATCATTGGTGGTTGTAGGCGTTGGTGTTTGGAGTCATATCTTGGGAGTTTGACATTCTAGTTCCAATCTATATTTGTGAGGTGAGTTGTCCTCACTATACTAAAAGGGTCGGAGGCACCAATGCTGGCCCTTTTTGGATTTGTGTCCGGGTTTTTTGCATGATGATATGGTTAGTGACCTGTTAGGTCGGTATCCTGGTATATAGGATGATGTTATGTTAGTGACCTGTTAGGTCGGTATCCTGTTATATAGGATGATGCTATGTTAGTGACCTGTTAGGTCGGTATCCCGGTATATAGGATGATGCTATGTTAGTGATCTGTTAGATCTGTATGATTATATGTACATGCTATCTAGCGTATGATCTTTTTGTGCACATGGTTGTTAGATTGGAGGTTGGGTTGAGGCGGTAATGCTTTGTGCTTATGCCAACATACCCCCGACGGACCGGATAGACTGTAGACCCGGTCAGGGCATACTAGTCAGGACGAAGGCCCAAACAGCGGTCTGGATAGGCCGAAGGCCTTGAGAGGTTGTCCAGATGTGCTAATGGCTCGGACAGCGGTCCAGATAGGCTGATGGCACTGTGAGGTGGTCCAGTCAGGCTGATGGCTCATTATGCATGTTGTTTATTTGTTTGTTATGATATGGTTATATTTGTATGGTGTTGGTATTTTAGGAGAACTCAGTAAGCTTCGGGCTTATAGTTGTTGATTATGTTTCAGGTACTTCTGATGATCGCGAGAAGGCGAAGGCATGATCGTGCACCTCCTTATATATTTATGATTTAATTCTAGGATACTCTGACATGAAAACATTTTGAAAACAAATTTGTAATAATTATTGGTTTTTGAATGATATAAAAAGTTTTAAATTGGCTTGAATTTTATCGATGTTACACATTTCAGGGTATATGATCCTAATCGTATACAATTTTTAAAGCAAACACTTAGCAATTAACTGAGCTGATATAATTCCTGACTATTACATATCATCCAATCCACCTAGGCTATAATGCATCACACAATTCAGGCAATTCTAGCATACAATTCTTGAAGGTATCCTTAGCCCTACTCTAGCATGCATCTCACATAACATGCATACTATTCATAATACATTACTGTGGGTATTTTGGGAAGGGTAGTGATTTGTACACAATAGTTTTTAGCCATACACAACAATTTATGCTTTAAATGATTGTATTGTATAACCGTATAAAGCACAATTTGTTGTGTATGGCTAAAAATTGTTGTATACAAATCATCACTCTTTTGGGAATTACTTACTTGAGATCGGCTGATTGCACTCATCATACCCCTTCTTTTTTATAAAATATTTTTAGGAAACTCATTTTTCCTTTGAAAAGATTATCAGTTCCTCAATTTGCGTTCTGACATACCCAAGAGTGTGCCCTAATCTCTCAAACCAAGTATTTGATACCAACTTATAACATCCCAAAAATAGTGATAAAGTTCTTCATTTTAAGATCATCAATTCCATACATCAAGTGTCTAAAAATCAATCACAATAGAGTGTGTCAAAATCATAAGAGTAAGATAGTCATAAATGCAAAATCATGAGGGGGATGCTATGCGATCATGTCGTGCCCTTCCTTTTTGAACTAAAAGTACATGGAAATGTTAAACCACAAAATCATAAGCACAAAGCTTAGTGAGTTACCCAAAATACCATATGCCATACATATAACTTCCACAGGCTACCTCATGGTATTTTCATGAAATGCCATGGGCTACCCCTAAGGTCTTACAACCAAATTCCATGTGCCATCCCATGGTCTTTCACGCAGTTGCCAAAAGCTACCCCCATGATCTTTCTTGTAATTTTCATAGGATACTCTTATGATCTTTCATACAAGTGCCACGGGCTACCCCTAGGGTCTTCCATGAAAGTATCATAAAGACAACTGACATTCTACATAACAGAATCCAGTGGGGCGAAATTGGTGCCTTCGACCCACAAGTATAGTGAGAATATTCACCTATCAGACAATAAGTAATTTCTACCTCTCTTACTGCAAAGAAAACAGATGCTATACACCAGCTATACTGCCCCACTAGGCAAACTCTTAACAATCCTTCCAAAAGAAGGACTTCGACAAAAATTCAACTCAAGGCAAAAGAAAGTGGTCAAAGTTAACGATCAAAGTTGAATTGCTACGTCATGCTCATCCTTGAGCACGTCGTGGCCCATAAATGACAAAACAAATGCTAAATCTCCATTCGCCATGATGTGGCAACCTAGGGTCATGCTGTGGGCACTAGGTTTAAAACAACTTAACAAGTTAAGCAGTTTCCTTCGATTCCAAGTGCTCCAAAGCTCAACTCTGGTCCTTTTTTTGGTATAGCTAGATAAAGTTTCAAACTTTGTCCCTTAAGACTTGCCAAGAGATCAAGCTCTCAAACCCTAGGTCCAAAAAGGCAAAACATGACATGGACTTAAGCATTAAGCACTTAATCTCGAAAATTCCAAGCCTATCAACTCAAGAAGAGTTTCCAACATGAAAACTAACCTAAAAGTTGGTGCTTTATAGACATGTATGTCTAATGCATGTCTTGAGCTCAGATTAGGTAAAAAATAGTGATTATGACAAACATTCCATGCATGGTTGAACCAATCCACCATACTTCAAATCCAAACCATTAATCACTCCAAGCAACCTAGAGATTCTTAAAGTTGCAACCTTTATGGGATCTCACCATCCCAACTAACTAGAACAAGAAGAAAACTGGACACAACTCAAGACCTACCAACCAAGAAACATAAACTTGGAGTCTTGGACACTTACAAAGGTCCAAAAATGTGCTAGAAAGAGGAATGGGAACTTGCTTGATGATCCTTGGCTTAATCTTTCTTTCTCATTCTTTTTAAATTTCCCAAAAACATCAAATTAAGCTTCAATAATGGAGGAAAGGAATTATGGTCTCTTCAGAGCTAAGGAAGGTGGTGGAGTATGAAGATAAGCAAACCCTAGCCTTCTCATTCTTTTAAATAGGGTGCAAAACCAAGAAAATTAGGGTTTACGACATCATCAGCGGCCATGCCATGGCCTATATCTACCACTCTGTGGCAGGTCAAAAGAAACCAGCAACCAAAAAGGCATCGTCATACCGTGGCGATCATTCCCCATGCCATGAAGACTCTTAAAAAGCCAAAATAAAATAAAATAAAATATACCTCTAGATCTGAATGTTATAGTTAGGATCATATAGCCTTAGAATGATTGGTTTGTCCTTATTTTTTGTTCCTTGTTTAGTAGTGGGATTAGGATAAAATCATTTATTCTAAATTGTATTTAATCTAGTATTGTGTATTATTTTCATGCATATGGCAACCAACGGTGTTGGTAGAGGTTCCTAATATAGTAGTAGAAAGTGTGATGAGGATTCATGGGAGAGCCTAAGGAGTGCTGTAGTGATATATGTATGCTATTTAGCATATGGATCAGGAGAGTTTCCATAATGGAGTGACTTAGAGGATTCATGATGATTCTTGAGGAAAGTACATATATGTATGGAAGAGTATTGGGCATGTACTACTGAAAACACAAGATCCATTCTCAAATCAAGGAAGATCGCAAAATCCTAAGGTGCTTATAGTGTGAGAGTTCCCTCGAGTATATACTAATTGTTTACATGTTTTTCTTTCAGTATGGTAGTGACCACTCAAGCACGAGGTTCTGGTTTAGTTTTTGGTTTTTGCGTTGTGTTGAGCCAATTGACGAGAGGATACACGAGTTCATTATGTCAGATATCACTTGTTGTATTTTGGATGCAACTCCTGTGATATTCGGTACCGTCAAGGAAGGGATCATGGAGTTGTTGGATAACCAGTTAGGTTCCTTTCATGTAGAGATTACAGCTATCCAGTTCGGGGCATTGACTCTCTCTTTTTGAGAGTTTAAGGCTTGCGGATCCCCAGAGTTCTTCGGGAATAAGGATCCCATTTCCTGCATGCAGTGGATTGCAGATATGGAGAATACTGAGCGGACGAGTTTTCTGCGTCGAGGGATCGAAGGTGGGGTTTGCATATTTTCTTCTAAAAGGGTCAAGTTTGTGACAGGTAGGAGTAGGTTGGTCATGCCTAAGGAGCTGAGGCTATGGGGGTTATGACCTGTGCCAATTTTGTGACGAGATTTAGGGTGGAGTTTTTCACCTGCTATCGATTTTTAGGTGCTTGGAGGATATGGTTGATAGAGCCCAGGGATAGGAGATTGAGTTGGAATTTCAGTTGAAGTGCAAGCAAGAGCATGTTCATATAGTGGTGTGCCCGGTGAAGAATCCTAATACTTTTGAATCACAATCTAGAGGCCAACAGGGTAGGAGCCATTATAGAAAGTATAGGAAACCACACGTCTGGGTGTGCCGAGTGGGTGGTTTGGGTTGCTATAACTGTGGCAAGACTGGTGATTTTAGCAGGGATTGTACTCAGGTATCTAGTCTGATTTGCTTCCATTGCAATCAGGCGAAGCACATGAAGGTCGACTATCCGAGGTTGTCAAGAGGAGTAGTAACGACACCCATTCCTACTACATTGAGGATCACTAATGGCCGCCAGGGCAAGGTAGAAGTTCCCGTGGTGAGGATAAGAAAGGCTGAGGATGCCTGACCAGCGCTAGATGTTGTCACTGGTATGTGTCTTTATCATGTTTTTCCCACTTTCATTACTTATTCTTATGTGCTATCTGAAAGTGTATAGGAATGTTTTAGTCGATGGTTTTACTTCTCATGTTCTTTTCAATTTTGGTGCTAGCCAATCATCTGTGTCTCATACACTTAACAATATGGTTGGTGATGCTCTTTGAGCTTTGGATTAACTATTGGATGTAAGATTACAGAGGACTGTATAGTGAGAGATCCGAGTGTTCTTCGAGGTTGTGTTCTCAAGTTATTCTACAAGAAGTATTTGATAGATATAGTCCTTATTCCTCTGCGAGGACCAAGATTATTATGGGCATGGATTTGTTGATCCAGAATAGAGCTATGATTAACTGTGAGCGTAATCTGGTGAGAGTTCGAACCCCAAGTAGGGGAGAACTGACTATTCATGGGGATGACACTTAGTGAGGACCGACATTTTGCTTAGCTATGAATGCTAGGAGATATCTTCAGTAGGGATGCTTTGGGTATGTGGCTTATGTTATGGATTCACTGGTTATGGAGAGGAAGACAGTGCTTAATGTCCCTATTGTTCGATATTTTCCAGATGTATTTCCCGAAGACTTATCGGGTGTGCCACCTGAGAGGTAGGTAGAGTTTTGGATCGATTTGGTTCTAGGTGTGGCTTTGATAGCCAAACATTATATAGCCTAGCACCACTTTAGAGGCATGAGTTATCCATGCAGCTATATGATCTGTTAGGCAAGGGATTCATTAGTCCGAGTAGTTCCTTATAGGAAGCACCGATCCTATTTGTGAAAAAGAAGGATGGTTCGCACAAGATGTGCATTGACTACTTGTAGTTGAACAAGTTAATAGTGAAGAACCATTATCCACTTCAAGGATCGATGATTTGTTTGACCAAATCCAAGGTGCATCTTGGTTTTCCAAGATTGATTTGAGATTAGGATATCATCAAGTGAGGGTTAGGGACGGGGATGTGCAGAAGACAACCTTCAAGATCGTTATGGTCACAATAAGTTTGTGGTAATGCCATTCAGGCTCACCAAAGCACCAAAAATATTCATGGATCTCATGAATGGAGTATGGATGATGATGTTGGAATCGTCTGTGATAGTTTTTATAAGTGATATATCTGTCTATTCTAAGACCAAGGAACAACATGAGGAGCACCTACTAGAGGTTTTGCAAACTTTGAGAAGGAAGAGGCTTCATGCCAATTTCTATAAATGTGAATCCTAGTTGCGCGAGGTGCATTTCTTTTGGGTATATTGTCAACCAGAAGCGTATATTGGTCAATCCAGCCAAGATCGAAGCAATGATGTAGTGGGAGATTCGTAGGAAACCATGTGAGGTTCGAAGTTTCCTTGAGTTATTAGGTTATTACCAAAGGTTTTTTCAGGATTTCTCCAAGACTGTTATCCCTTTGACCCAACTGAGGAAGAAGAATGTTACTTTCAGTGGAGGCCTGAGCAACAACCATAATTTGAGACTTATAGGTAGAGATTGTGTAAGTATCCAATTTTGACCCTTCCTGAGAGTATGGATGACTTTGTGGTTAATTGCGATGTGTCGATTTGGGCTTGTATGGGGTGGTTATGTGGATGGGTCATGTGATTGCTTATACATCGAGGAAGTTGAAGCGTCATGATGCAAATTTCCCTACTCCTAATCTGGAGCTAAGGGCTGTGATTTTTTCTCTCAAGATTTGTCAACATTATTTGTATGGGGCATTTATACTATTTATACAGACAACAAGTGCTTGATATATTTGATGGATCAACCAAACTTGAATATGAGACAATGTAGATGGTTAGACGTGGTGAAGGACTGTGACTTTGAGATTATGTATCATCTTGGGAAGGCTAATGTTGTGACTGATGCCTTGAGTCGCAAGGCAGCAAATACACGCATCAGAGATCAATGTTTGTGGATGATTATCGTTTTATCACTGTTAGATCTGATCAAGAAAGTGTAGTTAGATGTTTTAAATAGGGAGAACTAAAAGGAAGAGAGAAATAGGGGCCATATGTTGTTATTAGTCAAAGATAGTCATGGGTTACTGACCCAATGCGGTATGGTATGGGTTTTGGTTGCTGATCGGGTTAGGCATCCATTATTGGAGGAATCACATAAGTCGAAGTTTTTGGTCCATCATGGGGGACCGAAGATGTATACAGATTTGAGATAGATCTATTGGTGGCCCTGCATGAAGAGAGAAATAGCATGGTATCTTGAGTAGTGCCTGAGTTGCTAGAATCTCAAGGGCAAATATTAAAGACCCCACGACAAGACGTAGCCATTACCCATTCCCATTTTGATATAGGAGGAGATCACAATGGAATTTATCACGAAGTTTCCAAGGATGACACATAGGGTTGACTCTATCTAGCTCATTGTCGATAGGTTGACCAAGAATGCTCATTTCATCCCTATTTCAAAGAACATTTTCAACATGAAGTTGGCCGAAATCTACATTGACGAGGAGTCTCTCATCAAGGGTTTTGTTTTCAGTGGTCTCCGACCATGATGCTCATTCAACCTTCAAGTTTTGGAGGAAGTTTCATGAGGAGTTGGGTACTAAACTGCATGTCAGCACATCATACCTCCTAAACCGATGGATAGAATGAGTAAATTATTTAGACGCTCGAGGATATACTTAGGGTATTGTGTGCTAGATTTTGGTGGGAGTTGGATACTTATCTTTCTATATTCGAGTTCTCCTACAACAATAGTAGTCATGCCAGTATTGATCGACCTCCCTTCGAGATATTTTACGGGAGGAAGTGTCGGGCCCCATTTTATTGGGGCGTGGTCGGACATTGATTTATGTAGAGTACTAAGGTAGTACTTAAGACTACTGAACTGGTACAATAGTTGTGTGATCGGATACAGACTGTATAGAGTCACTAGAAGAGTTATATTGATAGGCGTTGTTTGTGATGGGTTTTGAACATTCTAACACTTCCTAAGTGTACATGCAACCCTAATAACCTTGGATCTATGTTTGTCTAATTATCATGCAAAGTTGAATTCCAAGGTTATATTCCTATCTAGCATACATGGGGAACAATTTTAACTTGAATCATAGATAGAATAACTTACCTTGTTGTTGCTTGTGTTCCTTGAAACCTTGTGAGCCTAGCACCCCAAGTGTGATGCCTCAAATGCTTCACACAACACCAAATTCTCTTGGAAAGACTCTTGAGATAACACACACTTCTCAAAATCGGCCAAGCCCTCTAGTTTCTTAGTGTAGCCGATTTTGGTGGAGAATATGCTTCTTATATAGTGTTGACACATCTAGGGTTACACCATGTAAACCCTAATGTGTCATGACTCTTCATTTCCATGACCCATGGGTTTGTAACTCCCATGGAGCATCCTATGGGTAGAACCCAACTTGATAATCCATGGAGCCTCTTAGCCCACTATACAAGATATGGATGATTTACATAATCAACCCATATATTTAATTAGTTATCCTTTGATCACTTAATTAATTCCAAATTAATTCTTTGATCAACTAATCAAATAATATTATTAATATATTAGAACTTATAATATATTAATAATCTCCAAGTGTTATTTCTCTCATTTAGTCTATCCAATTACATGGTGCCATGCAACCCAAATGGACCATGCCGGGTCGGGTCAAGTACACACCTGAAATAGTTATGGACTTAGACACCTTATCCAACAGTCTCCCACTTGGATAAGTCTAATAACTATTTCTCTAGTACTTCAGGAACCGACCGGCAATCGTAGCTCTTTCAAGGTCTCTCGGAACTGAGAAGATGATGGTACGCCATTTAAGATAAGTGATCATATAATCCTCCGTTCTAGATATCAGCCGGACAAATACATGGAACATTGTCTTGCTTATTGTCCAACATTTGTTTCCCGATTTCCGATTTGTTTGACATAGAACTTAATTGAACACATCAACTTAGTTCTTACCGGGCCCGGTACATGGGTCAAAACAAAATCATCGAGGGGCCCAGATATCAGATTCTAATCCAAGAAGGAACAGATAAACTTCGACTCATATGTTTGTTCTACCACTCATTGAATTACACACAAAAGTACGTTTTATAACATCGAGTTACCAATGCGGTTTCGTACAGTCAATGCATAAACAACTTGTAAGTAACAAATCATATCTCTAGGTTTGAAGACTTATATGATATTACCGTCTCACAATCACTCGAGATAGAATTCCATGAAGTGATTCCAGTGAGCGTGGGTTGAGTCCAATGCTCAGAACTTACGAGCACTCATGATTGTTGTAGCCTTGTCCAAGACCTCTACAACCAAACATGACAGTCTTGATTCATATTTACTTCCAACATATGACCGACTGTGGAGGTTTGAATAATATGTTATACCAAACAAAATTATTCTGGAAGTCAAAACATGCAAAATAAATATAGTAAACGATCGACAAGAGATAGTAACACTTTACTCATAAATAAAACACTTTTATTCATCATCAAATGTCAATTACACTTTACAAATTTCGAGATTATCTAACTACTAAATCTAATATCATCCTTCAGCCCTATGCTCCGAGCATGCTGAAGATGCTTAACCCGAGTCAGTCCCTTTGTGAGGGGATCTGCCGGATTCTCATCTGATGATACCCTCTTTGCCACGAGGTGTCCTTCTTCGATCCGATGTCTAATGAAATGGTATTTTCTGTCGATGTGTCTGGATCTCCCATGATCCCTTGGTTCCTTGGCTAAGGCAACAACACTTTCACTATCACAGAAAATTTCCATTGGCTCTTTAATAGCTGGTACAACTCCAAGGTCTCCAATGAAGTTCTTCAGCCATATCGCCTCCTTTACTGCCTCGCTAGCTGCAATATACTCTGATTCACAAGTAGAATCTGCCACTGTCTCTTGCTTGGAACTCTTCCAAGAAATTGCTCCTCCGTTTAGGGTAAAGACCCAGCCCGACTGAGAGCGGAAATTATCCCTATCAGTCTGGAAGCTAGCATCACTATACCCTACAACTCTCAAGTCATCACTCCCACCGAGGGTAAGAACCCAGTCCTTAGTCCTCCGTAGGTACTTGAGGATATTCTTTACCGCAGTCCAGTGTGCCTTGCCAGGGTTCGCCTGATACCTGCTAACCATGCTCAAGGCAAAAGCTACATCGGGTCGAGTACACGTCATAGCATACATGATCGATCCTACAGCCGAAGTGTAAGGTGTTCGACTCATTTCTTCTATCTCAGCCTCAGTGCTAGGGCTTTGTGTCTTACTCAATCTGGTGTTACTCTGGATGGGTAACTCTCCTTTCTTGGAATCCTGCATCCTGAATCTCTTCAGCACCTTATCCAGGTAGGTACTCTGACTAAGTCCAAGTAGTCTTTTACTCCGATCTCTCAAGATCCTTATCCCTAAAATATAGGCAGCTTCACCAAGGTCCTTCATAGCGAAACACTTCCCAAGACAGGACTTTACTTCCTGCAGGGTTGGAATGTCGTTTCCTATGAGTAGTATGTCATCCACATACAATACCAAAAAGCTAACTATACTCCCACTAGCCTTGACAAACACACAAGATTCATCTTCACTCCTAGAAAAGCCAAATTCCGTGACCTTTTCATCAAAGCAAAGATTCCATCTGCGAGGTGCTTGCTTCAATCCATAAATGGATTTCTCAAGCTTACACATTCTATTAGGGTACTCGTTGCTGACAAAACCCTCTGGCTGACTCATGTAAACATCTTCAGCCAACTTTCCATTAAGGAAAGCGGTTTTGACATCCATCTGCCATATTTCATAATCATGAAATGCAGCTATGGCTAACAGAACCCGAATAGACTTAATCTTGGCTACTGGAGAAAAGGTCTCATCATAATCCACTCCAGGAATTTGAGAGAAGCCCTTTGCAACCAGTCTAGCCTTATAAGTGTGTACTTTACCATCCATGTCGGTCTTCTTCTTGAAGACCCATTTGCACCCTACTGTCTTACGACCTGGTACATTTTCAACCAAGTTCCAAACTTGATTGTCATACATGGATTGTATCTCGCTATCCATAGCCTCTTTCCATTTAGCAGACTCGGGGCCTGCCATGGCTTCCTCGTAGCTGTTAGGGTCATCTTGACTTACTAGTGTCCCATCACTAATAAGTGTCTCACCTTCTGCAGTAATAGGGAATCCATAGTAATGCTCAGGTGCACTCCTAACTCTCGTGGAACGTCTCAGAGGTACAGATTTGTCAATTGGCTCAACAGGAGTTTCCTCCTCAAGTTGAGGGCTAGAGTTTGAAGTTCCTTCACCGCTTGATTCTTGAATTTCTTCAAGATCAATTTGCCTCCCACTGTCTCCTTGACTTATAAACTCTCTTTCTCGAAAGACTCCTCTTCTTGCTATAAAGACCACATTGTCACTAGGTCTGTAGAAGAGGTAACCAAAGGATCGCTGTGGGTAACCGATGAAAATACACCTCTCGCTTCGAGGTTCGAGCTTATCATGAGTCTCGCGTCTCACGAAAGCCTCGCAACCCCAAATCTTGATGTGGTCTAGTTTAGGTACTTTACCAGTCCACATCTCGTGAGGAGTTTTGGAAACTTTCTTTGTAGGGACTAGATTAAGAATATGGGCGGCAGTCTCTAAGGCATACCCCCAGAATGAGATTGGTAGCGTAGCTCGACTCATCATGGAACGAACCATATCTAACAAGGTTCGATTACGCCTCTCAGCCACACCATTCAACTGTGGTGTCCTGGGAGGTGTCAATTGTGAGACTATCCCACATTCCCTTAGATAGTCGAGGAACTCTGAACTAAGATACTCACCACCACGATCGGATCGAAGCATCTTAATGTTCCTGCCCAATTGATTCTCGACTTCCTGTTTAAATTCCTTAAACCTCTCGAAAGTCTCTGACTTATGCTTGATCAAGTAGACATATCCATATCTACTATAATCATCAGTAAAAGTCAAATAATAACGATTAGGATCCCTTGTGGCATGTTTGAATGGTCCACACACATCCGTGTGTATAAGGTCCAACAAACCTTCACCCCTCTCACACGAACCTGTGAAGGGTGACTTTTTAATTTTTCCAAGTAAGCATGATTCGCAACTATCATCTGACTTTAGGTCAAACGACTCCAAAACTCCATCCTTTTGGAGTTGGCCTATGCGTTTCTTGCTTATATGTCCAAGACGACAATACCATAAAGATGCTTTATCCAAGTTATTATTAGTTGAATCAATACACAAAACATTATTTCCTAAGTTATCTACAACAGATACAGCTTCATACACACCATCACAAGGTAATGCTTTAAAATAAAGAACATTATTAAAGAAAGCATCAATAGAACCAACTTCATTATTAAATGAAAAGGTAAACCCTTGTTTGTACAAAGCATGAAAGGAAATAATATTTCTTGCCATTCCTGGCGAGTAACAACATTTATGCAAATCTAAACTAAACCCACTACTTAGCGATAAAGTATAAACTCCAATCTTGGTAACAGGTATAGCTTTCCTATTCCCCATGATCAAGTTTATCCTTCCTTGCTCCACATCCTCACTTCTTCTTAGTCCCTGCAAGTCACAACAAATATGAATACCACACCCGGTATCAAGGACCCAAGAATTAGAATGGGGTGAGTTATTAGAAATGATAGTGTAAATACCTGCATGGTTGGGTTTAACTTTCCCATCCTTCACATCTTGCTGGTATTTTGGGCAGTTCCGCTTCCAATGAGATTTTTCATGGCAATAGAAGCATTCAGCCTCTTTTGGGTCAGACGAAGGAGTAATGAAACCTTTCTTGGTTCCACTTGAAGAAGAACCATCAAGGGTCCGAACCTTGGTACCCATAGAAGAGCTCTTTCTCTTCCTCCCTCGACTTTTCCCGATTGCCAAAACCGGAGTAGAGTTTTGAGTAGGAGTGATAGCAACCGACTTCCCCTTAAGACCTGATTCTGCGGTCTTGAGAAGTCCCTGAAGTTTGCTGAGGGTGACTTCTTCCTTGTTCATGTGATATGTCATGCGGAATTGATCATAGCACGATGGTAAGGAATGCAAAATAATATCTATTGCAAGATCCTCCGGGAAGTTCACATTAAGCTTCAGCAAACGATCCACATACCTTTGCATTTTCTGCATGTGGCTCGTGACGGATTCCCCGTCCTTCATCATGGTTGTTATCATGGAGCAGATGATTTCATACCTCTCTTGTCGTGCACTTTGATGGTATCTTTCCATCAAATCTTGGTGCATTTCATAAGGGTAGAAATCCTCATAAGACTTTTGGAGTTCCGTTGTCATCGTGGCCATCATGATGCAAGCCACTTTCGTAGCATCCCTTTCATGTGCCCGAAATTCAGCGATCTCCTGAGGAGTTGCAGTGGACTCATCAATCTCCTTAAGCTCCTTATCAAGGACATATTCTTTGTCCTCGTAGCGGGTAATCATCCTGATGTTTCTGATCCACTCATTGAAGTTTGATCCATCAAAGGTGACTTTCCCACACAAGTTCATAAGGGTAAAGGAGCCATTAGGATTAGAGCCAAAAGCATTGTTGAAAGACATCTGAAGAAAAAAAGGAGAAGATTAGTTTAGATATAACAGAGTCCTTAATAAAACACCCAAATGTAATATTAAGGCTAGGATCCAATCACAATATAATATAACTTAGAAGAGGTATGCCGTAATCTAAGCTATATCATATTTGAAAGGTAGGTGAATGACGATTCACCAATTTCCACCACGAAAACCGCAATATTTTAGTATTTAGGTTTTTTGAATGGTTCTTAGAAATTCCTAGATTCTTTGAGATTCAAAGAACTTTTCAAAGGCATGTTTCAATCTCGAGTGTGCCCTCCAAGTTTTGTGACTGGGATACCGAGGATCACAAAACGAGGTGTGAAGTAACCATGCAAATCACTTGGTACCCTTAAAGTTTATCACTCAATCGATGTTCCGGTTAACCACACACGCTCCATCGATACTATAATAAACCCTAAGTCACCCTTTACCTACCTTGTTAAGTCCAAGTTAGTGTGCCGGTTAACCACACACGCTCCACCAACGACTTAATCAAAGTGTAAAGTGTAATTTCATGGAATAGCACCTTATTCACATTTTTCCTAAAGTAACTAAGATTGGGAATTTAATAAAACATTTAGTTACTTTATAATATTCATCATACTTTGAATGAGAATTAATAAGTCCTTGTCTTACCCGTTCGGCTAACGACCCTCTACCGATCAAGCAAGCGGTGGGTGAGAGTGGACACCCATTAAGTCACCATTTTATAGGCAACAACCTTATACCCACCTTATAGACCGGCTTCGTGAATGAGGCGTACTAGCGGTAAGACGACTTTGTTCTTATACATATATATATATATATATATATATATATATATATATATATATATATATATAATTATTAAATCATAATAATATAAGTATAAGGGTTGAATTTTAACTTTTAAAATTCTAGGGGTTGGAACTAAAGTTTTAACTTAACTTTACTTGTTCCAAAACTTGAGGGCAAGTTTTGTAAACTTTCAAAACTTTTCATTTCTTGTAACTTATGAGTTTAATAGAGTAATAAAATGAGGACTTTTCATTTTTCCTAACTCTTGTGTTCTTTTAATGGTTTTTAATCCAAGAGACTTTTGGTTTTCCATAACTTGAGGACAAGTTATGGACTCCATTAAAACACATTATGATCATGAATTAATCTACCACATAGGTTACAAATAATTCCTATGATCATCTAAACATCATAAGAACAAGAATATGAATATGAACACTTTCAAGAATCAAAATCACATTTAATCTTTGTAATTTTGATAACTAGTTGTTGTAAATGAGTTAGAAAAGACATTACACCTTCTAAAACAAGTTTTCAAGTACCAAAACATTTTAGGGTAATGATTCTAATCCATTTCCAGCAACTCAAGTCGAAATTCTGCACTCTGTCGACCCTACTCGCCGAGTGCATAAACCTACTCGCCGAGTAGGTTGAAGATACACATGAACTCGACGAGTCCTCCCCATGGACTCGCCGAGTCCATCAGTCAGACAGCAGAATTTTTGACTTTCTTCAACTTTTAAGCACAAATAACAAACAAACAAGCCTAGGCTCTGATACCACTGATGGGTTTTGAGCATTCTAACACTTCCTAAGTGTACATGCAACCCTAATAACCTTGGATCTATGTTTGTCTAATTATCATGAAAAGTTGAATTCCAAGGTTATATTCCTATCTAGCATACATGGGGAACAATTTTAACTTGAATCATAGATAGAATAACTTACCTTGTTGTTGCTTGTGTTCCTTGAAACCTTGTGAGCCTAGCACCCCAAGTGTGATGCCTCAAATGCTTCACACAACACCAAATGCTCTTGGAAAGACTCTTGAGATAACACACACTTCTCAAAATCGGCCAAGCCCTCTAGTTTCTTAGTGTAGCCGATTTTGGTGGAGAATATGCTTCTTATATAGTGTTGACACATCTAGGGTTACACGATGTAAACCCTAATGTGTCATGACGCTTCATTTCCATGACCCATGGGTTTGTAACTCCCATGGAGCATCCTATGGGTAGAACCCAACTTGATAATCCATGGAGCCTCTTAGCCCACTATACAAGATATGGATGATTTACATAATCAACCCATATATTTAATTAGTTATCCTTTGATCACTTAATTAATTCCAAATTAATTCTTTGATCAACTAATCAAATAATATTATTAATATATTAGAACTTATAATATATTAATAATCTCCAAGTGTTATTTCTCTCATTTAGTCTATCCAATTACATGGTGCCATGCAACCCAAATGGACCATGCCGGGTCGGGTCAAGTACACACCTGAAATAGTTATGGACTTAGACACCTTATCCAACAGTCTCCCACTTGGATAAGTCTAATAACTATTTCTCTAGTACTTCAGGAACCGACCGGCAATCGTAGCTCTTTCAAGGTCTCTCGGAACTGAGAAGATGATGGTACGCCATTTAAGATAAGTGATCATATAATCCTCCGTTCTAGATATCAGCCGGACAAATACATGGAACATTGTCTTGCTTATTGTCCAACATTTGTTTCCCGATTTCCGATTTGTTTGACATAGAACTTAATTGAACACATCAACTTAGTTCTTACCGGGCCCGGTACATGGGTCAAAACAAAATCATCGAGGGGCCCAGATATCAGATTCTAATCCAAGAAGGAACAGATAAACTTCGACTCATATGTTTGTTCTACCACTCATTGAATTACACACAAAAGTACGTTTTATAACATCGAGTTACCAATGCGGTTTCGTACAGTCAATGCATAAACAACTTGTAAGTAACAAATCATATCTCTAGGTTTGAAGACTTATATGATATTACCGTCTCACAATCACTCGAGATAGAATTCCATGAAGTGATTCCAGTGAGCGTGGGTTGAGTCCAATGCTCAGAACTTACGAGCACTCATGATTGTTGTAGCCTTGTCCAAGACCTCTACAACCAAACATGACAGTCTTGATTCATATTTACTTCCAACATATGACCGACTGTGGAGGTTTGAATAATATGTTATACCAAACAAAATTATTCTGGAAGTCAAAACATGCAAAAGAAATATAGTAAACGATCGACAAGAGATAGTAACACTTTACTCATAAATAAAACACTTTTATTCATCATCAAATGTCAATTACACTTTACAAATTTCGAGATTATCTAACTACTAAATCTAATATCATCCTTCAGCCCTATGCTCCGAGCATGCTGAAGATGCTTAACCCGAGTCAGTCCCTTTGTGAGGGGATCTGCCGGATTCTCATCTGATGATACCCTCTTTGCCACGAGGTGTCCTTCTTCGATCCGATGTCTAATGAAATGGTATTTTCTGTCGATGTGTCTGGATCTCCCATGATCCCTTGGTTCCTTGGCTAAGGCAACAACACTTTCACTATCACAGAAAATTTCCATTGGCTCTTTAATAGCTGGTACAACTCCAAGGTCTCCAATGAAGTTCTTCAGCCATATCGCCTCCTTTACTGCCTCGCTAGCTGCAATATACTCTGATTCACAAGTAGAATCTGCCACTGTCTCTTGCTTGGAACTCTTCCAAGAAATTGCTCCTCCGTTTAGGGTAAAGACCCAGCCCGACTGAGAGCGGAAATTATCCCTATCAATCTGGAAGCTAGCATCACTATACCCTACAACTCTCAAGTCATCACTCCCACCGAGGGTAAGAACCCAGTCCTTAGTCCTCCGTAGGTACTTGAGGATATTCTTTACCGCAGTCCAGTGTGCCTTGCCAGGGTTCGCCTGATACCTGCTAACCATGCTCAAGGCAAAAGCTACATCGGGTCGAGTACACGTCATAGCATACATGATCGATCCTACAGCCGAAGTGTAAGGTGTTCGACTCATTTCTTCTATCTCAGCCTCAGTGCTAGGGCTTTGTGTCTTACTCAATCTGGTGTTACTCTGGATGAGTAACTCTCCTTTCTTGGAATCCTGCATCCTGAATCTCTTCAGCACCTTATCCAGGTAGGTACTCTGACTAAGTCCAATTAGTCTTTTACTCCGATCTCTCAAGATCCTTATCCCTAAAATATAGGCAGCTTCACCAAGGTCCTTCATAGCGAAACACTTCCCAAGCCAGGACTTTACTTCCTGCAGGGTTGGAATGTCGTTTCCTATGAGTAGTATGTCATCCACATACAATACCAAAAAGCTAACTATACTCCCACTAGCCTTGACATACACACAAGATTCATCTTCACTCCTAGAAAAGCCAAATTCCGTGACCTTTTCATCAAAGCAAAGATTCCATCTGCGAGGTGCTTGCTTCAATCCATAAATGGATTTCTCAAGCTTACACATTCTATTAGGGTACTCGTTGCTGACAAAACCCTCTGGCTGACTCATGTAAACATCTTCAGCCAACTTTCCATTAAGGAAAGCGGTTTTGACATCCATCTGCCATATTTCATAATCATGAAATGCAGCTATGGCTAACAGAACCCGAATAGACTTAATCTTGGCTACTGGAGAAAAGGTCTCATCATAATTGATGGGTTTTGAGCATTCTAACACTTCCTAAGTGTACATGCAACCCTAATAACCTTGGATCTATGTTTGTCTAATTATCATGCAAAGTTGAATTCCAAGGTTATATTCCTATCTAGCATACATGGGGAACAATTTTAACTTGAAACATAGATAGAATAACTTACCTTGTTGTTGCTTGTGTTCCTTGAAACCTTGTGAGCCTAGCACCCCAAGTGTGATGCCTCAAATGCTTCACACAACACCAAATGCTCTTGGAAAAGACTCTTGAGATAACACACTTCACAAAAATCGGCCAAGCCCTCTTGTTTCTTTAGTAGTTAACTTGTGTAGCCAATTTTGTGGAGAATATGCTTCTTATATAGTGTTGACACATCTAGGGTTACACCATGTAAACCCTAATGTGTCATGACTCTTCATTTCCATGACCCATGGGTTTGTAACTCCCATGGAGCATCCATGGAGCATCCTATGGGTAGAACCCAACTTGATAATCCATGGAGCCTCTTAGCCCACTATACAAGATATGGATGATTTACACAATCAACCCATATATTTAATTAGTTATCCTTTGATCACTTAATTAATTCCAAATTAATTCTTTGATCAACTAATTAAACAATATTATTAATATATTAGAACTTATAATATATTAATAATCTCCAAGTGTTATTTCTCTCATTTAGTCTATCCAATTGCATGGTGCCATGCAACCCAAATGGACCATGCCGGGTCGGGTCAAGTACAAGCCCGAAATAGTTATGGACTTAGACACCTTATCCAACAGTCTCCCACTTGGATAAGTCTAATAACTATATCTCTAGTACTTCAGGAACCGACCGGCAATCGTAGCTCTTTCAAGGTTTCTCGAAACTTGAGAAGATGATGGTACGCCATTTAAGATAAGTGATCATATAATCCTCCGTTCTAGATATCAGCCGGACAAATACATGGAACATAGTCTTGCTTATTGTCCAGCATTTGTTTCCCGATTTCCGATTTGTTTGACATAGAACTTAATTGAACACATCAACTTAGTTCTGACCGGGCCCGGTACATGGGTCAAAACAAAATCATCGAGGGGCCCAGATATCAGCTTCTAATCCAAGAAGGAACAGATAAACTTCGACTCATATGTTTGTTCTACCACTCATTGAATTACACACAAAAGTACGTTTTATAACATCGAGTTACCAATGCGGTTTCGTACAGTCAATGCATAACCAACTTGTAAGTAACAAATCATATCTCTAGGTTTGAAGACTTATATGATATTACCGTCTCACGATCACTCGAGATAGAATTCCATGAAGTGATTCCAGTGAGCGTGGGTTGAGTCCAATGCTCAGAACTTATGAGCACTCATGATTGTTGTAGCCTTGTCCAACACCTTGGACCTCTACAACCCATCATGACAGTCTTGATTCATACCTACTTCCGACATATGACCGACTGTGGAGGTTTGAATAATATGTTACACCAAACAAAATTATTCTGGAAGTCAAAACATGCAAAAGAAATATAGTAAACGATTGACAAGAGATAGCAACACTTTACTCATAAATAAAACACCTTTTATTCATCATCAAATGTCAATTACACTTTACAAATTTCTGGGTTATCTAACTACTAAAACTTATATCATCCTTCAGCCCTATGCTCCGAGCATGCTGGAGATGCTTAACCCTACTCAGTCCCTTCGTGAGGGGATCTGCTGGGTTCTCATCCGATGATACCCTCTTTGCCACGAGGAGTCCTTCTTCGATCCGATGTCTAATGAAATGGTATTTTCTGTCGATGTGTCTGGATCTCCCATGATCCCTTGGTTCCTTGGCTAAGGCAACAGCACTTTCACTATCACAGAAAATTTCCATTGGCTCTTTAATAGCTGGTACAACTCCAAGGTCTCCAATGAAGTTCTTCAGCCATATCGCTTCCTTTGCTGCTTCACTAGCTGCAATATACTCTGATTCACAAGTAGAATCAGCCACTGTCTCTTGCTTGGAACTCTTCCAAGAAATTGCTCCTCCGTTTAGGGTAAATACCCAGCCCGACTGAGAGCGGAAATTATCCCTATCAGTCTGGAAGCTAGCATCACTATACCCTACAACTCTCAAGTTATCACTCCCACCGAGGGTAAGGACCCAGTCCTTAGTCCTCCGTAGGTACTTGAGGATATTCTTTACCGCAGTCCAGTGTGCCTTGCCAGGGTTCGCCTGATACCTGCTAACCATGCTCAAGGCAAAAGCTACATCGGGTCGAGTACACGTCATGGCATACATGATCGATCCTACAGCCGAAGCATAAGGTGTTCGACTCATTTATGCTATCTCAGCCTCAGTGCTAGGGCTTTGTGTCTTACTCAACCTGGTGTTACTATGGATGGGTAACTCTCCTTTCTTGGAGTCCTGCATGCTGAATCTCTTCAGCACCTTATCCAAGTAGGTACTCTGACTAAGTCCAATTAGTCTTTTACTCCGATCTCTCAAGATTCTTATCCCTAGAATATAGGCAGCTTCACCAAGGTCCTTCATAGCGAAACACTTTCCAAGCCAGGACTTTACTTCCTGCAGGGTTGGAATGTCGTTTCCTATGAGTAGTATGTCATCCACATACAATACCAAAAAGCTAACTATACTCCCACTAGCCTTGACATACACACAAGATTCATCTTCACTCCTAGAAAAGCCAAATTCCTTGACCTTTTCATCAAAGCAAAGATTCCATCTGCGAGGTGCTTGCTTCAATCCATAAATGGATTTCTCAAGCTTACACACTCTATTAGGGTACTCGTTGCTGACAAAACCCTCTGGCTGACTCATGTAAACATCTTCAGCCAACTTCCCATTAAGGAAAGCGGTTTTGACATCCATCTGCCATATTTCATAATCATGAAACGCAGCTATGGCAAACAGAACCCGAATAGACTTAATCTTGGCTACCGGAGAAAAGGTCTCATCATAGTCCACTCCAGGAATTTGAGAGAAGCCCTTTGCAACCAGTCTAGCCTTATAAGTGTGTACTTTACCATCCATGTCGGTCTTCTTCTTGAAGACCCATTTGCACCCTACTGTCTTACGACCTGGTACATTTTCAACCAAGTTCCAAACTTGATTGTCATACATGGATTGTATCTCGCTATCCATAGCCTCTTTCCATTTAGCAGACTCGGGGCCTGCCATGGCTTCCTCGTAGCTGTTAGGGTCATCTTGACTTACTAGTGTCTCATCACTAATAAGTGTCTCACCTTCTGCAGTAATATGGAATCCATAGTAATGCTCAGGTGCACTCCTAACTCTCGTGGAACGTCTCAGAGGTACAGATTTGTCAATTTGCTCAACAGGAGTTTCCTCCTCAAGTTGAGGGCTAGAGTTTGAAGTTCCTTCACCGCTTGAGTCTTGAATTTCTTCAAGATCAATTTGCCTCCCACTGTCTCCTTGGCTTATAAACTCTCTTTCTCGAAAGACTCCTCTTCTTGCTACAAAGACCACATTGTCACTAGGTCTGTAGAAGAGGTAACCAAAGGAATGCTGTGGGTAGCCGATGAAAATACACCTCTCGCTTCGGGGTTCGAGCTTATCATGAGTCTCGCGTCTCACGAAAGCCTCGCAACCCCAAATCTTGATGTGGTCTAGTTTAGATACTTTACCAGTCCACATCTCGTGAGGAGTTTTGGCAACTTTCTTTGTAGGGACTAGATTGAGGATATGGGCGGCAGTCTCTAAGGCATACCCCCAGAATGAGATTGGTAGCGTAGCTCGACTCATCATGGAACGAACCATATCCAACAAGTTTCGATTACGCCTCTCAGCCACACCATTCAACTGTGGTGTTCTGGGAGGTGTCAATTGTGAGACTATCCCACATTCCCTTAGATAGTCGAGGAACTCTGAACTAAGATACTCACCACCACGATCGGATCGAAGCATCTTAATGTTCCTGCCCAATTGATTCTCGACTTCCTGTTTAAATTCCTTAAACCTCTCGAAAGTCTCTGACTTATGCTTGATCAAGTAGACATATCCATATCTACTATAATCATCAGTAAAAGTCAAATAATAACGATTAGCATCCCTTGTGGCATGTTTGAATGGTCCACACACATCCGTGTGTATAAGGTCCAACAAACCTTCACCCCTCTCACATGAACCTGTGAAGGGTGACTTTGTCATTTTTCCAAGTAAGCATGATTCGCAACTATCATCTGACTTTAGGTCAAACGACTCCAAGACTCCATCTTTTTGGAGTTGGCCTATGCGTTTCTTGCTTATATGTCCAAGACGACAATGCCATAAAGATGCTTTATCCAAGTTATTATTAGTAGAATCAATACACAAAACATTATTTCCCAAGTTATCTACAACAGATACAGCTTCATACACACCATCACAAGGTAATGCTTTAAAATAAAAGACATTATTATAGAACACATCTATAGAACCAACTTCATTATTAAATGAAAAGGTAAACCCTTGTTTGTACAAAGCATGAAAGGAAATAATATTTCTTGCCATTCCTGGCGAATAACAACACTTATTCAAATCTAAACTAAACCCACTACTTAGCGATAAAGTATAAACTCCAATCTTGGTAACAGGTATAGCTTTCCTATTTCCCATGATCAAGTTTATCCTTCCTTGCTCCACATCCTCACTTCTTCTTAGTCCCTGCAAGTCACAACAAATGTGAATACCACAACCGGTATCAAGGACCCAAGAATTAGAATGGGGTGAGTTATTAGAAATGATAGTGTAAATACCGGCATGGTTGGGTTTAACTTTCCCATCCTTCACATCTTGCTGGTATTTTGGGCAGTTCCGCTTCCAATGAGCTTTTTCATGGCAATAGAAGCATTCAGCCTCTCTTGGGTCAGAAGAAGGAGTAACGAAACCTCTCTTGGTTCCACTTGAAGAAGAGCCATCAAGGGTCCGAACCTTGGTACCCTTAGAAGAGCTCTTTCTCTTCCTCCCTCGATTCTTCCCGATTGCCAAAACCGGAGTAGAGTTTTGAGTAGGAGTGATAGCAACCGACTTCCCCTTAAGACCTGTTTCTGCGGTCTTGAGAAGTCCCTGAAGTTTGCTGAGGGTGACTTCTTCCTTGTTCATGTGATATGTCATGCGGAATTGATCATAGCACGATGGTAAGGAATGCAAAATGATATCTATTGCAAGATCCTCCGGGAAGTTCACATTAAGCTTCAGCAAACGATCCACATACCTTTGCATTTTCTGCATGTGGCTCGTGACGGATTCCCCGTCCTTCATCATGGTTGTTATCATGGAGCAGATGATCTCATACCTCTCTTGTCTTGCACTTTGATGGTATCTTTCCATCAAATCTTGGTGCATGTCATAAGGGTAGAAATCTTCATAAGATTTTTGGAGTTCTGCTGTCATCGTGGCCGTCATGATGCAAGCCACTTTCGTAGCATCCCTTTCATGTGCCCGAAATTCAGCGATCTCCTGAGGAGTTGCAGTGGACTCATTAATCTCCTTAAGATCCTTGTCAAGGACATATTCTTTGTCCTCGTAGCGGGTAATCATCCTGATGTTTCTGATCCACTCATTGAAGTTGGATCCATCAAAGGTGACTTTCCCACACAAGTTCATAAGGGAAAAGGAGCCATTAGGATTAGAGCCAGAAGCATTATTGAAAGACATCTGAAGGAGAGAGGACAAGATTAGTTTAGATATAAGAGAGTCCTTAATAAAACACCCAAATGTAATATTAAGGCTAGGATCCAATCACAATATAATATAACTTAGAAGAGGTATGCCGTAATCTAAGCTATATCATATTTGAAAGGTAGGTGAATGACGATTCACCAATTTCCACCACGAAAACCGCAATATTTTAGTATTAGGTTTTTGAATGGTTCTTAGAAATTCCTAGATTCTTTGAGATTCAATGAACTTTTCAAAGGCATGTTTCAATCTCGAGTGTGCCCTCCAAGTTTTGTGACTGGGATACCGAGGATCACAAAACGAGGTGTGAAGTAACCATGCAAATCACTTGGTACCCTTAAAGTTTATCACTCAATCGATGTGCCGGTTAACCACACACGCTCCATCGATACTATAATAAACCCTAAGTCACCCTTTACCTACCTTGTTAAGTCCAAGTTAGTGTGCCGGTTAACCACACACGCTCCACCAACGACTTAATCAAAGTGTAAAGTGTAATTTCATGGAATAGCACCTTATTCACATTTTTCCTAAAGTAACTAAGATTGGGAATTTAATAAAACATTTAGTTACTTTATAATATTCATCATACTTTGAATGAGAATTAATAAGTCCTTGTCTTACCCGTTCGGCTAACGACCCTCCACCGATCAAGCAAGCGGTGGGTGAGAGTGGACACCCATTAAGTCACCATTTTATAGGCAACAACCTTATACCCACCTTATAGACCGGCTTCGTGAATGAGGCGTACTAGCGGTAAGACGACTTTGTTCTTATACATATATATATAATTATTAAATCATAATAATATAAGTATAAGGGTTGAATTTTAACTTTTAAAATTCTAGGGGTTGGAACTAAAGTTTTAACTTAACTTTACTTGTTCCAAAACTTGAGGGCAAGTTTTGTAAACTTTCAAAACTTTTCATTTCTTGTAACTTATGAGTTTAATAGAGTAATAAAATGAGGACTTTTCATTTTTCTAACTCTTGTGTTCTTTTAATGGTTTTTTTAATCCAAGAGACTTTTGGTTTTCCATTACTTGAGGACAAGTTATGGACTCCATTAAAACACATTATGATCATGAATTAATCTACCACATAGGTTACAAATAATTCCTATGATCATCTAAACATCATAAGAACAAGAACATGAATATGAACACTTTCAAGAATCAAAATCACATTTAATCTTGTTGTAATTTTGATAATTTGTTGTTGTAAATGAGTTAGAAAGACATTACACCTTCTAAAATAAGTTTTCAAGTACCAAAACATTTTAGGGTAATGATTCTAATCCATTTCCAGCAACACAAGTCGAAATTCTGCACTCTGTCGACCCTACTCGCCGAGTGCATAAACCTACTCGCCGAGTAGGTTGAAGATACACGTGAACTCGTCGAGTCCTCCCCATGGACTCGCCGAGTCCATCAGTCAGACACCAAGATTTTCGACTTTCTTCAACTTATAAGCACAAATAACAAACAAACAAGCCTAGGCTCTGATACCACTGATGGGTTTTGAGCATTCTAACACTTCCTAAGTGTACATGCAACCCTAATAACCTTGGATCTATGTTTGTCTAATTATCATGCAAAGTTGAATTCCAAGGTTATATTCCTATCTAGCATACATGGGGAACAATTTTAACTTGAAACATAGATAGAATAACTTACCTTGTTGTTGCTTGTGTTCCTTGAAACCTTGTGAGCCTAGCACCCCAAGTGTGATGCCTCAAATGCTTCACACAACGCCAAATGCTCTTGGAAAAGACTCTTGAGATAACACACTTCACAAAAATCGGCCAAGCCCTCTTGTTTCTATAGTAGTTAACTTGTGTAGCCAATTTTGTGGAGAATATGCTTCTTATATAGTGTTGACACATCTAGGGTTACACCATGTAAACCCTAATGTGTCATGACTCTTCATTTCCATGACCCATGGGTTTGTAACTCCCATGGAGCATCCATGGAGCATCCTATGGGTAGAACCCAACTTGATAATCCATGGAGCCTCTTAGCCCACTATACAAGATATGGATGATTTACACAATCAACCCATATATTTAATTAGTTATCCTTTGATCACTTAATTAATTCCAAATTAATTCTTTGATCAACTAATTAAATAATATTATTAATATATTAGAACTTATAATATATTAATAATCTCCAAGTGTTATTTCTCTCATTTAGTCTATCCAATTGCATGGTGCCATGCAACCCAAATGGACCATGCCGGGTCGGGTCAAGTACAAGCCCGAAATAGTTATGGACTTAGACACCTTATCCAACAATAATCCACTCCAGGAATTTGAGAGAAGCCCTTTGCAACCAGTCTAGCCTTATAAGTGTGTACTTTACCATCCATGTCGGTCTTCTTCTTGAAGACCCATTTGCACCCTACTGTCTTACGACCTGGTACATTTTCAACCAAGTTCCAAACTTGATTGTCATACATGGATTGTATCTCGCTATCCATAGCCTCTTTCCATTTAGCAGACTCGGGGCCTGCCATGGCTTCCTCGTAGCTGTTAGGGTCATCTTGACTTACTAGTGTCCCATCACTAATAAGTGTCTCACCTTCTGCAGTAATAGGGAATCCATAGTAATGCTCAGGTGCACTCCTAACTCTCGTGGAACGTCTCAGAGGTACAGATTTGTCAATTGGCTCAACAGGAGTTTCCTCCTCAAGTTGAGGGCTAGAGTTTGAAGTTCCTTCACCGCTTGATTCTTGAATTTCTTCAAGATCAATTTGCCTCCCACTGTCTCCTTGACTTATAAACTCTCTTTCTCGAAAGACTCCTCTTCTTGCTATAAAGACCACATTGTCACTAGGTCTGTAGAAGAGGTAACCAAAGGATCGCTGTGGGTAACCGATGAAAATACACCTCTCGCTTCGAGGTTCGAGCTTATCATGAGTCTCGCGTCTCACGAAAGCCTCGCAACCCCAAATCTTGATGTGGTCTAGTTTAGGTACTTTACCAGTCCACATCTCGTGAGGAGTTTTGGAAACTTTCTTTGTAGGGACTAGATTAAGAATATGGGCGGCAGTCTCTCAGGCATACCCCCAGAATGAGATTGGTAGCGTAGCTCGACTCATCATGGAACGAACCATATCTAACAAGGTTCGATTACGCCTCTCAGCCACACCATTCAACTGTGGTGTCCTGGGAGGTGTCAATTGTGAGACTATCCCACATTCCCTTAGATAGTCGAGGAACTCTGAACTAAGATACTCACCACCACGATCGGATCGAAGCATCTTAATGTTCCTGCCCAATTGATTCTCGACTTCCTGTTTAAATTCCTTAAACCTCTCGAAAGTCTCTGACTTATGCTTGATCAAGTAGACATATCCATATCTACTATAATCATCAGTAAAAGTCAAATAATAACGATTAGCATCCCTTGTGGCATGTTTGAATGGTCCACACACATCCGTGTGTATAAGGTCCAACAAACCTTCACCCCTCTCACACGAACCTGTGAAGGGTGACTTTTTAATTTTTCCAAGTAAGCATGATTCGCAACTATCATCTGACTTTAGGTCAAACGACTCCAAAACTCCATCCTTTTGGAGTTGGCCTATGCGTTTCTTGCTTATATGTCCAAGACGACAATACCATAAAGATGCTTTATCCAAGTTATTATTAGTTGAATCAATACACAAAACATTATTTCCTAAGTTATCTACAACAGATACAGCTTCATACACACCATCACAAGGTAATGCTTTAAAATAAAGAACATTATTAAAGAAAGCATCAATAGAACCAACTTCATTATTAAATGAAAAGGTAAACCCTTGTTTGTACAAAGCATGAAAGGAAATAATATTTCTTGCCATTCCTGGCGAGTAACAACATTTATGCAAATCTAAACTAAACCCACTACTTAGCGATAAAGTATAAACTCCAATCTTGGTAACAGGTATAGCTTTCCTATTCCCCATGATCAAGTTTATCCTTCCTTGCTCCACATCCTCACTTCTTCTTAGTCCCTGCAAGTCACAACAAATATGAATACCACACCCGGTATCAAGGACCCAAGAATTAGAATGGGGTGAGTTATTAGAAATGATAGTGTAAATACCTGCATGGTTGGGTTTAACTTTCCCATCCTTCACATCTTGCTGGTATTTTGGGCAGTTCCGCTTCCAATGAGATTTTTCATGGCAATAGAAGCATTCAGCCTCTTTTGGGTCAGACGAAGGAGTAATGAAACCTTTCTTGGTTCCACTTGAAGAAGAACCATCAAGGGTCCGAACCTTGGTACCCATAGAAGAGCTCTTTCTCTTCCTCCCTCGACTTTTCCCGATTGCCAAAACCGGAGTAGAGTTTTGAGTAGGAGTGATAGCAACCGACTTCCCCTTAAGACCTGATTCTGCGGTCTTGAGAAGTCCCTGAAGTTTGCTGAGGGTGACTTCTTCCTTGTTCATGTGATATGTCATGCGGAATTGATCATAGCACGATGGTAAGGAATGCAAAATAATATCTATTGCAAGATCCTCCGGGAAGTTCACATTAAGCTTCAGCAAACGATCCACATACCTTTGCATTTTCTGCATGTGGCTCGTGACGGATTCCCCGTCCTTCATCATGGTTGTTATCATGGAGCAGATGATTTCATACCTCTCTTGTCGTGCACTTTGATGGTATCTTTCCATCAAATCTTGGTGCATTTCATAAGGGTAGAAATCCTCATAAGACTTTTGGAGTTCCGCTGTCATCGTGGCCATCATGATGCAAGCCACTTTCGTAGCATCCCTTTCATGTGCCCGAAATTCAGCGATCTCCTAAGGAGTTGCAGTGGACTCATCAATCTCCTTAAGCTCCTTGTCAAGGACATATTCTTTGTCCTCGTAGCGGGTAATCATCCTGATGTTTCTGATCCACTCATTGAAGTTTGATCCATCAAAGGTGACTTTCCCACACAAGTTCATCAGGGTAAAGGAGCCATTAGGATTAGAGCCAAAAGCATTGTTGAAAGACATCTGAAGAAAAAAAGGAGAAGATTAGTTTAGATATAACAGAGTCCTTAATAAAACACCCAAATATAATATTAAGGCTAGGATCCAATCACAATATAATATAACTTAGAAGAGGTATGCCGTAATCTAAGCTATATCATATTTGAAAGGTAGGTGAATGACGATTCACCAATTTCCACCATGAAAACCGCAATATTTTAGTATTTAGGTTTTTTGAATGGTTCTTAGAAATTCCTAGATTCTTTGAGATTCAAAGAACTTTTCAAAGGCATGTTTCAATCTCGAGTGTGCCCTCCAAGTTTTGTGACTGGGATACCGAGGATCACAAAACGAGGTGTGAAGTAACCATGCAAATCACTTGGTACCCTTAAAGTTTATCACTCAATCGATGTTCCGGTTAACCACACACGCTCCATCGATACTATAATAAACCCTAAGTCACCCTTTACCTACCTTGTTAAGTCCAAGTTAGTGTGCCGGTTAACCACACACGCTCCACCAACGACTTAATCAAAGTGTAAAGTGTAATTTCATGGAATAGCACCTTATTCACATTTTTCCTAAAGTAACTAAGATTGGGAATTTAATAAAACATTTAGTTACTTTATAATATTCATCATACTTTGAATGAGAATTAATAAGTCCTTGTCTTACCCGTTCGGCTAACGACCCTCTACCGATCAAGCAAGCGGTGGGTGAGAGTGGACACCCATTAAGTCACCATTTTATAGGCAACAACCTTATACCCACCTTATAGACCGGCTTCGTGAATGAGGCGTACTAGCGGTAAGACGACTTTGTTCTTATACATATATATATATATATATATATATATATATATATATATATATATATATAATTATTAAATCATAATAATATAAGTATAAGGGTTGAATTTTAACTTTTAAAATTCTAGGGGTTGGAACTAAAGTTTTAACTTAACTTTACTTGTTCCAAAACTTGAGGGCAAGTTTTGTAAACTTTCAAAACTTTTCATTTCTTGTAACTTATGAGATTAATAGAGTAATAAAATGAGGACTTTTCATTTTTCGTAACTCTTGTGTTCTTTTAATGGTTTTTAATCCAAGAGACTTTTGGTTTTCCATAACTTGAGGACAAGTTATGGACTCCATTAAAACACATTATGATCATGAATTAATCTACCACATAGGTTACAAATAATTCCTATGATCATCTAAACATCATAAGAACAAGAATATGAATATGAACACTTTCAAGAATCAAAATCACATTTAATCTTTGTAATTTTGATAACTAGTTGTTGTAAATGAGTTAGAAAAGACATTACACCTTCTAAAACAAGTTTTCAAGTACCAAAACATTTTAGGGTAATGATTCTAATCCATTTCCAGCAACTCAAGTCGAAATTCTGCACTCTGTCGACCCTACTCGCCGAGTGCATAAACCTACTCGCCGAGTAGGTTGAAGATACACATGAACTCGACGAGTCCTCCCCATGGACTCGCCGAGTCCATCAGTCAGACAGCAGAATTTTTGACTTTCTTCAACTTTTAAGCACAAATAACAAACAAACAAGCCTAGGCTCTGATACCACTGATGGGTTTTGAGCATTCTAACACTTCCTAAGTGTACATGCAACCCTAATAACCTTGGATCTATGTTTGTCTAATTATCATGAAAAGTTGAATTCCAAGGTTATATTCCTATCTAGCATACATGGGGAACAATTTTAACTTGAATCATAGATAGAATAACTTACCTTGTTGTTGCTTGTGTTCCTTGAAACCTTGTGAGCCTAGCACCCCAAGTGTGATGCCTCAAATGCTTCACACAACACCAAATGCTCTTGGAAAGACTCTTGAGATAACACACACTTCTCAAAATCGGCCAAGCCCTCTAGTTTCTTAGTGTAGCCGATTTTGGTGGAGAATATGCTTCTTATATAGTGTTGACACATCTAGGGTTACACCATGTAAACCCTAATGTGTCATGACGCTTCATTTCCATGACCCATGGGTTTGTAACTCCCATGGAGCATCCTATGGGTAGAACCCAACTTGATAATCCATGGAGCCTCTTAGCCCACTATACAAGATATGGATGATTTACATAATCAACCCATATATTTAATTAGTTATCCTTTGATCACTTAATTAATTCCAAATTAATTCTTTGATCAACTAATCAAATAATATTATTAATATATTAGAACTTATAATATATTAATAATCTCCAAGTGTTATTTCTCTCATTTAGTCTATCCAATTACATGGTGCCATGCAACCCAAATGGACCATGCCGGGTCGGGTCAAGTACACACCTGAAATAGTTATGGACTTAGACACCTTATCCAACAGTTTGGACCTCAAGTTTTAGGTTAGAGATTTTGTGCTTTTGAAGGTGTCACCTTGGAAGGTTGTCATCCGGTTCAAGAAGTAGGGAAATTTGGGCCCTAGATTCATTAGTCCTTTTAGGGTTGTTGCCCGGGTGGACAAAGTTGAATACCGACTAGATTTACATGTTGATCATAGCCAGATCCACAACACATTTCATGTCTCTCAACTATGGAAGTATTTAATTGAAGATTCCATAGTGGTTACCTTTGATGAGATTCAAGTTGATGAGCGCCTAAATTATGTAGAAAGAGCTATTGCGATCCTTGACAGGAAAATGAAGACCTTGCGTAACAAGTTGGTGAGCATGGTGATGGTGTAATGGCATCATCAGAAGAGTTTCAAGGGGACTTGGGAACCCAAGGAAGAGATGAGCGATCATTACCCCAATTTGTTTGTAGTAGCAAATGCTGAGATTTGTACCATTGGAATCCACAAGATAAGAAGTTTAAAGTAATTTATGAGTTTTGAGTTGACCACGACGTGGTGGGGGTAACAGCATGATGTGGAATGGCCGAAATAGATGTGTATGTCATTTAGATGTAATGACGTGAAGTTATCTTTTTCACGACGTGACATCTGGGCATGTTCAAACCCTAATTTTCCGGGCTTATCCCTATTTAAAGGAAGTAAGGGCTAGGTTTTTCTCCAAATTCGGCCTCCATTATCTCTTAACTGCTTGAAGCACACCCTAATCTCCTCTCCTCCATTGTTGAGCTTATTTTGGTGTTCTTAGTGGCTCTTAAAGGAACAAGAATACTTTTATGGTGTAGACAACATCTTGGCAATCTTAAAGATTTCATTTGAGCATCTCTTGCACCTTTGTGAGTATTCAAGTTCCAATATTTATGCTTTAGGCTTCTGGATCTATTCCTTTTGTCCCTTTGCTCCACTTTTGGGAAAGTTTCGATGGCTGGATTCCATAAAGTTGGCAACTTTATGGATCGTTGAGGTCCCTTGAAGGGTATATCTACTGGATCTAAAGTTTGGTTGAATTTTGAATCCATGCATGTGATTTTGGTTCTATTTTCATCATTTTGACCTAACATGAACTCAAGACTTGCATTGGACATACGTGTCTATAAAATCAAGTGTTAGATTGTTCTTAGAGTAAGGATGCCCCATGGAAAGTTAGAATGTGTGGGTTAAAGGATTAGGGGTTTCACGCATTAAGCTTCCCTAATGTAGTATTCACGACGTGACCATATGGGTGTCACGACATGCCGATAGGGGGGTGAGGGTTCATCAACTTTTTTCAATGGAATTTTTCACCACATGGTGGTAGAATTGATCATGGTTAAGTTGGATTGGGACACAGTTTTTGATCGAGTGCGAGTTCGTTCTCTATGACCGGAGAATGGATTGATCACGATGTGGAAGTAAACTAATATTCACTTTGACTGTTGATTGGTGTATGTTGACTTTTTTACCAGGTTGACTTTTAGTCAAATTTTTAGCTCTAGAGTGTAGACTAGTTGTGATCTTATGAGATTCGATAGGTGGCTTGTAGCACCTATTTCATGACATTGAACTATTGTTTGTCTGAGTTCGTGAGAGAGGCGCGTCTTCTTACTATACTATGTAGGATGCTAGTTGTCTTTGTGATACTTGGAATGAAGACCATAGGGATAGCCCATGATAATTACACGAAAGACCATGGGTGTAGCCAATGTCACTTGGATAAAAGTCCATACCAGTTGCCCATGGCATTTCATGTAAAGATCATGAGGGTAGCCCATGGTACTTGGATGTATGACCTTGGGGGCAACCAATGGCATTTCATGGGAAGACCATGGGGTAGCCCATGACACTTGGATATAAGACCATGGGGGTAGCCCGTGACATCTTAGGGAAAGAACATGGGGTACCTAATGGCTAATGTATGTATGGTGTATGGTATTTTGGGGAACTTGCTAAGCTTTGTGCTTAAAGATTATGTTTTAAATGTTTTAAGGTACTTCCAATTCCAAAGGGAAAGGTCTGACTTGATCACACTGCATCCCCTCAAGGATTATTCCGCATTGATTATTCATATTTTAATCTGATGTTTGTGAGATACATTTTACTATGATTGTTTTTTGAACAAATCTCTATGTGATCTGGGTGTTTAAAAACAAAAGTCTTACTTAATATTTTGGATTGTTACAACTTTTACATTCTCTTTGTTCTTGTTCCATTTCATTGTTTTATTAACACTCATATTTACTATCTTGAATACTTTTTTGTTTCATCTCTTCAAGACTTAACTGATTTTATCTAGACTTGAATGTAAAGATTATTTGCCTCCATTGTTTTGTCTATCTAACGGGTTGAGTTCTTAAACTTTGACCTAGATATCTTTGGATACCCCAATTCTCAAAATTGATATGAAAGCCAATGTGGTTGTCCTTTGAATCCACGTGATCAAATTATAGTTAGTTGATATTACCTTGGTGTCTCAATCATTTATGTTTCAGGATAGAATTTATTATATGTACCATTTTTTCTCAAAATATCACATGAAAATGGCTGCTCCTAATCAATCTTAGCAACAAATGTAGTCAATGCAAATCACAAATAACATGGGTTGCCCCTCTAGAGCCCCATTGCTAGTTGTGGAAGAGTATGATCATTGGAAAGTTAGAATAAAGAGATTTTTGGTTGGAAAGAAAAAAGTGAAGAAATATGGAGCTTTGTGATCGAACACCCTCATCTTCTAGTTAGGAAGACGGTTAGAGATGTTGCAACTATGATTATGGGTTAAGAAGAGCTCAGACATGCGCCTCTGACAACCAAATACATCGAGAAGCTCTGTGACGATCAATTCGTCTTTTTTGAAATGGTGTTTGGTGCTCTACCATCTCTCTTTGAGCACGTCAAGTAGTATAAATCAGTCAATGAGATTTGGGACACTCTTCAAGATCTGTTTGAAGGTTTAGAGAACATGAAAGACGAGAATCTAACATAAGTGGCGAATGATTTCGAAACATTCGCTATAACTCCAAGAGAATATGTAGCCTCAGCTTCAAATCAGTAAAGAATTATTGTGAACAACATCATAGTGTATGGTGTTTTCTAAACCCCTCTTGCGTACAACTAAAAGTTCATCAATATCCTCGAAAAGGGATGCAGTAACGTTAAGTCATGTCTTCAGAGTAATGGATCTCCAAAGAAATTGAAGCTTTATTAACTATTTGACAAACTGCATGGTCATGGGTCCATTGCTGCTCTAACCCTAAGATAACCTTCTGGTAGTCCTCTTGTTGTTTTTAGTTTAGTACACTCACCTCCTCCAAACCCTATTGTTTCAGATCCTTTCAGAGTTGTTCAACTTATCCACCTATTCCATCTCCTTTTTTTTTGAAAAAAACTGTAATCCTGAAGTTGTAGATGCCGAACTTCGTTTCCAAAAGTGTTCACTTTGTTGTCCATGAAATATAATGGATAGTGGTTCCCTTATAAAGTAGGGGTACTTGTTTAACCAACTATTGACTATTGACCTTTTGACCTTTGGTCAAACTTTGGGGTTTCGGGTCCTAGGATGGGATATTAAATTTTATCTTATGCCTATGTAGTTTGTGAGAACAACTTTACATGTTTTGCATGTTGTGCTCTTCATCCGGTTCGTGTGTGAGGTAAGCTTTCTCACTATAGAATGCAAAACATAGGGGTGTTAGTATATGCTTTTTGTCCTTGTGATGGGGTCGAATATGTAGGGCAAGACCCATCCTTCTGTTAAGTATGTCGTATCTTGGGGTACTCACTAAGCTTTGTGCTTATGATTTAAGTTTTAAATGTTTCAGGTACTTATGGTAGTGATGTGTTGTTTCATTAATTTTAAATTTATAAATCCTAAGTTATTACCTCTAAACTAATACACACACACACACTAGGCAGTGAACATAATCCTATGGTAGTATATTTGTGGTAAGAAAATGTGTCGAACACCATGGAAACCAGAAAGGCTAGATCAAATAATTCAAATCCTAATTAAATTAATAAGAGTAAAGTAAAAGGAGAATTTTTTTTAAAATTAAATTAAACTTGCTTTAATACTCAATCAAAAAAACAAAGTAAAGAACTAAATTAAAACAATAAATAAGAAGTACTTCCACTAGAATACGAATTCGCTAAGTGTCTATGTTTGATTTATTATAAAGGCACTAGATTACCGACTTGATTACCGAATTGTAATATGACAACTTATTTTGGTGAGATTTCTTAGTAATGATAATTAATGAACAACTAACATAAAGATCATGTAATTAGTCTATACATAATTAATTAAATATATTCAAACTATTAACGATATGATCTAGTAATTTCTTGTCAATAGACATGACAATCAATTGAAGCATAACATGGATAACTAATACTCTTTAAAATAGTCAAAGTCGATAATTAATATTATGTAACACCCTTTTTTTAGTCCTTTCATAATTCAAGTATCATAAGGCTCTAGGCTTTGGGAAAGAGAGGTTTAGTCCCATTTGGATGTGGGCAATAAATATTATGTAATCCAAGAGTTCGGTTCATGATTTGGAGTCAAAGGGTAAAATGTCAAAAGTAGTGTTTCAGACTTCTTTTATGAGTTATGGATTTTAGTTTGACGTGTTTCAATTTAAAAGTAATTAGATAGTAGAGCTCCTAAGTACCTTTCTGTTGATATAAATACCGTCGAAATCGGAGTTGAAACAAAGGTGTACGACTGTTTGAAGTTTGGACAGTATTGGGTTAAGCCGCGTATTGGGAGTATGTTGGCGTACTAGGCCATCCTAAGTATGTTGGGCATACCAGGAGTACGCTGGCATATGCGATCAGTGCCACAATCCTATTTTCTTGATTTGAGCCATATTTAAGCTCCTTAATTTCCCCAATCCCATTTCATTTTCAGCCTCCACCTCTCCAACACCGTCCAATTAAAACCCTAATCCTAGTTTGACCCTTTTGAGTAAAGAATGTGGTTTTGAGTGCTTTGAAGTGTTCTTGGTGCATCTTGGAGAAAAATGAGCTCACTAGAGAAGTGTTGTTTGCATTGGAGCTTGTAGATTTGGACTTTGTTCACCTTGATCTCTCTTCTAGAGCTATAAAGTTTGAATCTTGATGATGCATTTCTTTAGATCTAACTAGTTTTTGATGTTATAAGATTTTGGTTATTTTAGTTCATAAAATTTTGATCTTGAAAGTTTGTGACCTTATTATGGATAAAGTTGGAAACTTTATCCATCTAAACATCATTGTGATTTAGATGTGAAGGTTGGAGATTTGGACCTATTCGATTAAGTTGAAAAAGATGCACTCTTGGTCCTTTTGATACTTAAAGGCTAAATCTTAGTGCTTTGGACCATTCTAATGGATAAATTAGAAGCTTTATCCATTATGGAGCTTTTAGGATCCATAAAAATGTGATCGTGATCCTTTTATTCCTTCCATGAAAATGTCATGATGCTTTAATGGATTAATAATTCAGACCTTTTCTAGTCATAGAAATTCATAAAGCTGGAAACTTTATGATGTAGAATGATTTTATGGGATTACATCTGAGTGTTGGATGAAAGGAATTAACGTTGAGTACGCTGGGCGTAACGTTGAGTATGCTATGCGTACTCATATGGGATCCCATTTCTGGATGGTGAGTACGCCATGCGTACGAGCTGAGTATGTTGAGCATACTCAACCTGAAGTTTGACTTGTTGACTTTAACTTTCATTGACTGTTGACTTTTTAACCAAGTTTTAGATTGGGTCAAACTTAAGGGTTTTGGGCTATTAAATAAGATTTTATCTGTTTCTACTATTAGTGGATTCGTGGGTGAAAATAGTGTAGAAAAGGGATCGTGTCATAGTGTTTCAGAGTTATTTGATTCAAGTGAATCTCCTCCGTGTGCTTGTGAGTGAAAGGCACCAATACTTACTCACCTTTTGACTTGTTCACCGCTGACCGTTCACTTTTTGACCAATTTGAATTTGAGTCGATCTTGAAGGATTTGTGTTGTTGATTAATATTCCACCATGTTTTAGTGGTAATATGTTTTTGGGTGCAATCAATACAAAAGGGGAGCATGTCGTAGTGTTTCTATGTTATTCGATTTAGATGAGTTTTCCTCACTGTACCTATGGGTTGAAGGCACCAATGCTAACCAACTAGATTTGATGATGTATCCTTGTGTATAGGATGTTTCTATGTTGTAGCGATATGCTAGATCTATATATCCTTGTGAGTCAGGATGTGGGAATAGTTGTTTGCTGAATACAATATTAGTGTGTTAGTTATCGTCTAATGGAATGACCTAGGGGTTGTATGTAGCCACGTAGGATAGCCTAAGAACTCTTGATCTAGGATTTCTTTCCTTCCTTGTTTGGTTGTAGCTCTAGAGTATGATCATCTATTTGTATGTCTATCTCACCTGTGGTTATATATAGTTATGCATTCCTTGGAGATTTATGGTATCAAAGTAGTGTGGATGAGCCTATTAGGCGGTAGTGTACTGTTTGACAGTTCAATTTATAGTTTCATGTGCTTATGTGCCTACTTGATTTCTTGTTTGTTTATATGCCAACATATTATGGTGGGTGAGGTTGAGGCGGTCCTGTTGTATGCGGTAGGCCAAGATACTAGGTGTTGGTTGCTGTAAAGTCGTAAGCATGGAGGCTTGAGAAGAGCAGTTAGGTTGAGGTGACAAGCCAACATACTAGGGGTTATCTAGTCCAATGACTGTGTACCCAGTATACATGCTTGTATATGTTTTGTTGTATGTGGTATTTTAGAAGAACTCACTAAACTTCATGCTTACCCAATTATTTATCTTTCTAGATACCATAGGTGATGGTGGGAAGCCGAAGTCGTGACTGTACACACTCATTACTAGCATTGAGGACTTTTGTGTTTATTATATTCCTTTAATTTTTGAAAAATGTAATTTGGAACAATTTGATTTCTTAACACGGGTTTTATAATTGTGAAGTTTTACCTTAATAAAAATGAAAGTTTTTGGTTGTGAAAATGGGATGATACAAGTTGGTATCAGAGCCATGATTTGAGGGATTTAGAGGAACACTTGTGTGAATCCAAAGTCAAATTAGGATCCGAGAAATTTGCACAAAATAGTTTTGCAAAAAGAAATTTTAATAAGCGGTTAGGTTAGAGAGACGATCTCCGTCTCTTGTAATGTTCTTGTTTGATTGTTGTTCTAGGTTTGGGAATGTTGATCTCTGACTTAAACTTGGTTTTGCAAGAAGATGTGATGTGTATAGTTAGCCAGAGTTCGAACAGGAGAATGATTCCCAAAAGACCCATGCTTATTATATATGTTGAATTTGAACTTACTGGTATGTGAATTGATTGAAATGCATGCTAGTGGATGTGCTAAGAATTCATTCAGGACCTGTATGATAATATTTCCTAGTTTATGTAATGCCCGATAGTCTAAGAAAGTTCCTTTTATAAGTTATTGAATTGTATGATTTGCTAGGTGTTTTTTGTATAGTTGTATACGGTTTGGATTAAATAGACTTAGAATGATTGACTTATCCTTATTTCTTGTTCCTAGTTTGGTTGTGGGCTTAGGATAGAGTCAATTATTCAACAGTCAGTTTGATCTTATATTGTGTACAAAAAGCATGCACAAGGCAACTAGTATTGCGGAGTCTGATTGCGTACATGTAATACCCGTGTTTCTAGGCTAAGCATTAGTGTGGTGATGTAATACTTAGGGTCAATAATTGTAACCTACTTTGAAGTAATCAAGAGGCATTACTTGAATATTATGTGAATTATGTGGTTTTATGTGCATTGTACTTATTTATAAGATATAATAAATTAAGAATAAAAATGAGCGTCAAAAATAAAAATATAGATAAACCCAATATCTACGACGAAAATTGTTGTGTTCGTGACAAGGATTTCGGAGATACAAAGAACGTCGAAATCCGAGTTTTAAAGAAGAGGTTATGACCTATCGTAGCTTCGCGAAAAAACCAGCACGACGTTGTATGACATAAAAAGTGAGTTTATGATAAAGTACTTTTTAGCCTTAGCGATATAAACGAAAGTCGTAGTATACGTTAAACCGAGAGCGTGCATAAAAAGAACGTCCACATTTGACTTTGTATGAGGAAGTTATGATTTTTCTATGATTTGACATAGCAGCATGCAGCCTGAAGTTCAAATATTAGATTGACCGATTTTGAGCTGGCATGACCTAAATGAGAATCGAAGATCTCGTTAATAGGAGCTCAATGATCAAAAGACAGACGAAAACGGACGTCAGATGACAAAGTTATGAATTTTTCACAGATTTTCCTGTCCCGGTCTGTTAAAAATATAACTTTAAAAATGAAGTCATAATTAGCCTATGGAGTTTAAACAAAAGTTGTAGAGTACGTTCCTACTAATGCGTGGATATAAAAATAGTTGAAAACAGAGCTCGTATGCAAAAGTTACGAATTTTAGAATTCGGGAGTGAAAATTGCGAGACAACTCAAGGAATGCCCTGCACAAGTAGAGGGAACTCCCAGCGTTCGCATACTCGGTCTCAGATCAGCCACGTGTCCCTAGACAGCTTCGGACACATGCCCCCCTCATATGCGTTGCTTAGGCAGGAGCGACCTGCACAGCCGGAACGTGTTGCATATGTCCGAGGAGCTACCTGCGCACCGAAGGTCATCCCCCTAAAAAAGGGATGCGAGGGCATCCTCTGTTATTCACTCAGTCACCCATTCTTCCTCTCTCTTCTCTCTCTCTCTCTCTCTCTCTCTATATATATATATATATATATATATATATATATATATATATCTGTCTCTCTAAATACCCGCAACCCTTAAAATCTTCCTAGTGCTAGAAGAAGGCTCAAGAGGACCCGAAGGCTCCGAGAAAATGCGCTTTTATGCTTGGAAGGCTCCGCCCCTACAGAGCTCGGTTCCTAGCCAAACCCCTCTATAAATGAGTTTTGCTTACCCTACTTTAAGTATATCTTAGGTTTACATTTATTATCGTTATTATGAACTTATAAACTATATATATATATATATATATATATATATATATATATATATATATATATATATATAATATAAAGAGTGTTATCATAATATCTTCTAACTACTCGTGGTAAGGAGAATCTGGTTTGAAGGGCCGCATAGTGTTGTTGGATTTCAGAAAAGCTATACTGCCAAAATGGTCCTGCCCTCTCGTGTTTCATGTCTGGCTCCTGTCTGTACGTTGTGGTTGGAAAATATTGTTTAACACTTATATAAGAATATAACTCATAGAGCAAATAATTAGTCACAATATATATTAGACTAAAGTCTAGTGGTAATAATACTAGGTTTCATTGATGGAAATCATATTGTTAAGAAGTGAAGCGTTGTCCAATTTGGAATCACTACTTTAACAAGTGAGTGCATAGTTACTTTCATCTTACACGTAGACATATTTTATCTGTGTTCTTGATATCTATGTTGGATGAACAATTTATACATATTTTAAATTATTTAGACTGTATACATATTTTATGTCTACGAATATGTTGGGTAGAACATGGGTAGATGATATAGTTGATGTGTTATGAAATAAAATGATGAGAGGCCTCAATGTTTACGATGATCCAGTCATTTAGCGAAGTATAAATGACGACCAAAGAGTATTCTAGACAATCCAGTGGAACGCTAGCAGGCTCGCGACCTATAGGTGTTTATTTGAACTAGTTGTTCACCAGGTGTACTCCATCCCTGTCATGGTTGCCTTATTTGACAAATATTTTTGAGGAATCCCCTAAGCAATGTTCTCCATCCTGATGAAAATACTTAGGCTAGTTCCCTTATAATAGATGCTTTAGGGACATAAGGTGAGGATAAGGGGAACGGGTAATCGGGTTGAATGATTTGATGAAATTAATAAACATAATTATTGTGGGTTGAAAAACCTATGTGCTCACCAAGATCCCAAGCCTGGGCCACTAAGTTTATTGCATACAGGTAGTGGCAAGAGAGCACATGAGTGATGATCTAGAGATCAATGGATTATAGGCCCACAAAATAAGTAGATGTTCTAAGGCCTATGTTGTTTCTGTTTATGCTTTTGATCTGTATTGACAATGACATCCCAAGGTTTTTAATATTATGAAAATACATTTCTTTGGAAATGCTTTGATAAATTCTTTATCATACTTTTTTGGGAACAAATTCCGCGACATATTTGTCTAAACATATACTTTGATTTTCACATAAAGCATAAACAAATCGGTCTTTTATGGCCGTGAAATTAGGGATGTCACAATTCATATCAGAGGATTAGTTTAAGCGCACTAGGAATTTGTAGGATTTCTAGACTTAAACTTAGAATGCTAAGCGATGATTGAGAGATGAGTGTCTACTAAAATTCAGACACAAGCACTAGTTTATTTAGGAAAGATGACTAAAATGATTTTATGTGTTAAATTCTTTATGTTATAGCTATAAAGGTTCCTTATATGCTATTATTTATTTGGATCTATGATCTATTGATGACCGGAACTGGAAACCTTATGTGTTCAGGATTCTAAGCATTCGACTACGATATTAGAACTAGCATGTAATGTTTCGGAGTGATAATGAGGATTTAATCGTCTAATAAAGGTCTAACATCGCCTACTTTTTGTATAGATCGACATGGTGAGAACTCGAAGCGGAATTGATAATGGAAATGCTAATTAGTGGTTTGTGATTGAGCGTGCACTGGAAGAAGAAGCTGCACCTAAGCCAATCATCATGGCAGAAATGCAAGCCACGATTCGGGCTATGATGGCCGAACAGAGTGAAGAGATGTGGCAAATGTTGATGAAAAATATGTATGAACCTACGATTACTGTTGAACAGCCCGAACAGAATGGCAGACAGTAAAAAGAAAGGAACTACAATAAGATCATTGGTTAAGTTGAACCACCAATGGTTAGGAGGAACAACCATTATGAAGGAGTTGAGAGGAACGAATGCAAGTATAAGGACTTCACAACATGCAAAACATCGACTTTCACTATGAAAAAAGATCCAATTGGAGTTATGGACTGGATACTGGCCTTCATAACACGTGGTTGCAAGGGCATTACGCCAACGAGTCCATATCCAACATGTAACAACCCAAATTTTTCCAAATAAAATTTTCATTTTTGGTCACCAAAACATTCCCATAAATATGAAAATTCAATAAAAATTGTTTTCAAAATTCATAACATCAAACATTTTGTCCAATATATTAGAGTGTCTGAAAACAAAAATTGTCGGAGAGAGTGCACGCCACGCCATTAAGTCGGGCCCTTGCCATTAGGCTCTGAAGCACCTGAAACAAAAAAAATTGTAATCTAATGCTTAGTGAGTTCCCCAAAGCATACCCCCACACAATCCTCATAATCACATAGTCTATAATAGCTCTATAAGCTACACATAATATATGAGGCATGCATACAAAATGTAAGGATGCCATGGAAACCTTCCAAGGTCTTATACCAAGTGCCACTGGAACCCCCAAGTGGTCTTAACTCTCTGCCATGGGAACCCCCACATGGTCTTTGCTAGCTGGCACTGGAACCCCCACGCGATCTTGGCTGCCTGTCGTGGGACCCTCCCATAGTCTTCACTAACCATAGAAATAAGATACGAGCTAAAAATGTAACATATTAGGAAGCCATGGAAACCCTACAAGGACTTATACCAACTGCTATAGGAACCCCCTCATGGTCTTAAACTACTACCATGGGAACCCCCCGGGGACTTCCATACAAATGTCATAACTACATATGACATAATCAACTAACAATCTATATATCATGAAATAGGCCAGCCTTGATGCCTTAGACCCATTGGTATGGGGAGAACACTCACCTCTCAAGAAATGTTGATCTGATAAGATAAGTCCCAACTTATAGTTCCCACTCAAATTTCTACAACCATCATATGAATAACTTGACAAAATCCAGAAACACCAAATATACCCTCAAAGCCAAAGTCGGTCAACCACGGTAAAAAAAGTAAACAGTCCATGTTGATCCCAACTCGTCGAGTGCATCTAGCAAATTGTCGAGTTCCTGTAGTGTCCAGAAGACCGAAAACTCTAGTCAAATAGTCGAGTCATGTCACCCACTCGCCAAGTGTACTAAGAATCTAGAAGGCGGGATAATTTGATCTAACTAGTTGAGTTCCTTCGAGCTTTTTCATATTCAGACCTTTCCAATCGAATCCAAACCCCAAACTAAAGATCCAGTCCCCTAGGGTTAAGATACCACGTAAATTTGCTAACTTTACGTTCATGTAGGCATCCAAGGGGTTAAAACACTCATATAAAGTTTAATAAGGGGTTTAAGGCAAGTGGAAGGGCCACAACTTAATAAAGATGACAACTTTACGTCCAAAGAGGCCATAGGGAGTCCAGATTTGAAGTCATGTCATCATGACAAGCTCAAACCCGAGAGTAACTCCATTTTCTAATGGAAATCAAAATACTCTTGCATAAGGGAAGATATAAGAAATAGAAAGCCAAGGTAAAGACTTTTTACCTCCAAATGGTTGCTAACACAGAGTAGATGTTGGATCTACAACCTCTCCCTTAGCTCTAACTTCTTCAAGTTCCAAATCCCTTTCCAACCACACCAAAATTACTCTCAAAGGCTCTCTCACACACACACGAAGGCATAAAGCTTGAATTAGGGTTTCTCTGGGCTGCAAAGACGATGAAGGAGGCTACAGTTAAGAATAAGTTCTTTATATAGGACACAAAGCCTTGAAAATTTTGGTTTTCCTTTCCAACGCCTACTCTTCGAGTTGGGACTTCCAACTCGACGAGTAGAGCCTCCATCCCGCGTCCATAATGATTCCTACTCGATGAGTTGGAGCTCCCCGACTCGTCGAGTCCTAGTCCAAAACCCTAAAATTTAGAAAACTATATGATACCTACTACAAGCATTACAAATCTCCCCCACTTGAGCTAGACTTCGTCCTCGAAGTCTGCTGATGCGAACAAATCCGGGTAGTGCTCCTGCATCTCATCCTCCGGCTCCCACGTCCATTCTGAGCCCCTTCGGTGTTGCCATTGTACCTTCTCTAGCTTCACCTCTTTATTACAGAGGACCTTAATTTTCCTATCCAAGACCGCAACGGTCCTCTCACTGTAGTTCAGCCTCTCATCCATCTAACTATCATCCAAAGATATAATTGCAACCTCGTTAGTAACACACTTCTGGAGTTGAGACACGTGGAAGGTGTTGTGAATCTGGCTAAGCTTGTCTGGCAGGTCCAAATGGTAAGCCACCTAGCCCACCTGAGCGGTAATCCTGAATGGACCAATATACTGGGGCCCTAACTTGCCCCTCTTCCAGAACCGAATGACACCCTTCCATGATGACAAATATAACAATACGAAGTCTCCCACTTGGAACTCAAGATCCGAGCGACTCTGGTCAGCATAGCTCTTCTAACAGCTCTACATGACCCACAACCTGTCACACACCCGTTGGATCAATTCGGTAGTCTTAAGCACCACATCGGTGCTTCCCATGATTCGGTGCCCAACTTCACCCCAAAAAGTTAGGGTCTTACACCTCCGACCGTACAACATCTCAAAAGGGGGTCGATCGATACTAACATGGTAGTTATTGTTATATGAAAACTCTGCTAGTGGGAGGTATGTATTCCAGCTCGCTCCGAAATCCAGAACGCATGTCTGCAACATTTCCTCGAGCGTCTGGATCGTCCGCTCGTTCTAGCCATCTGTCTGGGGTGATACGTAGTGTTGAAGTGTAACTGTGTGCCCAGTTCCATATGGAACGTCCTCCAAAATCTGGATGTAAATCAAACATCCTGGTCAGAGACCATTGACACTGGCACCCCGTGCCTAGCCACCACCGCTCACACATAAATTTCTGCTATTTTCATAGCAGAGATACTCTTGGAGATCGGGATAAAATGAGCACTCTTCGTTAATTTTCCCACGATGACGCATATGGCATCCATGCCCCTCGTTGTCCTTGGTAACTTCGTGATGAAGTCCATAGTGATCTCTTCCTACTTCCACATAGGAATGGGTAGCGGCTGAATGTTGCCATGAGGTCGCTCATGCTCGACCTTTACCTTCCAGTAGGTCAAGCGCCGCTCCACAAACCAGGAGCTCTTCCGCTTCATGCAAGGCCACCAGTAACTTAGCCTTAGACCCCTATACATTTTGTAGCACCTTGATGTATAGAGAACCTGGAATTGTGCGCCTCCTCCAATATCTTCTATCTCGCTCCCCCAGATGCGGGAATCCACACCTGGCCACACTGTGTCAAAAGATTCCGACCATCCCGAACAAACAAGGGAATCTGACCTGGAATCCGCTCTAAATTCCAATTTTCTCTCTTCAAAGCCTCCAATTGATACTTCTTATTCATATCTAGCAGTGGAGAGACTACCGTCATCCTCAAACATATGTTCCCGATCGGAGAACCTGCCGCATTGCGGATCAAAGCATCAACAACCACATTGGCCTTCCATGGATGGTACAAGATCTCACAGTCATAATCTTTCAGAACATCCAACCAGCTCCTCTGTCGCATGTTGAAGTTCTGATGATCCATCAAATACTTCAAACTCTTGTGGTCAATAAAAATGGTGCACCGAACTCCGTACAAGTAATGCCTCCAGATTTTGAGAGCAAAGACCAATGCGTTCTTCCGTACTTACCACTGCATCACTACCTCAACGTTGGATGGATCAACTAAAATAACTTCTTGGTTGATGATGTTCCCTAAACAATGCACCTCTCGCAACCAGAAATCACACTTTGAGAACTTGGCATAAAGCCTTTTTGTACTCAGTGTCTCCAATACCTCCCACGGATGCTTCTCGTGCTGCTCCTTGGTCTCAGAATAGACCAAGATATCATCATTGAAAACGATCAACGACCGATCTACCATCGGTCTACACACCCTATTCATAGGATCCATGAACGTTGTTAGGGCATTGGTGAGCCTGAATGACATCACCACAAAGTCATGGTGACCGTACCGAATCTTGAAAGCTATCTTCGGCATATCCTCATCTCTAATTCTCATCTGATGGTACCCTGAACGAAGCTCAATCTTGGAAAACCAAGACGCACCATGCAGCTGATCGAACAAATCATCGATCCTTGGAAGCGGGAAACGCTTTTTCACCGTTAGCTTGTTCAGCTCCCTATAATCGATATACATCCTGTGTGGCCCGTCCTTCTTTTTGATGAACAAGATCGTTGCTCCCCACGGGGAACTACTTGAATGAATGAACCCTCGGTCTAGCAACTCCTGAAGTTGCGTAGACAGCTCCTACATCTCAGGTAGAGCTAGATGGTACGGTGCCTTAGCTATCGGAGCAACACCTATCACCAAATCGATGCGAAACTCTACCTACCATTCCGGAGGCAACCCAGGCAACTTCTCGGGAAAGACATCCTAGAAATCCTTTACAATTGATACACTATCCAAATCTATCATTGGCTCGACCCTCGTAACCGATACATACACCAAGAATCCTAAACAAACATGACAGAGAAGTTTCCTAGCCCTTGCAGCTAAACAGTGCGTTGACCCCTGTGATGTCCTTTTTCCCCGAATAACCAGATCACCCTCACTAGGGGTTCGAACTCTCACCAATTGGCGCTCGCAATCTATCATTGCCCCGTTGGCCCCAAACCAATCCATTCCAATGATCACCTTCAGTCCTTGCAATGGTATCAGAATCAGGTCGATGCGGAACCTTTCATTAAGCCCATTCAGGACACAATCCCAATAAACCTTAGCAGCACTCATAGTGCGGTCATTTTCTATCTAAACCTAAAGCAGGGAATCCAAAGTCCCTGAAGCATCTCAGAACTTCTAGCTAAGCACACGAGATATGAACGATCGGGTAGCTCCTGAATCGAAAAGAACATGGGCGGTCATACCATTGACCATAATGTTCCCTATATAAAAGCACATACATACATAAGCATAAAAAATCTAGATCGAGCATAAAGTAAATTACGTACCATTCATGGCATCTAGCGCAGCCCGAGCCTCCTCGGTAGTAAACTGAAATGTGCGACTCTTCACCGCAGGAGCGTCTGCCTTGGCAGGGCAGCCATCAGTTATCCTTAATGTGGCAGGCACAGGCGCCGCCACTGCTCCTCCTCCTCCTCGCTGCAACCTCAGACAATTGGTCTTTTATGGCTAGCCTGGTTGCAGTGGAAATATATCAAGCCCTTCTAGGGACAGTCCCTGCTTGTGTGGCTCGACTGACCAAATGTATAACTGATGGGTTTTAGGTAAAACAAATAAACTAGAAAATAATTCCTAAGTTCACATGCAACCTACTTTGGATCTATGTTTTAACTATTGAACATATAACTTTGAATTGCAAAACAAGCACCCTAAGGGGAGAGGCTATTTTCAAAATTAATCAATTAGGGTTTAAGAGTTACATACCTTTCAATTGTTATAGCAAACAATTAATGTTCCTTTTGATCTTGATCTTCTTGGAAGCTTAGCACCACAAATGCAATGCCTCTAATGGAGTCACACCCAAAAACTAGCAAGAAGGAAACTTGAAGGAGAGAGGTTAGGGTATGCAAAAACCGGCCCTAGGGTTTCTTCGAAGAAGGAGTGACCAATTTTGAGAGAAAGGAGGCTCCTTATATAGTTGAGGGATCTAGGGTTTAAGGAAAACCCTAATGCTCCTTTGCTTGGGGCCTAAGCTTATCCAAAGGCCTTATCCAAGCCCCTTGGACGAAATCATTAGATTTCCCCTATAGATTTCGTCCACCCCCTCCCAAGGAGGTTCTGGAACCTTCCACTCAACTATTTGATAATTGCAAACTAGTCCCTGCACATTATAATTAATACAGTTAACCCCAAAATTAATTCTAATTAATTTCTGGCTCAACTTTTAATTAAACATTACGATTTCTAATCAATATATTAATCCTTTAACATATTAATAAATCATTTATATTAATTTATTAATCTTATAATAAATCAGTATCTCTCTTTTCATAATTTCCTTGTCCGATTGCTAGGTTTGAGGGCAACCCAAAAGGACTGTGCTGCTATCAATTCAAGTACATACCAATTATAGTTATGGGCTTAGCCACCTAATCCAACAGTATCCCACTTGGATATGTCGATAACTATAATTGCTAGTATGACTTCTAAATTTGACCAGCAAATTGTAGCTTCCAAAAGTTGTTGCCGAACTCTGACCCAGTCAGTTATGTGTCCTAACATAAGTAATCACATGACCCTTCGTTCTACTAGATATCCCTAGACATAAGACATGGAATATAATCAATCTCTTTGTCTAGGATCTATGTTTCCCGATTTCTTATTTGCGATGACATAGGACTTCTAATTAAACACATCAATTTAGTCCCGGCTGGGCCTAGCACAAAAGTCAAAACCAAATTATCGAGGGGCCCACAAATATCGCTTTTCCCGTTATGGCAAAAAGAACGAGTAAACATTGACACATATTCTTGTATCTTTTACTCATCAAACCATACATAACGATACGTTTTATAACACCAAGTTACTGAAACATTTTCATATAACCAATGCATAGCTGACTTGCAAATTACAAGTCAGATATCTCTGTTTCAAGATCATAGATATTATCGTCTCAGCATTACTCTTGATGAATTCCATGAAGTATTACTCTAAGCATGGGTTTATCCAATACTCAAATTTCACTCTCTAAGTACTCATGAACATTGCAACAATTCTATTGCTATGTCTATCCTTAAACAATTTTCAATCCAATTCATGAAAGTCTTAATTCACTACTTACTTCCAAAAGTACGAAAGACTGTCGAGTTTGAACAATCATATTATTCAGGAAGTTAAACATGCCTAATATGAAACACAATAATAAACAACTGACAAAAGGCAGTAATCAAACTCATAAATAATACTTTATTATTTAATCACCAAAAGTCAATTACATTTACTTTGTAACAAGTTTCTGAACCAGACTTACCTAACCACTAAAACTAATATCATCTTTCAGCCCTATGCTTCTAGCATGCATAATATGCTTAGCCCTACTCAGACCCTTTATGAGGGGGTCAGCTGGGTTATCTTCAAATGACACCCTCTTTATAACAAGATAGCCTTTTTCTACTGTGTGCCTGATGAAATGGTAGTTTCTGTCGATATGTATGGTCTTACCATGGTCTCTGGGTTCCTTAGTTAAGGTAACCGCTCCCTCATTATCACAGAATAGTTCCATGGGCTCCTGGACGGTTGGAACAACTCCGAGATCCCCGATGAAGTTACTTAACCAAGTCGCTTCTTTAGACGCTTCACTCGCTGCTATGTACTATGATTCACAAGTAGAATCAGCCACCGTATCTTGCTTGGAATGGAAGTTATCTCTATATGTTTGAAAGTTGGCATCAATGTAACCATCTACTCTCAAAGTATCATTACCAACAAGTACAAGGACCCAGTCCTTCGTTCTTCGCAAATACTTGAGTATATTCTTTATTGCTGTCCAATGAGCTCTACCTGGGTTTCCCTGATAGTGACTGACCACACTCAAAGCAAAGGCCACATCGGGGGCGAGTAGATGTTGTAGCATATATGATCGATCCGATAGCGGAAGCGTAAGGTACACGACTCATGTCAGCTATTTCCTCATTTGTACTAGGGCGTTGATTCTTACTCAATTTTGTGTTGCTCTGGCTAGGTAGCTCTCCCTTCTTGGAATTTTCCATACTAAACGTCTTTAGTACCTTATCCAAGTATGTGCTCTGACTAAGTCCAATTAATGTCTTCTTTCTATCTCTCAGTATCCTAATCTGAAGAATATAGGCGGCTTCTCTAAGGTCTTTCATGGAAAAACACTTTCCAAGACAAGACTTAACTTCGTTCAAGGTTGAAATGTCGTTACCAATGAGTAATATGTCATCGACATATAACACCAGAAAAGTTAATATACTCCCACTAGACTTGATATACACACATAACTCATCTTTACTCCTGGAGAAGCCAAACTCTTTGACTTTCTCATGGAAGCAAAGATTCCAACTGCAAGATGCTTGTTTCAATCCATAAATGGATTTCTCAAGCTTACACACTCTATTAGGAAACCTTGCATCAACAAAACCCTCTGGCTTATTCATGTAAACTTCCTCAGATAGCTTCCCGTTAAGGAAATCAGTCTTGACATCCATCTGCCAGATTTCATAGTCATGAAAGGCAGCTATGGCAAGCAATATCCTGATAGATTTAATCTTGGGTACTGGCGAGAAGGTTTCATTATAGTCAACCCCTGGGGTTTGTGTGAAACCTTTCGCAACCAGTCTAGCCTTGAATGTGTGTACATTCCCATCCGTGTCTATCTTCTTCTTGAAGATCCATTTGCACCCAACTTTCTTACGACCCGGTGCATTATGAACGAAATTTCAAACTTGGTTGTCATACATGGACTTTATCTCGCTTTCCATTTCCTCTTTCCACTTAGAAGCCTCTGGGCCTGCCATTGCTTCCTTGTAAGAGATTGGTTCATCTAAATTCACCAGTGTCCTATCACTGATGAATGTGTCACCGTCTGAAGTAATATGAAAACCATACAAATCAGGTGGCACACTCACCCTAGTGGATCTTCGAACAGGTAATGATTTGTCAACTGGTTCAACAGGAACTATTTCCTCTGGTTGAGTGCTAGTGGCATCTAAGGTTCCTTCAGCAGTTGGCTCTTGAATCTCTTCAAGGTCAATGGTACTCCCACTGTCCTCTTTGAATATGAGTTCTCTTTCTAGAAATACTACTCTTCGTGCTACAAAAACTACGTTCTCACTAGGTCTGTAGAACACATATCCAAAAGACTGTTTTGGTAACCAATGAAAACACATTTTTCACTTCTTGCTGCTAGCTTGTTGTGAGTCTCTCATCTTACGAAAGCTTCAGAACCCTAGACTTTAATATGTGCTAACGAGGGAACTTTCCCTGTCTACATTTCATGAGGTGTTTTGGCAACCTTCTTTGTCGGGACAAGATTGAGGATGTGGGCGGATGTCTCTAAGGCATAGCCCCAAAAATGAATTGGAATTGAGGCACGACTCATCATAGAACGAACCATGTCTAACAAGTTTCGATTACGCCTCTCAGCCACACCATTTAACTGTGGTGTCCTAGGAGGGGTCAATTGTGAGACTATCCCACATTCCTTTAGATAGTCGTTGAACTCAATACTAAGACACTCTCCGCCTCTATCGGATCTAACTATCGTTATTTTCCTGCCTAATTGATTTTCGACCTCATATTTAAACTCTTTGAACTTTTCAAAGGTTTCTGACTTATGTTTGATTAAGACCATGTCAATGGCCAATTTCTCATCAAAGTGAATGTTGAGGTTGACCAAACGCTCTATGTAGCGTTGCATTCTTTGCACATGAGATACAACCGACTCCCCTTCTTTCATCTTGCAAGCCATGAGTGACTTGACCACTTTAAACTTTTCTTGACGAGCTCGCTTATGGTACTTTTTCATAAGGTCCTTGTTCATCTCAAAAGGCCAGTAGTCCTCATAGTACCTTTGCAGTTCTGGATACATCGTTGCGACCATGATGCATGTCACTTTGGTAGCATCATCATAGTGCTTCTTGTAGGCAGCATACTCTTCGGGAGTGGCTTTGGATTCATCAAGTTCTTTTGAACTCCTTTTCAAGGAAATATTCTTTGTCCTCAAATCGAAGTGCCATTTTGATGTTACACATCCAATTGTTATAGTTAGAGCCATCCATAACGACTTTGGAGCAAATGTTGACTAAAGAGAAGTTATGGCTGGAGGATGATGAAGCAGAAGTGTTTCCAGGAGTAGACATCTGAAAAGAAAGATAGTTTTAGTTAGATTTCAAGACACCTTAATATAGTAACCCAAAAGTACAATATCAAGGTTAGGATCCAACTATGATTCACAACTTAGAAAGGGGATGCCGAGACCCAAGTGTAAATTTCAAAAAGGTAGGTGAATGACGATTCACCAATTGCACCATTAGACAAAATAAACGAAGTGAAATTCCTAATTCCTTTTGAGATACATTAAAACTATTCAATGTCATGTTTTAATCTCGGATTATGCTCTTCTGTTTGTGAGTAGGATACCGATGATCACAAACAAGATGTGAATAACCATGCAAATGTGCTTGGTAACCTCATTGTCTTTATCATTAACTATTGATGTGCCGGTAAACCACACACGCTCCATCAAAATGATAAATATGAGATACCCATTACTACACTTTATTAGTGCCTATTAGTGTGCTGGTAATCCACACACGCTCCACTAACGACCAATAAAGCATAATGTGCAATTTCATGGATTAGCATACTTTTCACATTTTTCCTAAAGTAACTAGAGTCGGGATTTTTGTAAAATAATGTTCTAGTACTTTCTTTAATAACATTATACTTTTAACGAGATGTAGTTGTCTTATCAAACCCGTTCTGATAACGACCTTCCACTAATCAAGGAAGCGGTGGGTGAGAGTGGACACCCATTCAACTACCATTTTATAGGCAGTTTCCTTATAGCCCCTTATAGACTAGCGTCGTGAATGAGGCATACTAGCGATTTGACTGGCCGTATTCTTGTACATATATAATATATAACTTTTAATTATAATATATATATATATATATATATATATATATATATATATATATATATATATATAAGGTGTGTTTTAAACTTTTTATAACTTTAGGGTTTATATATAAACTTCGAAAATTAAGACATTAATTTTAAATTTAAAATAAACCAAATAACTAGATTTAATATTTATCTATTAATTAACTTTTAACTAATTTATTAAATTGTAACGTCCCAATTTTCAAGACTAAAAAAATTTCTTTTATAAAACATTACTTAAAACACATTTATCGATCCATAGCATAATCATAGTATTAATTCCAAAACATATTTTCATTATCAGAGTAAAACATTCTCAGGCTGTCTAATCTATGGTGTGTGCCACGCTATCACCCCGAGCTCTTCCCTCCACTACCCGAAGTACTTGAAACCAAAACTGAAAACCGTAAGCACGATGCTTAGTGAGTTCCCCAACCTACCACATACCAAACACATAATCGCAAACTGCAAGTACTGGGCCAGACCCTCTACCTCGGGCCTCGCCCGCTACAACAGGCCCCGCCTGCTCCAGGCCCCTCCTGGCTTCGAGCCTCGCTCGGATACAAATTTGTTTCACTTAGGCCTCGCCTATCACTGGGCCTCGCCTGCTAACGTATACTAACACTTAAACATATCACTACACATAAGGCAAACAATACTACTGAATCCTATTCTTAGGCTTCGCCTATCTTGGGTCTCGCCCGTGTCCTGCTACTGTTGAGTCATGGAACCCCGTCCACGTTTCTACTGATAGTGAGAAATGTGCCCGACCCACACTCACTCTTTTCCTAACTTGGGCCTCGCCCCTGCTCTACTACTACTGAGATATGGAACCCCGTCCATACTCTGTTGTTGGCGAGTTACGGGATCTCTCCCGTACTAACCACCATACCAGGCTCATACAAGTATCAAACAGACAACAAGTATAATCTATCGAGCAAACCATTCTTGGGAACCCGCCCGCTATCAACGGACCTTGGTCCCAAATATCATACTAGCATACAGTGCCTAGGGCTAACCCCCAGGTCTTCCTACTCGTAACTACATGGGTCGGCATTGTGGCCTTAGACCCATCCATACAAAGGGAAACTCACCTGGTACTGATGAACTTGCTAGTAATCCCTCTGGCCGCTGTCTGACAACTCTCTATGAACTGTTGCTCCACTAGCTCCCCGAGCTACCAATATCAATATAGCACTTAGTCTAACTGTCCTCCGATAGTCAACTAAGTCCACTCTGGTCAAAGTCAAAGTCCTGGTCAAAGTCAACCTTGCAGGTCAAACCTACTCGCCGAGTCTGCCTACTGGCTCGCCGAGTTCATACGCTCAGAATCCTTTCATTCGCGACCCGAATCGCCGAGTCAGCCCCTGACTCGCCGAGTCTATTGATTTCCGAGTCCTGTCCTGTCCAACTCATTGAGTCCCCACTCAACTCACTGATCTGAGTCTTAACTTGAAGGGTTTGGGGTTTCGCGGCTTGACTCGCCGAGTCTAAGAACAGACTCGCCTACTTTAAAGAAATCTTCAACAGACTCGCCGAGTTGTTCATCCAACTTGTCGAGTTCATTTCCATCTTCATACTACTCTTTGAGTCCACTCGAAGGAGTCGCCGAGTCTATTCAGTCCTTTAAATATTCAGAAGATTTTGAGTCATGCATGGACTCCAAACTGCAGATCCACTCTTCTAAAGCCTATTCCTCACGTAAAGTGGCAAACTTTACGTGCAGCTAAGGAGATATAGGCTCAAAACACTATAAACTAGGGTTTAAGACAAGGAGGCTTTACAATCAACCCATAGACTAATGCTTTATGATTCTCTAGGCCAAGATACACTTAGATCTGAAGTAGCAACTTCAGATCTGGGCTTCTAACTTGAAATGTTTCTTAAACTTGCCCTTAAAGTCCGAAATCTCATGTTAAAGGTTGATGTATATGCAAAAGAGTGAAGGTAGCGACTCACTACCTTCAAATGCTCTGAAAAATCCCACAAACTCTGGATCTACTACCAATCCTTGAATCCCCAATGGTTCCCTTCTACCTTCTTCCTTCAAATCACCCAAAATGGCAAGAAAGCTTGAATGTGCAACAATGGAGGCTTAGGGTTTCGTATTCTGGATAAGAGAGGCTATAAAGAATCCTAAGGCAGAGAATGAGATGCTTAAATAGTGCACAAAGTCCCCGATTTTGGGTTTCCCTCTTCAGACCGGACTCGTCGGGTCCTCTTTGCCGACTCGCCGAGTCGGTTACTTAATCGATTCCTTTGACTTAGGGTTTTCTTTCCTTTCTTGGCCTTTCTGATTTTGAGTGTTACAACTCTCCCCCACTTAAACTAAACTTCGTCCTTGAAGTTCGCTATGGCCAACTGTCCTCTGATCTGCCTCAAACACTTTGTTTGGGAAACCTAACACCCATTTGCTACCTCTTCTGGCCTTTCGCCTGACCATTTTGACTATAATTTTCCTTGCGGATAATATTCTCGGGTCCACCCTCATCCTGACCATCCTGTGAACACAAGTTACTCAACTGACAATCCTTCTGGTACTCGCCGAGTACCTACGCTAAACCACCCGGGGTTTACTTCTCCTTTCCTCATGCATTCTCTGGCCTTCCCAAGGCAACTTACCATAGTTTAAGCACTTCCTCTATTTCTGGTGAGCAACATACTCTTCACGGTATCCTTTTCTCCAACCACTCCCAGTGCTGGTTCTGCTGTCGGTATACACCATATACTTCTTGCTTCCATAACTTAGTGTTGAGCACCCGTCCCAGCGGATGGATCAGATAATCCTTCAAGTAATAGGTTCACCCCTGCAACGGTTAAGACTCATACGAGAGCTGCGTAACAAGGTCAAACCCTCTCCTCTGAGATTATCCAACCTACTGTAAGAGGCGTAGCACCCCTCGGTCAACTTGCTACCTCTTACCATACTTTCCTTATCGCTACTACCACTTACTGGAAATTATGTTGCTCCTCATCCGCCTACCGGATGCACTGAGACCACCCTGGTCCAACTAACCTGCCAATATATGGGTTAACCGAACCCCCACTGGTTACTACACCCCAACGCAATCTCCTAGTCGCTCCCAGCGACTTCTGAATATACTTCGACTATCTATAACTGTTCTATCTATTATGCCACCCTGGCACTATAAGTCCTGGGATTCTTGATCCCCTATCTTGACACTACGGTCCGTACCAGGTCTCACCTGCGCTGCTATAAACTTGCGGGCCTCGCCCACGGGTCTCACCCGTCTATAACCTCAAATGGTTTATTCCTCTAGTCTCACTTGCCTAACGAATCCTGCACGAGCCTCGCCCATGGGTCTCACCCAACCATATTACTGAGCAACCCTGCTCCTAGGTCTCACCTATACTGCTCCCATCATACGGGCCTCGCCCACGGGTCTCACCTAGGAACATCCTGGAGCAGCCTCTCCCAAGGTCTCACCTCTCTAGGGCTATGCAGGCTAGCTCCATACTACTCTCATCAACTACCCATTCCTGATCTCTACCTTGATCACTAGGAGATAAGGGTCTCGCCCAAACTCCGCTAACTGGAAAATACGGGCCTCCGCCCGATCTCTGCTACTAAGCTGCTAGGGAAAGCTACGGCTTACCCGTAGTCTTACAACGCCTTCCTTGCTAACTGGCCGCTAGTGAATGCTATGGCTATCCTCGTAGTCTTACAACACTTTCCATACTACTGGCTGCTGCTGGAAATTGCTGTGGCTCTCCTGCCCCTCTACCATGCTCTGCATGCCGTCTCTGCCACTGACTACTAACACGGATGCATCTCTTGCTAACCATTCTCAAGATTCTCATTCCGACTCACTAGAGTCCTATAGGCGGTCCTCTAACCTGGATTCTCAACCAGCTTCCAACTATCTCGATTACATGAACTAACTGTTGGGGAGTTCCTCAAACTCCCAATCCTGAACTCCTCAATCCATCAATTGTTGTACTACTTTCTTCTCTTCACGGTGGTCGCGTACTCATTCTAGATCTGCGTGCTCTTACCTTTGTATACTCGGAGGGTTCTCCCCCACTTTGATCATGTTTATACCTCACTACTCGAAGCTTTGGCAAGAATTTCCAATCCTTACCACCATTCCGTAATCGATCTGCTGTAAAACCCAAACTTATCATAGTTGTGGGATCTAACCAATCTATCCCTCAGCAGCACCTTCCGAAAACTAGCGGGACACCTCCGAGCCCCACATAGACATGCTACAGTTACTGCACCCTAAGTAACCTGCTTTAGGAAGGAACATCCTTTAACTATCATTGTCAAGTCCTCGGTATGCAGATGGCATATATCTTACTCACAAGCAGACCACCTTATTCTAAAATACTCGTACCAATAACAATGCAGAACCATAACAGTATAATCATGAATAAAAGTCAACAAGGAAATAAAAGATACGCACCTGCAACGTCTGGTGTTACTCATGTCTCTATGGTAGACATCTGAAAACCCTGCCCCCCACCGCAGGCGCCTCTGCTCAGCCCTGACGGCCGTCCGTGACCCTCAATGTCGCAGAGGCAGGTGCTACCACCCGTCCTGCTAAAAGTAAACTCTGACACTGGGCCTTCTTGTTGCCCCGCTGATTGTAGTGAAAACATATCAGGTCTGATCCGTGGGTGGTGGTAGCAGTATAATGCCTGCTAAGATGACCAGTCCGGTCGCACTTGAAGCAGCCCGAATCTCCACCACTACCACTCCTACATGCACCCTCATGCGTCCTGCCGCATCTCCCGCATCGATTGCGGCTCTGGTAATCCCTCAATCTAGAATCTGACCCCTTGGGCCTTTTGCCCGAACCTGTGGCTACCTGAACCTCATCCGACTTCCTCTTCCAGATCTGCTCCAAATCAATCTCCCTCTCTCTAGCCCAAGAGATCATATATTCCAGCGTCTTACAGTCGGACCTGCTCACGAACTTTCTGATGTCAGCCCTCAACATCTCGTGATATCGGGCCTTCTTCATCTCCTCATCTATGACATATTGTGGAACAAGGAGGGCCCTCTCCCTGAACTTGGCGGTGATCTCCGCCACAGTCTCAGTAGTCTACGTCAAATCCTGAAACTCCTGTGCCAATTGCTCCACCTCAATAGTCGGCGAGAACTCAACCCTAAACCTGGCAGAAAAATCGTTCCATGTCATCGCGTCCAACGTGGCATCATCCCCCAAAGCATGACAAATCTCTTCCCACAAATCCCTCGCTCTGTCCTTCAGAAGATAGGAGGCGAGTTTGACCTTGTCCCCCTCGGGACACCGACTCGTACGAAATGCAATGGCGACATTGGCCAACCACCTGCTGCTAGCAATGGGGTCCCTAGCCCCATGATAATCTGGTGCTCCGCAAGCTCTAAACTCTCGGAATATCAAAGTACGAGCTCCCATCAAGACCATCATCTCTGTACGGAAGGCTCCCAGCCTCTCATCCAAAATCTCCAGTATACCCTCCTTGACCGTGCCAAAGATCACAGGAGTCTGATCTAGGATATTACGCGTAACCACCGCTGATATTATGACAACCCGATATTTTGAGACAATAAAATGTAACACCAGTCAAATTTAGGCCACAATATAATCTTCCTAAAATCTTATTTGGGTTAAATAAAGTGGTAGGAATCGTATCAAGGTTTTTGTACATATAAAGAACACTAAAATCCTAGTTATAACGAAGAAGTTATGACCAATCTAAGATTCGCGGCAAAAACCGGCAACGCTGATAGACGGAAAACGCGAAGTTTCGATACAATAATTTTTAGCCTTAGGTATCTAAACGAAAGTCTTATATCACGTTAAACCGTGATCATGCATAAAAAGAACGCCCAAAACGGACTTCGTATGAAGAAGTTACAAATTTTCTAAGTTTCGTAACAGCGGTAGACAGCTAAAAACTCGAAATAGAGATCGAGAGACTTTTTGCCAAAACAACCTAAATGAGAATTGAAGGCCTCAACAATAGTAGCGCAACGACGAAAAGACTGACGAAAACGGACATCAGATGAAGAAGTTATGGATTTTTAACGGACTTTTCGTGTCCCGGCCCGTTAAAAATAAATAATTGAAAATAAACTCAAAATTTGCCAATGAAGTCTAAACAAGAGTTGTAGAGCATATTTTCAGCTACGCGTGCATATAAATAACGTCGAAAACGGAGCTCGTACGCAGAAGTTGCGGATTTTACAAGTTCAAGAGACAAAAGTCAAGGCTGTCAGGTTGCCCATGACGTGGCACAGTGACTGATGGGGTTTTCAGGCTTGGCAGAAGACGTCTCGTCCATGGAAGAGGATAAGGATCAACCCCATGACATGGCAACCTTATGGCCACGACGTGGCAACCTTATGGCCACGACGTGGGACCCCAAAAGTTGGCCTATAAATAGATTTCAAGGGTTTTTCGAGTTAGGTGCTCATCTCTTTCCATCTAAGTGTTGTTACTCTGCGAAATTACCTCGTTTAACCATCTCAAAGCCCCGGTTTTCACAATCAAGTTCCGAAGGAAGGTTCTACACTCCCGAGATTCCCGAGATTCCCAAGAATCCCGAGAAAAATCAACTCTTCCAAGTCGAAGTTCTACTCGATTATCATCTCGCTTTCTTCAATCTATCAAGTGAGTTCATACCCCTATAAACTACATTTTCAAATGTGTTATCAATGCTTTTTATACACTTTTAAGGGGGGGGGGGGATACAAGTAAACACACGGTTATTATCGTGTGTAACCTAAAGTTTCACTATATATTCTTTTTATCAAGTAAATCATATGTGATTCATAACTACTACATGGAAATTTTCATACGCAAAATATATCACGATAACATCTTGTCTTTTGAAATTAAATATGTTGTCATACATATACGAATCAAACACTTTATTTATACTTTAAGTATATGTGTTCATTTATGTCACTACAAAAGTTACACTTTACATAACAAGTGAGCATTTCACTAGGGTTTACTATACAAACGAAACAAACTTTTGGAAAAACTATAATAGTTTACGACAAACATTTTTACATGTTAAAAACTCTTTATCAAACTGTCTTACATACTTTATGTTTCCTTTCAAATGCTGTTAGAATCGTCTTTCAAACAAAGGTCATCTTATACTTAAAATTGTTCTTATCAAACAAACTACTTTCAAATCGTTTTATAAACTGACAGCAAGTCATCATTTATTATTAAACTTTTCAAAGGTTTTACAAAACTTCTTTTATATTTTTATATTGTCAAATGCATGCCGATATATGTATAGTTATATAAATAATGTTTAAAGGACTTAGGACGGCTAGCTCGCTTTATTTCCTTTTCCTCGTTGGGATGTGGCCTTAGGGCATCGGTTATTCGTCCGAATGTCGTCTAAATATTAGTTATATATATATATATATATATATATATATATATATATATATACATATATAGACATAAAAGTTTCCATCAGTTGGTTCACTACCTTTGAGTAGCAAAGGCATATTTCGGTTATACACGTACAATACTAGTAACTATAATCGGTATAGTTAGGAGATACTACTTACCATTCCAAGTACAAGGAATCACACAAGAGTCAGTTTATTCATGAGTCTATACAAATACATTACATACTATATGAAGAGATACGATTACATACAACTACAAGGCATACAATTTCAAGACATACAATTACAAGAGATACGATTACATAAGATAGTGTACTAGATATTCATGAAATTTTACATACTGCAAGTACCATATCAAAGAGATATTTTCATCTACAAGAACAAATGGACATTTTCATACGTAAATCTGTTTTATGCTAGGTTTTGTGAGACATTTCACGTACTTTCGAGTATGCATTATTAAGTCCTGTATTATATACCATAATCCCTTGTAGGGGGAGCGTGATACTTGTGTATAGATCTATACGGGATTGACAATCCCGCACCTAAACTGTTAGCTACAGTTAGATCGGCAGGTCTGGGGTGACAAACGTCATAACATTCCTACGCCTGAAGAACGTTGTTACAGGCAGTCTGGGTCATTAGCATGGTTATAAAACTCACATGGAATATTAAAAACACGTTGATTTACGGGGTTATCAAATACCTTAGCAATTTTATACGTACACAAATCTACTATTTTAGGCATGAAAAACACCATGGTAGTTCATTTTTGGGACTTTTAAACTACCACCCACATATGGGAAAATATTGGATTTCTAAAAGCAAACATTCAAAACAGTCGGGTCTTGGTAGAAGACTACTTTTTATACTAGTAGAAAATATGGGATTTTCTAGGGTTTTCAAATGTCTACAATTACTTACAAACGTTTTCATTGGTACAAACTTTCCTTCAAACATTTAAAGGTCTTTCTTTACCGTTTTACAAATCAAAGTCACATAAATACTTAAGAATCACCAGCATTATTGCTGATACTCGCTTTGAAAATAACTTGTATTCCCAGGTCACAAATAGACAGGTACGACTACCAAGTTCTGTGAAGACGGAGCGGTCAAGACTCGTCTTTTATTTTGAATATTCACTTTGTAGAATTATACTATGAAAGAACTCAAATGTAATTAAAATTATACTATTAATGCAATGGATGATGCTGTTGCTTTTTGACTACTTTGCAATGTTGTGATACATTACATGATGTCCTCCGCCCCAGAACGTTTCCGCCGTTATTGGTTTTGGGGTGTGATAGATATCAACTCCCTCATCCGTTCCTCGAGCTGCTCGGACCCTAAACCCGAGCCCGATCCCTCTCTGGCGCCTAATCCGCCCACTGGCCTCTCTCGCAATGTCACCGTGCTTAAAAATATCACAATAACTATCAGAATACTCATCACTCCTAAGGGATCATACGCACACACTACAAGTTTCCCGGTCTCATCTCTGCCTTTCTTGAATCGAGTACGGATCCTCTGCTTTCAGTAGTACGGGTCCATACTACCTTCCATATCTATCCGTACTTTCCTCAAGAACTGCTTCAACTCCACCATGTCCCTTTTTCCACCACTACTGCTCCTAGCACTATCTCATCCTAGACTTACCCTAGGGAACCTCCGACTCAACTCAAACCAGTCCTCAGCTGCTGAATGCCTCCTTGTGATGCCAATTAGCCATCACCTGAATACCATCGCATGTGACGAGGCTCAGATAATCCTTCGAGTAGAAGACTCGTCCCTATAACGGTTGGACTCAGACAAGAGCTGCGTAATAGGGCCAAATCCAACACTCTGAGATTATTCAACCCTGATCACATATGGCGTGACGTATTCACCTAATGGCTAACTCTCATCACTCAGAATCCCATAATGCACAAATCAAGCAGCATTTAGACAAGGGAAAATCTAACCATAACATACTTAATAATCATAATCTCATATCAAAAATCTGCAATAGCATGCGACATAAGCTCATAAACTCAGGCATAACCTAAACAAGCTATCCTACTACTGTCTAATAAGCATTATCATGCAGCTCACAGCACATATAACAGGCACAAAAGGCATCCTCCCTTGATCCGTAGTCCTAATCTAGCATGTTGTTCTACTAACTGATAATCATAACATAAATTTGCATGGGTATTTTGGGGTACTTACATGAGTTCGGCTGATTCCATGCACCACACCCTTTTCTCTTATCAAAATTATTTTCTTTCTAAATTCTTTTCGCTTTTCTAAAACTGTTTCATTTCTAAAAACTCTTTTTACAAAACTGTCTTTTCATTTTGAAATTTAGACCAATCCCTTAGTTTGAGTTCAGACACACCCGAGAGTATGTCCGAATCCCTCAAACCAAGGCTCTGATACCAACTTGTAACGTCCCAATTTTCAAGACTAAAAAAAATTCTTTCATAAAACATTACTTAAAACACCTTTATCGATCCATAGCATAATCAGAGTATTAATTCCAAAACATATTTTCATTATTAGAGTAAAACATTCCCATGCTATCTAATCTATGGTGTGTGCCATGAGATCACCCCGAGCTCTTCCCTCCGCTACGGGAAGTACCTGAAACCAAAACTAAAAACCGTAAGCACGAAGCTTAGTGAGTTCCCCAACCTACCACATCCTAAACACATAATCGCAAACTGCAAGTACTGGGCCACGCCCTCTACCTCGGGCCTCGCCCGCTACAACAGGCCCCGCCAGCTCTAGGCCCCGCCTGGCTTCGAGCCTCGCTCGGATACAGATCTGTTTCACTTAGGCCTCACATGTCACTGGGCCTCGCCCGCTAACGTATACTAACACTTAAACATATCACTACACATAAACCAAACAATACTACTTAATCCAATTCTAAAGCCTCGCCCCTGTCCTGCTACTGTTGAGTCATGGAACCCCGTCCATGCTCCTACTGATAAAGAGATACGGGCCCGACCCACACTCACTCTTTTCCTAACTTGGGCCTCGCCCCTGATCTGCTACTACTGAGATATGGAACCCTGTCCACACTCTGCTGTTGGTGAGTTATGGGACCTTGCCCCTACTCACCTCACTACCAGGCTCAGACAAGTATCACACAGACAACAAGTATACTCTATCATGCAAACCATTCCTGGGCACTCGCCCGCTATCAATGGACCTTGGTCCCAAACATCATACTAGCATACAGTGCTCAAGGCTAACCCCTGGGTCTTCGTACTCGTAAGTACATGGGCCGGCATTGTGGCCTTAGACCCATCCACACAAAGGGAAACTCACCTGGTACTGCTAAACTTGCTGGTAATCCCTCTGGCCGCTATCTGACAACTCTCTTTGAATTGCTGCTCCACTAGCTCCCCGAGCTACCAATATCAATATAGCACTTAGTCTAACTGTCTTCCGAAAGTCAACTAAGTCCACTCTGGTCAAAGTCAAAGTCCTGGTCAAAGTCAACCTTCCAAGTCAACCCTACTCGCCGAGTCTGCCTACTGACTCGCCGAGTTCATACGCTCAGAATCCTTTCATTCGTGACTCGACTCGCCGAGTCAGCCCCTGACTCGCTGAGTTTATCGATTTCCGAGTCCTATCTGTCCAACTCACTGAGTCCCCACTCAACTCACTTATCCGAGTCTTAACTTGAAGGGTTTGGGGTTTCGCGACTTGACTCGCCGAGTCTAAGAACAGACTCGCCGAGTCCAAGGCAATCTTCAACAGACTCGTCGAGTTATTCATCCAACGTGTCGAGTTCATTTCCATCTTCATACTACTCGCCGAGTCCACTCGAAGGACTCACCGAGTCTATTCAGTCCTTCAAATATTCAGAGGCTTTTGAGTCATGCATGGACTCCAAACTGCAGATCCACTCTTCTAAAGTCTATTCCTCACGTAAAGTGGCAAACTTTACGTGTAGCTAAGGAGATCTAGGCTCAAAACACTATAAATTAGGCTGTAAGACAAGGAGGCTTTACAATCAACCCATAGACTGATGCTTTATGATTCTCTAGGCTAAGATACACTTTGATCTGAAGTAGCAACTTCAGATCTGGGCTTCTAACTCGAAATGGTTCTTAAACTTGCCCTTAAAGCCCTAAATCTCATGTTAAAGGTTGATCTATATGCAAAAGAGTGAAGGTAGCGACTCATTCCCTTCAACTGCTCTGACAAATCCCACAAACTCTGGATCTACTACCAATCCTTAAATCCCCAATGGTTCCCTTCTACCTTCTTCCTTCAAATCACCCAAAATGGCAAGAAAGCTTGAATGTGCAACAATGGAGGCTTAGGGTTTCGTATTCTGGATAAGAGAGGCTATAAGGAACCGTAAGGGAGACAATGAGATGCTTAAATAGTGCACAAAGTACCCAATTTAGGGTTTCCCTCTTCAGACCGGGCTCGTTGAGTCCTCTTTGCCGACTCGCCGAGTCGGTTATTTAATCGATCCCCTGGATCCCGCTCCGACTCGTCGAGTTTGCTCCCTGGACTCGATGAGTTGACCCTTTGAATTAGGGTTTTCTTTCCTTTCTTGGCCTTTCTGATTTTTAGTGTTACATAAATCTTGTAAGGATTATCTAATTAAATTAAACAATTAATTTAATCCTAATCCATATCCCTTATAGATTTCGAAAATATGGGGATAGGATAATTTCCTTATTTTTCTCAATTATCCAATAAGGCAACTATTATCCAAAACAAAGAAACCCTAAAAGGGACTAGCAAATTTCGAAATTTTAAGGGAGAAGGCAAGGGTTTCCAAAACCTTAACCCTAATTTCGATTAGGGTTCATGGAGGCTAGGGTTTTTTTCCGAAAACACTTTGAACCAAAACCCTAAAATCAAAAAATTTGGCTTTAGGGTTAAATGGCTATAAACCCTATATTGCAATTCAACTTTTATAGCAATTCAATTTCAAACAAACAATGGCTCTCATACCACTGATGGGGTTTAGGTAAAACAAATAAACTAGAAAACAATTCCTAAGTTCACATGCAACCTACTTTGGATCTATGTTTTAACTATTGAAAATATAACTTTGAATTGCAAAATAAGAACCTTAAGGGGAGAGGCTATTTTCGAAATTAATAAATTAGGGTTTAAGAGTTACATACCTTTCAAATGTTATAGAAAACAATTGATATTCCTTTTGGTCTTGATCTTCTTGGAAGCTTAGCACTACAAATGCAATGCCTCTAATGGAGTCATACCCAAAAACTAGCAAGAAGGAAACTTGAAGGAGAGAGGTTAGGGTATGCAAAAATCGGCCCTAGGGTTTCTTCAAAGAAGGAGTGACCAATTTTGAGAGCTAGGAGGCTCTTTATATAGCTGATGGATCTAGGGTTTAGGGAAAACCCTAATGTTCCTTTTCTTGGGGCCTAAGCTTATCCAAAGGCCATATCCAAGCCCCTTGGACGACATCATTAGGGTTTGCCCTATAGATTTCGTCCACCTCCTCCCAAGGAGGTTCTGGAACCTTCCACTCAAGTATTAGATAAATGCAAACTAGTACCTGCACTTTATAACTAATACAGTTAACCCCAAAATTAATTCTAATTAATATCTGGCTAACTATTAATTAAACATTATGATTTCTAATCAATATATTAATCCTTTAACATACTAATAAATCATTTATATTAATTTATTAATCTTATAATAAATCAATATCTCTCCTTTCATAATTTCTTTGTCCGGTTGCTAGGTTTGAGAGCAACCCAAAAGGACTGTGTTGCTATCAATTCAACTACATGCCAATTATATTTATGGGCTTATACACCTAATCCAACAATAACATACCGGGCCCGTCCCCCGAAAATCTCCACTGTGAGGTTTCCTACACTTTGCATACCAGTCACGTCCCTGCTGGCCCCTAATCGAAGAATCAGAGGTCTTAGGCTTTTTAGCCTGACCCACAGCTGCTTGAACCTGCTCAGTGCGAAGCTCTAACTCCATCTCCTGCTCTTAGGCCTTCTCTACCATCTTATTTAGGGTTTTACACCCTGTAAAGCTCACCAACTAATGCATATCATCCTTCAACATGGAATGATACATCGTCCTCCTTATATCCTCATCCGCAACATACTGCAGGATCAACAGTGCTTGTTACCGAAAGTTGGCGGTGATCTCCGCCATAGTCTCGGTGGTGTGTTTGAGTTCCTGGAACTCCCTAAATAACTATTGCACCTCGATAGGTGGTTCAAACTACAAATCAAAGCGTCTGGAAAACTCTAACCATTTGATCTCAGCCATACTGGCTGCTCCCACCTGGCTAGTTACCTCCTCCCACCAATTCCTAGCTTGGTCCCTCAACAATCACGAGACAAACTCCACCTTTTCTACATCAGGGCAAAAGCTCGTGGGCTAAGCATTCTCCATTTCTGCTACCCAGCGTTGACTAGCTATGTGATACCTGACCCTGAAGAACTTAGGCGCTCCGCACGCCTTGAACTTCTTGAACGAGGGACTCTGGGCCCCGACCTAGCCCGCAACAATCTCGGATCGGAAGGACCTAAGCTGCTCCTCCATGATCTCCATCTTCCCTTCCTTAGTTGCCCGAGAAATCACTGGGGTAGCATCAAGGATACCTCTCGTAACCTCGGCTGCAGTAAGCTCGGGCAACCTTTCATCAATGGGCTTGGTATCATAGCCCGACCCAGATCCCGATCCTAATGTTGATCCTGATCCCTCCGCTCCATGTCATGTAACCACCATACTAGTCTGTAATACCATAAGACATAACAATTAAACATCCAAAAAAGGGATCCCTCCTCACCGGTTCTCGTTAGAGCTTCTAGATCTAGAATTAGTTCGGGTACAGGTCATGTGCTTTCAGTAGTACGGGACAATATCACCTTCCACACCTACATGTACCTTCCCCAAGGATCTACCTGATAACTCTAATTTATCCCAACACAAGACATATCTCACATGCTACTGCATAACTCAAATCCTAGGTTGTCCTAAGATTTGTTCAACTCCATCAAACCAGAATCACAAGATTGCCCTATGCATGCAAATTATATATAGAACAGGATCAAATAGACTTTCGAATAATAGACTCTACCTTAGGACCACAACCAGATAAGGAACAGTAAATACGGCCATATCAATCATTCTAAGGCTATAAGAACCTAACCGTATACAATTTTTAAAGCATACACATAGCAAAATCCATCTGACCATCATAACCCAAATATTAATATAGCATGGCTAATCATATTGGGAAAACCACTTACTTCAGCACGGCCGATTACACACATTGCACTCTCCCTTTTTCAGTTTAAGAAGTTTTAACTTAGATTTTTGAAAACAAATTTACCATTTCCTTAGTTTGATTCCTTACACACCCGAGATTGTGCCTGAAAATCTCAAACCAAGGCTCTGATACCAACTTGTAACAACCCAAAATTTTCCAAATAAAATTTTCATTTATAGGTCACCAAAACATTCCCACAAATATGAAAATTCAATAACAATTGTTTTCAAAACTCATAATATCGAACATTTTATTCAATATATCAGATTTTTCAAAAATAAAATTGTCGGAGAGAGTGCATGTCGAGCCCTTGCCCTTAGGCTCTAAAGTACCTGAAACAAGCAACAAACTATAAGCTAATGCTTAGTGAGTTCCCCAGAGCATACCCCCACACAATGCACATAATCACATAGTCCATAATAGCTCTATAAATTACACATAATATATAAGCCATGCATACAACATATAAGGATGACATGGAAACCTTCCAAGGTCTTATACCAAGTGCCACTGGAACCCCCAAGTGGTCTTAAGTATCTTCCATGGGAACCCGCACATGGTCTTTTCTCGACACCACTGGAATCCCTATGTGGTCTTGGCTACCTGCCGCATGTGGGAACCTCCCCATGGTCCTCACTAACCATAGAAATAACATACGAGCTAAACATGTAACATACTAGGAAGTTGTGGAAACCCTCCAAGGACTTATACCAAATGCCATAGGAACCTCCTCATGGTCTTAACCTACTGCCATAAGAACCCCCTGGGGACTTCCAAACAAATGTCATACCGATATATCACATAATCAACTAACAATCCATATCATGAAATGGGTCGGCCTTGGTGCCTTGGACCCATTCGTATGGTGACAAGACTCGCCTCTCAAGAAATGTTGAGCTGATAAGATAAGTCCCAACTTGCAGTTCCCACTGAAATGTCTACAACCATCATGTGAATAACTTTTCAAAATCCTGGTCAACAGTCCATCTTGACCCCAACTCGTCGAGTGCATCTAGTAACTCGTCGAGTTCCTACTGTTTCCAGAAGTCTGAAAATTCCAATCAACTCGTTCAGTCATCTCCCCCATTCACCGAGTTCACTCAAAACCCAGAAGGAGGGATAATTTGATCCAACTCGTGGAGTTGGCTAAGCACCTTGTTGAGTTTCTTCGACCTTTTTCATATTCAGACCTTTCCAGTCGAATCCAAGCCCCGAACTACAGATCCAATCCCTAGGGTCAAGATACCATTGAAAGTTGCTAACTTTTACGTTCATGCATGGCATCCAAGGGGTTAAAACACTCATATAAAGCTTAATAGGTGGTTTAGGGCATGAGTAAGGGCCACATCTTAATAAATATGACAACTTTATGTCCAAAGAGGCCATCGGGAGTCCAGATCTGAAGTCATGTCCTCATGAAAAGCTCATACCTGAGAGCGACTCCATTTTGCACTAGAAATGACCATAATCTTGCATAAGGGAAGATCTAAGAAATGGAAAGCCTATGTAAAGACTTTTTACCTCCAAATGGTTGCTAACACAGAGTAGATGTCGGATCCACAACCTCTCCATTTGGTCAAACTTCTTCAGGTTCCAAATCCCTTCACAACCACACCAAAATTACTCTCAAAGGCTCTCTCTCTCTCACTCTCTCACTCTGACACACATACACACACACACACACACACTAAAGAAGGCACGAGCCTCGGATTAGGGTTTCTTTGGGCTGAAAAGACGATAAAGGAGGCCACAATGATCCATAAGCTCTTTATATAGGGCACAAAGCCCTGAAAATTAGTGTTTTCCTTTCCAGTTCCTAGTCGTCAAGTTGGGCCTTCCAACTTGTCAGGTCCCAGTCCAAAACCCTAAAATTTAGAAAAATAAATGATACCTATAACAAGCATTACACAACAAGAGGGTGTGCTATGGATGCATTGAAGAAGAGAACCTTTCGAAAGTCTGCCCGAAGAAGAAGGAGGCAGCAAGGCCCAACATTCCACCAAGGCCGAAGGCGAGAGCTTTCCAGATGACCCTGGAAGCCTCAAAGGATGCATCAGAAGTCGGTTCAGGTAACTTTCTTGTAAATGGATTGCCTTCCAAGTTATTGTTTGATTCTGGAGCGAATTACTCCTATATATTACACAAATTTGGTGGAAGACTAGCATTGGTTGTAGATGACCTTGATAATGCTCTAATTGTAGAAGTTGCTAGTGGCAAATTCATATCCATTAGCGATCGCATTAAAAACATTGCCATCGACTTGAATGGGAATAAATTCAACGAGGAGTTGTTGCCCATTAAGTTGAATGGTTTCAACATCGTATTGGGAATGGATTAGCTTAGTGCCAATGATGCCCAGATACTATGCTAGAAGAAGATAGTAAGAGTGAACACTCCCGGAAAAGAGTCATTTATGGTATATCGGGAAAAATGTAGAGTGAATTTTGGAATCATTTCCTTGATGAAAGCTAGAAAATGTTAGTCTAAAGGATACACATCATACTTGGAATTTGTGATAGATGCAAAGAAGGAGAAGAAAGATAAACAAAGAATACCAGTGGCGTGTGACTATCCGGAAGTCTTTTGCGAAGATCTTCCTAGATTGCCCCCTGATAGACAAGTGGAGTATCAAATAGATTTGTTACCAGGATCAACGCCAATAGTGAAAGCACCATACCGATTAGCACCGATAGAGATAAAGGAGCTTATGACGCAACTTCAGGAGTTGTTGGGCAACGGTTTCATTAGACCTAGTTCATCACCCAGGGGAGCTCCGATGTTATGCATGAAGAAGAAGGATGGAAGCATGAGGATGTGTATAGACTACAGAGAGCTAAACAAGGAAACGGTAAAGAAAAAGTATCCATTTTCAAGGATTAATGACCTATTCTATCAAATATAAGGTTCGAGCTATTTCTCAAAGATCGATCTTTGGTTCGGATATCATCAGTTGAATGTGAGAGAGCAAGACATTGATAAGACCAAATTTAGAATATGATACGGATGCTATGAGCTCCTGGTTATGTCGTTTGGACTAACCAATGCTCCAGCAAAATATATGGATTTGATAACCAGGGTTTGTAAACCATTCCTCGATAAATCCATGATAGTGTTCATAGATGACATTATGATTTACTCAAAAACCAACAGGAGCATGGCAAACACATGCAAGAAATATAGAAGTTCTGAAGAAGGAGAAGCTATACACAAAGTTCTATAAATGTGATTTCTGGATTCGAGAAGTCTAATTCTTGGTTCATGTGGTTAACTAAGAGGGAATAACGGTTGACCTAGCAATAATTGAAGTTGTGATGAAGTGGAAACAACCAAAAATTCACACCAAGATTCATAGCTTTTTGGGATTAGCTGGATATTACCGAAGGTTTATCTAAGGTTTTTCTTTGATACGTGCTCCATTGACAACTTTGACCCATAAAGGAGCTACATATGCATGGAGTGAGAAACATGAAGAGTTATTTAAGAAACTAAAGAAGAAGTTGTGTGAAGCACCAATTCTTTATTTACCTGACAGAGTTGAAGACTTTGCAGTCTATAGCAATGCATCTAGAATTGTATTAGGTTGCGTTCTGACCCAGAGAGATAAGGAGATAGCATATGCATCTCGACAATTAAAAGACCACAAAAAGAACTACCCCACTCATGATCATAAGTTGGTAGGGGTAGTATTCACATTAAAGATATGGTGGCATTATCTTTACGACATGAAGTGAAAACTTTTCACTGATCATAAGAATCTCTAGTATCTCTTTAATCAGAAGGAATTGAATATGAGACAATGATGTTGGCTAGAGTTACTCAAAGATTACGACTATGAGATACTTTACCACCCTGGTAAGTGGCTGATGCTCTAAGTCCAAAAGTAAAGTTGGAAAAAAAGTCCGAGAGCATTAAAAATTGAAGTTGTCTCAACAATTGTGGAAAGCATCAAGAAAGCTCAGGAAGCAACTTTAGAGACAAATGACTGAAAGGAAGAATGTTTAGGAAAAACGTTGGTATTTGGCATGAATAATCAAGGATTGAAGGTATACTGAGATAGGATTATGGTACCAAAGTGTAACATCCCGAGACCAGGTATATCTCATTAACTCTTGTTTTATTTTAGTTGTTAAGTTTGGCCCTTTAATTGACAAAATGTGGTAGCTGAGTACGTAGGGTGTACGCATATATACGCTCAACGTACTCATGTGCGGGTTTTGGACGCGGAAGCCACCTAGTATGTTGGGCGTACCAAAAGGTACATCAGGCGTCTAGGCTCAGAATGAAAACCCTAATCGTGTGGTGTGTCCCTATTTAAGGAACATGATGGCCTCATTTCTAGCCACCATTTCCAGTATTCAACTCTCTCAAAACCCTAATTTCCATTCTATTAGCTTGAGTGGCCATATTAAGCTTTTAAGTGTTCTTGTAGGATTCTTTTAGTGAAGAAGGAGCCTTGAAGAGAATAGAGTTGGAGTCCAAGCTTTGGATTTGAGTTTCCTTGTGGGTGGTGCATCATTTGAAGGTATCAAGCTCATTGCTTTCTCATTGTTTTGATTTGTGCATATTATGCTTCATTTTAGGGTTTATGTCCCAAAGCTTGAAGCTTTATGAGTTTGTTGAACTCCAGAGCCTAATTCCTATCCCCTTAAGTATCTCTAGTGGAGTGGACTCATAAAAATGGGATATTGGACGTCAAAATCTCCCCATGCATGATATATGAGCACTTTTGTGAGTAAGGAGTGCGTTTTTGGGTTTTAAACTTTCTCAGCCATGCAAACGCTCAAAGTCACGAACTTTATGGAGTATTATCCCTTAGTGAGTCCAGATCTGAATTTATGGCTATGGTCTTAACAGATTAAGACTACGAGAGTAGGAAGACTAAGTTAGGGACGGACACTGAGCGTACTCCCAGATACACGCAATGTAGTGTCAAAGATTCCTGATGCATGCATGGCGAAGTAGTACGCCCAGCGTAAAGGGTTGTACGCCCAACATACATGCATGATGTTGACTTTTAGGGTTTGGTCAAACTGTATACTTTAGAGGCCATGGGAGGGTAAAATGGCATTTTATCCTTCTGAGAATTAGTAGTGGGTTTAGCCTAACATCTTCGGGGTTTGTTTATTAATTAGAGTAATTACGGTATATGTTAGGCATAGGCTAGACCGGTGATTCGAGAACGAGACATACCCGCTTTACTTACGGGGTGAGTCTTCTCACTATACTTACCTGAGTGGTAATATTGTGTGACCGGAGGGCCTTATTGAGTTATCGACCGAGGATCATATGTGCTTTTACTGAGTTATGTGATATTATGCAATTTTTCTTTGTGACATGTGCTATATTATTCCCCATTTTATTGAGTTAGGACCGGAGGGTCCAAACCGAGCTGTGAGACCGGAGGGTTTTCACCGAGATATAGGACTGGAGGGTCCAACCCAATCTTTGAGATTGGAGGGTCCTCACTAAGACACATGGCCGGAGGGTCGACACCGAGCCGTGAGACCAGAGGGTCCTCACTGAGATGCATGAGGCAGGAGGGTCCATGCCTAGTTATAGCCATGAGAGGCTTATTATATATGTATGTGGTATTTTGGGGAACTCACTAACCTTCGTGCTTCCCGTGTTGTGTGTTATGTGTTTCAGGTACTTCTCAGGATCACGGGAAGGCGTCGACTTGATTGTACACACATGTTTGAGACTATGTTGAGGATTCTGGGATATTATCTGTTGTTTTGTTAAATCGTGTTTTTGACATTTGATACATTGTGATATTGAGAAAGTCTGATACTAATTTTATGTGATTTAAAAATGAACATTTTGTTTGAAAATTTAGAGTATTACAAGCTGGTATTAGAGCCTCGGTCTGAGGGTTTCTGATGTACTCTCGGGTATGTTCGCACTCAAAATGAGGATTTGAAAAATATTTTCTAAAAAGAAATGGTTTTTCTAAAATGAGTAAGAGTTGTTAAGATAAACGAGATGGAGCAATGTGTACAATCAGCCAGCATCCGAATGGTGATTTCCCAAAATACCATTATTTGTTTATATTTATGAGATATTAGACCTGCATGATAGAGGATAGGCTAGGTACTTCAGAAATTAGGGCTAGAGTTTCCTGATTCATGAGGCCTTAGTCTAGGTTATGCTATTGATTGATCTTATATGCTATTTGATCTGTATGTTTACTGAGTGGGGAGAAACATAACAGGAATCTTTAGAGAGAGTTTATAGTAATCTAGGAGAGCTATCTAGATGAGCACTGAGGAATCTATTGAGAGAGTAGTTGAGATCCATGAGGGATAGAGTACCGTGAATTAGGATCCTAGGAGGACTTGGGATGACTACAAGTTGGTGTTGAAGGTAGTATTTGGCCCATACTACTGAAAACACCGGATATGTATGCGACCCAAGTAAGAATCTTAGGATGATAAGGACCGTGTAGGGTGGGTAATAGAGTGAGTATGTGTATTGAGCTTGTCTCTGTTGATTTTGTGCTTGTGTTTCAAAGACACTATGGTGATTACCCTCAACAACCCCGGGGATAGTGGTACCATTGACGAGGAGATCCGCTGGATCATTCATGAAAAGGTGGTCGCAGCTATCCGAGAGGCCATACCAGAGATATTCGGGTCTATTAAGACCACATTGATTGATACATTCGATGAGCGATACACTGCTGTTACAGAAGGCGGCTGCTTCTACATCCGCCACGGCCATAGCTGCAACCAGGCCACATGGAGGTGACACGTTGTTGTTTCGTGAGTTCAGGAACACGAAGCCACCAGAGTTTGATGGGATGCAGGATTCGATCGCTGATATGAGATGGATCTTCGACACCAGAGTTATATATGTGTACAAATGTCAACGCTGATATGAGATGGATCTCCGACATTGATATGAGATGGATCTTCGACCAAATCTTGACGCTGATATGAGATGGATTGTTGATATGAGATGGATCTGATCACTGATATGAGATGGATATACATGTTCAAGTCCCAAGAATCTGAGAGTCCGGTTCGTGCTGAACCGGTTTCTCTTGAAAGCGAAGGACTAGTGGAAGTTTGTGAAGACTGATTTAATCCCAGCAGATCATGCTACAGTGACTTGGTAAAGGTTCACCAAGTTGTTTTGAGATGGGTATGTTCACCGGTGGAGAGGGAATGTTTGGAACATGAGTTTTTGTCTCTCAAGTAAAAGACAGGGTCAGTGACAAAGATTATGAGGTTGTTTCATGACAGGGCGCTATTCTGCCATGAGCACATGTCCATGGAGCAGGCACGTGCGAGTCGGTATTTGGGCATCTTAAGGAGGGACATTCGAGAGTTCATGGCGAACTCATCTTATCGAACATTGGCTGAGTTGCATACCAATTCCAGGAGGAGGGAAATTGAGTTGGAGATTCAGACCATGGAAAAGGGAGAGCAACAGGGGAGAGATAGGAGACCGGTACAGTCGCAGCCAACGACAAAGGGGGATAAGCCCGCTAATTCGAGAATTGGTGGCAGAAGGGTCGCACTTGTGGCAAGTGCGGCAAGAACCACGAGGGGTCTTGTCGACCAGGTGTTTGCTACAAATGTGGTAAGGAGGGGCATATGGCGAGGGACTGCCCCAACGGATTTTCGGTTTGCTTTCACTGGAACAAGACGCGCTATTGGAAGGCTGAGTGTCCCCAGCTCACCCAGAGATCAGCCCAGACCGCTACTCCTATTTCTTTATGTGTTACTAATGGCCGGTCACGGAAGGTCGAGCCTCCGAGAGCTCATGGGAGAGCATTCCAGTTGGCCATGGAGGAAGTCTGTACGGTGCCTGATGTTGTTGCTGGTACGTGTCTCCTTATTTATGTTATTTTGAGATTTGCTTATGCTTATATTATGTTGTATATATGTACTTTTCTTGTGAGTTATGTGCCTGATTTGGTGTTATTTGACTCCGGTTCGAGTCCATCTTTTGTGTATTTATCCTTTAGTCGTCACATTAGTGTCAGACGCGAGGCGTTGAGTCGACGACTGAGGGTTTCTATAGCCGACGAGCATGCGGTTTTTGCCACCGACGTATTCTGGGGATGTGTATTGGAGATTTTTGGTGTTGAGTTCCTGATAGACGTGGTACCGATAGCGATGGGTGATGTATGTGTCATAGTTGGCATGAACTCGTTGATCCAGTTTGGAGCTTTGATTGACTATGAGCGTTAGATGGTGGCCATACGAGACCCTAGTGGGGGAGTGCTTACTGTGTATGGCGCGAGGAAGAGTTTACAATAGGGATGTGTGGGCTTTTTAACATATGTGATGGCTACGAGGGTTGCCACTGAGAGGCCGAGTTCTATCTGATGTACCGGTTGTGTGTAAGGTCCCGTATATTTTCCCCGAGGAGTTACCAGGTGTGCCTCCCGAGATGCAGGTGGAGTTTTGGATTGATTTGATTTTGGGTGTTGTGCCTATTGCCAAGGCACCATATCGCCTTGCGCCACCCGAGATGCAGGAGTTATGATCATTGCTCCAGGAGCTACCAGGGAAGGGTTTTATTAGACCGAGTAGCTCACTGTGGGGAACGCCGATCCTTTTTGTCAGGAAGAAGGATGATTCACACCGGATGTGTATTGACTACCGGGAGTTGAACAAGCTGATGGTCAAGAATCGTTATCCACTCCCGAGGATCGACGATTTATTTGATTAGTTACAGGCGGCGTCTTGGTTTTCCAAGATTGATTTCAGGTCTGGGTATCATCAGATGAGATTTTGCGAGGAGGATATCCAGAAGGTGACCTTTAAGACTCGTTATGGGCACTATGAGTTTGTGGTGATGCCTTTTGGACTCACCAACGCACCGGCAATGTTCATGGATCTCATGAACCGGGTGTGATGGACCATGTTGGATCGGTTGGTGATCATGTTCATCGAAGACATTTTGGTATACTCGATGTCCATAGAGCAGCACGAGGAGCATCTTCGGGAGATTCTTTGAGTATTGAGGACGGAGAGGCTTTACGGCAAATTCTCTGAGTGTGAGTTCTGGTTACGAGAGGTCCAGTTCTTAGGACACCTCCTTAATCAGAATGGGATTTTGGTCGACCTAGACAAGATTGAGGCAGTTATGCGAAGGAAGGTGTCGAGGTTCCCATCCGGGATCTGGAGTTTTCTTGGCCTGGCAGCCTACTACCGGAGATTTATCATGGATTTCTCCAAGATTTTTGTTCCTCTTACCAGATTGACGGGGAAGGGTGTTACTTTTGCTTGGGGGCACGAGCACCAGGCCTCATTCGAGACTCTTTGCCAGAGATTATGCGAAGATCCAGTGTCAGCCCTTCCCAAGGGAGTGGAGGATTTCATTGTTTACTGTGATGCATCTATATCAGGGATGGGTGTTGTTTTGATGCAGAGGGGGCACGTGATAGCTTATGCATCGTGGCGGTTGAAGCCTCACGAGAGGAGGTATCCCACCCACGATTTTAGAGTTGGGGGCGGTGATGTTCATGCCACTATCTCTATGGTGTCCGGTGCACCATATACATAGACCATAATCTGAAGTACCTTATGGATTAGCCCAACCTGAATATGAGATAGAGGAGGTGGTTGGATGTAGTGAAAGACTATGACTGCGAGATTTTTTATCACTCTTCACCGGTTGATGAAGAGTGCTTACTTTCTGGCAATCAGTGAGAGCTCTTCTGCGGAGAAATTGGTCGAGGTCTACGTTTGAGAGGTGGTGGCATGGCATGGGGTGCCAACATCGATAGTGTTAGATCGAGATGTGCGTTTCACTTCCAGGTTCTGGAAGAAATTTCATGAGGAGTAGCGTACCCGGTTGCACTTTAGTACCGCGTATCACCCACAAACCGACGGGTAGAGCAGGCAGATAATTTAGATGATCGAGGACATGTTACATGCATGTGTTATAGACTTCAGTGGGAGTTGGAACGCTTATTTTCACTTGGCTGAGTTTTCATACAACAACCGCCATCATTCCAGTATTGGTATGCCTCAGTGTTCTAAAAGGTGTGCCATGGCGTGAGGCGTGGCTTCACCGTTACTGAAAGCCCCATAACGTTGCTATTAGGCGTGGCACGTGGCAAGGTGTGATATGGCGCACCATGGCGCGTTATAGCGTGTTATGGCATGTGTTTTTTTTTGAGACACGGTTTTTTTCTCTTTGTTATGCTTTTCTAATCGGAGATACAGGTATTGTGGTTTTTGTTATCTTTTTGTTATTAGTTATGGATCTAACACTTCTAAAATGTAGTTATATTTAATATAAATTTATATTTATGTGGTAGTATAATTTTAAATTAATACAAAATCGCCGCCTTACATCACGTATTGAACAACTCCATGGCTCGCCATGGCTCATTAGGCTTGAGGCTTGGCCTTGCTGCCACGCCACGCCTCACACCATTTAGAACTTTGGTATGCCTCTCTTTAAGCTATTATATGGGAGGAGGTGTTGGAATCCCATCTATTGAGGAAAGGTAGGGCAGAGAGTGATAGGGGCACTGAGATAGTGCTCAAGATGACATAGCATACCTAGCAGGTCACATAGACGTTACCGATGGCCCAGAGTCATCAAAAGAGTTATGCCGAGTGGGTAAGGTTGCTTATAGATTGGAGCTGCGTGTAGAGTTGAGCCAGATTCATAACACCTTCTAAGTGTCCTAGCTGAGGAAGTGTGTAGCCGAAGAGACGGTCGTGGTTCCTTTAGAGGACATTCAGGTTGATGAAAGCTTGAACTACATTGAGAGGCCGATATCGATTTTGGATAGGAAGGTGAAGGTCTTAAGGAATAAAGAGGTGCCCCTAGTTCAGGTTCAGTGGCAATGTCAGAAGGGATACGAGTGGACTTGGGAGCAGGAGTCCTAGATGTGCGAGCAGTACCCAGAGTTATTTCCAGAAGATGACTTCGAGGGCGAAGTCTGATTCTAGTGGTGGAGAATTATAACATCCCGAGACTAGGTATATCTCATTAACCCTTTCTTATTGTAGTTTTCAAGTTTGGCCCTTTAATTGAGAAAAGTTGCTAGTTGAGTATGCAGGGCGTACGCATGTGTACGCTCAGCATACTCATGTGCATGTTTTAGACTTAGAAGCCACCTAATACATTGGGCGTACTAGGCTCAGAATGAAAACCCTACTTGTGTGGTGTGTCCCTATTTAAGGAACATTATGGCCTCATTTCTGGCCACCATTCCCAATCTTTAACTCCCTCAAAACCCTAATTTCCACTCTCTTAGCTTGAGTGGCCATTTTAAGCTTTTAAGTGTTCTTGTGGGATTCTTTGAGTGAAGAAGGAGCTTTTAAGAGAATAGAGTTGGAATCCAAGCTTTGGATTTGAGTTTCCCTATGGTTGGTGCATCATTTGAAGGTATCAAGCTAAAAGCTTTCTCATTGTTTTGATTTGTGCATATTATGGGTCATTTTAGGGTTTATGTCCCAAATCTTGAAGATTTATGATTTTGTTGAACTCCAGAGCCTAATACATGTTCCTTTAAGTATCTCTATTGGAGTGGACTCATAAAAATGGGATCTTAGATGTCAAAATCTCCCCATGCATGATATATAAGCACTTTTGTGAGTAAGGAGTGAGAGCTTTTGGGTTTTAGACTTCCTCAGTCATGCAAAGGCTTAAAGTCACTAGCTTTATGTAGTATTAGCCCTTAGTGAGTCCAGATCTGAGATTATGGCTATGGTCTTAATGGATTAGGACTAGGAGAGTGGGAAAAGTAAGTTTGGGACGTACTCTAAGCGTAGTCCCAGATACATGCAACATAGTGTCAAATATTCGCAATGCATGCATGGCGAAGTAGTACGCCCAGCGTAAAGGGTTGTATGCCCAGCGTACGTGCTTGATGTTGACTATTGTTGACTTTAGGGCTTGGTCAAACTGTGGACTCTAGAGGCCTTAGAAGGGTAAAACAGTCTTTTATCCTTCTGAGAATTAGTAGTGGGTTTAGCCAAACATCTTTGGGGACGTTTATTATTTAGAGTAATTAAAGTATATGTTAGGCGGAGGCTAGACCGGTGATTCGAGTACGAGACTTACACGCTTTACTTATGAGGTGAGTCTTCTCACTATACTTACCTGAGTGGTAATACTGTGTGACCGAAGAGTCATATTGATTTATCGATCGGAGGGTCATATGTGCTTATACTGAGTTATTTTATATTAAGCATTTTGTCTTTGTGATATGTGTTATATTATTCTGTGTTTTACTGAGTTAGGAACGGAGGGTGCAAACCGAGCTGTGAGACCAGAGGGTCTTCAATGAGATATAGGATTGGAGGGTCCAACCCGATCTATGTGATCGGAGGGTCCTCACTGAGACACAAGACCAGAGGCTCCACATCGATTCGTGACACCGGAGGGTCCTCACCGAGTTATAGCCATGAGAGGCTTATTATATGTGTATGTGGTATTTTGGGGGTCTCACTAAGCTTCGTGCTTCCCGTGTTGTGTGTTATGTGTTTCAGGTACTACTCAGAATCGCAGGAAGGCGCCATCTTGATTATACCCACATGTTTGAGACTATGTCGAGGATTCTAGGATATTATCGGTAGTTTTTTTAAATCGTGTTTTTGACATTTGATACACGGTGATTTTGAGAAACTGTGATACTGATTTTATGTGATTTAAAAATGAAAATTTTGTTTGAAAGTTTAGAGTGTTACAAGTTGGTATCATAGCTTTGGGTTGAGGGATTCGGATGTACTCTCAGGTACATTCGGACTCAAACTGAGGATTTGAGAAAAATTTTCTTAAAATAAATGATTTTTCTAAAACGAGTAAGAGTTTTTAAGAGAAAATGAGACGGAGTAGTGTGTACAATCAGCCAGAGCTTGAATAGTGATTTCCCAAAATACCATTATTTTTTTATATTTATGAGATATTAGAGTTGCATGCTAGAGGATAGGCTAGGTACTTCAGAAATTATAGGCCACTACAATAAATAAATGTTGTAACGCCTATGTTGTTTTTGTTTATGCTTTTGATTTGTATAGACAATGACATCCTGAGATTTTTAATATAATGAAAATACATTTCTTCGGAAATGCTTTGATAAATTCTTTATCATAATTTTTTGGGAATAAATTCTACAACATATTTCTGTAAAATATACTATAATTTTCAAATAAAGCATAAACAAATCGTTCTTTACTAGCCGTGAAATTGAGGATATCACAGTACAATCATAGGAGTTCCTAGGAAGTTAGTTGTGGCTCTTAAGAGCATGAGGATGTGAGCACACCTACGGGTGGTCTAGTATTGTGACATGGGACCTTACGATGAATTCAGGACCGACTACGGGTAGGTATGAAATGTAGTATTGGCCCGTACTACTGAAAGCACAAGATTTGTATAAGACTCAGAAAGAATCTAGAGGTTGCCAAGGAACTATTAGGTGGGGGCTTTATGTGTTGAGGATTGTGTTTTGATGTTCTAACCTTTTCTGTTGTATATTTCAGTATGGTGACTATCAAAGGTCCATGCTTGGGTACTAGTGGCACTAAGAGGACATGTTCGATTGATGAGGAGATCTGCGCGATCATTGCTGAAGAAGTGGTCATGGTGATCAAGGAGATCATTCCAGAGTAGTTTGGGTCAGTTAAGATCATGTAAATAAAGTAATTTGACCAGCGTTATGTTGTCGTCGCACAGGCTGTTGTTGCCATAGCCACTACAACTATAGCCATTACAGGACTTCAAAGAAGAAGGTTGATGCAGTACCGGGAGTTCAGTAATATGAAGTTTCCAGAGTTTAGAGACAAAAGGACACAATTATTGTTCTAAGATGGATATCTAATGTAGAGGGATGTTTATACATGTGTTTGTGTATCAAGGACTAGAAGGCGAAATTTGAGCTGACTATTCTTCGTTAGGGTGTGAAGGATTAGTGGGAGTTTGTGACCCATGGTTTTTCGTAGGTAGAGCAATCCGTAGTGACTTGGGAGCAGTTTCTGGAGATGTTCCGTGCATAGTATGTTCCAATTATAGAGATATAGCAACTGGCGCAGGAGTACCTGTCGCTCAAGTAGACGACTGAGTCGGTGCCATAGATCATCAAGATGTTTATGGAGAGTGCTCTCTTCTACCCAACATATGTCGTTTAAGAGTATGTGTAGATGTCACAGTACTCAAGTATGTTAAAGATGGAGATTCAGGAGTTTGTATTGACTTAGGCGTATCGGACCATGATTGAGTTGCAGCCCAACACAACGAGGAGGGATTTGAGTTGGAGACCGAAAGGAAGGAGGAGAGATTGGCTTCAGGGTAGTTTCAGGTGGTAGCCAAGCGATTCATTTCATAGGTTTGCCAAGGAGGTGAATGTCGGTAGGGCTTACAGACAGAGTACGCGAATTTGTTTCCATTGTCGATAGGATTAGTTATGTATTGCTAGTTTGGTGTGTGTTATGTTAAGGTGTGAGTGTTATTATCGGTTAGTCGATCGGGGGTAAGCCGGAGTGTTGCTATTGGTTAGTGGATCGAGAGTAAGACCAAGTGCTGTTACTGGTTAGTGGATCGGGGCTAAGCCCAAGTGTTGTTATTAGTTAGTGGATTGAGGGTAAGCCTAAGTGCTATTAATGGTTAATAAATCGGGATAAGCTCGAGTGTTACAGTGGATAGCAGAATAGGGTTATTAGAGCCGAGTAGGAGCATAGTCTAGTTTAATATGAAATCCATTGATTTTTCGGCCAGGTTTCGTCGGAGAATGTTAATGAATGGTTGGAAATGATTGAAGTTGGTCATGGATTTCGTGCACTATTTTCTCGTAGAGTGGCATCTGGCTGGAAGATTTCAGACTGATCAAATTTGTTGATTTTGGATAACGTGGTTTATGTGACGGTTGGCTAGTCTTATCTATGGGAAGTTGCTATAACTATCGATGGTGTGTCGTTATGCAAGGTTTTCAGATATGGTATGGGTGGTGGTTTCCTTATTTGTCATTTTAGATGGGAGGCACGAGATCAAGAGGTCTTTGTCGGGTCAGGTTTGCGAGTATAGGTTAGCACGGGTGACAATTAGGGTGGCTCTATCTACCTGATGGATGTATACGACTTTGGGATCTACAGGCTTCAGATAAGGAAGTGGGTTCTTCATGTCAAGGTTTGAGGATATCGTGTGAATACATTTTCTTTGAGACACGTGGTTCCTTCAAAATTTAAGGGTAGCATAATTGTTACAAGATGATCGACTGTTCAAGAGAGGTTGAAATAAAGGTGATTCTAATTTTTGAATCTCTACTTAGATTGGCTTATGAGTCTGGGTTGGAGCCATTGTTGGCATCGGTTATAAAAGTTGGCATTCAAGATATCTCAGCCCACGTGGAAGGGGTAAGGTTTGAAGAACCCACAAGGGGTTACTTCGAAGGTGGAAGCGAGTACTGATTTGAATGACAAAATCTAATTTAAGTGGGGGACTTGTAATAGCCAGTTTCTAGAACAGGTCGGTTTAGGGCATCAAGGAGTCAAAGGCATGGTTTTTGGGTAAAATCGGGTGTCAAGACATGACCATAGGGAGGTCATGAAATGACAAGTGGAAAATGGAATGTGGAAAATGGTTGCAACCCAAGCCCATGAATTTCAGGGTTCTATCCATATTTAAGGATCTTATCTCATGACCTAAGGTATCTTCTTCAGCCTCCACTCATTTCAAACAAAATCCTAACCTTGTCAATAAGTTCTTGATTGTTTGGTGTTGTATGGGCGACTTGAAGGTGAAGAGATCATCTTTGGTGCATAGATCTAGCTTGCAAGCCTCATTAGCATCGTGTAGCAACTTCTCTTGACCTTTGTGAGTATTTAATCTTCATGCTTTTTGATTTCTTTTTGCTAGATCTAGAGTTTTATGCATTATAATCCATGTTTATGATGTTAGTATTTCCTAAAGTTGGAAACTTTATGGGTCTTTAGAGTTCGTTGGTGGTTAAATGTTGTAGATATAAAGTTTGGTGGAGTTTGAGCTCAAGTTTGAGGTTTTGACTTCCTTTTCTTCATAAATGACCTAATTTAAACTCAAGTCTTGCATTGGGCATGTAAGACCATAAAACATCAATTTTTATGGCCTTTGGGGAGTAAGGAAGCCTTTTAGAGGATCTGAGTTTGTGGATTAATGGGTTAAGGGCTTAATGCACTAAGTTGCCCTTCATCCAGTTCCTATAACGTAACAAGATGGTTGTCACATCGTGACCATTGAAGACTTCAACTATTTTGTTTCTTAGTTAGTGACGACATGACCAAGAGATTTTCTCGTCGTGAAGAGAAATTAACCTGTTGACCATTAACTTCTATTGACTGTTGATCGTCGAATTTTTGACCAATTTGACTTTTAGTCAAACTTGAAGGATTTGGGTTGTTGATTACGATTCTACCTTGTTTTAGTGCGAGTAGGTTTATGGGAGCAATTTGTGCAGAAAGAGAGCATGTCACATTTTTTCTAGGTTCTTCAATTCATGTGAGTTTTCCTTACTATACCCATAGGTTGAAGGCACCAATGCTGGACCACTAGATTTGATTATGTATCCTTGTGTATGGGATGTTGTTATGTTTAGCGATCTGCTAGATCTACATATCCTTGTTAGTTAGGATGTGGGAGTAGTGGTTTGCTGATTAGAGTAACAGTAGGCTGGTTATCGTCTAGTGAAATGCCCTAGCGACTGTATGTAGCGACATAAGATAGCCTAAGAACTCTTGATCTACGCTTTCTTGTATTTTCCATGTTTGGTTGTGGCTCTAAAGTAAGATAATCTGGTTGGGTGTCTATCTTGCCTCTGGTTACATATTGGCTATGCATTCCTTGGAGATTTTCGGTAGCAGCGTAGTGTGATGTGATGGGCCTAGTAAGCGGTAGTGTACTGTTCGACAGCTAGATTTATAGTTTCCTATGCTTATGTGCCTACTTGATTTCTTTTTGTTTATATGTTGAGATATTGTGGTTGGTAAGGTTGAGGCGGTCGTGATGTGCTGTAGGCCAATATACTAGGTGCAAGCCAATTATAAGTCGCAGGCATGGAGGCTTGGGAAGAGTGATTGGGTTGAGGCGGCAGACCAACATACTCGAGGTAATCTAGTCTGATGACTATGGACCAAGTCTACATGCTTGTATAGGTTCTATTGTGTGCAATATTTTAGGGGAACTCACTAATCTTCATGCTTACCTAATTTTTTATGTTTCCAGGTACCATTAGTGATTTTCGGAAGGCGAAGGCATGACTGTACACACTCATTAGAATGACTGAGGATTTCACATTTATTATACTCCATTGATTTTCAACAAGTATACTTTGGAAAGAATGGTTTTCTTAACATGGATTTTATAATTGTGAATTTTTACCTTAAAAAAAATTAAAAATGAACATTTTTTATTGTGAATATTAGATGTTACAGATAATTTTCAAGTAAATTGAAACCATATGTACGTGCATCAAGACGAATTCCTTTTATGACTTCACATTCTTTCTTATTCCTTCTTCTCTCATGATAAGTAGCAATCAATCGATCAAGCAAAACTTTATGATTTTCCGGATCAAAAGGATAGCCCATTAATTCTCCATGTTTATACTTTTGACTAAAAGAAATGAATGAATATTTTTTTATGAATCAACCAGTCAAGGAATAAAGAATTTCTTTAAAGGTGTAGGTGTAAGGATAACCTTTTTCCAATACAAACCATTCGTTATTATTTTTTTCTTCCATTTCAGATTATAAAACAAAAAGATCACAAGATCTTGGATATTTTAGGAGAGAGAAATGGATCTAAAATGAATTCTAGAGAGAGAAAGTAGATCTGAAACAATTTTTAAGAGACCTAGAATGAATTTATGAGCAAAATATGGATTTCCTCAACAAAATTGCTTCTGAAACATTAATCAATAACAAATCTAAATGAATTTTCGAATAAGAAAGAAGATTTGAAAAATGTTTTAGAGAGAGAATATCGAACCCGAATGAAACAAAGAATTGAGTTCGATTTGTAGAATAAGAATTCCTTCTAACAACAGAATACTTACAAAAACTAAAGCACGAGATAAGATTCACGAGAAAAAATTTTCAATTCAGATCGTTGTTCATTAAATAGTTGGTTCAACCTCCAAGATTAAGATCTGATACCATATATAGGATCCCATGGAAATGACATTGCAGGATTAAGAACAATCAACATGAATCGAACGGTAATAAAAAGAACACAAGGTGTAAATAATTATGTTTTAGCTCAATAAGTCTGGAAGGTAATATCAAGTGTACAAAAATGGAAGTGTTAAAATTATCTCTTTTAAAAACTTAAGACTACAACATTATTTATAGTAGTGCCCTTAAAAGACTTAAAATGTATAGTGTGACTGAGCTATCAAAGTACAACATGAAAATGCACACTGAAATACATAGATATATCGAAGGTCCTCCACTTTCGATATAGAGAACATTTATGACCTTCTATAGAGAAGATGAACCTTCTACATGGACTTCTATAGAAAAGCTTCCCCATCACCTTCTCTATTACCTTCTCTATTGTCTTCTCAATACCTTCTTTAGAGAAGCTTCTACATCAACCTTCTCTATTGGAAATGGCACATTATATGATCCAATATTTATTGGCTCAACAAAAATGTTGATTTTCAATTTTATAAAAAAGCACGAAGCTATTTTTCACTGATTTTCATGTATTTTCTGTTTTTCTTCATTTCCAGTTCCATTCTCCTCCTTTTACATCTCAATTCTAAATTTAACTACAATTTAACATTTCAAAGCATATTGTAACGACCCAAAAATCAAGGGTAACAATTTCATTTTTAATATAACTAAAACATTGTTACCATTTAATTCATACATTCCAAATCACAGTTAACTAAATCATTTATTAGAGTTTATCCCAAAATCATTCATTGCGGGAATCATAGGTGTGTGCACTGCGATCAATCCGAGCTCTTCTTTTCCAAATCGATAATACTTGAGACCAAAATTATAAACCATAAGCATAAATCCCCAGAGCATACCCCACACACAATCCACATAACAAATATCGTATCAGCTATAAAAGCTATATCTACCACATACGCCATATCAATCACATAAGCCATGCCTATAAACATATACGAATGTCGTGGGCTCGTCCCCAGGGTCTTAATCCAGTATGACATGGGCTCCCCAAATGGTCTTACACCTAAGTGCCATGGGCTCTACCATGGTCTTTAATAGGAAAGCCATGGGCTCTCCACATGGTCTTACATCCAGGTGCCATGGGCTCTCCCATGGTCATCCATGCAAATATCACAAAGACAAATAGCATACCACAAGATCACTAGCATACCATATATACATGCATACCAAACATATCAATAGTGAATCTATAAGAAACACTACAACATAGTAGGAAACCCATGGGCTCTCCACATGGTCTTATATCCAGGTGTCATGGGCTCTCCCATAGTCTTCCAAACAAGCATAACACATATACCACTAACATACTTCCTGCCACATAACCAGCTAACATGCCACATAATACAACTTCAGCTAGTGTACCACATATCATAAAATGGGTTGGCCTTGGTGCCTTAGACCCATTGGTATGGTGAGGAGACTCCCCTGGCAATGTTGAAGTCCCGCGGATGCATATCCAGCTGCTGGTTGACAGATTCTCAAACTGCCAACATCAAACAATACCCAATTAATATTTAGGTCCCAACACATAACCATAAGTCTTGGAGTAACATGCTACATTACCCCATCTTGGCTTGATTCAAGCCCAAGGCCCAATCCATAGACCTAAAAGTCAAAATAGGAAATCAAAGCCCAACATATGGCCTAATTTTCCAAATTGGGCCCAAGCCTTTGCATGGTCTTATTCAAAGGCCCAACCATTTATTCCATTCCAACATTCGACATTCTAATGGCTCAATATCTCGTAATCATGAAGGCCTAATTATGGCCCATCTATGGCCTAATTTTCCAAATTGGGCCCAAACCCTCACATACATGCCTTATCCTAAAGCCCATTAAATTATTCTAGTCCATATGATTATTCTTGGATGGCCCACCAATAACCGAATCATCAAGGCCCAATAAAAAGGCTCAACAATAAACCCAAGTCAAATTAGGGTTTCACATACAATGACAATTAGGGTTAAGTGTTTCTCACTTACCCCATTATGGACTTAATCCATTCATTCCATCACTCTTCTAAAAAAATCATATGGTGTGATTGGGCTTAATACACAATTCCATTCTAGTGGCCCAAATATAGGTCCCGATAAGTCCAAGCCCATAAATCCAATATTTGGGTTTTCTAAACCCTAATTAGAGTTTCCAACTCCATATTAGCCCAATAGGCCCAATAGTTAGGTCTTTAGATTAATTAGGGTTCATTAGGCCCAATAGTCACGTGTTGGGGCTTTTAGGTCAATTAGGGCTTCATTGGGCCCATTAGGGTTTCATTGGGCCCCATAGGGTTTTAGTCCATTTGTCCAAACATCCCAACTAATCAAAAGCAACAAACACACCACCACCTAACACGGCAGCTAGTGGCGGCAGGAGGCGATAGGCACCACCCTACGGTGGTGGTTAAGAGTTTCCTTTTCATTATTCTAGTCTCTATTACATATTTTACAATGAAATAATCAAAATTAAACACACACACTAAAAATAATCACACACACACACAACTACCTTTATGGTGGCCGGTGGTGGTAGGTGGTGACAGCCACCACCTTGCGGTGGTGGTGGTGGCTTTTTCCGTGAACCCTAACTAAACAAAACACACATAAAATCTCATAACAACCGGAAATAGTAATAACACATGAACACGCACCCAAAAATACACCCACATCCACCTCTCAAGGTGGGTAGTGGCGGCAGAATGAAACAGAAGGGCAGTCACAACGACGTGGCGGCAGAGGATAGCGGCGGCAACAAGATAGCGACCACACACACATATTACACACACCATGCATCACCTAACAATGATGGTTGGAGGTAGACCGAGGTTGTCGTCAATGAACACGACAGCAGCAGCAGCAACGACTTGACAACGACAGCGGCCTAAAACCCATCTCCGATCTTTGACGGTTTCCCCCCTCAGGCGCCCATGACGTCACAGGAAGCGGCAGTGGCATTTGGGTGGCGAAGTAGCAGCAGCAACGTAACAGTGGGACGGCAACGCCGATCCTCGATGATCATAGGGCTCCAACGTCGGCGCATGGATCGGCAGAACAATTAGGAGGAGGGCAGCGGTGTAGAACATCAACGACAATTGCTATCTCAGTCTTCACTCTAGTCATCGTACTCACACGATTGACGATTCACCATGGTGTCACGGAGGCGGAGGCTGTAAGATGGCGGATGAAGGATGGCAGCGGCGTTCATCAATTTTGTTAGAACATAAAAAGTGAACCTCTTTAACATCATCAACACCAACCATCTTTGATCTGCAATCTATTAGCAGTCAAGACTCATCCGCAGCCATGATCCGCAATTGCACTTCTTTCTCATCAGCATTTTGTCTTAGTCTTTTATGTGTTTTATAAATGTACTCTCCTTTATCCAATGTGCCTTACATGGCATTGTTTAACATATATGACCCTTGTAACTTCTGAAACTCTATAAAAGGAGTTCTCTTTTTCTGAATGAATACACATCTTCTATGCATCTTATTTCTTATCTCTCATCTTACTATTTCTTACTCACCACTTAATATTGGCTTAACTTATTCGAATCTCTCTTCGGAGCAAGTCATTCTAGACTTCATCACTAAGTTTGATCTCATTTACTAACTTGAATTGACTGCAATTCTTGTTATGTATCAACTTATGTGTATACTTGATATAATACTTGCTGTCATTTACATTTCCTTATATTTTTGCATCTAACTTTCTAACCTTCTAACTCTAACTTATTATTGTTGTTGAGCTTTAATGATCCTTTGAGTTAAACTTTATTTTGCATTATCACTTATTCTAACATTTGTTCAAGTGTGACTCAAGTTTTTCTCTCAACAATTGGTATCAGAGCCAAAGTGGTTGCCTACTGAAGAAATAACTCTGATTTCTTTAAAAAGCCTTTTATACCACTGAAGCTCACTTCTTAAAAAAAACAAAAAAAAATCTTTTCAAAAGAAGGAAATATGGCACAAGCATTATCTCTCAATGTTTCAAACATTGTTGGTGGTTCGAATAGAGCCCCAATACTTGTGGCAAACGAATATCATCACTGGTCACAAAGAATGGAAAGGTATTTACAAAGAATTGGAAGAGATGTTTGGAGATCTATGGAAGATGGACCTCATGTCCCTGTTCTCAAACCAGTTCAAACCGGCGGTGCCACAGTCAGACTTGGAGGCGGTCAAGCAGCCATGAATCGCCCCACAAAGGATGATCTCGATAAAATGGAAAATGATGTGATTGCCTTTTATGAAATATCATGTGGAGTTGCTCCTGATAACTTCGATATTATCATAAATTGCAAGTAAGCTAAAGAGATTTAGGATGTTTTCAAGAACCTGTATGAGGGAACTAAACAAGTGCAAGATAAGAATCTTACAACCGCACTCAATGAATTCAACAACTTCAAAGCACATGCTGGTGAAAGTTTGGAAGACTCCTTTAAAGGGTTCAATCTGATTGTCACGAAACTATCAAATGCAAGCACCATCTGAAGCAACCACGAGACAAATCTTTAGTTTCTCAATGGTTTGGGCAGACATTGGACTACTCCTAAGATGATAGTCCAAGGAGATAGAAAAATTCACTCCTTATCCCTGTATAAGCTCGATGGTGAACTGCAAGCTCAAGAATCAACCATGCTCAAAGACTGTGCTGACTTCGGTGGACCTCTTGCCCTTGTAGCACAAGCACTGCATACTCAATCTTACCCTCCCTCGTATGATAACCCTCCGCAGTCATACGAAGCTGACTCAGAGTATGATGATGAAGAAGAGTTCCATAACACAATTTCTTTAGTCAGTCAACAGTTTAACAAGCTACCACCTCCATTGTTCTACAAGAATCAACAGTTTACTAAAGCTCCCTTTAACTGCAACTTCAACTCTCAAAACAACCACTCTCGATTTCCAAACATATCCCACCCATCACCGCAACCTCAGAACATTCAACCCAAAGAGGCACCGCATCTTATAAAAATGACTCTGGTACCTCAAATGAAGACAAATTAGAAGTCATAATTTGTCACAAGTGTAACAAGGAGAATCATTTTGCCAAGGATTGCAAAGCCAATGTTGTGAAATATCGAGCATTCTACCTTAGAATGGCTCAAGATGTGGAAGAAAAGGAGAAAGCTAGAGCATATGTAGCCCAAGTCAAGAGAGACCATCAAGTGTGGTCACCCGGAGATGAAGATGAGAATGAAAACATCAAGGGTAAAGGCAAGATCTATATGATGGCTACCTCGGATGAAGATGTATCCACCAAACTTGAGAAGAATTACTGCTACATGGCCAAGGATGGGACTATAAGCATCGTTGAGCAGGTAAAACTCATGATCCAAACTCTTAATTATAGCATGCATGATTGTCAATCATTCATAAACAACTTAAATGACACGTGTACTACCATCCTTTCAGACTATAACAATGCTCTAGATGAGAAGAATATTGCATCCCAAGAGATGTTTCACGTGAGAAGATGACTGGATAACAAAAGACTCAAAATGGCTATGTTAGAAAAGGATTTAGAGTTAGAGAAAGATGCTAGGATGTTAAGTGAAACATAGTGAGAGATAACTTTGAATCAAAGAAATTTAGCTTAGAGTGAAATTGTACGCTTAAATCTTTTAATTGAAAAACTCTTTAATGAAAGTGAAGCTTTTAAGAATCTTGTGAATAATGGAACCATTGATAAAACTTATAATTGGGGTTGGTCCAATGGGTACAATACCGCAAAGGACTTGTCACCTCGGTTTAACAAGGACCGTCCCTATGTCCCTTCGGACCGAGAATTCCATTACTTTGTCAATGATAAAACCTTCCCTGAGGAAATCAAAGCGCACTTCGGTCGCCTTCATGATCTTAGCAATAATTGTGTCATTGAGTAAATTCTTCCTAAATCCTCAGATCACACCTGTGATCAAAAACCTATTTTTGGCACAATTAACCCTAACTCTTAGGCGTCATCTGTTTGCGATGAGGAAATTGTTATGGAAGATCCAGTGGATTTTACAAACTTTCCTTCATTGCCTCCAGATTGCAGTATTTCCAACTGCAGTCCTAAACCACAGTCTGACCAACAGCCTCTTTTGAAGTGTCCTACAACTCAATCTTACTCTGTGGTAGTTCAATCATCCTTACCGCAGTTCCCTATAAAAAGCTCAGTAACTCTTCAGCCAATTCATCACGAACTGCCCAGAATACTTCGAATATGGTCAATGTTCCTAGATTCCTGAAATATCCAGCTCAGATGAGTCTAGTCCTCGCTTTCAGAAACAATTTAAGGACTCAAAGAGACTGCAGTTGAATCTCACTAACTGCGGTACACCAAAAACTTTAGCAAAAATGGATTTCAAAAGGTAACTCCATCTTTATAACAAAAGGAAGAAAAGTTTTTTGAAAAAACAAGTCGATGTTTCAAATTGCAAAAGTCTAGAAAAACCAGTCTTTTCAAATTATCTTTCTAAAATCTCAACTATCAGAAAATCAAGCAAAAAGTAATTTAAAGTTCCTCAAAAATTTTCAAAGAAATATGACAAAAGCGAAAAGCAAGTAAAGTCATTTCGAAGCAATGGGTTTATCATCTATTCCTTAGACGACCCAAAATGGAAAGGAATCTTGCCTACACCAACCCATCTCAAATCACGTCAGTCTCCTATAATGGCACATCCTAGGAAACAGTCATGTGCACACACTGTAACTAGTCATTTTGACTCACAAAGAAAAGACAAAAATGTCAGATCTCATCCTTAGACAGGTCCTAAACATAACCCCACTTCCTTTGGACCACTGACCAAATCCAATGTCAGGACTAGTGCTAAAAAACGCTCATCTGATTTTCATCAAAAGGGGTTTCCTTGAGCCCAACCTCATATTTTTCAAAAGACCTCCAGTGTCTAAAGAACATGTACTTGTTAGAACTCACATACTTTTTAGAAACCTCGTACCCATCATAGACCTCGTAACTTTTCAAAATCACACAAGGACCTAAAAACTCACAAGTACCCACGTCTAGGATTAAAAGTTGACTCTAAATCTATTCCTGCAACCTTGGCTCATGCATCCATTAAAAAGTCATTTGTAGCCCCTGGCTCCAAACTTGCTTGGATTTCCAAACTAACTATGTAATTCTCAGGCTTTGTGCAAGGAGGAATCAGAAGAGGATTGGTTAATTGATAGTGCCTGCTCCTTGCACATGATCGGGAGGTTAGAATACCTTCGAGACTTCAGGCCAATCAGCAATGGTGGAAATGTCACCTTCGTTAACAATGAAAATGGGATCATCCGAGGTTATGGAGTTCATACTACGGGAAACTTCTCTATTCAGAAAGTTGCTTATGTGGAACGCCTTAAACAGAATCTCATCAATATAGGACAACTATGTAAAGTAGGCCATAGAGTTGAATTTTACAATGCTTACTGCTACATTATGACAAGTGATAGAAGCACCTATTTGATCAAATCCAAATCCGAAGGCACCATGTACCCTTTGTATGTCTCTCTGATCATAGGAAAACTATAGTTGCGATTTATTTCAAAAGTAGTAACTGTAACGCCCGCAAATCCGGGCTAGTCAATTTAGAGGAAATAGGGGTCGAAAACGACTTTTCGACATAAGATTATTTAGAATAAATAATCTTAACCAAGTTTTGTAATATGTCTCAAGGTTTCCGTACATATAAAGAACGCCAAAATCCGAGTTATAACGAAGAAGTTATGGCCCGTCGAAGTTTTACGGCAAAACCGGCACGGCACCGGGAAGCGTAAATAGTGAATTTACGATAGAGCGAGATTTAGCCTTAGCAATCTAAATGAGAATTGTAGAATGTGTTAAACTAAGAACATCGATAAAAAGAACGCCCAAATCTGACTTCGTATGAAGAAGTTATGATTTTTCGAAGTTTCGGACTAGCAGTGTACAACCCGAAATTTGAATATTAGATCGAGCGGTTTTTAGCCGACACGACCTGAACGAGAATCGAAGATCTCGTTAAGAGTAGCGTAACGAGAAAATGATGGGCGAAAACGGAAGTCGGATGAAGAAGTTATGAGGATTTAACGGACCAATCCTGTCCCGGCCTGTTAATAATATAAAATTTAAAATCGAGCCAAAATTAGCCAACGATGTCTAAACGAAAGTTGTAGAGTACGTTCCCACCTTTGCGTGGATATAAAGAACGTCAAAAACGGAGCTCGTATGAGAAAGTTATGAATTTTTAAAGCTGGAACATGAATCTACAAAGTCTGTTGCGAGGTTGATGATGTGGCTGCATCTGGGCCGCCCATCGCTAATGAAGGAACGCACTTCGGATCTTGACACGTTGCCCTTCGCTTAAGCCCCGCGTCCGAAGCCAGTACGCACCGCGTACCCTCGCCCTTATCTCTTCCGGAGTGCAAGCCAGCTGGTCCGAGGTGGCGCCCTTATCCGATGGTTACGCCTCGCGTAGGTCCGAGGTACGCCCAGCATACCGAGGCCTCGCAATGCTATAAAAAGGGGCCAAGATTTCTTCATTCTTCACACCATTTTTCACTTCTCCCTCTACAAATTTTCTCTCTCTAAGTGCTATAAACCCCCCTAAGCCCTAGTTAAGCCCCTTAGCCCCCGAGGGAAGCCCCGAGGCTCCCGGAGTCCCGAGAAAAAGGAGTTTTCGGTTTCGAAACGCTGCTCCAATTAAGTTCCGGTTTTCGATAAAATTCGCTGTAAGTGTGCTACGCTTACGCAGTTTTTAATATAGCTTTCAAATAATTATAGGAATGTTATTAGGTTCTTAAAATAATTATTTGGGCTATTATTGGGTGTTATTAACGCTTAATAATAGTCAGACTAATTAATTTGTCGCGGTTATCGTTAAACTAAACCCTAGTGGTATCGATACTAGGTTTTATCGAAGGAATGTCGTTTTGAGAGTATCGAAGCGCTGTCCAAGTGCTGAGTCACCACCTAATCAAGTGAGTGCATAGTTACTTTCAGCTTACACATAGATATGAAGTATTTTATATAAATTACATGCTATGTGTGCATATTATCTGAATACTTGCTATCTATGCTGGATGAACGTTTTATACATGTTTTCAATGGTTTAAACTGTATATGTATTTTATATCTACAAAATGTGTTGGGTAAAACATGGGTAGATGTAATAGTTGTTGTGTGACAAAATAAAATAATGAGAGGCCTCGTTATAGCTGTTCTTGATGATCTAGTCATCTAGCGGAGTATAGATGACGACCACGGACTATTCTAGACAGTCCAGTGGAACACTAGCAGGCTCGCAACTTGTAGGTGTTTATTCGAACTGTGTGTTTATTCAAACTGTGTGTTTATTCGAACTGTGTGTTTATTCGAACTGTGTGAACTGTGTGCTCACCAGGTACACTCCATCCCAATGATAGTCCTTTGACTAGGTCCCTTGTGTTAGATGTTTTAGGGATGTAATGTGAGGATAAGGGGAATGGGTAATTGGGTTGATTGTTTGATGTTTAAAAATAATAATTATATTATTGTGGGTTGAAAACCCTATGTGCTCACCAGGTTTCCCAACCTGACCTACTCAGTTTATTTATATCACAGGTGTGGATATGAAGTGACATTACACTGAGAGATTTAAAGAGATGTAGATCACTAGTGTAAATAACTGTAAGTTCTGTTTATGCTTATGTTTCTATATTAATGATGACATCCCAAACGTTTTAAAGTGAAATAAATACGTTTTTTCGAAAATGTTTTAATAACGTATTTACCATGTTTTTCTAGGAACAAATTCCGCAACATTTTTATAAAATGAAGTACTCTGATTTTTATAAAGCATAAACAAAATCGGTCTTTTCTGGCCGTGATTTTGGGGATGTCACAGTAACCAAAGTCATCTAGCTATGGCACCGCAAGCTAGCTCATCTCAATTTCAGATATATCAACAATCTGGTCACCGGAGAACTTGTCCGAGGTCTCCTAATTCTCAAATTCAGCAATGATACACTCTGTCATGCCTACGAATGTGGCAAACAATCCAAAACAAGTCACCCAATGGTGATTGATTCTTCAATCTCAGAACCTCTAGAGCTCTTACACATTGATCTTTGTGGTCAATCTACCATAGCCAGCCTCCATCACAAGAAGTACATACTGGTCATAGTAGATGACTTCACTCGCTTCACATGGGTCTTCTTCTTGAGACTAAAGTCTGAAACACCGCAGGTTCTGATCAATTTCATCAAGGAAATTGAACTACAAATCAAGTTACCAGTTCACCGCATCCATAGTGACAATGGAACTGAATTCACCAACCATCTCTTGAACAGTTTCTTGGTTTCAAAGGGGATTAGCCACAATTTCTCAGCTCCTTACACACCACAACGGAATGGAGTTGTAGAGAGAAGAAATCGAACTCTGCTAAAAGCAGCCAGATCTATGCTCAATTTTGCCAACCTTCCTCTCTATTTCTGGGCCGAAGCAGTGGCCACAACATGTTTTATTCAAAACAGAAGCATAATATGCAAGCGTCTCAATAAAACTCCGTATGAAGGCCTTAACAACCGCAAACCAAATGTCCGATTCTTTCATATCTTTGGGTGTAGATGTTTTGTGATCAACAACAAGGATCAGTTAAACAAGTTTGCACCAAAATCTGATGAAGGCATTTTTCCTGGCTACTCAACAAACAAAGTAGCCTATAGACTTGAGAAGACTATGCCAGGTCGGCTTGCGGTGATCCTCTGATTAAACATATGCCCCTGTAGCACGAATGGAATCCATTCGCATATTCTTAGCATACACAGCTCACAAGAACGGTAAAGTACATCAAATGGATGTGAAGGGTGCTTTTATCAGCGGTGAATTGAAAGAGGAGGTTTATCTTCAGCAACCTCCTGGCTTCGAAAGTCTTGAATTTCCAGATCATTGCTATAAACTAGAAAAGGCAGTCTATGGTCTAAAGCAAGCTCCAAGAGCATGGTACGAGACTCTCTCCAAATTTCTTGTCTCGTCCGGATAAAAAAGAGGAGTGATTGATCCCACTTTATTTAGAAAAGCAAATTGTAATCACCTTATGCTCGTAAAAAAATCTATGTGGATGATATCATCTTCAGATCTACAGATCAGGGGATGGTGGATGAATTTTCAAAGCTCATGACCAGCAAATTTCAAATGAGCATGAATAGAGAGATTACTTTCTTTCTAGGTCTTCAAATAAAACAGGTTCCGCAACTAATATTCATTCATCAGGAGAAATAAACCTCTGAACTACTTAAGAAATACTCAATGGACAATTGCTCCTCAACAAAGGTCCCAATGGCCTTCGGATATAAGATCTTAGTTGATCCTACCGACGAATTCGTAGATCACAAAACTTATTGAGGAATGATTGGTTCATTAATGTACCTCACCGCAAGCCGACCTGGCATAGTCTTCTCCACTGGCATATATGCAAGATATCAAGTTGATCCGAAAGTGTCTCACCTGATCACAGTTAAACAAATTCTCAAATACTTAAAAGGCAGCAAAGCCCTCGGTCTATGGTACCCCGCAGGAAACGATTTCAGTCTTCTGGTATTCACTGATGCTGATTATGCTGGATGTAGATTGGATCGAAAGAGCACTTCAAGTAGATGTCAACTTCTACGTGGAAGACTCGTCATTTGGTCATCAAGGAAACAAAGTTGTGTCTCATTATCTACCACAGAAGCTGAATATGTGGCTGCAACTAGTTGCTATTCACAAGTCATGTGGATGAAAAAACAACTTATGGACTACAGATATAGGATGCTGCGATACCAATTTACTGTGATTCTGAGAGTGCAATAGTGATTTCTCACAATCCTATTCATCCCTCTAAGATGAAGCACATTGAACTATGATATCACTTCATCAAAGACCACATCCTCAAAAGGTAATATTGACCTAATCATTGTAAACACTAATGAAGAAATTGTTGATGTATTCACAAAAGCACTTGACTCTACAAAACTCAACAGCTTCTTACAAATGTTAGGAATGATGAACCCAGACCCGCAATTCTTTTTGAATTGTTAGGTACCGTAGACCTTTTCAGGTCATCATTGCGGTCCTAGCCACATTTAAGTACCATACATAGTTGCCATATATATTCTATATATACTCCAACCATATATCATACTTATATGCCAAGGTCCTTATTTTATTTGTTTTTCTGACTTTGATTTAAGTGCTCTCCTTAGTTGTTTCTACCAATCTACCGCAGTGATGAATCCATCCGCAATGGTGTCTTACATTGCAATCAATTGACGATCCTCAATCTAGAAGAATAAACATTTATTTTCTTCATAAAACTCTCTTTGTCACGATGTGTGCTATTTATGATCCTTCATTAAATAAAAAAATCATTCTATACACACAATTGCTTCAGTTCCTATCTCAAATGAACTTTTGTCAGACCTATTGTGGGTATGACGCCAAAACAAATCAATTTCCAACAAAAGAAATCTTTTCACTAAACTGTCTTTCCCCCCTTACCCAAGATGTCACATCCGTTCCATATTCCCCTTTATTCAACGGTTTTTTCTCCCCCTCACCACAAGTTTTGAGAATGTGAGAAACAGTGTCTAACATCTCATTTAATGCTATTTAAAAAAAACAAAAATTAAATAAAATAACTGATCATTATTCTTGTGTGGCTCAGAATGATCGTTTTTACCATAAGAACTCAAGGGTTTTTACCTTAATTAAGGAAAAAACAATCTTTTTTAAATGCGCCACTATATAAACGTTTTATCTTCTCCAAGAAGGCCTTATGCTTTCTGATCCCTCAACGGCGAACAAACTTCATCTTCGTCCTTCTTGCACTTCACAGTTTTTCTGCAAGTTCTTCAAGTTTTCAAAAATGGTGAAATCAGGAATCTCAAAGAAACAATCAAAAGCATCAGCCTTAGTTCCACCGACTGGATCCGTCTCTGCTACATGGAACCAATCGCCTTCAATCGTGTCGAGCAACTTTAGGGCAATTTTCGATGATCATCCCTTCTACAATGACTTGATTCTCCTCATGATCAAGTTCATCTCCAACCATCCACTTTTAGGACCATTCGACGCCTTCACTGATGTGGTTCCCATCTCCACATTGTTCAAGTGTGCCTTTTCTGCATATCGCACTCTCTCAAATCTGCAAGAAGTTCATATAAACTTGGTGAATGATTCTTTGGTCATTTTGACCAAAGACAAGTTTCTTTCTGCAATTAATCTTCTGGTGCATCCTTCAACCAAATTCTTCTTACCAAGTGTCACTGACATCACCACTACTCTGTATCCAATGGGATACCAGAAGAGGATCAAGGGCATCAGAGAATTCAAGAAGAACCAGCTCCCTGCAGTATGGCAGTTTGTATGCCATTTCGTGATCCGCTGTTTATCTGGAAGAACCGGAGGCATGTATAACATGGGCCTCAAGCTACTCGAGATTGTATGGAGTATTTTTACTGGGCATGATGTGAACTACGGTCAAAAACTATGGGATGATTTTCTCCAGTACATCCCTAAGGAATCTCCAAAGGAAAATCCATCCGAGCTCACTTTAGCAAGATTTTGGGCACTCTGCATCTCAGATCTTCACCAAGATGCCAACCTCAGTATAGGTAATGACATCAATTTCTTTATCACACGTGAGCTCAAAAGGTACTCTCCCTCTAAAGATCAATCTATTTTTGGACCAATCAGACGTTTACCTATTCATATCTTGACTACGGTTGGACTTAAGACCTGAATAGTCACTGATCACATAGAGGCTATGGAAGGTATTGACCTACACCTTTCTACCCCACCTCTCCCAGGTCAGAACATACTAGCCTCGACTGCACCAATCCTCCAGAGCGATCCGCAGCTCCCTCCTCACCCACATTATCCAATCTTCCTTTAGCCACAAGGCTGAAACAATTTTTTTCACCCAGGAAAGGTCCCCGCAGCAAAGGAAGAAAACATTCCTCGGGTGAAACTCACAAAGAACGCAAAACATCGAAGAAAGCCAAAGCTCCCAAGGAAGCAGAACCCTCGAAGAAGCGAAAGCTCAGACACCTTGTGTCTTCTGATGATGACTCTGAATCCAATCAATCTTCTAATGATTCTGATCTCGACTCTGCTCCCATCGTAATCCTCAAGAAATGGAAAACAGACACAACCACTGGCCAAATGCGTGACCGGACTGATACCGAAGCCTCTCTATAGGCTCTAGTAGCCCTTGGGGTTCCCGCAAGCCCATTTGTTGATACCCTCTTCAGCTACTCAAGCACAGCAAGTGTGCTCGTTTTATCTCAACATGGAGACTTACACCTAACTAGATCCCAAGAGGATTTAAATGGTTCTTCTCCCCCTAAGGTCTCCAGGGCTTCCAAACTTCATTTCTTTCAAGAGTCAGAGTTGCACTCCATTCTAGACCTTTTCATCCAAACACTTGATACACCTACCCCCCCCCCCCCCCCCCGTAGGGCGATTCTTTAGCCCATGCCAGAACGGAGCCGAGGCCAAACTTGACCATGGGTTAAGGAGACCAAGGATGCTCCGAAAATCCTACTCTGCTTCCATCTTTTCTAGGTGGTTTAGGCACAGTGAGCACAAATGTGCAAGGATCTGTGATCCCGAGGGACACCTCGGTGCGATTCCAAGGAATTAACGGTACAGAATCTGATAACTCGTGGGCTCACCACAAACCCACTACTGAAGCTAAAGCCAAGAAGTATGTTGCCTTTCGTAGGGCATTTCAAGCCAGAAAATATCAAGAAATAAAGCAACTTCAGCAAAAAAACAACAGGAAATTCAATGTATGGCCAAGTATTGGACAGGCGTTATAAACAATGCCAACACCGTGGCTATAATTCTGATGGTTCAAGACTGGATGGATAACATGGGCGAGACCATCCGCAACGCTCAATCTACTCAACGGAATGGAGGTCCATCCAAGCCTCCTCCACCGCACGATTCTTAGGAGGATGGTATCGCAATTGAGGTTAGTTCAACACCCACCTTTGGTTTTGATGATATCGATCTCAATGAAGTCAACCAACCAGAAAATTTGGATGATGTAATGATGATTTTTGATGAGGATGAATCGAGTGGCTCCCAACACTCAACTTCTAAGCCCACAGAGAAGAAGAAGAAAAGGAAGTTTTTTGTTCCAAGAAAATAGTTTCTCTCCCTGCAAGACAAAGTAGATCAGATTCTTGCTGCGGTGAAATTGACCCAACCGCAATCTGAATACCTGCCTGGACCGCAGTCCCTCATAGACCACATTGAAAGACTTAAAGCCTGAGAACATCTTACCTCAGAATGTATCTCTCTCAAGGTGGAAATGGGCATCCGAGCCTTGGACAACACTCGAAAGGCTGATCACCAACAATTCATCTCCACAGCCGAAAAACTCATCACCGAAGTCTCCACCATAAAGTATGATCTTCAATCCATCATCACGGATCAGTCTGCTCAATCCCGGAAATTGGTTGAAGAAACGCACAATGCGTATGAATCTACCATTTTCGTACTACAATCAACTATCAACAGCCTACGCAGATCCTTATCCTCGAACTTCCACAGTCAAGAGATTCTCAACTTCACCATGGACATCCACAACCTAATCTTCAACACCGTAATCCCTAATAACCAACAGCTTACAAATGTCCTCAGGGCTCAATTCAACAATGTATGCAACAAAATTGATTATTTGAGGCACCTGCGGTTCCTTCTTTAAGAGGGGGAAGTGAAGAACATGCTTCGGATCCCATCTCCAAACAACACTCTCATTAGGAGCCAATAAATCAAGAAATAGTTCCAACTCCTCCTCTCTCACCCTAAAAGAATCCAAGCCATCAATCTCCTCCGCAACAATAACTGGAGACTCCTCCCTACTTCAAATCCCTAGCCTCTCACATGTCATCAGAGCACTCTAGTGATTCCCCCGCAACCAAACAAAAGAAAGCTGACTAGAAAGCAGGCTAAATTTGCTAAAATGGTTTGGAGGGCTAATGGTTTTAACACCATAACTAATGAATCCCTCATCAATTCCTGGGTCAATCCACACCAAAGATTAATTGATGAGGATTACAAATCGTATCTCACTTTTGTTGAACCCCCAGAGGACGGTTATTGGGTTATTCCTATCTCCCCCAATGCAATATACTTCATAGTTTTTGAATCATTTGACCGCAGTCTTCCGGGTGATAAGAGGATGCCCTTAGAGTTTGAAAGACTCAATAGATTTCATGGTAAGCACGGAACGTCAATTGAGAAAATATGGTTAAATGACAAGCCCTCAACAGTCAAGAACTTCAAACATAGAAAATTTATGAAAGCAGACTTCATTCAGTACTCTCACCAGAAGGAACATTGACTACGTACGAAACCCAGCGGACTTCCCTTGTATAAATCCAGAGGAAATATTCCTGATTGCTAGAGTGTTTCAGAAGAAATCAGAGAAAAATCCCAAAATGAAGATCGCTTTTGAAAGGGCCGGCACGTTTCTAAGAGAAACCGTGTGTGATTTTCTGAAGATTGATGTAGAGATTCACCCTGTTCTTGCCCCGAAGTTTGACCTTCCACCTCTTGATCCTGCCCCTATGGTGACTGAAGGATTTCAAGAAATATCACTTGGCGCAACAAACTTCCAAGATCCTGGAGTCATCTTCAAACGCAAAAATAATGAAATCAAATATTTCATTCCTATGACTTCCATGCATCACCTCACCAGGAAGCAACTTGAACTAACTCAAACCGCAGTTCAAAAGTCAAAACATACAACAGAGGAAGTTAGGTTTGAGATTACAAAGAGGATCACCTGGCTTGCTGAAGTGAGAAAGTTCTAGTGGATTCTCATCAAGTTTCTTAGTCTTGACAAGTGAAAGGAAGTTTAAGAGGTCACTTAGGAGAAAATTGTTAGAACATAAAAGTGACCCTCTTTAACTTCATTAACCATAGCCATCTTTGATCTGCAATCTATTAGCAGTCAAGACTCATCCGCAACCATGATCAGCAACCACAGTTCTTTCTCATCAGCATTTTGTCTTAGTCTTTTATTTGTTTTATAAATGTACTCTCCTTTATCCAATGTGCCTTACATGGCATCATTTAATAGATATGACCCTTGTAACTTCTGAAACTCTATAAAAGGAGTTCTCTTTTTCTGAATGAATACACATCTTCTACGAATCTTATTTCTTATCTCTCATCTTACTCATTTCTTACTCACAACTTAATATTGGCTTAATTGATTCGAATCTATCTTCGGAGCAAGTCGTTCTAGACTTCATCACTAAGTTTGATCTCATTTACTAACTTGAATTGACTGCAATTCTTGATACGTATCAACTTACGTGTATACTTGATATAATACTTGTTGTCATTTACATTTCCTTATATTTCCGCATCTAACTTTCTAACCTTCTAACTCTAACTTATTATTATTGTTGAGCTTTAATGATCCTTTGAGTTAAACTTTATTCCGCAATATCACTTGTTCTAACGTTTGTTCAAGTGTGACTCAAGTTTTTCCCTCAACAAATTTCCAGAGAGGCTAGGAGGTGGCGCCTGAATGGTGGAGGGTGTATTGTGGCGGCTGCAACATAAAGGGCTTAGGGTTAGGGTTTGACGGGTAATGAAACTATATACCCGATTCCTCATCATATCTTCTTCATAATGACAGTTTTGGCCCTCCTCCATAAAATTCCTTCAAAAGAAGTCTATAATTTACCATTTAAACCTTCCCTTTCAATTCCTTTACAAATTAAGTCCGGATTTTACTAAAACATCCCCCCCAGCATTCCAAATCCATTTCAATTTAAGTCCAATGCTCAAACTTCAGCCATGTTAACATTTTTTGTCCCTGTCTTCATAAATATTTACGAATCTAATCCGAAACTTTACACTTTAACCCCCGACTTCTAACATTGTAATCTTTGGCTCCCGGAAACCAACACCTTGCTATATAATTATTGATTTTAGGGCTATTATACAATCATTTATTTGTTTAATTATTTATTAAATAAATGGGTGTTACACATATTAAGTATCATATATTTTAACTCATAACATTCTAAATAAGTGTGAGCTCTTTTTCAATTAAAATATAAGGTTAAAAAAGGCCATATCAGGTAGAAAATGGAAGATCCCGATTTGATTGCATTGCATCCACTAATGAGTATGTATTATTGTTTTGTAATTAAACTCTGGTATATGTTTTGAACTACAAACTCTTGTTTTGTTAAACTTAGGTTGGAATGATGTTAATGATTTTACTTTATTTAAAATGAAAATTTTACTCTGATTTTTCGAACGTTACAGTGGAACCAACTTTTATCGTATATGATATCTTGGAAGCTCGTTCATTTCCTTTCTCAAACACCAACCCGTGAGGTAGCTTACACAATTTCATTCAAAGAAAACCCTACGTTAATCATGCCATGCAAAACTTCTTCAAGTTATCCATACCGTTCGAGCGTTACTTAGCAGGTGTCAAAACTTGGGTTAGAAATTCGATACTACTTGGTTGTGGAATTGAATTAACCGATATCAATCTCGTAACCGAATTGTTACTGATCACGTACATATGATCGTATGACTTGATTCCGTGTTTGGTCACCAAAATAACATATACAACAAGTTCAAAATAACATATACACCAGGTTTGGTAACATTCTCGCACTAAGCTTACCCGTAAGAAGAGTTTTATTTAAGGAAAAAAAGAACATGACATCAAATTACAAAATGCATATTTGGATTTTAAAGACAAATAATAATAATATAAAATATATGAATGTTGGATTAGACAAGATGGAAGTATAAAATTTTCCAATAATAATCATATACATCTTAATGAAGTTCATCGTCTTCTTTTTTATAAACCTAAACAATTGAGTTTTCCTCCTACGGTTCAAGGTACGACTCAAAGTTAAGATTTTAAGTTATTGTTTCTTTGTGTATCCGGAAATGGGATTTGAACCCATGATACAATCTTCTTGTATGTCGATTTAGCAAATAGGCCAAAGGGCGTGTTGCGGGAAGCATATTTGGGAACGGATCTCGCACCTCAGAACACAACACCGAGGATGCGAGAATGGGTGTGTGGGATAGGAGTAGGGGGAGGGCTTCCTATGTTCTCTCTCCTAATTTGATTGAGCGATTTTTTTTCTAACAGTAAGATTTGGAAAATTAATGTCTCTCTCCCTCTCTCTCTCTCTCTCTCTCTCTATATATATATATATATATATATATATATATATATATATATATATATATATATATATATATATATATATTAATTTTTTTAATCTCTTTCCCCCACTATAAATGCCAACCCAACCCAACTTTATTTTGATACCATTTCTACATATTCCCTCCCAAAAAAACCACTAAACCACAATGTTGTCATATTTGTTCTCGGATTCGATAGCTCAAGAAGAGACATTATTTGTCGGTTTCGTCATGGCGAAGACTATTGCATATTTTCAAAACCGACAAGGTCGAAGTTCACGTTTACGAAGTAAAATAAGAAAATTGGCATTGCTTAGAAATCGCGAAACCGGGCACAATTGTCTTATAGAAGACTATTTTACAGTTGACTTCGTGTATGCAGAAAAGTTTGGATAACGGTTCTAGAAGAGGAAGCAACTATTCTTACGTATTTTTGGCGATTTGGAAGGCCGTTTGCCATATTTCCAATGGAAGCATGATGGTAGACGCAGAAAAGGTTTCTCTCCAATTCAAAAATGGATAGTCACAATTCGTCAGTTAGCATACGGCATGCGCGCATACAAATGACAATTGAGACGAGTATTTGAAGATGTCAGATCGTACTGTATGGAAATGTGTGTACAAGTTCTCCAAAGCTATTACTTTGGTTTACTGGCAACGATATTTGTGCAAACCAACTATCAACGATATCCACTAATTGTACACGGTGCATGAAAGCAAACATGTGTTCCCAGGAATGCTAGGTAGTATCGATTGCACGCATTAGGATTGGGTATTGGGCCAGAATGCATGGTGTGGTCAGTACATACAAGGCGACCACAGAGAGTCGACGATTGTTCTAGAAGTAAACGCATCACATGATCTTTGGGTATGACATGCATTCTTAGGTCCAACTGGTGCAAACAACAACATCAATGTTCTGGACCATTCACCGATATTCGCTGATATCTATCTCGAAAAGTCGAACGATGTGCATTTTCAAGCAAATAGGGTAGCATATAAGTGTAGGTACTATCTTACGGACGGTATATATTCTACTTTATCAGTTTTTGTGAAATCGTTTACATGCCTGAACAACGAAAAAAGGAAAAAGTTTAAAGGGGCACATGAGTCAGCTAGGAAGGACGTAGAGCGAACATTTGATGTACTCAAGAGGCATTCACAATTACTGGCAGTCGGGACACGATCATATGAAGTGAAAATGTTGTAACACGTAATGTATGCGTGCATGATATTGCATAATATTATTCTTGAAGATGAAGAAAGAGTGATATGCTGATACAGCATAAATGAAGTTTTGCCAAATGTCGAAGAAGTAGGCGTTGGTACGCAAGAATATAGGGCAAATAGATGAGAAGTATATGACTGCGACATTCATCATGCCCTTCGTGTAGATTTGGTGGAGCACATTTATAGGGCTCACATTCAGCCGCCGATATAGTATTTGCACGAGAATTTGTTTGACGCATTAGATAAAGATTCCGATATTTTCGTTGAGGGTGAGGATTTCGATGACGATGACAAGAATGACGATTCCGAGTGATGTATTTTGGTTTTTTTAAATTCGGATATTAATTATGTTTTCTTGTTTGTGTTTTTTTTAATATATGTTGTTTTCTAGATTTATTTATTTATTTATTTTATTTTTAATCTTGCTTGTTTTAATGTATCTATTTATGTAATTTTTATTTGAATAAAGAGTTTTTAATTTTAATTAATTTTTATGTTTAGTAATTATTTTTAAAAGAATTTTATTAACTTTTTAAATTATAAATCTTAAAAAGAGTGAAAGATCCTTCATGTATACACCCTGAGTTTTCGTTAGGAAAAAAAAGACTGAGGGAAAAACTGACGTGACAGACAAAAAGTGAAAGAACTTTCTCGCACAAATGCTTGGATCTTACACAAGGAGGAGGAGTCCTTTGCTTTATTTAAACCTGAATAGTTTAACGGCAATAATCCACGAAACATATGAAATGACAATAATTTCGGTAAAAGTATGGTAGTCGTTTTGCATTTGTTTTAAGATAAAAACGTTCCATATCATACAACACAAAATGCTTCCTTTGGCTAGTTATGTAGTAAATCGCCATTGATTCTGGTGATTCACCATAATCAATTGCGATTACCAATTTACCATATGGTTGGCCAAATGAATCATTTTGTGTTTCGTGTCGTACGTCTGCGTTTATTATTCATGCATATGGGCCAAGATTCAAATAACAAGTAGGTTACACCAATTTGTTTTCAACAATGGTGGACCAAAGCCCGGTGGAATAACTTATTTCTCCAGAAGCACACTAAACAAAGATATAAACTGGGGAAATAGATTATTAGTTTTTGAAATATTAGTCAATTAGTTCATATTTTTATAAAAAACATAATTTCTGTTACTTAAAAATTTATCCAAAACCAAAATTCACATGTAAAACTTGGAAGAGTTACAATCACGCTATTCAATGTTTTATAAACTAATCATTTGAGTACAAATTATCTATTTAAAATATTTTTGTATTATTTTACGCTATTTTTACAATACTAGTTAAGCATATATATAATCTAGTTATTAGAAAGACAAATTTGATTACCATTTAGTATTTAACAAGGTTTAGTTTCATGTTTTTATAGTCTAAGTATAATTATCAATTTAGACAACTATTTTATAACATTACGGCATTAGGCCAAAATAGAAAGAAACATAACATTAGAAAATTAGGGGACATATGTCATATTTCAGTTATAGGTAATTTAGGGTCATATATGGAAATACTAGGTTATAACCTGTGGAAATCACGGTCAGTAAATTTAAAATTTTGATATATATAAAAAAATAATAAATGTAAAAAACTCCAATATATTATCGATTGTAAGTAATTATGAATTAATTTATTAAGCAAAATAAACATAATAATGTTATTATGATATGATTGTGTATTTTAAAATTTTGAATTGAATTTAATCCTCACTAATAAATGAAAATAATTTTGTCTAATGTTACTCTCTCATTAACTTGGACACATAATATTTTTTGGTATTTTTGAATAAATGTTTTTTTTTTCATTTGTCATTTTCTCAAAAAAAAAAATTCTATCTTTTCTCAATTAACATATCCTATTTACACCTCAATTCATAATTGCCTTAATTTAAAATAACCAACAAATTATAATATTAGTATTCATATACTATTTAATATGTTTCCTTTTAAATTCAAATTTTAAATTTTAATTTTCAAATCTAAAATTTCAAATTTAAATAAAATTTTGTTTAAACTTTCATATTTAATTTTTGTTTTATTAAACATGTATAAAATACGAATCTCACACCTAGTTTGTTACTAAAAAAGAAAATAATAAAAATTCATAAAAAAATATCACGTGTCAAAAGACATTCTAACTGAAAAACTGACATGTATCATTTTTAGGTTTCATTTATTAGAAGAGATAGATATAAAGTATAATTGCTTATGGACGATACTTAGAATATTATACTATATATTAAAACAAATAACAAAAGTCTTTATAAATAGTGTAATTTTACGTTTTCACATTTTGACTTGTTTTGTATTTCATATTTTAGTCACTAAAATTTATTTTTTTGACATATTTAGTCCTACATTATAGTTTTGTTGTTTGATACTTTGTTCAAAATAATTTCTTTTATTGATAAATAAGACCTTTACATTTTTGTAAAATATACTTTTATCCCTTTAAATTTGAACGTCAACATTTTTAACCCCTTGAACTTTCGAATATTGACATGTTTGCACGTTTTGTCCCTAGACTTTCATATGCTGGCAAGTTTGGTCACACAAACCCTACGCTAGCTCCCTTTTATTTAAATAAATACAACCTCATAAGACACACATTGCTAGTTGTAATGAAAAAACTATAAGAAAATCTAAGCTGAAGAAAAATATACCCATTACCGTTGAGTTGGGGTGACCCTACCACATGTAAATCTGTGACGGAGCTTGATGAGATGGATTGTTTAAATTATATGGATGTTTATATAGATATGTTTGGATAGGGCTGTACTATTCAGAAATAGAGCAACTATTTCAACAGAGGAAGAATTTTGAGATTCAACTCAAGTCTTAAACACTCAAATATCTCTTGTCTATTACTTATGGGCAAAGGCCCTATTTATAGGCTCGAAAGAGCTGGTTACAATTATTGTTGCAATCGTATCGAAACCTACCGACAATTTATAATTATTACATTTACATTACCGACACATTCGTATAAAGCCATTATTATTGAAGACATTATTGAAACACACGTCCTTTTGCTGTGGAAGGGATTATAATTTATTTTGCAATGTAATTGTTTATAAAGTGTCGGTAGTATTATAATTATAAAGTGTTGGTAATGTAAATGTAATAATTATAAAGTGTCGGTAGGTTACGATATGATATAACATAAAGTGTGTAACCATCAATAGTATAGTATAGGGGTCTAAAATGTAAATATATGTTTGTCGTATTGCAATCATACGATTGCAACAATAATTGTAACCGGCTCTTTCGAGCCTATAAGTAGGGTCTTTGCCCATAAGAAATAAACAAGAGATATTTGAGTGTTTAAGACTTGAGTTGAATCTCAAAGTTCTTCATCTGTTGAAATAGTTGTTCTATTTCTGAATAACAGAGTCATATCCATATAAACATCCATTTAATTCAAACAATCCATCTCGACGCATCATTTAGGTATAATCTTATCCTAACTTTTTATTAATTTCTTCATGTTTTTAATTTTTGTATCGCCTTACTAGTTGTATAGAAAAAACTGTAACAAAATCTAAGCAGAAGAATAATATACCCATCACATGTAAATCTATGACGGGGCTTGATCCTTTGAGTGGGGGGGGGGGGGGGGGGGGGGGGGGGGGGAGGGGGCGAAAGTATAATACATATAAAAATTGGAAATCAGGGGGGCCACAATCAATTTTTTTAGTTGTAGGCCTAATATGTAAAGGTTTTAATAGTATATTAACTAGTTTTAAAAAAAAAAAAAAACAAGGGGGGCAACCCCTAACCCTTAAGAAGATCCGTCCATGCATGTAAGCCGAGGGGGATGGGCACCATGGGCTATCCTCGTTTATGCTTGGCCGATGAATTGAGTACTAAATGATGAGCCAATGTCTCCAAGCATCATGCTTACTCCTTCCTAGTGGAGTAGTAATGCTTCAGTTGGTTTGATGAGAACATTGGGCAGAGGTTGTGAAGATTGTTAGGCTATTATATCTAAAGCTGGTGGCTACAAAACCCAAGTTGTTGTCACTCCATCTTCCACCAGGATTTTTGTTTTTCTAACTTCTTCGACCTACCAGCATGCATCACATCTGAAAGGAAATAAACAAGAAATAAAACAATTAACCACAAATATAAATTGTGCAATAATAACGCGTTCAACCTAATGTACGATCTTTAATGGTTTGTTATTAAAACTATGCATGTAAATTTTTTAATAAATAATATTTCTAAAAGTAAAATTACATCACACCATTAAAAACGATAAATTCCAAATTATAACTATATGTATCTGGCCTATTTCCTAAGGACACGGAGAAAGATGAACAAAGAATGATTACCATAAATTAAATATGCAATTATTATGTATAAAACAAACACTGAACGACCACGCAACGAAAAATACACTTTTTAAGATTTTCTTTTGAACGGTTAACACAAACCCACTAAATCCTATTCCTAAACTACTTATTTTGTCCACCATGGGACTTGAACACTCAACGGCTTAGGGAAGAAACACATTTTCAACATCTTGGTACCATTAGCCCAAAGACCCTTTGGTACACTTTTTAAGATTAACAACAACACTCATATCTAATTATAAAAACAATAATGAATAAGAACCAACAAGATAGGCGGTACAAAGACCACGCTTTTCTATATATGAATCCCTGGATGTAGGAGATGATAATAACAACTACAAGCAACTCCTGAATGTTCTAGAGACCAACCACAAGATCTTACAAAGTACATAAATACATCCCAACATAATCAGTTCTCTTATTAAGCATTAAGAATCAGATTGTTTTGCAAGAACTTACAATTCAAAGCTGAATACAACAACCTAATCTACACCTAATCTGTCCTACACTCAAGAACCCAAAACGATACAAGAATTCAAGAACAGAAACCCTAATTACAGAGAAAACAATGAGAGAAAATCTATACATGTGTGAATATGTAAAGTGAATTATGATATGCTAGCACATATACTTCAGGTATGGACATAACCATGGAGCAATAGGATTTGCGCCTTCACCCATCACTCTTTCAATTAAACGAGCCCCAGTCCACCAAAATCTGCAATATTACACAATAAAACCAAATAACAAAAATATTATAGAACCAATATATAAAATATTACTATATAACCCACAACTCCCTAAAGATATTAAGTTTGAACAATATTTTTACACTTTTAACACTCCTCTACAAACTTAACACAAAAAACAATTTTACTTTGTAAAAATTAACCTTTATTTTGAAAAAGGATCAACTAAACCAATTTTATTGACTAAGAAATCATGTTGTGAACTAACCAATGACTTGGTCAAAATATCTGCAACCTGATTTTTAGAATTTATCTAACAATTTTCAAAATTCCATTAATACTTATTCTCTCCTTTTAATGTCTCTGCACACCCTTGTTGAACCAGGAGAGACTTCATCTTCACCTTCCACAAGGTGAAGTCATTTGAACCATTGAATTTCTCCAAATCAAACTTGTAAGTAGACATCTTCAATCACAGGAATACAAACCGCAACTTTGATACCACTTGTTAGGAAGTAAAGAGGATAAATAGCAAAACTATAAGCACACAAGACACAATATTTACGTGGTTCATTCAAGGTGACCTACGTCCACGAGCAAGAGAGGACTATTCTTTATTTCCAATTTCTCAAACAGAGGTTACAGGTACAATTACACAGAGATTCGCCTATCACTCTAGAATTAAAGATACAAAATGACATATCATGCATCTTTATTTATACTTGAGGGATCAGACCTAAAACCCTAATGGGTCAAGACCATTGGCCCATAGGCCCATGAATGGAGGCAACCAGTCATATTCCGCCATGTAGCATCTTCTGGAACATTCTTGAGCATCATAGAGGACTTCATAGCATACTTGGCTCATCAAGGACCAAGATGGTCCAACTTGCACCATGATGGTGCAACAAGTGTATGGATGACACAACAGGATTCAAGTGTGGCACAAGAAAATCAAGATTGGAGAAACAACACCATCCTGGCATAATAGGAACATACATGGCACAACAAGGCCATGCATGGTGCAAGAGCATACTCCATGGCTCAACATGACTACCCCATGGTGCAAGAAGGGTCCTCATGGCGCAAGAGGAACCCCTCATTGCGTAAGAGGGAGTATAATGGTGTATGAAGGAATACCCTTGGCGTAAATGCATCCTTCTTGGCCCATATCTACAATATATGGTGCAACAAGGTTCATTTGTTGCTCCATATCACTTCTATGTACTCTAAACATCTTCCAGGTGCTCCAAACCCCTTTCAGTACAATCTGTTCCTTTCGCACTTCATCCGCTCCTTTGTCAGATGATCCATTCCTTTCTTACGTGATTCGTTCCATTATCACGTGCTCCATAAACCCTAAGTATTCCATTGAGTTCCAAGTGCTACAAATGCTCCATGAACACGATCCAAAATGCTCCATGAACATGATATAAATGCTCGAGTCACATTTAATAGCCTGCGTCTTCCTATCTAAGATCACCATCGGCCTTTCCATATAATTCAAGTGATCGTCAACCTGAATATCATCTAGAGGAACAAATGTGGACTCATCGACTATAGACTTCCGATGCTAAGACACATGGAATGTGTTGTAGATCTACCTGAGCTCATCAGGAAAATCTAGTCGGTATGAAACCTTTCCCACCCGGACAGATATCCTGAAAAGGCCAATGAATCTAGGCCTAGCTTGCCCCGCTTTCGAAATCGGATGACACCTTTCCAAGGTGACACCTTTAGAAGCACTAAATCTCCTACTTGAAACTGGAGGCCCGAACGCCGCCGGTCTGCATAACTATTATGTCGGCTCTACGCGACTCCCAACCTATTGCGCACCTGCTGAATCCATTCAGTAGTCTTGAGTATAACCTCTGTACTCCCCATGACTCAACACCCGACCCCCTTCCTACAAACCGAGATCCTTCACTTTCTTCCATATAACATCTCAAATGGCAGTCGGTTAATATTGGCTTGCTAACTGTTGTTGTAGGGGAACTCTGCCAGTGGAAGGTAAGTATCTCAACTCCCTCAAAAGTCTAGCACATAGGGCCGGAGCATATCTTAGAGCTTCTGAATTGTCCGATCGCTTTGGCTGTCAATATGGGGATGGTATGTTGAGTACCCAACTACTCATGAAACTCCTCCAAAACCTGGATGTGAAATGAACATTCCAGTCCAAAACGACGAAAACTAGCACCCCGCGCCAAACTACCACCTCCTGAACGTAGATGTCAACTAACTTATCAGCATATACACTCTACGAAATTTGTATGGGCGCTCTTGGTGAACCTATCAACAACGACCCAGATAGAATAAACTCCATGTGTCATCCTTGGAAACTTTGTGATGAAATCTATTGTAATCTCTTCCCACTTCCTCATGAGAATGGATAGGGTTGCATCTTGTCGTGAGGCCTCTGATGCTCAACATTGATTTTCCTGCAAGTCAAGCACTTATTAACAAACGAATATATACCCCTCTTCATATAGGGCCACCAATAGCTCAAAGTCAGATCCCTATACATCTTGGCTCCTGGATGGATTGAAAACATTGACATATGCGCCTCCTCCAAAACTGTCTATCTCACCCCACCTGATGTCGGAACCCAAACTCTACCACACTAAGGCAATAACCCTCGAATGTCTTTGAAAAATAAGGGAATTTGTCCCCTAATCCGTTTGGCCTTCCAATTCTCCTTTTTCAATCCCTCCACCTGAGCCTTCTTGATCAAATACAACAAAGACGAAGTGACGATCATCCTCAAAAAGATATCCTTGATAGAAGAACTCATGGCCTTACGGATCATATCATCAGCTACCACATTGGCCTTTCCAGGGTGTGATAGGTTCTCTCAATCATAATCGTTTACCACATTTAACCATTTCCGTTGTCGTATGTTCAGATTCGGCTTGTCTATCAAGTACCTCAAACTCTTGTGGTCAGTGTAGATAGTACACTGAAACCCATACAGAGAGTGTCTCCAAATCTTGAGGGAAAAACCATAGCCCCCAACTCCAAATCATGCGTAGGTTAGTTTGCCTCATGAGGCTTTAGCTGCCTCGAAGTATAAGCAATCACGTGACCCCTATGCATAAGAACAACTTGCAAACACAAAATAGAGGTGTCACAATAAACCAAAAAATCATCCAACTTTCAGAAAAGCGCGAGAATCAGGGCCTCACACAATCTCTGCCTCAGAGTTTCAAAAGCTAACTACTGATTTGCCCCCCACCAAAAAGTCACATTCTTCTTTGTCTAATGGGTCACAGGCACTACAATCTTGGAAAAATCCTGGATAAATCTCCGATAATACTCTGCGAAACCTCAGATATAGTCCTCGCAACCTCCAGTCACATCACGATCTTGATATTGGGGGGTCGACCAATATACCCTTCTAGATGACAATGTGCCCCTGAAACTGCACCTCGTGTAACGAGAACTCACATTTGGAGAATTTAGCATAATGCCTCTCCTTCCTCAGGGTCTCTAACACCTCTCGTAAATATTCCTCATGTTGCTCCTTGGTCTTGGAGTAGACCAGAATATCATCAATAAATACAATCACAAGACCGATCCGGCATCAGCCTACAAACTCGGTCCATGAGATCCATGAACGTTGTTAGTGCATTAGTGAGCCCGAATGGCATCATCACGAACTCGTAATGGCGACAACGAGTCATGAAGGCTGTCTTCTGCACATCATAATCCCTGACCCTCATCTAATGGTACCCCAATCGCAAATCAATCTTGGAAAACCAAGACACCATGAAGCTAATCAAACAAATCATCAATCCTCAGAAGTGGGTAACGGTTTTTCACCGTTATCTTATTCAACTCCCGGTAATCAATGCACATTCTTTGTGAACTGTCCTTCTTCACAAGCAAAATCGATGCTCCCCATGGAGAGCTGCTCGTACGAATAAAACCCTTGTCTAGCAAATTCTGAAGCTGTGTAGATAACTCCTACATCTCTGGTGGTGCCAGGCGATACGACGCCTTAGCTATCAGAGTCGCACCAAGAACCAGATCAATCTAAAACTCAACCTGCCTCTCGAGAGGCACTACTGGTAAGTCCTCAGGAAACACGTTAGGGAAATCCCAAACACTGGGTACCCTAATCAACTTCATCGTGCCCTCAAGTCTAGTGTCTGCAACATAAGCTAGGAACCCATAACAACCCTGATGTAGATATCTCATGGTCATCTGCAATGAATCCTTGAAGCACTCATAGTACGATCATTCACAATCCTAACCTACTCGTAGGAAATCCAAATTCCCAAGAGCATCACAATACTTCTTGCTAAGTGTAAGAGATATAAAGGATTGGGTAGCACCCATATCAAACAGAACATGAGCGGTCATACTACTGACCAAAAAGGTCCATATACAAGATCAAAATAATCATAAGCATAAATAAGGAAAGCAAGAAAAGATAGAGATAATTCACATACCATTAACCATATCTGGCATTGCACAAACCTCATCGGTGGTCAACTGAAATGCCCTACTCTTCACAACAGGAGCCTCCGTATTGCCCTCGTGACCATTTGAGGTTTTTTAGTGCCAAAGATTCATCTAGAAGAAAAAACTCAAAACATGGGATCGCAAATTATCCTTATGTGATCGCAACTTTGCCAAAAAAAATCCCAAAATTGCATCCTACTTCATTTAAAAGGCCCGAGACGCTTATCTTCAGGACCTGCGATCGCAGTCTCAAAACATGCGATCGCATGTTATTAGTTTCTCGTTCTGGAAGCTTCCACCTTGAGTATAAATACAACCCTCATAATCAGTTGTTGGGTTGGACAATTCTAGACGAAGAAAACGACTTCTGAAGGCGATTTTTGATTTCTTTTAGCGACTTTTGGAGATCTTGTCTATAATTAACACGTGTGTAGAAGTAGTCAAGGGAAGACCAATTCTCAATGAAGAATTGTCTCAACAATGTTGAAGACCCGGAATACTAGGTCAAATAACGTTCATGAAGCTGGTCATAGAGGATCCCGAAAATATCGGACATCTTGTTCGCTAGTTTAGACTATAAATTAACACTTGCAATCTGCACACAATAGACTGTTTTTTACTCTAAGCTTACTCTACAAAATTCTTTACTTATTCTTACTAAGAATACATTGTAATCATCATTTTATATCAATAAATCATCAAGGCAGGTGGTCATTACCACCTCCCAATGTTTTATGTCGGAGATCCTAGGAAGGATCAAGGGCTTTCCTTGTAAACCACTGTGTCACTTTCTTTTACCATTTTCTATTACACAATCTGAACATCGCAGCCTCTCATTCAATTTGGTTGATTAGTACTTGTGTAATCTGTTACCAAAACATATATATATATATATATATATATATATATATATATATATATATATATATATATAACAATTAGTAAAAAGACCCAGTTGCATAAAACATAATGAGTCTATATGGTCAAACGAGTGCTGCTTCTGACTTGCATGATAGAACCTAGTTGTATGCATGAGAACCGGGCTATATAGTCATATAAAACGCCTATGCTTTCAATAAAAAACCCCAATTTATATAAGGGAACCAAGTTCTATTAGTACAATAAGCCCCGGTTGTAAAACAGGGATCTATTAGATTTTACTTATAGGACTCGACCCTTATAAACCTGGTTGCCAACCGGGTTATGTTAAGTATTTAACCAAGTCGTTTTAGCATTTCTCTAGTAGTGGTATGATTTCAAATTCTAGAAACCTTCAACTTTTCCAAGATCTTGAATTGGAAATTTCTAGAGCAATTATTATGGGTAATATTTCCAGTTTTCTTTTATTATGCCGATCTTATTGAATATACACTAACATTTTGAATAAACCAAGATCTTAAACTAACCAACATAAGGGACCAAGTCAATAAAGCATTATGTCAATGAGAAAAGACATTGAGTCTTCCCAAAAAAATGGTCAAGCAAGAATAGTGGAAGATCCCAAATATTTAGGTTAATTTGTTATCTTATCTTTGTATATAAATGAAAGTTGTTACTCAGATACATACACTCAACCATAATGTTGCTTACTCTCTGGAAGTTATCAAACACTATATCATTTTGCACTCGATCAAATTTCACTTGTAATTCATTTTTATTAATATAAGCTGTAAGAGCATCCAAAATTCATAGTTCAATGAGAGAGTTGAATGAGGTGACATGCCTAATTGGCTTTCAAGAGATTAAAATCTACCATTGTGGCATGCCATGTTGAAATTATAGATATGGAGTTCAATGGTCACTGAACTCTTCAATGGGAAAAAGGAAATCTGTTAACAATTAAATATATATTCCATTGAACTCTATTGTGTTCAATGCATTGTAGGAAAATTAAAATAGAGTTGTATAGCAAGTAAAATGATGATTCAATCCATTAAATTCTAACAAGTTTAATGCATTGTAGATGCCCTAAGGCAATGTCACATTGTCACATCCCGATATTTTATGCCAAAGATCTTAAAGGATTAAGGGCTCCTTGTATATACTTGTTTTCTTGTTCTTACAATTACATTTACACTGATCTTTTATAGTTTACAACACTTTCATAAATATTGTTAAGCATACTAATATTTGAATTTGGCACACATCATTTATCTTGGGATACTTTATAGTAGCTTGACGTTTTTGAATCTCTTACGATTGTTTTCAACGTCTTCATATTTACAAAATTAACATTATAATTTGCTCCATTTTATAAATACATATCTTAAATTTTAAACATCTTTTTTTGTAAGAAATAGTAGGGTGTGTAGTTGAGATCTGGATTCCAACTTGGATCGTATGAACACTTTCTGAACTGATATTTTTACCCTATGTTTCGGTTACAAGAAATTTAGCCTAGGATAATCCAAGAGGACACTTATGATTCTAGGCACAGAAATCGTAAGCCAAATTGCTAGAAAGATTTTGTGAGTGTCTGAAGAAAAACAAGAGCTAACTTTCGTGTGTACCCTCTTAAAAGGAAGAGCCGTTTATATAATAAACGAGATTAGGGTTTCATTAGGTTTGGGCCATCATGAGTTGCTTTTGAAGCAAGTCAAGGTAATCCATATTTTAATGAGGATTTAGGGTTTCCAAAACTAATGAGTTTCGTTAGTTTTACCATAATCACCCTTAAGAATTTGAATTTCCTACTATGTTCCTATATGTAAAATTCGGAGAGATTTTGGGGCTCTGCCACTAGACCCTACCAAAGGGGCTCTGCCCATTGGACCCTGCTAGGGACGCTTCCCCTAGACCCCGCCAAAGGGGCGCTACCCATTTAGAAACCTCAGACCCAGTGGAGCTGCCCCCGGATCCCCGACTTTTCGTTGAACCAACTTCTAATTTGATCTTATACGTGTGTGCACTCCACACAAACTTGTACATATATTAGAGTACAAATTATGAATCCCCTTAGCTCACATGTTAGTTCTATTCACATAAAATGACATGGTGACACTAAAATCACAAACAATCCTCCCCCATTTTAGTGCAACCCTTGAGTAAACATAACCTTATCAAACAAACCAAAGTAGTACATAATGTAAATATCAAAATGATTAAATTTTCGCTTAGTATGATACATTTGCAAATAATCGAGAATCAGGGTGTTCTAAGAATTGAACCCATTAACCTATTTGAATACCAGAAACTAAGATACATACTAGTTTATTAAATTTCTAGCAAAATACAACTTGACACTATTATAAAGTCGTGTGTCCCACTCCTCTCATGTTCGTATCAAGGTCAAGTCCACAACCTCTTGAAATGCGGCTACACTTCACAGTCACATAGGTAACTCCTTTCCATCTATCTGCACATACATTTTTCAATGGAATTATTAAGAAGTTAAACCTAAACTTGGCTAACTTGCGGAACCGAACACATACATGGGATGAAAATTTCATGTGTTCTAATCTATAAGTATGAGCTTTCCACATTGAATTCAACTCCTAACATTATATTAGGAGGGAATTACGTGTCTCATCATTATAGGATTAAATGGACTTTAATCCAATCCCAATTACAGAATTGTGCACTAAGTCTCTTGTCATACCTTTAGTCATGTGATCTGCCAAATTTTGTTGCGATTTCACAAACTTAACCGAAATCATACCATTCATGACTAGTTCTCTAATCATACTATGTCTAATACCTAGGTGTCTATGTTGGGTTTTGAGCATTCTAACACTCCTAAGTGTACATGCAACCCTAAATACCTTGGATCTATGTTTTCTCTATTATACATGCAAATAAGAACTTCCAAGGTATTATCCTAATCTAGCATACAAAACAATGAATGTAACAAGATAGAATACATACCTTTTTGATGTAGAAAGTCTTCATGAAGCTTGAGTGCCTAGCCCCAATAGTGTGGAAGCCTCAAATGGAATCACAATCACCAAAACACTTAGAAGAGCTTGAGAGAATTCTATAACTCATGAAATCGGCTAGCCCTTTCACTTCACACACTAGTGGCCGATTTTGGCCAAGAATAAGATGCTTATATAGTTAGGGTTACACCATGTAAACCCTAATTGACATGGCCTTTCATTTTCATGATGCATGGGTACAAATACACCATGGAGCATCCATGGACCATCCTATGGGTTTTAGCCCAACTTGATTATCCATGGAGCATTAGCCCACTATACAAGTATGGATGATTTACACAATCAACCCATATATTTAATTAGTCTTCTTTTGATCACTTAATTAATCCTAGATTAATTCTTGATCAATACTAATTAAATAATCTTATTATTCTTATTATTAATATACTAGAACTTATAATATATTAATAACCATAAGTGTCTTATTTCTCTCATTATAGTCTATCCAAGTGCATGATGGTATGCAACCCAAATGGACCATGCCGGGTCGGGTCAAGTCTTACCAATTATAGTTATGGACTTAGACATTAATCCAACAGTCTCCCACTTGGATAAGTCTAAAACTATTATTGCGTATGACTTCAGGAACCAACTGGCAATCGTAGCTCTCAAAAGCTTCTGTCGAACTCTGACCTTGTAGATGAACTCTGACCTTTGTCAATGACTTGTCCATTAGATAAGGGATCATATATTCCTCCATTCTAGATATCATATGGACTGAGACATGGATTATAATCATTCTCTCTGTCCATTTGTTGTTTCCCGATTTTCGATTTATGAAGACTGACTAATTGAACAAATCAAATCAGTCCTGGCCCGGCCGAGCACTTCCGTTTGTCATCATCAAATCATCGAGGGGCCCACAAATATCACTTTTATCCCGAAGGTAAAAGGAACGGATAAACTTCGACTCATATGGCTTGTTCTACTACTTGTTGAATCATACACAAAGGCACGTTTTATAGCACCGAGTTACCAAATGCGTTTTCGTGCAATCAATGTACTATCAACTCATAGTAACAACTCATATCTCTAGGTTTGAAGAATATAAGATATTATCGTCTCATGATCACTCGTGATAAAATCCATGAAGTGATTCCAATGAGCGCGGGTTGAATCCAATACTCAGAACTTATGAGCACTCATGAGTGTTGTAGCCCTTTGTCCAACACCTTAGACCTCTACAAGCCAACCCATGACAGTCTTAATTCATATCTACTTCCAACATATGACCGGCTGTGGATGGTTTGAATAACTTAGTCATTCCGGAAGAATAACCCAGTTTATTCGGGAAGTCAAAACATGCAAAATGAAACACAATAATAATTGAATCAAATATGGTATCAACCCTTTGAACATAAATAAAACACCTTTTATTTATCACCATATGATTACACATTATTCATTGTATACTGTTTCAGCTATCAACTTTATTCTTGAATTTAAAACAATAGTTGTCCCATGCTCCAAGCATGTACACTATGTTTTCTTAAACACTAGTCATGCCATACACCAAGTATGCATACTATGTTTGTCTATGATCTTTACTTTGTGAACAAGATCAATTGAACATAACTTCAATGATTCTCTTTTCACACTCCCAAATCCTTACAGCAAATGTAAGAATTCCAAATTCATGCCATTTACTGAAATCTGTTAGATTCTAAACTTATATGCATTGTAACGATTATGCACAAACTCAGAAAGACTTGACAACAATCATTACAGAGTATTCCAAAGGAGATCAGCTCCTTGGAAACATCCTTCTTGCACTAAGTTTCCTAATCTTAAACAGATTGAAAAATCTAACTTTGAAACATTTCCAGATTCCATTTTGACTATCACTTCTGAACAAGAGTTGCCTCCTTACAGATTATGTCAATATGGTCCTTCCAGAATTATCACTATACTTCCAACTGTCCTTGAGCAACCAATCTTTGGTAAACCTTAGATTGTCCTCGACAATTGTTTAATCCTTTTAGTCATATCCAGTTCTAAACCTTTTCCCTTCTTAATGCCCCAGGCATTTGGAAAATTTTAGAACGGATGAATATAGCACATGTAATCGATCCTATATCCAAAGCATATGGGACACAATTCATGATGTCTCACATAAAGACTAAACCAGTCTTTTGCTATAATATGTCCATTTCAATTTGCCAATTTCTCATAATTCAGATTATGAAAAGGGATGCCGTAATCATAACCGAATTTTAGAACGCAAATAATGGACCCATATACAGAATTTCCTTATGTTGAGCCATTCCAACATGAAATTCATATATATATATATATATATATATATATATATATATATATATATATATATATATATATATATCCTTGACTAAATGATTAAAACCTCACGAATTAAGCTTATAGATTTGAGATGACTAAATGATTAAAACCTCACGAATTAAGCTTATAGATTTGAGATGAAGTATAATTTCCTCTCACTTAATTATAGAAAAACAACTCTTTTCAACCCCTGCAACCTCACGAATTGAAACTTTTGTTTTCTATAATTAACATTGCTAACTTTCAATACTTATCATAATTATCATGCTCCCACTAACATGATGATTATTAGCATATCACTTATGCTCCCACTAGCTTTGACATGTACCCAGAAATCAGCTGGACTTCTAGAAATGAATACTTCATTGACGTTCTTACCAAAGTTCAGATTTCTGATACTAGATTGTTTTGATAAGACTTTATCAAAATCATACACCTTCCCTTAGATAGCACACTTGTGTGTCTAAACAATTATGAAGAGGGATGCCGTAATCATAATGGTTAGACCTTTTTGCCACTTCTCACAAGTCCAGGTTAGTGTGCCGGTAAACCACACACGCTCCACTAACGACTTTGAGAATTCAAATATCACAATTGCTATCTAGATAAAATCTACTTAGTGAAAGTGTTTCCTAACCATCATTTTCATGAATCGGAGAGAAACCTTATGACACTTAGATTTATATGGTGTATGAGTTCCTACCCATATGAATTTGTCAAAACCATAATCACAAGACAAAAATAATGACAAATCCAAAACCATATGGATTGAACTCAATCTTAATTTCTTGCCACCTGGCAGCTCAAGGGCCTGCCACTGCTTCCAAGTTGTTGTGCAACAAATTGAGAACTCTAAGAACTCATATGCAAAGTTAACTTTAACTGGAATGGGCATAGAATATGTCAACACGATAGGTTATAAACCTCAAGTCGTGTGCTAGTAAAGAACTTCAGGTTTTACTCTTGATTAGTTCTTGAGACTTTTAAGACCTTTAAGACTCCCACTATCCTCTTGACCTATAAGACTCCCTTGTCAAACATCCAAGAGACAGTGTGGATTCTAATCAAGACAAACACTCCACACAATTGGCCTAAGTTACTCTTTGTTTTATCCAAAACATCACAACTTACCAATTTCAAATGTACAAGTGTAGAAAACTTTTACTATTACATTTGACAAGTGTTTTAACCTTCTTTTGAGACATGTCACTCAAGTTACAATCTTGGAGTATGACTCTAAGACTTGTATTGGAATGAAGTATGACTCATCTTCTTGATTTAACCATTTCAACAATTCAAGATCCCTTTTTCTTAGTCATAAGAATGCACTAAGATTTCCTTAGAGAACTAATTGTGCTATGGTTTCTTAATCATTAAGATGATCACAAAACTGATACTAAAGTACTCTCCCATCTTTTCAGATTTGAGAAACTTTTATCCTTCTGCCTTATTTGATTCTTCTTATTCGCTCTGCCATACATTGGAACCTTTTCCAATGTCTCAGAGTTACACTTAAGCTTGTAAGTATAATCATATTTACTGAGCTTTAGTAAACTATGATGAATAGCTTTATCAATCGTTTGTGGTGGACTTAATCAGTGCACAAGAATGTGTACTCGATCCCTTAGTCCTTTACTTGACTCACACATCCATGTGAACAAGTAATTAGTCTTAATTTTCCAATACTTGAAAGTTCTCATTCATCATGCTATACAACTTCCATGATTCCAAGTTCCGGTCCAATTGAAACTTGGGTGAGGAGAATCTTTCCTTATTTGGTAAATCTAGACATTACCACAAATGAAAGAATCAATTTCATATTTCCACTCTTGCTCTTAATGGAATCATATAAGCAACAAGTTTTCCTCAAATGCCATTGTAAGGATATTTTAAAATAAATAAAATCAAAAATTTTGTTTTATTTTAAAACTTTGCGGAAAAAACTTATCCTTACAATCCATATGAAAACTTGTTGTTATCTATTCCTAAGCAAAAATATCATAACTCCTAAGAAGTAGCTCAAGAATCCGATTTTCAAGCTATGCGATAGAAATCCATCTACGCGATCAGATTCGGCATATTCTTTCTGTAAGTTTCTTCATTTTCCTTTGATTCTTAAACATCACCATGTGACCCAGTCACATCATGTATCAAGAATCTCAGAATAGAAACTTAACAGAGTTAGATAGTGGACTTTACCTGAAGTAGAGTCAAACTTATTGACTTTAACATCCTTAGGTAAATTTTGGCAGCTTCGCAACCAATGCCCCTTTCTTTGGCAATACAAACATATGGACCCTTTGATAATGGTACACGAGACTATCACAGACTTAGCTTTTCTCTTTACCATTTGGTCAACCGCGTTGACTATGGCCAATCCCTTTCCATTGGGAAGAGAATGCTTTACTGGATATCCAATGTCATCATTGTCAATGTCCATAAAGTTTTAGGAAGTTGATCTTAGCAAATAGATAAGATCATTAAGGGTCTTGTCATAGTCTGTTTCATAGGTGTCCCAAAGGAACTCACTATGTGACTTAGAAAGTGATTGAACCACCAACTTTCTCAAGACTTTGACACCCAACTCTCCCGGCTTGTCAATATGTGACTACATCTCCAAGATGTGACCACACCTAGACCTTGCCTTGCCAATAGGGCTTGAGTGACCTTAAACTTTTCAAGAACTTGTGGGTTAGGGAGAATAGTTGGAGGAGGAGAAAGAAGTATGATTTCCAAGGGACATCATCTTCATTTAGGAAACCTTGTTTCAAGAGATTTGGGAAGATCATAGGTGTCTATTACAGACATCTTTTGGGAGATATTCAAGATAGTTGATTTAAAGCCCTTAATATGACACCCAATATGAAATATTAAGGCTAGGACCCAACAAACTATTTTATAACTTAGAAGAGGTATGCCGTAATCCAAGCTATAAAATATTTGAAGGTAGGTGAATGACGATTCACCAATTTCCACCAAGATAAACAAAATGTATAATTAGGTTTTAATTGGATTTGAAACTCCTAGATCTTTGAGATTCATTGAACTGTTCAAAGGCATGTTTCAATCTCGAGTGTGCCCTTCAGGTTTTGTGGCTGGGATGCCGAGGATCACAAAACAAGGTGTGAAGTAACCATGCAAATCACTTGGTACCCTTAATAAATTACCCCTCAATCGATGTGCCGGTTAACCACACACGCTCCATCGATACTAGGATAAATATTAAGTCACCCTTTACCTACCTTGTTAAGTCCAAGTTAGTGTGCCGGTTAACCACACACGCTCCACTAACGACTTAGACAAAGTGTAAAGTGTAATTTCATGGGTTAGCACCTTATTCACATTTTTCCTAAGTAACTAAGATTGGGTATTATTAAGAGTTTAGTTACTTAGTATTATCATTAATACTTTTAATGAAGGAGAGTTATAGTCTTGTCAAACCCGTTCGGCTAACGACCCTCCACCGGTCAAGCAAGCGGTGGGTGAGAGTGGACACCCATTAAGTTGCCATTTTATAGGCAACAACCTTATACCCACCTTATAGACCGGCTTCGTGAATGAGGCGTACTAGCGGTAAGACTGACTTTACTCTTATACATATATATATATATATATATATATATATATATATATATATATATATATATATATATATATATATATATATATATATATATATTATTAACTTATAATATTATAAAGTATAAGGGTTGAATTTTAACTTTTAAAATTCTAAGGGCTAACTTGGAATTAAAGTATTCATAAGGAAAACTTTTCAAATTCCAAAACTTGAGGGCAAGTTTTGAAACTATTCAAAACTAATTAATTCCATAACTTATGTGTTTAAAGTAGTTTTAATCCAAAAACTCTTCAAGTTCCATAACTTGAGGACAAGTTATGGAAGACTTTAAACTAATAAAAGAACTAACTTTTCTTTATTTTATAACTTATGGATTTAATTATGGTTACATATTTTTCTTTAATGAAGTGACTCTTGAACTTCCATAACTTGAGGACAAGTTATGGAGTCATAAAAAAATTATTCAATGACACAAGACCCTTCATTTTGTAACCATTGCCAACTTTTATGAATTTTATGAGTCTTTAATGTGACTCTTCATGTAACTTGAGGACAAGTTACACAAACACATTTTATACTCAACTCTTAGATTAAAATGGATTGAAAACAACTATTTCAATTAACATTTCTATTAATCTAAGCAACTCATAAGTACAAGATAATTCAAATCAAACTTTTTCATGTAATTAGTCTAAACCTTAAACTAATACAAAACATGAATCTATTGACAATTATCTTTGAAAATGGATTAGCATGAACATTACCACATCAAAAACAAGTTTATAAGTTCAAAAACAACTTAGGGTAATTTTCCTAGTCCATTTCTAGCCAAAAACCTCGAAAATATGCTGTCTGGGGCTCCTACTCGGCGAGTGCATGAACCTAGTCGGCGAGTAGGATGATTTTACTCATGGACTCGGCGAGTTCATCAGTGGACTCGGCGAGTCTAGTGCCCAGAAAGCCAGAAAATCGAGTTTTTCAGCATTTTTCAGCAATTTGCATCAAGTATAATAGAAAACAAGCCTAGGCTCTGATACCACTGTTGGGTTTTGAGCATTCTAACACTCCTAAGTGTACATGCAACCCTAAATACCTTGGATCTATGTTTTCTCTATTATACATGCAAATAAGAACTTCCAAGGTATTATCCTAATCTAGCATACAAAACAATGAATGTAACAAGATAGAATACATACCTTTTTGATGTAGAAAGTCTTCATGAAGCTTGAGTGCCTAGCCCCAATAGTGTGGAAGCCTCAAATGGAATCACAATCACCAAAACACTTAGAATAGCTTGAGAGAATTCTACAACTCATGAAATCGGCTAGCCCTTTCACTTCACACACTAGTGGCCGATTTTGGCCAAGAATAAGATGCTTATATAGTTAGGGTTACACCATGTAAACCCTAATTGACATGGCCTTTCATTTCCATGATCCATGGGTACAAATACACCATGGAGCATCCATGGACCATCCTATGGGTTTTAGCCCAACTTGATTATCCATGGAGCATTAGCCCACTATACAAGTATGGATGATTTACACAATCAACCCATATATTTAATTAGTCTTCTTTTGATCACTTAATTAATCCTAGATTAATTCTTGATCAATACTAATTAAATAATCTTATTATTCTTATTATTAATATACTAGAACTTATAATATATTAATAACCATAAGTGTCTTATTTCTCTCATTATAGTCTATCCAAGTGCATGATGGTATGCAACCCAAATGGACCATGCCGGGTCGGGTCAAGTCTTACCAATTATAGTTATGGACTTAGACATTAATCCAACAGTCTAGACTTGCCCTTATAAACCTGGCGATATGCCTTAGCCAAAGCGGTTGCACTATACCAAAGGATAGGAATATATGCTATCGGTTTAGACCACAAAGGAATCTCATTGACTAAATTCCTTAGCCACTATGCTTCTTTACCAGTAGCTACTAACGCAATAAACTCAGATTCCATTGTCGAGATTGTAATGCAAGATTGCTTCTTGGAAGCCAAAGAAATGACACCTCCCCCAAGAAAGATTACCCAACCAGAAGTTGAGGAATGATCCTCCATGTTGGCTATCCAACTTGCATCCAAATGACCTTCTAAAACGGAAGGAATCCCCAAGTAACTCAAACCATAATCCATGGTTCCGTTGAGATACTTAAACACTCTATTTACTGCTTCCCAACGTTGAGCATTAGGAATACTAGCGTACTTGCTCAACTTACCCACATCAAAAGCAATATTAGGTCTGGTACTTGTCATGGCATACATCAAGCTACCAATAGCCTTAGAGTATTCCAATTGTGAAATGGGAACACCATTATTTAACAATAGTTTCACACTTGGATCCATATGAGTACTCAGAGGAGAAAAATCAGTAAAATTAAACCGCTTGAGAATTTTCTCAATATAATGACTTTGAGTCATTACCAGACCTTTGTTCATCCTTTTAATTCTTAATCCAAGAATTACATCAGACTCTCCTAAATCTTTCATGGAAAACTTGGATGATAACATTTTCTTTGTTTCATCCACTTGATTTTGGTCGGTACTAAAGATCAACATGTCATCTACATATACGCAAATGATCACTCCGGCTCTTGTAGCATCATCAAATCTACTATAAACACATTTGTCACTTTTGTTTGTCTTCAAACCAGAAGAAAAATAACTTCATCAGATTTTTGATTCCATGTTTTAGGCGCTTGTTTAAGCCCATACAAATATTTGACAAGTTTACAAACCATATGCTCGTTATCGAGCATAATGAAACATTCTGGTTGTTTCATGTAAATTTCCTTGTCAAGATTACCATTGAAAAAGGCTATTTTCACATCATTTGGTGAATAACCAGATTGTGGATACTTGCCAAGGCAATCAACAATCTAATAGTAAAAATACGCTCAACCGGAGCATACATATCAAAATAGTCAACACTAGGTTTTTGTCTAAAACCTTCAATGACTAAACGACATTTGAACTTGTCAATAGTCCCATTAACATTCATTTTCTTTTCGAAAATCCATTTTCAACCAAGTGGCTTAGAACCTAGAGGCAAATCAAACAACACCCATGTGTTGTTCTCAAGAATTTATGATATTTCATCCTCAATTGCTTCCTTCCAAAAGGCACTATCATGAGACTCCATGGACTCTTGATATATCTTAGGATCATCTTCAATACTATAACAATTTGAGTATTAAAGATTAATTTCATCCCTTGAAACTTCCACCAAATACAGCTGGAAGTCGGATCCAAAATTTTTGCAATTTGGCCTCTTTTGCTTCTACGAAGCTCTTGTGGTTCTTGTACTTTACCACCATCTTGACCTTTTGAATTTTACACTTTATTAGTACCAAAAGTCAGATCCTTAGGCCTTTGAATTGATGAAAAACTCATCTCATCAAAAAATGCATCCCGAGAATCGATAACAGTGTTAATTGAGACTGAATCATTAGGTTCTATTACAAAAAACCTATATGCATTGGAATGTTCAGCATATCCTATGAATATGAAATCAGTTCCTCGTTCTCCCAAAATTTTTTTAATGGGTTTGGCGAGTTTTACAACTGCCCGACATCCCTAAGCCCGAAAATAACTCAAATTCGACTTTTTCTTGAACAAAAGTTCATATGGACTGTTTTGTTCCTTTTATTTGGAACCATATTTAATAAATAGCAGGATGTTAACATGGCCTCTCCCTAAAATCATTCACTAAATCCCGAGTACGACAACTTCAAATTTACCATTTCCTTGAAAACTCGATTTTTGCATTCAACTATACCACTTTGTTGGGGTGTGTAAGGTGTCGTGGTCTCATGAATGATACCTACTAATTGGAAGTATATGGGATCCATATATTCACCTCCCCTATCAGTCCTGAGACATTTCACCGGAATGCCCAATTCCAATTTCACCTCGGTTTTGTATATTTTGAATTTATCTAAGACTTCATCCTTAGAATGTAACAAATACACATAGCAAAACCGAGTGTAGTCATCAATAAAAATGACTACATAGTTTTTATTTCCCAAAGAAGGAGTGGAGTGAAAATCACACAGTTCAATGTGTATAAGTTCCAAAACAGTTGGATTTCTAGTAACACTAGGAAAGGGTTATTTTGACACTTTTGAAAGTATGCATGTTTTACATTTATCAGATGTCATATCAAAGGCTGAAATTAATCCATCTTTTGACATCTCATGTATCCTTCTAAAGTTGAGATGACCTAATTTAATATTCTGAAGCATAGATTTATCAAGATTAGATGCAGAAATTCAAATGCATAATTTTGAACAGGTATGAATTAATCAATAATATTCAAACGAAATATTCTATTATTTAAATATCCAAAGCCAACGAACATTCCACCCTTAGATAAAATAAACTTATCCGTCTAAATAAATTGTTTAAAACCATCAGAATTCAAACTACTAGAACTAACAAGATTCTTGTTGTAACATCCCGAAATATCAAGAGTAGAGTAGAAGGGCAAAAAGAGTAAATTGGGAAAAAGTGAATCGGCGAGTCCATGGGTGGACTCGGCGAGTAGAGTCGCGGCTGGATCGCGTGTTAAGTAGCCGACTCGGCGAGTCAGTAACATGGACTCGGTGAGTAGGTGCTGAGTGGAGAAAACCCTCATTCTCGGGGTTGAGCCCTATATAAAGATCATTATGTTTTCCTCCCAGCCTCTTTGTTCCCCATTAAGTTCCAAAAACCCTAAAATCGTGGAGAAGCACCATTGTTGAGTGGATTGGAGCTTGGAGAAGTAATTGTTGAAGGAATTTTGGGAGATTGAAGGCTTGGAGCAAGGGGCTTTGCTTGGGTTCGAATTACATTGCAGTTGGGGCATATCTTGGAGGTAATATCTCATTCTTGGGTTGTTGTTATGTTGTTTCTTCATTTTGGGGTTTGTGGGAACTTGTCTATGGATGTAATTAGAAGTCTAGAGGTTAGATCTGAGGTTGCTACCTCAGATCTGGAATGGAGAAGGATCAGAGAGCATGAAAGTCCCTGTGTTGGAGTGTTTTGTGGAGCCATCATGTCCCCAAACCCTAGCCCAATGTGCAAATGGCCTAGATCTCTTTGGATTCACGTAAAGTTTGCCACTTTACGAGATGGATGAGTTGTAGGAGGCTAGATCTATGTTTTGGAGCAATTGCATGGCCTGGAGTGCTTCTGTATGGATTCAGTCCGGTGGTACTCGGCGAGTCACATGGGTGGACTCGACGAGTTGCTTGAAGATGGCCTGGAACTCGGCGAGTTGTATGAACAACTCGGCGAGTAGGATGAAGATTGCCTGGAACTCGGCGAGTTGTATGAACAACTCGGCGAGTAGGTCGAAGATAGCCTTAGACTCGGCGAGTCTGTTCTTGGGCTCGGCGAGTCTTGTCGAAGAGTCCCAATATTTTCTGGTCGAGTCAAGAATCGGTGAGTCAAGGGATGACTTGGTGGGTTGTGTGCGAGTGGACTCAGAGTTGTTGAACTCGACGAGTCTCGGGGTGACTCGGCGAGTTAGGTCGCGGATTGAGGGAAGTTCTGAGTATGGGGACTCGGCGAATCATCGGGTTGACTCGGCGAGTAGAGTCAGTCAGGGGTTGACTTTGACCTTGTCTTTGATCAAGGGTTGACCAGTGGTTTCCAGGGGCCTTTTGGTAATTGTTGATTGTTGTTTTGAGTTCAGTGCATTGGCGGTTGTCCAGTGGTGGAGATCGTATCAGTGATCGGAGCAGTTCGGGTTATCTGTTCAGTCGGCAGTTTCGAGGTGAGTTATCCTTACTATATCAACAGGGTCTAAGGCACCAAGGCCGGCCCTTATCGGATTGAGATCCGGGTAGTTGTTATTATGTTACTGCTTTGATATGTTTGCATCCTGTGAGTTAGGATGGTATATGCTAGAGACCTGTTAGGTCGATATCCTGGTTAGGATGGTGGTATGTTATGTGATCTGTTTGATCTACTTGTTGACTGTGAGTTGCTATATGATTGTATGTATATGTGCACATGGTTGTTTGGACTGGAGTTGGGTTGAGGCGGGTCCTGCTGCGTGCTGTAGGCCAAGATACCCAGGGCAAACCGGTTGTCCCGAAGGCCCCGCGAGCGGTCCGGATAGGCTGTAGGCCCCGAATAGGGCGGACCAGACGTGCCGAAGGCTCGGAGAGTGGACCAGATAGACTGGAGGCCTGGTGCGGGTGGACCAGTCATACTATAGACTCAGAGAGTGGAACAGGTGGATTGAAGGCCCGGGAGCGGGCGGACCAATCACACTGTAGACTCGATGTATGTGGATAGACTCAGAGGGTGGACCAGATGGACTGTAGGCCGGTGCGGCGGACCAGTCACACAGTAGACACAAAGTGTATGGCTGTTCTGTGATCGGATATGTTATGGCATGTTATGTGTGTATGGGATTTGTGGTTGGTATTTTGGGGATATCTCACTAAGCTTTCGGGCTTACAGTTGTGGTTTCATGTTTTTCAGGTTCTTCTGGAGACCGTGGCAAGGTGAAGGCGTAATCGTACCGCTCCTCATGATTTCGTAATATTGTGATTCTGGAAACACGTTAAATGTTTTGTATTGAAAACCTTTTTGTAAAGATTTAATGGAATCCAGACGTTTTTGAAAAATTTAAAATTGGTTGTACTTATCAGTCGTTACAAGTTGGTATCAGAGCCTTGGTTTGAGTGAATTGGAGGAACATTCGTGTGACTCCAGTCTCAAATCGAGGAGAGTTTTCAAAAGAGTATTTAAAATGGTTTTAAAAATGAGTAAGGGAGGACGTGGAGGTACGATCAGCCGGAGCCAGTAAGTAACCCCAAAATACCATGCATGTTATTTGTTTTTGAGCTTTGATAGAACAACATGCTAGTGATAGGCTAGGGATCTTCAGGGTTCCTTATGGGATATTTTCAGTGTTCCTCTAGTGGTGAGGGTCGAGCGTTGTTATGCATGTTTCTCTAGGGCGTTGTGGTAGTACTTCATACAAATATGGGTAGGAGTGGAAGGTAGTATGGGACCGTACTACTGAAGGCACAGGACCCATACGTGTATCAGGGAAACCATGATCTCTAGGGTTGGGTTGAGAGAGAGTTGGATCCCAGGTTGTGGGAAGAGTATGAGATTTTGTGTCGTGTTTTTCAGTATGGAGATTCCGAGGCATGATAGAGTGGATCCAGGTCAGGATCAGGAGCTGGAGAGAGAGTTCCGGGCGGATCGGTGCCGCCCGAGGTTATCGGTCAGATGAGTACGAGCGAGCTGGATGCGAGGATTCGTGAGATCCTGCGTGATGAGATTGCTGAGTTGTTCCAGGCTGAGTTGCCAGAGCTGTTTGGGTCGATTAAGACCGCCATGGTTGAGTATTTTGATGAGTGTTATGCGGCTCTCACAGAGACGGCTGCCGCCGCGGCTACAGCGGTTGTAGCAGCGGCAGGGGGAGGAGCTAGTCGGGGTTTTCAGTATCGGTACTTCGATAATACGAAGCCTCCCACATTCGATGGAGTTCAGGACCCGATTGTTGCTATGAGGTGGTTATCAGACGTGGAGGGGTGTTTCTTCACGTGTTCATGCCCTGCTGATCAGAGGGTGAGGTGTGCTCTGAACCTGTTGAGGCTCGGGGTAAAGGATTGGTGGAGATTGACCATGGGGTCATATTCAGATGCGCAGAGGGTTGCAGTATCATGGGATCAGTTCCGAGAGATGTTCGTCGCTCGTTATGTTCCACAAGTTGAGAGGGAGAGATTGGCTCAAGAGTTCCTTGAGCTGAAGCAGGATTCGGAGTCGGTGACTGAGATCACCAGGATGTTCACTGAGAGGGCGATGTTTTGCCCAGAGTTTGCTTCGGAGCAGGCTCAGATGTCTCGATATCTGAGCATGCTCAAGAGGGAGATCAGGCAGTTTGTGTCTGCGCAGAGGTGTGGGACATTGTTGGAGTTGCAGGAGGCCGCTAGGCGGCGTGAGTTAGAGATTGAGTTGCAGTTGCGTGAGCTGAGGCAGGCTCCGGTGCAGTCGCAGCCGGCGCCGAAACGGTCCAAGACCATTGATGTTAGAGTGGGAGATCTAAGTAGTCACACTTGTGGGAAGTGTGGGAGGGGTCACACCGGGGTTTGTAGGTCCGGTGGTGCATGCCGCAAGTGCGGAAAGGAGGGGCACTATGCGATGGATTGTCAGCAGTCAACGCCAGTTCGGGATTTGAGGATTTGCTATCATTGTCATCAGGTTGGGCATTTGAGGGTCAACTGTCCACAGCTTGTTGCAGGACCGGTGCAGGCTCCAGCACCGGCCACTTTAAGGATCTCAGGTGGAGGTCAGGGTGGAGCAGAGCCCCCAAGGGCTCAGGGTCGTGCTTTTCAGCTTGTAGCAGAGGAGATCAGGGCAGTGCCGGATGTAGCTGCGGGTATGTTTCTTTCTCGATGTCTTGTTATCTTGTGATTATTGTGGTGTATTGTTTTGTGCTGGTATTTTTGCGTGGTTTTCGATGTGGTATTCGTCATTTTGCGGGTTATGGTTTTGGTTATGGGTTATGGTTTTGGGATTTCCGTTGGTTATCATTCATGAGGGTTATTAGTGGCAACCCGGTATTGGGTTTCAGGCCGGGTAGCATCTGCGTTCTGAGGAGTAGTTGATGCAGATTGAGTTCTTTCGAGTAGGATGATCGGTGTTGATGTGAGATCTCGTTGAGGTTGTTTATGCTTGTGGGAAGCAGTCCGCGTGTAAGTGTTTTCTTTGTGGAAGAGTTGTTCTGGGAGGTCGGTGATGGCGACCGGTGGTTGATAGTTAGTGCCCAAGTGGGGGAGAATTGGAGAATTCTCCGGGAGATCGATGAGTAATGGAAAGTGCTTAGCTGTTGGGAGGCAGCAAGTGTTCTGTCAGCCCAGAGTATAGGCTGATAGGAGTAAGTGTCGGACATGCAGGGCGGGATTTAGACCTAGGGCATTTGATTGTAGAGGGCCTGGGAGCAGGCCGGGATCGAGTATGTATGATGGGGTTAGAGTTCGAAACCCCTTGAGGGCTAGAGCGGTATGCATGGGAGGACTTCCGGGGGAGGATAGCCCGTAATGTTGAATGCTAGTTGAGCGGTCCGGATAGACTGAAGGCCGGTAGGCGTACCAGTCTGGCCGAAGGCTCGGAGAACGGTCCAGCCAAACTGAAGGCACTGAGAGCGGTCCAGATTGGCTGAAGGTTCTGAGAGAGTGGTCCAGATGGGCTGAAGGCCTGGTGAGGCGGTCCAGTCATGCTGAAGACTCTACAGGTATTGTTGGATCAGTGTGAGGTTTTGGGTTGTGTATGCTGCAGTGTGATTGCATTAGAAGGTCTGGCCCCGGGTAGTGATCATGATTAGTGGAGACAGTGCATGGGCTTGAGAGTCCCTGCGATGAGATTCAGAGTATGTGTGTTGGATGAATAGCGGATACGCTAAAGGGTGGTGTAGCGTTGGGCGAGCACCGTGGCACTTGTTGGAGTGGCAATATGGCCAAGTGGATTCCTTGGAAAAGGAAGTGAGAGAGGTGTGTAACTCCGAGAGGGAGTGCAAGTTCATGGAAGTGGAAGTGGCAAAGCAGAGTTATGATTAGAGTAATCCGAGTATGGTTTTTGAGCAGCGTGTTTGCGGCAGTGGAATTGAAGCACATCCGGTTTGGGATGTCTGCTGAGGTCGCGGAGGGAATTCCGCAGGTGTAGAGCCAAGAGACTCGGAAGGGATGCGGAGGGAGAGTCTTGGGCTCTCAGTGTGATTCTGATCAGGGTATTGGATATGTATTAGTGGTTCATCTTGGGGGATGTTGGAGGATATCATCAGTGTATCAGGTTTTTCCCAACCTGAGGGTGCTAGAGAAGTTCAACATGTGTATGTGAATGCAAGAGGAGAACTCGTGGGAGTTGCTCTGAGATTGAGAATGGGTCTTTCCGTCATCGCAGAATGGATAGAGTGGGATTCGGATCGGGGATCCGATGGTTCATGGCTTTCTAAGCCCTTATGGGTCGAGTGAATGTTGAGATTTGGGTCACTGATGCGTCTTGGGTAATTCTCGCGGTTATTGAGTGTGATTATCAGAGGGTACAGCCGGTGCCCGGCTCGAGACGGTGATCAGGACACCGTAAGGAAAAAGAAAGTGTGTTTGAGTTTCGATGGGTATGCCTTGAGGGACTTGGCCAGGTTAAGGCCAGGTGGTGCGTCGTGGGAGTATCTTTGGGATTGAAGTGCTGTAGGCTTCGAGGACGAAGCCTAATTTAAGTGGGGGAGAATTGTAACATCCCGAAATATCAAGAGTAGAGTAGAAGGGCTAAAAGAGTAAATTGGGAAAGAGTGACTCGGCGAGTCCATGGGTGGACTCGGCAAGTAGAGTCGCAACTGGATCGAGTGTTAAGTAGCCGACTCGGCGAGTCAATAAGATGGACTCGACGAGTAGGCGCTGAGTGGAGAAAACCCTAATTCTCGGGGTTGAGCTCTATATAAAGATCATTATGTTTTCCTCCCAGCCTCTTTGTTCCCCCTTAAGTTCCAGAAACCCTAAAATCGTGGAGAAGCACCATTGTTGAGTGGATTGGAGCTTGGAAAAGTAATTGTTGAAGGAATTTTGGGAGATTAAAGGCTTGGAGCAAGGGGCTTTGCTTGGGTTCGAATTACATTGCAGTTGGGGCATCTCTTGGAGGTAATATCTCGTTCTTGGGCTGTTGTTATGTTGTTTCTTCATTTTGGGGTTTGTGGGAACTTGTCTATGGATGTAATTGGAAGTCTAGAGGTTAGATCTGAGGTTGCTACCTCAGATCTGGAATGCAGAAGGATCAGAGAGCATGAAAGTCCCTGTGTTGGAGTGTTTTGTGGAGCCATCATGTCCCCAAACCCTAGCCCAATGTGCAAATGGCCTAGATCTCTTTGGATTCACGTAAAGTTTGCCACTTTACGTGATGGATGAGTTGTAGGAGGCTAGATCTATGTTTTGGAGCAATTGCATGGCCTGGAGTGCTTCTGTATGGATTCAGACCGGTGGTACTCGGCGAGTCACATGGGTGGACTCGACGAGTTGCTTGAAGATGGCCTGGAACTCGGCGAGTTGTATGAACAACTCGGCGAGTAGGTCGAAGATAGCCTTAGACTCGGCGAGTCTGTTCTTGGGCTCGGCGAGTCTTGTCGAAGAGTCCCAATATTTTCTGGTCGAGTCAAGAATCGGTGAGTCAAGGGATGACTCGGTGGGTTGTGTGCGAGTGGACTCAGAGTTGTTGAACTCGACGAGTCTCGGGGTGACTCGGCGAGTTAGGTCGCGGATTGAGGGAAGTTCTGAGTATGGGGACTCGGCGAATCATCGGGTTGACTCGGCGAGTAGAGTCAGTCAGGGGTTGACTTTGACCTTGTCTTTGATCAAGGGTTGACCAGTGGTTTCCAGGGGCCTTTTGGTAATTGTTGATTGTTGTTTTGAGTTCAGTGCATTGGCGGTTGTCCAGTGGTGGAGATCGTATCAGTGATCGGAGCAGTTCGGGTTATCTGTTCAGTCGGCAGTTTCGAGGTGAGTTATCCTCACTATATCAAGAGGGTCTAAGGCACCAAGGTCGACCCTTATCGGATTGAGATCCGGGTAGTTGTTATTATGTTACTGCTTTGATATGTTTGCATCTTGTGAGTTAGGATGGTATATGCTAGAGACCTGTTAGGTCGGTATCCTAGTTAGGATGGTGGTATGTTATGTGATCTGTTTGATCTGCTTGTTGACTGTGAGTTGCTATATGATTGTATGTATATGTGCACATGGTTGTTTGGACTGGAGTTGGGTTGAGGCGGGTCCTGCTGCGTGCTGTAGGCCAAGATACCCAGGACGGACCGGTTGTCCCGAAGGCCCCACGAGCGGTCCAGATAGGCTGTAGGCCCCGAATAGGGCGGACCAGACGTGCCGAAGGCTCGGAGAGTGGACCAGGTAGATTGAAGGCCCGGGAGCGGGCGGACCAATCACACTGTAGACTCGATGTATGTGGATAGACTCAGAGGGTGGACCAGATGGACTGTAGGCCGGTGCGGCGGACCAGTCACACAGTAGACCCGAAGTGCATGGCTATTCTGTGATCGGATATGTTATGACATGTTATGCGTGTATGGTATTTGTGGTTGGTACTTTGGGGATATCTCACTAAGCTTTCGGGCTTACAGTTGTGGTTTCATGTTTTTCAGGTTCTTCAGGAGACTGTGGCAAGGCGAAGGCGTGATCGTACCGCTCCTCATGATTTCGTAATATTGTGATTCTGGGAACACGTTAAATGTTTTGTATTGAAAACCTTTTTGTAAAGATTTAATGGAATCGAGACGTTTTTGAAAAATTTAAAATTGGTTGTACTTATCAGTCGTTACACTTGTGAATCTTCGGAACAAACAAAACATCAAATAACTTAATTTTCTTTCCAAAAGTAAATTCAAGAGACACAAAACCAAAACCACAAATAGGAATAAAAGAATTGTCTCCCATTTTCAACACCGACCCGTCTTCAAGCGAAGTTAACGTTTCAAACATCCGTTTATCCTTGCATACATGGTTTGTTGCCCCGGAGTCGATCCACCAAGCAACATCATCATCCTGTACATAGAATGATTCAGGAATGAATGAAACATACTAAACATAATTCTGATTAGAATTATCAAATTTAGTCAAACACTGACATCATTTTACTTAGGCTGAAGACCCATTCACCTTCCCATTGGCTCCACTATTTCTAGCACCATTGTTGCCTAAATTCACATGACAATCATGCTTGCAATGCCCAACTTGATTGCACCTCCAACAAACTAGATCCTTTCTCTTTTTGTTGGAGTTGCTTGGGACATATTCCTGCTTACGTTTTCCATATCCTTTCTGGTTCTGATTCCTTGGTTTGTTTTCAACCATATGAACCGAGGGTTGTCCAGATTCAACTTTTCCTTTTTTTTTTTTTTTTTCCAGATTTGTCACTTTCCTTCGCACAAAGAGATTCTTCAATACAAATATGACTAGCAAGTTGAACCAAATACAATTCCTCTTTTTGATGTTTTAAGTTATGTTTGAAGTTTTTCCAGGATGAAGGCAGTTTGTCAATGATGGTTGACACATCAATGGATTCATCAATATTCATCCGGTGTAGTTTAAACTGACCGCATATGCCAAGGAGTTCATTGTATTGTTCAGTAACAGACTTTGAATCGTCCATATTATAATTGTTAAAGTTACTGACCAGAAACTTCTTACTAGAAGCATCCTCGGTGATATATTTCAATTTAAGGGTGTCCCACAACTCCTTGGCATACAAGGATTCACTATGGATATCAAATAAAGCATCAGACATACTGTTCAAAATATGACCTTTGGAGATGTAGTCATCGTTGTCCCACTTATGTCTCCTCCTTATCTCTTCAATTCTGTCAACAACACCTTCCTTAGCCTCCACTGGTCTTGGAGTAGTCAGCACGCATGCATCTTTCAGAATAATCAACATGAAGTGCACCTTCTTCTTCCAACGCCTGAAGTCGACACCTTCGAACTTCTCTAGCTTGGCAAACTTAGTTGTCATCTCGCAGGTTAAGTCACCCATCTTCAGGAACAGGGAATATCAGTTCAATTGTAAGAAATAATAGTGTCTATAGTGGAGATTTGGATACCAACTTGGATCATGGGAACACTTTCCGAACTGATATTTCTACCGTATGCCTGGGCTACAAGAAGTTCAACCTAGGATAATCCAAGAGGACACTTATAATTCTAGACACAAAAATCGTAAGCCGAATTGCTAGAAAGATTTTAAGAGTTTTTGAAGAAAAACAAAAGCTAATTTTCATGTGTACCTTCTCCAAAGGAAGAGTTGTTTATGTAATAAACGAGATTAAAGTTTCATTAGGGTTGGGCCGTCCATGAGTTCTTTTGAAGCAAGTCAGGGTAATCCGCATTTTAATGAGGATTTAGGGTTTCAAAACTAATGAGTTTTGTTAGTTTTACTATAATCACCCTCAAGAATTTGAATTTCCCACAATGTTCCTATATGGAAAATTCAGAGAGGTTTTGCGGCTCTGCCCCTTGGACCCCGCTAGGGGCGCTGCCCCTAGACCCCGCCAAAGGGGTGCCACCTCTTTGGAAACCCCGGACCCAAAGGTGCTGCCCTTGGACCCGCCGACTTGTCGCTGAACCGACTTCTAATTTGATCTTATACATGCATGGACTCCGCACAAACTCATATATATATATATATATATATATATATATATATATATATATATATATATATATATATATATATATATATATATATATATATATATATATATATTAGAGTATAAATTATGAAGCCCCTTAGCTCACATGTTAGTTTCAATCATATAAAATGACATGGTGACATTAAAAACATAAACTTTTTTACTTAGAATCCATATGGAGAATATTTACATTTCAACATCAATCTCAAGATCTTAAGCTTCTTTCAAAATTTTAATCACTCCAAGTGCATATGCTACAACCAGCACCAATTGGTGGTGATTACTTGGGAATAAAAAACCCAAAAATGTTGTCTCATGTTGGAATTCGGCATGCTTCAACTTTAGGTTCAACTTTTAGGTTGTCTTCCATGTAAAAAATAATGCATATGCTACAATTAATAAACTTCTGTAAATCCATAAATTTGTAATTTAACTTGATTTTATTTTTTTTTCATTTAAGGCAACACAGGAATAAAATTTATAGATAAAAGCCAATAGGCTTTAATTAGTGGAAGATGTGGTTGATACAGCTTGGAAATCAGACGTGGGGGTGTTCATTGAATAGTGATGGATCAACGTGATGCCCTCTTCTTCTGTTTGAAACAATAAAAAATTAAAGACAAGAATCTACATCCTTTATTTTATAGTGCGTAAGAGGAAAACTAAAAATATTCCCCAATGAAATAATTTCATCTAAAAGACAAGCCAGCATTTTCTATTTTGTAATGCCCAAAATACAATAAATTCTTTTGTTAAATGTTTTGATCATTTGAATTTAATGACTTTTACCGTGGTTCTTTAATTTTTTTTTTTTTTTTTTTTTTTTTTTTTTTTTTTTTTTTTTTGGAAATTTATTATTATTAATGTTTTGATCATAGGGTTACACTTTAATTAATTACATATTCTGTGGGTGCTTTCACTTCTTTTCCTCCCCATTTCACGAACATGAGATAAATAAGAGAGGCTTAACCAAAAATGATCCTAGGTCCTTTTGTGCATGATGCATGCATCTGCAATGGCTTACGTCATGTTGTGGATGCACCCAGGAATCTGATCCTACCGAAATCCCCATTTATATATCTACACATCTAGCTTTAATATGATGAAGAATCGATTCCATTAATTTGGGTGATGCATGATTAAGTCCTAGCTTACTTGTTGCACATGTCATAAATTTCATCGACTATATATCTTTATCATCTATCACGATTATATAACTGAAATCACCAACCAAGACTTTTTCATGCAAAATCCCAATATAAAACCCACTTTATTTTACTCCATTGTTGCATATATACTCTAAACAAGACCAAATCCTGTACCCGAAAAGGCTTAACCGATATCATAATGTCTGATTTGCCGATAAAGTATGGATGCGGTGTATTTAGTGCTGTTTTTGGACGACGAACAAGAAGATCTGTCTCAACGAGTTCTCTCCCGACTGACAATTTTCCTGACATCTCAACAACTCCAAGCAGCCAGAAGTCGAATTCCACGAGGCTAAATGGTTCGGATGATGCATCCTTCGATATTTCATCAAGCCCAGAACAATCCCAGAAACAAGTCGACCAAATTATTGCTAGGCCTTTGCCAAATCAAAAAAAGAAAGCTACCCCACCATTATATGTTCAAACCCCGCAACAAGTTAAAAAAAGTGAACCAAATGGTCAACAACACAACCAAATCTATGATCAAAACAAAAAGGTACTCACCCGAGGAACAAGTGGGATATTAGAGGATCTTGAAACCATGATCGATGATCATCAGCGTTCAATCTATGCTGGTAACATGAAGGTGTTTGGTAATTTAGGCAACTTACCACAACCAAATTCAAACAATGTTGATTATCATCCGAAGAGTGTTAAAGAACAAACTTCCCTCCCAAATGGGAACATAAACAGGATACCTAGAAAAGAGGTACTGAAACCAGTAAAGCGAACTGCTTTCTGTAGAGCTCTTTCAACAAGAATGGATCCTGAGCAGTTGAAGATCATGGGAAACGAAGATTACAAAAACGGGCGATTTGCTGAAGCGTTGTCTCTGTATGACGCTGCAATTTCAATTGATCCGGAAAAGGCAGCCTACCGAAGCAACAAAAGTGCAGCTTTAACTGCCATGGGTAATCTTTTAGAAGCAGTGTTCGAAGCTCGAGAAGCAATCAGAATAGAACCCTTTTACCAAAGGGCTCATACTCGTTTAGCCACATTATATCTCAGGTTAATTATTATATCTCATTATTTGATCTTTTTATCCGAAAATTTATGTTCTTTATGCTTTTTACATGAATAAAAACTCGAGTGTAATTTCAGACTAGGGGATCCAGAAAATACAATTCGTCATTATAAACAGGCTGGCTCAGAAGTCGAGCCTGAACTATTAACAAAAGCGCAAAAACTACAGGTGCACTTTAACCGGTGTAATGAGGCAAAGAAGCGAAGAGATTGGAACACAATGATAAAAGAAAGCAGTGTAGCTATATCTTCTGGTGCAGATTTTGCATTACAGGTATAGATCTATTACCTCCATTAAAGATTGCATGGTTAGTTAACTTAATATATGTAGACTAATATTATCGAGTGTTTTTATATGTTGAAAATAAATTAAGATATTTACGTTGAAAGCCGAGGCGTTGTTGAAGTTGCATAGGCATCACGAAGCAGACGAGGTGATGAGTAATGCGCCTAAGTTTGATGAAGATGACTGCAACAAGTTCTATGGTCCGATCAGCCATGCTAATTTGTTGCTTATAAGGGCTCAAGTCGATCTTGCTGCTGGCAGGTATTGTGTGACGAACATTATCATATATGCTTCACCATATATACGTATTCATGCAAAGTAATTATATTGTTTTTATGTAATATATACATGAATGTTAAATTTGTTATAATTACGTTTTAATAAATAATAATAATAATTAAAATTCGATATTATCAAACGATATGCTTACAAAATGTAATCTTGTTGTAATTGAGCATACAATTATTGATCGAACTAGTTATTAATAATCTAAACTGCTGATTATAACTTATATTTTGGATGGAATAAAAAATTAATTTATGTTATTAGACAAAGTTTTAATCCTATATATGAGCCAGAGGGATTACGTACTATTAAACAAAATTTCAAAATAATATTTATGGACACTGACAAGTGAAGGAAGGTGACCAACATGACAACCTACCTTCGACGTTTTATATGCCATATATACAAAAAAAATAAAATAAAATAACACCCGATTTTTATATTCCATTGACCATCCAATTGATCTTCTAGATAAATAAATAGTCGATATAAAATGAGTCGGTAGTTAATACAATATGATCATGTACGTAAAAAAAATGAAAAAAAATCAAACATAAAGTTGAAATGTAATCTGTTCGACCATTCTATATTCAACATTGTTTGGTAAAGCTTTTATAGATTTGGTCATGGTTTATAACATGACCAAGTCAAAAATAATCATATATATGATTTATTATAATATATATACGCAGTTAAAACATTTATAGAGAAAATCGAAAATGATATGTTAAAGTTAAAATAAAAATCTTTCTAACTTACATGTATAACATTAATTAATCTTTTGAATTATATGTTGCAATCGACAGGATTGATGATGCAATGGAAGCCTCTGAAATGGCATCAAAGATAGACTCGAACAATAAAGATGTGAACATGATGGTGTGCAGAATTAAGGTAGTGATGGGTGCAAGGTCCAAAGGCAATGAGTTGTTCAAAGCTGCCAATTATCCTGACGCTTGCATTGCATATGGAGAGGGACTTGACCATGACCCATTCAACTCTGTGTTGCTTTGCAACCGTGCTGCTTGTCGGACAAAGATGGGTCAGTTTGAGAAAGCAGTCGAGGATTGCACCATGGCCTTGAACATTCGTCCCACTTATAGCAAAGCAAGACTACGAAGAGCTGACTGCAATTTTAAGGTGAACCACATTCATACACAACCCTCATCTTGGTTATTCATATTTCCTGCTATTTGTGTGTCGGATCAAATGGTTTAATCTTGGTAAAGTGAGTTATGAAAGTTGCTTTTTCTTAAAAAGCATGCCACTAAAATTTATATCTATTAATAAAATGATATACCGTGTACTATGAAAGTTAAGTTCTTTCAACAGTTTAAATCGAAATTGTTGTTTGGACTTACATTTCATTACACATCTATGATCATTTTCTTGATATGACATATATAATTTAGATTATGAAGTTAATTTCCAATTAGAAAACAACATTAGGGTATCCACAATGCATTGAACTCCATAGAGTTCAATGGATTGTCACATCATCATTCTACAATCCATACAACTCTATTATTTTTTTCTCTACAATGCATTGAACTCTACAAAGTTCAATAGAATGTTACAAAATATAATTTATAGTAAGTATTCAAGAATTAAAACTTTCCTTTTTTCCCATTGAAGAGTTTTATGGCCATTAAACTCCAAATTCATTTAATGTCAATGTGACATCTCACAATGGTAGAGTTTCATCCATTGAATGACACATGGACTTGCCGCCTCATTCAATTCTCCCATTAAACTCACCATTGTGGATGCTCTTAGGGATATGACTTTTTTAATGGCAGCAATTATACTAAAACTAGGGAGGTGTTACAAAACAACATTTGGAAACAAAAATGAGAGCTGAGTATGCCTTCTAAATTAAGCCAATCTAGACGATAGCATCTACTACGGATTGACACCTTGTTAAAGGAGGACTTTACCATGGAGTTACTTACAAAATCTGCTTTTTTGGAAAACCACCTTAGTCATGTCGCCAAGGCAAGTTTGTAACAGTAGAGTGTTCACTGCTCCATGAATATCTTAATTCGTTATTTTCATAGTCCACGAACCAGACTCCCCACCAGTTTGAGATCTCAATCCAATCCGGTTGGCAGCCTCATAATTATTGAAAATATGATATTCATATTTGATGTCTTTAGAGCATAAGGGACCCAGAATATAATCAGCTTCAATGCCTTTTTTGTCCAGGTTGATACGGTGAGTTATTCTCTTATCTTGATTCTCCTAGAAAATATGTTTTCTTTTATTGGAATGCAAACGAGATTTATCATTCTCGTTATCAAACATCTTTCAGTCAAAACACCAAGACTTCGTCTTTACTCGATGGTACACCCATTTATCGAGACGCTTTATTAGTTATTGTTGCACAAGAAATCAAATATAATGTAATACACAAGGATTTAATTGTTATTCGGTCGATCTGACCTACGCCCACACGCAAGAATATGATAAGTCTTTAATTATTACTGTTTAAAAGAGATTATATTAGAATCCCTAGCTACAAATATTTTTAATAGAAAAACCATAGCAACTATAGGGCCGAACCCATATGCACCGCAAAACCCTATCGGTCCTAAGCCTACTCCAAACTCTTATCTCGTCGATATATCGTGTCTGGTTTCTTTACTTCCTTTTGGATCACATTATCTATTCAAGTCACCAAATTCCAAGTCATACATTAACAATATCCACCTTTACTTGAATTGTCTTTAACCATCAAGCATTCTCAAGAGCCATCTCTTTCCTGTCAATTTTCACCGAAGAGAATTACCACCTGATAACATCTACCAAATCCACCAATGCTTGAACTTCTCCATGGGTAATGACTTTGTCAACATATCAGCCAAATTCTCCTTGGTGTTATCTTTTTAATAAAGAACATTTCTCTCCCAAAACCCTGATGAAATTCAATCTCACACGAATATGTGTTTGTCTTCTCATGATAGACCAGATTCTTTGCTAGACACAAAACACTCTGACTGTCACAAAACAAGATAGGTTTATCCACTATCAACCCACGACTTTAAACGCGACTGTGTAACCATATACACTTCTTTATTCTTTCGGTCATTGACATATACTCTACATTAGTTGTGGACAAGAAAAAAATGAGATGGAATGCTGATTTCGAACTTATAACACATCTGAATAAAGTGAAAATGTAACATGTAGAGTATCTTCTTTTTCAATAGATCACCACCATGGATCGGGTTTTCACAACCAACCAAGCCATAATTTTGTGTATTAGTGTCATAATCCAAAAAATGTATGTCGTTCCTTTCATTATCGCATAATGCACATGAGCGCTTCTCATTGAGCTTTTCCTAGAACACTCATAAACCTGCTTACAAAACTAATTATATGAGGTAGTTAATGTGTAGTACATACCATATCACACATGATTCTCTAGCCTTGCCAATAGAACATATGGTACTTCAATAATGTTTAAGGCTTGCTACCAAAGTAGTTCTAATAGGTGTTAACCGATCAAATTAAATTATTAGAAGAGTTTCTATATGTATCTTTATTAAGAAATGTATAATAGTCTCGCCTTTATAACCCCTGAATCGCCATTCTGAATATCTTTTTGCAGCTACCAAATCCTTCATCTTAAACTCATTTTCTAATAACATCTTCAAGTCATTAATTTCAACGATATTCTTGGTTGCAATGAACAAAATATATGTAGGAACCATCAGATAATTCCTTTGAGTAATACTAATTATCAAACTGGTTTCTATTATATCTGTGTGATGTTATAAAAGAAAAACTCTCCTTTACCATTTTCTTGGCGACTACTTCAAACCAAAATGATATTTCTTTAGCAAACATACATAATCTTTCTTTGAATCAAGGAAATCTTCTAGTTGGGACATGAAAATCTTGTCATCTAAATTTCCTAAACAAATGGAAATTCTACATTGATCAACTCAAGCTCCAGATCAAGTGCACTCACCATGGATAATAGAACCCGAATGATTTTGCGTTTCACGATTCCCGATCAAGTGAAATCATTTTGCAACCAATGTTCCATGATCCTTTCTAGTTCAACTTCAGGAATATCTTTTTTTTATTAGTGACCCACTTGCAACCCAGTGATTTTGCTTCTTCTGGTAATGGAACAAGATCCCATGTTTCATTCTTCTCCAGGGCTTGCTTTTTTTTTTTCATTCATTTCAATTTACCAGTTTGTTGCTTCTTTACTCACTACACCCTCTTTGTATGACTGAGACTCGTCTCTATCAATGTTATCTCTAATTACCAATGCACATGCTACAAAACTGACGTTACTTGTATTGACACATCCAACATATCTAACGAGATTTTGAATGCTCATTTTCGGCCTTCTTTATGCTATAGCTTCTTCCTCGTTTCTTCAATATCGGCACAACATCTCTAGACTCTTGCTCCATTGGTTGAACTTGAGATTCATCTAGTCTAGGTTGCTCCTTTTCGGATTTCTTTTCGTTGTTTATCATAATTTTGTATGGCATTTGAGTTACATGTTAGAAAATTCATCAAAGGTCAGACCTATGCTACTAATAAATTACAGACTCCTTCGTTCTTCTATACACGATAACCGATAACCTTTCATTTTAGGTGCATATCCTTGAAATATGCATTTCATAGGCGTCGACTACAATTTACCATCATTATCATAGGGTAACTACATAAATCAAAATTATCACAGGGTTTTCTGAACCATGCCTCTTGAAGATTCTTTAAGTTAGTTGCAGTTGATGGATATATGTTCACAACTTCTCCGTAGAACTTCTTCGATAAATAAGAATATAACTGCATGCATTATGCACGTACATAAAAATTTTGTTCATATTTTCTACCTCTACCTTTTGATGTAGTGTGTTCCATAATATGCTGCTCCACTATACTTTCTGTTTTGTTGAAGGTATCCAATGGTGCATTTTGGAACTATAGCCTGTTACTCTTTCTTCCCTTGGTTAATTTTCAACCATAGTCTTTCATTCCATGAACTTTCCAAACACTTATTTCATCCTTTTTATAAAATACAACCAAAATTTCCTAGACAAGTCATCAATAAATGTTATAAAATACAAGCATCGGCTATACGATTTTACCGGAGAAGACCTTATAAATCCAAGTAAACGTATTCGTGGTATTCTTTGCTTATGTATTGACTATATATAAACTCCACCATGTGTTCCTTTCTCATGACAGAATCTTAAAAAAACTTTTTCCTAATTACGTATCCACCAGTCCTTATAATAACATTCCACTCTCGCTCATGTGATCCAACTGACGATGCGATAATTATGATTTATCATCATGCTTTTCTAGAGATTCAAAATAAGCCACCATACATGTTACTGAATTTCCTTCTAGAAAATAAATTACATGTTTCAGTTTCGCTTCCATCAGCACGAGAGAACCCTTTAAGGTTTTTACCCAATCATCTTCACCAGAATGTTTGAGTCATATTTTGGCTAAAGTTCCAAGAGAAATCAAGTTCTTCCAAAGATCTGGAACATACCAAAATTCAAAATTTGTAATTATTTCATCATTCATTTTTATTTCCGTTCCACTTCCCTTGATGCTCCATATCTCATTATCACCTAAATTTACATTACCAATCATTTCATTAGAAAACTAATATACTGCATGAGAAAGTCATATGATGAGACGTACTTGTGTCAAATATCCAAGTGTTTGCATAACTAGTTGTACATACAGTCAAAATGTCACCTATCTCACCTTTATTGAAACTATCTTGATCCTCAACAACACTGTCAGTGTTTTTTTGATTCAGACTTACCATTTCTCATTCCTTTATTATGGATAGTCTTTTTAATATGCCCATATTCCTTACACTGATAACATTTAAGCTTACTAGAAGTTTTATATTTGGAACGTGACTTCCTCTATTTCCACCATCCCTTTCTTGTGTTCCTCATCTGCGAACAAATAAACCTTAACTGGAACCTTCTTTATTACCATAGACCCTATGATTTAATATCTTAGACAACATAACATCATTCATTTCATTGACATTGGTTGTTTTTCTACCATAAAGCATGGTATAAATGATATTTTCATATGAATTTGGTAAAGAACACAACAAAATAAGAGCATGATACTTTTTATTAATAAGCAACATAAAAGCAACGTAGAATCCATATAACATTTAAGAGTTTAACAATCACTCATTCTTCCATGAACAACATGTCATAAGCATAATAAATAACACATTTCACTTTCACCAACCGATGTACCTTTGGCTATTTTTTTTTGTACTTCATTTGTGACAACATGAATCCCCTCTATTAGAAGGGTGACCTAAAACTTAGATACATGGTATCTTTGATGGAGGACATGCTTGAAAGAAAATTCTTCATTGAGGGGAACAATTCACCAACACATATATACTAATAGAACGCATGCATTCAAAGATCCATGTCCTTCATCTTTCATCAAAATCCATAACCTTCATAACAAAATCAGGATATGCTTTAATTGAAGTAATCATAATCCATTTAGAGATCCAACTTGAAAGTAAACATTTTATTCTTTTTACACCATTCTCCGATCTCATTAACAACTAGTAGGGTCTTAAGAATTTGGCGCACTTTCATAGAGGTTATATGAACATTATACACTAGCGAATTAAGAGTTTTATCAATCAAAATGAAAGTAATTTGGCGATAATTTATCTAAAAAATATTTGTTCACACCTCGAAGCAAATTAGAGTTTGACTAGAACTCTTTCATGGTGCACATAAACTAAGGTGGAACACATTCCTATAATTCTTAAAAAAATAACGGTAAGCTCATTAGGGAATGAGATTTCGAGTTGCTATACTCCCAAATAGCTTTTCTAATATCTTCCCTCGAGAAATAGTTGTCCAACATTTGTGTCTTAACATTTGTTAATTTTTTAAACCCTTGGTATCCTATATTATTTGACCATTGCCATCCGTATCAAATTGATTTTTGAAATGATTAAGCCACTATTGATCCTTTAAAATCTATATGATGAAAACTATATTTTTAATTAATATATATATATATATATATATATATATATATATATATATATATAGATATATATGGAATACCTTGTAGTTTTGATCACCTTCCAAAAGCCGAATTAGTTTTGAGCTATTGTTTCATGAATATGGAATCCCAATCATACAAATATGCCATTTGTTTAATCCATTGGCATCTACAAATGCATTGAACTTATTAGAGTCTAATGGATTGAGACATCATCATTTTACTTTTTATACAACTCTATATTAATTTTCCTAGAATGATTAAACTCTACAAAGTTCAATGGAATATACTGTTAATAACTAAAAGATTTTTTTCCCATTAAAGAGTTTAATTTCCATTGAGCATCATATTCATTGAATGCCAACATCACATGCTACAATAGTAGAGTTTAATCCATTGAATGCCAATTAAGTATGCCACTTCGTTCAACTTTCCTATTGAATTATGCATTGTGGGTGCTATTAATCAAAATTAACTAAATGTTTTTAAGGGACTCACTTCTAGGTTTATTAAAAAAATGGTTTTGATAATTCTATAACAATTTCAAAAAACATTTGAGTATTTGAAGTTGTTTAATAATAAATATATTACACTTACACACCTTTTCATACTTGTTAGTTGTTATCGTTCCAAAAGCACTCCATCTATGTATCACATACTTCATATAACATCATTGAGTTACAAAGTTTGAAACAAATTGTCCATAATCCATGGTAGTTTCTATCAAAGTATTAGGATATGCTCGGTGTAAAGCTTTAGGAGAGAAATAGGATCAAGATTAAGCCAATCTTTCAAGAGTTCGAGTTTACATTCATTAGACCCATACTGGTTTGACTACACGAGTCTTCTACTTCCCATATGGAGTTTTGATAACCACACTCTTTTCAAATATAACTAACTGAGACACACTTCTTTTGTATATATAACTAATCTAATTGACTGAAAAACATGAAAGCGTTGTTGTTGTTGGAAATGATAAAACTGTAAAAATTTCTCATATTGACCATGCTATGCTTAATTTACCTAAGTTCTCACTCATACATAAAAACATCCATCATGTTCCTAGCCTTAGTAAAAGTATTTTGGCAATTTCCCAATTTGTGCATGATAATATATGCTCTGCTGAATTTTCATGAGCTAGTTTTTTTGTCAAGACCTTAGGAGGGGGGGGGGGGGTGTTCTACAACACATTCCTCCAAATAGTCACATTGTTTACTCATTTTAAAATGAATGCATCTCATTTTTACTTCCACAATGCACCTTTGGCATTCCTACTTATGACATCCATCATATTATGCTAAAAATAAAATTCCATTTCTTGATATAATCAATAAATTTGGCATCTATCACGATTAAAGTGCTAAGAACCATTAAAAATTGTCCACTCAAATATTAGTGGAACATCATTTGTTACTTTTCTTCCTGATATCGCTAAATTATTACCTTTATTTATAAATCCATTTGGTTTTCATGGATGTATCCTTCAACTTATTATCACCAAGCCTTGGAATCCTTCCTATATTTCAAATCACATGTCAAAAACCCGTTTCCATGTCTATTAAAAATTTTCATTGTGAAATTAATCATGAACTCGAAAGGACCAATATGTACAATTTTGTTAAAGTCAGGCATTCCATATCATATCTCTTATTTGTTTAATCCTTAACAAAGTGGACCGGTTATATGTAAAAATCAACATCAATATGGAATATTTATATCCTTATTATCTCATACATATCTTCCTAACAAGTTTTAGTAGGGCATATTAAGAATATGCTAATACATCCTCTCCAATTAAATGATTTCTTACAACCACTTTTAATAATAAATTCCCTATTGATAAAAAATTCCATGCACTACCAGATTAATATATGATGCACAGATTGGGATGTTTATGTTACCCCTTTCTTTTCTATATATAGTCGCCCTCAAACGTTATCTCCAAATTCACTTTCTTCCTCTTCCTTGTATATTCTCCAAACCACCATGGATAATTGTTTAATCCACTTACTCAAAATACTTATATTTCTCATCATGTCATTATTCATGAAACACATTTTCCTAGTACAACCCTTTTCTCATATACTCAATCGTAAACTATTCCTATTGTCTAAATTTTCTCACCACATGTCTTCCATGTTATATCTCCATTTATATTTTTTTAGACAACAAGAAATTATTGAAAAGAAGGTAGCCAATAGCTAGAATTACATCGGTTTGAAATGTTCCCATCAAGGGCTATTACACCATTCAAACCAATTAAACAAAAGAAAATTTCTATGTCTGTCTTTCATCTAAAGAAACACCAACATTTCACCTCACTAGCCAACATGTGACAATTTTGAATCTTGCCAATGAAAACATTGTCTCATCGGTATCTCCAAAAAAATCCCGGTGAAAGTAGAGAGAACAACTGAGACAGCCTCGATATTACATGTGCGGGTTTTGTAGTTGGAAACAAAGCTAATCAGATAAGAAAGAGAGTTTCTTGATGTGATAGTTTCACTTATCCCCATGAATCATATCCATGTATCTACTTACATACTTTAGAGGAATCCTCTTCAGCTCCCTCGTTACCTTCTTTTGTTAAATCTTTTTCAAACCCCTCCTCTTTTTCACCAACTTCCTGTGATGGAACTGATAATCGTTACAAGGTACGACTTGTTGGAAGTTGCAAAATGTTATCTCTAAATTGAATGAATCGACTATACTAAATCCTTTTAACCCGTGTTCAAACCAACAACCAACCAATTGGTTCATTCTTTTTTTTTTTCAGTGGCTGGCACATCCGCTAAGTAGATGTCAATACTATTATTCCTTCATGGAGATTTGGTTGAAATGGTTAACATGAAATAAATCAAGGATATTTGAATTTTATCTAAATCATGTGTGCTTACATATGAAGTTTGTTTATGGACTAAAGAAATCCCTTTTTTCTTGGCTTGCCAAGTTATCAGTTGCTCTTGTTATCCTTGGCTTTAAACAGTGTGTATCGTTCACTTCTTTATTTGTTTATTGCACTATTATCTCCCTTAACTATGTCTTGGTCTCTTTTGATGAAATTATTATAATTAGGAGTTCATCTTCTTTAAACTTAGTGCTAAAATTTCTCGTAAAGATCCTCACTGATTGAGGTATTTATTAGGTGGTTAGGCTACATGTATGTATACTTCAATAAATCTGACTTAGTAAAAGTTTATATGCGATTTACTACATCATACGTGCGTGAAGAGCTTGAAAACCTATCTCATCCTCTATTTTCTCAAGACATCAATTGGAAAGTTGTATTGGTAGCTCCAATGATAGATGTATTTATGTACTGAAGCACACTCCTTGTCTTTTAGTATTTTGTCATTAATTGTTTCTTTATTACATATGTTGTTGATAAGGTGTCTCATTTTCTTCATGCACTTACCGATAGACATTAGCTAGCAGTAAAGGGAATACTTCATTATCTTCAAGGTACGCCAGCACATGGTCTCGTTATATAATGTGCATCTTATCTTTCTATACATATTTATTTTGATGTTGATTGGGATGGTTGTCTTGGTGGTTGACGACACACTTCTGGATATTGTGTTTTCCTTGAGCCTAGTCTAATTATTTGGAATTGCATGAAACAACCTATAATTGTTAGGTCGAGTACCGAGGCAGAGTATCAGTCGTAGGGAACACTATCGTCAAGCTCCATTGGATTGTATGTTAAATTCTTGAACAAAGTATTTTTATTTCTTCTCCTACGAAGTTATGGTGCAATAATATTAGGGATAAATACTTAGAGGCTAATCAAGTATTTCATCGGACATGAAACATTTTTGAGATTGATTTTAATGTTATATATGATATGGTCCTTTCTAACATCTTGCAATTCTGTTATGTTCTTATGAGTAATAACTTGTTGGGCTTTTGACAAAGGGACTATCAATCCCTTATTTTCAAACACTTCGCCACAAACTTCACATTTCTCCCATTGTTGTGCATGTGGGAGGATCGAGAAAGTATGAAAGTCAAAATGCCAGTTAGTTAGGAAAGCTCGTTCTACTCTCCTACCAAGAATCAATTGGTTATAGTATTGATTAAGTAAACTATAAAGTTGACAATATAGATTAATAGGTATATTAGGACTCTTATAAGTTATTTGTAAATAAGGCAATGTACTCCAATCTATACATATTAAAATAGAAGGAATTGTAACAGTATGAGATTATTCTTTCTTCCACCACTAGATTCTTTTTTGCCTTATTAACTAATTTACCATTCTAAATATGAGAATTTTTGAACACTTATTACAAAATAAGATATGTCGCAACATAGTAAATCCATACATACAAGTGATTATGTATCATTTGATTAATTGATGCTATTGCAAAATATACATTTGTTATTTTGATACCAAATAATGCTTTTAATTCAAAATTTGTTGTTGCGGTATTCAAAAAAATTATTATATATGAGAACTCATTTAATACTTATCTTTTTTACGAAATAAGTAATTTCTCATCGATAAAAAAAACATCATACATACAAATGATAATATCACTTGACTAATTTCTATAGTTAACGTGACAACTTTTGATAGGATATAATAAAATAAGAAATTTTATATTAATTTCATTATTTGGTAATTTTATCCGACTTTTATATATATATATATATATATATATATATATATATATATATATATATATATATATATATATATATATATAAGAGTTCATTTGCAAGGAACATAATTTTGTAAAACCATGAAACCAAATTTTTTTAGTGAAATATTCTAATATTCTGTTGTTCGTAAAAATAGGATATGCAATATATTCTAACATTATTTGTTTTAGAATATTTCAATATAAAATATGTTAAAATTATTGGTTTATAATATTAGATGATTAAACATATTTAATTTTTATAAACACTAGAATATTAAAATATTTTACTAGAAAAATATGGTCTCACGGTCTCAGAAAATTAGACCGTCTCACATGAACCTAACCCTATATATATATATATATATATATATATATATATATATATATATATATATATATATATATATATATATATATATATATAATGTTATGTAGCAACTTTCCTTTATCTTATACTATTGATCACGGAAATTACTAATATTGTTTCCTTTTGTGTATATAATTAAAATAGTTGGGAAACTGGCATGCTTCCGTGGAAGATTATGACATATTAACAAGAGAAGAACCTGGAGATGAAGGGTTGAGCCAAGCCTTTAGAGAGGCTAAAGAACATTTATAGAAACATTTAGCTGATCTAGTTAAATGATTATACGAGACTCCTCATCATCTAAAAACGAGATCAACTGTTTGGATAAAATATTAGTCGATTGTCTTTTGAGAAGCACTTTTTTATTAGAAAAAGCTTACAAGTGGATATAATTACATGGATATCAAACATTCCCAAAATTGGTTGTCACATTAATTCAATCAATAGATTATACTCCCTTTCAAACTTATAATCTTGATCCAATTGCAAGTTAAGAGTTTTGACTCATTCATCAAATAACCCACACAATGGCAGTGAAGAGTGGCACACACAGAAATATATAGCACTTGTGGTACCAAAGTTTGGCTAAGTTCTGAATCCATGCATGTGATTGTGGTACCGTTTTTCATCATTTTGTCCTAACATAAGCACAAGAAATCCATTGGGCTTGCATGTCCATAAAACATTGACTTTTAGAATGTTTTTGGAGTAAGAATGTAGTACCCTAAACATGGCATTAAAAAGAGATACATAAGACAAAAAAGAGATATATGGCATTAAGAGGAGATATGTGGAATACATGGCATTAAAAAGAGATACGTTCTCTATCTCTAAATCTCCTAATTTCCATCTATCAATTTTCTCCTTAATTTCAACTTGGAGTACATGGCACTAAAAAGAGATATGTAAGACAAAAATGTCTCGTGAACTACATGGGTTTGTGACCCAAAACATTTATCACTTTTTTTTTATCAAAAACGTTTCATCTTTGCAGAACATAGTTTTAGACCATAAATCAGTTTCAAGAATTTTCAAGGAAAACTCGTTTCGTACGCATCATAAATATCAATTGATTTCATTTCATATCTTATCATTTCATTTCAAAAGACATATTTTCATATTCCATTTATTATGTCATTAAGGGCTAATTTGGTATTAAACCGTTTCCATTTTTACACTTAGGGCATACGTCCAACAAAGGAACCACTCATAAGTCTAGACCAATGTGGAAATAACAAATTAATCCACCAAGGCATCATTTCTAGACAGTTTTCATTTCATTACTTTCCAATTCCTTTCATTACATTCCATTCGTTTTCATTACTTTACATTTCTTGTCATCACTTTCCATTCTTTACAAATTTAATACATTAGTCTCATAAACTCAGTTCAAAAGTAAAGCCTCTATATTTCAAAACATTTGAAACACTTTTTCAAAACATTCGATCTTCCATAACATTTTTACTTTCAAAAATATTCTTGCCTTCAAGGCATTCTTTCAAAACATTCTTTTCAAAATCATTTAATACTTTCATTTCAAAAACATTTAGTATATCAAATAATTAATATTTCTTTATCATAAAAATCATTTTGCTATGTACCTCAAAATGGGAAAATGCCAACACGTACTCACCTCAATCACACATAGGCTAGCTAGTTTTCTTCTAGTTCCTTTCCCGATAGCAATCCTCTTCAAACACTACCTACATCATATATGGTCATAAGTCATTAAAATGACCAAAATAGCCCCCAAAGGTTTAAATACTAAATTTTATTGCTTCATACTATTCCTCGTGAAAAAATATGAATGTTGGCAAAAACTGTGGAAAAACCAAGTCCGTATGCAAAAGTTATGAAGAAAACAAGAAAATCTCGAACAGGGATTTACGCGAGCCGTGTAAATTAAAGCATGCATTTACATGGGCCGTGTTTTCATGTCTGCACACACACAAAACTTGATTTTTCTCAAAATAACACTATACTTTGCATAGTTCTTGAAGACCCTTTTCCAAATCACTTTGTACCATTTGTATAGGTTCTCACATATGTTTAACAGGTGTTTTACCATCCTAAAACACAATACTTAATCCATTAAGTGCTCATTGAAACCTTAAGATCATGATGATCCTTAAGTGTTCAAAAGAAGAGTAAACTAGTCTATTTTTCACTTGAACATTTCAAAGCTCACAAGGTTTGTTCTCAACTTATTGAACACTCAAATAAATTTTTTCATGCACATAAAACCTTCATTAATCTCATTGTAAGTACATAAACTAACCATGGAATACTCAATTGTATTCCATGTTTCCTAAATTGCCCTTTAGGCTAAAACAATCACTAGAACCACTCATAGCTCAAGAGAACCTTCATGTATATGTTACAATCCCATCTCTTAAGTGTTAATTCATATCCATGAATGCATTCACTTATTAGATGTCAATCATCATGTGGTTATCCTTAGATTTTCCAAAATGCCCTTATGGTTGATTATTCCATAAATTCAACCATAAATTACTAAAGCCTTGATGTTATTGCATTCAAATCATGTTGTTAGTATCAACTCATGATTATGAGTATCATATACTCATCAAATGTTCATAAAGAAAGGATTCCATTGTTTTCATTATTATTTCCCCCAAAACCATTAAAAACCAATGCTTATAACTGATTCTACAATCATAGATGAATTGGAGCATTCCACTTGGAGTTGTTGCTATCAATTATAAACAAGTTCATAGAATACACACCCATGTCATCGTCAACTGCAATGTCCCAAATTTGAGAATTTCTAGTGTCACTCCCTCAAACCAGAGCGGCGGAAACATCTGGGGTTGGATGATTTTCATGTACAGTATCATAACAAATGAATAGTAATGATCAAAGCATTAAAACCATCATATTGAATATTTAATTAGTTTACGTTGTAGTGAAAAACATTGTCTACTTGATATCAAATGTGTAGGGAAAAAATAAATAACTTGATGCGACAATGCCCCATCCACCAAAAACTTTTGTGATTACCAGTTTACTGGTTTCCTGATAATACAAGTGGTTTTGAAAAGTATCAACAATTAAGTTGGTGAGTTCATAAGCGTTTTGTATAAGAGAAAATCGATAACTTTTCCTTGTAAATTGATAGGATGTGCCTTCACAAAATCCAATATTTTCTTTTAAAAGTGAGCTGTAAGTCTTAACCCAAGATTTAAAAATGTATGTAGTGCTGCACTGGCAAATAGTATTATGAAGTTTTATCTTTATATAAAACTACTTGAATTTATGTTAACCCTGTAAAACAAATGTGTTGTTAATACCCCATGTGAGTTACCATAACCATGCTAATGACTAGTTGGCCTCCTACGGCGTTCTTCAGGCGTCGGAAATGTTAGATATTTGTCACCCTAGACTGGCTGGTCTAACTGTAGCTAACAACTTAGGTGTGAGGTTGTCAATCTCGTATGGATCTATACACAAGTATCACGCTCTCCCTACAAGAGACTCTGGTTATAACTCAGGACTTAACGTGTATTCTGGTGGGTACAGTGAAGCCAAATGTCTCATAAAATTGTAATAACCGGTTTACGTGTACTGAAAACCCCTTATTTATGTAAATGAATGTATTAATCTTCCATAGTGGTTACATAGTGTAGAAATAATTATACCTTTAAATAATTATATGTTTCTTCCAAAATCAAAATGTAGTGTTTGTGACTACCAAACTATACCAATTATAGTTTATTATGTTTGTTAAGACTATTTATATAATCATTTATATAAATACGTAGTAGTGATCTTTTCTAGATGTTTTTAAAAGATTAAGTCATAAAAAAATACATCTAACACAAGTATGTGAAATTTGTACGAAAAACTCCATCTCAAGCTTTTGCCCCATTTTTAACGGTATTTTTGTCTAGTTTCAAAATGTATGGTCAAAACCACATATTTGGGTTGTATCCCACAAAATGGAAAATTAAACAGAGTAACCATTTCTGTTAGAAAAACCATATTTTGGTAAAAAGTCTCAAAATTTTTGTAGGTTTGTAATCATAACTTTTCTTATGATTATATAACATAGTTTATATTTTGTTTTTGTAGGTCTTGCATCTCAAAACTAGTATATCACAAATAATTGTAAAAAAAAAAACTAGTGATAACCACATGAAATGCCAATAATGTTTTATATTTAACATAAAGATGAAACATGCAAGTATTTGTGTGACAAACCAAACTTTACTTGTACCCCCCCCCCCCCCCCCCCAAAAAAAAAAAAAAAACATGCAGAACTCGAAAATGTGGGGGTATGAACTCACCTTGAGTGTGTTTGTGGTTGGATAAATGGATGATTGTGAAGATCTTCAAGCCTAGAACACTTGAAAGTGGTTGATGAAATCTTTTAAGATGATATTATCCTAAGAGCTTTAACACATGATAATGTGTGTAAATCATATGAAACTAGTGTAAAAGTGTGTACAAACACTAGATTATGAAGAAAACACTTACCAATATGTCAAGAATCACTTGGAATGATTAGCCTAATGAGGAGAAGCCTTGTTCTTGAGAGAATATGGATAAATGTTTGAAGAAAATGGAGATTGCGAGAGGGGTTTTGGGGTGTTCGCGGCCATAGTTAAAAAGAGAAAGGTGAGGTGACATTTCCATCGTTATTTTCTAGATAAATGCTTTGATACATGCTGGGTAATTTTCTGTATTGGAAAAGATGAAACTTCAAGTCAGAAAATCAATCCTTTTTTTCTCTTCTTTCCCACCGAGAACCCCTTAGAACCACCGAAATCACTTGTGATTTCGTTCTAGCACCACCGAGATCACCTAGTGATTTTGGTCCATTTTCCAAGGAGATCACATGGTGATTTCGATTCATGTGCCAACCGAGATCCCATGGTGATTTCGGTCCATGCACTAACTGAAATCCCAAATGTTTTGAGTCCTAAGTCGTTGACTTGTTGACTTTACTTGACTCTTGTTGGTTTGTTTGACTTCTGTTGGATCCAAAATCGATAGTTGTCACATCATCCCCCTGTTAGAGGGAATTTAATCCCGAAACTAGTTCTGGAATGGTTACTCATGAGCTAGGGAAAAGATGTGGGTACTTCTGTTTCATTTGATCTTCTCGTTCCCAGGTGAATTCAGGCCCTCGCTTGGCATTCCATGGGACCTTCACTATAGGTATGTGGCTTTGTTTCGTCCTTTTGACCTCTCTTTCCATGATTTCCACAGGTTCCGCTACGAAGTGTATACTCTCGTTTACCTCGATTTCATCAAGTGGGACTACAATATTCTCATCAGACAAACAGTTCTTCAGGTTGGACACGTAGAAGGTGAGGTGTACGTTACTGAGTTCTTGTCGTAGTCGAAGTTTGTAAGCCATCGGGGCGATTCTAGCAATGATCTCGAATGGCTCGATATACATTGGATTCAACTTCCCAAGTTTGCTAAAACGTATCATTCCCTTCCAGGGTGACACCTTCAACAGCATGCGGTCACCAACCTAGAACTCCAAGGGTTTTCGTCGCTTATCCATATATCTCTTTTGCCAATCTCGGGACGTCTTTAATCGTTCACAAATATTAACAATATTTTTCTTAGTTTCCCGTATGATCTCAGGGACAGTGAGTGTGCTATCCGGCACTATTTTTCTTGTTAGCTGCGTGTCCGCCACTTCAGCCCAACACAGAGGTAATCTGCACTTACGCCCATTGAGGGATTCGAATGGCGCGATTTTGATGCTAATGTGATAGCTCTTATTGTATGAGAACTCGATGAGTGGTAAATGGGTATCCCAGGCTTTAGTAAAGTCTATCACACATGCTCTCAACATGTCTTTCAGCGTCTATATGGTTCTCTCGCTTTGCTTGTCAGTTTGAAGGTGATAGGATGTACTCATGTTGAGTTTGGTCCCAAGGACTTCTGTAGTGACTACCAGAACTGTGAGGTGAGTCTACTATCCTGGTCCGAGATGATGGATATTGCCACCCCATTTAGTCGCACAATTTCTTTAATGTACGTCCTTATTGTCTTCTCCATCTTTTGGGTCTCTTTTATTGGTAGTAAGTGTGCGGATTTCGTTAATCTATCGACGATCACCTAGATGGTATCAAGTTCGTCTGTTGTCTTGGGTACCTTGGTTATGAAGTCCATGGTTATCTGATCCCACTTCCACTTGGGTATATCCAGTTGCGGAAGCAAACTCGAGGGCTTTTGGTATTCTACCTTGACCTTGGCACACGTTAGGCACTTGCCCACATAGATAGCGATTCCAGCCTTCACGTTTGGCCACCAATAAAATTTCTTGAGGTCCAGATACATCTTGTCTGAACCCGGATGAACGGAGTATTTGGTTTTGTGAGCCTCATTGACAACGTCTCTGTACTCACCAAATTTTAGTGTCCAAACACGGTCTATGAGGTAACGAGCTCCGTCGTCCTTGACTTCAAGGTTTTTATCCATTCGCCGCAAGGCCTCACCTACGACGTTATCGGGTTTCAGAGCTTCTAACAGCGGCTCGAGTATTCAATCCTACTTAGGGCGTCTGCTACTACGTTGACCTTGCCCGGATGATAACAAATTTCGCATTCGTAGTCATTTAGCAGTTCAACCCATCGTCGTTCTCTCATGTTGAGCTCCTTTTGATTGAGGATGTGTTGTAGACTTATGATCTGTAAAAATGGTACACTTTGTGTCGTAAAGGTACTGTCTCCGGATCTTCAGGGAAAATAGCATTGCTCCTAGTTCGAGGTTGTGCGCGGTGTAATTGACTTCATGAGTCTTGAGTTGTCTTGAGGCATAGGCAATGACCTTCCCTCGTTGCATGAACAAGCATCCTAGGCACTGCTTGGATGCATCGTAATAGACCAAAAAGTCTTCAATACCTTCTGGGAGAGACAAGATTGGAGCACTACATCTTGCTTATTTTAGCATTTGGAAGGCAGCTTCTTGTGTACTACCCCAACTGAAAGTCACTCCCTTCTGAGTCAAGGTAGTGAACGGATTTGCAATTTTGGAGAAATTTTGTATGAACCTTCGATATTAGCCGGCAAGGCCCAAAAACTGGCGTATCTTCGTCGATGTTCTTGGATTTTCCAAGTTTTCAGTTGCCTTGACTTTGGAAGGGTCCACGTGTATCCCCTCCTTGCTGACTACATGTCCCAAGAAGTCTAACCTTTGAATCCAGAATTCACATTTCGAAAATTTCGCATACAGTTTCTCTGCCCTTAACGTCTCCAAGACTTGCTGTAAATGTTGACTATGTTCCTCCTTGCTTCGTGAATAGATTAGTATATCATCGATGAATACTATTAATGATGGGTTTTACGCATAAGAACAATCATATATGCTCATACAAACCCTAATGCTTTGATCTAGGTTTCTCTATTGTACATGCTTTGAATCCAAGACTTACAAACATAGATCTATCATATATAATTCGAAATTATCATAAAGAAAACAGATCTAAGTGTTTTACCTCTTTCAAGTAGCTTGAATCCTTGTAATCTTCTTGATCTTGAGCTTAGAATCACAATTGTAACTCCTCTACTGGTTCACAAACCCCACAAGCAAGAAGGCAATATAAGAGAGGGTGAGAGATGCTAAAATCGGCCCTAGGGTTCTCTTAGAAGCAAGTGTAGCCGATTTCCATAGCCTAGGGGTCTTATTTATACTTGCAGGCTGCTAGGGTTTCAGTCTAAACCCTAATGGACAACTTAACCACCAAGCAGCCCAAGGAACCTTTTGGAATAAGGCCTTGGACGAAAATATCATGGATCCCCATCATAATTTTGTTCCCTATAGTCCATTAGGTTTCCCAGCCCAAAACTCAACTATCATACATTTGATAGTTTATACCCCTTTATTTAATTAATCTCTTTTAGTCACCAAATTAATTCCTAATTAATTTATGACTAATATCAATTAAATAAATATGATTTCTCCTTTAATATATTATTCTTATAATATATTAATAAACCATAATATTCTCTCTTTCTCCTTAAATTACCTTGTCAAGTTTCTTTGGAGAAGGCAACCCAAAAGGACCATGCAAAACCGGGTCAAGTACATACCAAGTATAGTTACGGGCTTAGACACTAATCCAACAGTCTCGCAATTGGATAAGTCTAGTAACTATATCTCACATATGACTTCAGAATCCGATTAGCAATCGTAGCTCTTATACTTTGTTGTCAACTCTGATCAACCTGTCCTTCAGATAAGGGATCATATAATCCTCTGTTCTAGATATCATGCTGACAATGCTTATCATCCAGCATTTCTTCCTCGATCTCTGATTTGTTTGACATAGAATTTAGTTGAACACATCAACTTCATTCTGACCGGGCCTGGCACATAAGTCAAACCAAAACATCGAGTGGCCAAGATATCACCGTTATTCTCATAGAATAAAAGGAACATATCAACTTCGACTCATATGCATCCATTATTCACTAATTGAATCATGCACAACAATGTGTGTTATAACATCAAGTTACTGATGCGTTTACACATCATCAATGCATAACCAACCAGAAAACAACAACCATATCTCTAAGTTTTAAGACTATATGATATTATCGCTTTCCGATCACTTAAGGTACAACACCACGAAGTGATACCAACAAACTCGGGTTTATTCCAATGCTCAAATCATATTCATAAGCACTCATGAACTTTGCATCAAACCTTTGCTATGCCCAAAACCTTTTAGACAATCTACAAACAATTAATGACAGTCTTCGTTCATATCTACTTCCAAAATATGACCGATTGTGGACTGTTTGAATAATCCTATCATTCAGGAAGTCAAAACATGAAAAATTGAAACAATAGATAAATAACCAACACCAGATAGTAGCTTTACTCATAAATAACACAACCTTATTTATTCATCAAATGTTAAGTACAAACTATCTATTACACGTTTCCTATCTAATCCAAAATTATATCATCCTTCAACCTAATGCTCCTAGCGTGCTACAAGTGTTTGACCCTACTCAGTCCCTTTGTAAGGGGATCTGCTGGGTTTTCTTCTGATGATACCCTCTTCACAACGAGGAGTCCCTCTTCTACCTGATGTCTGATAAAATGGTATTTTCTATCGATATGTCGAGATCTACCATGATCTCTTGGTTCCTTGGTTAAGGGAACCTCTCCTTCATTATCACGGAAAATTTCCATCGACTCCTTTATGGATGGCATCACTCCAAGGTCTCTAATGAAGTTCTTCAACCACATAGCCTCCTTGGACGCTTCGCTTGCCGCAATGTACTCTGATTCGCACATTGAATCAACTATGGTCTCTTACTTGGAACTTTTCCAAGTCATTTCTCCTCCATTTAGGGTAAAGACGCAGCTCGACTGCGATCGGTAATTATCCCGATCCGTCTGAAAACTAGCGTCACTGTACCCTCGTACCCTTAAGTCATCACTCCCACTGAGGACTAGAAACCATTCCTTGGTCCTTCGTAGGTACTTAAGAATATTCTTTACTGCAATCCAATAGGCTCTAATAGGGTTCCCCTGATATCTGCTAACCATGCTCAAAGCGAAGGCCACATCGGGGCGAGTACAAGTCATAGCGTACATGATAGCGCCTACTGCGGAAGCGTAAGGTACTCGGCTCATATTAGCTATCTCTGCCTCTGTACTCGGGCTCTGAGTCTTACTCAACTTGGTATTGCTTTGGATTGGCAACTCCCCTTTCTTGGAATTTTCCATACTAAAATGTTTTCGTACCTTATCCAAGTATGTATCCTGACTGAGTCCTATCAGTCTCTTTTCCCTGTTTCTTACTATTGTTATTCCCAGAATATAAGCAGCCTCTCCGAGGTCCTTCATAGAGAAACATTTCCCAAGCCAGGACTTGACCTCCTGCAAGTTTGGGACATCGTTTCCTATGAGTAGTATGTCGTCGGCATACAATATGAGGAAGCTTACTATACTCCCACTGGCTTTGACATATACACAAGATTTATCTTCGCTTCGCAGAAAGCCAAACTCTTTAACTTTCTCGTCAAAACAAAGATTCCATCTGCGAGACGCTTGTTTTAATCCATAAATAGATTTCTCAAGCTTGCATACTCTATTTGGATGCTTCGCATCGAAAAAACCCTCTGGCTGATTCATATAAACATCCTCAGCCAACTTTCCATTAAGGAAAGCGGTTTTTACGTCCATCTGCCATATTTCATAATCATGAAACGCAGCTATTGCAAGCATTGCCCTAATAGACTTTATCTTCGCAACTGGTGAGAAGGTCTCATCATAGTCAACTCCGGGAGTTTGAGTAAAGCCCTTCGCAACCAATCGCGCTTTATAAGTATGCACTTTCCCATCCATGTCCCTCTTCTTCTTGAAGATCCACTTGCACCCGACTGTCTTACGACCCGGTACATTATCAACCAAATTCCAAACTTGGTTGTCGTACATGGACTGAATCTCACTGTCCATCGCGTCATTCCACTTAGTAGACTCCGGGCCTGCAATGGCTTCCTTGTAGCTGCTAGGTTCGTCCAAATTTACTAGTGTACTATCACTAATAAATGTATCCCCTTCAGTAGTAATATGAAATCCATACAACTGGGGTGGAACACTAGCCCTAGTGGAATGTCGAAGAGGTAAGGACTCGTCAACAGGTTCAACGGGAGTTTCCTCCTCAGGTTGAGTTCCAGTGTCAGAGGTTCCTTCATTGCTTTGATCTTGAATCTATTCAAGTTCAATTTGCCTCCCACTGTCCTCTTGCCTTATCAATTCCCTTTCTCGGAAAACTCCTCTTCTAGCAAAGAAGACAACATTGTCACTCGGTCTATAGAAAAGATAGCCAAAAGACTTCTGCGGATAGTCGTTGAAATAACACTTCTCACTACGAGGTTCGAGTTTGTCGTGAATCTCTCGTCAAAAGAAAGCCTCGCAACCCCAAACCTTGATATGTGCCAATGAGGGAGCTTTCCCTATCCACATCTCGTGAGGAGTCTTGGTAACCTTCTTGGTGGGAACTAAGTTAAGGATATGGGTGGCAGTCTCTAAGGCATACCCCCAGAAAGCTATTGGTAACGAAGTCCAACTCATCATTGAGCGAACCATGTCCAAAAAGGTCCGATTACGTCTCTCAGCCACACCATTCAATTGTGGCGTCCTCGGAGGCGTCAATTGCGAAACAGTTCCGCATTCTTTTAGATAGTCGTGAAACTCAAGACATAGGTACTCTCCTCCTCAGTCTGAATGAAGCATCTTGATTTTCCTACCCAGGTGATTCTCTACTTCATTCTTAAACTCTTTGTACTTTTCAAAGGTTTCCGAGTTTTCCTTGATTAAGTAGATATATCCATATCTGCTATAATCATATATAAAAGTCACGTAGAAGCGGCAAAGCACCCCTTGTGGTGGATCTAAAGGGACCACACACATCGGTGTGTATGAGATCCAATAAACCCTCATCCCTTTCACAAGTGCCAGTAAAGGGTGACTTGGTCATCTTCCCAAGTAAACAAGATTCACACGTGTCATCGTCCCTATGGTCAAATGACTCCAACACTCCATCCTTTTGGAGTTGGTCTATGCGTTTCTTGTTGAGAGATCCAAGGCGACAATGCCACAAGCATGCTTTGTCTAGACTAGTAGACGAATCAATATTCAAAACATTATTTCCTATATTATCAACTACCATCACAGATTCATAAATCCCATTACAAGGTAATGCATTGAAGTAAAAGACACCATTCAAATAAACATTAATAGAACCATTACTATTATCAAAAGAATATCTGAAACCTTGTCTAAACAACCCATGAAATGAAGTAATTTTTCTTGCAATATCTGGCGAATAACAGCAATTGTTTAAATCTATCCCTAACCCATTACTCAACACTAAAGAATAAACACCGAATTTGGTCACAAGCGACGATCTTCTGTTTCCCATAATCAGGTTCATCTTTCCATGTTACACCTCCCTACTTCTTTTTAGGCCCCGCATATCAGAACAAATGTGGTAACCACACCCTGTATCAAGAACCCATGAAGTAGCAAATGATGAGTTATTAGATTTAATAGAATACATAACTGCAAAGGTGGGCTTAATCTTCCCATCCTTTATATCTTGCAGATACTGAGGGAAACTTCGTTTCCAGTGGCCCTTTTGGTGAAAATAGAAGCACTTTTCTTCCTTGGGATCGGAGGAGGGTTTAGCAGGTTCTGCTTTGGTCCCACTTGAGGATGAACCTTCATGGTGCTTCCCCTTTTGGTGGCTCTTACATGGAGCCTTCCTTTTTTTACCCTTTCCTTGACCTATTGCCATCACAGGAGCGGCCACAGCAGGGGAAGATGCAACAGATTTGTCTTTGAGGTTGCTCTTAGCAGTCCTCAAAAGTCCTTGGAGCTTGCTCAAGGAGACCTCTTCCTTGTTCATGTAGTAGGACATCCTAAACTGGTTGTAGCAGAAGGGCAAGGAGTGGAGGATTATGTCGATAGCCAAATCCTCATTAAACTTAACATTAAGTTTGAGAAGACGATCAACATATCTCTGCATTTTCTGCAAATGAGAGGTTAGGGATTATCCACTTCCTATCTTAGCGGTGATCATGTTAGTAATGATCTCATAGCGCTCTTGCCTCGCGCTCTGGTGATACCTGTCCAATAAATCCCGATGCATTTCATACGGATACATGTCCTCATAGGACTTTTGGAGTTCGAGGTTCATGGTGGCCAGCATGATGCAGTGAACTTTCGTAGCATCACGCTCGTAGGCCTCAAAGGTAGCCAACTCTTCAGGAGTAGCAACATCTGGGATGATCTTTTCAAGTTTTTGATCGAGGACATATTCTTTGTCCTCATAGCGTGTGATCATGCGAATACACCTCATCCACTCGTTCAAGTTTGACCCATCAAATGTCACTTTCTGACACAGTTTTATCAACGAGAATGACCCAGAAGCGTTGTTGTTGTTGTTTGCAGACATCAGAAAAAGAAAGGAACAAAGTTTGAATAGAAATGAATCCCTAATTAAACACCCAAATGAGAAATTAGGGCTAGGATCCAACAACATTATTTACAACTTAGAAAAATAATTTGAAGGTAAGTGAATGAAGATTCACAAATTCTCACCATGAAAAACGAAAAAGAAATTTAGGTTTTAAATGTATTGAAAACTCCTAGATCTTTGAGATTCATTGAACTTTTCAATGGCATGTTCAAATCTCGATATGCACTTCAAATTTGCGACTGGGATATCGAGGATCACAAACAAGTTGTGAATAACAATGCGAATCAACATGGTGCACTCAATGTCTCTATCACGTAATCAATGAGTCGGTAAACCACACACGCTCCATTGATCTATGACAAACATCGAGTCACCCTTCGCTACCAATGTCATCCCCAAATTGACGTGCCGGTTAACCACACGTGCTCCACCAACGTTTGACAAGGGTACGAAGTGTAATTCCATGGATTAGCATCATTTTCACATTTTACCCTAAAGTAACTAAGATTAGGAATTTGTAAAACATGTAGTTACTTTGTATCTTACATTATACTTTTAATGAGGAGAGGGTTGCCCTATCCTACCCGTTCGGCTAACAACCCTCCACCAGTCAAGCAAGCGGTGGGTGTGAGTGTACACCCATTAAGCGCCATTTTATAGACAGCAACCTTATACCCACCTTATAGACTGGCTTCGTGAATGAGGCCTACTAACGGTAAGACTAGCATTTTAAGTTATACATATATATATATATATATATATATATACATATATATATATATATATATATATATATATATATATATATTAATCTTGTAATAATATATAATAGTATAGGGTTGAATTTTAAACATGTAAAACTCTAAGGGTTTGAAATTTAAATTATTCAAAATTAAACTTTTAATCACAAAATTCAAATTTCAAAACATGAGGGCAAGTTTTGAACTTTTCAAAACAAAAGGGATCAAATAACAAATAATTTAAATTAAACAATTAATTTCAAAATTATCTATATTTGACCTAATCCAATTTTAGTCATAAGATAATTACCAAATAATTTTAAATAATCCATATTTATCATATAAACAACCAATATTCAAAAGATTTGAAATTATCTATTGTTTTGGATTTTAACTTTAAAAAACGATTTAGGCATCCAATCCATGACAAAATAGCAACTAAATCTTGAAATATCCTCTGCTTGACACACAGACTCACCAAGTCAGACCTGGACTCGCCGATTAGGGCCAACTCACCGAGTCCAGATACTGACTCACTGAGTTGAGTCGGGCAAAGGCAAGAAAACACGATTTCCAGCAAACAAACAGTTAAGGATCGTATACAATTGAAACCAATCAAGGCTCTGATACCACTGATGGGTTTTATGCATAAGAACAATCCTATGTTCTCATACAAACCCTAATGCTTGGATCTAGGTTTTTCTATTGTACATGCTTTGAATCCAAGACGTATAAACCTAGATCTATCATATATAATTCGAAATTATCATAAAGAAAACAGATCTAAGTGTTTTACCTCTTTCAAGTTGCTTGAATCCTTGTAATCTTCTTGATCTTGAGCTTAGAGTCACAATTGTAACTTCTCTAATGGTTCACAAACCCCACAAGCAAGAAGGCAATATGAGAGAGGGTGAGAGATGCTAAAATCGGCCCTAGGGTTCTCTTAGAAGCAAGTGTAGCCGATTTCCATAGCCTAGGGGTCTTATTTATACTCGCAGGCTGCTAGGGTTTCAGTCTAAACCCTAATGGACAGCTTAACCACCAAGCAGCCCAAGGAACCTTCTGGAATAAGGCCTTGGACGAAAATATCATGGATCCCCATCATAATTTCGTTCCCTATAGTCCATTAGGTTTCCCAGCCCAAAACTCAACTATCATACATTTGACAGTTTATACCCCTTTATTTAATCTCTTTTAGTCACCAAATTAATTCCTAATTAATTTATGACTAATATCAATAAAATAAATATGATTTCTCCTTTAATGTATTATTCTTATAATATATTAATAATCCATAATATTCTCTCTCTCTCTCTCTCTCTCTCTCTCTCTCTCTTTAAATTACCTTGTCAAGTTGCTTTGGAGAAGGCAACCCAAAAGGACCATGCACAAGTAGGTCAAGTACATACCAAATATAGTTACGGGCTTAGACACTAATCCAACTATTATGAATTTATCTAGGTAAGGTTGGCACACGCGGTTCATTATGTCCATGAACACTGTTGGCGCATTAGTCAAACCAAAGGGCATCACTGCAAACTCGTAGTGACCGTAGCGTGTTCTAAATTCTGCATCAGGAACATCTCCCTCTTGGATTCACAGTTGATGGTACCCCGAACTTAGATCAATCTTTGAGAATTAGCTCGATCCTTGCAGTTGATCAAATAGGTCGTCGATCCGAGGTAGGGGATAACGGTTCTTGATGATGACTTTATTTAGCTTTCGATAGTCTATGCACATGCGGAATTATCCATCATTTCTCTTTACGGACAAGACTGGTTCCTCCCAAGGTGAGAAACTTGGTCTCAAGAATCCTTTGCTCAATAGTTCGTTTAGTTGACTGGACAATTCCTGCATTTTAGCTAGTGCTAAACGGTATGGGTATTTGGCTATGGGGTGGCTCCAGCGATCAAGTCGATTCTAAACTCGACTTGGCATACGGGTGGTATTCCCGGAAGGTCTTCTGGAAATACATCAGAAAAGTTACAGACCTCGGGATTATCCTTGATGTCTTTCACTTCTTTTTTGTCATCCACCACGTGGCTAAGAAGGCATGGTTTTCATTGCGTAGATACTTTCGAGCCTTGATGCAAGATATGATTTGTAGATTCACGATAGGTTTGTCTCCATAAATGATGAGGGTTTTGCTACTTGGTAAGTTAAGGCATACAACCTTTTCATAACACATGATATCAGAATGGTGAGGAGTTAACCAATACATGCCAATGATAACGTCAAAGCTACTTATTGTGACCGACATTAGGTTGATTCGGAAGGAATGATTGTTTAGAGTTAGTGTGCATCCAACGTATATATATTTAGTGCTTTTTTGTTTTTCCATTGGCCATTTCTACGGTGAATGTTTCATTTAGCGATTAGGGTTTCTGTTTGAGTATGTGTTTAAATTGGTGACTCACGAAAATTTTCTCCGCACCACTATCGAAAAGTATGCATGTGTATGCGTTTTTAGGAGAAACATACTAGTAACCACGGTGGGATCCCTCATGGACTCCATATGCCCCATTGCTAGAACCCTTCCCATGCTTTTGCTATTTTTGTTCTTTTCCTTCAAGAACTCCTTCTTGACATGCCCCGTCTCACCGCGACCGTAGCATCCACGAATCACCCCAGCATTAGCGGCATGGGCGGTTTGTTGTGCTCGCACTTTGCAGATCGGGTAGTATGCTCCTTCCTGTTGCAATTGTTACATTGCATTTCTCGATGGGATCCATGGTGATGGTAGTTGCACTTGTCGCATTTCGGAAGAGTCCCATTATATTACTTGGCTGGCACAGGGGCGGTAGGGGCGGTGATGGCATGGACGGCCATAATTTGTTGTTTTGTTGACAAGATCTTGAGTGGGTTACCCCTTTTTTTTATTCCTGAACTTCCGCTTATTATCTCCCCATTTTAGATGTTAGGGCGTGGGGGTTATGATGCCCTAACGAACTCCCTGGCCGACAAGAGTTTGTGCCAAACGCTTTGCACTATCGAGGGTGCTCGGGTTGGTGGATATGACCATTCCTTGGATCTAAGGGTATAGTCCCCAAATGTAATGTTCCACTTTCTTGGCCTCTGGGGTAACAATTCCAGGTCACAAAGTTGCTAGTTCATTAAATCAAGCAGTGTAGGTGGCAATATCAGAGCCCTTCATGGAGTGTTCCCACATTTCTTGTTCCAGTTTCTGCATCTTGCTCCTTGGAGAGTATTCCTCGAGCATCATAACTTTCATGTCCTCCCAACTAATAGTGTTTGCCACAGCTAGGGTCAAAGTTTTAACGTGGACAAGGCCGAGTCCGCCAATGTGCACACTGCATGTTTGACTTTGAATTCGTCCGGGCATGCACAGATTTCGAAGATGGACTTAGTTTTCTTAAACCATCTTGTCAAAGTAACGACCCCGACGTCACCATGATAGGTCTCGGGCTTGTAGTTCATGAATTCTTTGTAGGAGAACAATCGTTGATGCCCTTTGCTTTCGCCCAGATAGGATCTGTTAGTTCCATTTCTGCCCCCGTTGTCGTTTTCGTTCGTGCCGTTACTGCTGAAATGGGCCATGGTGTGACAACCCGTAATTTATTCCGTCACTATAAACCGTTCCCGTTAATAAAACCGTACGTATTCCAATTTTTCCGTTAACTTTTGGTTTAAATTAATTAAAGTGGGACTTTTATTATGACTCATGAGTGTCTAAACCCATTAGAAACGCGTAAAAATCCCCTCATTATTTATTTGGAAAATTTTAGTTACGGCTAAGTCGTAATTACGACAAATTAATCGGGTAAAAATTTAAACCCTGTTTAACATCGGTATCGGGTAGATTTCCACCAGGCCACAAACTCAAACCATATATAAAGTTAAGAATACTTCATTTGAATTTTTCCACCACCTCACAACTTTCTCTCTCTACTATCTGTAGCACCTGGTTCTTGGTATGTATTCTTGGTTATTAACTCTCCCTATATATTGCATTTTAACCTTGGACTCGGCGAGTTGAAGGACTAACTCGCCAAGTAGAAGCGGGACTAGACGCGGGATCTACTCTGTCTACCCGACGAGTAGGCTCGTGGGACTTGGCGAGTAGACCTGTTTGGACTAAAACCCTAACCCGGGTGTTTGCACCCTATTCAAACGATCTAACCTAGCCTCCATTTCTCCTAGAACTCCCAGAGATCTGTAGAACGAAACCCTAGCCCCCTTTGTGTCCTTGTGGGTGATTTTTAGCTTTGTGAAGGTGGTTTGGAGCTTGGGAGCAGAAGGAGAAGGTTGAAGAGTGCAAGAAGGGAAGAAGATTCGGAATCTACTCTGTGAAGGGCTTCTATTCAGGTAGAAAAGTTCCTACCTTGATCTTTAGTTCATTAAATCACCTTTTTGTCCCTAAAAAGTGGTTTTAAGCCCTAAGACCTAAATCTCTATGTGTTTATGGTTAATGTTCTGCAAGGACTTCGGATTTGGACCTTTTGGACATCCTAGTCGCATAAAGTCTCTGTGGTTGAGGTGATTGAGGTCCCTATTAAGTGTAGGACCTCTTAAAGAGCTTGGAATTGCATGTTTGAGCTCATAGGGCCATGCATGCATGTAAAGTTTGTAATTTTACGTGGTAAACATGCCCTAGGACCATAGATCTGTGGTTTTGAAGCGTTGCATGTCTCAGATCTGGCCTACTCAGAAAATGGGTCGAGGGACTCGGCGAGTCCCAAAGGGGAACTCGGTGAGTTCTATGAAGATGGTCCTAGACTCGACGAATTGGATGAACAACTCGGCGAGTCCTATGAAGAGTGCCTGGAGCTCGCCGAGTTGTTCTTCAAACTCGGCGAGTCATATGAACATTCACAGAGCAAGAGGGGTTTAAGCGATGAAGGTTCAACCTTTCGTACCTGCACGCGGAATTAACCGTGTAACGTAGTCCCAAAACCCCAAACCCTCGTATGGGGTGTTCTGGTGTGGATTGGAAGCGAGTAGGGGATCCGCTCGAGGAACTCAGCGAGTTGCTCGCGGACTCGGCGAGTCAGGACTCGAGTCGGCCCCATAGTCCCGAGTGGTGAGTCAAGGGTGACTCAGTGAGTGGGGAGAGGGACTTGGCGAGTAGGACCGGATTAGTAAGGGAAGGACTCGGCGAGTTGCTCGCGGACTCGGCGAGTCCAGTCAATTAGAAGTTGACTTTGACTTGGATTTCAACTTGCTCAAGGGTTAAAGGGTCATTTTACCCTAAGTACATCTAGGAGTGTTTGACTGATCGTTTTGTGGGAATTATAGCCGGAGGACATCCGGAGCAACAGTAGACAGTCAGTTCCCGATCAGATCAACAGCTACTTTGAGGTGAGTTACCTTCCAGTAGCGGTAGGTCTACGGCCACAATGCCGGCCCACCAGTAGGAGTTGTACGTTAGATGAATGTCTTTGTGATATCATCTAGGTTTGCTACTACACTATATGTTATATGCTAGCATGATGTGTTATATGTGATAGAAGTAGAGTTCGGTTGTTAGGACCGAAGGGTAGTTCAGACACCCTAGATATGTCTGATAATTTGTTATGTTATGATATATGTGTAAGTAGCAGTAGGGGGTGAAATAGTCCCCGAGGATTGGTTGTCAGGACCGACGGGTAGTCAGCACCCTAGAAAAGCTTGGCACGGGTAGACGGCACCCCAGAATGGCCGCACAGGTAGTCGACACCCCAGAATGGCCGTACCGGGTAGTCAGGCACCCCAGAATAGCCTGGCAGTATGTCTGTTATGTGTTTGTATGGTATGTGGTACGATGGGGGAACTCACTAAGCTTTGTGCTTATGTTTTTTAGTTTTTGTTTCAGGTACCTCTTCAGCTAGGGGAAAGGAGCCGGCACGGTAGCGACATATCACACACACACACTCTTGTTTTCCGCACTATGGATTTCTGCGATGTACTCTGAAGTATTACAATGATATTACCGGTTTTCAGACATGGATTATTGTTATGAATGTTTTGTAATGATGTTTCTATGTATTAACCTAAATTAAAAATGAAAATTTTAATCGGTATTTTTGGGACGTTACAAGTTGGTATCAGAGCCCTGGTTTGAGGGATTCGGACACACCTTCGGGGCTGTCTGAACTCAAATCGAGGGGTTAAAAGATTTTCCAAAAAGAAAATGTTTTCTAAAAATTGAGAAAAGAGTTTTGAGAAAGAACGAAGTGTGTGATGTGTGCGACCGACTGAGCTCAAATAAGTATTCCCCAAAGTACCCATACAAGTTTATGTTATGTTTATCAGCTTTTGTAGAACAGCATGCTAGAATAGGACTAAGGATCTAGGAGTGATGCCTTATGTGCATGCTTTATATGTTTCAGCTGTATGAGAATTGCATGCTAGTATTGAGTAGACAGCAAGTACGATAGCCTGATTAGGTTATGCCTGATAGTATGAACTTAGCATTGTATGTTAGTACAGTTCCTATAAGCAGATAGAGTTGATTGAGATTGTTACCCTTGTCTGAATGCTGCTTGCTTCGTGCTTTGTGGGACTCTGAATAATGGGAGTTAGCCATTAGGTGAATACGTCACGTCAAATGTGATCAGGCTTGAATAATCTTAGAGTGCTGGATTTGATCCTATTGCGCAGCTCTTGGTTGAGTCCAACCGTGGTAGGGACGAGTCTGTTACTCGAAGGATTATCTGAACCTCATCACATGTGATGGTACTTAGGTAATGGCTAATTGGCATTACAAGGAGGCCTGCAGCAGCTGAGGACTGGGTAGAGTAGAGTCAGAGATTTCCCTAGGGCAAGCCTAGGATGAGTATAGCAATGAACAACAATAGTGAAAGGGGTCCGGTGGAGTCAAGGCAGTCCTTGAAGAAGGTATGGAAAGATGTGGAAGGTAGTATGGCCCCATACTACTGAAAGCAGAGGATCCGTACTCGAACTAAGGAAGGCTGAGATAAGACCGGGGAACTTGTAGTACTTGTGATCCCTCAAGAAGTAACGATATCACTAATAATTGTTATTTATGTATTGTAGAATGGTGGTACTTCGATTGAGGCCGATAGATGCCGGTTCAGGAGAGGGGTCAGGTTCGGGATCAGGTTCCGAGCCGGTAGATGAGGGACTACGCGAGTTCATCGCGTCAGAGATCACCAGGGGTATCCTTGAGTCGACCCCCATCATCTTCGGGTCAATCAAGGAAAGGATAGTTGAGCTGATGGAGGATCGCCTCAGGGTGTTCAGGAGCGACATGGCATCTGGCCAGTTGGGGTCTCGCACGCTGTCCTTCAAGAACTTCAGGGGCAGTGGTGCGCCGGATTTCCACGGGGTAAAAGACCCCATTGCTGCTAGGCGATGGATTACAGACATCGAGTTTGCACAGTTGACTAGCTTCTGCCTCGAGGGGTCGAAGGTGAGGTATGCAGCAGGGTGTTTACGAGACCGAGCACGAGATTGGTGGGAGTTAGTGGCTGACTCGTTGGGAGCCTCAGCGGTCGAGGCTATGACTTGGTCAGAATTTGTGACCAAATTCAGGGCGGAGTTTGCACCGACTGTCGAGCTTTAGTAGCTGGCCAGGGAGTTTTTGGATATGAGACAGACGACGAAAACTGTGGCAGAGATCACCGACAAGTTCTGGGAGAGGGTATTGTTGGTGCCCCAGTATGTGGGTGATGAGGACATGAGGAGGAACCACTATCATGACATGCTCCGAGCTGACATTCGGGAGCACGTTAGTTTTTCAGCTTTCCCCACCTTGGACTCTATGATTGCCAGGGCGAGGGAGAGGGAGATAGATTTGGAGCATATCCGGAAACGGAAGTAAGAGGAGGGACAGACGGGAGGGGCTTCGGGGAAGAAGCCCAAGGGATCAGATGGTAGGCCGAAAGGCCAGTCAGGACCGGGCCGCTGCAGGAAATGCGGCAGGCCTCATGAGGGGGCATGTAGACTGGGATCGTCAGGCTGCTATAAGTGCGGCAAGACGGGGAATTTTAGCAGGGATTGTACCGCCCCTACACCTGTGTTACAGACATCGGAGTTGCTGTGTTTCCACTCCAACCAGAGAGGCCACAAGAAGGCCAATTGTCCCCAGTTGACAGCTACAGCGTCAGTGAAGGCGCCAACACCAGCGACCCTGCTGATTACTGATGGCCGGTACGGCAAGGCAGAGGCTCCGGTGGTGAGGAGTCGGACATTTCAGCTGACTACCGAGGAGGCACGCGCCGCACCCGATGTGGTGACGGGTATGATTCTTTCTCTCTATTTTATTTTTATGATGTTATGATATTGATATGTGCTATGTGTGTATATGTATGCATTAGGATCGTTCCATGTGAACGACATCCCAGTTCAGGTGTTGTTCGACTCGGGTGCCTCCCGATCATTTGTTTCCCTTGCGCTTAGCAAGAAGTTTCCTGAGTCTTCGGGCGTGTTAGATTGCCCTTTAGAGGTAGAAATTGCCGATGATCGATCAGTGCGAGCATCGATGGTGTTTCGGGATTACGCATTGCGTTTGTTTGAGGAGCGCTACCTTGTAGACTTGGTTCCCATTCCATTGCGTGGGAACAAGGTGATTATAGGCATGGATTGGTTGAGCCCTTATGGGGCGGTGATAGATTGCGCGCAACAGCTACTGCGAGTCAGGACCCCAGGTGGGGGAGAGTTAGTGATTCATGGCGAGAGGCCATAGTGTTGACCCACAGTCTGTTCAATAGCGAGGGCTAGACGATACCTTCAACAGGGATGCGCAGGTTATGTCGCGTACGTGATAGATACCCGGGAGGCGGGTAAGGCGATGGTGAGCGAGGTTCCGGTGGTGTGAGATTTCGCAGATGTTTTTTCCAGAGGAGCTTCCTGGGATACCTCCGGAGTGACAGGTGGAATTCAAGATTGACCTCGTTCCTGGTGCGGCTCCGATAGCCAAGGCACCGTATCGGTTGGCTCCTCCTGAGATTCAGGAGTTGTCTACACAGCTGCAGGGAGCGTCTTGGTTTTCCAAGATCGATTTGCGTTCGGGTTATCATCAGATGAGGGTCAGAGAGGAGGATGCACAGAAGACCGCGTTTCGGACGCGCTATGGCCATTATGAGTTTGTGGTGATGCTGTTTGGGCTCACCAATGCTCCTGCCGCGTTCATGGACCTCATGAACCTCGTATGCAGACCGATGCTGGATCGGTCTGTGATAGTTTTCATTGACGACATATTGGTTTATTCCAGGACACGGGAGGAGCATGAGGAGCATCTAAGAGAGGTTTTGGAGACCCTGAGGAGGGAGAGCTTGTATGCCAAGTTCTCCAAGTGCAAGTTTTGGTTGCGCGAGGTGCAATTTCTCGGACACCTTGTCAACCAGAACGGGATTCTAGTCGACCCGGCCAAGGTCGAGGCGGTGATGAGATGGGAGGTTCCTAAGTCTCCATCCGATATTCGGACCTTCCTGGGATTAGCAGGCTACTATCGGAGATTCATTCAGTATTTCTCCAAGATAGTCGTACCCCTGACGCGGCTGACGAAGAATGTGCGAGGCGCCAATCTTAGCCCTGCCAGAGGGCGTAAAGGATTTTGTGGTTTACTGTGACGCATCCATTTCAGGGTTGGGCGCGGTACTGATGCAGAGGGGGCATGTCATTGCCTACGCTTCGAGGCAGCTCAAGCCTCACGAGGCGAACTACCCGACGCATGATTTGGAGTTGGGGGCGGTGGTTTTTGCCCTCAAGATTTGGCGGCATTACCTCTACGGGGTTCGATGTACCATCTACACGGACCACAAGAGTTTGAGGTACCTCATGGATCAGCCGAATCTGAACATGAGGCAGCGTCGGTGGTTGGACGTGGTGAAGGATTATGATTGCGAGATCCTCTACCACCTTGGGAAGGCCAACGTGGTGGCCGATGTGCTTAGCCGCAAGGCGGCACCGATCAGGGATATTTGCATGAAGATGACCGTAGTGACTCCCCTGTTGGAGCAAATTCGGGAGGCTCAATAGGAGGCTATCAAGGAGGAGCATCGGAAGAGCGAGCGTGTGGTGGGTCATGTTTCCTCCTTCGATTATGATAGCCGAGGACTATTGACAATACACCGTAGGGTGTGGGTGCCGTATCATGGAGGCGTGCGACAGATCTTGATGGAGGAGGCGCATAAATCCCGATTCTCTGTTCATCCAGGGGCGACGAAGATGTATAGGGATCTTCGTCTAGATTATTGGTGGCCCTGCATGAAGCGGGATGTGGCTTGGTACGTCGAGCGGTGCTTGACCTGCAGGAGGGTCAAGGCCGAACATCAGAGACCGCATGGCAAGATGCAGCTGTTGGACATCCTGTTGTGGAAATGGGAAGATATCACGATGGATTTTATCACGAAGCTTCCCAGGACCGCGCGTGGAGTAGATTCGATTTGGGTCATCGTGGATCGATTGACCAAGAGTGCTCATTTTATTCCGATTCAGGAGAGCATATCGGCCGAGAAATTGGCCGACATCTATATTAGGGAGATTGTGGCGAGGCACGGGGTGCCGATATCGGTTATCTCGGACACGGATGTGCATTTTACTTCCAGGTTTTGGAAGAGGTTTCATGACGAGTTGGGCACTCGTTTGCATTTTAGCACCGCCTTTCACCCGCAGACAGATGGTCAGAGCGAGCGGACCATCCAGACTCTGGAGGATATGTTGCGGGCGTGCGTGCTAGACTTTGGTGGTAGCTGGGATACTTATCTTCCCTTGGCTGAGTTCTCGTACAACAACATCTACCACGCGAGTATCGACTGCCCTCCATTCGAGATGTTGTATGGACGGAGGTGCAGGACCCCGATATGCTGGGGAGAGGTTGGTCAGAGGGTCATGGGGAGCACCGAAGTGGTGCTTAAGAGTACCGAGAGGATTCAGCAGGCTCGGAGCAGGCTTCAGACCGCGCAGAGTCGGCAGAAAAGTTACGCCGACAAGCGCCGATCCGACCTGGAGTTCCAGGTTGGGGATATGGTTCTCCTGAAGGTGTCGCCTTGGAAGGGCATCATTCGATTCAGGAAGCGGGGCAAGTTGGGCCCGAGGTATATTGGGCCGTTCAGTGTTGTAGCTCGGGTGGGCAAGGTGGCGTATAGGCTGGATTTGCCAGCCGAACTCAGTCAGATACACAACACTTTCCGTTAGAGGACATTCAGGTCGATGGCGGCCTGAATTATGTTGAGAGACCAGTAGCAATCATTGACCGGAAGTCGAAGGATTTGAGGAACAAGCGAGTGGAACTCGTGAAGGTGCAATGGTAGCACCGGAAGGGAGCAAAGTGGACTTGGGAGCCGGTGGAAGAGATGATGGAGCATTACCCCGAGCTATTTTTGGAGCAAGCAACAGACTTCGAGGACGAAGTCTAAAATAAGTGGGGGAGATTTGTAGCACCTGGTTCCTGGTATGTATTCTTGGTTATTAACTCTCCCTTTATATTGCATTTTAACCTTGGACTCGGCGAGTGGAAAGGACTAACACGCCGAGTAGAAGCGGGACTAGACGCGGGATCTACTCTGTCTACTCGGCGAGTAGGCTCGTGGGACTCGGCGAGTAGACCCTGTCTGGACTAAAACCCTAACCCTGGTGTTTGCACCCTATTTAAACGATCTAACCCACCCTATTTAAACGATCTGAAGCATTGCATGTCTCAGATCTGGCCTACTCGGGAAATGGGTCGAGGGACTCGGCGAGTTCTACGAAGATGGTCCTAGACTCAGCGAGTTGGATGAACAACTCGGCGAGTCCTATGAAGATTGCCTGGAGCTCGCCGATTTGTTCTTCAAGCTCGGCGAGTCATATGAACCTTCATAGAGCAAGAGGGGTTTAAGCGTTAAAGGTTAAACCCTTCGTACCTGCACGCGGAATTAACCGTGTAACATAGTCCTAAAACCCCAAACCCTCGTATGGGGTGTTCTGGTATGGATTGGAAGCGAGTAGGGGATCCGCTCGAGGAACTTGGCGAGTTGCTCACGGACTCGGCGAGTCGGGACTCGAGTCGGCCCCATAGTCCCGAGTGGTGAGTCAAGGGTGACTCAGTGAGTGGGGAGAGGGACTTGGCAAGTAGGACCGGATTAGTAAGGGAAGGACTCGGCGAGTTGCTTGCGGACTCGGCGAGTCCAGTCAACTGGAAGTTGACTTTGACTTGGATTTCGACTTGGTCAAGGGTAAAAGGGTCATTTTACCCTAAGTACATCTAGCAGTGTTTGACTGATCGTTTTGTGGGAATTATAGCCGGAGGACGTCCGGAGCAGCAGCAACAGCAGTAGACAGTCAGTTCCTGATCACATCAGCAGCTACTTTGAGGTGAGTTACCTTCCAGTAGCGGTGGGTCTACGGCCACAATGCCGGCCCACCAGTAGGAGTTGTACGTTAGATGAATGTCTTTGTGATATCATCTAGGTTTGCTATTACACTATATGTTATATGCTAGCATGATGTGTTATATGTGATAGAAGTAGAGTTCGGTTGTTAGGACCGAAGGGTAGTTCAGACACCCCAGATATGTCTGATAATTTGTTATGTTATGATATATGTGTAAGTAGCAGTAGGGGTGAAATAGTCCCCGAGGATCGGTTGTCAAGACCGACGGGTAGTCAGCACCCCAGAATAGCTTGACACGGGTAGACGGCACCCCAGAATGGCCGCACGGGTAGTCGGCACCCCAGAATGGCCGTACCAGGTAGTCAGGCACCCTAGAATAGCCTGGCAGTATGTCTGTTATGTGTTTGTATGGTATGTGGTATGATGGGGGGAACTCACTAAGCTTTGTGCTTACGTTTTTTAGTTGTTGTTTCAGGTACCTCTTCAGCTAGGGGAAAGGAGCCGGCACGGTAGTGGCATATCACACACACACTCTTGTTTCTCTCACTATGGATTTCTGGGATGTACTCTGAATTATTACTATGATATTACCGGTTTTCAGACATGGATTATTGTTATGAATGTTTTGTAATGATGTTTCTATATATTAACCTAAATTAAAAATGAAATTTTTAATCGGTATTTTTGGGACGTTACACTATCTCTCTCTAAAACTCGAATTTGAGCCAAGAACACCTCTTTCAAGCTTCAAAGTGGTAAGAAATCTATTCTAGCATGTTTCTAAGCTTGTTTAGCATGCAAATCTATGTTTAATCTACCCAAAACCATCAAAAACAAGTGTTTACGGTTTGGGAACATCTCCCAAAACCGTAAACTCCCTTAAAGGGGTTTTGAAGCCCCAAAACCCTTCCAAGTCCCTTCTAGTGCTTATATATGGCTTAAGGACTTGCATGCACGAGATTTGAACACCAAAATCATATGATTTGGGTAATAAACATGAGTTTACGGCCCAAGAACATTCTTGTACCGTAAACACATCTTCAAAGACCATAAACACCTTTTAAGGTGTTAAAATGCCCCTTAAACCCCTCCAAAAGCTTTCGTGAGTGTCTACAACCTTATATTCCTTCATGAGATGCACAAAAACATATACAAATGTGTCACACTTGAGTTTACGGTTTGGGAAGGTCTCCCAAAACCGTAAACACCTTCAATGGGGTGTTTAAGTGCCCTTAACAACTTATATGACTTAGATTTGGGTTTAGAACCTTATATGCTTAACCTACAACCACCAAAGCACGTGATTCATGGACAAACATGCTTTTACTGCCATAAACTCACGTGTTTACGGTAGTAAACTCCCCATGTGCCATTCAAGAACCATAAACTCCTTTTTCAAGGTCAGTTCAAGTCTCGATCACTTCCTAAACCATGGAATCAACCCTAGAACCTTCCTTTGTGCATTATAAGACCTTTAAACATCCAAAAGCACACCACCCATGATTTTACGACCGTAAACTCATGGGGACATGGTCTTTGGACCGTAAACATTTACACTTGAAGAGTAAACTCCTTATTTAGGCCACACACACACTTAGATGCTACCCGAATCACTCCTAACACTTGAAATAGAGTGTTTTCGCGTGTTGGAGTGTATTGTCTTACTTATTTGGTAGTTCAATGTCTAATTAGACACAATTATGTATCTCTTCATATTACATAGGAACCTTGCGTGTACTGAAGCCCCGATGTGACACTTAGCATCCAACCGACACATTTCTCGTCTGGTGAGTTCATACCCCTACACCTTTTTCCGTGTTTCAATGATTTCAGGGGGGAATACAAGCAAAAGTACAAGAACATCCTGTACTCAAACTCATTAATTCATTTGAATTGTTCATATTTCGTATGCTTTTAATACTGGAATCCGTAATAACCAATTGTTTAACTTACAGAGTTACTTTTCAAACTCTTTGTGAAACTCGTTATAAAATGTCATATTTTATATTTCACAAAAGACTTTCCGTGTCATTACTGTTAAAACCATTAGCTTAGTACTTTTGATTCATCCACGGTAACACTCCACAGAGATATGCGAGTGGAGGACCACCCTTCTTGTAATAGGGTTTTCTACATTATTACTTGTAAATTTGTTATTCTTAAAAATTGGAGACACGTCCTTTGAAACACTCCACAGAGATACGCGAGTGGAGGACCGCCCCTGTAAGCAGAATCTCCTGAAAGGAGAACGTGACTTGAGTGTATAGATCTATACGGGGCTGACTACCCTGCACCTGACTGCTAGCTACAGTCGGACCGAAAGGTCCAAGGGTGACAAAAGTCAGAAAATGATATTGGACTTCTTATTGCCATATCTAGTCTATCGTATGGTTATGGAATTCGCAATTTAGATAACAGAGATTTACTTGTTAGTAATAATGAACCTAATAATTGGTTTACTTCCTACTTATTAGTTTTATATATGTGTTAAAACTAATGCACTTTACAAGGATAACCAGGTTTTCATAATACTTCTCTTAACACTGCAAGTATGGTAGATACTTATACACTTCATTTCGGATTGATAACCAACTTTTAGGAAAATAAGCGTTTTTCCTAGGATAACTTGACTGTTCTTAACCAAACTGTGTAACATTGGATAACTAGACTTTTCATATAAGAAAATATGGGATTTTCTTGGTTAACAACTTTTTCAGAAAACCAAAGGAAACTTATTCATTTTCAGGAAACAAACCGTTTATGAACTCACCAGCTTTATGCTGATTTTCAAATGGCTTGTATTCTCAGGTCCGCGTTAGACAGGTACCACATGATCTTTTGAAGAAGACGGAGCGTTTAGAAGTCACGTCTTAACTTTTGTTCATTTTGGGATATATATATATATATATATATATATATATATATATATATATATATATATATATATATATATATATATATATATATATATATATATAAATGTGTAAACTTTGTTTTCAAACAAATATAACTACTTCTATGTAATGTAATGGTTGTGTTTACTACGCTTACTATGTACATTGGTTGTGATACTACATGACGTCCTCCGCCCCGGAATATTTCCGCCATCGGTTTCGGGGTGTGACAGATTGGTATCAGAGCCCTTGTTTATAGTGAACTAGTATACCAAACCTTACATGGTGTAAGACTATAAACACTAAAAGGGCCGAAGTGCTCTGAACTAAAAGTATACTTTAAAATATAAGTATTTTTCAAAAGTATACGAGTATACCTAATCGCCGGAATCCGTAACCCTGAGTAGAACAAAACATATGTAATTGGGTGTTGTACACTGCGGTTAAAACTGGGCAGTTATGTAGTCGTGTCTAGGGTCAATATAGCCTGATCAACTATATTCATTCGAGACACGGCCAACATGTCCTTGGGAGTGACTGTGGTATGCATCATGCCTAAAACTTACCTAATACCCAAACAACGAGTCATCGTTGCATCAAAACATAAAATACAATGGGAGTATTTTAGCCAAAGCTGAATACGTTGTAGAAGTTCTTTCCGAGTATTGCTACTCATTCCTTCTTTTGTGATAGTTTATCTACTTTGATAACTCTTTCCTGTTTCATCGCTTAGTAAATCATTATACCTGTCATAATGAGATATCTCTTGTTCCATATCTCTTGATTCAGTTCAGAGGACTTATGATCCTCTCTTTCCTGGTTAATTTTAGATCTAGATGCCTCCAAGGAAGAGACCCAACTTAAAGAACAACAATCCTCCTCCACCACCACCACCTCCCCCTCCATTTGATCCCACCATGTTCCAAGCAGCTGTTGCTGCTGCGGTAGCAGCTGCCGTTTCTCAAATGAACCCCGGTGGTTCAGGTGGGCCAGGAGGTGGTACTCAGCCTCAAAACCAGGAAAGTAGTCAGGGACACCGGAAGGAGTGTTCCTACAAGGACTTTATGAATGCGAAACCCACATCTTTAGACAGCACTGGAGGTGTCATAACCTTAACTCGATGGTTCGAGAAAATCGATTCTATTTTCGAAATCTATTCCTGTTCCGAGTCTGATAAGGTGAAGTTCGCTGCCTGCACCTTCACCGATAAAGCCTTGACTTGGTGGAACGGCCGAGTCAAATCCCTAACCCTACCTGTAGCCAATGCTATGGTTTGGGAAGTCAAGAAGGATCTTTTACTTGCAGAGTACTACCCTCGGGGCGAAATGCAGAAGCTAGAGCATGAACTCTGGAACCTGAAGATGAAGGGTTCCGATATCGTCGCATACACTTCAAGATTGGCGCTACTCTGTCCGGGAATGGTTACCCGGGATAGTAAAAAGATTGAGAGGTTCATATGGGGGTTGACCCAGCCAACCAGAGGAAACGTTTTAGCTGTGAAGCCAGACACCTACGACAGCGCCAAATGCCTACCGCAGGCTCTGATTGACCATAGTGATGATCTTGAGGAAGCGGCCACCACTCCTGAGCCGAAAAAGAGGAGTGGTGAGAAAAGGAAATTTTGGAAGAAGAAGAAGGGGCAGCCTTCTTAGGAATCCTCGAAGAAGCAGCAAACAGTGGCAGTCCGCGCTGCTACTGCCTCTGTTGTTGTTTCTGCTGTCGGATCCACAACTCAAACTCCTACCTGTAGGAATGCTGGTACCCTTCCCCGATGCGATAAGTGTAACTTCCACCATAACCCCGGCCCCTGTCGTGATCTGTCATGCTCCAGCTGTGGCAAAAAGGGTCACACTGCGAAATTTTGCAAGACACCAACCCAATCAACAAATCAATCTTCCGGAGCGGGTGTCGGTCAGGCCTGCTACGGATGTGGTGAAGTCGGGAATTTTAAGAGGAACTGTCCCAAAGCGACAACAGCTGGTAACACTGGGAGAGTCCTAGCTTTAGGACAAGAGGAGGCAGTCGCCGATCCCACCGTTGTGTCGGGTACGTTCCTTCTCGACAACTCTTATGCTAGTATCCATTTCGATTCTGGTGTTGAACGTAGTTTTGTTATCCATTCATTCAAATGACTTCTTAAAGATAATCCCCAACAATTAACCGAAACATTTACCGTCGAGATGGCTAACGGTGAGAAAGAAAACACTAACGATATATTCATAGGTTGTACCCTTACCTTGAAAGTTCATTCTTTTCCCATTGACCTAATGCCAGTTTACATAAAGAGCTTTGATGTTATCATTGGCATGGATTGGTTGAGTCCCAATCATGCTGATATCCTTTGTTATGAAAAAGCCATCCGTCTCAATCTCCCCTATGGCCAGACTCTCATGATCTATGGCGATAAGCTCAGTTCCAATCTTCGCATCATTTCATGCATCAAGGCTCAAAAAATCTGCGAAAGGAGTTTCATGCATTCCTAGCCCACGTAATCAACGAGAAACAGGAAGTTAAAGACCTCGAGAGCATCCCCGAAGTCTGCAACTTTCCTGATGTCTTTCCCGAAGAGCTTCCAAGAATTCCTCCCGAACATCAAGTTGAGTTTCGCATCGACCTAAACCCTGGAGCTACCCCTGTAGCCAAGTCTCCATATCGCTTAGCTCCAACAGAAATGCAGGAGTTATCCAGTAAGCTTAATGAGCTACTCAACAAAGGGTTCATCAGACCGAGTTCCTCACCCTGGGGAGCCCCAGTATTGTTTGTAAAGAAGAAAGGTGGATCCTTCCGGATGTGCATCGACTACCGTGAGCTGAATAAGCTGACCGTCAAGAACATGTATCCTCTTCCTCGAATAGATGACCTCTTCGATCAACTTCTGGGAGCCAGCTACTTCTCGAAGATAGACCTCAGATCAGGGTACCATCAGCTACGAGTTCATGAGAATGATGTTTCCAAGACAACATTCAGGACTCGATATGGTCACTACGAATTCGTAGTGATGCCCTTCGGTCTAACCAATGCACCGGATGTGTTCATGGACCTGATGAACTGGGTGTATCGTCCTTTTCTGGACAAGTTTGTCATTGTATTCATTGACTATATACTTGTCTATTCCAGAAGCGAAGAAGATCACAAACAACACTTGAGATTAGTGTTGGAAACCCTTAAATCCGAAAAGCTGTACGCAAAATTCTCCAAATGCGAATTCTGGATTCGGAAAGTAGCCTTCCATGGTCACGTGGTAAGTGAGGATGGTATACACGTGGACCCTTCCAAGATCAAAGCGATAGAGAATTGGTCGGCACAGAAGACACCCATAGAAATCCGTCAATTCTTGGGTCTCGCCGGCTATTATCGAAGATTCATTCAGAATTTTTCCAGAATCGCCAAACCCTTAACTACTCTGACACAGAATGGTGTACCCTTTTGTTGGAGTGAGAAGCAAGAAACTGCATTCCAAACGTTAAAGCAAGCTTTGTGCAGCACACCTATCCTGTCCCTGCCCGAAGGGATGAAGGACTTCTTTGTTTATTGCGATGCGTCCAATCAGGGTTTAGGCTGCGTGCTTATACAGAGAGGAAAATTTATCGCTTATGCCTCCAGACAGCTGAAGGCACACGCAGTTAACTACATGACTCATGACTTGGAGTTAGGAGCAGTGGTCTTCGCACTGAAGATTTGGAGACACTATCTCTATGGAACCAAGTGCACAATCTTCACTGACCATAAAAGCCTTCAACACATCTTCCATCAGAAAGACTTAAACATGAGGCAGCGGCGATGGATAGAGCTACTTAGTGATTACGAGTGTGAAATCCGCTACCATCCCGGCAAGGCTAATGTGGTAGCAGATGCCCTTAGCTGAAAGGAGAGTTCAAGACGCAAGGAAAAGACATTGACGATGACTATCCATTCCCACTTATCTACACATATCCGAGAAGCCCAATTGGAAGCTCTAAAACCAGAGAACATGTCGAACGAAGCCTTGAGAGGAATGGATAAGAATCTAGAGATCAGAGGTGACGGAGTCTATTGTTTCATGGATCGAATCTGGACTCCAAAGTTCAGAGGATTCAGGGAGGTTGTCATGAACGAAGCTCACAAGACCAAATACTCTGTTCACCTGGGTTCGGACAAGATGTACCTGGACCTCAAGAAACAATAATGGTGGCCAAAGGTAAAAGTCGAGTATTAGAAGCCCTCGGGTCTGTTCCAGCAGCCCGAGATTCCTGAATGGAAGTGAGAGATGATTACCATGGATTTCATCACCAAGCTACCCAGATCTCCGAGTGGGTACGATACCATTTGGGTAATTGTCGATCGTTTGACGAAATCCGCTCACTTCATTCCGATCAAAGAATCATTCAAGATGGAAAGACTTACACGAACCTACATCCAAGAGATAGTCCGACTGCACGGTGTGCCTGTGTCCATTATCTCCGACCGAGATAGCAGGTTTACCTCAAGGTTCTGACAGTCCCTTCAGAAAGCTCTTGGAACTAAGCTAGATATGAGTACAACTTATCATCCTTAGATAGATGGACAGAGTGAGAGAACTATTCAGACCCTGGAAGACATGCTGAGAGCATGTGTCATCGATTTCGGAAAGTCATGGGACATCCATTTACCTTTGATCGAGTTCTCATATAACAACAGTTACCACACCAGTATCAAGGCTGCACTGTTCGAAGCCCTCTACGGTCGTAAGTGCAGATCCCCTCTGTGTTGGACTGAGGTAGGGGACACGCAGCTAGCCAAGAGTTGAATCCCTGATAGTGCTCTCACTGGTCCTAAAATCATCCGCGAAACCACCGAGAAGATCATCCAGATCCGAGAATGACTGAAAGCTTCACGAGATAGACAGAAGAGTTACGCTGATAAACAACGAAAACCTTTAGAATTCCAGGTTGGAGAACGTGTCCTGTTGAAGATCTCACCCTGGAAAGGCATGATACGCTTTGGAAAGCGCAAAAAGCTTAACCCGAGGTACATAGGGCCTTTTGAGATCCTCGCTAGGATCGGTCCTGTAGCCTATAAACTCCGATTACCTCAAGAACTTAGCAACATTCATCCTGTCTTCCACGTCTCTAATCTTAAAAAATGTCTATCCGATGAGACCCTCGTGATCCCTCTTGATGAGATCGAGATCAACAAAAACCTGAACTTTGTGGAAGAACCAATCGAAATCATGGATCGAGAGATCAAACGTACGAAACAAAGTCGCATCCCGATAGTGAAGGTTCACTGGAATGCCAAGTGGGGGCCCGAGTTCACTTGGGAACGCGAAGACTCGATGAAACAGAAATATCGGCATATCTTTCCAAATCCATGATTTTTATCTTAATTTTAAATTTCGGGACGAAATTTTCTCTAACAGGGGGATAATGTGACAACCCGTAATTTATTCCGTCACTATAAACCGTTCCCGTTAATAAAACCGTTCGTATTCCAATTTTTCCGTTAGCTTTTGGTTTAAATTAATTAAAGTGGGACTTTTATTATGACTCATGAGTGTCCAAACCCATTAGAAATGCGTAAAAATACCCTCGTTATTTATTTGGAAAATTTTAGTTACGGCTAAGTCATAATTATGGCAAATTAATCGGGTAATGTTTTTAAACCCTGTTTAAGGTCGGTATCGGGTAGATTTCCACCAGGCACAAACTCAAACCATATATAAAGTTGATAATACTTCATTTGAACTTTTCCACCACCTCACAACTTTCTCTCTCTACTCTCTCTCTCTCTAAAACTCGAATTTGAGCCAAGAACACCTCTTTCAAGCTTCAAAGTGGTAAGAAATCTATTCTAGCATGTTACTAAGCTTGTTTAGCATGCAAATCTATGTTTAATCTACACAAAACCATCAAAAAGAAGTGATTATGGTTTGGGAACATCTCCCAAGACCGTAAACTCCCTTAAAGGGGTTTTGAAGCCCCAAAACCCTTCTAAGTCGCTTCTAGTGCTTAGATATGGCTTAAGGACTTGCATGCACGAGATTTGAACACCAAAATCATATGATTTGCGTAATAAACATGAGTTTACGGCCCAAGAACATTCTTGGACCGTAAACACATCTTCAAAGACCATAAACACCTTTTAAGGTGTTAAAATGCCCCTTAAACCCCTCCAAAAGCTTCCATGAGTGTCTAGAACCTTATATTCCTTCATGAGATGCACCAAAACATATACAAGTGTGTTACACTTGAGTTTACAGTTTGGGAAGGTCTCCCAAAACTGTAAACACCTTCAATGGGGTGTTTAAGTGCCCTTAACACCTTATATGACTTATATTTGGGTTTAGAACCTTATATGCTTAACCTACAACCACCAAAGCACATGATTCATGGACAAAAATGTGACAACCAAAAAATTTCCGTTAGTATTAACGTCGAAATTAATTACGTCAAAAAAATTAGTCAAATTTATCCCAAAAATATTTTTGACCGGAATTAAACCCATTGGAATATTTTAAATAATATTCGTTAAGCAAAAATAAACTCGTAAATTATCTTTCCATTTTATTGGAAAAAGTTTATTTTTATTTACTACCATTTAATTGGGTGCGACCAAAAACCCCGTTTAACGGCGGTATCGGGTAGAATTCCACTGTGTCCCGAACTTGGAGCATATTTAAAGTGGATTAAGCTTCCATTTGAAGCTTTTTCACTCTCTCACTACACTCTCTCTAACCTCTCCCTTCAATCCAAACTTAAGGTCCAAAATCATCAAATTAAGGCTCCAATTCATCAAGGTAACTTCCCTAACTCATTGATTAGCATCCTTAGCCTTCAAATTCGTGTTTAATCTATGGAAAAGGACCACGTTCATGTGTTTACGTCCCTGGAACATGCTTGGGCCGTAAACACACATAAAAGGGGTTTTTGAGCCTTAAAACCCTTCCAATCCATCTTTAGAGCTTAGATATTGCTAAATGACTTATGGGAACAGATTTAGAACACCTTGAACTTAACTTTTGGGGAGTAAACTTGAGTTTACCGCCCAAGAACATGCTTGGGCCGTAAACTCATCTTCATAGGGAGTAAACTCAAATTCAAGTGTTTAAATGCCACTTAAACACGCCAATAGCCTTGGATTAAATTCTGGAACCAACCACAATCGATTTAGGGGCTATAAACATGATGAAAACCATCCCTTTGAGAGTTCATGACCGTAAACCCCCCAAGAATGGGTTCCTAGGCCGTAAACTCATATACACTAGTCAAATGATGCCCTAAATCCATTATAAGGCTTGTAAAAATTGTTTGAATCACATGTGATTGATCTAAGGCCACCAAATCATTAATATAAGAAAATTATAGGAGCATACGGCCGTAAAATCCTAGTTTAGGGTCGTAAACTCCCTTTGATGGTCCCTTTGGTGGTTTAACTCATTTCTATGCCTTAGACTAAATCATAGCAACCTTCTCCAAGTGTTATTTGACCATTTAGCATCATAAAACTCTCATCCACGAGTTCACGGCTGTGAACTCATGTGGAGTTGGTCTAGGGGACGAAAACTCCATGAGGAGTTTACTCTTGAAGAGTAAACTCCCTATCTAGGCCATACATACCTTTAGATGTTACCCGGGACACCCCTAGAACTTAATCAAAGTGTTTTCCGCACTTTAGGATGCGTATACGTGTTTAATTAGTATTATATTTACTAATTGTATGTAAACATATGTCATCATATGTTAATAGGTCACTAAGCGTGTTCAAGTCTTTACTTGACACCGAGCAACCAATCGGCACTTTCGTTCGATCCACTTACAACAGGTGAGTTCATACCCCTTAATGAACCTTTTTAAATGTTTTTACATGTTTAGGGGGGAATACAAGTTAAACATGCTAGTTATCATAGCAATCACAGGTGATTGATAACCCGCATGCACAAGGATTTATTACACTGTCAACTATTTTACCGAGTACGTTACTGTAAATGGTTTTCCAAAATGTCTTTACTTGTTCAAAAGTTTTCTCAAATTGTCTCTCGTGTTGTATGTGTTACTTCAGATCCAGTTACAACAGTATCTTAAACAAAGGATTTCTTTACCTATAATGTTTTATCGAAGTTTCATTCAAAACTTGTTTATGAAAGGTTTTCAAAGCATTTCTAAAGGTTTTCAAACTTATTTTACAAAATAATACCAAGTCGTGACTTTCTTAAGTGTAAAGGCTTTCCAAAGTTTTCTTTCATGTTTTTATACTCCTACTTCGTTAGATACTACTGCTTTGTTATACTTCTACCTAGTTAAATGCTACTACTTTGTTAACGCTTTTACTTCGCGAGACACTTCTACTTGTTAACGCTTCTACTTCACGATACACTTCTACTTATTAACGTTTCTACTTCACGATACACTTCTACTTGTTAACGCTTCTACTTCACGATACACTTCTACTTGTTAATGCTTGTACTTCACGATACGCTACTACTTGTTAACACTTCTACCTCACGATACACTTTTGCTTGTTAACGCGTCTACTTCACGACACGCTACTACTTGTTAACGCTTCTACTTCACGATACGCTTCTGCTTGTTAACGCTTCTACTTCACGATACGCTACTACTTGTTAGCGCTTCAACTTCACTAAATGTTTTGTAACACCCCAAAATACGAGCCAAAAATTTCATTTTTGAAAACATATATTTAGAAAAACATTCGAATAAAACGTTTACTGGTCATAAAATTTTATAAAGATATCGCATGTCTGGAAAAACATTTCAATAACATAAAAATCTTAGAGTACAAATCCCCAGGAAGGTCTCATGATGCGGAATACGAAAGATGTGTGTGATGGGATGCTACCGCGCCAGCTCCTTCCCCTTCGAAGAAGAGGTACCTGAAACCAAAACTGAAAATTGTAAGCACGAAGCTTAGTGAGTTCCCCCATCATACCGCATATCATACATATTGTCGGTCATTTCTGGGGTGCCCGACCTACCCGGTACGGCCATTCTGGGGTGCCGACCTACCCATGTCACGCCGTTCTGGGGTGCTGACTACCCTTCGGTCCTGACGACCGAACCTTGGGGACTATTTCACACCCTACTACTACTATCACATATATCATAACATAACATATTATCAGACATATCTGGGGTGCCTAAACTACCCTTCGGTCCTAACGACCGAACTCGGGGACTAGTCCCCTCCTACTACCTCTATCGCATATAACGTAAAAAGCGAGCATGCAAACATATCATCATATACTGTCAGACATATCTGCGGTGTCTGACTACCCTTCGGTCCTCACAACCGAACTCTATTACTATCACATGTAGCATATAACATATCAGGTAGTAGTAACCTAGATGATATCACAAAGACAATCATCTATCATACATTTCCTACTGGTGGGCCGGCATTGTGGCCTTAGACCCACCGCTACTGGAAGGTAACTCACCTCGAAGTAGCTGCTGATCTTTTTGGGAAAGGTCTGTCTGCTGCTGCTTCGGAAATCCTCCGACTGTAATTCCCACCAAACACTTAATCAATTACTGCTAACCGCCCTCAGGGTAAATTATCCATTTACCCTTAACAAGTCATGAGTCAAGTCACAATCAACTGCCAGTTGACCAGACTCGCCGAGTTGGCTAGCCAACTCGCCGAGTCCCTTTCCTTTAGTCTGACCATAAGTTCGTCTCCACTCGTCGAGTTAAGCGTAGACTCGACGAGTCTTCCTTCTATACCCAAGGGCAATAGTCCTTCATCCTACTCGCCGAGTTGTATGAACAACTCGCCGAGTTCATCTTCATCCGAAGAACACTCTAAGCTGTGACTCGCCGAGTTGTATGAACAACTCGCCGAGTTGTTCTTGAGACAAGGAGATTGTCGTGAACTCGCCGAGTCGTTGCAATGACTCGCCGAGTGACTTCATGTGTGAGTCTGGCTTCCAACCCACTGAGTCATACCCTATGACTCACCACTCCAACTCGCAACACAAAAAGGGGAACAACCCGGGGACTTGAGACCCGACTCGCCGAGTCAGATGAATGACTCGCCGAGCCTGCCTCATGCAAAAACTATACACACGATTTTGCTTGAATCCAGTCCATGCCATTCGTAGATCTGGGTTCCTAGGGCCTGGTTTACACGTAAAGTTTCCAACTTTACGTGTAGATAATCACCAATGAAGGTTTTAGGGCTCAAAGTGCACCAAAAGGGGTAGATCTAGGACTTTCATGCAATATGACTCCATAAAGGCGGAAGATCCAAGCTCCATGGACTAAATCATGCCTAGATCTAAAGGCTAACAACTTATTACAACCCACCAAGCACAAACAAGCTTGAAGAATGGTTCAAAAAGGACTTTCATGAAGCTATTAGGGACTACAAGCTTGAAAACTGAGGGGAAACGAGCTATACCTCAAGGAAAACGTTGAGATGTCACAAAAATGCTTGACCTCCTTCTCCTCTTCTTGATCTACTCCTCTTTCTCCTCAAAAAACTTCAAGAACACACCCAAAACACTTCAATCTCACAAGGAAAAGGGCAAAGATGATGTTGGGAGCTCTGAGGGTGAATGGGGGCGAAAATGAGTGTTTAAATAGGGTGCAAACCCTTGAAATTTAGGGTTTCAACAAACAGCGGTGACTCGCCGAGTCCAGAATATGGACTCTTCGAGTCGCCAACTTAAACGTGCCCCCGGACCGCGTCCCTACTCGGCGAGTCGGACCTAACCCTCGCCGAGTCCAAGGCTAAAATAATAATTACTAGGATAAATTTTACATACCAGGAATCAGGTGCTACAAATCTGATATCACTGACACTGGCACCCCGTGCCGCGCCACTATCTCCCTGATATAGATATCGGCCAACTTTTCGGCCGAGATACTCTTCGGAATCAGAATAAAATGGGCGCTCTTGGTCAACCAATCTACGATGACCCAAATCGAATCTACTTCTCGTGCCGTTCATGGAAGCTTCGTGATAAAATCTATCATAATATCCTCCCATTTCCACAACGGGATATCCAACGGCTGCATCTTGCCGTGCGTTCTCTGATGCTCGGCCTTGACCTTCCTGCAGGTCAAACACCGCTCGACGTACCACGCCACATCCCACTTCATGCATTCGTTGCCCCTGGATGAATAGAGAATCGGGATTTGTGCGCCTCCTCCATCAAGATCTGGCGCACGCCTCCATGATACGGCACCTACACCCTACAGTGTAGTGTCAGCAACCCCCGACTATCATAATCAAAGGAGGTGACTTGACCCACTATTCTCTCACTCTTCTGATGCTCCTCCTTCATAGCCTCCTGTTGAGCCTCCCGAATCTGCTCCAACAGGGGAGTCACCACAGTCATCCTCATGCAAACATCACTGGTCGGCGTCGCCTTGCGGCTAAGTGCATCGGCCACCACATTGTACTTCCCCGAGTGGTAAAGGATCTTGCAATCATAATCCTTCACCACGTCCAACCACCGATGCTGCCTCATGTTCATATTCGGCTGATCCATGAGGCACCTCAAACTCTTGTGGTCCGTGTAAATGGTACAAAGAACCCCGTAAAGATAATGCCGCCAAATCTTGAGGGCGAAGAGCTCCACCCCCAACTCTAAATCGTGCGTCGGGTAGTTCGCTCGTGAGGCTTCAGCTGCCTCGAGGCATAAGCAATGACATGCCCCCTCTGCATCAACACTGCGCCTAAACCTGAGATCGATGCATCGCAATATACCACAAAATCCTCCACGCCCTCGGGCGGGGCTAAGATCAGTGCCTCGCACAATCTCTGCCTCAGAGTCTCGAATGCTGCCTGCTGCTCAGGCCCCCACCGAAAGACCACGACTTTCCTAGTCAACCGAGTCAGGGGTACGACTATCTTGGAGAAATCCTGAATGAACCTCCGATAGTAGCCTGCCAATCCTAGGAAACTCCGAATCTCGGATGGAGACTTCTGAACCTCCCACCTCATCACGGCCTCCACCTTGGCCGGGTCTACAGAAATCCCGTTCTGATTGACGAGGTGCCCAAGAAACTGCACCTTGCAAAACCAAAACTCACATTTGGAGAACTTGGCGTACAAGCTCTCCCTCCTCAGGGTCTCCAATACCTCTCTCAGATGCTCCTCATGCTCCTCCTGAGTCTTGGAATAAACCAAGATGTCATCAATGAAAACTATCACAGACCGATCCAACATCGGTCTGCACACGCGATTCATGAGGTCCATGAACGCGGCAGGAGCATTGGTAAGCCCAAACGGCATCACCATGAACTCATAATGGTCGTAACGCGTCCGAAACGCGGTCTTCTGTATATCCTCCTCTCTAACCCTCATCTGATGATAGCCTGAACGCAAATCGATCTTGGAGAACCAAGATGTTCCCTGCAATTGATCAAAGAGATCATCAATCCTCGGGAGTGGGTAACGGTTCTTCACCATTACCTTATTCAGCTCCCGATAATCTATACACATCCGATGCGACCCATGCTTCTTCTTTACAAACAGGATCGGGGCTCCCCAGGGCGAACTGCTCGGACGAATAAATCCCTTGTCCAGCAGCTCCTGCAGCTGCGTAGACAACTCCTGCATCTCGGGAGGAGCCAACCGATAGGGTGCCTTGGCTATCGGAGCCGCACCAGGAACTAGGTCAATCCTGAACTCTACTTGGCACTCCGGAGGTATTCCAGGAAGCTCCTCCGGGAACACATCAGCGTAGTCTTGTACCACTGGAACCTCGCTCACTGTCGCCTTACCCATCTCCCGGGTATCCATAACATACGCGACATACCCCGCGCATCCCTGCTGAAGGTAGCGCCTAGCTCTCGTTGCTAAACCTACTATAGGTCCACGCTGTGGCCTCTTTCCGTGGATCACCAACTCTCCCCCGCTTGGGGCCCTGACCCGCACTAGCTGCTGTGCGCAATCTATCACCGCCCCATAAGGGCTCAACCAATCCATGCCTATAATCGCCTTGTTCCCCTGCAACGGTATGGGAACCAAATCCACCAAATAATGCTCCTCAAATAACCTCAAAACACAATCCCTGAACACTGCTGATGCTCGCACCAATCGATCATCGTCAATCTCTACCTCTAAAAGGCAATCCAACATGCCCGAGGACTCAGTAAACCTCTTGCTAAGCGCAAGGGAAACAAATGATCGGGTTGCACCTGAGTCGAACAACACCTGAACCAGAATACCGTTCACATGGAACGATCCTAATGCATATACACAGAGCACAAATCAATAACATAAGATCATAAAATAAAATAGAGAGAAAGAATCATACCCGTCATCACATCGGGTGCGGCGCGTGCCTCTTCTGCTGTCAGCTGGAACGCCCGGCTCCTCACCACTGGAGCCTCTACCTTGCCCTACCGTCCATCTGTAATCCGCAGGGTAGCTGGAGCTGGCACCTTAACCGGCGCTGATGATGTCAACTGGGGGCAATTGGCCTTCTTGTGGCCCCTCTGGTTGCAGTGAAAACACAGCAACTCTGATGTCTGAATCATAGGTGCAGGGGCGGTACAATCCCTGCTGAAATGCCCCGTCTTGCCGCACTTATAGCAGCCCGATGATCCCAATCTACATGCCCCCTCATGAGGACTGCCGCATTTCCTGCAGCGGCTCGGTCCTGACTGGCCTTTCGGCCTACCATCTGATCCCTTGGGCTTCTTCCCCGAAGCCCCTCCTATCTGTCCCTCCTCAGTCTTCCTCTTCCGGACGTGCTCCAGATCTATCTCTCTCTCCCTCTCCCTAGAAATCATAGAGTCTAAGGTAGGGCAAGCTGAAAAACTGACATGCTCTCGAATATCAGCTCGGAGCATGTCATGGTAGCGGGTCCTCCTCATGCCCTCATCACCCGCATACGGGGGCACTAATAATGCTCTCTCCCGGAACTTGGCGGTGATCTTCGCCACAGTCTCCGTCGTCTGTCTCATATCTAGGAACTCCCTGGCCAGCTACTGAAGCTCGACAGCCGGCGCAAACTCTTCCCTGAACCTGGTCATGAAGTCCGACCAGGTCATAGCCTCGACAGCCGAGGCTGCCAACGAGTCACCGACGGACTCCCACCAATCCCTAGCTCGATCTCTCAAACATCCTTCTGCAAATCTCACCTTCGACCCCTCAGGGCAAAAGCTAATCGTCTGTGCATACTCAATGTCTGCAATCCATCGTTTGGCAGCTATGGGGTCCTTTGCCCCATGAAAATCCGGCGCACCACTACCCCAAAAGTCCTTGAAGGACAGTGTGTGGGATCCTGAGTGGCCAGATCCCATGTCACTCCTGAATACCCGGAGGCGATCCTCCATCATCTCCAATATCCCTTCCTTAATCGACCCAAAGATAATGGGGTCGACTCAAGGATGCCTCTGGTGATCTCTGACGCGATGAACTCGCGTAGCCCCTCATCTACTGGCTCAGAACCTGATCCCGAACCCGATCCCTCTCCTGTACTGCCAACTGCTGGCCTCGAACGTAGTACCACCACTCTGAAATACAAAAGAAATAACAACTGTTAGTGATACTGATACCTATGGAGGGATCACACCTACTACAAGTTACCTGGTCTTATCTTGGCATTCCTCGATTTGGGTACGGATCCTCTGCTTTCAGTAGTACGGGCCCATACTACCTTCCACATCTATCCGTACCTTCTCCAAGGACTGCCGTGACTCCACTAGGTCCCTTTCACTACCGCTGATCTCTTCTACCCTTATCCCAGGCTTACCCTAGGAAACCTCTGACTCCACCCAAACCAGTCCTCAGCTGCTAAAGGCCTCTTGGTGATGCCAATTAGCTACCACTTGAATACAATCACATGTGATGAGGCTTGGATAATCCTTCGAGTGAGGGACTCATCCCTACCACGGTTATGACTCAAACAAGAGCTACGCAATAGGGTCAAATCCAACACTCTGAGATTATTCAACCCTGGTCACATGTGACTTTAACGTATTCATCTAACAACTAACTCCCATCACTTCAAAGCCCACATAGCACAAAGCAACATCATTTGGACATAAAGGAAACAATTTCAAGCAGCTCTATCCTCGTAGAGAAAAACTGGACTAGCATACAATGATAAACTCGCACGATCAGGAATAACCTAAACATGCTACCCTACTACTCTCTACTCAATTCTAGCATGCAACTTTTCATATACTGAAGCACAGAAAGCAGGCACATAAGGCATCACTGCTAGATCCTTAGTCCTATTCTAGCATGCTGTTCTACAGAAACTCATAAACATATATAAACTTGTATGGGTACATTGGGGAATACTTACTTGAGCTCGGTCGGTCGCGCACATCACACACTTTGTTCTTTCTTAAAACCCTTTTACTTAGCCCTTTTAGAAAACATTTTCTCTTTCCAAAATCTTTTAATCCCTCGATTTGAGTTCAAACACCCCCGAACGTGTGTCCGAATCCCTCAAACCAGGGCTCTGATACCAACTTGTAACACCCTGAAATACGAGCCAAAAATTTCATTTTTGAAAACATATATTTAGCAAAACATTCGAATAAAACGTTTACTGGTCATAACATTTTATAAGGATATCGCATGTCTGGAAAAACATTTCAATAACATAAAAATGTCAGAGTACAAATCCCCAGGAAGGTCTCATGATGCGGAATACGAAACATGTGTGTGATGGGCTGCTACCGCGCCAGCTCCTTCCCGTTCGAAGAAGAGGTACCTGAAACCAAAACTGAAAACTGTAAGCACGAAGCTTAGTGAGTTCCCCCATCATACCGCATATCATACAATCACATATCATACATATTTCCGGGGATTTCTGGGGTGCCCGACCTACCCGGTACGGCCATTCTGGGGTGCTGACCTACCAGTGTCAAGCCATTCTGGGGTGCTGACTACCCATGTCATGCCATTCTGGGGTGCTGACTACCATTTGGTCCTGACGACCGAACCTCGGGGACTATTTCACCCCCTACTGCTACTATCACATATATCATAACATAACATATTATCAGACATATCTTGGGTGCCTGAACTACCCTTCGGTCCTAACGACCGAACACGGGGACTAGTCCCCTCCTACTACCTCTATCGCATATAACGTAAAAAACCAGCATGCAAACATATCATCATATACTGTCAGACGTATCTGGGGTGTCTGACTACCCTTCGGTCCTAACAACCGAACTCTATTACTATCACATGTAGCATATCATGCTAGCATATAACATATCAGGTAGTAGTAACCTAGATGATAGCACAAAGACAATCATCTATCATACATTTCGTATTGGTGGGACGGCATTGTGGCCTTAGACCCACCGCTACTGGAAGGTAACTCACCTCGAAGTAGCTGCTGATCTGTGTGGGAAAGGTCCGTCTGTTGCTGCTGCTGCTTTGGAAATCCTCCGACTGTAATTCCCACCAAACACTTAATCAATTACTACTAACCGCCCTCAGGTTAAATTGTCCATTTACCCTTAACAAGTCATGAGTCAAGTCACAATCAACTGCCAGTTGACCAGACTCGCCGAGTTGGCTAGCCAACTCGCCGAGTCCCTTTCCTTTAGTCTGACCATAAGTCTGTCTCTACTCGTCGAGTTAAGCATAGGCTCGACGAGTCTTCCTTCTATACTCAAGGCCAATAGTCCTTCATCCTACTCGCCGAGTTGTGTGAACAACTCACCGATTTCATCTTCATCCGAAGAACACTCTAAGCTGTGACTCGCCGAGTTGTTCTTGAGACAAGGAGATTGCCGTGAACTCGCCGAGTCGTTGCAATGACTCGCCGAGTGACTTCATGAGTGAGTATGGCTTCTAACCTACTGAGTCATACCCTATGACTCACCACTCCAACTCGCAACACAAAAAGGGGAACAACCCAAGGACTTGTGACCCGACTCGCCGAGTCAGATGAACGACTCGCCGAGTCTGCCTCATGCAAAAACTATACACGCGATTTTTCTTGAATCCAGTCCATGCCATTCGTAGATCTGGGTTCCTAGGGCCTGGTTTACACGTAAAGTTTGCAACTTTACGTGTATATAATCACCAATGAAGGTTTTAGGGCTCAAAGTGCACCAAAATGGGTAGATCTAGGACTTTCATGCAATATGACTCCATAAAGGCAGTAGATCCAAGCTCCAGGGACTAAATCATGCCTAGATCTAAAGGCTAACAACTTATTACAACTCACCAACCACAAACAAGCTTGAAGAATGGTTCAAAAAGGACTTTCATGAAGCTATTAGGGACTACAAGCTTGAAAATAGAGGGGAAACGAGCTATACATCAAGGAAAATGTTGAGATGTCACAAAAATGCTTGGCCTCCTTATCCTCTTCTTGATCTACTCCTCTTTCTCCTCAAAAAACTTCAAGAACACACCGAAAACACTTCAATCTCACAAGGAAAAGGGCAAAGACGATGTTGGGAGCTCTGAGGGTGAATGGGGGCGAGGTTGGGGCAGAAATAAGTGTTTAAATAGGGTGCAAACCCTTGAAATTTAGGGTTTCAACAGACAGCGGTGACTTGCCGAGTCCAGAATATGGACTCGCCGAGTCGCCAACTTAAACGTGCCCCCAGACCGCGTCCTTTCTCGGCGAGTCGGACCTACAACTCGCCGAGTCCAAGGCTAAAATAAAAATTACTATGATAAATTTTACGTACCAGGAACCAGGTGCTACATGTTTCTACTTAGTTAAAGGTATTCGTGTGCTTGTATAGTTATATAAATAATGTTTAAAGGACTTAGGAAGGCTAGTTCGCCCTATTTCCTTTTCCTTGTTTGGATGTGGTTTGGTGGGATCGGATATCCGTCCGAAGGTCGTTTAATCATTAATTATATATCATGTATACATGTACAAACATAAAGGTTTACATCGGTCAATTCAGTTGTGAGTCTTTATCACAAGTCCATTATTTTACATCAAAACTCACTATACGAGATGCATTTTCAGGACACGGCCTTTTCCATTGTCTAGTCGGTAACCAGAGTCTCCTGTTGGGAGAGCGGGCATTGTGTGTATAGATCTATATGGGACTGACACCCCCACACCCTGACTTCTAGCTACAATCCACGGCCTACCAAGCCAAGGGGTGACAAATGTCACATTCTTTCCGACGCTTGCAGGGCGTCAAGTTCTCTAGTGTCTATCAGTATGGTTACAAGTATCTCGGGGTTACCTTATAATTCATGGCTTTAAGGTAACGGGAATTAACACTGTATTCACTGTTTTTAGACCTTGCTAGACATGTCATTCATTTGATACTGTCAGGGGTCTGTATCTCCTTTTGTTAGACTGAGCCAGGCATGTCGATTAGTCGATACTCTCCTGGAGTCTATGATCTCTTTTTCCTTAGTCAACACTATTCACCACTGAGGCATATGTTATTTTCCCTTATATTCTCCTACATTCTTTAAAAATCAAATACCGTATTTTGGTAATGATAGTGTTTAAGGGAAAATTACTTTTTACAATATAACTCTGTCGAGTCTTGGTAGAAGACTGCTTTTATTTAGAAAATATAGGATTTTCTGGAAAGGACGCTAATACACAGTAAACTCTAAACTTCTACTTATCATAAAGTTATTTTGAATAAAATTCTCACTTACAAAAATGACACTAAAAACTTATGAACTCACCAACATTTATAAAAATGCTGATACTCGCTTTCAAAATAACTTGTATTCTCAGGTCAGCAATAGACATGTACATCCCAGGAGCTTTTGGTGAAGACAGTTTAGTACCAAGCTGCACCTATATTAATACTTCTATTTCTTTGATGTTTCTATGCACTGTAAACTATGTAAAACTATTACTATTAATGCAATGGTTGTTGTACTTTGATTACTATACTGCATATGTTGTCATACTTGACATGACGTCATCCACCCCAGAATGTTTCCGCCGTTCCGGTTTTGGGGTGTGAAAAAACATGAGTTTACTGCCGTAAACTCATGTGTTTACGGTAGTAAACTCCCCAAGTTCCATTCAAGAACCGTAAACTCCTTTTCCAAGGTCAATTCAAGTCCCGATCACTTCCTAAACCATGGAATCAACCCTAGAACATTCCTTTGTGCATTATAAGACCTTTAAACATCCAAAAGCACACCACCCATGAGTTTATGGATGTAATCTCATGGGGACATGGTCTTTGGATAGTAAACACTCCTAAGGGCTTACTCTTGAAGAGTAAACTCCTTATTTAGGCCACACACACCCTTAGATGCTACCCGGATCACTCCTAACACTTGAAATAGAGTGTGTTCGTGTTTCAACACTGGAATCCGTAATAACCAACTGTTTAACTTACAGAGATAGTTTTCAAACTCTTTGTGAAACTCGTTATAAAATGTCATATTTTATATTTCACAAAAGACTTTCCATGTCATTACTGTTAAAAGCATTAGCTTAGTACTTTTGATTCATCCTCGGTAACACTCCACAAAGATATGCGAGTGGAGGACCACCCTTCTTGTAATAGGGTTTTCCACATTATTACTTGTAAATTTGTTATTCTTAAAAATTGGAGACACGTCCTCTGAAACACTCCACATAGATACGCGAGTGGAGGACCGCCCCTGTAACTAGAATCTTCTGGAGGGAGAACGTGACTTGAGTGTATAGATCTATACGGGGCTGACTACCCCGCACCTGACTGCTAGCTACAATCGGACCGAAAGGTCCAAGGGTGACAAAAGTCATAAAATGATATTGGACTTCTTATTACCATATCTAGTCTATCGTATGGTTATGGAACTCGCAATTTAGATAACAGAGATTTACTTGTTAGTAATAATGAACCTAATAATTTGTTTACTTCCTACTTATTAGTTTTATATATGTGTTAAAACTAATGCACTTTACAAGGATAACCAGGTTTTCAGAATACTTCTCTTAACACTACAAGTATGGTAGATACTTGTACACTTCATTTCAGATTGATAACCAACTTTTAGGAAAATAAGGGTTTTTCCTAGGATAACTTGACTGTTCTTAACCAAACTGTGTAACATTGGATAACTAGACTTTTCATATAACAAAATATGGGATTTTCTTGGTTAACAACTTTTTCAGAAAACCAAAGGAAACTTATTCATTTTCAGGAAACAAACTGTTTATGAACTCACCAGCTTTATGCTGATTTTCGAACTGCTTGTATTCTCAGGTCCACGTTAGACAGGTACCACATGATCTTTTTAAGAAGATGGAGAGTTTAGAAGTCACGTCTTAACTTTTGTTCATTTTGGGATATATATATATATATATATATATATATATATATATATATATATATATATATATATATATATATATATATATATATACATGTGAACTTTGTTTTCAAACAAATGTAAATACTTCTATGTAATGTAATGGTTGTGTTTACTACGCTTACTATGTACATTGGTTGTGATACTACATAACGTCCTCCGCCCCGGAACGTTTCCGCCATCGGTTTCGGGGTGTGACACATGGCGGCAGTAACCGCGGCCGTTACAGCAGCCTGGAACACGACAAAGTCTATATGTGGAGGTGGTGGAGGTGGAGTTGTTGAGGTGTTGGCGGCACGCCTGCTACCTCTTCGTGGTGGCATCTTTCTATCATAAATTTTAAACGTAAAATGATGTTAAGTCTTTGATAAGGGTTATGAGTTGGGCATTACCCATGGTGGAGTTGTTTAGGTGTTGGCGGCACGCCTGCTACCTCTTTGTGGTGGTATCTTCCTATATGTGTATTAGGTCCCGTTGTTATTGTAATTAGCAAGCAATTCACAAATGAAATCTACTATAATAAGTAAACAATTGCATAACAAATAGGAACAACAAATGAAATAAAATGCATACCCATTTCATTGATAATATGGTACTAGTACATAGTTTTGTCAAAATTGACCTTTAAGAAGGTCTACATTAAAGAGTAGCACCAACGATTACTCGTAAATAAAATCAAGACATGAGTAGTATAAGCCCTACTCACGGTGAGTAGTCTCCTATGGGTCAAGGGATGAAGACATGGAGACCTGTATATCTGCTATTTGGCGCTCAGCTACAACCACCCTCTCCTCAAGAGTCGAGTGTCTCTCATGGTACCCCCCTCATTTCCGCTCAAGCGGTGGTGAGGTCCTCATGGAGGGGGTCAATGATATGACATGTTCAGGGGTAGTCCTTCTCCAGTCGTTAAGCTCGTGCATCAGTGGACTCAACTATGGCACCCATCTCAATGTTTCGATTCGCCGACGCCCTGGTCTGATCTCCAAGATGTGCGGTCTGCTAAATCATAATAGGGAGGGCCCTGTCTTCCGGTCCTCCGTAAATGAGTATTAGAAACCTCGATCCATGTGGTATGGAGAATGCTGGTGTTGTTGCCTGCTCCACCTCCCCAAGTCCTCCACCCAATGGGGCATGGGTCCCTGGTAGCCCGGTCGATGTGCGGGAACCCGGGTGACATAGGGAGGATTTATGACCTCGGACTCTGCGTCCTCCTCCTTCTCTATTTCCTCCTTTCCTTCTTCCTCTTCTAGATCCTCTCCGGGATCCTCTTCAGATTCTTCCTCCATTTTTTCCTTAGGATCCTTTTCGGGACCCTCTTCGATCCAAACACCATTTCCCTAGTTAGGGAAATAGGGGTCTCCGGGCATATGAAATCCTCCCATGACGTCTGTGCGAGAATAGATATATGAGAAATACAAGAAAGGCTTAAGTGTATGATTCATTTCCCACCACGACCATTCATCAACACATGTTAGTCATATCTCGTATAAATATAGTTGATCGGGCTATATTTATCCATGATATGACTACATAATTGTATGGGATTAATCGTAGTGTTTAACTCATCGAAATACTTTCTATATGGTCCTTATTATCACACTGTTTCTAGTACGTATGCATGTACGTATACTTTTTATAAAAATACTATTATATTTTGAAAGTATACTTGTTAGTTAGAGTGTATTAGCCTCGTTGTATTTATAGTTGTATATCTTACATGGTTTGATATCCTTAGTTCACTATAAACAATTCTTTGATACCAATCTGTCACACCCCAAACCAAAATGGCTGAAACGTCTGGGGGTGAATGACTTTCATGTACAATATGATAACAAATGAACAGTAGTGATCAAACCATTACAACCATCATATTGAATATTTAATAAGTTTACATTGTACCGAAAAACATTGTCTACTTGATATCAAATGTGTATGGCAAAAATAAATAATGTGACGCGACGATGCCCCATCCACCAACAACTCTTATGATTACCTGTTTAGGGTTTCTTGAGAATACAAGTGGTTTTGAAAAGTGTCAACAATTAAGCTGGTGAGTTCATAAGCGTTTTGTATGAGAGAAAATCGCTAGCTTTTTCTTGTAAAATGATAGGATGTGCGTTCAAAAATTCAATATTTTCTTTTAAAAATGAGTTGTAAGTCTTTACACAAGACTTAAAAATGTAAGTAGTGTTGTACTAGAAATAGTATTATGAAGTTTTATCTTTATACAAAACTACTTGAATGTATGTTAACCCCGTAAACTAAAAGTATTGTTAATACCCCATGTGAGTTATCATAACCATGCTAATGACTAGTTGGCCTCCTAAGACGTTCTTCAGGAGTCGGAACTGTTAGACATGTGTCACCCTAGTCTGGCCAGTTAAATTATAGCTAACAAGATAGGTGTGGGGTTATCAATCCCGTATAGATATATACACAAGTTTCAAACTCTCCCTACAAGAGACTCTGGTTATTATTCAGGGTTTAATGTGTACTCTGGTAGGTACGGTGAAGCCAAATGTCTCACAAAATTGTATTAACCGATTTACATGTACTGAAAACCCCTTTTTTGTAAATGAATGTATTACTCTTGCATAGTGGTTACATAGTGTAAATATTATTTTACCCTTAAATAATTATATGTTTCTTCCAAAATGATAATATCATTTATATAAATACGTAGTTGTGATCTTGTCTATATGTTTTTAAAAGATCAAGTCATAAAAACTTACATCTAACAGAGATATGAGAAATCTATATTAAAAAGTCTATTTCAAGCTTTTTCCCCGTTTTCACGGTGTTTTTGTCTAGTTTCAAAATGTATGGTCAAAACCACATATTTGAGTTGTATCCCACAAAATGGAAAATTAAATAGAAATTAACCACTTCTGTTAGAAAAACCATATTTTGGTAAAATATCTCAAAATCCATGTACCATTGTAATTGTAACTTTTCTTATGAGTATATAACATAGTTTATGTTTTGTTTTTGTTGGTCTTGCATCTCAAAACAAATAAATCACAAATAATTGTAAAAAAACTAGTGATAACCACATTTCATTCAAATAATGTTTTATATTTAATATAAAGATGAAACATGCAAGTATTTGTGTGATAAACCAAAGTTTACTTTTATCCCCCCCCCCCCCCCCCATAAAACTTGAAAAACTCGAAAATGTAGGGGTATGAACTCACCTTGAGTGTGTTTGTGGTTCGATAAAGAGATAATTGTGAGTATTTTCAAGCCTAGAACAATTGAAAGTGGTTGATGAAATCTTTGAAGATGATATTATCCTAAGAGTTTTAACACATGATAATGTGTGTAAATGAGATGAAACTAGTGTAAAAGTGTGTAGAAACACTAGATTATGAAGAAAACACTTACCAATATGTCAAGAATCACTTGGAATGATTAGCCTAATGAGGAGAAGCTTTGTTCTTGAGAGAATATGGAGAAATGTTTAAAGGAAATGGAGATGGTGGGGGGTTTTCGGGTGTTCTCGGCCATAGTTAAAGCGGGAAAGGCGAGGTGACATTTTAATTGTTATTTGTTGGATAAATGCTTTGATACATGTTGGGTACTGTTCTGTATTGGAAAAGATGAAACTTCAAGTCACAAAGTCAACCCTTCTTTTCTATTCTTTCCCACCGAGAATGCCTTAGTACCACCGAAATCACATGTCATTTCGGTCTAGCACCACCGAGATCACCTAGTGATTTCCGTCCATGTGCCAACCGAGATCACCTGGTGATTTTGGTTCATGTGCCAACTGACATCCTATGGTGATTTCGGTCCATGCACTAACTGAAATTCCAAATTTTTTGAGTCCCAAGTCGTTGTCTTGTTTACTTTACTTGACTCTTGTTGGTTCGTTTGACTTCTGTTGGATTCAAAATCGGCAGTTGTCACATCTAGGGTTCATGGAGATTTTACCCAATTTATCAAATCCATCAATAGGATGATTGGATAGAGCTTAGAACCATGTAAACCACTCAAGGGAGGTTAGAAAACAAAACCCTAATCATCTATTGATGTAAAAATCAACACTAGGGTTCAATCCCTAATGATGAAATCGAAAAAAATAGAGTCAGTGGAAAAGGATTTATACCTTCTTAGCCTTTGATTGCTTCTATTCTTGCTTGGATGCTTTAAAACTCCACTTGAATCAAGCCCTAGTTTCCTCTGAGTGAAGAATCGCCATTCCACAACCTTCTCCTTCCATTCATCGATCTCATTTGTAACAACTGGTTATTTCGAGTCAATAAATGTGAAACAAGTCAAACCAAAGTCAAACGAGTCAAACAAAAGTCAAATAATTAAAATAAAAATTAAATCATAAATATTCACTTTACTTTTGAGGTTTTCGTTTTGGGAATAAAAAATTATGCTAACCGAAAACACACTTTGTGGATTAATTAAGGACCGAAATCTTCGCCTTGATCCGAGAACACCTTAGACCGAAAAGACCTTGGACCGAGAACCCCTTTACATCGAAGACATTGGTTCTCGGTTGGAGTTTAGACCGAAATCAAGGTGATTCCGGTGGGGATAGGCCGAAATCACCCACCCTATCCTTTGGCACTTCTTCCAATGTGATAAATTACACATCCCAATGCAAATGTCTAATCACTATTACTCCCATATATATATATATATATATATATATATATATATATATATATATATATATATGTATATATATATGCCGAAAACCCTTTCCCATTTCTCATTTCCATCTTCAAATCTCTCAAATTCTCTCTCAAAATTCATAAGAACTTTCATACATCTTCATGACTTTCGCCCAGAACATCTTCAAACAATTCCCTGATAGCCAAATCCTTCAAATTGATTCTTAGGAATATTGTAAGTATCCTTATAACTTAGTGTTTTTACAACACTATACATGTTAAGTTCAACTAATTTATGCACAATATTATGTGCTTGAAACTATTAGGATACGACTATTTTCATGTGTTCTAACTTGAAGAACATCGCCACTCACATCGTTATCCAGCCAAGAACACACTCAATGTGAGTTCATACCCTACATTTTCCACTATTTTCTATGTTTTAGGGGGGGATACAAGTAAAACACTAGAAAACTTGTGTTAATATACAAACGGTTACATTTGTATTTTCACAAAATATACATATACATATGGGTACACATTTGATTATAATAAAACTTTAACCCTTTTGTAACATGTTGAGCAAAAAGGGTATAATTATATAAACATATATATAATTATTATTTCAATTCGTTTTATTATCATAGTAAAAGTGATAATGTATATACAAATGATTCATCATTTCAGTGAAACATTTTTATAAACTATAGTAGGTATAGTTTTTGAGACATACATACTATTTTACCATTTCAAGATACAATACAAAAATAATTTTTTCAAAGCATAATTATTTTATATCATGTAACCACTAAAAAAGGATGATACATACATTTACAAGAAAAGGAGTTTTCATCATAATACATGTAAACAGTCAATATAGCTTTGTGAGACACGTCTTCAAGTACTTATCTAAGTACCAACAAAAGTCTTGTATTATAACCAGAGTCTCTTGGAGGGAGAGCATGACACTTGTGTATAGATTTATACAGGACTGACAATCCCGCACCTAATCTGTTAGCTACAATTGGACCGGCAGGTCTTGAGCGACAAATGTCGTACCATTCAAATGGCTGAAGAACGTCGTACATGCCATCTAGGTGGTTAGCATGGTTATAATAACTCATAAGGGGTCAATATGTTTAGTTTACGAATACTTACATGTCTTCGAATGATTTTATTTATATAAAAATGCATTCCACTATTTTCCGGTACAATACAGTCTACATTTTGGTAACATGCATTCAAATGGTTTTATTTATATAAAACTAAATTACACTATTTTCCAGTACAATATAGTTTACATTTAAGAAACATGTATTCAAATGGTTTTATAAAAATATAAAACTACATTACACTACTTCAAAGTACAACAATACTATTACATTTTCAGTCTTGGGGTATTTAAGACTAGATTACATCATACCTTTCTCATACAAAACGCTTATGAACTCACCAACTTAAATTTTGACATTTTTTCAAAATGACTTGTATTCTCAGGAAATTAGTAGACAGGTACCCGCACAGGTTTTGTGAAGACGGAGCATAGCAATGTAACGTCTTATATTTTTGCCAAATGTTTTTGGAGTCAAACAAATAATGATTCGAACTCAATGTAAATATTACATTATCAATACAATGTTTGGAATGCTTTGATCTCTATTATTCAATTTTTATTATATTGTACATGAAAATCATCCACCCCCAGACGTTTCTGCCAATTTACTCGGTTTGGGGGTGCGACATCATTTGGCTGAAAAAGAAGAGAGTCCATTCTTATTTTTGGATTTTATGCATTTGGTCCCTCTAGTTTACAACCTTTGTCAAATTTACCATTTCTTCAATTCTTTTCACATTGCTTAAAAAGTTGACATAATGAGTCCTTGACCATCCCATTCTTAACATTCCTTATCCATTTAACTTTGTTGAGTCAACCCTTGGTCAAACATACTTTTCCAAATTGACACATTGTGTCCCTTAACTTTGAAATGTTAGCATGTCAACCTTTTACTTTGAAAGCTTCATTCGAATAATGATATGATTATCATTTAAATGATTTTATTATGTAGATTCTCCTTTATTTAAATATCATAATTAATTTAAGAACCTTATCTTAAATTTCCGGATGTTACAAATATCTACCCTTTAAAAGGATTCCTCCCTCGAAATTAGTCCATAATCCATCTTATTAGGATTTCATCCCATCACTATTCAGTTTACTTAATGGCCGCATGACTTTGGTCATTTGTTACAACTATAGTGCACCTAATAATCAATAATATATAATTAGGGGTTATTAACCCTCTTGGACACATTTACCCTTTATCCATTTTTGAACTTTTAAACGATATCACGCAATAAGGTTATCCAACCATTAGTCTTACATCCCAATGTGCATCAATAAGTTTTAAGTTATTTATGCAACTTTATCGGGTTCTTCTAATCCTTAAGTCATCATTTGACCACTTTTATACTTAGGCATTGCAAGTTGCTTAAGTACATCCTTTCATGCTCGTAAGGGTGGGAATCGGTTCGGTTTTTTGGTTTTTCGGTTTCCTCGAATTGGTTTCTTCGATTTGAATTTTTTTTAGTCTAATTCGAAAACCGAACCAAATCGAATTCAAATTCTCTAGACCAAACCGAAAACCGAATTCTAATTCGGTTTGGTTCGATTTGAAAGTTGAAAAAACCAAATATTAACTTAAAAAAAATTCAAACATAAATTAAAATATTTTTAACATAGGAAAATAAAGTTACAAAAAGAAAGATTTAAAGTTTCATACAAAATGATCCAAAGAGTTAGTGAGTTTAAATGATTTTTACTTTATTATTAATACCTCTATTTAATATAAAATATAATTTTTTTTAATTAATTGACTTATGAGATTCGGTTTTTCGATTTGATTTGGTTTAAACTTCATGAGACCAAAACTCAAACCAAAAACCAAATTTACAATTCGGTTTGGTCTCAAATCAAACAAAAAACCGAATTTGAATATGGTTCGGTCAAGAATCGATTTCGGTTCGATTTGGTTTTCAGTTTTTTTTGTTCCGGACCAAATAATCCCCACCCCTACAGCTCAAGCATGCCAATATTATTTCTTTATTTTCCATATTAATCATTATCAATTCATTGTGTTCTATTCTGGTCTTAAGCATAATATAAGATGCTTAGACCATAGTACATAACACATTCCAAACTATGTTTAGTTTTAAAATTTCACTCCATCCTATTTTATCACTTTAACTCTTACTAATACAAGTACCTTTTCTTCTCAAATGTCTTACTTTAAATTCATAAAAATGACACTTTACCCTCCATAAGATCCGCAAGTCAATTTTATAATAACGATGTTTTTCATCAATGTTATCAACAAGATGATCTAGTTATGTATAACGTTTGTTGTCTTTTACCTTTGAACCAACAAGTACCATAACATCCAAGTATAAATTTACTTCCGGAACCTTATCCCTATCCCCTTTCATTCACTTTATTTGACGTGTCAAACAAAAATCTCATTTCAAGAGTTAACACATTTCTTATGCATGAGAGCCTATGCATACCATGACAAGAAGATCTAAGGCACATGGTGTTGTTTCAACTCACATTCAAAACCTTACTGGGTCCAAATTGTCTCATCACTTCTAACTTGGTTCTTCCTAATTATCTACCTCTTAAAACAAATGAAGGCATTTCTTTTAAGGATAAGTTTACTTCCTGAACCTTGTCCCTATCCCCTTTCATTCACTTTATTTGACGTGTCAAAAAAAAAATCTCATTTCAAGAGTTAACACATTTCTTATGCATGCAAGCCCATACATACCATGACAAGAAGATCTAAGGCACATGGTGTTGTTTCAACTCACATTCAAAACCTTACTAGGTCTAAATTGTCTCATTAATTATAACTTGGTTCTTCCCAATTATCTACCCATTAAAAGAAACACACAGAGATCTCCTATGGGCGATATTGGTCTATAATCACTAAGTGGGCAATGGATCGTCTTCACGTTCCAATCATGGCGTATTCTCTTCTCTCCACCATCGCCACTTTTCACACAACCAAGATAATCGTCACAAATCCCACTAAATTCTCCTTCATCGGATCTATTCCTGAAACCATGTTTGCCTGTGTGTCTGCAACAAGAAATGTCTTGCAACAATACAGGAAGATTCCTTCCTCGGGTCCAAGGGAGCTTACACCAGCCATGGTTCGCTCCATTGAAAAGGCTGACAAGCCAGCGAAGAGGGGAAAGAAAGTTGACACTCAGAAGGAGACGCAGGTTACTAAACCAACCAATGGGCAAACCCCTAAGAAGCGGAAGTCAGATAAAGTTGCACCATCACAACCACAACCGAAGAAGCAGAGAAAGCCCGCAAGGAGACTCATACTCCAATCTTCAAGTGATTCAGACTCAGAGTATGTTCCTTCCAAAAATAAATCTGCTCCTCCTTCAGAATCTGAGAGCGAAAGCTCTGATGATGAGGCTTCGGGTTGTGGTGATACCCCGCCTCGCTCCCCTACCCCAGAAATTCTAGTTCGCTCCCAACCTCCATCTCCTCCACCTGTTACTATCCCAGTATCCCTCCCTACAATATTTCATATCCCCACCTCTCAACCATCCACCACTATTCCCATCCCTACTCCAATATTCACAGACACTACCACCACTACTACTACTACAGGGGCTCATTCTACAGCTCCCACTCCACCCGTTACAACCGAACCGCCAGTAACAACCGAACCTGCATCCACTACCAAACCCTAATTGAGATTTGATGAACAAGATGCAGAAAATAAGAACAAACACAAATATGAAGATTAGGTCGAATGATCACTCGATTTATTCAAATATGAGGAATAAATTACACTTTCAACATAGACTAAAGAATCTAACACTAGATAAGAAACCTCACGTGGCGGCTACATTTTGCCTCACTCTTAACCCTAATTGTGAATAATACATGACTATTTATAGGGAAAAGACAAGTCTTGTGCTTTTAACGTAGAATTCATCAAAGGGGCCCATTATCATCATCCATGGAGTGCTTTGAAACCCTACAATCTCCCCCTCAAAGTATGGAATGGATGACAATGCTTTAACTTCCAAAACAAGCATCTAGCGAATAAAAAGATCTTGCAACGAGGAATAGATGAAGCAATCCACGAATCTTGATTCTTCAATAGTCTTCAAACACGGGCTCTAGGATATATAAATCAAGAACTGAAGTAATGTCTTTAAACATCATTTTCGAATGTAATCCTAAAAAAATCTTCATGAAAACCAAGCCCGCCATAAAAACCCATTTTAGAACAAAGAAACTGAATCACTTCTTGTCTTTGAAGAGACCCCCTCCAAGTCACAATGATCCTCAAATAAGCTAATGATATAATCCATCAAAAAATATCATGTAATAACCCAAATTTTATGATTCGTAATGCCACTTGATCGAGAAAATACTAGAATTCGGAGATATAACAAGTCCTTAGCAAAGCTCGATAAAGAACTTCTATTGTAAAGGATACTTCTCTGTAAAAGCTTTAGCAGAGCTCGATGAAGAACTTCCACTGTAAAAGCTACCTTCATAATTCTACCACAAGCTTTATCAAAAATCTTCAAATTTGAAAAGTTACAAATCCAATTTCGAATTAGCATACCAAATTCTCCCCCGATTTATAATCAAAAACATGATTATAAAGCCTTCAAATGGTCATGAGAATGATCTTGAATGGATAAAAATTTACTAAGCTCCCCCGCGACAAAATGATATACACAATGAAGTATAAAATCCGAAAAAAGTCGTGAAAGTTTGACGTTATCACGAAAAACGACTTTCCGAACCGCCTAGACTTGATGGAATCTTTATTTTTTCTGTTCACAAAAAACTTGTGCATTAAAAAATTCAAAACTGTTCACCGGCCCTCAAATTTGTAAAATTTTCTGAATATTGGGCAGAAACTGTCACTTGCTGAAAGACAGGGACTGAAAAAGTAATTATGCATCATTTTCTCTTTGATTTGTAACAATTTATGAATTTGAGCAAAAATTGCCAAGCTGTGAAAACAACAGGGTCCAAAATTGTCAAATCGTTGAAGCTCCAGGGACCAAAAATGAAACTTGAGTCATCTTCATCAATAAAGCTTCTGTGAAAGTAACTGGAATGGCGACTCATAAAAGTGTTCGCATACGAAACTACAATTACGATTCCAATCAATTCCATCTACTTTTGATCCGAGCACATGATTAGAATTCTGAATCCGAGTGCAGTCATAATTCCAATTCCAAGACCGTTCATCCCAAATCAACCGACGATACTTCTGATCACAAATCAACAGTTCATTCTGAATCAAATAATTCCGATTGCAAGAATCGTTATACTGCAAACCATAAGAACTGTGAATCACCAATTTGCGAACAGATGAGAACACGATTCAAAAGAAAACCACAATTTCAGCGTCGATCATCAATTGCGAACAAAAACACACAACCATTCTGATTCTGAGTGACATACTGATTTCGAGCCGCCTTACATATTAAATCCGAATCCTCAAACATCCTTTCCGATTGTGAATCCAGCTTATTCTGATTGTTTTAAGCACCGATTCCATGACCCACTTGGCAATTTCGAACTTGACTTTAAATCAATTCCGAACACAGTGAATACCAACCTCAGTATCACGATAACCAACATGGAATCTGACTGTTATAGCAACTCGATTCATTCCGATTAGAAAACCATCATCGATTCAGAAGACGATAAACAATAAACCTCAAAACATAGATTAATTATCAGATCAACAATCACCATGTTCTTCATCAGTTCTATATCTAAAAGAAAATTTTGAGAATCTTTCAATTTCATCCACAAATTAAATCATAACGGAAGACACGATAAACTACACTCATCCAGTTAGATTTTCATCAAAAATCAACAAAATTTTCATCTACATCAATCGTATTAGAATTGATTACAAGAGCCAATCAAAAATTGAGATTCAAAATATAATTGAATCACAAAATCGAATTGATAAAGCAAATAAGATTGATAAACTGGAACAAAAACATTAGATGTTCTGGATAGAAAAATCGAGTGATAAAAGAGAACAAGAGAATTTAGTGAATCTGAAGTTTAATTGAGACCTGATTATGTACGTTCCAAATAATGAACGGTAGCGACAATAATGGGCTTAAGAACAAAAAGGGATCGGCTGAATAAATATGGATCAAAACAATTAAAACAATAAAATTGATATTAGATCAAGAATTGATCAGATCTAATCAGAACATAAGAAACGAATACGAATAAGATTGAAGTAATACCAGATGAACAGGAAACCTTAAATCATCATGAATAGTAGCAATAGCTTGTAGAAAGCTTGATTGCCAAAACACCAAAAATTTTCAATAATTTGTGCAGAAAATCATCAAATCAAGAACTGATACTTCAAAAAACAATAGATCTTCAAAGATCCGCTCTGATACCACTTGTTAGGATTAAATCCCTAATTGAGATTTGATGAACAAGATGCGGAAAATAAGAACAAACACAAATATGAAGATTAGGTCGAATGATCACTCGATTTATTCAAATATGAGGAATAAATTACACTTTCAGCATAGACTAAAGAATCTAACACTACATAAGAAACCTCACGTGACGGCTAAATTTTGACTCACTCTTAACCCTAATTGTGAGTAATACATGACTATTTATAGGGAAAATACAAGTCTTGCCTTTTAACCTAGAATTCATCAAAGGGGCACATTGTCATCATCCATGGAGTCCTTTGAAACTCTACAAGAAATTATGGCATTTCTTTTAAGGATAAATCACAGGATAATCATTATTATGTAGCATGTCGTTTCATTTATTTCTTCATGGAAACTCATTGCCTCAGGTGTACTTGTTATGGACCTCAAATTCCACCTTTACATCCCCCATTGATTGCATAAATCTTCCATCATAATTTCACCATCCATGTGTCCCTTAACATTGTTGATCGAGTACTTAGCTCTTCCAATCAACACGTTATCACTTTAACTTCTCAACTATTATCATACTTAACTTATTCCTAAATTCTTGACCCTTCCTCATTAATATTTTAAACTACTTTTATTTCGATTGAGTTTTGTTCCTTTTAGTCACTGCTAGGTGACCCATATTTCTCTATGTCAAAGTCCTATCACCTATATGAACGCATACAGATGATCTCGTATCATAAGTTTTCTCATCCTTTGTGTGGTTGTCAAAATCCAAATTAACAGCAATGCTCAAACCTAGTACTTAGTTGTACTTGAGGATGCTTGGTCTGCTCCATCAAGTTGTATAAGTTGGAAGCTCTAAATCTTATAACCAGTAAGTATTTGTTTTACTCGTAATTCCAAGCAACATGTGTTGTTCTTGCTCAGTCTTCAAAGTGTTGTGAGCTCTTGTAACATACCATCATCACACTTTCATTACCTTTTTAACATCTAACCCTTAAAAGAAATAAGGGCATTTCTTTTAAGGTCCAAGTCACCCTTATATTCTTACACTATAGTTATTCATTTCTCTAACTTGTCCATGGAAATTTCAAAATTTCCTTACTCATCATCGTCTTCTTGAAAGTCCTTTTATACGAACTTCATGTGTTCATTCTTGTCCAGACCTCGTCAATACTATAAATTCTTTTGATGTTCAATTTTCATCCTTTGAGATTCCATCATGTGGAAACGTCTTCCTACTTTTTTGGTTGTGAAACACCATCTAGATACTGCACTTTCATCATCAAACTATCTCCTTTTGGAGTCTTGTTTATTTTGTCGCCCTCATCATGTTCTTTGTGTAATCTTAACATTTTATCACACCTCACAGAACTTGTAAGAAAGGCTTACAAAGTTGTTCCCGTTAAACTTTTCATCATAATAGTCTAGTACCCTAAGGTAAGGTACTCTCATGGACTTATCATCATCACTTTTAGTTTCCATTATTTTCACCATTCAAGGAGGTCTTCATACTATTTGTCTTCATTCAACCTCAATAAATACCTTAAGGTATTTCACACTATCCTTCTTTTCTTGTAATGACGTCACTCACTAGTTTATTATGTTAGGTTAATGCACCATTGCTCTCCTTTTACTAGTATCTTGTTTTCATAAGGACACATTTCTTTCACATTTACCGTTACACTCAACACTCGATATTGTTATCATATGGTTGTCAAATCGTAGTATTCCAGTAAATCCCATTGATTCAACCGCATCATACTCCTTTCCAAGTTGTCCTGGTCTCACTTTCTAGTACTATCTCTATTTTATCATCATATCACCATTTTGCCAATTAGGTCATTGGCCCACCTTCTCGTGTCGTCAATCATATCCCCATATTTACTTTCATCATATTATGGAATACATGATTCCACTCCATTCTGTTTTCAATCAACTTGCATGTAATTTGAAGTTATCATCCATATGTAGTAACATTATCTTGTCTCAAATAACTAACTTCAATTATGTTTTTTATTCATGAATATGGAGTTCCAATTATTGTCCCATTTTAGACTTTTTCCAAAAGTCTACTATGTCCCTTTTAAAATAACTGTCTGTTAATAAATTTAATAGCTCAATTTGTTTCATTCGTTGGTGTTTCTAACTCACTACCAATAGAAATAAAATTATACAAATTCACTTTTAAGCATTTATCAAATGTATACCAAGAAATTTTCATGTTCATACTGGTTGTTTGGCTTTGACATATAAGCCAAAGTTGTCAAAAATTTCCGACTATCCATTAATCATGTTGAAAACTCCTTCATGAACCTTATGTAACACAAGATATGTATTTATTAGGTCCTCAACTCACTCGAATCCTTACCACATTTCACAAAACACCTTCATGTTTCCACCATGTTCGTGTATGTATCATGTGTGCATAATAGTATGGGCCCTATACTAGTATACCCACATAATACATAATTGATATTGACTTCACAACTAAAAGGTTTTGATCCACTAGTTTAGATTATCCATACACTAGTCTTACTTCTATTACTCACTATAAAATACTCAATGTAGCATCCTATGATTTCATCTAGACTTATCCAAAGTGTCATAAGCATCTAACTACGACAATTCTTATCATCATTCATTGCATAGGATACTACCTACATCAAGACATAACAATACTATATATCATTCACACATTTCATAACCAAAGTCTAAGCATAGGAGTGGAATGATCCAATCCTAAGTCGCTTAAACTATAGATTAGTTACCAAACTATAACACCTTAAATTTTCAAAACTTTTTCAAATGTTATGGTTATAAAAACATTTGGGTATTCACTCCCATTTAAGATAAAAATCGGTCCCACAAAAACAATTACAGTTAAAACCTTGGGTGTTACCATTAAGCATCATACAACCATAGCCAGCAAATACGAATTACATCAATAACATTAAATAAGGAACTTCACAAGTTCCACTCCATTATCTATCTCTTAATCTTCTAACTTCCATTTATCAATTTTTTCCTTAATTATAAGCTGGATTACATGGCATTAAAAAGAGATATGTAAGACAAAAATTTCTCGTGAGCTACGTAGGTTTGTGACCCAAAAACATTTATCACTTTTTCATCAAAAACGTTTCATCTTTGCAAAACTTAGTTTTTGACCATAAATCAGTTTCAAGCATTTTCAAGGAAAACTCGTTTCGTACACATCATAAATATCATTTCATTTCATATCTTATCATTTCATTTCAAAAGATATATTTCCATATTCCATTTTATTTTATCAATAAGGGCTAATCTGGTATTAAACTGTTGCCATTTCTACACTTGGGGTCTACGTCTAATAAAGGAACCACTCCTAAGTCTAGACAATGGTGGAAAGAACAAATCAATCCACCAAGGCATCATTTCCATTAGGACATCTATCGTGCGAAGGGGAGGTGCCACCCCGATAGATTCCTCTACTACCTCTTACAAGGTATCATGGCCCGGACAGTTTTCATTTTTCATTATTATCCAATTCCTTTCATTACATTCCATTCCTTTTCATTACTTTACATTTCTTGTCATTACTTTCCATTCTTTACAAATTTCATACATTAGTATCATAAACCCGGTTCAAAAGTAAAACATCTATATTTCAAAACATTTAAAACAATTTTTTCAAAACATTCGATCTTAGAAAACATCCTTTGCTTTCAAAAACATTATTGCCTTCAAGGCATTCTTTCAAAACATTATTTTCAAAAGCATTTAACACTTTATTTCAAAAACATTTACTATATCAAATATTTAATATTTCTTTATCATAAAATTCATTTTGCTATGTAGCCCAAAGTGGGAAAATTCCATCACGTACTCATGTCAATCACACATAGCTAGTGCTCTTCTAGTTCCTTTCCCTATAACAATCCTCTTCAAACACTACCTACACCATATGTGGTCATAAGTCATTAAAATGACCAAAATACCCCTAAAACGTTCAAATACTAAATTTTATTGCTTCTTACTATTCCTCGTGCAAAAATATGAATATAGGCGAAAATCGTGCGTAAATTTGAGTCTTTATGCAAAAGTTAAGAAGAAAAAAAAGAAAACCTCTAACAGGGATTTACGCGAGCCGTGTAAATTAAAGCATGCATTTACACGGGCCCTGTTTTCATGTCTACACACACACAAAACACGATTTTTCTTAAAATAACACTATACTTTGCATAGTTCTGGAAGACCATGATCCAAATCACTTTGTACCATTTGTATAGGTTCTCACACATGTTTACGAGGTGTTTTATCATCTTAAATTACTCCACTTAATCCATTAAGTGTTCATTGAAACCGTAAGTTCATCATGATCCTCAAGTGCTTAAAAAAAGGGTAAACTAGTCCATTTTTTAGTTGAACATTCCAAAGCTCAGAAGGCTTGTTCTCAACTTATTGAACACTTAAATAAATGTTGTCAAGCACATAAAACTTTCATTAATCTCATTGTAAATACATAAACTAGCCATGGAATCCTCAATTCTATTCCATGTTTCCCAATTGCCCTTTAGGCTAAAAAATCACTAAAACCACTTTTAGCTCAAGATATCCTTCATGTTTATGTTCCGATTCCATCTCTAAAGTGTCAATTCATATCCATTAATGTCATTCACTTATTAGATGTCAATCAACATGTGGTTATCCTTAGATTTTCCAAAATGCCCTTATGGCCAAATTTTCCATAAATTTAACCTTAAATCACTCAATCATTCATGTTATTGCATTCAAATCATGTTTTTAGTATCAAATCATGATTATGAGTATCATATACTCATCAAATGCTCATATACAAAGGATTCCATTGTTTTCATCACAATTTCCCCCAAAACCATTAAAAACCAATGCTTATACTAAATTCTACCATCATGGATGAATTTGAGCATTCCACTTGGAGTTGTTGCTATCAATTATAATCTAGGTCATAGAATACAAAACCATGTCATCATCAACTGTAATGTCCCAAATTTGGGGATTTCTAGGGTTTATGGAGATTTTACCCAATTTATCAAATCCATCAATGGGATGATTGGATTGAGATTACAACAATGTAAACCACTCAAGGGAGGTTAGAAAATAAATCCCTAATCATAAATTGAAGAAAAAATCGACACTATGGTTTAATCCATAATGATGAACTCAGAAAAAATAGAGCTAGTGGAGAAGGGTTAATACCTTCTTAGCCTTTGATTTCTTCCATTCATGATTGGATGCTTCAAAAATCCACTTGAATCAAGCCCTAGTTACATATGAGTGAAGAATCTCCATTCCACAGCCTTCTCCTTCCTCTTATCGATCTCATTTGGCTGAAAATGAAGAGAGTTCATTCTTATTTTTATATTTTACACATTTGGCTGAAAATGAAGAGACTTCATTTCTTTTCACATTTCTTAATGTTCCTCACCCATTTAACCTTGGTGAGTCAACCCTTGGTCATACATATTTTCCAAATTGACACTTTGGGTCCCTTAACTTTGAAATGTTAACATGTCAACCTCTAACTTTGCAAGCTTCATATCGAATAATGATATGATTATCATTTAACTGATTTAATTAGTTAGATCCTTCTTTATTTAAGTATCTTAATTAATTGAAGAACCTTATCTTAAATTTAGGATTTTACAAAGAATGCCCTCTAGGAAACTGGATCGGATGTCTTAAAGAATAAGGGATGAATGCATTAAGTTGCCCCAAATATAGTAGTCACGTTGTAACCATATGGAGGTGACGATGTAATATTGAGGCTCGTTGACTGTTTTGGATGGATTCTGTCATGACCTGGTGGCATGACCATCACGACATGAAAATGGTTTTGATCATTGCTAAGTTGTTCGTAACTAGATTTTTGGATTACGACTGGGTTGATTAGGCATGACGTAACCATGAGCTTGTTACACCGTGAGTATCAGCTGATGGTGATGTTGACTGTTGAGATTGACCTTGATCGTTGACTTTTAGCATGGGTTGACTTTTGGACAAATTTCTAGTTTTAGATAGTATATTAAGGGTTTACCTTGTGTGGTTTATTAGGAGGTGTATAACACTCGTTCGTTGGCTGTGCGAGCTGTTAGTTGTTGACTATGTCGGCAAGGTGAGTCTTTTCACTATACTATGTAGGATACTAGTTGTCTTTGTGATACTTGCATGGAAGACCAAGGTGTAGCCCTTGACATACTTATGAAAGACCAAGATTTTGCTCATGAAAATTGTATGAAAGACCAAGATCTAGCACCTGGTAATTATATGTATGACCATGATCTGGCCCCTAGTATTTGTATGTAGGATGATTGTTGTCTTTATGATACTTGAATGGAAGACTAGGTTGTGACCCTTGGGACTTATTTTCAAGTCTGGGATTTTGCCCCTCAGCATCGCTAAGAAAGTCCATGATTTGGCCCATGGCAGGAAGTGACTATAAGACTATGAATTGGCCGATAGCATGCACTATCTTATGTATGGTATGTGCTATTTTGGGGAACTCACCAAGCTTTGTGCATACGGTTTTTGCTTAAAATTTGTTCAGGTACTTCCAGTTCCTTAAGGAAGGGCCCAACTTGACTGCACATCATCCCTTGATGGCTTTTTCACACTGATTATTATTGTTTTACTCTGATGTTTGAGAGATACATTTTACCCTATTTGGTTTTGGGACGTTACAGGTTGGTATCCGACCCTTCGCTTGAGTGATTCAGGTACACTCTCGGGTATGTCTGAACTCAAACTGAGGAATTGATAATCTTTTTGAAAGAATATAAAATTTCTAAAATGTTTTTATAAAGAAAAAGGCATGTGATGCGTGCAATCACTCGAGCTCAAGTAAGTGATTCCTAGAATACCCATACATGTTTATATGTTATTTGTGTTATAGTATGATAAGCATGCTACGAGTTAGAATAAGGATTTGCTCAAGTTTCCATGATAGAATGCCTATTAGAAGATATTCCTATTAAGAATGATGTATTTGATGTTTTGAATCCTATACAGTTCTATTACTCAAATTTTGCTCGCTTTGTGCTTTGTAGGGCTTATATTGATGTTAGTTAACTATTAACTGAATACGTTAAGTTACATGCTACAAAGGATAAATAGTTTTAGAATGATTGATATGGCTCTATTGCATAGCTCTTGTATGTGTCCAACCATTGTACTGTTTGGATCTTTTAGTGGAAAAATTATTTAAGTTTTGTTGCATGTAATAGTATTCATGAAGTAGTTAGCTATAATTAATAGGAGCCATTCAAAAGTTGAGGGCTAGGTGAGTTGGGAACCCTAAGAGAGCCTAGGAAGAGCTTTAGTGTGATGGTTGTGCTGTATATAGAGTTTTGCGGAGGTGATTTAAAGGATTTGGGATAATTCTTGAGGAAAACATGGATAGGTGTGGAAGGTAGTATTTGGCTCATAGAACTAAATGCACGGTATCCGTACTCGAATCAAGGAAAGTCACATAGATTATAAGAATCCTATAGAATGAGGAATTCTTCATGTATGTTTTGATCATTTTATGGTTTCCTTTGAATATGGTGGTGAGCACTCAAGGTGATCATTTATAAAAGAGTGGTTTTGGCTATGGGGAGTGTAGTGAGTACAATCTCAGACTTAGACATTATAGGCGGCGTATGAATGAAAACTTAGGTTCATACACAAATGTAAAAATCCGGCCATTCTCAAAATCAACAATCAAAGTTAAAGGTTAGCTTGGGGGTAAATTACTACATAATACCAAGTACATTGTCATTTATGACAATTCCCAAATAAACTTCATTGTCAAGTACATATCAAGTGGGTGTACGCACAAATAGCACCTCTTAATAATTAGAATAAAATACAACATTCAAACTAATAAATGTTCAAGTGAGCTAAAACAGGATAGAAATCAAAATTTTCAAATTCAATGTTTCCAATACATCCAATAGCAATAATAGGACTTGGATTTATAATCCAGAATAATATAAGAGTCTAACATGTCCAAAAGTTTTTGATAAACCAATTAACTTTCCAAAAAGACACAATATGTAACACAATAACAAAGTGCTAAGACAAGATCAATAAAAATAAGTAAGATGCATCTAACTACTCCCAACCCCTTGTAAATGTCAAAGTCTAGCTCACAACAAATGTTGGATGTGCAGTACTCATGACAGAAAACCAACTTTTATACTCAAGTCCAACAACAACGTAATGATGGTTGCATGTGAATAATGCATGGAAAATTAAATTGTTGAGTCGCCCTTACCATCACACCCCAAAACCGGAACGGCGGAAACGTTCTGGGGTGGATGACGTCATGTCAAGTATCACAACACATACATTATAGTAATCAAAGTACAACAACCATTGTATTAATAGTTATAGTTTTACATGGTTTACATTACGATACAACAAAGTAATACAGGTAATAATATAAGTGCAGTTTGGTACTAAGCTATCTTCATCAACAGCTCCGGGAATGTACCTGTCTAATGCTGACATGAGAATACAAGTTATTTGAAAAGCGAGTATCAGCATATTTACAAATGCTGGTGAGTTCATAAGTATTTAGTGTCATTTTATCCAAATAACTTTAATAAAAGTGGTAGTTTTAGAGTACCCATTACATTAGTGTCTTTTCCATAAAACCCTATATTTTCTTTAATAAAAGCAGTCTTCTACCAAGACTGGACGAAGTTATGTGGTAAAAATTAGTTTTCCCTTAATCGTTATCATTATCAAAATACAGAATTTGATTACTAAAGAAAGCAAGAGAAATCAGGGAAATAACATATGCCTCAGTAGTGAAGACTGCTGACCAAGGCAAAGGAATCATAGACTCTAGGAGAGTATCGAACAAACAACACGCCTGGCTCAGTCTAGCAAAGAGAGACACAGACCCCAGACGGTACCAAATGAAAGGTACGGCTAGCAAGGTCTAAAAACAGAGGATACAGACCCCAGACAGTATCAAATGAAAGATACAGCTAGTAAGGTCTAAAACAAAGAATACAGACCCCAGACAGTATCAAATGAAAGATACAGCTAGCAAGGTCTAAAAACAGTGTGACTCTGAGAGTGGGTTCCCAGCATACAGTGTAAATTGTTGGTAAAATACTGTTACCTTAAGGCCATGAATTATAAGGTAACCTGGCATACTCATAACCATACTAACCGACACTAGAGTACTTGACGCCCTGAAAGCGTTTATAAAATATGACATTTGTCACCCCTTGGCTTGGTAGGCCGTGGACTGTAGCTAGCAGTCAGGGTGCGGGGGTGTCAATCCCGTATAGATCTATACACACAATGTCCGCTCTCCCTACAGGAGACTCCGATTACCAACTAGACGACAGAGAAGGGCGTGTCCCGAAGATGCATCCCAAATAGTGGGTAGTGGGTTTCCAATATAAGTGTTGAACTAGTGGTAGAGACTCATAACTGAACTGACTAATGTAAAACTATATGTCTATGCTCGTGTACATAATATAAAACTAATGAATCAAACGACCTTCGAACGACCATCCGATCCCACCAGACCACATCTCAACGAAGAAAAGGAAATAGGGTGGACAAGCCTTCCTAAGTCCTTCAATCATTATTTATATGCACCTATACAAGCACATGCATACACCTAACTACGCCTGAGTGTGTAACAAGTGGAAACGTATCATGAAGTATAACCGAATCGTGATTTATAAACGTACAGTGTGGAATAACCGAATCGTGATGTATAAACGTACAGTGTGGAATAACCGAATCGTGATGTATAAACGTATAGTGCGGAATAACCGAATCGTGATGTATAAACGTACAGTGTGGAATAACCGGATCGTGAAGTATAAACGTTACCAAATATAAGTGTATCACGAAGTAGAAGCGACAACAAGTGAAGTAAGAGCGTCTAATAGGCATAAGCGACTACATGTATAAGCGAAATAGAGTCAATAACAAGTATAAACGCATCACAAAGTGAAAGCGTTATCAAGTAGGAGTTTAAACTAAAAGGGAGTATCAAAACAAGGAAGAAAACCTTTATACTTGAGAAAATCACAACTCGGTGTTCTTTGGTAAAATAAGTTTGAAAACCTTTAGAAATTCTTTGGAAACTTTTCATAAACTAGTTTAAATTGAACTTTGATAAAACAGTATAAGTAAGAGTTTTGAACAAGTGAAAACCTTTTGGAAAACCATTTATAGTATCCTACATGGTAAAACAGTTTACAGTGTGGTAAATCCTTGTGCTTGCGGGTTATCAATCACATGCGATTGATATGATAACTTGCATGTTTAACTTGTATTCCCCCCCCCCCCCCCCCCCCGCTTATAAAACGTGTAAAAACATTTAAAAGGTTCATTCAGGGGTATGAACTCACCTGGTGTAAGTGGATCCGACGAAGGTGCCGGTTGGGTGCTCGGTGTCAAGTAAAGACTTGGACACACTTAGTGACCTATTTAACATATGATAGCATATGTTTACATACAATTAGTATATATAATACCAATTAAAAAAGTATACGCATCCTAAAGTGCGGAAAACACTTTGATTAAATGTTTGGGGTGTCCCGAGTAACATTTAAGGGTGTGAATGGCTTAGGAATGGAGTTTACTCTTCAAGAGTAAACCCTATATACATAGTTCACGGCCCTGGGACAACTCCCCATGAGTTTACGGCCGTAAACTCATGGTGAGGGTGTTCTAGGTTGTTTAAAGGCCTTATATCAATCGTGGAATTTTGCTAGGTCCAAATATATAATGTATGAATGGATTTAAGGCAATTAAATGGACCAAATGGGAGTTTACGGTCGTAAGCTCCTATTGACACATTCCTTGGGTGTTTTAAGGGCTTAAGTGATAGAGAATAAATCCTATGTATTTTTCCAAGTCAAATGGGGAGTTTAGGGCACCATTTCACCCTTTTATAGGACTTTACGGCGCAGTTACCCTTTCATGAGGGGTTTACGGCCGTGAGCTCCTTATGGAGTTTTTTTTTAATTGAGTTGAAGGTCCCTAACTTGTTGGTGGTTGATTCTTGAATTTATTCTAAGGCCATTGGTGTGTTTAAGTGGCTTTTAAACACTCAAATATGAGTTTACTCCCCATGAAGAGGAGTTTACGGCCCAAGCATGTTCTTGGGCAGTAAACTCATGTTTACTCTTCAAAAACTCGTTTCAAGGTGTTCTAAGTCCGAATATGTAAGCCTAAAAGTCATATCCAAGCCTTAGGGGCAATTTGGAGGGGTTTTGGGGCTTAAAAACCCCAATAAATGGTGTTCATGGCCCAATAGTGTTCTTGGGCCGTAAACACTTCATTTTCTCCCTAATTTATGATTTAAACTCGAATTTGCAGGCTAGATAAGCTATATTACAAGTTAGGATAGTTTACCTACTCGTTTGGGGCTCGAAATGGACGATTTTTGGCTCGGAAAAAAGTTGTAGAGAGAGAGAGTAAAAAGGAGGAAATGGAGTTTACTCTCCCTTATATAGGGGTTGGAGTTGAAGCTCAGTGGAAATCTACCCAATACTGCCGTTAAACGGGGCTTTTGATCGCACCCTATTTAGTGGTCGTAATAAAATTAACTTTTTTTTCCAAATTAATATGGACATGTAATTTACAGGCTTTTACTTATTTTATGACGACTATAACGACATAGATATAAATAAATAAAACATTTATTTATTTGGCGACCTCTAATTAATGGAACTTTTATAAAATGGAATATTCCGTTAACGGTAACGGGGTAATGTAACGGAATAAACTTTGGGTTGTCACACTTACACCCACAACAAACCAGGCACTAATGGCGATCCAACCTAGGCCACACGATGTGAAGAGATTAAAAACTTAATCTTGATGATCGATTAGATCTCAAACAGGTAAATAAATACTCAACAGCAAGAACACGTAAATAAAGAACAAGTCAAGAATGAATCAAACGTGTCGAATGATTAAAACAAAACCCTCAAAAGAGCTCGATTAAGAACATCAACTGTAGAGGATTAGTAGGTTTACAGGAACGATAAAGAAAGAAAACTGTAATGCTATCGTAATGCTATCGTCTTCTAGATCGTTAACCTAATATGCATGCAAGCATATACTTATATAATAAACCTAACGGGCTCTCGGTTGGACAGGCCCAAACCGGAGTACAAAAGATATGGACTAACAGCCGAGCCCAATGATGCAGTCTTTGAACGAATCTTCAACCCAACAATCTCCCCCTTTGCGTCAATTGGAGCGAGATCTTCACTTGTTACTTGGGCCAGCAGCAGAGGCAGGTACTTTCTTCTTCACGGTATTAAACAGACGCGAGATAAGAGCCAGTATCGTCTGTCTAAACCTGATGTACCATTGGATCATGTCGTTGAAGTACTTAACATCATCCGATGTATTCTCTTTACACCTTCGGATGATCGATAACACATGCTCTAGACAAGCAGTGGTGTAAAGATGTTTGTCAGCTAATGCAAAGAGACATTTTTGTCCTTCTGCTCTAGTGAACATGACCGAATTGCGTCTCGGGTCGATCTTGCCCATTTTCATCTGATTGAGATCACTGGCCGATCCCACAGGAGCTATCTTCGGTTTCTTCTTGAAGACAGTGGCTACCTCCTGATCCATTAGGGCTACCTCCATGATGTAACAGACAATCATCCTCTTGAGATGGTCTATAATCGTACCATATTCATCTTCATTCGTCAAGAGGATGTTATGCAAAACAATCCAATCATGAGGATTTAGGTTCGGTAGATCTGCCAGGGATATAAGATGTTCAGTTTTTGCAGATCCTCGAATCACCTTGAACCGAACATTGATGAATCTTCCTTCGGTGTAAGGCTTCAATACCCGAACATTCACTATCTTCTGGGCGCTCCATGTTAAATACTGAGGACGAGCAGCCTTCAGATAGAAATCGATTAGCTCCCTATCAACCTCAGGGGTTCGGATGAGGGACTTCATAAATATTGGAGAAGGCGTGGAAGATGAACGCCTTTCGAGTCAACGGCATGTCGAACTGCGAATCGACAGAATTATAGCAGTCGAACGAGATCACCGGCTCGAGCCATAGGATGTTGGGAGTATCTATGGCCTCCTTAATCATTCGCTCCCGAGTCCAGGCAGGGAAGAGAGTCTTCCTGCTCTCAAGGAGATCGTGGGCCTCTTTCTTCTTGCGTTCGGCTTCTTCAGCCTCTCGCACCACACGATTGACATCATCATCAACATTGCGACTGTTCTTACGTTTCAACATGTCCGCAATGGTTTCTTTATCTTCATCTTCATCTTCTTCCTCAGCTATGTGTTTCCCTTTATCCTTCACACCCGAACCCGAAGGTTGACCAGTTGGAGGTGGTTCGGTTGTGTGAGTAGCTTTGGAGGAAGGAGGTGGTTTCGATCCGGACTTCATCCCTTCTCCCCCTTGTTTCGGATTGGACACGAAACTAGGTAAGCCTTCAATTTTGCTAAGAAGGTCCATGGCAGGAGAAAGCTTTTCAGCAAGGGTTCGCCTCACCGAATGATTAAGAATCAGATCGTGTGCTTCTAGTATGTTGGATAAGGCAGCGTGTACATCCGAAACACATGTCTTTATGACCTCCCTTTCGGATCGAAGAGCTTCAAGCTGTTGCTGTGAGTTTGAAAGTTGAGTGCTCTTGACCTTGAGGACGGTGGTTTTGCTTGCCAGAACGTCCATCAATGAGTTTTCAGCGGCGAGATCCTCTTGAAGCTTGGCGAGGCGCTCATCAATGGAGGCACGAAGGGCCGAGTTGTCGTCGCTTATGGATTGGCGAAGGGTAGCGAACGATGTCAACTCCGTTGAGACAAACTTTGCCAATTGCTGAACAATCGGTTCCAAAGTTGTCTTGGTGGCATCAGCGCTCTCCTGTAAGGACTTCAACAGGGAAGAGGCGTCTGAGAATAGTTTATCGACTTTTGCGGTCGCAGCCTCACATGCTTTTGTGGAGGCATTTATGGCGGCTGTGGCTGAAGCTACCGAATCATGCTGAGCCCTGGAGAAGGCATCAACAATCTTCTGAAGAGCGGCTTCAGATAGAGAGGATTGAGTGTTTGTGGATGACGCAAGAAGCAAATCAACCTTCTCGTTTAGTTCCTTAAAATGTTTCTTTGTCACTGGAGCATCATCCTCTTCATCACTTTGAACCTAAAACGGACTAAAGTAAACCGAATCGAAGGTCATATTGTCACCGCCAAGAAACGGGTTATCTCCATCAGAGGCATGATTTGGAGATGGTGGGGGTGCTGAAGTTGGGGGTGTTGTGGGTTTTGTAGCTTCAGGTTGAGTATGGGTTGAGGTAGTTTCGGGTGGTGGTTGAGTGTGGGTAGGTTCGGTTGTATGCTGGTTTTCGGTTTGTGGTGGTTCGGTTACAGGTGGTGTTTCGGTTGCAGTTGTGAAAATGGGTGGTGGTATAGGGAAAGAGGTTGGGGGAATAGTGGTAGTGGGGTTTATGGTGGGAATGGAAGTAGGGATTGTTTGAGTGGGTGAAGGAATGGGTGAGTTGTGGATTTCCATGTCTGGGGTAGGAGATCGGGGTGGGGTGTTGCCTCTTGGAGGGGTTTCGCCTCGTTGAGAGTCGTCCGAGTCTGAACTCTCGCCTTCTGAGTCACTCGAAGAAGAAGGGATGACAAGCTTGCACTTCGGTTGAGTCTTCCTTCTCTTCGGATGTGGGGATGTTGCAGGTTTTGTTTGTTTCCTCTTCCTGGGAGAAGGACCTTTAGGAGCTTTGGTCACTTGCTTTCCTTTATCCGCCTTTTTGCCCCTGGGAACCGGTTTGTCAGCATCATGGATGGACTTTAGCATTTCCGGTGTAAGTTCCCTAGGACCAGACGCCTTGAACTCTTTGATCGTCCGGATGATCCTGATGTCGGATGGGACATCGCCATACATTGTCTCCGGAATAGAGCCAATGAAAGAGAATTTTGATGCATCAGAAACGATGATCTTCGTGGTATGAAAAGTACCGACCGAAGACATCGAGGCACCAGCAGCAGTGGGTATATCCAACTTATCCATCGCCCATTTGGTAATAAGAATCCAGAACCGGGCAAACGACACCTCAGAATGTCGTGATGAAGAAGAAAGGCTCTGGATGAGCTGTTGCCAGAGGACCAACCCAAAGTCTAGGTTGACTCCGTTGTAAATGGCATACATAATCGACAAGAACAGTCGACTAGCACCATCGGATCCTGAGCTCCGTTCAGATAAGCCCTTGAAGAGGACTGTGAACATGCCGTTCCACTGCGGCGGCAAGCAGGATTTCTTGAACTTTGCGACGGAGACGAGCGCATCCGTGTACCCCATGTTATAGAACATGTTGTAAAGATGCCCAATCGGAATCGTCTCCGGATTAATTCTCGATGGGTCAGCAGCCAAACCTAGCAAAGTACCAAAACGTTGTCGTGAAATGGAGGTCTTGTGATCAGCAACCTCGAAGAAGACGCGCTCAACTGCTTTGTCGTAATAGGCAGTCGCATACACCTGCGAGAGAATCACCATAGGCACAGATTCAATCCTGGAGAGAGCAGGAGCGATTTGGGAGTACTTCAGGCACTCGATGATCGGCGACATATAAGAGTCGTACGCCAGAGGGTTTAGATCGATCACCAAGCATTGTTGTGGACGAATAGGGAGGATGTGTGAGGTAGCATGGACTGAGGATGATTCTGCCATTGTTGAAGGTTGAAGAAGATGATGAACAGGTAAGCTATTGGGAGTTTTTGCTCTCTTGAAATTTCGGATGCAGTAAAGAGGTAAATGGGAGTGTAGACTGCCATTCATAGTGATTGTAAGGAGAGAGAAAAATCTGTTCAAATCTTCTATGGAAATACGAAAAGGTTTCCTGGAATGACAGATGCGTGACAGTGTAGGCATGCGATGATCACGTAGGAGAGAGAGTGTCAGATTCCTAGGATCACGCCGCCCAACAAGCGCCGTTTCAGAACAAACCGTTTCAAATCCTCACGCGCCTTTAAGTGCCAGAGAGGAATCGCTTGAAATTCGCACACGCGTCCATTATGTCAGTAAAAGAATGGGCGTTTCAAATTCACGCGCGCCCCTTTTTTACCACCGGTTGAAATTCAATCCTTTTATTTCCCGCCTGAGTCAGCAACCCTTCGTCTTATCTTTTTGAATCGCATCTTTTGAATAAATTGCCCACGTGGATGCTTTTTGACCACAACTTGATAATTAACCACCAAAGCAATAATACATCATGTAATTATTAATAACGGAATTTTGGAAAATCAAAGATTTTCGTGCTAAGAGTGTAAAAAGAAAAGAAATAAAGCAACTCTTTTTAGGAATGACTATGATGTCAATAATGACACGAAACTAATGATCCCGGGCACGAATCTCTTCCTTCAAGGTCAAGAGAGACCTTAAAGTGTTAATGTGGATTCCCGTTGAATTACGATCAAACACTTATTAATAAATGTTGAAAGGCTTCTTTTAATTAGGCTACTTCAGGGTGGCTTTCGCTTTGATGCAACAATTCTAATCTTGAAATAAGAAAGAAAGTGATCAAAGTACTTGTGAGACCGGTGTAGTCTGTTGAACAAGTAGGTAGGAATTAATATTAAATTGGCTTGGAAAATATAAAATCTCAAAAAAAAAAAAATTAAAAACTGGATCCCAAGGGAAGAAATGTTATGGTGTTTAACAATTTCATAGGAATCACACAAAATAAAATTTGAGATTTCATGAAGGTACATCCATCAATTCTTTGGTGAAAACTTGAGCAAATTAATTGTTCACCGTCAATTTAGATTTGGTGTTGAATTTTGGGTTTCACTCAGCTCGTAATGGCACGAAACAAAGATCATACACACAGGTGTTGTGTAACCATAAACCTCAGTGGTAATTTCTGAGAGTCTCAAGGGTTACGTTGATGAAACGAATGTAATGGAGAAATATAATGGAGATGGTGTAAGAAGATAAAGTACCTCTGCTGCAAAAATAAGGACCAAGCAGAAAACTCTTAACTCATGTGAGAAGAGAGTGAGGTAGCTCACGATTAAAATAAATGTGGTAGCCTTATTGGGAAGACAAGGTTTGTTTATACCAGGTCATGAAGGCTATTATTCAAAATCTTATGAGGCTTGGGACACATACAGCAGCATGCTTCTAGGGACACTTAAGTAATCCAACAATTATATCCCCATAAACGAACGAACACACAAACAAAATTAAAAGAGAAAAATATTTTTGGAGTTTTTGAGATATATTAAAGAAATAAAAAAAATAAAAGAAAAAAGAAAAAAAATAATAAAAAAATAAGTAAGAAAAAAAAAATAAGACTTAGAAAGAGTAAAAAAAAACTTTGGAAAAAATTTGAAAAACCGAACCCGAACGTTCGGTTGGTTTCGGTTGGGAAAATTTTGAAAAACCGAACCCAAGCGTTCGGTTGGTTTCGGTTGAAGAAAATTTTGAAAAACCGAACCCGAGCGTTCGGTTGGTTTCGGTTGAAGAAAATTTTGAAAAACCGAACCCGAGCGTTCGGTTGGTTTCGGTTCAAGAAAATTTTGAAAAACCGAACCCGAGCGTTCGGTTGGTTTCGGTTCAAGAAAATTTTGAAAAACCGAACCCGAACCTTCGGTAGGTTTCGGTTTTGGAAAATTTTAAGAAACCAAGGAATTTAGACATGCAATTAGAAAATATTTTTGACAATAAGATAAACAACATTGTACAGGAAATATATAACCAAGAAAACTACCTTTGTGGTGATGAGCGACTCAGATTATTTAACCGAACCTGAACGTTCGGTCAATTTCGCTTCTTACGTTTGAGGTTGAGAAGTAGTATGAGGTACTGACTCTGATTCCATCATACCTAGCCCTTGCAGTATTCTGTTGAATGATGCTTCAGGAAGAGCTTTGGTAAAGACGTCAGCCAGTTGATCAGTGGTTCTTACAAAGTGAACTTCGACGTTTCCATCTTCCACGTGATCTTTGATGAAGTGATACCTCAGTGCTATGTGTTTGGTTTTAGAGTGTTGCACTGGGTTATGACAGATCCTAATTGCACTTTCAGAGTCACAATATAGTGGGATCTTTATCATATTGAGTCCATAGTCTCGAAGTTGACTCTGGATCCAAATCACTTGAGAGGTGCAGGATGCAGCGGCTATGTATTCCACTTCGGCAGTAGACAACGACACGCACGTTTGTTTCTTGGATTGCCAGCTAACCAACTTCCCGTCAAGGAATTGACAGCCACCAGTAGTGCTTTTTCTGTCGAGACCACATCCTCCAAGGTCAGCATCTGAATAGGCTTGAACGAAGAAGCCTGAGTTGGAAGGATACCATAGACCTAAGGAGGTGGTTCGCTTGAGATAGCGTAAAATGTTCTTCACTGCAAGCATGTGAGGTTCGCGTGGGTTTGCCTGAAATCGAGCACAATAACACACAGAAAACATGATGTCAGGCCTGCTAGCAGTAAGATACATTAGTGAGCCTATCATTTGACGATAGAGCGTGATATCAATAGCCGGTTTGTCTAGGGATGGAGTTAGCTTGGTGCCGAATGCCATTGGGACTTTGACTTTGGAGTCTCCCATCATGCCAAACTTTGCTAGGAGAGTCTTCATGTAAGCTTCCTGATTGATAAAGATGCCTTCGGGTCCCTGTCTAATATTTAAACCAAGGAAAAAGTTAATAGGACCCATTGAGCTCATTTCAAATTTAGTCTCCATCAACTTTCTGAATTCAGCTGTTAGGATGGGATTCGTAGAGCCAAAGATGATGTCATCGACATAAATTTGAACTATCATAAGGTGGTTACCTTCCTATTTGCGAAAGAAGGTTGGGTCAACCGAACTTTGTTTGAATTTAGACATCTTTAAGAATTTAGTTAGCGTTTCATACCAGGCTCTCGGAGCTTGTTTAAGGCCATACACAGCTTTATCTAGAATATAGCAATGATTTGGATACTTTTCGTTCACGAACCCAGGAGGTTGCTCCACATACACGATTTCTTCGAGTTCTCCATTAAGAAATGCACACTTGACGTCCATTTGGAAAACTTCAAAGTTTTTGTGGGCAGCATAAGCAAGAAATATTCTTACTGATTCCAGCCTAGCTACAGGAGCGAAAGTCTCTTCATAATCAATCCCTTCCTCCTGACAATATCCATTTACTACCAGACGAGCTTTGTTCCTTATAACATTTCCTTCCTTGTCCATTTTATTCCTAAGGACCCATTTGAGACCAACAACCGAGGCATCTGGAGGAGTTGGAATGAGGCGCCAGACTTTGTTCCTTTCAAATTCGTTCAGTTCGTCTTGCATTGCTTGAACCCAATCGGAATGATCGAGAGCAGTGTTAACTGTCTTCGGTTCAACTTTTGATACGAATGAGTTAAACATACAAAACTCAACCTTTGAAAATAAGGATGTCTGTTTTGCCTTCAGTTGTGATCGGGTCAGAACCTTTTCGGAGACATCACCAACCACTTGAGAGATAGGATGATCTCTGGTCCATTTGGTAAGAGGAGGATAGTTTGGATCAAAGGTTGGGTCTAGTTCAACATTAATCATTTCTTCTGGCTCGGATTGGCTGTCGTAGTCAAGTGACATATCACCATGCTCCCCCTGGATTGATGAGCTATGAGAAACTTGAGGTTCAGAGGTTTCTTGTGGTGCTGGACTTTCAGGCGTTGATGCACCTTCGGTTGGAGAAGCACTTTTGGTTGGAGAAGCACTTTCGGTAGCAGTTGTAGAGCTTGGCTCCCCCTCAACATGTGAGCTTGGCTCCCCCTCGACATGTGAGCTTGGCTCCCCCTCGACATGTGAGCTTGGCTCCCCCTCGACTGAAGCATCGTTGGATGGAGGTTCCTCAGAATTCGATCCTCTTTCATTCATTCTCCTGGCACCTTCTTCAACAATTTGCTTCATGTGGTCTACCTTGTTGTCTGCTGCACCTGCTTCTGAGAGAGTAGCTTTCTCTGGTTCGTCAAATAGCTCCAGAAACTTCTCGTATAGATTAGCGATCGAGACTGTGACTTGGCCAGTTTGAGGAAAGATTTCCCCAGCTGTGTCTTCTTTGGCCTGTAGCTTTTTGACATAGCTATCATCAAAAGTCACGTAATAGGTCTCTTCGATTTTTCTCGAACGCTTGTTTAGGACTCTGTATGCTTTGGAAGTGAGAGAGTAGCCCAGAAAGATCCCCTCGTCGGCTTTGACATCGAACTTGTTGCGGTGTTCTTTAGAGTTAAAGATGAAACACCGTGAGCCGAACACATGGAAAAATTTCACATTGGGCTTTCTGTTGTTGAGAATCTCGTATGGTGTGAGCGTGAATCGTTTGTTGAGATAAGACCTGTTCTGTGTAAAACAAGCAGCAGAAATTGCATCAGCCCAAAAGTAAAGAGGTAAGGAAGCGAAACTTAGCATAGTTCGGGCAGCTTCATACAAAGATCGGTTTCGTCTTTCGACAATTCCGTTCTGTTGAGGTGTGTAGGGAGCTGAGAAGTTGTGACTTATTCCCTTTTCTGCTATAAATTCTTCAAATTCGTTGTTCTTGAATTCCAGACCATTGTCGCTTCTGATGTTGCGAACGACCTTCTTGAGTTGTACTTCAATCTGCTTGATGAACACTTTCAGCTTATGAGTCGCTTCAGATTTGAGCTTTAGAAAGAACACCCATGTAAATCGTGAAAAGTCATCAACAATAACAAGAATATACTTGTTACCACCGATGCTTTCGATAGATGATGGACCACACAAATCAATATGAAGTAATTCGAGTGGTTCAACAACTTTTGTGTTAATTACAGATGGATGACTTTGACGACTTTGCTTCCCCATTTCGCATGCAGCACACAAATGATCTCTGTCGAACTTGAGCAATGGAAGGCCTCGAACATGACCTCCAGTGACAAGTTTGTTGATATCTTTAAAGTTGAGATGAGAGAGTCTTCGGTGCCACAACCAGCTTTCGTCAGATTGAGCTTTTGATAACAAGCATATAGCTGGGCTTCCTTTGATGGGTTTAAGGTTTAGAGGAAACATTTCACCCTTTCGCTCCGATTTGAGAATTACTTTCTTCGTCTTCTTCTCAATAATTTCAGAACCTTCATCGTCGAATGAGACTTTGAGACCTGTACCTCCAACAAGATGAGATACACTGATAAGGTTGTGTTGTAGTCCTTCCACATAAGCCACCTTCCTTATAGTAAAATCACCATTAGTTATCATTCTGTATCCCTTTATGGTGCCGAAAGAATTGTTTCCAAACTTGACGTTGCCACCATTTGAAAGAGACCTGTATTCCCTGAGCTCCTCTTTCCTTCCTGTCATGTGACGCGAGCAGCCACTGTCAATGTACCATTCTTCGTCAAACTGCTCGTCACTTATAACCTGCAAAAATTAAGCAGATTTAGGAACCCAAAGTTTCTTGGGTCCTCGTGAGCCTTTCACAGGAACAGGAATAGTAAGAGAGATGTCAACAAGATATGTTCGTTTTATAAGTGTTGTTTCATCTTTCTTTTTAATGGTAAAAACTTTGATTTTATTAGGATTAAGTGCGTTCGGTTTAGACTCTGGTTTGGATGCATTAACTTTCTGTGTGCCTTTTTGTTCAGCTGACGAATGAGATTTTTGAGAACGAACAGAATGAGCTTTAGAGCAAGATGGAGATGAATTGGAGGAATTAGAAGAATTAGATGAATGAGAAGGAGTGGGCTTAGATTGAGATGACTTCTTGGCTGGAGACTCTAGGTGACCCTTTTGCTTTTGATCATTAGTGGGACTAGCCTTATAGTTTTGATCTCTTTTGACTTCAGAAACGAACCTTTGCTTTCGGTTGGAATCGTTCTGTGAACCAAACCTTTGCTTTCGGTTGGAGTCGTTCTGTGAACCGAACCTTTGCTTTCGGTTGGAGTCATTCTCAGAACCGAGCCTTTGCTTTCGGTTGGTATTCTCTTCTGAACCGAACCTTGGCTTTCGGTTGTTGTAACTCTCATGCTTTCCGACAGGATTGTTCTCAAACTTCAGATTCTTGTCTTGATGTGAGAAATATGCATTCTGAGATTGCCAGAATTGTTTCCTTTCAGAGAGATTCTTCCTGTATCTCTGGTTCCTTTCACGTTTCTTATTCCTCATCTGCTTCGGTTGATGATGAATATTGGCTTTCATTTTCGGTTTCTCCTTGGCTGGTTCACTTTGAACTGTAGGAGTTTCACTTTGAACTGAGGAACTAGAGGGAACGTCTTCTTTTGCAGAACTTCCATTCTCCTGAGGAATGTCTTTCGTACCACTAGTACTTGGCTCATCGAAATTATCTGGCTTATTCAAGGGTTCTGGTATGTACCTACCTTTACTCATCCATGAGGTTCTTTCTGATAAGCCTACTGTTTCGTTTGCATTATCTATTGGAGCTGACCAGAAGTACTCATCACAGCCATCAGCATTGTCTTCGTTTACAATAGCTGTGAGTTCAGCGGTCTGATGTTCGGTTACTCCAGTGACCTTGTACACTTGATTTGGAGTGGTCCTGACCTTTTGATATATAACCGCTTTCTCTGCTAAGATCGGGGACTTTTGTTGGGACAATCGAGCGAACTCCACTGAATTTTCAGAAATAAGATTCTTGTGGTTTTCAGGTTCGCTTTTTACAAATTCTGAGCAGTCAACCGTGTCCTCTACAGAAATTTCACTCATGTTGTCATCCTCATTAAGCTCAGATGCATTTTCAACATCAATTTTGTTTTCTGAGCTCAAGTTGGCGTTTAAAGAGTCAAATTTTTGTATGGTTTCGGTTCTCAGTTTAAGTCTATCATTTTCATCCAAAAGGTTTTTAAGCATGTCCTTGTGGTCCTTGGATTTAATGAAGGACTCAATTTTGTCCAGTCCATACATGTAGGTCGAATTGACATCATCAGATGATATCACACTCTCACAATTATAGGCTTTAGCATCGATTTCATCCTCCTTAAACTCAAGGAAAGACAAAATCATGCGATGGATCTTTTGGCCTATTTCACAGTCCAAGTGAAGCTGAGTAATATTAGAATAAAGACGTTTTGCAATTAAACAAAAAACATTCCGCTGTTTTAACAACTTTAAATTGTCTCTTTGTAAATAAATGTTTTCGTCTTTTATTTTAACTAATTCAGACTCCTTCAACTCGATCCACATGCGCTGCTCCTCACTCTTCGAAGACACCCTGCTTAATTGATCAGTTAGGTTAGAATTGGTGACTCGAGTTTGACTTAAACTACTATCTAGATGAGAAATTCTTGTATTAACATTTTTTAGTTCTTTCTCATATGAGGATTGTGGTACTTTAAATGAAACGAAAACCGATTGTACCTTCTTGATCAGTTCATCAAGCTCATTGAACTGCTGGCTGAGTGGTTTGGCCGTGAAGCACATATCCTGGTGCTCCTTCGGTTCATTGCTTCCACCATCAGTGTTGTATCCCCTCAACTGAGATACATCGGACACCATGAAGCATCTTCCTCCAATGCTCTCCTCCTTTGCCACACAAGCCTTTCCATGAGTAGGCTTCCTCACTTCATCGTCTTCTGAGTCGGTTGACCAAACTTCCACGCTACCGAACTCGTCATCTGCAACCGAACCCTGCACAATTAGAGCATTCATGGAAGGGTTAGCGGTAGATTTCTTCTTTCTCATCTCATCAAGCCTTTTCTGCAGCACAGCTTCCTCATACTTTTCCTCATCTTTTTCAGCCATCTTTTTGAGGACACAATCCTTATCATAGTGGTTTTTCCCACCACAGTAGTAACAGCTTACTCCAGAATCACCATCTGCCTTCGGTTCCTTCTTGGGCTCTTCAACCTTCGGTTCATTGTTAACTTTTTCTGAACTATAACTCCCCTGCCAGTTTCGGTTTTTGTTGCTGGGGAATCTCTTCTTAATGAACCTCTTGGGGTTAGACACCATCATAGCATAATCCTCAGATGTGAGGTCATACTCCTCCAAGTTGAGGTCTTCATCCTCCATCACAGCTTTACTTTTTGACAGGAGGGCCAGTGAACCTAGGCTTGAAACAACGTTCTTTTCCTGCAGCACAATCTTCTCCTGGGACTTTAGAATACCCACCAGTTTCGCCAAAGAGTATGATTTAAACTGCTCATGGGCTTTAACTGTTGACACCACAGCTCTCCATTCTGACCTTAGACCATTTAAGAACGTAACCTTCTGCTCGATAAGCTTTCTTTCGATGTCATGTTTGATCATCCTGCTGAGAAGATGATTGAAGCGATCGAACGTCTGGGTCACAGTTTCTTCGGCTCCTTGCCTGAATTCTCCAAACTCAGATAAGAGCAAGGTTTGGATAGAATGTTCAAGATCCTCGTCTGTAGAGTACAGTTCGCGAAGTCTATCCCAAACTTCCTTTGCCATTGTGCATGCGCTAACCAACCTGAAGGTGTCGGACTGAAGGGCGAATCTTATCAATCTTAACGCCTTGATATTACACTGGAATTTATCCTTCTCATCTTGCGCAATATCTTTGACATCCTTCAGAAGATCATTATACTCCTTTTGAGTTTTAATAATCCTTGACGTTGCAGAATGAGAAAAAGGTCCATTAATGATTGCTTCCCATATGAGGTATCCATTATCCTCAGATCCTATCACGTAGTCTTCGAAGTGATGCGCCCAGACTTCATAGTCATGGGTATATAGGATTGGAATCTTCGTGGTTGAACCGATGCTGTTGGAAATATTGATGGATTTGATTGCGACTCATTCATTATGATCGAAAAACCTGTTCAAAGATCAGACTTGTAATAAATCAGATTAGGGCAAAACAATAAATATCAAGATATGTCAATAATGAGATGACGGCTCAATAAATATTAGTAATTGCGGAAAACCCTAATTGAAACCTTTTCACAGAAAAGATGTGTATCGATTACACAGCCTCCTGCTCTGATACCAATTGAAGAGATTAAAAACTTAATCTTGAAGATCGATTAGATCTCAAACAGGTAAATAAATACTCAATAGCAAGAACACGTAAATAAAGAACAAGTCAAGAATGAATCAAACGTGTCGAATGATTAAAACAAAACCCTCAGAAGAGCTCGATTAAGAACATCAACTGTAGAGGATTAGTAGGTTTACAGGAACGATAAAGAAAGAAAACTGTAATGCTATCGTAATGCTATCGTCTTCTAGATCGTTAACCTAATATGCATGCAAGCATATACTTATATAATAAACCTAACGGGCTCTCGGTTGGACAGGCCCAAACCGGAGTACAAAACATATGGACTAACAGCCGAGCCCAATGACGCAATCTTTGAACGAATCTTCAACCCAACACGATGGGTAGTGAGCATCTACTCATGAACGTGAGGATTATTTGGAAATCTACTCACAAACTAATAATAATAATAATAATAATAATAATAATAATAATAATAATAAACAAATGTCCATTTGAGTACCCGAGACTACAAGGTCACACCCATCCTAGCATGATATGCATGTATGGAACAAGTAGGATGCCAAAAAAAAATCTCTTTTATCAATTATCGTTACTGGAATTATCGTTACTGGAATTGTCATTACCACTTACAATGTAATTATCAATACAGATTTGGGACTGAAGATAACTGTCAATGCAACTATTAATGTGATTATTCCAAGTATACTGAGTATCATCCATGTAACGATCGTGGTCGAGATTCTTACTCTTAGATCCATTATTCAAATCACTAGAATTCTGATAAAAAGAACTTTCTAGTTCCCTACAAAAAGGATGATCATTGGCAATCTCAAAAATATGATTTTCAATATCAAAATATATAGAATCATTACTCATGTCAGCATTCCCACTTCTGATATCCCCAGGTCTTGTCACCAAAAACCTTCCCCGATTGACAGAACATTCCGCTACTGACACTTAAAAAAGCTGCTTTCAAGGTCTCGTCGCTTCGGTGAATCACTTGAACCCTAATACATTTTCGGTGCCATGGAGCTAGACTAGTGAGCTATTACGCTTTCTTCAAAGGATGGCTGCTTAAAAAAAAAGTCTATCTGGTCTGGTGTAGCTAATGTGACTTTTTTGATCTATAGTTCTTCTTCTTTCTCTCTCTTGACCAATGCTCTGGCTTCCCTCACTCAAAAAATCAGCCGTTGTGACACAGGTGTCTCTTGGTTAGCCGTGGATTGAATACAAAAAGAAGGGCTAGAAGAGCATCCATAGGAAGAAGAGGACGGAAGAGTAGTGCATCCGTGTCTACTCACTCCGGTGGGATTCCAAGATGAAAAGGGATCAATTCAATTACAGTTGTCAGCTAGATAGACAAAACGAGGGCATATCCAGACGTTTCAGTGGTTTCCATTTCGATGGTGACATTAACATCCTTTACTATCTTAGTAGAATCTTAACTCAACTCGGGAGAGGAACAATCCACTCCCTGAGAAAGAAGGAAGTGCTTGCGCCTTAGGAATCTTGAGTTAAGGCTTGAACTTGCTGCATTCTAGTTTCCAAGAGCGCACTGGAGTTTGATCTTTCAGTCATTCATTCTTCAAGGCATAAGCTTTCGTGACAAGCGGAAGACGGAGGAGCAAGCAAGAAGAGCAAGTATAGTGAAAGTATCCTCATGGTCCAAACAAAAAGAGGTTGATCCCCAACGTCAAATTAATGCATTGATTCAACGGGTACCCGTGCAAACATCGTCAATCTCTCTAGTCAAGTGGCTCCACTCTTAGGGAGAGAATCTACAGATTCTGTGAAAGGGCTTCCCTATCTATGATAGAGCTCTCGAGTAAGAGCTCTTCAAACCTTGTCCTATCGAAGCTGCGCTGATACTCCTGAAAGTGTAAATGGTTTGAAAGAAGAATCATATATGAGAGAGAAAAGATTTGGCCAAAAGGATACCCAAGAAAGATGCCTGCTTTGGCACGGGATCCTCTGTTTTCTTTATGCCTAGTAGGCTTGTGATTGTGGGAAAAGCAAAGGCAGCCACAAGGGGGATAAGAACAAGTGGGCTTAGTATAAAACTTCTGGAGATGTGAGGTCATCCCTATGTATTACATATCCTACTTAGAAGACCGTGGTAATACGAGTAGGGCGTTACCTGTGTAGGGAGATCACCGGTTGACTTTTAACGGCAAACGCGGTTATTGCCATCAGAAGACTTTGGTTGGCTAAGGAGAAAGGGTGTTGGCATATCATTTCTGGACGTGGTGGAAGAGTCCATAGAATGCAAAATAAGCATTTTAGCTTAATATCAATCATAAGCATTTCTAAAAATAATATTTCATGAATGCACAAATAATCCCCATGCGGGCAATTAGCAATCAAGTATATGTCAAATAGTTTCAAAAAACAAAACCAACAATAAAGCGATTTGTACTCTCGACATGTCACAATAAAACCAAAGGCACAAATGTACCCATAGTATTAAGAATAAGTTTAACCCCCATAATTAATCTATTTCTCAAATCATGTCCTTAATTCAAAAGTACGTCCCCAAATAATAAAAAACCGTAACGAGAACACGAAACATATATTTTTAAATAATATACATATGTATAACATAGCACAAAAGGAAAACACAAGTTGGATACTCATTTTGGGGACAAGTGTTCCAAGGTAAGTGTACTAACCTTAAGTTCTAATCTTGCAACAAAAAAGATCTTCTAATCACGAGCTACGCCACTTCCAACTCCAAAATCCTCGAATAAAACAACTAATATCATTAAAAGGTGTCAAAAGATGATAATACCCTTCTATGGGTCCACTTAACATTCTACGTTTAATATACCCAAAAATGGTTTATTATGTCACTTATTAAGTTCTTGATTCTAAAACTTAATTTTTGTGGTTTCAAGACTTGCCTCGTGTTAAAAAAACTAATGTAGGGGAATACCATGCACGATTTCGAGTCAAGATGAACATGTTATGACCAAAACAAGTTTTTACATTTTTGATAGGAAATCAAAACACTAAACACGACCTGTGTCGTATGCAACATGTCAAAAACAGAAAAAATCTCACTTTTATGCATCATAATTTGGTCCCAGTGCATCGAAATATCCTACAACTTACCAAAATGAATCAAGGAGATTCAAATACATACTAAAACACTTCAATTGGCATATGAAAGGATCCATAAAAGGTTCATATCCTTGGATTAAGCAAAATTTTACTAAGATCATTCCATAACTCAAATTGGAAGACCAAAGGGTAAATAAGAACTCAAGTTATACCAATTCACTATGTGTCAATAGTAATTGAACCAATAAGGCAAAAAACAATTCCTATAACTTAAAACAGATGAAATTGAGATGTCATGAAGATTATCCACTCATTAATTGAGTTAAAATCTTCACATGTGCTTCAATGAAGCTTAACATTGATAAAAGCTCTACAAATACCATATTGAAGCATTAATCACAATATTTCTTAGATTTTGGAATAGAAATCATCATTTGTGTTTGAAAACAGTTTTTTAACAACATTTAATTCACTAAAATTGGGTCAACGATTCTTAGAATTGAAAACACTTAAATCATCCCATTGGATGTTGGATTTGAACTAAGAATCAATCAAATCTCACCAAAAACCAAAATTTTACAAATAATTGATTTAAAGTTAATTACATTCAGTAATCATAAAATAAATCTCAAAGGTAGACAAGGAACATTAGATTCGGATTTCACCATCTAGCGTTTAGAAAACCCATCAAAACAACCCAAATCTTCCAAAACACACAAGAATTAGCTAGTTGAAGCTCGGAGATGGATCATAGAGTGAATTTACAATATAAATGAAAAAATAACCAATAACATGAAATTAAAGAGAGAATGGAAGAGAAAACTACCTCTAGTTGTTTGAGAAGGAATTTAGCAAATCTTCAAGTGGGATCTTCAAGCATCAAAGCGTCATGATGTTTAGGTGGGAAAATCGATCTCCAAGAGAAGAAGAGCTTGATTTCATATTAAGAGAGAATGAGTGAAGAAGATGACTCCAATAGATCCAACGTTGCTCACCGAGTCAACTATGGCCCCTCCTTGCAAAATGTGGCAACTCGAAATTTCCATTCTGTATAACATATCAAGTCAATAGAAGTAAGAACATTTACTGTAAATTTTCAAACTTTTTGGAATAACTTTGAGTATTCTAGGATTAACACTTTAGGAGATATTAGGAGAGAGGACGCCCTAGGGTTTATTGTGCAACAATAAAGTCCCGACACATCAAAAGTTTTGAGTTTACGGCCTAAACTTGGTGTTTAAGGCCGTAAACCCTTAAGGGGAGGGGTATAAAAGTGGCACTTAGCCATTTTTAGCATTTTTCCACCTTTCCAAGAGTAAACTCCCAAACTCTCTCAAGTATCATCCCGGTTTTCTTCAAGATCTTAAATCCAGTGAGTGTTTCTAGCTCTTTCAAGTTAGTATATCACTTAATCTATTGTTTTAACAGACATCCATCCGTCTAAATGTTCTAAAAGGTTGATTCTTCAAGTTCACCAAGAACACACACTAGTGTTCTTGGACTTTTAGCTCATTTCAAGCTTCTATACTGTAAGTGTTTCTATCCTAGAGTATCATACGGCTTAGTATACATCTTTACATCAATAAAATATCCCAAGAACACCAAGAACAAGGTGTTCACGGTTCAAGAAGTCCTTGAACCGCAAACACCAAGTAAAGGTGCCAAAGGGTGCCATAGTCCTTCACAAGCCTTAGAAACATGTCTAAATCCTTCCTTGATGTGTTTAAGCACATGAAAAGCACCATAATTCTAATTTATATGTGTTTACGGTTTGGGAATCTCCCAAAACCATAAATACCCCAAAGTGTGTATAAATAACCCAAATTTCCTTCCTATGCCTTAGTAACTAACATGGTTCCATTCTTTGATGAGCTAAGGACTTGAAAACCCCCAAAATACCATAAACCTAATGAGTTTATGGTAGTAAAATCAAAGGAAAATGGTTTAGGGACCGTAAACTCCAAATAGGAGTGAAATGGTGCCCTAGTTCCTTCCTTAGTCACATACTTCAAGTAGAAAAGCTTCTAGGGACTTTTAAGACTTCAAACCAACATATGGTCAAAAGTGTATGATCTTACCGCCATAAACTCAAGGATTTACGATCGTAAACTCTTTTGTTAGTGACCACAAAATCGTAAACTCCATAATGGAGTGTTCCTTGAACCCCAAGCAAACTAGCCTTTCCCAACAACACTTAGAAGAAATCCTTAGGACTTATAACACTTGTATGAGGTGTTTAGCATGTCCTAGTGTGTCTTAACTTTGTTTATTAGTTGTTTAAATACTAATTGGGTACATATATGTGCTATTATATGTTAACTAGGATCATAGAGTGTGTTCAAGTCCTCACTTGACACCTAGCAATCCTACATCTTCAGTTCATCCAAACCACCAACTACAGGTGAGTTCATACCCCTTGAATTAACCTTTTAAATGTTTATAAATGCTTTATGGGGGGATACAAGTTGAATCATGTTTAGTTATTATATCAATCACATGTGATTAATAATTAACATGCAAATGGCTTTACTATACGTTAACTGTTTTACCAATTAGAGTTCTTCAAATGTTTATTTTAAACATTTTTCGGTGTTTAAAACACTTTATTAAACTGTTTATTAAACACTATATGTTCATTTCAAAACCCTGTTACATTTGTGTTTCAAACAAAGGTTCCTTTATACTTAAACTGTTTTGGCAAACAAATACTTTCAAACTGTTTTTTAAACTGACATCAAGTCGTTTTTTTCTTCGGTATTAATCTTTTTCAAAGGTTTTATAAAACTCATTATATGCTTTAATATTCCCAATCGCATGCCTGTATATGTATAGTTATATAAATAATGTTTAAAGGACCTAGGAAGGCTAACCCGCTTTATTACCTTTTCCCCGTTGAGATGTGGTCTGGTAGGGTATCGGGTATCCGTCCAAAGGTCGTTTAACTATCAGTTATATATCATGTATACATATAGAGACATAAAAGTTTTCCTCAGTCGGTTCAGTACCTTTGCGTAGCAAAGGCATACTTCAGGTTATACACGTACATGGTTAGTAACTATTATAGGTATAGTTAGGAGATACCACTTACCATTCCAAGTACAGGGAATCACACAAGAGTCAGTTCATTCATGAGTCTATACTAGTACATTACATGTTACATGAGTATGTTTACATAGATACGCTTACATGAATACGTTTACATAGATACGCTTACATGAATACGTTTACATAGATACGCTTACACGAATACGTTTACATAGATAAGCTTACATGAGTACGTTTACATAGATACGCTTACATGAGTACGTTTACATGGATACTTTTACATGAATACTTTTACGTAAATGTTATATGATGAGTTACTATTACATATTATATGTGTAGATACTGTTATATATTTCTCCTTCTTATCTTAATTTTGTGATACAATCACATAATCGACGAGATAGATTGGACTTTATATCCTCGTTCCAAAGGATACTTTGCGGGACTAACCATTCCTAGAACCTCTTTTAGCTATAGAGGTAAATGCACGTCTACGGATGTCTTCGGTTGATACCATTATAGGTATACTTTAAGAGACTAACTATTCCTACACCCAGTTGTTAGCTACAGAGGTAAATGTATATCTACGGATGTCTTAAGTTAACACTGTTAGTTATCCTAGTACAAAAGGATAATACTTAATTTATTTATATTATTATTACCTTTATCTTGTGAGTCATTCACATAACCGATGAGGTGAATCATATTTGTGTATCCTAGTTCCAAAGGATACAATTTCTTATATTGATAATCATAGTCGTGCAGTCGGGTCTTGGTAGAAGGCTACTTTGAAAACAGTTAGGTCTTGGTAGAAGACTACTTTCAAAACAGTCGGGTCTTGGTAGGAGGCTACTTTCAAAACAGTTAGGTCTTGGTAGAAGACTACTTTCAAAACAGTTGGGTCTTGGTAGAAGGCTAATTTCAAAACAGTTAGGTCTTGGTAGAAGATTTCATCTATACTAATAGGAATCATAGGGATTTCTAGGGTTTATCAAACGCTTTCAATTACTTACAAACATTTTCGTACATATACGAACTTTCTCTCAGAACAATGTCAAGTCTTTCATTACCAGTTTTACAAATCAAAGACACATTAATACTTATGAATTAACCAGCTTTTTGGCTGATTATCGCTTTCAAAATAACTTGTATTCTCAGGTCACAAATAGACAGGTACGACGACCAGGTTTTGTGAAGACAGAGCAGTCCAGACTCGTCTTATTTTCTGATTATTCATTTTAATGTTGTCTTATACTGTGAAAGAACACACTTGTAATTAAAATTATACTATTAATGAAATGGATGATGTTGTTACTTGTTTACTACTTTACATTGTTGTGATACATTACATGACGTCCTCCGCCCCAGAACATTTCCGCCGTTCTTGGTTTTGGGGTGTGACAGATTGGTATCCGAGCATTGTTTATAGTGAATTAAGTATATCAACCCATGAAAGATATACCAACTATAAATACAATGGGATTAAAAATACTCTGACTGAGAGTTTATACTTTTAAATAATAAAATATTTAAGTAAGTATACATGCCTGCATTCATACTAAAATCGGTGTCACAACGACAAGAACAAAAGTATTACGATTGTTGAATATCACAGGTAAGCTCGGGGATGTATGGTCAGTCTTGGGAGTGGCATAGCCTGATCAACTATGTTGTTCCGAGGAGTGATTAGCACATGCCCAAGAATGGTTGTGATGTGTCAACAAGTCTAAAAACTTACCAACACCACTACAATGAGAACATTATAACAGAACCTAAGTCTAAAATACCATAGGGGTGTTTTGTGTTACTATAATTACTTACTTGAGAACTAAAAAGGATCTTAATTGCTAAGTTGATAGTTGCTAAGTGGATACACTAAGGCTATATGTAACTAGGATGTTATAGACTTAGAATCTGTGAAATTTTTTCTTTACCCCTATTCCTTGTGAATTTGGAGTTAAGGTCACTTATTCGAAGGCCTATCATGTGTTAATTACATATGACTGGTATGCACTTTACAAATAGCGATGTAACTAATGAAGATTTTCTGATAATTATCTAGATAGTTCGTCTAATAATTATTTCCTTACCCCAATTCTCGCGTAGATAACATGGCTGGACTCCATCCCCATGGCAACACGTACCTTCCGAACGAAGTCATTGCTGGATGGTTTGGAGAAGGACCAGAGAATGATCATCCTATCCCTTTGAATGAGAACCATGCTGAAGACCTCGCGGATGATGATAACTCTGAACCCGAGGTTGAGAACCTACCCAGGCAGCTCCCTTTCCAAATCCTAACCCTCGTCCGGCTTTTGATGGCCCGACGCCTCCGTGGGTGGAATGCTTGGAAACATGGAGCCAAGGACAAGATCAGCCAATGCCATTTAATGGTGACTGAAGCTTTTATGACCTGAGCAATAGGGCTCAGCAGATAGAATCTTTCCAATCCTGATACGCAGAGTGGCTCGAAATGAGATTCAAGGCACGACAGCCCTACATCAGATCACAGAAGTGGTCGCCAATGCGAGAATGCATACCCTCCGCACCATTCGTCTGGAAGATGCTCGTGAGAGATCTGAGAGAGACCATGAAGCCCCACTTCAAGAACGGGCTGAATCACGAGCCGAAGTCATAGAGCTCCGACTACACCAGAGGGTGTACGAAAGACACCTACTTGATGTGGAACGCCAACTGGCTGAACTGAGTGTTCACCAGAGGGATAACCGTCGCTAATAGTAGATGCCTTACTTTATTTTGCTTCTTGTTTTAAAGAACCGTTTTCCTGTCTATGTCCTATGTGGCATTTTCTATGGAAGTGCCTTGTACTGTAGGTACTCTTAGTTTGGCCTTTATGCAGCCAAAACTTTGCTACTCAGGATATGACGTAAGACCTTCTATAGGGTCAATTTTTCCTAAACTTATTACATCTTAAACATCGATGATATTGTTAGACGGCTAACTTTCGTGTCACCCTCTGTTCAAAAACCTTCATCATACCTTCATTGGAGTCTATCTGAAACTTGCTTTAGTCAAAGTCTTTGGACTATAGTAATTTAACTACAAAATCATTTTCAAGCCTCTTTGAAGGGTTGGATCATGTTATTCACCAACCAATGATGCCTCGGCTTGAACGACAAACGTCTTGAGACCATTGTACGAACTTACTTCCACTCTTTGCTAGGACTGCATCATAGGGATGTAGGTCGAACCCACGAAAACATACTTCTATTCTTTACATAAACGTTCGACCTACGTCTAGGTTCAACCATGCTCGGTCACAAATTCATTTTCTTTCCATGAAACAGAATCATGTCGCCAAAGAAAAACGATCAACCCATCAACCAAACACCAACTCTTCAGATTGATGCAGCTACCTTTCAAGCTGTAGTCTCGGCTGTCGTGTCAGCTATTCTAACCCACCTTAACGCTAACAACGCGAATGTTAGCGGGATTGTTAACAACAATTCCAATCCAGGTAACAATCAAGTACCTCAACGAGCAACAAACTACCACGACACCCTGAGTTCCAAGACCAAGAGTAATAAACAGAAGTTTTGGGCTAAAACTAACGACAAATCGCTTCGAGGGGCGAACAAGAAACAACCACCGGTAATGACCTTCACAGCTACGACATTTGTACCTCCTACTACCATTCCTTCTGGTATCCCAATTGTCCCTACACCAGCCAGGCAATATGCCGGAAACCTACCACAATGCTATGAGTGTAGCTTTCATCATCTGGGTAGTTGTCGTCCGTTACACTGCTTTAAGTGCAACAAGGATGGACATACTACCAGCTGCTGCAGGACCCAGATCCAACACATTACTTCAACCACCAATGTCCAAACCTCTCAGATATGCCATCTATGTGGCGTAATGGGACACTTCAAGAGGGACTGTCCAACAGAGAAGAACGACGACGAATCCGGAGGAGTTTGACCTTAGAATGAAAAGAGGAAACGAAGGACCCTACTATAGTATAGGTTCACTTCCAATCATTAGTGTTTTGTCTGTTTTTAAAACATGTTTAAAACCAGTGCAACACGAGTCTTATCTTTTGTGAGATCACGTTGGTTAAGGGACCCTCGTGTTGCGTATACTTGTCTTTTGTAGTATACTTTGTTCGCAGCAGTATTCCTATAGTTGCTCTAAAGTACTATAACCCTATTAAAATTTGCACCGTTGTGTTTTATCTGTAACGCTTTTATGTTCAAATCTATTATCGTTTACTTCCAAGTAAGTCTGACATTATCATACATCTTGAGTCAAATTGATCCACACTATATCAGTTTCGTGCGTACATCTCTTTCTCCGAAATCGTCTTTCTAGCAAAGCCGTCATTTCAGAGCTCCGAAGTACTCATGCCAAAAGTACCTCATCTTCAAAAGCCTTAACAAGACTTCCAATAGAAATCATTACTCTCTGCCTCGCATAGATGAATCAGTTGACCAACCGCAAGGAACGATGTACCTTTTAGAAATGGACCTAACATCCGAATATCACCAGTTGCGAGTGTGAGTGAAGGATGTTCTGAGGACAATCTTCCAAAATCGATACGGACACTACGAGCCTGTAGTGATACCCCTCGGATAGGAACAATACGCACGTAGTATTCATGAACTTAATGAATAGGGTACGCCATCCTTACTTGGATCAGTTCGTCATTGTCCTTATAAATGACTTACTTATCTACTCTCGTAGTAAGAAGGAAATCATAAAGATCATCTACAACAAACCCTGGAAACATTACGATCAGAGAAGCTTTACGCGAAGTTCTCCAAATACAAGTTTTAGATTTGAAGAGTCGAATTCCCGAGGCACACTATTAGTGATGTGGGAATTTTGAGGACCCTTCCAATAATCAAAACCGTTGAGAATTTGTCAACACCGAAGACACCGACGAGATTTTGCCAAATTCTAGGTCTCGCTGACCTAACTGTCGAGAATTCATTCAGAACTCCTCGTGGATTGCAAAACCTCTTATGACTTTGACTCAGAAAGGAGTGGTCCTTGACTGGGAAGACAAGCAAGAGGAAGAAAACCTTGGAATTTCAAGTGAGAGGCCAAATCCTTTTAGAAATCTCACTCTGGGAAGGCTTGATACGCTTCGGAAAGCGTGGTAAGCCAAATCCAAAATAGTTAGGACCTCCGAGATTCTTGCCGGAATCGGTCCTGTATCTCACAGACTAGACCTACTCCGCGAGCTTAGTAACATACATTCTAACCTTCATGTCTTGAACTTGTAAAAAGTATCGATCTGACGAGACTCTTGAAATCCCACTCAAAGAGATCGAGTCCCACAAGAGCCTCACCTACGTGGAAGAACCGTAGTAACCATGGATCGAGAGGTCATGTGATCGATTCATAGTCGTTTCCCTTTAAGTGAAGGTATGTTGGGATGCCAACCAAGGACCCGAATTCACTTGGGATCGCGAGAATCAATCATTTAGGAAGTATCCCCACTTCTCGGTTTGATTATTCATGCCTACTTCCTTACCTAAATTCTAATTTCTGGACGAAATTCCTTCTAACGGGGGGATGATGTGGCAACCCAAAATTTCCATTCTATATAACATATCAAGTCAATAGAAGTCAGAACAGTTACTGTAAATTTTCAGACTTTTTGGAATAAGTTTGAGTATTCTAGGATTAACACTTTAGGAGATATCAGGAGAGAGGATGCCCTAGGGTTTCTTGTGCAACAATAAAGTCCCGACACATCAAAAGTTTTGAGTTTACGGCCTAAACTTGGTGTTTACGGCCATAAACCCTAAAGGGGAGGGGGTATAAAAGTGGCACTTAGACATTTTTAGCATTTTTCCACCTTTCCAAGAGTAAACTCCCAAACTCTCTCAAGTATCGTCCCAGTTTTCTTCTAGATCTTCAATCTAGTGAGTGTTTATAGCTCTTTCAAGTTAGTATCCACTTAATCTATTGTTTTAACACACATCCATCCGTCTAAATGTTCAAAAAGGTTGATTCTTCAAGTTCACCAAGAACACACACTAGTGTTCTTGGACTTTTAGCTCATTTGCAGCTTCTATACTGTAAGTGTTTCTATCCTAGAGTATCATACGGCTTAGTATACATCTTTACATCAAGAAAATGTCCCAAGAACACCAAGAACAAGGTGTTCACGGTTCAAGAAGTCCTTGAACCGTAAACACCAAGTAAAGGTGCCAAAGGGTGCCTCAGGGTGCCTTAGTCCTTCACAAGCCTTAGAAACATGTCTAAATCCTTACTTGATGTGTTTAAGCACATGAAAAGCACCAAAATCTCTCATTTATATGTGTTTACGGTTTGGGAATCTCCCAAAACCGTAAACACCCCAAAGTGTGTATAAATGACCCAAATTTCCTTCTTATGCCTTAGTAACTAACATGGTTCGATTCTTTGATGACCTAAGGACTTGGAAACCCCCAAAATACCATAAACCTTATGATTTTACGGTAGTAAACTCAAAGGAAAATGTTTTAGGGACCGTAAACTCCAAATAGGAGTGAAATGGTGCCCTAGTTCCTTCCTTAGTCACATACTTCAAGTAGAAAAGCTTCTAGGGACTTTTAAGACTTCAAACCAACATATGGTCAAAAGTGTATGCGCTTACGGCTGTAAACTCAAGGGTTTATGACCGTAAACTCTTTTTTTAGTGACCACAATACCGTAAACTCCTTAATGGAGTTTTCCTTGAACCCCAAGCACACTAGCCTTTCCCTACAACACTTAGAAGCAATCCTTGGGACTTATAACACTTGTATGAGGTGTAAAGCATGTCCTAGTGTGTCTTAACTTTGTTTATTAGTTGTTTAAATACTAATTGGATACATATATGTGCTATTATATGTTAACTAGGATCATAGAGTGTGTTCAAGTCTTCACTTGACACCTAGCAATCCTACATCTTCAGTTCATCCAAACCACCAACTACAGGTAAGTTCATACCCCTTGAATTAACCTTTTAAATGTTTTTAAATGTTTATAAGTGCTTTATGGGGGGATACAAGTGGAATCATGTTTAGTTATTATATAAATCACATGTGATTAATAATTAACATGCAAATGGCTTTACTATACGTTAACTGTTTTACTAATCAGAGTTCTTCAAATGTTTATTTTAAAAGGTTTTTAGGTGTTTAAAACACTTTATTAAACTATTTATTAAACACTATATGTTCATTTCAAAACCCTGTTACATGTATACACGTATACATATAGAGACATAAAAGTTTTCCTCAGTCGGTTCAGTACCTTTGCGTAGCAAAGGCATACTTCAGGTTATACACGTACATGGTTAGTAACTATTATAGGTATAGTTAGGAGATACCACTTACCATTCCAAGTACAGGGAATCACACAAGAGTCAGTTCATTCATGAGTCTATACTTGTACATTACATGTTACATGAGTACGTTTACATAGATACGCTTACATGAATACGTTTACATAGATACGCTAACATAAGTTTTCGAACCGACTGAGGAAAACTTCATGTAAGCGTATCTATGTAAACGTATTCATGTAAGCGTATCTATGTAAACGTACTCATGTAACATGTAATGTACTAGTATAGACTCATGAATGAACTGACTCTTGTGTGATTCCCTGTACTTGGAATGGTAAGTGGTATCTCCTAACTATACCTATAATAGTTACTAACCATGTACGTGTATAACCTGAAGTATGCCTTTGCTACGCAAAGGTACTGAACCGACTGAGGAAAACTTTTATGTCTTTATATGTATACATGATATATAACTGATAGTTAAACGACCTTCGGACGGATACCCGATACCCTACCAGATTTGGTAATTATCTTTAGAGTTTAAAACCTCCACCCTATAAATAAAGTGTTCAGATCCCAGTTTTGGATGGATGAAAACTTAGTATTCTTACTCCAAAAGTTGGAACCGTTGAGAAAAACCTAGAAAACCTACAGGCTCGATGCCACGTCGTGACACCCCTTCTTTCATGACATGACGATGATCAATATCATCATTTTGTGCTTGTTTCATGCTAGTTCGTGGTAGTTTGTTCAGATCTGCTAGAGTTTTTCATCTTAGGTGCGATTACAAGAGAGGAACTCTCCATTGGGTTCTCTAGTCCAATCAACTGGCTTGTCAAAAGAGGAAACCTAAGAATAAGTCAGGGTATGTTTTTGTTCTATTGATTTCTAATAGGTTGCATAAATTAGTTGATTTTAAATTGATATGTTTCGAGTGTTAGATCAATTTTTTTTTATTGTTTTCATTTCCTTATATTTGATCTAATAAGGCTCAAAACTCACCTATGGTATAAGCGTGTATGGCTAACTCAAGTCTATTGCAGTTAGACATTGTCCTTTGAGTATGTTAGGGCTTGTATGTGTAGAGTTTTTGTTTTAAATCGTTCGACAAGTCTAGAATTTTTTCTTGATTGAAAATGAATTTGCTAATTCATTAAACATCAATATTTGGGTCGATATGTCTCTTCGCCATGACGTGTCTGGTCCTCAACCACGTCATGGTAACCACATGGATAACGATTAACTTCATCGCCATGTCCTGATAAACTCAAGATCATGTCATGGATTGTAGATGAGAACCTAAATAATAAATAAATTAAATCATGTGTTTTCTGAGTGTCATGACGTGACAGATCTTTCCCTACGTCGTGAAACCTGAAGTTCCAGATTATTCTAATTTCGGTTTTATTTCTGGTTGCTCATCTTTTTCAGTTTTCACCACATACAAACTAGACTTTATACTAAAATGTAAAGTTACATTTGATTTAATTATAATATTAGTTAAAGGACAAATGATTAGAACACATATAATTTAATTTTTGACTCTTTAGTCAATAGAATTAAAAGATATATAATCCACAAATATCTACATAGTCAGATAGTATTTATATGTAGAACATTAAACTAAACATTGCATTCTTACATGTTTCTTAATCTGCATTGTTAGTCTTACCATGACTAGACCCATCTACTTTATTTTCTATAGGGGGGTTAAGGTAGTTCTCTTTGATTCCTAATGAGGTTGGCTTTTAAGTGGTAGTTATTGCTTACCACCCTCACCACCTTCTGCCATTATGAACTAGAGTTATTGAAAGGGTTTGATAGGACAATTATGAAAAGTTAAAACTATTAACTTATTAAAACAATATTCCATATTATATTAATAATATAAACTAATTCTTCTAATGGAAACTACTCCTTGTCATATATTCTTATTAGCACTACGTGTATGTAGTTTACAAGAACATCAAATAAGAATATTATCGAAGTAAGGTATATGGTAAATGCAAACCCAAACATCATACACCAATATAACAAAATTACATTGTTTTACATCTTTTTTATGTTCATGAAATACAAAAAAGAGACAACATTGAATAAATTCCAAACTACATTAAAATAATCTTGAATCGGCATTCCACTAACCTACTTATTGATTTCCTGAGAATACAAGTCGTTTGAAAAGCGTCAACATAAAATATGTTGGTGAGTTCATAAGCATTTTTGTATAAAAATCTATGACAGTTGCAAACCCAGAAAATCATATATTTTGTTATCAAAATAGTTGTAAGTCTTGCTTTCAGTCAAGTATAGTTGCATGTGTGTTTTAGTTTATCGTTTTCGAAATCGTATAACATCGTTTTCCCCATAAAATCCTATATTTTCTGATATATAAAATAGTATTATTAAAAACCCTAAGACTTGTGTAGTAAAAGCTTCGTTGATCGTATCCCAAACAATACTTGTTTATACCTGAAGGGTGTAACTTGCGTAAGGTTCTAAATAATAGTTGTTATATTCTGAGTGAGTCGTTATAACCATACTAATATGATGGAGTGCCTGTTTTGATGTTCTTCTGGCGTCAGTTTCATTTAAGACATTTGTCACCCTAGACTGGCCGGTCTAGCTGTAGCGAACAGCGAAGGTGCAGGGTGTCAATCTCGTATAGATCTATACACAAATTCCCGTTCCCCCTCTAGGAGACTCTGGTTATAACTCTTACAGGACTTTAAGCGTACACTATTATATATATATATATATATATATATATATATATATATATATATATATATATATATATATATATATATACACATATATAGGTACTGTGAAGATGCGTCTAACCAGAATACGAACAGGTGTTTGTGCAAAAATCGTTGTAATCTGTTATTTATTACATAAATAACAATAGTGAACTCGTTGACTAGATATTTTGTTTTTTCGTTTATAGAAAGTACTCCTTTTTCAATCAGGCTTTCTCACAAAAAAAAATATCCTAATGTTATTTATGTTGGCAAAAGTGGTCCTTCATTTCATAATTTATCAAATAAGACTCATATTTGTCAAAAGGTGGTTCAAAGCTATGGGAATTGTTGAAAGTGGTCCATTTCTTCCAAAATACTTGTTTAAGCAATTTTTGAAGTAAATCTTTATAGTTTTTGCCATATAAATCTATGACTTAAACTTTGTTACCTACTAGTTCTTGTTTCTATACATGATTTGTGAAATATGGTTCAAACTCTTGAGACTTGTTCAAGATTTTGAGTTCTTATAATTTTCATAACTTTAGCACACATAACTTAGCATACATGCATAAAAAACAAATATATTAAGATTTAAAAAAGGATTTAACTTGTATTCCCCCAAAAAAACTCGATAAATAGGGGTATGAAGCTCACCTTGAGTTGGTTGATGAGTTGATTGGAGTGATGGGGGGGGGGGGGAGATCTCAACCCTAGACTCTTGGATGAGTTGAGGAACTTCCTTGGAAGGAATGTTGTCCTAAGAGTTTTTCTCACACATTTTTATCAGTGAAATAATGAGAATTTATCTTGAAAATTATATAAAATTACTAGATGAGTGGAAAAAAAAACTTACTTAAGAGCTCTAAGGAGAACTTGAGAAGTTAAGCCTTTAGCAAGATCCTTGCTCATATTTTTGAGAGAAGTATTAAAGAGAATATGAGAGAAGTGAGAGAAATGGTGAAGTTTAAAACTCTCCCACTGTCGTTGCTTTAAGGGGATAAAGGAAAAAGGGGGAATATATGTGTATGGGAATCGGAAGGTTCAAGCATTGTTATTTGGTGGGTAGTGCATGGGTTACGGTGAATTGCATGGGAAATGGGGGATCACATCAAGTCATAAAGTCAAACCCTCTTACCACTTTATGATTTAAAATAATACTTCTATAAATATTAGATATTATTATATGAAAACATGTTTTAAATATTCAATTTGGCATAAAATAGTGGTTTAAGGGGTCTAAGTTATGAAAAACACAAGTTTGGTGGGATTCCCGACATCAAAATTCCTTAAAATGATGAAATGGTTTGAAATGGTCTAAAATCCAGATTCAAATGGTGAGTTCGTGAGTCAAACCATGAGTTCCGAAGTCCCTCTTACGCTCCGAAGTGGATTCAAGAGGTTCCGGAGTAAAGCCTCAACTTCCGGAGTCAAGCCATTAGTTCTGAAGTTAGCTCTAATCTGGAACCATTTCCTTCCGAGGCTGCGAGGGTTCCGAGGCAACGAAGGCTTCCGGTCCAAAGTATGAAGTTGTCTGGTTCTCCTAGAAGGTCCGAACCTGCGAAATCTTTCGGAGTATGCGAAATCTTCCGGATCAAGGTGGTTCTGAAGCGAGATTTCCCGGGTGGGAGGGTTCGGAGTCACTTAAGGGGTTCCGAAATGAGATTTCTCTTTCAAGTTTTCTCCTTTCGTTTTGAGCTCGTTTCAACTAAGGAAACTAAATAGGGGAATTTGGGAGAGATTTGAGATTCATAGAGAGATTTGGGAGAGATTTGAGATACATAGAGAGAATTGGGAGACATTTAAGATACATAGATGCCTTGCATTACAATAATACATGGTTCATTAGGAACCATAATGTAAAATTTAATGTGTTAGTACAAGCCTTACAATAGTTGATGTTTACATGAGGACATAATTTCCTAACTAAAAATGCTAGTTGTGACATCATTCCCCCATTAGACGGAATTTCGTCCTGAAATTCTTTTGAAAGGTAGGATCATGACTGACAGAATAAGTGAGGGTACTTCTGCTTAATTTGGTCTTCGCGTTCCAAAGTGAATTCGGTCCACACTTAGCATTCCATCGTACCTTCACAATCGAAATGAGACTCTGTTTCGTGTGCTTCACTTCCCAATCCATTATCTTGACCGGTTCTTTGACAAACAAGAGATTCTCGTTTATCTCAATCTCTTCTAGAGGGGTGACAATGGTTCCATCTGTTAAGCACTTTTTCAGATTTGATACATGGAATACACGGTGTATGTTGCTAAGCTCCGAAGGTAGCTGCAGCTTATAGGCCACCGAACCAATTCGGCCAAAAATCTTGAATGGTCCGATGTATCGCGGGTTTAACTTTCCTCATTTACCAAAACGGATGATCCCTTTCTAGGGAGAGACCTTTAATAGAACTCGATCTCTAACTTGGAATTCCAGAGGTTTTCGTCGTTAGTCAGCGTAACTCTTTTGTTGGTCACGCGATGTGTCACACCCCCAAACCAAAACGGCGGAAACGTTCGGGGGCGGATGACTTCATGTGGTAGCATAATAAATGAATACATAGTAAAGAAAGCAATACAACCATCATATATATAATTGAAAGTTTACATTGTTTAAAAAGTACATGTTCAAAACCAATTACAATATGATGCCAAAATATGAAGTTAAACTGACGACGCAGCGTCCCTTCTTCAAAAGTTGTTTGATACCTATAATTACTGAATCCCTGGGACATACAAGTAGTTTTGAAAGAGTAGATCAACATTTAAGCTGGTGAGTTTCATGAGTATTAAATGACAATGTTTGTATGAAATGAAATGTGTCACACCCCCAAACCAGAACGGCGAAAACGTTCGGGGGCGGAGGACGTCATATTCAATATCATAACAGTTCATAGAAAGGAAAGTACACACCACCATACAAATGTAAGGGTTTTTAAAATGTTTACATCATTGTATTCATTACATAACCAAAAGATAAAAGCATAAACATCTTTCAAAAGAAGTAATTAACACCAGCGCGTTAATCCCCAAAAGTTGATTTCCAAACCTGCTTAGCGGTTCCCTGAGAATACAAGTTATTTCAAAGAGAAAGTGTCAACAATTAAGTTGGTGAGTTCATAAGTAGTTTAGAAAGTTTGTATGCCATTCCAAATTGAGTGTACGTTTTCCAAGAAAATCCCTTATTTTCTTATAAAAGTGTGAAATGCATGAGAATATACGTATTGAATAATATGGATAGTTAAATCAAGAAAATCCCTTATTTTCCTATTAGTTGTTTGTTTTGTATACCGGGAAAATCCCATATTTTGCTAAAGTGATAGTTAGCCTAATGTCCCAGACTAAAAACCGAAAGCAAAAGACATGCCTTAGGGAGTTAGAGCATAGATTTATATAATAAAACCTATTAGAAGATTTCATTTTGTTAAATGAAGAATAGTTTTAAAAACTACTCATTCATCAATCAGAAGTACTATAATAATTGTATATCCGTTGAGTTTTATAACCATACTAAACATAATATGCCTGTAGCGACGTTCTTTAGGCATCGTAGCGTTATGACAAACTGTCACCCCAAAGGACGGACTGTAGCTAACAGTCAGGGCGCGGGATCATGACTTCCCGTATAGATCTATACACATTTGACATGTTCTCCGAACGGGAGACTCTGGTTATAGACAGGACTTGAAGCGGTACCTTTTAGCAAAAAGGTATTATTTGAAGATGTACATGTCTCACGGATTCTCAACTAAGTCTGTATTAAAGTAGTAGTTTCGTATGCAAAGTTTATCCTTTTTCACAATGTTCGACAATGCATAAATCATAAGTTTTTAACATGTATTAAAACGGTTTAGCAACGAAGGATGCTTTGGAATTGCTAAATACTTTGTATAAATCTAGTGCATGGAAAATGTGACAAGAGTTTTCACATAGTAGTAGTGAATCACAAGTGATTCATTCGAAAAAAACGAGTACAGTGAAACTTTATGAAATACACGATAATAAATGTATGTTTACTTGTATTCCCCCCCTTAAAAGAGTATAAAAAAGCATTTAAAATGTATTTTAAAAAATGTGTTTGTAGGGGTATGAACTCACCTGAAGGTTTGAAGAAAGCGAGATGGAAACCGGGCAGAATTTCGTCTTGGGAAACGGATTTTTCTTGGGATTCTCGAGAATCTCGGGAGTAAAAACGATCTTCGGGACTTGGGCAAAATGACCAGGGCTTTGGGTTAGCACGGGCACGGAAAACAAGGCAAAACGCAAGAGAAATGAGAGGAAATGAGCAAGTTTTCCCGGAACCCTCGCATCCCTTTTATAGGGGCTGAGAGGCCTCAGTACGCGGGGCGTACCCGTGCGTCATGCATGACCGAGTCCTCGACTGCCCCGGAGCTCGGATGGGACGGGGCATAGCTCGCATAGGAGGCAACGTGGTCGAACCGAGGCCCTTGATTTGAGTACGCGGGGCGTACGAGGGTACGCAGGGCATACCTCAGTTCCATCTGCTGACTCCTCTTCGGATATTACCAAGAGTTTAAAATTAAAAATATATATTAATTATTTATTAAACTTCAAAAATTCATATCTCCTTCATACGAACTCCGTTTTCGACGTTCTTTATATCCACGCGTAGGTGAGACTAAGATCTACAACTTTCGTTTAGATTCCGTCGGCAAATTCCAAAATTATTTTTATTATTTATTTTTAAAATGTCGTGTTTAAGGAATTTCTTTAGAAATTCATAACTTCTTTATCTGACGTCAGTTTTTGCCAGACTTTTTACCGCTGAATTACTATTGTCGAGACCTTGGATTCTCGTTTAGGTCATTCCGGCCAAAAGTCGCTCGATCTCCGATTCGAGTTTTTAGCTGCCTGCTGCTAAGCCGAACTTAAAAAAAATCATAAATTCAATTTACGAAGTCAAATTTGGGCGTTCTTTTTATGTACTTTTGCAGTTTAACGATATCCATGACTTTCATTTAGACACCTAAGGTTAAAAAGTATTTTATTGAAACTTTGCATTTTTACGTAACTTTGTATTGCTGGTTTTTGTCGGAAAACTTAGAATGGTGATAACTTCTTCGTTATAACTCGGATTTTAGTGTTCTTTATATGCTTAGAAATCTTAAGACGATATCTACTACATAGCGTACTCCAACCAGAGCTTTTGAATACTTCATTTTTCAATGGTATCCCAATTACTTTTTCCAAGAGGTTACAAGACTCGATTTTCAATGACCTAAAATGACGGGTTGTTACATCATCCCCCCGTTAGAGGGAATTTCGTCCCGAAATTTTAATACAAAAGAAAAGTTTTATGGGCTGAGGAAGAGGTGTGGATACTTCTGTTGCATTTGATCTTCTCGTTCCCACGTGAACTCAGGTCCCCTCTTAGCATTCCATCGGACCTTTACTATTGGAATGCGACTCTATTTAGTTCGCTTAACTTCCCTGTCCATGATCTCGACGGGTTCTTCCAAAAAGTTAAGATTTTCATTTACTTCGATTTCATCGAGTGGAATTACTAGTGTTTCGTCAGACAAACACTTTTTCAGGTTCGACACGTGGAATACTGGATGTACTTTGTTAAGCTCGATCGGAAGTTGGAGTTTGTAGGCCACTGGACCAACTCTTGAAATGATTTCGAAGGGTCCAATGTACCTAGGATTTAGCTTCCCACATTTTCCAAAGCGTATCATCCCCTTCCAAGGTGAGACGTTCAGTAGTACACGGTCGCCAATCTGGAATTCCAAGGGTTTACGTCTTTTGTCGGCATTGCTCTTTTGCCTGTCCCTTGAGGATTTCAGTCGTTCTCGTATTTGCACGATCTTTTCAGTCGTTTCTTTGATGATCTCCGGACCAGTGAGGGTGGTATCAGGGACTAGACCTTTTGCCAATTGCGTGTCGCCCACTTCTGTCCAGCACAGAGGTTATCTGCACTTACGGCCGTAAAGGGCTTCAAAAGAAGCAGTCTTGATACTAGTATGATAACTATTGTTATAAGAGAACTCGACCAAAGGTAAGTGAACATCCCATGCTTTACCAAAGTCGATTACACATGCTCGCAACATGTCTTCCAAGGTTTGGATTGTTCTCTCACTCTGTCCATCAGTTTGTGGGTGGTATGCTGTACTCATATCCAACCTTGTTCCCATGGATTTTTGCAATGATTGCCAGAATCTGGAAGTGAATCTGTTGTCTCTATCTGAGATGATGGACATCGGCACTCCATGAAGTCGAATGATCTCCCGGATGTAGGTTCTTGATAGTTTTTCCATCTTATCAGTTTCCTTGATCGGTAAGAAATGAGCGGACTTGGTTAGTCTGTCGACGATCACCCAAATAGTATCTTGGCCACCCTGAGTTTTGGGCAGTTTCGTTATAAAGTCCATGGAAATTTGCTCCCATTTCCACTCAGGTATTTCAGGTTGTTGGAGTAGGCCTGAGGGTTTATGGTGTTCTATTCTTATCTTGGCGCAAGTCAAACACTTGCTCACATAGGTAGCAATCTCCGCTTTCATGTTTGGCCACCAGTAGAGTTGCTTGAGATCTAGATACATCTTGTCTGACCCTAGGTGTACGGAGTATGGAGTCTTGTGTGCCTCGCTCATAATTACCTCTCTGAATCCACCAAACTTGGGTGTCCAGATTCGGTTCATGAAGTAGCGTGCTCCGTCACTTTTGATTTCTAGGTTCTTGTCCATTCCTCTAAGGGTCTCACCTGTCACGTTTTCGGGTTTCAAGGCCTCTATTTGAGCTTCCTTGACTTGTGCTGACAGGTGCGAATGGATCGACATGGCTAATGATTTCACTCTTTGGCCAGAGTACTCCTTACGACTAAGGGCATCGGCCACGACGTTTGCCTTTCCCGGATGATAGCGAATCTCACATTCGTAGTCGTTGAGCAATTCGACCCAATGTCGCTGTCTCATGTTTAACTCTTTCTGGTCGAAGATGTGTTGGAGGCTCTTGTGGTCTGTAAAGATAGTGCACTTGGTACCGTATAGGTAGTGCCTCCAGATTTTAAGAGCGAAGACCACCGCTCCAAGTTCTAAGTCATGAGTGGTGTAATTGACCTCATGCGTTTTCAGTTGTCGTGAGGCATATGCAATAACCTTTCCCCTCTGCATTAGCACACAGCCCAGTCCTTGCTTCGAAGCGTCACAATACACCACAAAATCTTCGGTCCCCTCAGGAAGAGAAAGGATGGGTGCACTGCAAAGGGCCTGTTTCAAAGTCTGAAATGCAGTATCTTGCTTTTCTCCCCAGTTGTAGGTCACACCTTTCTGGGTTAAAGCGGTAAGAGGTTTTGCGATGCTGGAGAAATTCTGAATGAACCTTCGATAATAACAAGCTAGACCTAGAAATTGGCGAATCTCTGTTGGAGTAGTTGGGGCAGCCCAGTTATTGATAGCCTTGATTTTTGATGGGTCCACGTGGATTCCTTCCTTGCTGACTACGTGACCGAGGAAGTCCACTTTTCTAATCCAAAACTCACACTTTGAGAATTTTGCATAAAGTCTCTCAGTCTGTAATGTCTCTAAGACTTGTCTCAGATGTTGACTATGCTCTTCTTTATTCTTTGAATAAATGAGTATATCGTCTATGAATACGATCACAAATTTATCCAAGAATGGACGACATACCTGATTCATTAGATCCATGAATATGGCCGGGGCATTGGTTAGTCCGAACGGCATCACTACGAACTCGTAATGTCCGTATCTCGTTCGGAAGGCCGTCTTGGGAACATCGCTCTCCAAGACTCGCAGCTGGTGATATCCTGACCTTAGATCGATCTTGGAGAAGTAGTTGGCTCCATGGAGTTGGTCGAATAAGTCGTCGATTCGGGGTAGGGGGTATCGGTTCTTGATGGTAAGTTTGTTGAGTTCTCGGTAGTCGATGCACATCCTGAATGATCCATCCTTCTTTTTCACGAACAAGACGGGTGCTCCCCATGGCGAGAAGCTCGGCCTGATGAATCCTTTTCCAAGTAGCTCATTCAGTTGGCTGGATAGCTCCTGCATCTCTGTCGGGGCTAATCGATAGGGTGCTTTGGCTACTTGGGTAGCTCCGGGAACCAGATCGATTCTGAACTCGACTTGTCTCGCGGGTGGTATTCCCGGAAGGTCCTCGGGAAAAACGTCGGAAAATCGCATACGTCGGGCAAATTCCTGACGTCCTGGACTTCGTGTTTCACATCTACAATATGTGCCAAAAATGCGTGACACTCTTTGCGTAGGCACTTCTGAGCTTGGATACATGAGATGATACGAAGAGTGATACTGGGTTTGTCGCCCAAGACAATGAAAGTTTTGCCGGTTGGCAGATTAAGACGAACGGCTTTATCGTAACATAAAATGTCTGCATGATGAGAACTCAGCCAATCCATGCCAATGATGACATCGAAACTCTTAATCGAGACTGGCATGAGGCTGATTGTAAAGGGATTATCGTTTAGAGTTATAGTACAGTTTAAGTATATCTCCTTGGCGCCTTCGGTTTTATCGTTGGCCATTTCTACTATAAACGGTTCACTTAATGATTGTGGTAATGGCTTTAGCAGGCCTTTAAAATTGTGACTCACAAAACTTCTCTCCGCTCCACTATCAAACAAAATGCATGCATACGAGTTATCGAGAAGAAACGTACCCGTAACAACAGTGGGGTCCACAACGGCTTCATCTTGTCCCATTGCGAATACTCGGCCCCTCCCGCCGGTATTCCTGTTGTTTGCCTTCAGGCAGTCCCTGCGGTAGTGCCCCGTGTCTCCGCACTCAAAGCAGGCGCGGCTTACTCCGGTATTAGTAGTGGGGGCGGGTTGTTGGGTTGGCTCTTTGCAATAGCGGGTTGTATGTCCCTTCTTATTGCACCTGGTGCATTGAAGGTCACTGCAGAGACCGTGGTGGTGGAAGTTGCATTGGTTGCATTTCGGAAGTTTCCCATTGTATGAGCTTGTGGGGGCAGTATTGGTAGGTACAGTAATAGCATGGATCGCTACTACTTGTTGTTTCTTGGGGTTCTCCTGTAGGGTTTTCCCCCTTCTCTTGTTCCAAGGCCTATTCTAGCCCTGTGTCTCCTTAGATGGATTGGCGGTAGTTGCAATGGTACCCTGTTTTACCCTGTGGTGGATGAGTCGCTGAGCCAGGCGTTTAGCGTTGTTGTAGGTGATAGGGTTGGAAGCTAGGACATGCCCTTGAATCTGGGGTGACAACCCCCAAATGTACCTTTCAAGCTTCTTTGATTCTGGGTTGACCATGGTAGGGCACAACGCAATGAGGTCGTTGAACCTAGCTGTGTAGGTGACTAGATCAGACCCGGTCATTTTAAGATTCCAGAGCTCCTGCTCAAGCTTTTGCACTTCGCCCCTTGGGAAGTATTCTTCCAGTAGTAGAACCTTCAGATCTTCCCAACTCATGGCGTTGGCGACAGTGAGCGTCAACGAATTCACATGGCTTTTCCACCAAGTGAGGGCTCGATCTATGAAGGTGCAAGCAGCGAACTTGACCTTGCTTGTTTCTTGGCACGAGCAGATCTTGAAGACTGTTTCGGTCTTTTTGAACCATTGCATTAGTGCAATGACTCCTCCCATGCCATTAAAAGTCTTTGGCTTTGAGTTGGAGAACTCCTTGTAGGTACACTCCCTCACTTGACCACGGCCGGTGCCATGATTTGAATGATTCGTGCTGCTTCCTGTACCTCCATTTGCATTGGAGTTTATTTGTGAGAGAGTTGCTGTTATTGCTGCTGTGATAGCCGCCTGGACCATGGTCGGATCATACGTTGGTGGTGGAGGTGGTGGTGGCACCTTGCCCGGTCTGGGCCTCAGGTTTGGACGAGGAGGCATCGCGCTGCCAAAAGAAAATAAGAGATTATAAGTTTTGGTGATTGCAAGTTGAATGATATTGAGTTAACTTCCTTTAATAGTTTAAGGATTTGGTTTGGCCAACACAGGGTTCTGAGTCTGATTTATAAATGAAGTTTGAATAGATGTACTTATGAATTGGACGAACTGCACATAATCAAAACAGAAAAGAGGTTTTCCCTATATATTTTAAACATATAGTTGTGTTACATCCGAGTTTAGACAAAAAATTTTGACCTTTCTAAAGGTCTCCGATTACAGAAAGTTTAAAGAAAGTAATACTTTTATCCGAAGTCCTAATTTATAACAAAATTTGAAATTTTGGCAAGCACTACTTGCGACGTAGGTTGCGCTTGGAGCTTGACTCCTCGGCACACGTTAGTCGGCTCTCGGACAAATATAGTTGATCAGGCTATATCCTTCCCAGTTCCGATTACATGTCCCAAGGCGTACCTGCACTGCACAACTTATTTATAATACTTCTAAAATGGTCCGATGTGAAACTGTTATTAGTACGAAATGAATGCATGCTTACTTTACAAAAACTAAATAAATTTAATTTCAAAGGTATGACTCTTCTCAGAGTGTCTTTTCCCAGTTGAGTTTATAGTTGTATACCAAAAATGGTTTTGTTATACTTAATTCACTATAAATAACGCTTTGATACCAATCTGTCACACCCCCAAACCAGAACGGCGGAAACGTTCGGGGGCGGAGGACGTCATATTCAGTATCATAACAGTTCACAGAAAGGAAAGTACACACCACCATACATATATAAAGGTTTTTAAAATGTTTACATCATTGTATTCATTACATGCCCAAAAGATAAAAGCATAAACATCTTTCAAAAGAAGTAATTAACGCCAGCGCGTGAATCCCCAAAAGTTGATTTCCAAAACTGCTTAGTGGTTCCCTGAGAATACAAGTTATTTCAAAGAGAAAGTGTCAACAATTAAGTTGGTGAGTTCATAAGTACTTTAGAAAGTTTGTATGCCATTCCAAATTGAGTGTACGTTTTCCAAGAAAATCCCTTATTTTCTTATAAAAGTGTGAAATGCATGAGAATATATGTATTGAATAATATGGATAGTTAAATCAAGAAAATCCCTTATTTTCCTATTAGTTGTTTGTTTTGTATACCGGGAAAATCCCATATTTTTCTAAAGTGATAGTTAGCCTAATGTCCCAGACTAAAAACCGAAAGCAAAAGACATGCCTTAGTGAGTTAGAGCATAGATTTATATAATAAAACCTATTAGAAGATTTCAGTTTGTTAAATGAAGAATAGTTTTAATAACTACTCATTCATCAATCAGAAGTACTATAATAATTGTATATCCGATGAGTTTTATAACCATACTAAACATAATATGCCTGTAGCGACGTTCTTCAGGCGTCGTAGCGTTATGAAAAACTGTCACCCCAAAGGACGGACTGTAGCTAACAGTCAGGGCGCGGGATCATGACTTCCCGTATAGATCTATACACATTTGACACGTTCTCCGAACGGGAGACTCTGGTTATAGACTGGACTTGAAGCGGTACCTTTTAGCAAAAAGGTATTATTAGAAGATGTACACGTCTCACGAATTCTCAACTAAGTCTGTATTAAAGTAGTAGTTTCGTATGCAAAGTTTATCCTTTTTCACAATGTTCGACAATGCATAAATCATAAGTTTTTAAAATGTATTAAAACGGTTTAGCAACAAAGGATGCTTTGGAATTGCTAAATACTTTGTATAAATCTAGTGCATGCAAAATGTGACAAGATTTTTCACATAGTAGTAGTGAATCACAAGTGATTCATTCGATAAAAACGAGTACAATGAAACTTTATGAAATACACGATAATAACCGTATGTTTACTTGTATTCCCCCCCCCCCCCTTAAAAGAGTATAAAAAAGCATTTAAAATGTATTTAAAAAAAATTGTTTGTAGGGGTATGAACTCACCTGAAGGTTTGAAGAAAGTGAGATGGAAACCGGGCAGAATTTCGTCTCGGGAAACGGATTTTTCTCGGGATTCTCGGGAATCTCGGGAGTAAAAACGATCTTCGGGACTTGGGCAAAATGACCAGGGCTTCGGGTTAGCACAGGTACAGAAAACGAGGCAAAACGCAAGAGAAACGAGAGGAAATGAGAAAAGTTTTCCCGGAACCCTCGCATCCCTTTTATAGGGGCTGAGAGGCCTCGGTACGCGGGGCGTACCCGTGCGTCATGCATGACCGAGTCCTCGATTGCCCCGGAGCTCGGATGGGACGGGGCATAGCTCGCATAGAAGGCGACGTGGTCGAACCGAGGCCCTTGATTTGAGTACGCGGGGCGTACGAGGGTACGCAGGGAGTACCTCAGTTCCATCTGTTGACTCCTCTTCGGATATTACCAAGAGTTTAAAATTAAAAATATATATTAATTATTTATTAAACTTCAAAAATTCATATCTCCTTCATACGAACTCCGTTTTCGACGTTCTTTATATCCACGCGTAGGTGAGACTAAGATCTACAACTTTCGTTTAGATTCCGTCGGCAAATTCTGAAATTATTTTTATTATCTATTTTTAAAAGGCCGTGTTTAAGGAATTTCTTTAGAAATTCATAACTTCTTTATCTGACGTCAGTTTTTGCCGGACTTTTTACCGCTGAATTACTATTGTCGAGACCTTCGATTCTCGTTTAGGTCATTCCGGCCAAAAGTCGCTCGATCTCCGATTCGAGTTTTTAGCTGCCTGCTGCTAAGCCGAACTTAAAAAAAATCATAAATTCAATTTACGAAGTCAGATTTGGGCGTTCTTTTTATGTACTTTTTCAGTTTAACGATATCCATGACTTTCATTTAGACACCTAAGGTCAAAAAGTATTTTATTGAAACTTTGCGTTTTTACGTAACTTCGTATTGCCGGTTTTTGTCGGAAAACTTAGAATGGTCATAACTTCTTCGTTATAACTCGGATTTTAGTGTTCTTTATATGCTTGGAAATCTTAAGACGATATCTACTGCATAGCGTACTCCAACTAGAGCTTTTGAATACTTCATTTTTCGATGGTATCCTAATTACTTTTTCCAAGAGGTTACAAGACTCGATTTTCAATGACCTGAAATGACGGGTTGTTACAAAATGTTTTGTTTTTGTTTGTTTGTTCCTAGAAATTCCATATTTTCTACTAGTATAAATGTAACCTTCTATCAAGACTAATGTTTGTTTCTAAAAAATGTATGTACGTATAAAATATCCAATATGTTTGAAAAACCTCGTAAATCAATGTATTTTTAATTCCCCATGTGAGTTTTATAACCATGCTATTGACTCGGATTTCCTATACACAACGTTCTTCAGGCGCTAGAATGTTCTGACGTTTGTCACCCCAAATGGTGGACTGTAGCTAATAGTCAAGGCGCGGGTTGTCATGCCTGTATAGATCTATACACAAACACCATGCTCCCCCTCCAAGGGATTCTGGTATATAATACAGGACTTGAAATGTGTACTCGAACGTACGTGAAGTTAATGTCTCACAAAATTTAGTATAAAAGCATATATACATGTTAAAATGCTCGTTTGTTCTTGAATGTGAAAGTGACTTCTTGTAAATCGCGTTTCTAGTATGTAAAAGTTAGTAATGTTCTCGTAAAACTATACCTATTATAGCTTTCTAAAAGTGTGTCTCATTTGTTTAGAAATCCCTAGAAAATGAATCCCTTGTTATGAAAGTATAGATTTTTATAGTGTCTAAGTTGGACACATATACATGCAATCTAAAAAAAAGTGTTAATTTATACCTATATAACAACATTTTTCATTTCAAAAGATAAAATGTTATCGTGATATATTGTACATACAAAAGTTCCCTATAAAGTTTATAAATCACATATGATTATGTTGAATAAAAGTGTATAATAAAACTTTATATAACACAAGACAATAATCGGGTGTTTTACTTGTATTCCCCCCCTTGAAAGCATATAAAAGCATTTATAGAATATTTAAAAGGGTTAATTAAGGGGTATGAACTCACTTGAAAGATCGAAGAAAGGCGAGATGAAAACCAGGCAGAATTTCTTCTCGGGAAAACGGATTTTCTCGGGAATCTCGGGAGTATAAACGACCTTCGGGACTTGAGCAAAGTGACTGGGCTTCGGGTTAGCACGGGCACAGAAAACGAGGCAACAACGCAAGAGAAATGAGAGAGAATGGCCCTTTTCTTCGGAACCATCGCATCCCTTTTATAAGGGGTGGGAACCGCCTCGGTACGCTGGGCGTACGCGTGTGTGACGCATAACCAGATCCTCGACTGCCTCGGAGTTCGGATGGGACGGGTGCTAGCTTCGCATAGGGCGAGACGTGGACGATCCGAGGCCTAGGCCTTGACTACGCTGGGCGTAACTCGGCCCTATCTGATGACTCGCCTTCGGATAATACCAAGATTAAATAATAAAGTTTATATTTTATTTATTTAATAAACTTCTAAAATTCATATCTTCTTCATACGAACTCCGTTTTCGATGTTCTTTATATCCACGCGTAGGTGAGACTACACTCTACAACTTTTGTTTAGATTCCGTCGGCAAATTTTGAAATTATTTTTATTATTTATTTTTAAAAGGTCGTGTTAAGAGAATTTCATTAGAAATTCATAACTTCTTTATCTGACGTCTGTTTTTGCCAGACTTTTTACCGCTGAAATACCATTGTCAAGACCTTCGATTCTCGTTTAGGTCATTCCGATCAAAAGTCGTTCGATCTCCGATTCGAGTTTTTAGCTGTCTGTCGCTAAGCCGGACTTGTAAAAATCATAACTTCAATATACGAAGTCGGATTTGGGCGTTCTTTTTACGTACGATCATGGTTTAGTGAAATCAAACATAGTAGGTAATTAAATAGAAACTTTTTGGACATTTTATTTTCGAAGCTAATTTCATTATCACAAAAGTGGTTACAATACTTGACTTTTAGGTCATTACATAGAGTTGAAATATCGGGTTGTCACATCATCCCCCCGTTAGAGGGAATTTCGTCCCGAAATTTAAAGTAGTAAAGATACTAGTGAATCAGAGAAAAAGATGAGAGTACTTTTGTTTCATCTGATCTTCGCTTTCCCATTTGAATTCAGGTCCCCGCTTGGCGTTCCAACGAACCTTCACGATGGGTATGCGACTTTGTTTCGTTTGTTTGACCTCTCGGTCCATGATTTCTACCGGTTCTTCCACAAAGTTGAGGCTCTCGTTGATCTCGATCTCCTCGAGTGGAATAACAAGAGTCTCATCGGAGAGACACTTTTTCAAGTTCGAGACATGGAAGGTTGGATGTATGTTACTAAGTTCACGCGGTAGATTAACCTTGTAAGCCATAGGGCCGATTCTAGCAAGAATCTCGAAAGGCCCTACGTATCTTGGATTTAGTTTCCCACGCTTCCCAAAGCGTATTAAGCCCTTCCATGGTGAGACCTTTAATAAAACGTGGTCTCCTACCTGGAATTCCAAAGGTTTCCTCCTTTGGTCAGCATAGCTTTTCTGTCGGTCTCTAGAGGCTTTCAATCGTTCACGAATTTGAACGATCTTCTCTGTCGTTTCTCTTATGATTTCCGGACCGGTGAGAGTGCTTTCAGGAACTCGTCCTTTAGCTAACTGGGTGTCGCCAACTTCCGTCCAGCATAGAGGGGACCTGCACTTTCGACCATAAAGGGCTTCAAACGGAGCAGCCTTTATGCTTGTATGATAACTATTGTTGTATGAAAATTCGACAAGGGGTAAATGGACATCCCATGCTTTTCCAAAGTCAATCACACAGGCTCTCAGCATATCTTCCAAAGTTTGTATTGTTCTCTCACTTTGCCCGTCTGTTTGTGGGTGGTAGGTTGTACTCATGTCTAGCCTAGTCCCCAGGGAACTTTGTAGTGACTGCCAGAATCTTGAAGTGAATCTACTATCTCTATCGGAGATAATGGATATCGGAACACCATGCAGTCGCACTATTTCCCTTAAATAAGTTATTGTAAGCTTTTCCATCTTGTCAGTCTCCTTGATTGGTAGGAAATGCGTGGATTTGGTAAATCTGTCGACGATGACCCATATGGTATCGAGTCCAGCTGTCGTCTTGGGCAACTTGGTTACGAAGTCCATAATAATCTGTTCCCATTTCCATTCTGGGATCTACGGCTGTTGCAGTAATCCTAACGGTTTCTGATACTCGACCTTAACCTTAGCGCAACTAAGGCATTTACTTACGAAGGTAGCAATTTATGCTTTCATGTTAGGCCACCAGTACAGTTTCTTAAGATCCATATACATTTTATTTGAACCTGGGTGAACGGAATATCTCGTGTTGTGTGCTTCGGTCATGACTACGTCTCTGAAACCACCATGTTTCGGTGTCCAGATTCGATCTATGAGATAATACGCTCCGCCACCCTTGATTTCTAGATTCTTTTCCATTCCTCTCAGGGATTCACCCACCATATTTTCAGGTTGTAATGCTTCCAGTTGAGCCTCCCTAATTCGTGTGGATAAGTGGGAATGGATAGTCATAGTCAGAGATTTGCCTTGCCAGGATGATAACGAATTTCACATTCGTAGTCATTGAGTAACTCGACCCATCGTCGTTGTCGCATGTTGAGCTCCTTCTGATCAAAAATGTGTTGAAGGCTCTTGTGATCGGTGAATATAGTACTCTTGGTTCCATAAAAGTAGTGTCTCCAGATCTTCGGAGCAAATACTACTGCTCCTAACTCAAGATCGTGTGTCGTATAGTTCACTTCGTGTGTCTTAAGCTGTCGGGAGGCATAAGCAATAACCTTCCCTCTCTGCATAAGAACACAACCAAGTCCTTGGTTTGATGCATCGCAATACACTACAAAATCTTCTATCCCTTCGGGAAGGGATAGTATCGGTGCGGTGCACAAGGCCTGTTTCAATGTTTGGAACGCCTTCTCTTGTTTCGCTTCCCAGTCAAAGGCCACTCCTTTCTGGGTTAATGTAGTAAGAGGTTTCGCAATGCTAGAGAAGTTCTTTATGAATCTGCGATAGTAGCCAGCGAGACCTAGAAATTGACGAATCTATGTAGGTGTCTTTGGTGCCAACCAGTTCTCAATGGCCTTAATTTTGGAGGGGTCCACGTGTATCCCTTTCTCACTAACAAAGTGGCCCAAAAATTCGACTCTTCGAATCCAAAATTCGCATTTAGAGAACTTCGCATAGAGCTTCTCCGATCGCAATGTTTCTAAGACTTTTCGTAGGTGCTGACTATGCTCTTCCTTACTTCAAGAGTAGATAAGTATATCATCAATGAAGACGATGACGAACTGATCTAAGTAAGGACGGCACACCCTATTCATTAGGTCCATAAATATTGTTGGTGCGTTGGTTAATCTGAACGGCATCACTACAAATCCGTAGTGTCCATAACGAGTTCGGAAGGCTGTCTTGGGAATATCCCCCTCTAGTACTCGTAATTGGTGATATCCGGATCGTATATCTATCTTTGAGAAGTAGTTTGCTCCTTGAAGTTGATCAAATAGGTCGTCAATGCGGGGTAGAGGATAACAATTTTTGACAGTAAGTTTGTTTAGTTCTCTATAGTCGATGCACATACGGAACGATCCGTCTTTCTTCTTTACAAACAGGACCGGTGCTCCCCAAGGTGAGAAACTTGGTCTAATGAATCCTTTTTGATGGAGTTTGTTAAGCTGACTGGAAAGCTCTTGCATCTCTACTGGTCCTAGGCGATAAGGCGATTTCGCTACCGGGGTAGCCCCTGGAACTAAGTCGATTCTGAATTCGACTTGGCGTTGTGGTGGTAATCCCGGTAGTTCTTCTGGAAAGATATCGGGAAAGTCGCGTACTTCAGGAATGCTCTTGATGTCTCTTAATTCCTGACTCGTATCGACGATGTGCACAAGAAATGCATGACAGTCCTTCCGCAAACACTTTCGAGCTTGGATGCACGAAATGATGCGAAGGTTTGTACTTGATTTGTCGCCGTAAATCACTAATGTTTCGTCATTAGGAAGACTAAGACGAACTGCTTTCTCAAAGCACATGATGTTGGCGCGAAGAAGACTTAACCAATCCATGCCGACTATGACGTCGAAACTTTTAATTTGGACCGGCATGAGGTTGATTGGGAAAGAATGACCGTCTAAAGTTAACGTACAATCCATGTATATGCAGTTAGTGTTTTCCGTTTTTCCATTTGCCATCTCTATAGTGAATGATTTTTCTAACTTGCTAGGTTTATGTTTAAGTAAGTGAATAAAGTTTTGACTCACGAAGCTTCTCTCCGCTCCACTATCGAATAATATGCATGCATATGAATTATCGAGAAGGAACGTACCAGCAACTACAATCGGATCAGCTACGGCTTCATCGTGGCCTATAGCCAAAACTCGTCCCACCCCGCCGGTATTTGCTGCCTTTGGGCAGTTTCTCTTGTAGTGGCCCACCTTGCCACAACCGTAGCAAGTTTCACTTACACCCGCGCTGGGAACTTGAGTGATCGGCTTCGCGGGATCCTTGCAGAAACGGACAGTGTGTCCCTTTCTATTGCAGTTGGAGCAATACATTTCCCGACAAGGTCCATGATGGTGATAAGTGCATTTGGTGCACTTTGGAAGGTTACCCCCATAAGGCTTTGTTGGGTAGGGATTTGTAGGAACGGTAGTAGGTACAGTAGCAGCATTCACTGAAACCAGTTGTTGTTTCTTCACGGATTCTTGGGAAGACCCACCCTTCCCTGTATTCCATACTCTATTCATGTTATTGTTGTTGTTTCCCTTTTGTGGTTTTGGTGTAGAAACCGTTGAATTCTAATGACCTCCGTAATCAACAAGAGATTGTGCCATTTCCTAGGCACTTTCAAAAGTGTCAGGTTTTGAAGCTAACACGCTTGATCGAATTTGGGGCGACAGTCCCCAAATGTATCTCTCTATTTTCTTGCTCTTAGGAGAAATCATATTTGGGCAAAGGATTGCCAGATCGCAGAATTTGTTGGTATAAGTTGTTATGTCGGTACCAATCATTCCAAGAGTCTAGAGTTCGTGCTCGAGTTTTTGAATCCCTCCTCGTGGACAGTATTCTCTCATTAGCATGATTTTTAAGCTCTCCCAGCTTATGGAGTTTGCCACTATCAGGGTAAGTACCTTAACGTGGCCATTCCACCAAGTTAAAGCCCTATCAGTAAGTGTGAAGGTTGCAAACTTGACTTTGTTGTGCTCGGGACAGGAGCAGATTTCAAAGACTGATTATGTCCTTTCGATCCACTACATCAGAGTCATCACACCACCAGTTCCATTAAACATCTGGGGTTTGGCATTAGTAAAGTCCTTATAGGTGCATTCTCGGGATTGCCCATGACTCTCGCCATGGTTGGATGGGTGTGTGCCAGTTCCCGAGCCAGTAGTACTCGATTTATTGATCTTTGACATGGCAGCTGCTACAGCTGCGGTGACTGCTGCTTGGAATATGACAGCATCAAATTAAGGAGGTGGAGGTGGTGGTGGTATAGGTACTTCCCCACCGTTGTTTCGTCTTGGGTTCCTACGCGGAGGCATCCTTCAACTATAGGTTGAAAAGATAAAGATAAGAATTCCATAGCATAGAAACTGTATCTGTCTCATGAACTAAATTGCTATAGCCCAACAACAGATGATAGTACGAGTCTCAAAATAGAAGAATGAAAGTTATTTGTAAGACTGAAAATATGAAACAAGCATTTGGTTTTTTTTCCATAAATTTTTAAGGATTGAATGAAATAATAGTGCCACTTATATTAATATAATAGTTGATACAATGATCACGAAAATTTGACCCCTATAAGGGTCTCCGGTTACAAAGTTTAAAAAATTTAAAAACTTTTAGCCGAGGTCCTAACTTATAACAAAATTTGAGATTTTGGCAAGCACTACTTGCGACGTAGGTTGCGCTTGGAGCTTGACTCCGCATCCGATTGCTTCGATTCCATTAGACGCCTATCAAAGGCGGCTTGTTGTTCCCTTAATTTGGCGAGGGTTGCAATCATTTGTGCTTGGAATGCCTCGGTCTGGAGTTGGGCATTGTCCTGAATTCTGTCCAGCCTACGGATGTCAGAAGTGTGAACCTGTACTTCCACGTTGACATCCCGAATCCGGCTACCTTGAACTCCGGATTGGTAGGACTGATTGGCTAGTTTGCCCACCATTACTGGGAGTGCCCGATTAGCCGAACCTCCGCCGCGGACATAGTAGAAGTCTCGGCACATGCCGTAGGGAAGGCGTAGGTTTTGTTGTTGGCTCCAATGGTGGAGGTGACTTCCCCAGACGGGAGTCGGTCCTTGAAAGTTCCTTACGAAGACGGGAGGTTGTGCAGGTGGTGGGTTGATCACTTCCGGCTCTGAGTCGGTACCGGAGTCATCATCCAATTCTATGGGTTCTTCGTCCTCCTCGGGATCCTCTTCGATCCATCCCCCGTTGCCTTGGTTGGGATAGTAGGGGTCGCCAGGGTGGTGAAATCCCGCCATTTGACTATACGAGAATAGGGTTTATAAGAATCGAATAATGTTTGGTACATGTAATACTAAACAGGTATGTTAAGCTATTCTAAATAATAAATACTCCTATAGTATTTAATTTCATGTGTTTGATTCTCGTGATGTTTTGGTAAGTTTTGACTTGTTGTTTCCTACGAGCAATCCTTGATATATATATTGGTCCAATCTCGGACAAATATAGTTGATCATGCTATATTTGTCCCAAATCCGATTATATATATCGAGTCTTAATCGTAGTGTCCAACTTGTCTAAATACTTCTTGTATAGTTATAATCATGAAAATAAGTTTGTTGTATGCAAGTATTTGTAATTGAATGAACAAACATTATAAGTTAAACGAAACGTGGCTTAGGCGTAAAACAAAAAAAATGTTTTATCAAAGAGTATTAGTCCGTTAAGCATTTATAGTTTGTATATCTTATGTGGTTCGATATACTTAGTTCACTATAAACATTGCTCTGATACCAATCTGTCACACCCCCAAACCAGAACGGCGGAAACGTTCGGGGGCGGATGACTTCATGTGGTAGCATAATAAATGAATACATAGTAAAGAAAGCAATACAACCATCATATATATAATTGAAAGTTTACATTGTTTAAAAAGTACATGTTCAAAACCAATTACAATATGATGCCAACATATGAAGTTAAACTGACGACGCAGCGTCCCTTCTTCAAAAGTTGTTTGATACCTGTAATTACTGAATCCTTGGGACATACAAGTAGTTTTGAAAGAGTAGATCAGCATTTAAGCTGGTGAGTTTCATAACTATTAAATGACAATGTTTGTATGAAATGAAATGTTTTGTTTTTGTTTGTTTGTTCCTAGAAAATCCCATATTTTCTACTAGTATAAATGTAGCCTTCTATCAAGACTAATGTTTGTTTCTCAAAAATGTATGGACGTATAAAATATCCAATATGTTTGAAAAACCTCGTAAATCAATGTATTTTTAATACCCCATGTGAGTTTTATAACCATGCTATTGACTCGGATTGCCTATACACAACGTTCTTCAGGCGTTGGAATGTTCTAACGTTTGTCACCCCAAATGGTGGACTGTAGCTAACAGTCAGGGCGCGGGTTGTCAAGCCCGTATAGATCTATACACAAACACCATACTCCCCCTCCAAGGGATTCTGGTATATAATACAGGACTTGAAATGTGTACTCTAACGTACGTGAAGTTAATGTCTCACAAAACTTAGTATAAAAACAGATTTACGTGTTAAAATGCTCGTTTGTTCTTGTATGTGAAAGTGACTTCTTGTAAATCGCGTTTCTAGTATATAAAAGTTAGTAATGTTCTCGTAAAACTATACCTATTATAGCTTTCTAAAAGTGTGTATCGTTTGTTTAGAAATCCCTAGAAAATGAATCCCTTGTTATGAAAGTACAGATTTTTATAGTGTCTAAGTTGGACACATATACATGCAATTTAAAACAGAGTGTTTAATTTATACCTATATAACAACATTTTTCGTTTCAATATATAAAATGTTATCGTGATATATTTTACATACGAAAGTTCCCTATAAAGTTTATAAATCACATATGATTTTGTTGAATAAAAGTGTATAATAAAACTTTATATAACACACGATAATAATCAGGTGTTTTACTTGTATTCCCCCCTTGAAAGCATATAAAAGCATTTATAGAATATTTAAAAGGGTTAATTAAGGGGATGAACTCACTTGAAAGATCGAAGAAAGGCAAGATGAAAACCGAGCAGAATTTCTTCTCGGGAAAACGGATTTTCTCGGGATTCTCGGGAATCTCGGGAGTATAAATGACCTTCGGGACTTGAGCAAAGGGACCGGGGCTTCGGGTTAGCACGGGCATGGAAAACGAGGCAACAACGCAAGAGAAATGAGAGAGAATGGCCCTTTTCTTCGGAACCCTCGCATCCCTTTTATAGGGGGTGGGAACTTCCTCGGTACGCTGGGCGTACGCGTGCGTCACGCATGATCGGATCCTCGACTGCCTCGGAGTTCGGATGGGACGGGTGCTAGCTTCGCATAGGGCGAGACATGGACGATCCGAGGCCTAGGCCTTGAGTACGTTGGGCGTAACTCGGCCGTATCTGATGACTCGCCTTCGGATAATACCAAGATTAAATAATAAAATTTATATTTTATTTATTTAATAAACTTCTAAAATTCATATCTTCTTCATACGAACTCCGTTTTCGATGTTCTTTATATCCACGCGTAGGTGAGACTACGTTCTACAACTTTCGTTTAGATTCCGTCGGCAAATTTTGAAATTATTTTTATTATTTATTTTTGAAAGGTCGCGTTAAGAGAATTTCGTTAGAAATTCATAACTTCTTTATCTGACGTCTGTTTTTGCCAGACTTTTTATCGCTGAAATACCATTGTCGAGACCTTCGATTCTCGTTTAGGTCATTCCGATCAAAAGTCGTTTGATCTCCGATTTGAGTTTTTAGCTGTCTGTCGCTAAGCCGAACTTGTAAAAATCATAACTTCAATATACGAAGTCGGATTTGGGCGTTCTTTTTACGTACGATCATGGTTTAGTGAAATCAAACATAGTAGGTAATTAAATAGAAACTTTTTGGACATTTTATTTTTGAAGCTAATTTCATTATCACAAAAGTGGTTACAATACTTGACTTTTAGGTCATTACATAAAGTTGAAATATCGGGTTGTCACACGATGCTTGGAGTCGGGCTTTGATTTGGATTATCTTCTCTGTAGTTTCTCAAATAATTTCTGGTCTTGTAAGGGTGTTGCTCAGTGATTTCCCTTTTGTCAGTTGGGTGTCACCCACAAAGGGGCGATCTACACTTCCGGCCATACAAGGCCTTAAAGGGAGCGACTCCTATGTTCGTATGGTAGTTGTTGTTATATGTAAATTCAACTAGTGGCAGGTGGGTATCCCAGGCTTTGCCAAAATCTACTACACATGCTCGGAGCATGTCCTCTAGAGTCTGAATAGTTCGCTCACTTTGGCCATCAGTCTAAGGGTGGTAGGCATTGCTCATTTCCAGTTGGGTTCCCGATGCTTTCTGGAGTAACTGCCAAACACGAGAGGTGAATATACTATCTCAATCCGAGATAATAGACATGGGGACTCCATGAAGTCTCACCACTTCTTTCAGGTATATTCGCGTTAGCCTTTCCATTTTGTACGTCTCCTTTATTGGCAGGAAATGGGCGAATTTTGTTAATCGGTCAACGATCACCCAGATAGCATCCAGACCGTCTGTCATCTTGGGTAATTTGGTTATAAAATCCATTTTTATCCTCTCCCATTTCAACTCGGGTATTTCGGTTTGTTGAAATGGACTCAAGGGACTTCTGATACTCCACTTTAACCTTGGCACAAAAGAGACACTTGCCTACGTAAGTGGCAATCTCCGCTTTCATATTCGGCCACCAATAATGTTGTTAGATACCCAGGTACATCTTGTCAGAACCCGGATGGATAGAGTACCTTGTTTTGTGAGCCGCATTCATTATCACGTCCCGAAATCTAACGAACCTTGGTGTCCAGATTCGGTCCATAAGATAATAGGCTTCGTCTTCTTTGACCGTCAGATTCTTTTCCATTCTGCGCAATGCCTCATTGGTGACGTTTTCTGGCTTCAAGGCTTCCTTTTGATCCTCTTTGATTTGTGAGGATAGATGGGAATGGACAGTCATTATTAACGTCTTTACTCGACGACCCGAGTTCTCCTTTCGGCTTAAGGCATCGGCTACCACATTTGCCTTGTCTGGGTGGTACTTGATTTCACACTCGTAGTCGTTTAGTAGTTCGACCCATCTCCGTTGTCTCATGTTCAATTTCTATTGATTCAGAATGTGCTGGAGGCTCTTGTGGTCCGTGAAAATGGTGCACCTTATACCATATAGGTAGTGCCTGCAAATCTTTAAGGTGAAGACCACAACTCCCAGATTGAGATCGTGGGTGGTGTAGTTTACTTCATGGGTCTTTATTTGTCTAGATGTGTAAGCTATCACCTTTCCGCACTGCATAAGCACACAACCTAATCCTTGGTTAGAAGCATCGTAGTATACCATGAAGTCTTACGTTCCCTCTGGCAAAGACAACACTGGAGCACCGCAGAGGGCTTGCTTCAGGGTTTGAAATGCAGCTTCTTGTTTATCATTCCAATGGAAGGATACACCCTTCTGGGTGAGAGTGGTGAGAGGCTTGGCGATTTTGGAAAAGTTTTGGATGAACCTTCGGTAATAACCAGCTAGGCCTAAAAATTGTCGGATTTCGGTTGGGGTTCTTAGGGTTGCCCAACCCTCAATGGCTTTGATCTTGGTAGGGTCCACATGTATTCCCTCTTTACTGACTACATGTCCCAAGAATTCCACTCTACGAATCCAAAACTCACATTTGTAGAACTTTACGTAAAGCTTCTCCACTCTCAAGGTTCCCAAAATCTGTCGTAAGTGTTGGCTGTGCTCTTCCATACTTTTAGAGTAAACAAGTTTATCATCGATGAAAACAATCATGAAGTTGTCGAGAAACGGCTGACAGACTCTATTCATTAGGTCCATGAAGGCTGCAGGTGCATTTGTGAGACCAAAAGGCATGACTACGAATTCGAAATACCCATAACGAGTTCGAAAAGTAGTCTTTGGGATATCCTCCTCTCTCACTTCGTTGGTGATATCCAAACCTCAGATCTATCTTGGAGAAGTAGCTGGCTCCTTGGAGTTGGTCAAATAGATCATCTATTCGAGGGAGTGGATATCGATTCTTGATAGTAAGCTTGTTTAACTCACGATAATCGATACACATTCTGAAAGATCTGTCTTTCTTTGTGAAAAATAGGACCAGAGCTCCCCAAGGTGAAAAGCTCGGCCTGATCAATCCTTTTTCGAGAAGTTCACTTAGTTGGCTGGACAATTCTTGCATCTCGGCAGGAGCTAACCTGTAGGGTGATTTGGCGATTGGAGTGGCTCTATGTACAAGATCAATTCGGAATTCAACCTGGCGCTTGGGAGGTATTCCTGGAAAATCATCGGGAAATACGTCGAGAAAGTCATGTACTTCTGGAATATCGTTAATGTTTTTCTCCTCTTTTGTCTTATCCATGACATGAGCAAGGAAGGCGTGATTCTTTTTGTGCAAGCACTATTGTGCTTGGATGCAAGAAATAAGTCAGAGTTTTGTGCCAGGTTTATCGCCATAAACTGTTAGGGTTTCGTTGTTGAGAAGATGAAGGCGAACGACCTTCTTGTGACACATAATTTCAGCATGGTGGGTTCTTAACCAATCCATGCCAACAATTACATCAAAGCTCCTAATATTAACAAGCGTCAAATTGATTGGGAAGGAGTGATTATTTAATGTTAGTATGCACCCTACGTAGATATTGTTGGTTGATTATGTTTTTCCATTGGCAATTTCGACCATAAAAGTTTCGTTCAGTTTGTGGGGATTTTGATTGAGTAGGTGTTTGAATTCGTGACTTACGAAGCTCCGCTCAGCACCACTATCAAATAAAATGCATGCATAAGAGTTGTTGAAGGGAAACATTCCAGTCACCACTGTTGGATCTTGCACCGCCTCTCCTTTCCCCATGGCTAGGACCCTTCCTGCATTCTGATTATTGTTCTTGGGGAAGTTGCGTTTAAAATGGCTGGTTTCTCCGCATCCGTAACATGCACGACTGGCTCTGGCGTTGTCGTCATTGGGCTGCTTGTTTTGTTATGGGGAAATCTTGCAATATCAGACAGTGTGTCCTTTTCGATTGCAGTTGGTGCATTGGAAGTCCTTGCATGCCCCGTAGTGGTGATAGTTACACTTGACACATTTGGGATTGGAACCCGCGTATGACTTTGTTGGCGCTGTTTTGGTTGATGATGGGGTGGTTGAGCTGATGGGGTGGTTGAGCTGGTGCGACTGGTGCTATAGCAGAATGGACCACTACAGTCTGTGGTTTCTTGGATGGCCCTAAATTCTATCACGCTTTACGCTTGTTCTCCCAGTTCTTCTTGCTCTCTCCTTCTTGTTTTTTTTCTCCCTCGATCGTCTTGGTACTTTTTTTGTCGCTGTGGTCATAAAGCTTCTTGGCTAGGCGCATTGAACTGTCATAGGTCTCGGGCTTCGAGAAAATCACATTACCTTGAATGGGAGGCGTCAACCCCCAAATGAATCGTTCGACCTTCTTTCCCTCGGACGTAATCATACCAAGACATAAAAGATCTGGTTCGCTAAATCTTGTAATGTACGTGTCAATGTCCGAGTTCTGCACCGTACGGTTCCACAGTTCTTGCTCGAGTTTTTGTACCTCCCCTCGGGGACAATACTCAGTGATTAGCATCTCCTTGAGTTCTTCCGAGGACATGGCATTTGCACCAGGGAGTGTCATGGCTTTGATGTGACCGTTCCGCCATGATAATGCATGGTCGATAAATGTGTAGGCCGCAAATTTCACCTTAATCCCTTCCGAACATTCTCATATTTCAAATACCAATTCAACCTTTTCGATCCATCGCTTCAAGGCGATGACTCCTCCAGTCCCGTTGAAAGTGCGGGGTCTTGCATTGGAAAAGTCCTTATAAGTACAAACCTTTGCATGTCCTTGATTCATCCCTTGGTGGGAGCTTCTTGTCCCTTGGCCATTCCCACCACCATTATTTTTGTTTTGGATGTGGGCTAGAGCCACTGTAACTACGGCTGCAACTGACGCTTGGAAGGCCGCAGACTTCATCTCTGGCGGGGGCGGCGGTGGTGGTGTTGTGTTGTTACTCTTACGGATCGATCTCCTCGGCATATTTATTTCATGGAACTAAAGGACAATGAGTATCCAATGTATTTTTGCTTAATGATTTCTTGATTATAGAACAATGTCGGTGATTTGGTTGTATATAAGCAAGTGTGTGCATAAAATTAGCATGTAATAATAGTATTAGAGCACATAACGGGCAACACATCATGAGAAAATATGTATTCGTTTTTTTTTCATTGATAATAATCCTTTGAGTACATGAAAATTTTCCATCATAAGGCATACGATACATGAAAATATAATCTAACAGAGTAATGACTCCATGAGTAGTGTAATCACTTAATCATCCAGTCAGTAGTACATAGAGTAGTGCATAAAGGAAAATTACTACGGTAGCGAGTAAATGGCACTAGCTGCGACGCGTAGGGCTTGGTGGTGCTGACGACGAGGTAGACGCGCCCTGAAACTCGGCTAGTCGGCGTTCGGTGATCCGCACACACTCCTCCAAAGCCGCGCGCCTCTCTTGGCATTCCCTGACCTCCGCTCATGCAGTGGCAAGCTCTTCCATGAGTCGTTCCATTGGATAAAAGTCTCGCTCTAGGTCTTGTGTACGAGCATCCGTAACCTGCACAGCCGCCCGCATTTGCATTGCCCGGTCGGCGGTCACTTGAGCCTGGTCACCGATATCCCTAATATGTCTGACCACGACAGGGAGTGCGCGATCTGCTGGTCCTCCATGCTGGAGGTTGTAGATAGCTCGGTTCATTCCTAATGGTGGTTGTCGACCCTGGCGTCAGCCCCATCTCTCAATATCTTCAGCCCAAGGAGGTGTAGGGCCATTGTAGCCCATTCTATGCGGTGGTACCGTTGCCATGTAGGGAGGGTTGATAACTTCAGACTTTGCGTTCGATTCATCGTCTTCCTCAACCTCCTCATCGTCATCTTCCTCGATTTTTTCATCGACGCCCTCTTCTTCAAACTCTATCGGCCCTTCGGGATCCTCCATGGGTTCCTCGGGGTCTTCTTCTGGGTCTTCCTCGATCCAACCCCATTCCCTTAATTGGGGAAGTAAGGGTCTCCGAGGAGGTGAAAGCCTGTCATGTCGACTGTACAAGAATATATAAGTACAAGAAAATAGATGGAATGTCAAAATACATCTATAGTATTTTAATTATTTTAGCTTTTGTTCTGAGACCTTTATAGTTTTAAGTCGGTAAGTCTTAGATTTTCCGTTCACCTCGACCACTCCTAGACACATGTTGGTCATACCTCGAATAAGTATTGTTGTTCAGGCTATATTTATCCCATATATGATTACATAACTGTCTAGGTTTGACTGTAGTGTCCAACCTTTAAGTTCTTTCATTCTGTTCCTGTTATGATACGTTTCTAGCATGTATGTACCCTTTTTATAAAATACTTATATTATTAAAGTATACTTTTAGCCAGAGTGCTTTAGTCCGGTTGTATTTAAAGTTGTATATCTTGTATGGCTAGATATACTAGTTCACTATAAACAATGCTCTGATACCAATCAGTCACACCCCCGGACCAGAACGACGGAAACGTCCGGAGGCGGGTGACGTCATTGTGCAGTATCATAACAATTGAATATAAATGAAACATAGAAAATCCAAACATCATGCATCAATATAACAAAATTACATTGTTTTACAACTTGTTTACGTTCTTGAAATACATAAAAGAGACAACATTGAATAAATTCCAAACTACATCAAAATAATCTTGAATCCTCATTCCACTAACCTGCTTACTAATTTCTTGAGAATACAAGTCCTTTGAAAAGCGTCAACATAAAATATGTTGGTGAGTTCATAAGCATTTTTGTATAAAAATCTGCGATAGTTGGAAAACAAGAAAATCCCATATTTTCTTATCAAAATAGTTGTAAGTCTTGTTTTCAATCATGTATGGTTGCATGTGTGTTTTAGTTTATCATTTTCTAAATCATATAACATCGTTTTCCCCAGAAAATCCTATTTTTACTTATATATAAAATACTAGTCTTAAAAACCCTAAGACTTGTGTAGTAAACGCTTCGTTGAACGTATCCCGAACAATAGTTGTTTATAACCAAAGGATGTAACTTGCGTAAAACTCTCAATAATAGTTGTTATAATATGAGTGAGTCGTTATAACCATACTAATATGACGAAGTTCCTGTTCTGACGTTCTTCATGCGTCGGTTTCGTTTAAGACATTTGTCGCCCTAGACTGGCTGGTCTAGCTGTAGCGAATAGCGAAGGTGCAGGGTGTCAATCATGTATAGATCTATACACAAATTTCCACTCCCCCTCTAGGATACTTTGTTATAACTCTTACAAGACTTTAAGTGTACACTATTATATATATATATATATATATATATACAAGTGTTTGTGCAAAAAACGTTGTAATCTGTTATTTATTACATAAATAACAATAATGAACTCGTTGACTAGATATTCCGTTTTCGTTTATTGAAAGTACTCCTTTTTTAATCAGGCTTTGTCACAAAAAATATCCCAATATTATTGATGTTGGCAAAAGTGGTCCTTCATTTCATAATTTATCAAATAAGACTCATATTTGTCAAAAGGTGGTTCAAAGCTATGTGAATTGTTGAAAGTGGACCATTTCTTCCAGAATACTTGTTTGAGCAATTTTTGAAGTAAATCTTTATAGTTTTTTCCATATAAATATGTGACCTATACTTTGTAGCATACTAGTTCTTGCTTCTATACATCATTTGTGAAATATGGTTCAAACTCTTGAGACTTGTTCAAGATTTCGAGTTCTTAGAGTTTTCATAGCTTTAGCACATATAACTTAGCATACATGCATAACAAGCAAATATATTAAGATTTAAACAAGGCTTTAACTTGTATTCTCCCCCCCCCCCCCCCCCCAAAAAAAAAAAAAAAAAAAAAAAAAAAAAAAAAAACTCGAGAAATAGGGGTATGAAGCTCACCTTGAGTTGGTTGATGAGTTGATTGGAGTGATGGGGGGAAGATCCCAAGCCTAGACTCTTTCATGAGTTGAGGAACTTCCTTGGAAGGAATGTTGTCCTAAGAGTTTTTCTCACACGTTATTATCGGTGAAATAATGGGAATTTATCTTGAAAATTATATAAAATTACTAAATGAGTGGAAAAAAAACTTACTTAAGACCTCTAAGGAGAACTTGAGAAGTTAAGCCTTTAGCAAGATCCTTGCTCTTACTTTTAAGAGAAGTATTGGAGAGAATATGAGAGAAGTGAGAGAAATGGTGAAGTCTAAAACTCTCCCACTGCCGTTGCTTTAAGGGGATAAAGGAAAAAGGGGGAACATATGTGCATGGGAATTTGAAGGTTCAAGCATTGTTATTTGCTGGGTAATGCATGGGTTATTGTGAATTTCATGGGAAATGGGGGATCACATTAAATCATAAAGTCAAACCCTCTTATCACTTTATGATTTAAAATAATACTTCTATAAATATTAGATATTATTTTATTTGAACATGTTTTAAATATTCAATTTGGCATAAAATAGCGGTTTAAGGGGTCTGGGTTATGAAAAACAAAGGTTTGGTGGGATTCCAGACGTCAAAATGCCTTAAAATGATGAAAATGTTTGAAATGGTCTAAAATCTGGATTCAAATGGTGAGTTTCGGAGTCAAACATGAGTTCTGAAGTCCCTCTCAGGTTCTGGAGTGGATTCAAGAGGTTCCGCAGTAAATCCTCAAGTTCCGGAGTCAAGCCATTAGTTCCGAAGTCAGCTCTTATCCGGAACCATTTCCTTCCGAGGCTCCGAGGGTTCCGAGGCAATGAAGGCTTCCGGTCCGAAGTGTGAAGCCGTCTAGTTCTCCTAGAAGGTCCGAAGCTACGAAATCTTCTGGAGTATGTGAGGCATTCCGAAGCAAAACAGGAGGTTCCGGGTCAAGGTGGTTCCGAAGCGAGATTGCTCGGGTGAGAGGGTCCGGAGTCACTTAAGGGATTCTGAAATAAGCTTGCTCTTTCAAGTTTTCTCCTTTCGTTTTGAGGTGGTTTCAACTAAGGAAACTACATAGGGGAATTTGGGATAGATTTGAGATTCTTAGAGAGATTTGGGAGAGATTTGAGATACATAGAGAGAATTGGGAATGATTTAAGATACATAGATGCCTTGCATTACAACAATACATGGTTCACTAGGAACCATAATGTTAACTTTAACATGTTAGTACAAGCCTTAAAGTAGTTGGTGTCTACATGAGGACATAATTTACTAGCTAAAATTGATAGTTGTGACAGATTGAGACTGAAAATTGTTTGTCTATCGATCATGGAGTCCGCCACAACGTAAAAGTCCCTATTCCCGAGCCATCGAGGGAAGAGGACTATAATCAGAAGTCAGGGAACAAGAGGAAGAAGAAGCAAAAAACACAAGACAACCCGCAAGAGCAACGAGCGAGTACTATGTACGCCGCTATGAGGCCTACTGCTTCAACACCTACCATACGTTATGCTAGAAAACTTCCGAAGTGTGGAAAGTGCAACTTTCACAACACCGGATTATGTCGGGAAATGCAGTGTCAGAACTGCCACGGAAGGGGACACACAGTCCGTTACTGCAGGGCACCGGCTCAACCGATCTCCCAAGTCCCCGAAGCTGAAGAAAACCAAGCCTGCTATGGCTGTGGTGAGACTAGACACAATCAGAGGGACTGCCCGATAATCAGGAACTCAAGCGCGGATGGACGTATTTTGATGATCACCGCAGGGGAATCTACCCCAGAGTCGTCGACGAGTAGTGGTACGTTTTCAAAATAGTAAGTACTTTCAAAAAAATTAATTTATATTCATATAAGATTAAAATTTGGGGATGACACTTAAAAGTAACTATAACAACTCACATGTTGAAATAGGTCGTAATATTCAAGAGAACTAAAAGATCTTTTAGAGAAGCTATTATGGCTCACCATATACATCAGGGTTGTGCGCAACTAAGATGTTGCAGACTTAGAGTGAGTGACTCCGCTTAGGTCCGCTCTCCTTAATTGGTTGAGGCTTTGAGGCAGAGATACTCGGTCGACGGCCTGGCTCATCTTAATTATTCATAACTTGTATATGACGGGCGATGGTAGTGGTACCATGGGGAATCATATTATAAAAGTATCCCTTCAGTTAGTAAAGCACTTTTATTTGTATGTATGCGCACATAGCGGTACGATACATAGGAGTGTTAACTTCAAATAGAAAACAGGAAACACGAGAACAGTTACAAAGAGTACATTTTTGAACATACTAGGAGTACAGTATCGAGCATGCCAGGGATACATCGTCGTTTATCAGACGTTTCTTTCATTTGACCAAAACTTTGTTCAGTATAGAGTCCATGGTTTCCATTCGTCATGAGTTGGCGTGGTCCTCACCATACTGAATTCATATGTTTCTATCGCCTCGATCGGCAAGTTCTCAAAACTTTCATCATTCGTATCGAAAGTCCGACCCGAATCAAAAATTTTATCTTTCGCATTCTAAACCCCCGAAGTACTCGTGCGAATAGTACTTTGTCCTCCGAAGCCTTATCGTCAGATGTCCGCAGACCGTCACGAAATACCACTCGTCCAGCAGACCAAGTTCGAGCACAGAGTCTATGGACGAATACAGCCCACCTAATATTATTTAGTGTATACGCGACGGTGGTATATGATTATGATTACGAAGATCTAGTATGTGTGTTTCCGCCCTATCTCCTGTCCTCGTTGGGTCGTGGACCTGGGGCAGAGTCGCACATCCGACCGTATTACTAACCCTGATTATATACGACTTGTATACACGAGGAAATGATGGATGGACCAAGTATGAATCCTATCAGGAACATCAGGGAAAAGTTGCCAGGTCTACGAGTGAGTATTCTACAAAGCAGAAGAGCTCAACCCCAGTAGTAATGTTAAGAAAGCTAATTTCGGGACGAAATTCATTCTAACGGGGGGATGATGTGATAACCCAAAAATTTCCATTCTGTACAACCATCAACTTCAATTGAAGTCAAAACTGTTTATGCTAACTTTCAAGCTTTTTGGAATAAGTTTGAGTGGTTTAAAGTTAGTACTTCAAGAGATAACTGGAGAGAGGATGCCCTAGTGTTTATTGAACATCAATTAAGTTCCAAAAACCCCAAGAGTTTAGAGTTTACGGCCCAAAATGGATTAGGGCCGTAAACCCTCAAGGCTATATAAGTAAGACTTAGCCATTTTGGTTCATTTCTTCCATTTTCAACTAGAGAAAAACCAATTTCTCTCCCAAGGATCTTCAACCGTCCGCCCCCAACTGTAAGTACTTCAAACCTAGAGTGTATTAAAGTGTATTACGTGCCTAGATATCATTGAAATCATCCAAATATCTCAAGGAAAAGGTGTTTACAGCCCAAGATCCTCTTGGACCGTAAACACTAAAAATGAGGCCAAAAGTGCGCCCTATGTCCCTATAAACCTTGGAATCGAACCTAGAACCTTCACTTGATGTGTTTAGCACATAAATGTCACCAAAATACCCCATTTATATGTGTTTATGGTTTGGGAACCTCCCAAAACCGTAAACACCCCAAATGCATGTTATAATGCCCCAAATTCCTTCCTTTAGCCAAGAAACTACCCTACCACCTTACCTTGATGTGTTTAGGACTCAAAACAATCAAGATAACATCACCCATAGGTGATTACGGCCGAAACACATGTCAAAATGGTCCATAGGCCGTGAACTCCATTAAGGAGTGAATTGTTGCCCTAAAGCACTTCCTAAGGCTTAAACATGAAATAGGAATGCTTAGTATGACTTGGAACGCATCAAAACTCAAAATGGTCAAAGAGTAATGAGTTTACGGCCGTAAACTCATGGGTTTACGACCGTAAACTCAATGAGTGATGGTCACAAGGCCATAAACTCATGTTTTGGTCATTCCACTTCCCTTTGATGAATCACATGTAATTCCAACACTTAACAAAGGTGTTTCCTAGTCTCGGAAGGTGTTTTCTTTCATATAATTGTTTATAAACACTATATTCATGTTAATATGTGTCCTTATATGTTATTTAGGACTTGTTGTGTCTCGTGACCTCATTCGTGGAACTTCTCATCCGTACGTGCATACCCGTTTGAATCACCCACATCAGGTGAGTTCATACCCGGTAATGAATCTTTTAACTATTTTAACTGTTATAAGGGGGGGATACAAGTTGAACACTATGATAATTTTGTAAATGTTTGTTGTAAACATCTTTCAATATGTTACTTATGTTATTTATAAGTTGTCAAAACATTTCAAAACTCTTAAAGGTTATGTTACTTTATAGTTATACAAAACTCCGTTTTTAAAGTACAAGCATAACTTATTAGAGAAACGAGTCTTTTCAGTAGTAGTCCAAGTAGAGCATTAGTAAACTATTATAGGTATAGTTTAGGAGAATGTTATTCATTACTTCTAGTACAATGAAGCACACAAAGAGTCAGTCTAGTTCATGAGTCTATACTAACGCAATACGTTTACATAGATATGCATACATGAATACAATTACATAAATATGATATCGATATACGATAACAGAACAGAACATTATAAGGTGCTTTAGCATGGAACAAGTTCAGGATCTAACTATACCAATGAATCACAAAGCATTGTGATAGTTATATTGGGTATACATGATCATAGTAATGTGGATGTTCGTGGCTTGCACTCATGCAGGGGTCGCGTGTAGTTCCTAGAATCTCTTGACAAGGGAGCGTTTAGCATAGGATCTAGCCATCACATTATGCCTTAACCCTCAATTAAGGAAAAATAGTACTTAAAGTAGTCACTTATTACAAATACTACAGTACTTACACTGTCAATACGACAATTACAGAAGGATATAAAATTCCAGTTTCAATATTATTAATACCTTTACCATGTGTCATATTCACATAATCAATGAGGTAGTTTGGATTTAATTAATAATAGTCGTACAGTCGGGTCTTGGTAGAAGACTACTTTCAAAGTAGTCGGGTCTTGGTAGAAGGCTACTTCTAAAAAGTTAGGATCCGACAGCTAATAGAATGTGTGCTCTCTACTTCATTTCTTTTCCTTGTTTGGTTGTGGGCTTGGAACGGATTCACCCAATCTATTATCTACCCGATTATATATATATATATATATATATATATATATATATATATATATATATATATATATGCTTAGTATACATTAAGTCATCATAAGGGTACCAGGTATGGATCAGGTTATAGGACACAGAGTCAAAGAACGGCTTCTCTAGTACAAAACATAGTCTTCAAAGTCAGTACTTTTGGTATACAAAACTAGAAATTTCCCAGATAAGGGCTTAATCCATTTTATTAAGATAGTATACACTTAAAGACTTTAGGTGAGTAACTCTATACACCTTAGTTTATACACCATGTTTATATATAAAACTAATACCCAATAGATAGTTAAATGTGTGTTTTCGACCTTACTTCCTGTCCTCGTTGGGTTGTGGACTTAGGGCAGATTCACCCAATTAACTTTCTACCCGATATCAGATTATATATAGCAGTATAAACAAAGCTATTATAAAAGTAGTCACTGTAGTCAATATTTTACTATAAGAAATATAGGTTTTCTTAAAAGAACTTTTCGTTAGATATAAAGGAACCATTACAAATAATTCCATGAGTAACAAGTTATTTCACCAGGGTTATATATGACAACGATCTAATAACCAATGGAATGTGTGCTATCCGCCTTACTTTCTGTTCCCCGTTGGGTTGTGAGCTTATGGCAGATGCACACAATCGATTGTTTATTTACTCTGAGTATATATAAATTGTACCCACTTAGTATGCATAGAAAGGCTTGTAGTGTCATTTTACTTAACTTTCATTCAAGTAGGAAATATATGATTTTCTAGAGGAATATGCGAACTTTCAAATTAGAAATTACATCTTACATCACTTTTACATAATCATTTTCCACAACGCTTTACATTTTACTCACATCACTAAAATCTTATGAACTCACCAGCTTAATTGCTTATCAACTCTTTCAAATAACTTGTATTCTCAGGAGACTATTAGACAGGTGCTCGTGCTGGGACTTCAGAAGATGGAGCATTATAGCTTTAAGTCTTGTTTTGTTATTTGTTTATGACTTCTATGTTTTGTGAACACACACATTGTAAACCCTTTCTTTCTAAATGAAATGGTTGTTCATTACTTGCTTACCATATACATATCTCGTGATACTAAACATGACTTCCTCCGCCCCCGAACATTTCCGCCGTTCCGATTTTGGGGTGTGACAGATTTGTATCAGAGCATTGTTTATAGTGAACTAAGTATATCAACCGATAAAAGATATACGTCTATAAATACAATGGGGCTTAAGTGCTTTGGATAATGATATATTTTAGAGTATAACTACAAGTTATAAAAATATACCTACTTGCTTATATGTGTACATAATAGAACTAGTGTCACGAGGAGAACAAAACTAAAAGTATTTAAAGGTTGGCCACTGTCGTCAACCCGAACAATTATGTAATCGTTGCTAGGATCAATATAGCTTGATCAACTATATTCATCCGAGATGTGACCAACATGTGTTTGGGAATGATGTGGTGTTGCAACAGGGTTAAAACTTACCGGAACACCAGTCAAGAGAACGCCAGAACAAGTATAGTTAGAGTTAGAGTACTATGGGAGTATTCTATGATACGATAACGCGATAACGAGTTTAGAACATACTAAGTACATTACGTTAGAATACTATAGGAGTATTTTAGTCCATATAAATAACTTATGTGATAACTTAAAAGACCCTTGCGGATAGTTCTATAATCTTACAGGGTATATTCCTAAAGTTTTATATAAATCAAGATCTTATAGACGTAGAATATGTGACCTACGCTTCGCTATCGATTCCTCTTAAGGAAGTAGTGTTGAGGTGGGATCAATTATTCGAAGGTCTATTTGATCTTCAATTATATACAAACTTGTGTACCTTGTACAATTATAGGAGGATTCCGTAAGGATCACCCCATAAAGTTACCTTAAAGCTCATAGGTTCTTTAGTCACTTTCATTCTCGCACGACAAGCCCGGATAGATGTAACCATTTCCTCATAGTATACAACAGAAGATTCCAGGAGGAACAAGGACAAGTTCATGAGAAGTTTTCAAGGAAAGATCAGCCGAAGTAACCAAAACATCTTACGCGTCACACTAATAAATATTAATCCTGTTAATTGGTCGAGTGAGTGGAAACACTGCTCACATTACATGTGTTAGGATTATTTTCTTGCATGCAGCTGCTAACAGTTATTCAGGAAACAGATATTCATTCGAGGATAGTTATTTCAAATTCATAGGGTTTATTAGGTATAGACTCATTTATGAATTGTTTCTAGAACCCTGTGGAAGTCAGGACCCGATACATCCAGAACTAGGATGACCTTGTCTTTTCTGCTTTCGGCTTGTGTCCATTGCTATAAATTTATTCCGTCTCATCTTTTTTTTCTTTTAGCAAAGATGCCTCCTCGCAGATCACCCAGACACACTACTCCGATAACTCCAATACCTTCTCCACAAATCGATGCAGCAACTCTGAAAGCTACAGTGGACGCGGCTGTGGCAACAGCCATGGCTCAATATCACCCCACCAGTACAGGTGGAGGTGAAACGCCTACTGATTCTACTCAAGGTGAGGTCCCTGTGCACCAGGGAGAGTTCTCCTACAAGGACTTCACCAGATTTCAGCCATTGTCCTTTAAAGGGACTGAAGGAGTCATTACCCTCATGCAATGGTTCGAGAAAACAGAGTCAGTTTTCGAAAACTTTTTATGCCCAGAAGGAAGCAAAGTGAAGTTTGCTGCCTGCACCATCTCTAGCAAGGCCCTAACATGGTGGAACAGCCATGTTAAGTCACTGACCCTATCAGTGGAAAACTCATTAGGTTGGGAAAACCTAAAAGAGTTAATGTGGGAAGAATACTGCCCGTTAGGCGAGATTTAAAAACTAGAACAAGAGCTGTGGGATCTTACTATGGTCGGCTTAGAGATAGTAACCTACACTGAACGGTTCATCGAACTAGCAGCTCTATGCCCCGAGATGGTTACCTCGGAGAGCAAGAAGATAGGAAGATACATTTGGGGTCTGACTGCTCCGACCCAAGGAAATGTGTTGTCTTCTAACCCAGCCACGTTTGATAGTGCTAAACGCTTGGCTCAGCGACTCATCGATCATGGAGTCCGCCACAGCGTAAAAGTCCTTATTCCCGAGCCATCGAGGGAGGAGGACTATAATCAGAAGTCGGGGAACAAGAGGAAGAAGAAGCAAACAACACAAGACAACCCGCAAGAGCAACGAGCGAGTACTATGTACACCGCTACGAGGCCTACTGCTTCAGCACCTACCAGTCATTATGCTGGAAACCTTCCGAAGTGTGGAAAGTGCAACTTTCACCACACCGGAGTATGCCGAGAAATACAGTGTCAGAACTGCCACAGAAGGGGACACACAGTCCGTTACTGCAGGGCACCGGCTCAACCGATCTCCCAAGTCCCTGAAGCTGAAGAAAACCAAGCCTGCTATGGCTGTGGTGAGACTGGACACAATCAGAGGGACTTCCCGATAATCAGGAACTCAGGCACGGATGGACGTATTCTGATGATCACCGTAGGGGAATCTACCCCAGAGTCGTCGACGAGTAGTGGTACGTTTTCAAAATAGTAATTACTTTTAAAAAAATTAATTTATATTCATATAAGATTAAAATTTGGGGATGACACTAAAAAGTAACTATAACAATTCACATGTTGAAATAGGTCGTAATATTCAAGAGAACTAAAAGATCCTTTAGAGAAGCCATTATGGCTCACCATATACATCAGGGTTGTGCGCAACTAAGATGTTGCAGACTTAGAGTGAGTGACTCCGCTTAGGTCCCCTCTCCTTAATTGGTTGAGGATTTGAGGCAGAGATACTCAGTCGACAGCCTAGCTCATCTTAATTATTCGTAACTTGTATATGACGGGCGATGGTAGTGGTACCATGGGGGATCATAGTATAAAATTATCCCTTCAGTTAGTAAAGCACTTTTATTTGTATGTATGCGCACATAGCGGTACGATACGTAGGAGTGTTAACTTCAAATAGAAAACAGGAAACACGAGAACAATTACAAATAGTACATTGTTGAACAAACTAGGAGTACAATATCGAGCATGCCAGGGATACATCGTTGTTTATCAGACGTTTCTTTCATTTGACCAAAACTTTGTTCAATATAGAGTCCATGGTTTCCATCCATCATGAGTTGGCGTGGTCCTCACCATACTGAATTCATATGTTTCTATCGCCTCGATCGACAAGTTCTCGAAACTTTCATCATTCGTACCGAAAGTCCGACCCGAATCAAAAATTTTATCTTTCGCATTCTAAACCCTCGAAGTACTCGTGCGAAGAGTACTTTGTCCTCCGAAGCCTTATCGTCAGATGTCCACAGACCGTCACGAAATACCACTCGTCCAGCAGACCAAGTTCGAGCAAAGAGTCTATGGACGAATACAGCCCACCAAATATTATTTAGTTTATACACAAGGGTGGTATATGATTATGATTATGCAGATCTAGCATGTATGTTTCCGCCCTATCTCCTGTCCTCGTTGGGTTGTGGACCTGGGGCAGAGACACATATCCGACCGTCTTACTAACCCTAATTATATATGAATTGTATACACGAGGTAATGATGGATGGACCAAGTATGAATCCTATCAGGAACATTAGGGTAAAGTTGCCAGGTCTAAGAGTGAGTATTCTACAAAGCAGAAGAGCTCAACCCCAGTAATAATGTTAAGAAAGCTAATTTCGGGACGAAATTCATTCTAACGGGGGATGATGTGACAACCCAAAAATTTCCATTCTGGACAACCATCAACTTCAATTGAAGTCAAAACTGTTTCTACTAACTTTCAAGCTTTTTGGAATAAGTTTGAGTGGTTTAAAGTTAGTACTTCAAGAGATAATTGGAGAGAGGATGCCCTAGTGTTTATTTTACATCAATTAAGTCCCAAAAACCCCAGGAGTTTAGAGTTTACGGCCCAAAATGGCATTAGGGCCGTAAACCCTCAAGGCTATATAAGTAAGACTTAGCCATTTTGGTTCATTTCTTCCATTTTCAACGAGAGAAAAACCGATTTCTCTCCCAACGATCTTCAACCGTCCGCCCCCAACTGTAAGTACTTCAAACCTAGAGTGTATTAAAGTGTATTACATGCCTAGATATCATTGAAATCATCCAAATATCTCAAGGAAAAGGTGTTTACGGCCCAAGATCCTCTTGGACCGTAAACACTAAAAATGAGGCCAAAAGTGTGCCCTATGTCCCTATAAACCTTGGAATCAAACCTAGAACCTTCACTTGATGTGTTTAGCACATAAATGTCACCAAAATACCCCATTTATATGTGTTTACAGTTTGGGAACCTCCCAAAATCGTAAACACCCCAAATGCATGTTTTAATGCCCTAAATTCCTTCCTTAAGCCTAGAAACTACCCTACCACCTTACCTTGATGTGTTTAGGACTCAAAACAATCAAGACAACATCACCCATAGGTGATTATGGCCGCAAACACATGTCAAAATGGTCCATAGTCTGTGAACTCCATTAAGAAGTGAATTGTTGCCCTAAAGCACTTCCTAAGGCTTAAACATGAAATAGGAATGCTTAGTATGACTTGGAAGGCTTCAAAACTCAAAATGGTCAAAGAGTAATGAGTTTACGGCCGTAAACTCATGGGTTTACGACCGTAAACTCAATGAGTGATGGTCACAAGGCCATAAACTCATGTTTTGGTCATTCCACTTCCCTTTGATGAATCACATGTGATTCTAACACTTAACAAAGGTGTTTCCAAGTCCCGAAAGGTGTTTTCTTTCATATAGTTGTTTATAAACACTATATTCATGTTAATATGTGTCCTTATATGTTATTTAGGACTTGTTGTGTCTCGTGACCTCATTCGTGGAACTTCTCATCCGTACGTGCATACCCGTTTGAATCACCCACATCAGGTGAGTTCATACCCCGTAATGAATCTTTTAACTATTTTAACTGTTTTAAGGGGGGAATACAAGTTGAACACTATGATAATTTTGTAAATGTTTGTTGTAAACATTTTTCAATATGTTACTTATGTTATTTATAAGTTGTCAAAACATTTCAAAACTCTTAAAGGTTATGTTACTTTATAGTTATACAAAACTCCGTTTTTAAAGTACAAGCATAACTTAGTAGAGAAACGAGTCTTTTCAGTAATAGTCCAAGTAGAGCATTAGTAAACTATTATAGGTATAGTCTAGGAGAATGCTATTCCTTACTTCTACTACAATTAAGCACACAAAGAGTCAGTCTAGTTATGAGTCTATACTAACGCAATACGTTTACATAGATACGCATACATGAATACAATTACATAAATACGATATCAATATACGATAAAAGAACAGAACATAATAAGGTGCTTTAGCATGGAACAAGTTCAGGATCTAACTATACCAATGAATCACAACGCATTGTGACAGTTATATTGGGTATACATGATCATAGTAATGTGGATGTTCGTGGCTTGCACTCATGCAGGGGTCGCGTGTAGTTCCTAGAATCTCTTGACAAGGGAGCGTTTAGCATAAGATCTAGCCATCACATTATGCCTTAACCCTCAATTAAGGCAAAATAGTACTTAAAGTAGTCACTTATTACAAATACTACAGTACTTACACTGTCAATACGACAATTACAGAAGAATATAAAATTCAGGTTTCAATATTATTAATACCTTTACCATGTGTCATATTCACATAATCGATGAGGTAGTTTGGATTTAATTAATAATAGTCGTACAGTCGGGTCTTGGTAGAAGACTACTTTCAAAGTAGTCGGGTCTTGGTAGAAGGCTACTTCTAAAAAGTTAGGATCCGACAGCTAATAGAATGTGTGCTCTCTGCTTCATTTCTTTTCCTTGTTTGGTTGTGGGCTTGGAACGGATTCACCCAATCTATTATCTACCCGATTCTATATATATATATATATATATATATATATATATATATATATATATATATATATATATATATATATATATATATATATATATGCTCAGTATACATGAAGTCATCATAAGGGTACCAGGTATGGATCAGGTTATAGGACACAGAGTCAAAGAACAGCTTTTATAGTACAAAACATACTCTTCAAAGTCAGTACTTTTGGTATACAAAACTAGAAATTTCCCAGATAAGGGCTTAATCCATTTTATTAAGCCAGTATACACTTAAAGACTTTAGGTGAGTAACTCTATACTCCTTAGCTTATACACCACGTTTATATATATAACTAATACCCAATAGATAGTTAAACATGTGTTTTCCACCATACTTCCTGTCCTAGTTGGGTTGTGGACTTAGGGCAGATTCACCCAATTAACTTTCTACCCGATATCAGATTATATATAGCAATATAAACAAAGCTATTATAAAAGTAGTCACTGTAGTCAATATTTTACTATAAGAAATATAGGTTTTCTTAAAAGAAATTTTCGTTAGATATAAAGGAACCATTACAAGTAATTCCATGAGTAACAAGTGATTTCACCAGGGTTATATATGACAACGATCTAATAACCAATGGAATGTATGCTATCCGCCTTACTTTCTGTTCCCCGTTGGGTTGTGAGCTTAGAGCATATGTGCACAATCGATTGTTTATTTACTCTGAGTATATATAAATTTTACCCACTTAGTATGCATAGAAAGGCTTGTAGTGTCATCTTACTTAACTTTTCATTCAAGTAGGAAATATATGATTTTCTAGAGGAGTAGGCGAACTTTGAAAATAGAACTTACAGCTTACATCACTTTTACATAAACATTTTAACAACGCTTTACAGTTTACTCACATCACTAAAATCTTATGAACTCACCAGCTTAATTGCTGGTCAACTCTTTCAAATAACTTGTATTCTCAGGAGACTATTAGACAGGTGCTCGTGCTGGGACTTCAGAAGATGGAGCATTATAGCTTCAAGTCTTGTTTTGTTATTTGTTTATGACTTCTATGTTTTGTGAACACACATTGTAAACACTTTATTTCTAAATGAAATGGTTGTTCGTTACTCGGTTACCATATACATATCTCGTGATACTAAACACGACGTCCTCTGCCCCCGAACATTTCCGTCGTTCCGGTTTTGGGGTGTGACAGGAGTTAACTATGTGACATAACCAACTAGCAAACTAGTTCATATTATCAGGTGATTATGATATGAGCTTTTTGAAAAGATCCATTATGAAGCTACATTGCATGTTAAAGACTTTTGGAATCAACATGGAAAAGGAGAGAGACTCCAAGCTTCAAAAAACTAAGTACATTGATAAGACTAAAGAAACATTGTATTTCACCTGTTAGAAATGGCTATGGTCGGGTGATTACGACTTAACATGGGCAACTTCAAAAGATCCATCGTGGAGTTGAAAAGCATGTTGATAACATTTTGGGAGTAACATGGATAAACATACAACTCAAAGTTTTAAATGATTGTATGGTTATCTGTCACTAAATAAGTGTCAATAAGAAGAAACCAAAATTCCATAGGGAAAAGGATATTCTTACTTGGTGTATCCAACTGTAACATCAAATGCAAAGAATAATAGGTAGGCCCATTCTGAGACGTATTCTCATAGGCTAAATTAATTACTAAGAAAAGGAGTAAGAAAAGCACAAATACCCAAAGTAATCTGATGCAGACTAAAACCTATAGAATAGTTGATTGATCATTGATACGATGGCCAACAATATTTTCTAAAGGTTTAAGCGTCAACTCTTTCTTCCAATTGTGTAGTATATAATTAGAATAATGAATATATAACACCATTGGTATATTACTTCAAATCGTTCCGTGTTTCGCTAAAGAACGAGTATTGACATTTCGCAAGAGTGTGCAGTGACCAAAAAAAGTAATAGGCTATAACATAAAGAAGTAATTTTGATCAAGGACATCGATTTGAGTTCCTTTACTGCCCTTAAGATCATAAGATGACTCATTATCTAAAATTTTAAGTCTATGGTATTATGATTGAAATTTTTTATATAATGTTTCAGAAGGTAGCTCTAAATTATTTAAATATTGGACATTTCGCATGTGTACTATTTAAAAGTAAGTCTTGAAATCTTTGAAACTGGTATAGTAACCATAGTTCAATGTAAAATCAATAAATGGATTAATTGCAATTATGGATACATCTTCTTGAATAAGAGTTGCATTACCAGATATCTAGTTGGATCGAATTTTGAAATTTATTTGACCTTAAGTTTTATGATGAATGCAAATCGTATTTTTCATGAATGATAACAATGGCAACATCAAGTCGCACAAATCTGTTGAAATTAGTTTACACTAATTGGCCATTCAAATTAACCATGATGCATGTTGATCCAAATATATCCAAAATATTTAGATCATTGTCTTTGAATGTGCAACTGAGAATTACATCACTAAATATTCGGATGGAAAGAATTTTAGAAGTCATTAGACCATAAGTCTTCTGACTGATACATATCTCGTAGTATGAAAATAAATGATGAACAAATGAATTTGTGATGCTAGCAGTTGTTGGAATTAGGTTATGCTAATGGTCTATTCAGATTAGTCAGAAAACGAAGTTTATAGTCAACTGGGAAAAAGGATAAGAAACTCAAAAGTTTAACGATCAAATAATGGAGTTGTTTCTCAATTCTTCTCAAACCAAAGTATTGCCATAAGCAATCTAATTGGATAAAGAAACAAAATCATTGTTTCACTTGTAAATAATGAGTCGTATTGTGCTTACAAACGATTCATGGATTTACGTGAATGAGTGTTACAAGAGTCCTTGGTCATGTACAAATTTAAGAAAGTTTTATGTTCTAAAAGATGGGCTATTTGGAGGACACCCCAACTACATTTTTGGATTCCATAAGAGAACAAAGTATTTGTTGCTCGAAGGGCAGTCTTTTGAAAGAGAGAGTTGATATCCAAAACTAGTGGGAGCCATATTTATATTTATAATACACAAGAATAAATTCATAAAGAGACTAAAGAAAAACACTTGAAATTGACTAGAGGTTTAAGCCTATAAGAAAGTAACATATCTCTATCTCTTCCACATTTATCTAATAGAAGACATCATTAAACTTATTGACTCTATGTCACATGGGAAATGACTCGCTGATAGATTGCAATCAGATTCTATCAACTATCGGGAGCTATAGATGGCCCAATAAGCCACAATTGGAGGAAGATATGAGGAATGAGATTCAGTCCATGTATGTTTGAAATTTAAATTGATCCAAAACTTGGTGTTAAACCATATAGTGCTTGTTGATCTACAAAAGATGACAAAAATGGATAGGAACACACATATATTCAAACCAAGATGGGTTGTGAAAGATATGTAGGTCTGAGAAGTCTATTGATGGATTCTAACAAGCATCTCATGTTCGCATCATTTTTCTTTGATGAGAAGTTTAAAAGGTTAAATTATGTGAAAAAAAAGATAGTCCATATAAATTTCAGAGCTAGTGGGAGCAATGTTATCCCTTGTATTGATATAGGAAACAATGTCCTAACATGGGATGAGCATGATAGTATTCTTAGATTCGATGAAGATAGATCTAAGTGACTCACATATTTAAGCCAAAGTACTTGGAATCTTGTGGAAACTTGAGATGTTGAATTCTTAAAGAGTATGTGCTAGTAAATGTAATGGCTCGTATGCCTTGTGCGTGATAAGTCATATAAGATCGTTTTGTCTATAATCAAAAAATCAAGAATCAAGAATATTTTATGGAGTCCTAAAAGGACGAAAGAGATAATGTTATTAGTATGGAAGAAATCAATGAAAGAGTTATATTGCTGGTCAGTTCCTTACTAATAGAATCATTTCCATTTAGAAGTCGGAGTTCATTCTCTTAATTAGTAAAGGATTAGCTTGGAAGAGTACAAAGTAATACACCTATGTGGATTTGATAATAAGCTTACAGTATATTGCAGTTACCTAAATTGTAATGACAAACTATGTGACTAAAAGAAATTAAAAAGTGACCCTAGTGTTGTATTCAATCATTGATGGTTCTCTTGATGTTTCTTCTGACTGGATTGTAACTTTACCTCATGTTTAGATCCCAAGTCACATAAGATCATATGGTAAATACTCATTAAGTACCTTCAAGGATGTGAGGACATCATAGTCAACTAAAGGGAATCTTGTTGATTCATACCTTTAAACTAAAACCATAATCAAGGTTAATAGTCACATAAAGATCTAATGTCATTAGACTTGCATGTGTATTAACTTGAGTACTTTAGCTTTAACTTGTTTTAATTTAGGAATTGATGTAGTTGTGGTCTGTAGTTAATCTAAGGGTTATTAAGTGGAGAATTTAATATGTGATAGAATTCGACCATTTCTTTTAGGACATCAACATGTTCCAGTTTTGCGTGTTTAGAACCACTTCCAGAATAATATATATTATTCAAACTACCACAATCGTTCCTATTCTTGGGATATAGTACTAAATTAAGATTGTCATATTATTGGTAAATTGTTCATAAAGATGATGGTGTGTACTTGAAAATCGAGATTTTAAGTGTTGGAGTAACCATGCTTAAAGATTACTTCATGGATCATATCATGAGTAAACTACGATGACTATATTTCTTATTCTTCAATTGAAGATGCATTAGGTTGTGTCCTATAATATGTTATATCTTGATTTTTCACCAACGTTGTTCATAAATGGCCGATATACATGGTTTGACTAGATATTGCATGAGGAATAGTACTGGCCTATGTAGTCAAAGTTTATTTGTGTCAAACCCTGCTAAAGCAGAACATAAGGTATGACAATACAAAATGTTCTCATAGCATAAGGCAACACCAGCTATAGTATTAAAGTCAATACAAATTTACAATAAGCTTTGAACAACTTTTAAACAAGTTACAATGCATTTGAAAATTTAACACATGCGTAATGCTTCTACAAGTGATATGTCCCTGTGTTTTGATGATATCGGGAAAGGCCCAATGCTGGTCAGGGCTCGATGATTGTATGGTATGCAATTATCTTTGTGATTATCGCATGTGCTAGTGTGATTATATGTTTATATAATTATATGTATTGGGTAGGGTCTGGTGATTGACAGATCTGTAAAACGAGAGGGGCTCGATGCTAAGCGGGGCCCGAGGTCTGGTGGGACACGATGTCGTACAGGTCCCAATGAAGGATGAGAGCCCAATACGAGTTTATTATGTATGGTATGTGGTATTTTAGGGAACTCACTAAGCTTTGTGCTTACAGTTTTTATGGTTGTGGTTTTAGGAACTTTTGGTTCGAAACGGAAGGGCCTGACTTGATCGCGGCGCATCCACTCATGTTTCCGCATCATGATGATTTTAGGATTTTCCTCTGATAATTGTTTTCTTATAAAAGTAATTTTGAATATTTGGATAATCAGATATTGAATGTTGACTAAAATGTAATTAATGTTTTGGTTGAACTAAAAATGAAATTTTTACCTCATAATTTTGGGATGTTACAAGTTGGTATCAGGGCCTTGGTTTAAGGGATTTGGGCACAATCTCGAGTTTGAATGAACTTAAACTTAGAAATTGGTAATTTTTCTAAGTAAACGATTTTTAATAAACTAAAGATTTTTGTAAAATGAAAAAATATCTAAAAGGTTTTTAAAAAGACAAAGGGGTGTAATGCGTGCAATCGGTTGACCTCAAGTAAGTGATTCCCATAATACACATACATATTTGTAATGATTATATGTTATGAGAACTGTGTGTTATGATGAGGCTAGGGATATTTTCAGGAATTGCATGATAGATTGGCCCGATATGTGATGCCTTGTAGCCTAGGAAGCATTAGATGCTATGCTAGGTTGGGAGTATGTATTGGTATCAGTAATTGCTAAGTGTATGCTTTAAAACTTTTATACGGATAGGATTATATAGCCCTAGAATGATTGATTTGGCCTTATTTCCCGTTCCTCATTTGGTTGTGGTCCTAGGCTGGAGTCTGTTATTCGATAGTCTATTTGATCATGTATTGTGTATAATTTGCATGCATAAGGCAACTATTTGAGAGTGGAAGTTCTTAGCATGAGTTGTAGTATGTGAGCTTGAATGTTCTTTGGTTATTCTATGGATTGGAGTGCTATTGCATGAATGTTTCTTGCTTTGTGCTTTGTGGAACTCTTAAGTGATGTGAGTTAGCCATTAAATGAGTATGTTAAGTCACATGTGACATAGGTAGAATAATCTCGGAGTGGTGGATTTCAACCTACTGCGTAGCTCTTGTTAGAGTCTAACCATTATAAGGATGAGTCTTTTACTCGAAGGATTATCTGAGCTTTGATGCATGTGCTTGTATTCATGAGGTAGTTAACTAACATTATGGGGAGTTCTTCAGCAATTGATGGCAGGGTGAGGTCGGAAGCCTAGGAAAGCTTAGGATATGCTTCAGTTGGTTTTGTTGTGTTGTTTAGTGAGCGCTTGGAGTTTTAGTTTGAGAAGGTGACTTAGAGGATTTGGGATGATTATTTAGGAATGTATGGATAGGTGTGGAAGGTAGTATTGGGCCCGTACTACTGAATGCACAGGATCCATACTCAAATCGGGGAGAGTCTTGGAGAATGTAAGAAGCCTGTGGGGAGTGGATTATTGGGTATGTTCGGAATATTGGTATGATTTTTTTGTCTCGGTGTGGCGATGAGCACACTAGGAGGAGATTCAGGTTATGGGTCAAGCTCATTTGCAGGTACTGAGCCTATTGATGAGCAGATGCGGGATTTCATCTCGTCGGAGACTACCCACAGTATTTTGGAGCAGAATCATGTGATCTTTGGTACTGTCAAGGAGGGGATTTTGGATATTTTTATGAGCATTTGGACGCATTCTGCGGCGAGGTTATGTCTATTGTTGGAGCTCGCACTCTTTCTTCCCGTGAGTTCCGTACTTGTGGAGCTCCCACGTTCTTTGGGGAGAAGGACCACATTGCCATTATGAGATGGTTAGCAGATATAGATAATGTGTTTCAGATAAGTTTACGTCGCGAGGGGTTGAAGGTCAGATTTTCCTCCTACCTTCTAAAGGACAGAGCCCGAGATTGGTTGGAGGAGGCAGACTTCGCTTTGGGAGGCGAAGACCTGGAAACGATGACTTGGGATGAGTTTGTGACCCGGTCTAGAGTCTACTTTGCACAACATATTGAGGTGCAGTAGTTGGCAAGGGAGTTTCAATACCTTTTCCAGATGACTGAGACAATGGAAGATATCACTTCCATGTTCTGGGAAAGAGCTTTGTTGGTTCCGCAGTATGCATCGGACGAGGAGATGAAGAAGGTAAGGTATCATGACATGTTGAGAGATGTCATCAGGGAGTTTATGAGTTTATCATGGTGTGAGACCCTGAATGATATGATTGCTATAGCCCGAGAGCGTGAGATTGATTTGGAGCATCTCAGGAAAAGGAAGCCAGAGCATACTCAATTTTCAGTGGACCAGGTGATGAGGCGCAAGACTCACTATTCTCATTTGGAAGGCCATTAGGGTCGGGGCCGGTGTGCCAAGTGTGGGAGAACTCATGAGGGAGGATGTCGGGAGACAGGCCAAGGATGTTTCAGTCGTGGTCAGATGGGTTATTTTAGTCGGGATTGCCCGCGTGGGTCGGATCTGATGTGCTTTCACTGTAATCAGGTGGGCCACAAGAAGGTCGATTGTCCGATGTTGAGCGGCGGAATAGTGAGTGCACCTTCTCCCGTTACTTTGAGGATCATTCATGGTTGCCCGGGTATGGCAGGAGCTCCAGCAGCGAGGAGTCGGGCATTGCAGTGTCAGTCAGGGGAGGCCATGGTTTCATCAGGTGTTTTTGCGGGTATGTAATCTTATGCTTTCTTCATGATTATTATCAGTATTTATATTGATTTGGACTATTTTATAGGTTTGGGTAAGCCTTATAGTTGGTTTAGTTCTCTGTTATTGCTTGGGTTATATCATCAAGAATTGTTATATTCCATTTTGCATGCCAAGAGTCATTAGTGGTTCGTATCTTGCTGAGCGAGCTTCAGTTTGTTTGGTTGTTGTTCTGGTTCCTTGACAGGGTCAATTCATGGGTATCATTTGGAAGGTCTATGGTTGGATTAGCTGGTTAGTTCTCTAATGAACTTAAAGTTCAGTCATGTTCGCATTTGATCTGGTAGGATCGATAGTCGTCTATGGAAGAACCATTGGGTTCACCCACTACCTTTGCTATGGAAAGAATGGTAGCAAGAAGATGAAGGTGGCAACCGCATGAGTTTGTTTGGTCATTCGAATTGCAAGGGGAATTCTATTATCACAAGGGTTGAAGATGGTTAGAATTTAGAGATTTTTTTGAGGATGGGAAGTATGAGTGGAGGTTCGCCAGAGTCAGAGCAAGGGTTATGGACTTTGTCACCAGCATAAAGGACTTAAGGATTTGGTGTTGTATAATGGGAATCAATTGGGGTTATCGGGCTTGTTGAGATTTCGGGGAGTATTCATCTAGATTTCAGGAGTTGTGCAATCATCGGGATTAGATAGTAATGGAATGCTAGTTCTTGGTAATCTTAAGTCGTCTACAGTTCGAGTTATAAGCATGTAATATGGGCAGGGAATCCATCAAATTCTATGGGTTGGAAGACCTTCGACGAATCTAAGTGTAGGAGAATCGTTCAGATTTTCCGATCTGAATCAGGTATGAAACTAGGGTGAGTTTCGCATCCCGATCATGAGGGAAGATGACTCAAATGGTCGTCTGGATTGAAGATGGTGTAAGTTGGGAGTTCAGAAAACTCCAAACAGCTGGTTGACATCTTTTTTGAGATGGATAGAAGGCATGAGGATGGATCCAAGTTGAGGGTTGTGTTAGAGCCTCGCTGCCTATTCTTGTTTGATGAAGGCTTTAGGGTTCGAAGCATGACCTGAACACCTGATAGGGATTCAGTCGTGTTAGGTTTATTAGTGTTGTGTCAAATATGTCTTATATAGGTTTATTTATTCCGAGATGGGCTTGTCCATTCTCCTTTTGGTTTTTCAAATCTTAGCCTATATATATGCATGTATATAACATTAGGGTTAATGCTTTTTAGTCTTTAGCAAACCTAACAACCGTTTGTACACTCTTACAGAGAATTTCTTGAGAACTCTTCTAGAGTTGTTTAATCAAAGCATTCAGCACACGTTTGATCTTCATTGTTCTTGTCTTTAATTCATTCCATTATTATAGAATCTATCAATCTTATTTATTGTTCCTACAAGTCGGATGCGGGTGCGACTCAAGATGATTGTGCTCGATATGGTAGAGGTGTGGTAAGACCATGAGTTTTGACCATGGTAGGATAGACGTGGCGTAAGACAGCGAGGTGGTCGTAGCATTCACTGGATCGATGGATAGTATGGAAGTGTTGTAAGTCTATGATGGGATCGTAGCACTCATCAGATTGAGGTAGACCATCGTTGGGGTGGTCGTAAGTATAAAGGAGGATAAGCTCGTGCCTTAGGAAAGGCGGACATCGGGGTCAGAGAGCATCTCTCTCTGTTATGGGAGGAGGACCATTAGGGTCCGAGGCAAGGTTGGGCCTGTGTAGCTCTCAATAAGGTGAGACTTGTGGGCGTGGCCCATTCGTTGGTATAGACTGGGTGAGACCCGTGTGCGAGGCCCGTATGATTATAGAAATGCATGAGAGATTTGGTAGGGACCGGTTATAACACTCTATTTCGCTTAAATTTTCTTTAGTGGAATAATCATATATAATTGGAGGAATCATTAAGGTTTTAATTTAAAAAGGCTTTATTTTAGATTGTTTCATTCTAATAGTCAAGTTGTTATTTAAATAAAATACGTAAGGAATAATAATAATAATAATAATAATAATAATAATAATAATAATAATAATATATATATAGTTGTATTTACCTTATATAAAAAATGAAAAGGGGTTGTTGGTGCATTTTAGAAACTTATTTTTAGTAGAAGCTAAAGATAGGGGGTATTTTCGTGTAAGGCTAGAAGTGAGGGGGGCTTTTATGATAATTTTGTTTTAAAATTTGGTGTCCTGCCCCCAACCTCCCGACACAGCGTAAAGGAGCACCCTCCCTCATTTTGTTTGAAACTGCAACTTCTATATAAGCGAACCCAGTCTCCCTTTATCCCTTGAACAAAACCAAACCCTAGCAGCAAACGTTTTTGGGTGTGAGTGTGTGTTTGTATGCGGCTGTAGTCTGTAGAGGAATCGAGGGTATGAGAAGGACTCCATGGATACCTTATAAGCAAAGCTTGATCGGGGATTCTATCAGTGAAGAAGATCAAACTAGAAGAGTTGCAATCACCACCTTTGGCTCCGACCTTGGGGGAGCTATTCAGCGAAGCTAGGTTCTGCCGTTTCACGTTAACAACTTGTATCCGATAAACAAAGTTAGTAGTGTGATTTGCGGTAAGATTTACAGTGGTGTTGAAGGTATTCAGAAATGATAATGAGATGGTCATGGGATATCATCTGATTGTGCAATTGAGCGAGTCCTCATTTTCGGAGTTGAAAGTGTCGTTGGTGAAGGAGGCTTGGCCGGAGAAAAAGGTGCCATCGGCCACTGTGGCGTTATAAGATGCAAAAAATGTAAGTGCCCTTTGACTTTTTGACATTCATTTTCTCAGTTGGGCTTTTGGGTTATGCAGCTTGTGGGCTTTGGTTAATTAACCTAAATGAAAAGGCAGTCCATGCAAACGACCCACCTGATTTTATTTTTGGGTCTCTTAAATTGATTAATCATTAGTGGATCATTTTAAGTATTAGGCTTCAAATTTGGTCAATTGAATTAAAATGCAAGTTAATCTGTTAATGTTAAGGCAAGTACCTGGACTAATAAATTTGACATATGTTTAATTAAGATTCCTCTTGGGTAGTAAATAATAATGTTACGGATTATATGACAATTTTACCAATATGAACTAAATGGATTAAATGCATTGTGTGGTTTAAGGCCTTAATTATATGATATCATTTAGGTAATATTAGAATAACACATATACATAATTTATTTGACAAGATGGTATTTTATATACGGAAGGTCACATTTTAAGTATAATGCTTTAACTTGAATGACTTCAGGAGTGATCAGAAGGTCACATTTTAAGTATAATGCTTTAACTTGAATGACTTCAGGAGTGATCAGAAGGTCACATTTTAAGTATAATGCTTTAACTTGAATGACTTCAGGAGTGATCGTTACTCACATAATAATAAAAGTAAATAAAAAGTATATTAAAGGATATTAATAAGCAATACTTGGAATGTATGCTAAATAAAGATTATTAGTATGCTTATAGGTGTGAAGAGAGCTGGGAATCCATCTTAGTCACTTCCATGGTTCTATTTTTTGTTTGCTGCTTAAGGTGAGTTGTCCTCACTATACCAACAAGGTCGAAGGCACCAATGTCAGCCCTTCTTTTTGGATTGTTATCCTGGTTATTGCATGATGATATGCTTAGTGACATGTTAGGTCTGTATCATTGTATATAGGATGATGTTATGTTAGTGACATGTTATGTCAGTATCCTGGTATATAAGATGATGCTATGATTAGTAATCTGTTAGATCGGTATGACTGTTTGTATATGCTAGCATTTGATATTTCTGTGTTGATTGTGTGATTGGGGGTAGGTTGAGGCGGTATCTGCTTTGTGCTCTACGCCAACATACTCAAGGTGGCCTAGATAGACTGTAGACCCAGTAAGGGCGTACTAGTCAGGCCGAAGGCCCGACGAACGGTCCGGATATGTTGAAGACCCTGCGAGGCAATCCAGACGTGTCGATGGCTCGGAGAGCGGTCCAGATAGGCTGATGGCCCTGTGAGACGGTCCAGTCAGGCTGATGGCTCAATCTACATGTTGTTTGTTTGTTGTGATATTGATCTAGTTTTGTATGGCGTTGGTATTTTCGGGGAACTCATTAAGCTTCGAGCTTACAGTTGTTGAATTTGTTTCAGGTACTTCGGATTATCGTGTGAAGGCAAAGGCATGATCGTGCACCTCGTCACATTTTATGACTTTGATTTCTAGAATTCTCTGATATGAAACTATTTTGAAAACATTTTGTAATAACTCGTGGTTTTTGGATGTTTGAAAAGGTTTAAAATTTGCATGAATTTTATGGATATTACAAGTTGGTATCAGAGCCTTGGTTTGAGTGAATTGCAGGAACACTCGTGTGAATTCAGTATCAAACTAAGGACAAGATTTTCAAAATGATTTTTTAAATAGTTTTCAAAATAATAAAGGAGGATACGATGTGTACGATCAGCCAGAGCCAATAAGTAGACCCCAAAATACCATACGGTTATTTGATATTGGGATATGTTAGAACAACATGTTAGTGATAGGCTAAGGATCTTCAGGAATTGCATGATAGAATTGCATGATTATATGATGTCTGATAGCCTAGGGTTTTCCTTATATGAAATTGATATCATTACTGTAGTTCCTTAGTGTACGCATCACGGTTATATATAACTAAGATCTTATAGCTTGAGAATGTTTGGTTTGGCCTTATTTTCTGTTCTTGTCTGATGCACGGCTTAGGGTAAGATCATATATTCGAATGTTTATAGGGTACAGCGTTATGTATGGCGAGCATACACGAGTGCCGCAGGGTCGGTAGAAGTTTGATGGATGAGTCGTATGGGGGTAAGTCGGCCAGCAGCGTTATTAGACGAGGTAGCGGTGGATTCCTTGGTTGAGCATAGTTCATAGCAGGACGACATGAGGAAGGATTAGCCACTCTCGATAGAGTGAGGACATGGCGAAGATGCATGCAAGGTGTTGGAAGCCTAAGATCGAGGATTTCATGGAAGGATATGTCTGATTTTATTGCATCTTAGTGCTAGTCGGCTTCTCTGCTCCAATGTTGCTTGCCTTGTGCTTTGTGGGCCCATGTTGATGCGAGCTAACCATCAAATGAATACATTAAAATTACATGCTATGAGGGTTAAATAATCTTAGGATAAAGCACTTGGACCTATTGCACAACTCTCGCCTGAGTCCAACCGTTGTAGGGTTGGATCCTTTAGTCGAAGGATTATTTAAGCCTGGTTGCATGTAATTGTATTTGTGAAGTGGTTAGTTGGCTTCGGTAGGGGTTATTCAACAGCTGATGGGCAGAGGAGGTGTGGTGAGTCCTAGGATAGCCTAGGGAGTATTTAATGCGGTTGTTTCGCTGTTGAGCATGTTTCAAGAGTCTTTTATGACTAGGACTTAGAGGACCCGAGATGATTCATGAGGAAAGGATGGATAAGTGTGTAAGGTAGATCTTGGGGATTCTAAGGGTTGGTTAGGGAATGTAGCATGGTGGGTACCATCGTTCGCGGCAGTGGTTCTGTTCTTGTCAATCTTTTGGTTGTGGCTGCTCGGACACGAGGATGGTCCTAGTATTTGGTGTGAGCCTAATGGCATTGTCGATTTTGGTTGTTTGGTGCAGACCTAATGAGTTTTAGTTTGAGGTTTCAGGATTTTGCACGAGGTCATCCAATTGATTCGTGGAACTTAAGAAGGAAACGATTTTTATGATCAGCTCGAGGGTTTCGGCCAGAGGACGAGTGATTGGAAGATGGATTGGAATGTCACTATCTATGGAAAAGGTTATCTCCTTCTAGTTTTCCGAGTCTGGGGGAAGGAGTGAGCAGACATGTGACTTTCAGAGTTGAGATGTAAAGCCAACATGGGGCTAGTTGGTTGCATTTTTTTTGCATCAATATGGCAACGTGGGAATGCACAAGAGGATTGTTGTGGTATGGATGCCTTGAGATGAGACCAAGGGTCTGATTCTTGAGATATAGGCAAGTCAGGTGCTAGCTGATGGTTTCAGGCGAATTGGGAGCAACAACTTTTGTTGTCCCTGATGTATTCCGACTATGAGGATAATGCCTTTTATATTTGCGAATGATTCTTGTGATGATCCGAAGATTAGAGGTTTGTAGACGAGGAGTGTGGTAGTCAATTTGTTCAAGATAAGGAGTTAGTGTTTTGAATAAACTCTCAGAATTATTGTTGTGCATCTGCATGGGATCCTTGATATTAGATGCTGCCATGGTTATGGAAGTTCATGATGTCTCCAATTCAGACTCAAAATCTCTTTGGGTTTTCTTGGTCTTTATGTGGAAGATTATCTTACGTTATGTTGTATATTCCAAGGTCCAGGGATGCTTTGTACCTGGTCGAGCCGGTTTGAGATATGGTTTTTTTGTGACGCCAATTGGTGGTACTTCGAACCCTAAGTCGGGGAAAACTAAGTATTCTGCTGGAAGAATCATCGATCTGTTCGAGCTTATGGTTTCAGAATATTGGCTCGCAGGAATTTGCAATTTGGTTATGCAAAACTTGGGTTTAGGATTAGGTCAAGACTGGAGTGTAGAGCAAGTTGTCATCGGATGTATGTGTTCAGTAATGCAAAGAGTCGTCTTCACAGTAAAAAGTTGTTGGCCAAGGAATTCGATGTAGTCAGTGGTTCCTTCGAAGAAGTTGAGGAATAGATTAAGAGGCATTTTGGTCGCTCAGGTTGGGTATCGAGTGTTGAATGATTTGTCAGCTTGTTGTATACATTGATATCTATAGCCTATGATGGGTAGTTGCGAATCGGTTAATTGGTTTCAGAGTTGGTATGTTGAGTCCCTCATGGACTTTGTATAGTAGTGTATTGGACCAATTGTAACGTCTCAAAAATCCAGGGTAAAAATTTTATTTTTATTATAGTCAAAACACAAAGATCTTCTAAATCCAGACATTCCAAAAATATGATTAATTAAAAACATTTATCAGAGTTCATCCCAAAATCACATATTGCGGAAACATAGGTGTGTGCGCTGTGATCAAGTCGGGTCCTTCTTTTCCAAACCAATGATACCTGAAACCATAAACAAAAATGTTAGCACCGAGCTTAGTGAGTTCCCCAAAGCAGACCCCACACAATCCAAATAACCACATAATCCATTTTAGCTATATAAGCTACATAAACCATATCAATCACATAAGCCATAAAAGCTACATACAAGGATGCCATGGAAACCCTCCAAGGTCTTACACCGGGTGACATGGGAACCCCAGTATGGTCTTAGCCCACTACTATATAAACCATACATACAACATACAAACATATAAGGATACCCTGGAAACCCTCTAGGGTCTTACTCCGGGTGCCATGGGAACCCCCACATGGTCTTAGCTCAATGCCTCAAGAACCCCCCCCCCCCCCCCCCCCCCCGAGGTCTTGACTAAGGATGCCCTGGAAACTGTCCAGGGTCTTATACCCTAGTGAGTTGGGAACACCCCGCGGTCTTTACATAAGATGCCATGGAAACCTTCCAAGGTTTTACACCTAAGTGTCACGGGAATCCCCCGAGGTCTTCCATGCAGGTATAACAAAGACAACTAGCATATCACATAATACATAATGGACCAGAGTTGGTGCCTTCAACCCATTGCTATGGAGAGCAGACTCACCTCACACTGCCGAAGTCCCATGGATAAAACTCTAGTTGCTGGTTGACAGATTCCCGAACTGTCAACATCTAAACAAAACCCAATTAATAATTGGGTTTCAATACATATCCATAAGTCCATGCTTGCGGTAAAAAGTCTATTTTACCCTTAACCTAACTTGGTCCAAACCAAGGTCCAAACACACACTCTAAAGGCCAAAAAAACAATCAATGAACCAAGGCCCAACATTCCAAATTGGGCCCAAACCTCTACATGGACTTACTTTAAGGCCTAATCATTTATTCTAGTCCAATTGGCATTCCAATGTTCCAATATCTCATAATCATCAAGGCCCAATTATGAACCAATTATGGCATAATTTTCCAAATTGGGCTCAAGCCTTCCTAATGGGCCTTATCCTAAAGCCCAATAATTTCCTTACTCCATAAACATGTTTCCATTTTGCCCATGAAGGCCCACATCAACCCATTCCATGAAATGACCCAACAAGAACCCAAACCCAATTAGGGTTTTTCACATAAAATGACAATTAGGGTTACGTGTTCCTACTTAAGCCGTTAAGGACTTAATCCATTAAGTCCACCACTCCACTAATCCAAACAAATAATGTGGTAGGGCGTAATTCAAAATTCCAAATCCAATGGTCCAAACGCAGGTCCCGACTAATCCAAAACTCACATTTCCAAAATTAGGGTTTTCTAAACCCTAATTAGGGTTTCCAACCTAATTGTGTGCGAATTAGTTAAATGGTTATGTTATTAGGTCAATTAGGGCTCCATTAGGTCAATTAGGGTTAATTAAGTCAAGCACCACCCACTACCACCTCAGGTAGTAGTTGTTAATGGCGGCTCATGGCGGCGGCCACTACCTTGTGGTGGTGGTGATTATAATTCTAGTCCAGAACATGTCCAAGTAACTCAATTAGAAATCCAATCACTCATAAATGTACACCACCACTCATAAATATTTCCTTTGAATAGTTCAAATTACACTCTTATGGACTTTATTAAATTAAGTAAGTGTTTAATTAAAAGAGAGAGTTAATAAATCCATAATCATATGGTTTAAAGTTAATTAAATTATAAGCTTAATTTATTAATAGATTAAACCAACTACTATTTTTAAAAGTGTAAATACACCTTATACTATATAAAATTAAAATTTAATATAATATATATCTATAAGTAAAAAAGTCAGTCTTATCGTTAGTAGGCCTCATTCACGAAGTTGGTCTATAAGGGGTGGTTAAAGAAGCGGCATGTAAAATGACCGCCATTAGGTATCCACTCCTACCTACCACACCCTTGACCAGTGGAGGGTCGTTAGCCGAACGGGTTTGATAAGTCACTTAAATCCTCATTAAAAGTATAATGAAATTCAAAGTAACTAAACACTATATAAATTCCCAATCTTGGTTACTTTAGGAAAAATGTGAATTTGACGTTAACCCATGAAATTGCACATTGCACCTTATTAGTAAGTTAGTAGAGCGTGTGTGGTTAACTAGCGCACTAATGTGGACTAATGAAGGATGGCAATGGGTTTCTTGTAAATTATCATTGATCAATGGAGCGTGTGTAGTTAATTGGCACATTGATTAGGTGATTAATGCCATCGAGAGTACCAAGATAATTTGCATGGTTATTCACACCTTGGTTGTGATCCTCGGTATCCCAGTCAAAAACTTGGAGGGCATAATCGATATTAAACATGCCATTGAAAAGTTCAATGAATCTCAAAAGAATCTAGGATTTTCAACTAATTGAAAACCTAATATTCATTTTCGTTTTTCATGGTGCAAATTGGTAATTCGTCATTACCTACCTTCAAATTTTATGCAATTGGATTACGGCATCCCTCTTCCGAATTGCATAATATTGTGTTGGTTCCTAGCCTTAATATTTCATTTGGGTGTTATATTAAGGTCTTAAATCAATTAACTTGAATTTCTCCCTTGTAGATGTCTAATTCTGACAACTATGGTGTTCCCGAGTCTTTTGAAAAATAGCTTCCCTCACGAGGATGATGTTCCACATTTCGATTATGAAAATGGAAATCATCCATCACTTCCTCCACCTCCTCCAATTATTCTCCCTGAACCACATGTTCGTCGACTTGAAAAGTTCAAGGTCACTCAAACCCTATTGGCAAGCAAACACCAAGATGGAAGGTATGTGTGTGCACACGTCATAGAGATGAAGTCACACATTGATAGGTTGGGAATGTTGGGAGTCGATGTCTCGAGGAAGTTAGATGTTGACTTGGTTCTTCAATCACTTCCTAAGTCATATAGTAAGTTCATTAGAGATTACTATATGACAGACCGCGACATGACCTTTATTAATCTTACCTATTTGCTAATTGTTGTTGAATCAGTAATGATTTGGTGCACTGGTAATGCAAATTTTATTGGAAGATCTACTTCCCAAAGTTCCATGGACATCGACAATGGAAACATTGGAAATCTAGAAAAGTCTTCTCTTCCCAAAGGAAAGGGATCGGACATGGTCAAACCATTAGACCAAATGGTAAAGAGAAAGGCTAAGTCTGAGATTGTCCCGTGTGTCATTCCAAAAGAGTATGTTTGTTACTACTGCTAAGAGAAGGGGCATTGGTTGCGAAGCTACCTTATTTACCTGAAGGATCACAAGGATGGTAAAGCAATGTGTTTGACTCTGCTTCAGGTAAGTCCACTATCTAACTCTATTAAGTTCTTATTCGTAGATTCTTAATACATGATGTGATGAGATCACATTTTGATGTTTTTTAGGATCGAAGAGAAGAAAGGAAGCTTAAAGGAAAAGCATGTTGAGTCTGATCGCGAAGAGATGGATTTCGATCGCATGATTCGATGATCAGAGTTATGAGCTGCTACTTAGGAGTTATGACAGATTGCTTAGAAATATGTAGTAACATAGTTTTCATTTGTAATTGCATTGTAAGGACAAGATTTTCCACAATTTTATAAATAAAGAAAATTTTGATTTTATCTTGTTTTATATTTCCTTGCAATGGCATTTGTGAAAATTGATGTTTCTATGTTTCTATTTTTAGCAATATGGATTTGACTCTTTCGTTTGTGGTAGTGTCAAAAATTTACCAAATAAGGAAAGATTCTCATCACCCAAGTTTCAATTAGATAGAAAATTGGAATCATGCGACTTTTATTGTGTGATGAATGAGAACCTTTGTCTTTGGGAAATTAAGACTAATTCTTTGTTCACATGTATATGTGAGTCAAGTGAAAGACTATGAGATCGGGTACACTTGGTTGTGCACTGGTCAGGTTCACCACAAAGAACGATAAGACTATTCGTCATGATTTACTAAAAGTTTAGTAAATATGGTTATGCTTACAAGATTAAGTGTAATTCTTAATCATTGGAAAAGTTTCAATGTATGGTAGAACGAATAAGAAGAATCAAATTAGGCAGAAAGATAAAAGTTTCTCCAATCTGAAAGGAAAGTAGATGTCACACCCCCAAACCAGAACGACGGAAATGTTCGGGGGCGGAGGATGTCATATTCAGTATCATAACAGTTCATAGAAAGGAAAATACACACTACCATATATATTAAAGTTTCCAAAATTTTTACATAATTGTATTCTTTACATGTTCGAAAGATAAATACATAAACATCCTTCAAAAGAAGTAATTAACGTCAGCACGTTAATCCCCAAAAGTTGATTTCCAAATCTGCTTAGCGGTTCCCTGAGAATACAAGTTATTTCAAAGAAAAAGTGTCAACAATTAAGTTGGTGAGTTCATGAGTAATGTTTTGAGAAAATGTACGCCATTCGAAAGTTCGTGTATGTTTTCCAGAAAACGCAGTATTTCAAATGTAAAGAGTTATGATTCGTTGTGTTGAAAATGAATGTATTAGATCCAGAAAATCCCATATTTTCCCTAATAGTTGAGATATGATTTGTTGTGTTTTCCAAGAAAAACCCTTATTTTCTTATAAAAGTATGAAATGCATATGAATGTTCGTGTTATAAGTTGTAACTAATTGTACCGAGAAAATCCCTTATTTTCCTATTAGTTGTTTGGTTTGTATACAGGAAAAACCCTTATTTTCCTAACATAACTGGCAGTCTCTAAGACCGAAAATCCCAAGCAACCGACGTGCTTAAAAGTTGTGTCATAGTTTTGTATAATAAAGCTATACGAAGATCGCACTGGTTAGATGAAGAATAGTTTTAATAGCTACTCGTTCATAAAATCATAATACCATAATAATTGTATATCCGGTGAGTTTTATAACCATACTAAACATAATATGCCTGTAGCGATGTTCTTCAGGCGTCGTAGCGTTATGACAAACTGTCACCCCAAAGGACGGACTGTAGCTAACAGTCAGGGCGCGGGATCATGACTTCCCGTATAGATCTCTACACATTTGACACGTTCTCCGAACGGGAGACTCTGGTTATAGACAGGACTGGTAGCGATACCTTTTAGCAAAAGATAGTATTTGAAGATGTACACGTCTCACGGATTCTCAACTAAGTCTGTATTAAAGTAGCAGTTTTGAATGCAAAGTTTATTCTTTTTCACAATGTTTGACAAAGCATAAGTCATAAGTTCTTTGAAAGTATAAAGCGGTTTAGCAATGATGGTTACCCTTGATATGATGTATTTGTATGTAAATGTATAAATAAAACATATTTCTATTTATAAAACATATTGTATCCCAAGAGGGTAAAGCTGTGTTGTGAGGTGTTTTGCATGATAATAACTTCATAAGATAGTTAAAACAACAGTATGAAAAGTATATCAAAAGATCGATGTTTCACACGATTTTAGTCGTGTGTTTACTTGTATTCCCCCCCTAAAAGAGTATAAAAAGCATTTAAAAACGTATTTAAAGTGTGTTTGCAGGGGTATGAACTCACTTGAATGTTTGAAGAAAGCAAGAAGAAAACCGGGCAGAGTTTCGTCTCGGGAAATGGATTTTTCTCGGGATTCTCGGGAATCTCGGGAGTAAAATCGACCTTCGGGACTTGAGCAAAATGACCAGGGCTTCGGGGTAGTGCGGGCACAGAAATCGAAGCAATATCGTGAGAGAAATGAGAGAAATGGGGTGAATTTCCCAGAACCCTCGCATCTCTATTTATAGTGGTCTGGGAAGCCTCGGTACGCAGGGCGTACTAGATTACGCGTTGCGTACTCATACGTCATGCATGAGCGCATCCTCGGTCGAAACATCGGAGCGACGTGGATGAACCGGAGCCTAGCATCCGAGTACGCTGGGCGTACGAAAGATCGGACCGCTGACTCGTTCTTCGGATAATACCGGGAGTTTATATTTAAATTTATATTTATTTTAAATAAACTTCTAAAATTCATATCTCCTTCATACGAACTCCATTTTCGACGTTCTTTATATCCACACGAAGGTGAGACTACGATCTACAACTTTCGTTTAGATTCCGTTGGCAAATTATGAAATTATTTTTATTATTTATTTGTAAAATGACGTGATTAAGGAATTTCTTTAAAAATTCATAACTTCTTTATTTGACGTCGCTTTTTGCCAGACTTTTTACTGCTGAAATACCATAGTTGAGACCTTCGATTCTCGTTTAGGTCATTCCGGCCAAAAGTCGCTCGATCTCCGATTCGAGTTTTTAGCTGACTGCTGCTATACCGAACTTGGAAAAATCATAACTTTCATACGATGTCCGATTTGAGCGCTCTTTTTATGTACGTTTGTAGTTTAACGATATCTATGACTTTCATTTAGACACCTAAGGTCAAAAAGTATTTTATTGAAACTTTGCGTTTCTACGTAACTTCGTACTGCCGGTTTTTGTCGGAAAACTTAGAATGGTCATAACTTCTTCGTTATAACTCGGATTTTAGTGTTCTTTATATGCTTGGAAACCTTAAGACGATATCTACTACATAGCGTACTCCAAACAGAGCCTTTGAATACTTCATTTTTCGATGATATTCTAATTACTTTTTCAAAGAGGTTACAAGACTCGAATTTCAAGGACCTGAAATGACGGGTTGTTACAGTAGAGTACTTGAGTATCGTGTTTTATGATCATCTTAGTGATTATGGAACCATATCACAATTGATCCTCTAAGGACATCTTAGTGCATTTGTATGGATAAGAAGAGGAATCGTGAATTGTTGAAATGGTTAAACGAAAAAGATGAGTCATAATTCGTTCCAAAATCGAGTATTAGAGTCATTCTCCATGATTGTGACATGAGAGACATAATCTTAAGTAGGTTTATAACAGATCATGAAATGTGAAAGGTGTCTTGCTCATGCACATTTGAAATTGGTAGTTTTGATGTTTTGCATAAAACAAAGACCAAGTCCAATTGTATGAAGTGTTATTCTTGATAAGAATCTGTACTCCTGGATATTTGTTTGTCAATGAATGTTTCTTGTCAGAGAATCTTATATGTCAAGAGGTCAGTGGGAGTCTAAAAGACCTTGAAAAGTTTCAAGAACAAATCAACAATAAACCTATTGTTCATCGCTAGCACACGACTTGAGGTTGTAACCTATCGTGTTGACATATTCTTATTACTGTGCCCATTCCAGTTAAAGGTTATTATGCATGTGAGTTCTATGAGTTCTCAGTTGTTTGCATAAGGAAATACACCTTGATCAGTAAAAGTTCACTGATCAGTAAGGGTGAGCTACTAAGCAACTTGGAAAACATGGTAGGCCCTTGTGCTGCCAAGTGGCAAGAAATTAAGATTGAACAAGTTCAATCCATATAAGTTTGAATTTGTCAAAGACCTTATCTTATGATAATAGTTGGAAATGACAGATTCGCATGGATAGGAACACATACACCATAAAATCTAAGTGTTATAAGGTTTCTCTTCAATTCATGAAAATGATTGCGAGGAAATGCTTTTACTAAGTAGATTTTAAGGAGATAGCAGTAGTGTTAATTGCGTTCTCAAATTCGATTATGATTACGACATCCCTCTTCATAGTTCGAATTGTGAATAATAGCAAATAGTTTGAACATTCGGAACTTATTGTTGTAAGTTCTGAAATAGTTTAGACACACATATGGGCTTTCTAATAAAAGGTGTATGAGCTTAGATGAAGGCTTATCGAAGCATCTCCTATCAGAAATATGATATTTAGTAAGAAAGTCAATAAAGTATTGATTTTTAGAAGTCCAGCTGATTTTGGATACATGTCAAAGCTAGTGGGAGCATAAATGTTATGCCAGTAACAAAATAATTGTTATGCTAGTAGGAGCATACTTATTATGGTAAGCGTTGCGAGTTAGCAATACTATTTATAGGAAACAAAGTTCTAATTTGCAAAGTTGCAAAGGTTGAAAAGTTGTTTCGCTATAGTAAGGGAGAGGATACTTATACTTTATTTCGAGTCTAAATGTTTAGATTGAAGTATTAATCAAACTTAGTCATGGATATATATGAATACCATGCTAAAATATTTCAACATTGGAAATTCTATATATGGAAATATTATAGCAAAAGACTGGCCAAGTATCACGTCATTATGTAAGACATTATGAATCGTGTCGCATATGCTTCAGATATAGGATTGATTGCATGTGATATAATATTCACGTGTTCTAATTTTACAAATGCATAGAACATTAAGAGGGAAAAGGACTAGAACCGGATATGACTAAAGTGGTTAAACAACTGTAAAGGAAAATCTATGGTTCGCTAAGGATTGGTTGCTTAACGATAGTTGGAAGTATAGTAATGGATGGACCATATTGACGTTATTATGAATAGATAGAATTCTATTAATAATGCATTGTCATATGGCAAATATGGAAATGCTTTCATAATGGGAGTTGGATATTAAGAATCTATGTGTAGGTTAGAAACCTTTATGCAAGATGGATGTTCAAAGGAATATACTTTGAATTTGAGACTTCACTTCCTTGGAATTGTTTTATTATCAATCTCCAGTGGGAAGTTTTGTAATATCGTTGGCAAAGTCTCTGTGACTTCGGTACCTCGACATTACGAAAGATACATTGCATGATAGTTTAGAATCTAACACATTCTTATAGTGGCAAGATTTAGGTATTCTTACACTAAGTAATAAGGATTTGGAATTTTGAAATGAGCATCATTGAAATATTTTCAATTGATCTATTTCACAAAGTAAGGACCATATATAAACATAGTGTGCATGCTTGGAGCATGGGATAACTATTGTTTTAATTCAAGTACTAAGTTGATTAATCAAAACATTATACAATGAATAATGTGTAATCAATATGGGGATTAAATAAAAGGTGTTTTATTATATTCAAAAGTTTTGAGACCATATTGAATTTGATTATTCTTGTGTTTCACTTTGAATGTTTTGACTTCCCGAATAATAAGATTATTCAAACTATCCACAGTCAATCATACTTTGGAAGTAGGTATTGAGGTAAGACTGTCATGAATCCGTCTGTAGAATGTCTAAAGTGTTTAGACATAGCACAAGTTTAATGCAGTGTTCATAAGTACTCCTCTAATAAGATTTGATTTATACATCAAACGATCATAAATCAGACACCCGTAAATTTAGTCTGAAAACAATTCATGTCATGAACTTGATGTAATAAAGCAAATATCGTGTCAATTTCATTGATATAACTTAGTATATAATATTAGGGAAAATTGACCCTACAAAGGGTCTATGTTACATCAATGTATGGCAAAAATTTGACCGCCTAACTAATCCCGGAAGTGTAAACACTTAAGTCGCGAGATCATACATAAAATACTAGAAAATAATAGTAGTATTTATCCGCAAATTTAGATTAGAATAAAGCGAGCAGTACAACACTACTTGTGGGGGTTGAAGCTCTGAGGATCACGGAGTGAATACACAAGGTTCCTCATTTTGGCTCTGGATTCAGCCGCCTGGCGTTCTACATCTGTCAGACGTCCTTCTAGAGTGGCTCGGTGTTCTTGGAGTTCTTGCACTTCAACTCGAGTTGCAACCATTTCCCGTCGAAGCAGCTCGGTGCGGTCTCGAGTTCGATCGTGGTCATCATCCAACTGACGAATGCGAACGGAGTTGACTTGGCTGGTTGCTCCAACATCCATGAGGTGGCGGGTGTTAACTCTTGTTTGCTCCTCTTAGCGTGTGACATGGTGAACTATGACGGGAAGGGCTCAGTCGGATGACCCTCCTCCGCTGAGATTGTAGAAACTTCGTTCCATGTCATAGGGAGGTCGTTGACCTTGCTCTCGGCTCCAACAATGTATAGTTTAGGCCCATTGGGGAGTCGGGTTTTGGAAGCGTTGCAGAGAGATAGGGGCAGGGTATGGGTTGAAAACCTCGGGTTCTGAATCGGTTCCATCTGAGTCTTCTTCCTCTTCACCATATACGGATTCTTCCTCTTCCATGGGTTCCTCTTCCTCCATAGGTTCCTCATCCTCCATGGGTTCCTCTTCAGAATCCTCCTCTGGGTCTTCCACAATCCAACCGGCATTCCCTTGGTTGGGAAAGTAGGGATCACCCGTCAAATGAAATCCTGCCATCGCGCATGTACGAGAATAGGGATAAGAAGGATATTGCGTGGAATTTTGGTATAAGAAATTATTTATCATAAATATATAATGTGATTATTTGTGCTAAAATACTCCTATAGTATTTTTTATGTTTGATTCTCAAGTTTGTTGGTAAGTTGAAGACTAGTTGTTCATCATGATTCTTCTTCGGCATATGTTGGTCATACCTTGGCTAAATATAGTTGATCAGGCTATATTCATCCAAGATGTGACTTCATACCCCGAAGTTGGATCATGGTGCCCAACTTGTCTCGATACTTTATGTTATTTCCATTGTGATACTGAACTAGTGAGTCGATTGTACAAATACTTTTATAAAAATACAAAATTTTATTTTTAAATTATTTTTAAAAGTTATGTCAGAAGAGTTTTGTCCCATTGCATTTATAGTTTGTATATCTTACGTGGTTCGATATACTTAGTTCACTATAAAAAAAGGCTTTGATACCAATCTGTCACACCCCCAAACTTGAACGTAGGAAACGTTCGGGGGCGGAGGACGTCATGCTCAACATCATAACCATAGTGAAGAAAGCCAACACAACCATCATAAATATAATTTAAAATGTTACATTGTTTTCAAAATACATGTTTCCAAATAAATTACATAGGATGTTCAAAATATAGCAAAAGAATCTACGCCTTAGCGTCTTGACTTCAGAAATCTTGTGGTTACCTGAATTACTGATTACCTGAGAATACAAGTTGCTTTGAAAAGAGAGTATCAGCATAAAGCTGGTGAGTTCATAAGAAATTTAATTATGAGTGAAGAATGAATGTAGTTCCTTTAAGTTTGTTACAAGTTTGTTACCAGAAAATTCAATATTTTCAAAAAGGTTTGTTGTAGTCTTAACTGAACCGAGATTTAGTTTATGTAAGTAAATCGTCATACTTATATGTAGTCTTATATTAAAATAAAACTCTTTTGTGCAAAATCTTAGAATTCCTGTGAACCTTATGTTTTGTTAATACTCCATGTCAGATGTTATAACAATACTAAAGACTAGAAGACCTCATATGTGACGTTCTTTAGGTGTCGGAATGTTATGACACTTGTCACCCCAGACCTGCCGATCTAGCTGTTGCAAGCAGCTTAGGTGCGGTTTTGTCAGGCCCAATATAGTTCTATACACAACTATCACGTTCTCCCTCTAGGAGATTCTGATTATAACTACAAGACTTTTCTATGGTACTCAGGAGTACCCTGAAGGAGAATATCTCACAAGTTTATTTATTAGCAAGTTCACGTAGTGTGAAATCAAATATTTGTTTTGTAAGTCGATTGAGTTACTATTTCTTTGTCAAATGAGGTGTTCAAACTATACCTATTATAGTTTATCAAAAGTATTGTGTGTGTTTGAATGAAACCTTATTATGCAAGTCATTGTATTTCCATAAAATGACATTTGAAATAATGAGTGTAAACCGTACACACCTTGCTCAGCATGTTACAAGGTGTGGATAAATCTTATACATGTACTCGACACTTTTGTAAAACATCAAGCTTACGTTGGGTAAAATAGCCTGTAAACAGGGCACAACTTTGTTGTTGTACGCTATCAAGATAAGATTTCAAATATATTTTGGTGTTTTAACTTGTATCCCCCCTAAAAGCTAAAGAAAACGGGAAAAATATAGGGGTATGAACTCACCTGGAAAGTGTGGTGATTTGATGGAAACGAGATTTTTCCTCGGGTATCACCTCGACCAGGAAGTGGCGAGTTTTTCGAGAATCTCGGAGCTTCGGACCTTCGTCGGGGCTTGGATATGAAACCGGGACTTCGGGATATTTTACTTGCACGCAAAACAAGGTAAAAACTTGAGAGAAGGAGAGAAAATGAGCAAAGAAACCCGGAACTCTCACATCCCTTTTATAGGGGCTAGAACCCTCGCATACGCGGGGCGTACCGGGACGTCATGCGTGACCACATCCTTGGTCGTCATTCTTGAGATTAGATAGGGGTATAGATGCGTAAAGGGGCGACGTGGATGAACCGAGGCCTAGCACCCGAGTACGTTGGGCGTACGAGGGTACGGTGAGCGTAAATCGTCTCGGTTTGTGCACCTTGAACTTGTAAAATCCGTAACTTTCGCATACGAGCTCCGATTTTGACATTTTTTATATGCATGCGTAGGTGAGAATGTACTCTACAACTTTCGTTTAGACTCCGTCGACTAATTTTGATATTAATTTTAATTATATATTTTTAATAGGTCGGGACATGATAAATCCGTTAAAAATTCATAACTTCTTCATCCGATGTCCGCTTTCGTCTGTCTTTTTACCGTTGTACTACTATTGTCGAGATCTTCAATTCTTGTTTAGGTTGCGTCGGCTAAAAATCGTTCGATCTTTATTTCGAGTTTTTAATTGTCTACTACTGTTCTGAAACTTATAAAAATCATAACTTCCTCATACGAAGTCAGATTTGGATGTTCTTTTTATGTATGCTCACAGTTTGTTATTATCTATGACTTTTGTTTAGATACTTAAGGCTAAAAAGTATTTTATTGAAATTTCACTTTTCACGCTTAACAACGTTTTACTGGTTTTGTCGCGAATCTTTGATTGGTCATAACTACTTCGTTATAACTCGAATTTGAGTGTTCTTTATATTTCTGAAAACCTTGACACGATATCTAACATTTTATGTATCCCAATTGAGACTTTTGAACATTTCATTTTTAACGTTATTTTTATTGATTCCTGATGGGATTAAAACAACTTTTAATCTATGAAGATCGATTAGATCTTGAACAAGTATATGAATATGAAACAGCAAGAACGCAATAATAACAAAGCAGAACGTAATATTAAAAACAAAACAGCTTGAATCAATCGTGTCGAATGATTAAATAAAATCCTTAGAAGAGCTCGATTAAGAACATCAACTGTAAAGGATTGGAAGATTACAAGAACGATTACTGGAAAATATTATACTCTTGATAAATCGCTATATCGATAATCTCTAGAATCTTAACCTAATATGCATGCAAGCATTAAACTTATATACAATACATAAAAGGCTCTTGGTTGGACAGGCCCAAATCGGAGAATACAAGGCTAATCTACGAGCCCAAAAGACGCAACATTTAATAGAACTTCAGCCCAACAATCTCCCCCTTTGCGTCAATTTGGAGCGAGACCTTCACTTCTTACTTGGGCCGGCGGCTGAAGCTGGTACCTTCTTCTTCACGGTACTAAACAGACACTTGGTTATGGAAAGGATGGTCTGTCTAAACCGGATGTACCAATTGATCATATCATCGAAGTACTTGATGTCATCAGACGAATTGTCCTTACACCGCTTGACGATTGATAGGACGTGCTCCAAGCAAGTTGTGGTGTAGAGGTGCTTGTCAGCTAAAGCGAACAGACATTTCTGTCCTTCGGCTCTGGTGAACATCACAGAGTTTCGCCTCGAATCTATCTTGCCCATTTGCATTGTGTTTAGATCACTGGCCGATCCCACAGGCTTGACTTTCGGTTTCTTCTTAAAAACTGTGGCAACCTCCTGATCCATTAGGGCCACCTCCATGATATAGCATGCCAACATCCTTTTGACATGGTCTAAGATGGGACCATATTCGGCTTCGTTTGTCAGCAGGATGTTGTACAAGACTATCCAATCATGAAGGTTCAGATTGGGCAGATCCGCTAGAGAGATCATGTGAGCAGTTCTTGCAGATCCTCGGATAAGCTTGAACTTGACGTTTGTGAATCTCCCCACGGCAAAAGGCTTCATCACCCGAACATTGACAATCTTCTGGGCGCTCCATGTAAGGTATTGAGGGCGAGCGGCCTCCAGGTAGAAGTCAATGAGCTCCCTGTCAAGCTCATCGTTCGGATGCGGAACTTCGAAAATGTTAGAGAAGGCGTGGAAGATGAACGCCTTTCGAGTCAGCGGCATATCAAACTGCGAATCGACCGAGTTGTTGCAGTCGAATGATATCACCGGCTCGAGCCATAGTATGCTTGGAGTCTCTATGGCCTCTTTTATCAACCGATCCCTGGTCCAGGCAGGGAAGAGCAGCTTTCGGCTCTCAAGGAGATCGTGGGCTTCTTTTTGTTTACGTTCGGCTTCTTTAGCTTCACGTGCCACACGACTGACATCGTCATCAGTATTGCGACTGTTCTTTCTCTTTAACATGTCCGCAATAGTCTCCTTGTCTTCATCTTCATCTTCATCTTCATCTCCTCCCTCTGCTATGTTTTTGCCTTTGTTCTTCACACCCGAACCCGAGGCATGACCATTTGGGGGTGGTTCGGTTGTGTGAGTAGCTTTGGAGGAAGGAGGTGGTTTCGATCCTTTCTTCTCATCTCCCCCTTGTTTCGGAATGGACACGAAACTGGGTAGGCCTTCAATTTTACTCAAGAGGTCCATGGCCGGAGAGAGTTTCTCAGCGAGGGTACGCCTCACCGAATGATTAAGGATGGGATCGTGTGCTTCCAGGATGTTGGATAGAGCAGCGTGGACATCCGAAACACACGTCTTTATGACTTCCCTCTCAGATCGAAGAGCTTCCAATTGTTGTTCGGAGTTGGAAAGTTGGGTGCTCTTGACCTTAAGGGCGGTAGTCTTACTCGCCAGGACGTCCATCAGTGAATTTTCAGCTGCAAGATCCTCTTGTAGCTTTGCCAAGCGGGCATCGATGGAGGCACGGAGTGCCGAGTTGTCGTCGCTAAGGTGCTGTCTGAGGGTAGCGAACGAGGATAACTCCGTCTTTACAAACTGGTCCAATTGATGAACAACTGGTTCCAGAGTTGTTTTCGTGGCTTCGGCGCTTTCCTGCATAGACTGCAGCAGGATTGTAGCGTCATTGAATAGTTTATCGACTTTTTCGGTCGCTGCCTCACAGGCTCGGGTGGAGGCGTCGATCGCAGCAGTTGCTGAGGCCATTGAATCATGTTGAGCCCTGGAGAAGGCATCAACTATTTTCTGAAGGGCAGCTTCAGATAAAGATGACTGCTGGTTGGAAGAGGAGGCGAGAAGTTGATCAACCTTCTCGTTAAGGTCGCGGAGATGCTTCTTTGTCACTGGAGCATCATCCTCCTCATCACTTTGAACTTGAAACGGACTATAATAGACCGAATCAAAGTTCATGTGATCACCACCAAGATATTGATCATCGCCATCGGAGGCGTCTTCTAGAGATTGAGGTGGTGGTGAAGCTGGGGGTGTTGTGGGTTTGGTTGGTTCAGGTTGAGTGGGTGGGGGGTTAGTTTCGGGTGGTGGTGGTGTATGGGTTTCGGTTTGTGGAGGTTCGGTTACGGGAGGGGTTTCGGTTACAGGTGGTGTTTCGGTTGATATGGTGAATATGGGTGGGGGTATAGGGATAGAGGTTGGGGGAATAGTGGGGTTTATGGTGGGAATGGAAATAGGTATTGTGGGTGGAGGGGAAGGAACTGGTGATTGGTGAAGTTCCATATCCAGGGTTGGGGACCGAGGGGGTGTGTTGCCTCGTTGTGGAGATTCGTCTCCTTGTGATCCCTCAGAGGCCGAACTCCCACCTTCGGATTCGCTTGATGAGGAGGAAAGGATTAGCTTTCGCTTTTGTTGGGTCTTCCTCCTTTTAGGTTGTGGGGATGAAGCAGCCTTCGGTTGTTTGCGCTTCTTGGGAGAAGGTTTTGGAGCTTTGGATGGTTTCTTCCCCTTGTCTGCCTTCTTACCCCTGGCCACCGGTTTGTCGGCATCATGAATTGATCGCAGCATATCCGGTGTCAGTTCCCTCTGACCAGATGGCCCTAACTCCTTGATCGCCTTGATCATACTGCTGTCTGAAGGCACACTTCCATACATAGTCTCCGGGATGGAGCCAATAAAGGAGAATTTTGATGCATCCGAGACGATGATCTTCTTGGTATGGAACGTACCAATAGAAGACATCGATGCACCATCAGCAGTTGGGACATCAAACCTGTCCATAGCCCATCTTGTGATCAAGATCCAGAACCGGGCCAGCGACACCTCGGAGTGTCGAGAAGTAGAAGAGAGGCTCTGAAGCAGCTGTTGCCATAGGACAAACCCATAATCCAGGTTTATCCCATTGTACACTCCGTACATGATAGAAAGAAAAAGACGACTTGCACCGTCAGATCCTGAGCTCCTCTCTGACAGTCCCTTGAAGAGAACTGTAAATAACCCATTCCACTGGGGCGGTAGACATGACTTCTTGAACCTGGCGACGGAGGTGAGAACTTCCGTGTAGCCCATGTTTCGAAATTGGATTTGTGACTTTTCAAAGTCGAAGATTTTTGATAAAGCTTGTGGGAGAATTATGAAGGTAGCTTTTTTACAGAAGTTCTTCATTGAGCTCTACTAAGGTTTTTACAGATAAGTATCCTTTACAGCAAGAGTTCTTCATCGAGCTCTGTTAAGGAATTGTTATATCTCCGACTTCTTGTATTTTCTCGATCAAGTGGCGTTACGAATCTTAAAGTTTGGGTTGTTACATGATATTTTTTGATGGCTTATATCATTAGCTTTTTTGAAGATCGTTGTGACTTGGAGGGGGAGCTCTTCAAAGACAAGAAGTGATTCAGTTTCTTTGTTCTGAAATGGGTTTTATGGCAGGTTTGGTTTTCATGAAGATTCTTTGGGATTACATTCGAAAATGAAGTTTAAAGACATTACTTCAGTGCTTGATTTATATATCCTAGAGCCCGTGTTTGAAGACCATTGAAGAATCAAGTTTCGTGGATTGCTTCATATATTCCTCGTTGCAGATCTTTTTATTTGCTAGTTGCTTGTTTTGGAAGTTAAAGCATTGTCATCCATTCCATACTTTGAGGGGGAGATTGTAGGGTTTCAAAGCACTCCATGGATGATGGCAATGGGCCCCTTTGATGAATTCTAGGTTAAAAGCCCAAGACTTGTCTTTTCCCTATAAATAGTCATGTATTATTCATTATTAGGGTTAAGAGTGAGGCAAAATGTAGCCGCCACGTTGTGAGGTTTCTTGTAGAGTTAGATTCTTATTTCTTAAGTGTAATTCGTTCCTCACAATTCAATAAATCGAGTGATCATTCGACATAATCTTCATTATTTGTGTTTGTTTTTATTTTCCGCATCTTGTTCATCAAATCACAATTAGGGTTTTAATCCCAACAAGTGGTATCAGAGCGGGTCTTTGAAAGTCTATTGATTTTTGAAGTATCGGTTCTTGATTTGGTGATTTTCTGCACATATATTGAAGATTATTGGTGTTTTGGCGGTATGGAATCAAGATTTTTATTCATGTTACTGTTCATGGAGATCTATCACTGTTCATCTGGTATTTTTTTCTCTGATTCGTTTTAGTGTTTGTATTCATGATTGGATCCGTTTGTTAATTCGTCTAATTTCAACAACGATTCTACTGTTTTAATCTGGCCCAAATAATTGGTCTATTACTATTCATGATCCATTCCCTAAATCCATTGTTTCGATCGTTGTTTGTGCGTTTTTGGACCAACCAAGATCGATTTCTGTTCATTGATCTATCATTCCATGAAATCGTTTGTCGCTAATCGAATCACCTGTTATCAAAATCGATTCTAATCCTATCAATTGATTTTGTGTTTGAACCAAATCAATTTGTTCATTCAAGTTTTTATCAAATATCGATTCTTTTATCGTTCTGTGAAGTCAAGAACTGATGATGATAAACGATCTTGAAATCGATATGAGAAATGTTGATCTTGATTTTTGTTGATGATCAATTTGAATAGTTAAATCTGGAAGTCAAAATCAGATCAAAAGGTTAAAACGAATCTGCAAAGTCAATTTTGTGAATGGATTCCTTACCTGCGAACGAGTGTTAATCGGGATGAACATTGGCCTATGCAATAAGTCAAAATTGGAATGCGAATGAGTGTCGATCTTGATTCGGTATTTCTTTTGGAAGCAATCGGAACTAGAAACCGATTCCCTGTTGGTAAAATCTTGATTGGATTGAGCAGATGTTCTTGTGAGTCAAACCTCAAAAGTCAAAATCGACTCATACAAACGAAGAACTGTGGGTTGTTGATCTGGAATCAAATTGGAATCAGGTTCTTAATCGCCAAATGGGTCTTACCTTTGGGGCTTAATTCATTGGTTCAAATGAAATTGAGTTCGCTTTGTCAAGTCTAAACTGGTTAGAAAAGGCGTTACCTGAGAATGTATGAGATCTGAATCGTAACTCAATCGGGTGAACATGAGAGAAAGATTAAGGGTTCGGTGATTGTGATTCTGTGTTCGCGCTCATTCTTCTCCCACGATTGATCGACTGAGAACTTGTGATTGGATGTGGTTTTGATTCGCGTCGTGTTTGTGATGGATTGATTAGGAACGAAAGAAGGGATGACAGTAAGCGAACCTGGGAATGGAGACTCGCCTTGGGGTATAATCAACGGAATTGGAACGAACCTCGATCTGACATTGGGTTCGTGTTTGAAATTGGTTCGCTTTGGGTGAGATTCTTGGTGTTCAGAACATAGGGCTCGGTATGAAGGCTTATGCTCGAAACGAACGTGAAATAATCTTGGGGTCATTTGTTAGCACTTGAACGACAGGGGGGAGATTCGCTTTGGTAGCTATTGGAACGAACCTCGATCTTGAATCCGCGTGTTTAAGCTGGGTTCGGTTGTTAATGGTTGGAGCGAACGAATGATGAACCAAAAGCGAAAGGGGTTTCGCCTGATGAAGCTTGATATGAAACGAACCGAACGTTCGGTTCGCGTGAATAGTGTTGGGTTTTGAGCATTCTAACACTCCTAAGTGTACATGCAACCCTAAATACCTTGGATCTATGTTTTCTCTATTATACATGGAAATAAGAATATCCAAGGTATCATCCTAATCTATCATACAAAACATGAATATAACAAGATAGAATACATACCTCTTTGATGTAGAAAGTCTTCATGAAGCTTGAGTGCCTAGCCCCAATAGTGTGGAAGCCTCAAATGGAATCACAGTTATCAAAACACTTAGAATAACTTGAGAGAGTTCTACACTTCATGAAATCGGCTAGCCCTCTCTAGAATAATCCTAGTGGCCGATTTTTGTCAAGAATAAGATCATTATATAGTGTTACAATTAGGGTAAATCCTTAATTGTCATGACTTTCCATTTCCTTGGATCCATGGGTTCAAATACACCATGGAGCACCCATGGACCATCCTATGGGTTTTAGTCCAACTTGATTATCCATGGAGCATTAGCCCACTATATAAGTATGGATGATTTACACAATCAACCCATATATTTAATTAGTCTTCTTTTGATCACTTAATTAATCCTAGATTAATTCTTGATCAATACTAATTAAACAATCTTATTATTCTTATTATTAATATACTAGAACTTATAATATATTAATAACCATAAGTGTCTTATTTCTCTCATTATAGTCTATCTAAGTGCATGAAGGTTTGCAACCCAAATGGACCATGCCGGGTCGGGTCAAGTCTTACCAATTATAGTTATGGACTTAGACATTAATCCAACAGTCTCCTACTTGGATAAGTCTAAAACTATTATTGCGTATGACTTCAGGAACCAACCGACAATCGTAGCTCTCAAAAGCTTCTGTCGAACTCTGACCTTGTAGATGAACTCTGATCTTGTCAATGACCTGTCCATTAGATAAGGGATCATATAATCCTCTGTTCTCATGATATCAGCCGGACAAATACATGGAACAACGTCGTACTTATTGTCCAGCAGTTTGTTTCCCGATTTTCGATTTGTTTGACAAAGAACTTAATCGAACACATCAATTCAGTTCTGACCGGCCGGTACATAGGTCACAACAAAATCATCGAGGGGCCCAGATATCGCTTCTATTTCTAGAAGGAACAGATAAACTTCGACTCATATGCTTGTTCTACTACTTGTTGAATTGTACACAAAGGCACGTTTTATAACATCAAGTTACTGATGCGTTTACGTGCAATCAATGCACAACCAACTCATAGGTAACAACTCATATCTCTAGGTTTGAAGATTTATATGATATTATCGTCTCACGATCACTCGAGATAAATTCCATGAAGTGATACAAGTGAGCGTGGGTTTATTCCAATACTCATAACTTATGAGTACTCATGAATGTTGTAGCAACCATTGCCATGACTAAACTCATTTAGCCATCTACAAACCCGATTCATGACAGTCTTGATTCATACCTACTTCCAACATATGAACGACTGTGGAGTGTTTAAATAACTTAGTCATCCGGAAAGAATAACCTAGCTATTTTGGAAGTCAAAACATGCAAAGTGAAATACAATAATAATCGAATCTAATATGGTCTCAGAACCCTTTTGAATATAAATAAAACCACTTTTTATTTATCACCATATTGATTACACATTATTCAATGTTTCAAATAATCAACTTAAGACTTGAATAAAAAAAACAGTCGTCCCATGCTCCTAGCATGTACACTTTGTTTTTCTAAACAATAGTTATGCCATACCCCAAGTATGCACACTATGTTTGTCTATGATCCTTACATTGTGATGTAGATCAATTGAACATGATTCCAATGATACTCATTTCACAATCCCAAATCCTTATTGTAAATGCAAGAATTCCAAATTTATGTCATTTACTGAAATCTGTTAGATTCTAAACTTATATGCATTGATCCTCTTGTAATGATTATGCACAAAGTCAGAAAGACTTGACAACAACCATTACAGAGCATTCCAAAGGAGATCAGCTCCTTGGGAACATCCTTTTTGCATTAAGTTTCCTAATCTTACATAGATTGAATCACTTCCACCTATGGAGACATTTCCATAGTCCTATTTGACTATCACTTCCGAACAAGAGTTACCTCTTTTCAGAAAATGTCGATATGGTCCTACCAAAATTAACACTAGACTTCCAAATGTCCCTGAGCAACCAATCTTTGGCGAACCTCAGATTGTCCTCGACAATTGCTTAATCACTTTAGTCATATCCAGTTCTAGACTTTTCCCTTCTAAATGCCTTAAGCATTTGGAAAATTTAGAAAGGATGAATATTATAGCACATGAAATCGATCCTATATCCGAAGCATATGGGATACTATTCATGATGTTTGACATAAAGACATGACACTAGACCAGTCTTTTGCTACAATATTTTTTATTTGCCATGTTTTCAAAATTTAACTATGAAGAGGGATGCCGTAATCATAATCGAATTTTGAAAATGCAATATATATAGAATTTCTTCAAGTTGAACCATTCCAACACAAAATTCACATATATTCTTGACTAAAGATGATTAAAATCTCAATCTAAGCTTTAGAATTGACATGAAGTATAATTTCCTCTCCCTTAATTATAGCAAAACAACTTTTCAACCCCTGCAACTTCACGGATTGAAACTTTGTTTTCTATAATTAACATTGCTAGCTTGCAATACTAATCATAATAGTCATGCTCCCACTAACATGATGATTATCAGCATAACACTTATGCTCCCACTAGCTCTGACACATTTCCAGAAATCTGTTGGACTTCTGAAATTTAGATTCATACACCCTTTCTTAGATAGCTCACATGTGTGTCTAAACAATTTTCAGAACTATGAAAAGGGATGCCGTAATCATAGTCTCAATTGCTTAGGCATTTGCTATTTCTCACAAGTCCATGTTAGTGTGCCGGTTAACCACACGCGCTCCACTAATGACTTTTGAAAATGCAAATGACACAATTGATATCTACTTAAAATCTATTTAGTGAAAGCATTTCCTCACCATCATTTTCATGAATCGGAGAGAAACCTTATGACACTTAGATTTAATAGTGTATGAGTTCCTATCCATGCGAATTTGTCAAAACCATAATCACAAGATAAGGTTAGTGACAAATTCAGCCCTACATGGATTAAACTTATTCAATCTTAGTTTCTTGTCACCTTGGTAACACAAGGCCCACCAATGCTTCCAAGTTGAACTCTGATAACTCACATGTAAATTCAACTTATTTGAAGTAGGTACAGAAATAAGAATTATGTCAACACGATAGGTTGAAAACCTTAAGTCGTGTGCTAGTGATAAATTACAGGTTTTACTCTTGATTAAATCTTGAAACTCTTTTAGGATCTTTAAGGCTCCCACTGTCCCCTTGACATATAAGTTTTCCTAGTCAAGAACCATTCCTTGATAAAACAAATATTCAAGGGATAGTGCGGATTCTTATCAAGACTAACACTTCACACAATTGGTCTTAGTTGGTCTTTGTCTCATCCAAGACATCACAACTTACCAATCTCAAATGTACAAGAGTAGAAAACATTTTACTCTTACATTTGATAAGTGTTTTAAACCTTCTTTAAGACATGTCACTCAAATTGCAATCTTGGAGTATGACTCCAAGACTTGTATTGGAACGAAGTATGATTCATCTTCTTGATTTAACCATTTCAACAATTTCAAGATCCCTTCTTCTTAGTCATAAGAATGCACTAAGACTTTCTTAGAGAACAAATTTTGATATGGTTTCTTAATCATTAAGATGATCACAAAGCTGATACTAAAGTACTCTCCCGTCCTTTCAGATTTGAGAAACTTTTATCTTTCTGCCTAATTTGATTCTTCTTATTCGTTTTCCAATGTTACAAAATTATACTTAACCTTATAAGTATAATCATATTTACTAATCTTTAGTAAATCATGACAAATCAATCTTTGTGGTGGACCTTGACCAGCGCACACCCAGTGTACCTAATTCCTTAGTCCTTCAATTGACTCACATATACATGTGATCAAAGAATTAGTCTTAATTTTTCAAAGATGAAAATTCTCATTCATCATACAATACAACTTGTATGATTCCAAGTTTCTGTCCAATTGAAACTTGGGTGATGAAAAACTTTCTTCATTTGGTAAATTCAGACACTACCACAAATGAAAGAATCAAATCCACTTTCCAATATTGCTATTACTGGAAACATATAAGCAACAATTTTCCACCGATGCCATTGTAAGGATATTTTTAAAATAAATAAAATTAAAACCTTTTTTTCTTTTATTTTAAAACTTTGCGGAAAAACTTATCCTTACAATCCACATGAAAACCTTGTTGTTATCTATTCACAAGCAATATATTATAACTCTTAAGCAACAGCTCAAAATTCTGATTACCGAACCATGCGATCGAAACCCATCTTCGCAATCAGAATCAGCATATACTTACTTTAAGCTTCCTATCTTTTCTTTGATTCTTAAAATACATCAGCATGTGACCCATTCACATTATGTAATAAGAATCTCCAAATAGGAACTTAACAGAGTTATACAGTGTATTTTACCCGAAGTAGAGTCAAACCTCTTGACTTGATCAACCTTATGACCTTTCAGGTAAATAGGGCAGCTTCGCAACCAATGCCCCTTTCTTTGGCAATATAAACATATGGAGACCCTTTGATAATGGCACATGAGACTATTTCAGACTTAGCCTTTCTCTTTACCATTTGGTCAACCGAGTTGACTATGGCCGATCCCTTTCCATTGGGAAGAGAAATGCTTTTCTAGATATCCAATGCTACCATTGCCAATGTCCATTTAAGGTTTGGGAAGTTGATCTTCTAACAAAATTTGCTTTACTAGTGTTCCAAATCATTGCTGATTCCACAGCACAAAACAAATAGATAAGATCATTAAGGCTCGTGTCATAGTCTGTCTCATAGTAGTCCCAAAGTGACCCGCTATGTTACTAAGAAAGTGATTGAACATCCAACTTTCACGAGACTTTGACACCCAACTCTCCCGTCTTGTCAATATGTGACTACATCTCCAAGATGTGACCACACCAAGACCTTAACTTGCCAATAGGGCTTGAGTGACTTTAAACTTTTGGGTGAGGGAGAATAATTGGAGGAGATAAAGGAAGTGAAGCATGATGTTGAGGAACATCATCTTCAAGAGATTTGGGAAGATCATAAATGTCTAAACCAGACATGTTTTGGGAGATATTCAAGATAGTTGATTTAAAGTCCTTAATATGACACCCAATATGAAATATTAAGGCCAGGACCCAACAAACTATTTTATAACTTAGAAGAGGGATGCCGTAATCCAAGCTATAAAATATTTGAAGGTAGGCGAATGACGATTCACCAATTTCCACCATGAAAAACGAAATAATTTATTAGGTTTTAATAGGATTTGAAATTCCTAGATCTTTTGAGATTCATTGAACTTTTCAATGGCATGTTTCAATCTCGAGTGTGCCCTCTCAAATTTTGTGACTGGGATGCCGAGGATCACAAAACAAGGTGTGAATAACCATACCAATTCACTTGGTATCCTTAATATTATCACCTAATCAATGTGCCGGTTAACCACACACGCTCCATTGATCTATGACAAACATTAAGTCACCCTTCGTGGTCCTTACTAGTCCAAGTTAGTGTGCCGGTTAACCACACACGCTCCACCAACGACTTGGTAAGGTACAAAGTGTGAATTCCATGGGTTAGCACCAAATTCACATTTTTCCTAAAGTAACTAAGATTGGGAATTATTAAGATTTTAGTTACTTTAGTATTTATCATTAATACTTTTAATGAAGGGAGAATTTAAAGTCATTGTCCTACCCGTTCGGCTAACGACCCTCCACCAGTCAAGCAAGCGGTGGGTGAGAGTAGACACCCATTAAGTCGCCATTTTATAGGCAACAACCTTATACCCACCTTATAGACCGGCTTCGTGAATGAGGCCTACTAACGGTAAAACGACTTGTTCTTATACATATATATAATAATTAACCATTAATGTTATAAATAGTATAAGTGTTGAATTTTAACCTTTTTAAAATTCTAAGGGCTAACTTGGAATTAAAGTATTCATAAGTGAAAACTTTTCAAATTCCAAAACTTGAGGGCAAGTTTTGAAACTATTCAAAACTAATTAATTCCATAACTTATGTGTTTAAAGTAGTTTTAATCCAAAAAACTCTTCAAGTTCCATAACTTATGGAAGACTTTAAACTAATAAAAGAATTAATCTTTTCTTTATTTTTATAACTTATGGAATTAATTAAGGTTACACTTTATTTATTTATTTATTTATTAATGAAGTGACTCTTGAATTTCCATAACTTGAGGACAAGTTATGGAGTCATAAAAAAAAATTCAATGACACAAGACTCTTCATTTTGTAACCATTACCAACTTTTATGAGTTTTATGAGTCTTTAATGTGACTCTTCATGTAACTTGAGGACAAGTTACACAAACACATTTTGTACTCAACTCTTAGATTAAAATGGATTGAAAACAACTATTTCAATTAACTTTTCTATTAATCTAAGCAACTCATAAGAACAAGATAATTCATATCAAACTTCTTCATGTAATTAGTCTAAACCTTAAACTAATACAAAACATGAATCTATTGACAATTATCTTTGAAAATGGATTAGCATGAACATTACCACATTAAAAAACAAGTTTATAAGTTCAAAAACAACGTAGGGTAATGTTCCTAGTCCATTTCTAGCCAAAAACCTCGAAAATATGCTGTCTGGGGTCCAACTCGTCGAGTGCATGAACATAACTCGGCGAGTTGGATGAATTTTGCCTTGGACTCGTCGAGTCCCTTCATGAACTCGGCGAGTCTGCTGGGCTGACAGCATCACAACTCGATTTTTCAGCTCCATTTGCAAGTATAACAAGAAAACATGCCTAGGCTCTGATATCACTGTTGGGTTTTGAGCATTCTAACACTCCTAAGTGTACATGCAACCCTAAATACCTTGGATCTATGTTTTCTCTATTATACATGGAAATAAGAATATCCAAGGTATCATCCTAATCTATCATACAAAACATGAATATAACAAGATAGAATACATACCTCTTTGATGTAGAAAGTCTTCATGAAGCTTGAGTGCCTAGCCCCAATAGTGTGGAAGCCTCAAATGGAATCACAGTTATCAAAACACTTAGAATAACTTGAGAGAGTTCTACACTTCATGAAATCGGCTAGCCCTCTCTAGAATAATCCTAGTGGCCGATTTTTGTCAAGAATAAGATCATTATATAGTGTTACAATTAGGGTAAATCCTTAATTGTCATGACTTTCCATTTCCTTGGATCCATGGGTTCAAATACACCATGGAGCACCCATGGACCATCCTATGGGTTTTAGCCCAACTTGATTATCCATGGAGCATTAGCCCACTATATAAGTATGGATGATTTACACAATCAACCCATATATTTAATTAGTCTTCTTTTGATCACTTAATTAATCCTAGATTAATTCTTGATCAATACTAATTAAACAATCTTATTATTCTTATTATTAATATACTAGAACTTATAATATATTAATAACCATAAGTGTCTTATTTCTCTCATTATAGTCTATCTAAGTGCATGAAGGTTTGCAACCCAAATGGACCATGCCGGGTCGGGTCAAGTCTTACCAATTATAGTTATGGACTTAGACATTAATCCAACAAATAGATGGCAATCTTGAAACGAACCTTGGTTCGGTTGCTGGTACTTGAAACGAAAGTATGATCTGTAGCATTTGTTCCAGTCGCGCATTTATTTTATCAGCCATATATATTGGGGAAGAAGACTTAATGTTTCATTTTTGGTCCCTGAAACTTCAGCGAATTGGCTCTTTTGGTCCCTGTGGTTTTCACAGTTTGGTATTTTTGGACCATTTCCAGTTTTTGTTACAAATGAAAGGGTTTGTTGATGCTGAATTACCATTCCAGCCCCTGTCTTTCAGCAAGTGACAGTTTCTGCCCAATATTAAGAAAAGTTTACTACATTGAGGGCCGGTGAACAGTTTTGGTTTTTCAACGCTCATATTTTTTTTGTGAACAGAAAAATAAAGATTCCATCAAGTCTTGGCGGTTCGGAAAGTCGTTTTTTTTAACGTCAAGTTTTCACGATTTTTCCGGATTTTTTTTATATCTTTTTGTCGCGGGGGAGCATAGTAAATTTTTATCCATTCAAGATCATTCTCATGACCTTTTGAAGGCTTTATAATCATGTTTTTGATTATAAATCGGGGGAGAATTTGGTATGGCCATTCGAAATTGGATTTGTGACTTTTCAAAGTCGAAGATTTTTGATAAAGCTTGTGGGAGAATTATGAAGGTAGCTTTTTTACAGAAGTTCTTCATCGAGCTCTACTAAGGTTTTTACAGAGAAGTATCCTTTACAGCAAGAGTTCTTCATCGAGCTCTGCTAAGGAATTGTTATATCTCCGACTTCTTGTATTTTCTCGATCAAGTGGCGTTACGAATCTTAAAGTTTGGGTTGTTACATGATATTTTTTGATGGCTTATATCATTAGCTTATTTGAAGATCGTTGTGACTTGGAGGGGGAGCTCTTCAAAGACAAGAAGTGATTCAGTTTCTTTGTTCTGAAATGGGTTTTATGGCAGGTTTGGTTTTCATGAAGATTCTTTGGGATTACATTCGAAAATGAAGTTTAAAGACATTACTTCAGTGCTTGATTTATATATCCTAGAGCCCGTGTTTGAAGACCATTGAAGAATCAAGATTCGTGGATTGCTTCATATATTCCTCGTTGCAGATCTTTTTATTTGCTAGTTGCTTGTTTTGGAAGTTAAAGCATTGTCATCCATTCCATACTTTGAGGGGGAGATTGTAGGGTTTCAAAGCACTCCATGGATGATGGCAATGGGCCCCTTTGATGAATTCTAGGTTAAAAGCCCAAGACTTGTCTTTTCCCTATAAATAGTCATGTATTATTCATTATTAGGGTTAAGAGTGAGGCAAAATGTAGCCGCCACGTTGTGAGGTTTCTTGTAGAGTTAGATTCTTATTTCTTAAGTGTAATTCGTTCCTCACAATTCAATAAATCGAGTGATCATTCGACATAATCTTCATTATTTGTGTTTGTTTTTATTTTCCGCATCTTGTTCATCAAATCACAATTAGGGTTTTAATCCCAACAATTCCAAAATAGATTACAATTCTTGACTTTTAGGTCATTACATTGATTTGAAATATGGGGTTGTCACATTTACTTAGAATGACATGGGCTCCTTTCAGGTTTGATAACCAAGTGCCATGGAATCCCCCCATGGTCTAATAACCAAGTGCCATGGGCTCCCCCATGGTCTTCACATAAAATAATCCATACCATAAAGCATACAATTGCATATCAACTAACTACTACATATCAAATAATGGGCCGACATTGGTGCCTTCGACCCATGGGTATGATGAGAAGACTCACCTCAGTCTGCTGAACACAATAGTTGCTCGTCTAACCACCCGAAACCTCACACTGAACAAAGGTACAAATAATGCTAAATTAGGATTATAACTTAACCTAGTCAAAGAGTCCAAAACCTAAACCTAAGTCCTTACATGGTGGCCCAAAAGTCCTTCCTTTACTAATGGGCCTAAGATCCAAGTTAATAGCTATTAATGGGTCACATGGCCCAGTAAGGCCTAACCAAAACAACTATGGCCCAAAACAGAAATAATCAGACCACTAACTCAAAATGGAACCAGGCCTAAAACTGAATAAGGCCAAAAGTGCTCACAACCCCACATGAAGCCCCAACCCATCTGGGGTGCGTACGCCCAACGTACCACTCCAGTACACTTAGCATACTGAGCCCCTTAGTTGTACCCGCAACGTACACAATAGTACGCCCAATGTACAAGCCAAATATGCACCACAACCATTAAGTGCTTAATACTTGGGATTTCAACGTTAAACTTCATATCTGAGTCCATTAAGATGACCTAAGGCGTAAAGTTGGCAACTTTATGCCCTTGCATGCCATAAGGGTCCCCAATACCTCATTCTTCCCATTAAGACCTCATTTAAGACCTCAAACGCATGCATGGTATCAAAACAACCTTCAAGATGACACCTTTATGCATCAAGCATGCTCGAAGAGCTTAGATCTAACCACCATAGTCTCTGGAGTTGCTCAACTCACAAGAAAGGGTCCAAGAACCAAAAAGGGACTTCATAACAAAAGCCTAGATCAAACTAACAAAAGAGATGATAAGGTTATGACTTTATACCTCCAGATGTTCCTCAAGATAAACTAGATGCAAGATCTAGAAGCTCAATGACACCCAAGACTTGATCACCACCTTCTCCTTCTTGAATGCTCTCTAAAATGTCCACCAAAACACTCTTTAAGCTCAAGAATCACACTCACAAGAAAATATGGGATTAAGTGACGAAATGAGGCTATGGAGGCTGATTAGGGTTTGGTCCAAATGATATAAGGTTGCTTAAAAAGGGTGCAAGGCAAAGATTTTGGGATTTAGATGACCGCCACGTACGCCCCGCGTACATGCTCGTACGCCCAGCTTACGAGCCCCGACCACCCGATGCCCTAGTACACGTACGCTAAGCGTACGAAAAAGACCATTTCTGACAAAATTGAAATACTTGAGGGTGAATAATGGAATACCTGGATTAGAGTGTTATAATCATAGTGATGGTATTTATAGTAGAAAAAATAACTGTTGTTTTTGCCGTTTATAACCGTTGCATATATATATATATATATATATATATATATATATATATATATATATATATATATATATATATATATATATATATATATATATATATATATATATCATTTAATAAGACTTTTAATTAGTACATAATTTTTTACTTGGTATAATTTTTCTAAATAGAAACATATAAAAATATTAGTAAATATTTAATAAAATTATGAAGAATATCTAAAATATATAACGATACGTATAAACAAACGTTATTATACATAAAAATTAGTTGAATAATTTAAATGTTAATATACATAGGAAAACTTCAATAAAGTCTTATATTTTAGGCCAATTTACGGTTTAATCCCAAATTAAGTTTTGTTTACAAGAAAAGACAGAATACCGGCTAAAACTTCAGATTAACCCTCCGTTGACGATTTCACAGATTTAGCTAGTATTCCGGCTTTTTTCATTAATTCGTCAAAATATTCGGACTTTTTCGTTAATTCAGCTAAAACTTCAGAATAACTCTTTTATCAATATATTAAAAATGGTTTGTTTTTCAATGAATGTATTTTTTTCATCTCTTTTTATAAACGTTATATATTTAGTTTTAAAGTCACGAAATTTAGAAAAAGTATCTATACAATGCAAAAAACTAACAAACTTCATAAATTTGTCTGAAAAACTTTACTAGAAGATAGAGTGTTTCATGATTCCAAAATGAAATTCATACAAAATTATTGTATATTTTTTTTAGTTCAAGATTAGTCTAAGTATTGGGATAACCACAAAAACATATGTAATAATACTAATCGAGTATACTTAAATCTATGAGATAACATTTTTCGTGAATACTCATTTTCTGTTGAATCACGCACTTCAATACACTCATGTTAAACTTGTACCTCAATTTTTCAAGGAAAATAGCAACATCTTGGTAGCAGCTAGTCTTGCCTTGGTTAGACCACAAAACACATATTCGCTTCGACTTTGATACCCTATTTTCACACATGCACACACATGTTCTAGATCAGAAACTTTTATGCGTGTGTGCGCACATAAAAAGGAAAGACATAGATCTCTCTAAGGGGTGTATGTATGCATCCCTTATCGTATCCTTCCCAATTGTGCAATAGGTAGAAAGAAACAGATGGAGAAAGAGGGCATATGGATTAAGGTTTTAAACAACCTTTAGAATGAAGAAGAAAATGAGTATACCTTATTAGTATTATTAAGTATGTTTTGTGGTTATCCCAGTACTTAGACCAATGTTGAAATCAAAAGAAAACATACAATAATTTTGTATGAATTTCATCTTGCAATCTTAGAGCACTCTATATCCGGTAAAACTTTTCAGACAAATTTATGAAGTTTGTTAAGTTTTTGGATTGTATACTTTTTTCTAAATTTTATGACTTTAAAACTAGATATATAACGTTGCATAAAAAATGTAAAAAAAATACCTTCATTTAAAAAACAAACCATTTTTAAAATATTGATAAAAGGGTTATTCTGAAGTTTTATCCGAATTAACGAAAAAGTCCCAATATTTTTACGAATTAATGAAAAAAGTCGGAATACCGACAAAATCTGCAAAACCGGCCACAGAGGGTTATTCTGAAGTTTTAGCCGATACTCTGTCCTTTTTTTTTATTAAAGCGTAAATCTGCTTAAAATATTAGGACTTTATTGAAGATTTCCCGTATAGATAAATAAAAATTAGTTTCATAATGTAAATGTATAAATAAATGTTAGAATCCTAAATAATGGGTTGAAAAAAATATCATTAATTGTTAATAACGAATATTTTTTATTTGTTTTAATGGTTGTTTTATAATAAATACCTTTTATTATTATTATTATTATTATTATTATTATTATTATTATATACCTTAAGTAGGATGGATGTAATTCCGACTTCATTAGAGCTAACGTGTTATAAATTCGACGTAATTAAAACCAAAACTAAAAAAAATTAAGGTAAAACATTATAAAATAAAAGAAATAAGATTTGAAAAGATTCTTGATCACTTAGAAAATTGTATTCAAGATGACATGTTTATTTCTTTCACAATTTATTGATATTTATACTACATATCATCGTATTCTTATATCATCAAAATAGTAACTAAACAATTACCGAAAACTACTTGAACGATGAAAAATATTCATCCACAAGGTATGTTTACATGGTATGTCTAACTCAATAGTTTTATAGCTTTTATAACAATTCATGTTTACTTGATTATTTTCATGCTAATGAAATGAGCATATATATATATATATATATATATATATATATATATATATATATATATATATATATATATATATATATATATATATATATATATATATATATATATATATATATATAAAAAAGAAAGGTTATGTGGAAAACAAAAAAACCATAAAAGACCCTAAAAATAAAAAATAAATGCATAAAAAAATATTTAAAGATCAAAATCTTTTTTTTATTTTATATATACAAAAATTGCAAGATTTTTAATAAATTTGCTGAAAAAAAACTTGACTTTTTTTCAAAATAAGTTTTAGCGAATGTATTAAAAAACCTGTGATTTTTGTATATATAAATTAAAAATATATATATATATATATATATATATATATATATATATATATATATATATATATATATATATATATATATATATATATATTTGTGATCTCTAAGTATTTTTTTTATGCATTTTTATGAGTTTTAGGGTTTTTTGGGTTTTTGTTTTCCATAAAACCTAAACACACACACACACACATATATATATATATATATATATATATATATATATATATATATATATATATATTAGAAAATTAAAAAATGATTCTACTACATCATTACATCAAAATTCATCAATAAAAAATGAAGTTCAATCATTATCAAATGTTGGGTTGTTTTTGCAAGAACCGATTTTACATACGACCAGTTATATGCTGTTTTTGCAAGAACCGATTTTACATACGATCAGTTATATGCTGTTTTATCTACAGGAATAAACAAATAAAGTTATTTTATTAAATAACTTTAGTCAGCATACTTACAATTGATAATACACCGTATTTTTTATTGACATTTGGTATATCTTTTGTCTATATAATAATTTAATTCATACATCTAGGCATACTTACAATTGATAATATACGGTATTTTTTATTGACATTTGGTATATCTTTTGTGTATATAATAATTTAATTCATACATCTGGTATATCTTTTGTCTATATAATAATTTAGTTCATACAAACCGTAGTTTGCGGTGAGTTTTAACGGACTATTTAATAAACAAGTGTCATAACTATTTAGCCAATGAATAAATCAAACAAAATTATGTTAACGGTTAACCAATGCAAGCTCGATATTTTCCTTTAAATCAAACAAAATCGTGAATGAGCCTTAACATATTAAATAGTTTTTGTGTTATTAGGACGGAGGGAATCATCTTTCTCTTCCATATTTTCCACCTTATGTACTTACTACATAAGGAATCCAACAAGTGCCCTCAACCTTTTTGTTTTTATATTAAAATTTTAATAGTTTAAAAAATAAATACATAAAACTAATATTAATAAAAACATTTTGTTAGAAAAACAAAATACTACAAACGAGAAGCTCATTTGTTTCGGGAGAATTCATTTTGATTAAAATAAAGAATAGAATTATAGAAATGACATAAGTAAGTATGAATGAGTTTGTAGTTGGAGAATTGTATATATAGTTGGAAAAAAGAAATTAAAACAATTTTTTTAAAAATATTGTCGTTGTTGAATAGCTTCAAATCTTTCATGAACCCGTCCAACCTCAACAATCTGAACCCGCTAGCTAGGGGAGGAACCATGCAAACATGAACTTGTATGGTTTAACATTATGTGGGTTGTCCTTGTCAATTCGTAAGTATGACATTTGATCTATACTTATAAGTTGGTTAGCAAAATAGACATGTACTTTTTGCTAGTATTATTTGTTTGTTTCCTAGAATGACCATCTATTTAATAAAAATGATTAAGGATATCGATCAAAATATGACTTTGCTCCATAAAAAAGTGAGCATCACTTCAGGGTTCTTACCATAATTGAATCCCAAAGTATTTGGCTGCTCATTCTTGTGTGACTATATTAAATCTTTTTATCACATGTTTAGATGGAGGATCCTACTAGATACAACCTTTTATTTATTTATTTATTTACTTTTTTACGTTTTAATGAATATACATTTTGTTTTTATTTGTCTTGAAGTCTTTTTGTTCTTCTTGCAAGGTGCAAAGTCAGATTTGGTGCGTTTTGATTGAAACCTAACACTGACCCAATTACAAATGGCGACTATTGGTTTGTTCCCCCAAAACATGGCATCTCATGTCCTCATGCAATCCCATGTGACCATGTTATCATTTTACACATCAACCCATACCAAACTTTCACCTCATTATGGGCACCCTTTTCACCTCTCAAATATATGATGTCTTCCGCGTAAAATACATTAATTAAAATTGATTGCATTGGTTGTTAAGTTTTTTTTTTTTCATGCTTAGTAGTAAAGTCATGCTGTATTTTGAAAAGGATTTCAAAAAATTATAAGACATAAATACTTTTGCCTGAAGTTAGTTCATTGTAAAATATCTATTATTTTATCCAAAACACATATTACACACGTATTACATTTTTTTCTTGATATTTAAACGGTTTTGTTAATATATAAGGTTAACTGCATAAAAACCATGTTTTTTTTGCTTATTTTTACGGTTTAAAAATTATATGTTATTTTTCTATTGAAAGACATTTCAATTTGTAAAAAAAATATATGACAACCATCATAATTATAACGATCAAAAAATCCAAGGTAAAATTTTCATTTTTAATACTTTCAAAACACTATCGTAACTTTGTTCAAAACATTGAAAAACATTTCAAATAAACAAATTATCAGAGTCCAATTACCAAAGATCATGAATTGCGGAAAACACGGGTGTATGCGCTGCGATCGTCTCGAGCTCTTTCAATTGAAAACTGAAGTACCTGAAACAAAACTGGAAACCGTAAGCACAAAGCTTAATTAGTTCCCCAAATACCACATACCATACATATCCAACGATCCATAGAAGTCATACATAACCGCGAGCCATACATATCTTTCATATATCATAATCAATAAAGGTGTTATGTTCCGCACATAGTCTTCCCATTATACCACGAGCCGCCTCGTGGTCTTCTTTGCCAAGCCGGGGGCCACAACCCTGGGTCTTACAGACAAGTGCCAAGAGCCACCTCCGGGTCTTCCATGCAAGCATCACAAAGATAGCTAGCATACAATCTACTCTACTCAAATAATTAGCATACAGTGTGCCAAGAGCCACCTCCTGGTCTTTCATACATAATGCCAAGGGCTAATCCCTGGGTCTTCCTACAATCCATAAACCAAATGGTTCGGCATTGGTGCCTTCGACCCATACAACAATGAGGAAACTCATCTCGAATGCAATAGCTGACTGCACGAAATCCCTAGCTGCTGCCCTGACAATTTCCCAAACTAACAATAACCAAAACAACATCAAATTAGAAATTGAATTCCAAACCATGATCCACAATCCAAACTTAGGGTAAAATGAACATTTTATCCCTGGCCCAACAAGACTCACAACCAGAGCCCAAGCCCCAAAACCAACAAGGCCCAAAACTATAAGATTCATAAGAGCCTATTAATGGCCCAATTTTCCAAATTGGGCCCAACCCCATATGGGCCTTACCTAAAAGCCCAACAATTCCTGGTCCAATAATAATTCCCCGATGGACCAAAGGTCCTAGCCCATTGGGCCCACTAAAGTCCAGAACCATTGGGCCCACCATGGCCCAATACAAAATCTTGGCCCAAATAGACATGTCCAAAAGTCCCAAAACTCTCCAATTCCTCTGAACAAAAAGCCCAACCATGAAACAAGCCTGAAGGCCCACAGAGCCACGAACATGGGGCGTACGCTCAGCTTACGTTGGGCGTACCCAAGGAATCTGGATCGCGACCAAAGAGGAGGTACGCTGGTTGAACCTATAGTTACGCAGGGCGTAATTGCAGATTCTCCAACGCAAATTTTGACTTAACCCATTAAGTACTTTGCATCCAAACTTGAGGAAACCTTTATGCATTTTCATGGCTCAAAGGGACCCAATAACCAACTTAACCCAATAATACCCATCTTAATCCATCTAGAACATGCATGGCTCAAAGGGACCTAAAGGGACCCTCATGAACTTATGTGGGATGGTAATCTTTGACGGATCGAACTTCAATGACTGGATTCGAAACATTTGCACGGTCATTCGATACGAGGAAAATGAATATGTCCTCGATAAAGAGCTAAAGGAGATTGATGAAAACACTACCACTCCTGAACATATTGTTGAATATAAGGCTCATGAGAGGGACGCGACAAAGGTGTCATGTATCATGATTGCTACCATGATTGCTGAGCTTCAAAAGTCCTATGAGGACTTTTGGCTCTATGAGATGCACCAAAAATTGATGGAAAGGTACCATCAAAGTGCTCGATAGGAAAGGTATGAAATCATTGCCTCCATGATCACAACAAAAATGAAGGATGGAGAGTCTATCACGGGCCACTTGCATACGATGCAAAGGCTTGTGGATCGCTTGCTGAAGTTGAATGTCAACTTCGATGAAGAGTTGACCATTGATAATATCCTACACTCTTTGCCTTCTTGTTATGATTAGTTTCTTATGAAGACTTGCCTTAAGTACTGAGTCATCTGAGCTTGCTCAGAAGAAGCAAACTAAGGGAATAAACGACTCCTCTCAGTAAACATCTTGGTGATCTCAGTCCCCTGCCTCTGATCCAAATACTTCTGAGCCAGCCTCTCTGTCTCCACCAATGGAACATACTTCATGCAAAACATCCCATACAACTGCTCCCAAGTAATAGCATCCCTCTCCTGAATAGTGTATGAGACATTCACCAATCTCCACCAATCCTTTTCCACTGACCGAAGAATTTTCAGGACCCAGTTCACCTTCTGGTCAGCAGGGCAAGAGCATGTGAAGAAACAACCCTCGACATTAGACAACCACCTCATCACCATAATCAGGTCCTGAACTCCATCAAACACCGGGGGATTCGTATTGTCATAGTCCTAGTACTGAGAAACTCTCTCCCCTAGAATCCTCGCAGCAGAAAAAGCCATGGTAGCTACAGCAACAACAACATCAGAAAGATTAGCATATCGATCGTCAAAGAGCTCAATCATAGAGGTCTTGATAAACCCAAACATCTCTGACATAGACCCCAGACAGAAGCAACGACCTCAATGGTGATAATCTCCTTAATCTGATCATCATTCTATCTTGGCCTATCCTGGCTACTCACTCCAAACCCAGAACCAGATCCTCTCATAAGCATCATACTGAGAATAAACCTGAATATATCAGAAATGCCATAATACACATAGATATAATCACGATACAAGACTAAGCCCTTGGGGTTAGTGACTTCCTTGCTATGCATACGGGTCCTATGCTTTCAGTAGTACGGGCCCATACTACCTTCCATACCTACTTGTATTTATCTCAAGGATCGTCAGAACCGCCCTAAAAATATACAACAACTAGGATACATATACATCCTATCCTCACTTTCTCGAGATTGGCTAAACACTCCTCATATGGATGGTTGTTCACACACCTACTCATCCATGAAAGTTCCGTCAACCCTACAACACTCGCATATGCAAATCATACATAACATTGGATCGTATAGACAGTCAAATATTTGATTCTACCCTAAGCCCTTCATCTGACAAGAACATGAAATAGGGCTAAACCAAACATTCTCATGCTATAAAATCTTAGTTATGTACAACTATGATGCATACATTAAGCAGCTACAGTACTGATGTCAATTCCATACAAGAAGTAACCCTAGGCTACCAGGCATCATACATCAGGAAATCCTATCATGAAATTACTGAAGATCACTAGCCTATCACAAGCATCATGTTCCATCACAAATATCATGTCAAATAATAGTGTGATAACATGGGGTATACTTTCTTTCTTCGGCTGATCATACAAATTGCATCCTTCCTTGGTCACCTTTGAAAACAATTTTGAAAACCCATTTTTTTTTAAAAAAATTGCAGTTTCCTAGTTTGAGTCTGGATTCACATGAATGCTCATCCAATTCTCTCAAATCAAGGCTCTGATAGCAACTACTAACATCCCAAAAATCACAATAAATTTCAACTTTTCTAAAACAACCCATGAACATAAATGTTTACAAAATCATTTTTTCAAAAGTGTATTTTAGTAATCAGAGAATCCCAAAATCCAAACAACATAAAAACAAAAGGAGGTACACGATCATGCCTTCGCATTGCCACGATCATCTGACGTACCTGAAACAATAAAATGAAATTGTAAGCCAAAGCTTAGTTACTTCCCCCAAAGTAACAACACACAAACATATAAGAACATATATTGGGTCTACAGCTACCAGTTTGGATTACCCCCGGACCACAGTATGAGTTTGGCTTGCCCTTCAGGCCCTCAAATCATATCTGGCTTGCTCCCGAGCCTACATCATAAGTCTGGCTTGTCCTTCAGGCCCATAGTCTATGTTTGGCTTAATCTTGGGTTTGTCGGATACTGCACAAAGCAGTACTACCTCAACCCAACCATACTATATCGACATATAACTTATATCCAACAAAAAGATAAATATATTACCACTCATCAGACAATTAGTAAGATCTATATATCACTACCCCCATACTACATCCTATATACCAAGACACAGATCTAACAGATCACTACATCATAGCAACATTCTCTATACCAGAATACATAACTAATGGGTCGGCGTTGTTTCCTTCGACCCACAAGAACAATGAGGAAACTTACATCCTAGTCTGAAATGATCATTGAATAGGATGCAACTCCGAATATCAGCTTAACAGGTCACCTATACACTAAATAATGACCAATCTCAAACACCACTCAAAATACCCAAAATACCCTTAGGTAAAACTTGGTCAAAGTAAAAAAAATGTCAAAAATTCAAACTTGGTCAACATAGCTGAGTACGCTGGGCATACCCAGCCTGTACAGTGGGCGTAGTCAGCCCTTGACCAAAATCGTGAGGCTGACCTAGTACACTCATTGTATCAATCTGTACGCCCAACGTACGTAGCCCTCCTTTAATCCTTCTATTAGGAGCTTATTCCTCTAAGCTCTTTCCTACAATTCTCAGTCTGGCCCTAAACTAATGTTCTTTACCATAAAGTTTCCAACTCTATGGTGTTGCATGCCTAGAAAGTGTCCCAAAGCTAAAACTCTAACTTCTTAACCCATTAAGACACCTCGACACTTGCATGTAATGAAAAGAAGGTCCAAGATCACATTTTTATCACATTTCCACAAATTTTGTTTATCCTTCTCCAGTTTGACCTCAACCAACAAAACACAAGTTAATGAAAAACTACAATTTCACCATCAGAAACCATACTTGACCTGTTACAAACAATTACAGATAACATGTTAAAGTAAAAAAAAATCCTGCACCAAAAAACTAGTAGATAACAAAAGTCATCTCCAATATCCAATAACATAGCATCCAAAGTAACAAAAGTCATCGAACATAGCGTCCAAAAGTCATGCAAATAACAAAATTCATGCAATAAAAAACTAGTAAAAATCATCAAAGGTAATCAAACATCCTACCCGCACCCGCCACCCACGACTCACAACTAGTAGGGGAAATTTGCAACCTAACTTTTCGAACATCGACACTTTCACTAAATAGCATAAGAGCGGTCTTGTGTCTTTCAACTTCTTCTCCCTATTCCATTTACTTCAATTTATCCATACATGCATCAATAACACTATCTATTTCAGTTCTTTCAATTCCTTCATTTTTTTCCACTAACGACCTTGAAAGCTTGACAATCGCTTCCTCAACTTCTTGTGCCCTTGCATCTCTTTTTTTTCCACCAACTCTTTTGTTTCCACTAACTTCTTTATTTTTTTAATGCCCCGGAGATTCTTCACTTGCACCTATGTCTTCTATTGCGTTTTCAATTGGAATATTATCATCAAAATCATGGGCACTAAATTCTTCTATATGATGAGGGAGTGTAGAAGATGGTCGTGAACTTTGAAACCCGGTCGAGGTCGACCCTTTAAATATTTGGGTGCAAAGATCAGGGAACAACAGGGGGTTAATTTTCAATGACAACACAAACTAGTTCAACTGTTTAAAATTTTTATAAATATTAGTATTTGTTATAAGAGTAATCATACTAGTATTTGTTATAAAAATACTACATTCCTCTCTTCCTTCCATTGTTCATCATTCAGATTAAATTTAGTTTTTGTAGGATCATATATATTGTCGGTTTTGTTTTTTAGTTTCACCTAAGCAACATACTTTGATTTGTAGTAGTCAAAGTGGTTTCTCATTTGCTTATGTTAAACCTCTTTACCGTGTTTGTTTATCAATTTTTCGCGTATTGTCTTCCATAAACTTTCCTTAAGCCAAGAACCCCCACCACCATTAGTGGTTAGTTCGTAGATACATGCATCAAGAAAATTTTTGTTCTCACACTCGTTCCTAACCAACATCTAAAAAAAATTAATATTCAACTAATTTATTAAGATCCAGCTCAAGAAGAAAAGGTATGTAATTGATAATTGATGGATATTTATGATGATCCAGATAAGCACCAAAATTTCTTTCAATTCACAAATTCACCAGTTATGTAATTGATAATTGATAGACATTATAATGACTAGTAAAAAATGATTTGAAGTTACTTGTAAGATTTCTAAAAAAACAAAATTGCTCCCAATTCGCAAATTGACCACAACAACAAGCATCACCATAACAGAAAACAACAAGGAGCAACAGAACACCAAAGATTTGAAATTCAAACAGCAAAAATCTGATGTAATCGGTCTTAAGGAACTATATATAAACAACAAACATAACACAACCAGCACACAACAGCAAACAACAAAAATCGGCTATATAACAACAAAAATTGAATGTTCAAATAAGAAAAGAACAACAAAATAGAAGATAGAACAACAAAGAATAACAGAACATCAAACAACAACATAGCTGATGAGAAGAGGAACACACAAATTGGAACTTTAAACTAGGAAAAGAACAATAAAAATCAAAACTTTAAACAGGAAAAGAAGTATATCTAATGAGAAGAGGAACACAAAAATCGGAACTTCAAATCAATAATTCTTGATTTTCAAAACAGAACATAAAAAGTGGAACTTCAAATCAAGTATGCTTGTTGTTCTAGGAAGAAGAAAGGATGCACTGAAAGAGGAGAAAAAACGAGGGGATGGAGGCGCTGATAGTTCTGCTAGGGTAAGGGTACAATTAGAAATGCAGACCCCATTCCACTCAACTAATTTTTCTCTTCTAATCCACTCAATTATTTCTTTCCAAGTGAAAACACCCCAAATTAATCTATCAAACACCTATATTTGACTGAGTCAGCAAAAAAACGTCAGACTCGACTCGGTTAGACATGTATCAAACAGGAACCGAGTACAAGAAATCCAATTCGCCCTTTATTTCGAGTTTCTATTCGGGTTGGTGATTTTTATTGGATTAGGTGTCTAAGCCCATAACTATAATTAGCATAAAGTAGAATTAATAATACCATAGTCATTTTGGGCTGCCCTCAAACCTAGCAACTAGACAGGATGATTCATAGAGATAGAGGTTCATTTATTATTTGATTAATAAATTGAAATAAATAATTTATTAATATATTATGAGAATAATATATTAATTAGAATTAGTAATATATAATTAATATTTAATCGGAAACTAATTGTAATTAATTTTGGGATTAAAAAATTAGTTAAAAGTTCAAGATCTAAAGTGTAATTGTTCAATATTTGAACAAAAGGCTCCAGAACCTTCCTGGTATAGCTGTGGACGGTTTCAGTGTGCATATTCTAGGGTTTCTAGAATGTCCCATGTGGATAATAGGGAAGTAGATAATTACCAAATTTGAATTAATATTACTTAATTCAAATTAGGGTATCTAGGGTTTCCTTGTTGCACTACATAAAGACCCCTAGGCCTTTGATTTGCGGCCATCTCTTTTTCCTCTTGAGTTGGCCAAAATTCTTAACTCGTCCTTAGTCTCTCCTCAATATTCTTCTTGCTAACTAAGGTATGAACCATTAGAGGCACGACGCTTGTGGTGCTTGCTTCCAAAGCTTAAACAACACAAGGATCATTTTTATTTGCTATAATAACAATAAGGTATGTAATCCAAAACCATTTTATGTGGTTTTCAAAAATAACCTAGGGTTTCTAGGGCTCTTGTTTTGATGTTCATAGTTATAGGTTCAATAGTGAAAACTTAGATCTTGTTTTAGGTTGCATGCACACTTAAGAGTTTTAAGTTTGTTTTGTAATGTCTAAAACTGATAAATTTGATGCTTAACTGGTCGCAATTATGGTCACGACAAAGCAAAGAAAAAATTGATGCAAATTTTGTACGAAATTAACTATCACAAGATAGTTGATTTTCATCTATTTTATGGGAAGAGTTTTTAAGTCATGTAAATCATTCCAAGAAGGCATTAGAAGTGGCGAGTGCTCGTCTTTAGACATTAATTTTTGTAGAAGCATATGAGCAACTAGGAATGTATATTCTTGATAATGAAGCAACGGTTTTGATTTCTATTTTGAAAATTCCAAAGATTGTTCTTAACAGGGTGCATAATTTCCTTATCGGGGACAAATTCATGACTCTATGCTTGAATGAACACTTAACGAAAATAAGTATTTGTTGGATTCTAAAGTAGCGATGATTATTCCTCAACCTGTTTGACCCTTTGTGGTTGATTCGGAAATGTAAATTTCAAAGCAAAAGGTGATTAGCGAGATGATTGTTTCTAGGAAACGACAAAAGGGATTCGTCATTAAGGATCCTAGCATGGAAATTCCAATTAAAAAGCAAATTGTTTAGAAGAAAGGGAACAAGATGTTAAAGGAGGGTAAAATAAAAGGTGCAAGTTTGTCAAGAGAGTAGATATTCAAGTCAAAGATGATGAGGATGAGGATATAGAAATGGATGTGATAGTGATCATGATGATGATAATCATCCCAAGGTGAGCAGAACTCTAACTTCATCACTCCTAAGTCATCACCAAAGGGGACCTCTTCTGAATTCATAGAGAGGAGGAACATCCTCTCGATGTCACTTCTAACACATCTAATGTGGAGTTAAACATCAACAATTATGCACATAATGTTGAAGCTCCTTTACCACCACCTTTAAAATTTGTTTCTACTACTACCATTCCACCTACTTCGACTCTAACATAAGAGCAACAACTCCTCCACCTCCATTAGTTTCCACTACCCTCACTTTACCCACATTCGCTAGCATTCTTCAATCTAAAAATTTGGAGGATCTGCTTATCTCTTCTCAATCCATTACTATTGAATATGGAGTTCTTGAATTAGAAAATCTGGATGAAAATGTTGATGATTTTGATTTTTGTCCAATTTCATTTAATATTGATGGTGCAGATATTCTTGATGACGCCATCATGTCCGGATATCTATAAAAGATTCTTAATAACAAGTTGAATATGTTACTATATTTTGTATTTGGTTCTTCATCTACAACATATTCTATCTATGCTCAAATTACTCAACAATTTCTTGAGAAGATGTTTGCAACTCATGAGGGAAAAGTGACGAAATATGTTGAAAATGGTCATGGTGAAGCTTGTGATGGGGCTGCTACTGCCATTAGTACATTTTCCAAGAAGTTAGTTGAGGGTAAAGAGATTCACAAGAGGAAGTATGATCTTTTATTGACAAAGATATTGAAGCTGCAAGCTAATCACCTAAAAATATTTGAGACAAAGCTCAATTATTTATTTGATTTGATGGCTTGTTTTTTGAATGCTCACGGTGAAGAGAATATTAAGCTCAGGGCATCTACTACTAAGCTTCTTCTAGATGTTCAAAATGTTATTGGAAATGTGAGATATTTTAATAAAGATTATACTGAGAAGCTATCGAAGACAGACAAAACCTAATTAGAGTATTTTCAAGATATCAAATCAAATATAGCTATGTTCGGGAAGAATATTTAATCTGTGAATACTGGTCATGTTGCTACTACACTTACCACAGTTCAAAGAATTTTCAAAACATTTTTCTCTCTAATTGTTGATGTTGTTAAACGATTGCCCACTAATGCTCCACAATTTTCTCTGAATATCATGTCATAAGGGGGAGAAAAGGATGGTGGCTCAGGGTCAAGATCTGGATTTGGATTGGAGTTAAGGAGAAACAATTTCAGTCAACAATTGTGGGAAAAGTTTTATCTTCGGTTATCACAACAACATTTCTTATTTAGAACACTTCTAAATTCAACTCGAATAAACTTCAAGCTACAAAAGGGATTGTTTATGGAGATCAACAACCACAAAAACAAGTAATTCAATATATCTCAGGAAAAGAGAAAGGGAAGGTGATAATAAATAAACAATTTAAAAGAAGACAATAAGATCATATGGGAAGGATGAGACAAACATTAGGCATTGTTAGAAAAAGAAAAAGTGAAGGAATAAAGTCTCAAAAGAAGGGTCATGCAAACAAATTCTGGAACTTTGAGACTATCAAGTATCTAGATTTTGGTGATGTTCAAAAATTTAAGAAAGAGCACAAAGGAAACTTCAATTAAGAATATAATGGTTAATCAACTAGATTTACCAATGTGTTATTTTATGTTTATGTATCATCAATTCAATCTTCCATAGAATTTCGATAAATGCCTGCTCCTAAGAATATGAAGATCATATTTCATTCAAAACTTGCTCAAGATGATGAGAAGGTTTGGTCTTCGAAAAAGATAATCAAGATTTTTTAAATAACAAAGGATGTGCTATTAGAGAATGCTTTCTAGAATCTTCAATACATGGTTGTTCGAGGAGATTAGATGAATTATGAGTTCACAATTACAGATTTTCCATTCATGAATCCACATGATTTCTTGATGTTACTATAGATAGTTTCGAAGCTTAGTGATAAAGAGATTCCTAACACCGCAATTTACAACTCATATTTCATACATGTTATGGAATTTCTCATGTTCTATTATTCACAAATGGCCATGCCAGACTTCAAGTTAGCTAAAGAATTCAAGAAGAATGGTGTCAAGCCAAGCACTCAAATTATGGTGTAGAGCAATTTGATGATGATGAAATCTTGTTGAGTCCTAAAGTGATAATTTTCTTTGCGAAACTACAGAGCAATGTTCAGAAGAAGAAAATGTTCTATACAGATTTGAAGGAAAGGTTTTCATCATTACAGATCAATAATGTATTAATGAGAATGGAAAATTTCATAAAGAATTATGAAGAAGAAGAAAGAAAGATAAAGATCGTTCTTCAATAGTATCTTCAAGTTCGAAGAACTCTTCTTAGAGCCATTAGGTCTATGCGCAAAAAGTGAAGATTTGTATAATCAACACAAGGGGGGGGGGGGGTAGGGGATGTAGAAGATATCTTGTGTTGATATGTCAAAAACCAAGACTCGAATTTACTTTGTATATTTGTGTAACATTCGAGAATTGGGTATTTTTCCTTTAGCCCCTTAATGTGAAAATCATTTCATTATTAGTCCTAGCTAGTACGCAGGGCGTACTCTCAGTACGTTTAGCGTATTAGCTCATGTCCAGATCGCGGGTTTGCCTACGTACGCGAGGAATATGTAGGAGTATGCATGGCGTTCATGGTGCATGGTCAAACCCAAATTTTTAGGGTTTACACCCTATTTAAACAACTTGTAAACACCTTTGACATTTTATTGATCAGCCTCAATCACCCTATGCCCTGCTATCGAAACCCTAAGTGCTTTTGGCCAGTTTTGAGATTGAAAGCGTGTTTGTTGGTGTTTTGTGGTGAAGAATAAGAAGAGGAACACTTGGAGGTTGCTTTGGAATAGCTTTTGATTGTTGATCTAGAGTTATCTTCACCTTAGCAAGTCTTTTTAGGTAAAATGTTGTCATCTTGATGGTCCTTTATGCTAGATCCATTTTATGGTGTTATTTATACATTTTTGGCTTTTTAAAGTCATATATGAATTTATGGTCTACTCCAGAAGCTATGGATGTTAGATCTTTTCACATTTAAGGTCCCTTGTCCATAAAAATGAAATATTTGTGTGATATATTGGCCCATGCAAGTGTTAAGATTCTTATTAAGCTTCTTTTTGAGTGTTGGACCCTATTAAGTCATGAATGGGTGTAAAGTTGTCAACTTTACGTATTAAGTCGCCATTTAGAATCAGATCTGAGAGTTTAGCATGTTGGCTTAACAAATTAAGTGTTGAATGGTTTGTGTTGGTAATTTGGGGAGTACACTAGGAGTAACCAGCTTGTAAGTTGCACGTACTGGTCCCGACACGAGTACGCCAAGCATACAAGCTGAGTACGCCCGATCTACTCAGGAGATTGCTTTTAAGTTGACTTTCATGAATTTGGGCCATGTCTTGGGCTTTTAGGGTCTGGGTCTTGTTGGGAGTTTGGACTTCTGACTTTTGGCCATAGATGGACTATGGCCTTTCTTGGGATTAGGACCATGATGATTTTTTAGCCCAATTTGGAAGTTGGGCCTTATTGGGCCTTGTGATGTCATTTAGGAATTTGGGCCATTGAGCAAATGAATTGGGAATTAGTTTTAGGCCAGATAAGAAAAAGGGTAAAATTCTCTTTTACACTGGATATTGGACAAGTAGTTTAGATTCTTGATTATAGGTTGAGGCCCAATTATTAATTGGATATTATTTGATGATGTTAGCACGAGGATTTTCCATACCAGCAGATTGAGATTTTATCCAAGTGATTCAGCAGCTTAAGCTGAGTTATGTCACTATTTTTAGTGGGTCGAAAGCACCAATGTTGATCCATGGTCTGATATGTTAGGATGCTAGTTGTCTATGTGACTCTTGCATGTGTTATTTGTTTATATGTTTGTCAGGCGGGGCTCGATGCGGGGCAGGGCCTGATGAATATCATGTATGCTATTTATCTTTGTAATTATTACATGTGTTTACACGTTTATATGTTTATATGTTTATATGTATACCAGGCGGGGCTGTGGACAGATAGATTTGTTTACCGACCGGAGCTCGATGTCAGGCAGGGCCTGATGACTGGCGGGGCCTATTATATGTTTGATATCTATGTTATGTGTTATTTTGTGGAACTTACTAATCTTTGTGCTTACGGTTTTAAGTTTGTGTTTCACATACTTCTGGTACGAAGGGGAAGAGCACAGGATGATAGCAGTGTACACACCACATCGTTCTGCCTTTTATATTACTCTGATGTATTTGGATGCCATTTTTACACTAGATTCACCATGGTTTCTATGAAGTTGTTTTGGATACTAGTTTTATTATTTTAAAAAAATCAAAAATTTTAGTCTTAATTTTTGGGACGTCACAAGTTGGTATCTGAGACTTAGTTTGAGTGATTCAGACATACTCTCGGGTGTGTTTGAACTCAAACTGAGGGTTTGGTGGAATTTTTCGAAAAGAAATGCTTTATATAAAAAAATGGTTTTCTAATAAAAGAAAATTGGTGTGGTGCATGCAATCGACCGAGCACAAGTAAGTTTTCCCAAAATACCCATACATGTGTTTATGATATGCTTTGATTTGTGAATATATTAATCACATGTTAGTGTGGGCTAAGGATCTGATAAGGATTTGCATGATAGAATGTTAGGGGAGATGCCTTTACATGCCTACTGTATGAGCTTGTAGACTTGCATGCTAGTACTGATCAGTCAGTGATAGGATGACCTGTTTATGTTATGCTTGATTTCAGTTACTCAATGCTTGAATCCTACTTGACTTGTGCTTTTTAGGAGTTTTCACTAACTTCAACTATCTTGTAAGTGAATATGCTAAGTTACGTATTACGCAGACTAAATAATTTTAGAAGGTTAGGTTTAACTCTATTGCATAGCTCTTGATTAAGTTCAACCGTTGTAGTGTGAGACCTTTCATTTGAAGAATTATCTGGTGTCGGTGATATGTAATTGTATTTGTGAGCTAGTTAGAGGGTGCTAGTAAGAGTTCCTTCTGCAACTGATGGCGGAGAGTAGCGGGGTAATTGCCCTACTAGGGCAGCCCTAGGAAAGCCTGTGAAGAGATTTAGTGATGGGAGCCTTGTCTAGTTGAGGATTTTATATGTGGATAAGGAGTGTATTGGAGGAATTAAAGCATTCCTTGAGGAAAGTATATATAGATGTGGAAGGTAGTATAGGTCCGTACTACTAGAAGCAGAGGATTCATACTCGAATCAATTAGATTTGCGATGAAACCAAGAAGCTTGTAGAGTGTGAGACTCCTCGATATATATATATATATATATATATATATATATATATATATATATTTATGTGTCTTCTAATGGTTTATATGCTCTATTTTCAGTATGGTGACACTTCGAGGCAGACCGGTTAGTGGTTTTGGTCCTGGTGAGGGTTCAGGCTCAGGTTTCAGAGTCGGGCAGTTGGATGATCAAACACAAGAGTTCATTTCGTCTGAGATTACCCACAACATACTTGAGCAGACTCATGTGATCTTTGATACGGTCAATGAAGGAATTATAATGATTTTGAATGCTCGTTTTAGTGCTTTTAGGTCTGAGACGTAGGCATTGGTGAGAGCTCGCACGTTAACGTTCCAGGAGTTCCAAGCATATGGGGATTCGGAGTACTTCAAGGAGAAGGACCCGATCGGGAGTAGACGATAGTTAACAGATATTGCTTACGCCTTCTACACTAGCAGTTGTCCCGATGGGGTAAAGGTCATACTTGTTTCCTGTTTTCTAAAAGATAGAGCTCAAGGTTGGGCGCTTCGTGGGTGATCAGGCGGTTGATTTAATGACATGGGATGACTTTGTGAATAGATTTTGAGCTGATTTTGCACCGGTAATTGAGGTGCAGCAGTTTGCAAGGGAGTTTTAGGACCTTTTCCAAAATTCTGAAACGGTGTGTTGAGATCATTGCTATGTTTTGTGATAGGGCATTGTTGGTTCCGCAGTATATGGTGGATGAGGAGATGAAGAAGAAGAGATACCATGAGATGTTAAGGAGTGATATTTGGCACTTTGTGATCCGATCCAATTGCAAAACACTGGAGGATATGATTGCGAGAGCTAGAGAGAGGGAGATTGATCTGTAGATGGAGAGGAAGAGGAAGTTGGATTATGCTCGTGTTTCAGGGGGTTCGGGCAAGAGGCCCTAGGTATTTGATTCGAGATCGAGAGGCCAGCAGGGTCAGAGCCATTGTGGCAATTGCAACAAGACACCTGATGGGGCATGTAGGGTGGGTGGTTCTGACTGCTTCAAGTGCAGTCAGACAGGTCATATTAGCAGGGATTTCACTGCTAGTACAACCACTACAACCCCAATATCTGATCTGATTTGTTTCCAATGCAAACATAGGGACCAGAAGAAGGTTCATTGTCTAAGTTTGGCTGCATTAGGACCAGTGGTAGCACCTGCTCCAGCGACTCTACGGATTACTGATGGCCGCCAATTCAAGGCAGATGCGCCTGTGGTGAGGAGCAGGGCTTTTCAGCTGACAGTGAAGAAGGCTCGCGCAACACCTGATGTGGTGACAGATATGTATCTTCTCCTTATCTCTTTATTTTTATTGGATTGCCTTTATATAATTATGTGTTTTATTTTAGCATCGTTCCTCATGAACGGTAGATATTGTTTGACTCGGGGGCTACCCGATCATTTGTATCGCTTGCGCTTTGCAAGAGGTTTGTTGGAGGTCCAAAAGAGCTAGATTTTCCATTAGATATTAGATTATAGATAATCGATCAGTTCGGGCATCGATGGTTCGTTGGGGTTGTATTCTTAAGATGTTCAACGAGGAGTGTCTGATTGATTTGGTTCCTATTCATTTGCGCGGGAACAAGCTTATCGTGGGGATGGACTGGTTGAGCCCCAATAGGGTAGTGATTGCTTGTGAGCATCATTTGGTGTGGATTCGAAGACCGAGTGGGGGAAAGTTACTGGTTCAGGGAGAGAGAGAGCTCAGCATAGGCTGATTCTGTGTTCAGCAGATAAAGCCAGACATTGTCTTTATCAAGGTTTTTGTGGATATGTCGCTTATGTTATGGATACCCGAGATAAGGTTAAGGCGACTGTGGATGATGTGTCGATTGTACGGGAGTACGCTGATGTTTTTTCGGAGGATTTTCCTGAAGTGCCTCCGGAGAGACAGGTGGAGTTTAGGATTGACATGGTCCCTAGTGCGGCTCCAATACCCAAAGCACCATATCGATTAGGTCGTCCTGAGATGAAGGCGTTGTCTACATAGTTGTAGGAGCTGTTAGATAAGGGGTTCATTCGACCGAGCAATTCGCCTTGGGGAGCACCGATCCTATTTGTAAAGAATATGTATGGGTCTCATCGGATGTGTATTGACTATCGAGAGCTAAATAAGCTAACGGTGAAGAACCGTTACCCACACTCATGGATTGATGGTTTATTTGACCAGCTTTAGGGTGCATCTTGGTTTTCCAAGATTGATCTGCGTTTAGGATATCATTAGATGAGGTTCAAAGAGGAGGATGTGCAGAAGATGGCCTTTCAGACTCGTTATGGTCATTACGAGTTCGTGGTGATGCCCTTCGCGCCCACCAATGCTCCATCCACGTTCATGGAACTCATGAAACGCGTATGCAGGCCGATGTTGGATCGTTTTGTGATTGTATTTATTGATGACATTCTGGTCTATTCTAAGACCCAGGAATTGTACGAGGAGCATTTGAGGGAGGTTTTGGAGACTTTGAGGAGACATAGAATTTTTGTAAAGTTCTCTAAGTGTGATCTTTGGTTGCGCGAGGTGCAATTTATGGGGAACGTTTTCAACCATTATGGTATTCTGGTGGATCCGGCCAAGGTCGAGGGCATGATGAGGTGGGAGGCTTCGAGCTCTCCATCTGAGATTCAGAATTTCCTTGGGTTGGCAGGCCACTATCGAAGGTTCATTCAGGATTTCTTCTAGATAGTGGTTCCTCTTAATCTGTTGACGAAGAAGACATACACTTTTCTCTGGGGGTCTGAGCAGCAGGAAACTTTTGAGACCCTGAGATAGAGATTGTGTGACGCACCGATTTTGACTCTGCCAGAGGGTGTCGAGGGTTTCATGGTTTATCCTGATGCTTCAATCACAAGTTTGGGTGCAGTTCTGATGCAGGGGGGTCGCGTGATCGCTTACACTTCAAGGCAGTTGAAGCCTCTTGAGGCGAATTATCTGATGCATGATTTGGAGCTAGGGGTTGTGTTTTTCGCCCTCAAGATTTGGCGACATTACCTCTATGGGGTCTGTTGTACTATTTATATGGATCATAAGAGCCTAAGGTAATTGTTGGATCAGCCGAATCTGAACATGAGGTAACGCCGATGGTTAGATTTGGTGAAGGATTATGATTATGATATCCTTTACTATCCGGGGAAAGCCAATGTGGTGGCTGATGCTATTAGCCGCAAGGCGGTCGTGGCTCCGATTAGGGATATTTGATTGAGGATTACCATGATTACTCCACTTTTGGAGCGGATTCGAGAGGCTCAGGTCGAGGCTATGAAGGAATAGCATCAGAAGTGTAAGGGCATAGTGGGTTAGGTGGCTTCCTTTGATTATGATATCCAAGGGTTATTGACTCTCCATCAGAGAGTGTGGGTTCCGTATTGGGTGGTGTGCATCATATTTTGATGGAGGAGGTGCACAAATCGAGATTCTCCATTCATCCCGGGACGACAAAGATGTATGGAGATCTTTTTCCTGATTATTGGTGGACCTGTATGAAGTGGGATGTAACTTGGTACGTGGAGAGATGCTTGACTTGTAGGAAAGTCAAGGCCGATCATCGGCGGCCTCACGAAAAGATGCAGCTGTTAGAAATCCCTGTTTGGAAATGGGAGATGATTAGCATGGATATCATTACGAAGTTGTCTCGGATCCCGCGCGGAGTGGATTCGGTATGGGTCATTATGGATCGATTGACCAAGAGCACGCATTTTATTCCGATTCAGGAGAGTATCTCTGCAGAGAAGTTGGCCGAGATATACATCAGGGAGGTCGTTGCATGGCATTAGGTGTCGGTTTCTATGGGTTCAGACAAGGACGTCTGGTATATTTCCATATTTTGGAAGAGGTTCCACAACGAGTTAGGTACTCGCCTGCATTTCAGCATGACTTTCCACCCTTAGTCCGATGGTCAGAGCAAGCGTACTATTCGGACATTAGAGGATATGCTTTGGGTGTGTGTTTTGGATTTCGGTAGGAGTCGGGATGCGTATCTCCCTTTAGAGGAGTTTTCATATAACAACAGCTACCACATAGCAATGATCGACCTCCTTTTGAGATGCTCTATGAAAGGAAATGAAATACCCCAATATGTTGGGGTGAGGTCGGTCAGTGAGTCATGGGGAGTTACAAATTGGTACTGAAGACTACTGAGTTGATTTAGCAGGTATGGAGTAGACTCCAAACAGCTCAGAGTCGGCAGAAAAGCTATGCTGACAAGCACCGATCAGATTTAGAGTTCCAGGTTGTGGATATGGTTCCCCTGAAGGTGTCATCTTGGAAAGGTATCATCCGATTTAGGGAGAAGGGAAAATTGGGCTCCAGATACATCGCTCATTTCAGGGTTTTGGCACGGGTGGGCCGGGTTGCTTATCGCTTGGATCTTCCCGGAGCTTAGTCAGGTCCATATCACATTCCACATCTCTTAGTTACGCAAATGTTCAGTGGATGATTCCATGGTAGTTCCATTGGAGGATATTCAAGTGGATAATTGTTTGAATTCTATCGAGAGACCGATGACAATTCTTGACCGGAAGACGAAAAAATTGAGGAACAAGGTTGCTGAGTTGGTGAAAGTTCAGTGGCCGCATCGCAAGGATTCATAATGGACGTGGGAGCCGCATGACGAGATGAGGGAGCACTACCCAAAGTTGTTTAGGGCAGCAGATTTCAAGGACGAAATCTGATTCAAGTAGGGGAGAATTGTAACATTCGAGAATTGGGTATGTTTCCTTTAGCCCCTTAATGCGAAAATCATTTCATTATTAGTCCCTAGCTAGTACGTAGGGCGTATATGAGTACGCTTAGTGTACTAGCTCATGTCCAGATCGCAGGTTCACCTACATATGCGGGTGAACGTAGGAGTACGCATGACGTACGTGGTGTAGGGGAAAACCCTAAGGTTTAGGGTTTGCATCCTATTTAAACAACTTATAAACACCTTTGGACATTTTATTGATCAGCCTTCATCAACTTATTCCCTAATATCGAAGCCTTAAGTGCATTTGGTGAGTTTTGCGCTTGAAAGTGTGTTTGTTGGTGTTTTGTGGTGAAGAAGAAGAGGAGGAACGCTTGAAGGTTGCTTGGGAATAGCTTGTGCTTTTAGATCCAGAGTTATCTTCACCTTATCAAGACTTTTGAGGTAAAAAGATCTCATCTTGATGGTCCTTTATGTTAGATCCATTTTATGGTGTTATTTATGCATTTTTGGGTCTTTTGAGTCATATAAAAAGTTATGGTCTACTCCAGAAGCTATGGACATTAGATCTTTGCTCATTTGAGGTCCCTTATCCACAAAAATGCAACCTTTATGTAAGATATTGGTCCATGAAAGTGTTAAGAGTCTTGTTAAGAATCTTTTTCAGTGTTGGGCCCTAGTAAGTCATGCAAGGGTGTAAGGTTGTCAAATTTATGTATTAAGTCGCCATTTAGAATTAGATCTCAGAGTTTTGCATGTTGGTTTAACCAATTAAGTATTGAATGGGTTGGGTTGGTTATCTGGGGAGTACTCTAGGCGTACCCAACTTGTATGTTGCACGTACTAGCCCCAAAAGGAGTACATTAAGCGTACGAGCTGAGTACGTCCTACATAGTCAACATATTGACTTTTATGGAATTTGGCCATATCTTGGGCTTTTAGAGTTTGGGCCTTGTTGGGCCATTAAACTTCTGACTTTGGCCCATGGATGAACTTTGGACTTTCTTGGGATAAGGTCCATGATGATTTTCAGGCCCTATTTGGAAGCTAGGCCCTATTCGGCTTTGTGATGTCATTTAGGAATTTGGGCCTTTTAAGCAAATGGGTTGGGCCTTGGTTTTGGGCCAAGTAAGAAAAAGGGTAAAATGTCTATTACCCTAGATATTGGACAAGTAGCTTAGATTTTTGATTATGGGTCGAGGTCCAATTATTAATTGGATATTATTTGATGATGTTAGCGCGGGAATTTTCCGGACCAGCAGACTGAGATTTTATTTGAGTGATTATGCAACATGAGGTGAGTTTTCTCACTGTGTTTAGCAGGTCGAAGGCACCAACGCCGACCCATGGTCTAATATGGTACGATGCTAGTTGTTTGCGTGACTTTTGCATGTGTTGTGTGTTTATATGTATATCGGGTGGCGCCCGATGCCAGGCGGGGCGAGATGACTGGCATATCTGTTTACCGAGCGGGGCTCGATGTCAGGCGGGGTCCGATGACGGGCGAGGCCCATTATATGTTTGATATGTATGGTATGTGGTATTTTGAGAACTCACTAAGATTTTTCTTACGGTTTTCAGTTTGTGTTTTAGGTACTTCTGGTTCGAAGGGGAAGAGCCCGAGATGATTGCAGTGCACACACCACATCGTTCCGCCTTTTATATTACACTGATGTATTTGGATGTTATAGATACACTAGATTCACCATGGTTGCTTTCAAGTTGTTTTGGATACTGGTTTTGTTAATATAAAAAAAATCAAAATTTTTATTGTTAATTTTTGGGACGTTACAATTCGATTAGAAGAGTTGTCATCTATATCGAAGGTTACACACCTTTGATATATTTTTTTTATTCCGGTGAGCACATTCCGTATGTACTATGATGACGAAGTCACACTTTACTATATATAGTCTGGTGATAAAACTATAAATAGTGTTGTAGCCATAAGTATTATGTATGCAATGTCCAACATTCTAAATCCGTACTCGTTATTGCTTCCACACTTAATAGAGCTTAAACTGAGTTATTTATATCTTGCATTCATTTTTTTAATTCATTTTTTTTCTATCTATAAAACTATCGGATTTTTCATCATTCTGTTTATTAGTTTTATTATCATTTCAAACTTCAAGATAATTTTATTCTAGTCGGACATTATCGTACACGAGGTAGTGAGAAATAGAGCTATGTCTAGACAATATTAGACAATAGCATAGTATCACTTAACACCATTTTTGATATAAAAGATCTTAAACCCCACCAAAAAAAAAGTTATTGTCATAGCTCTACAAGATTGAATACATTATAAGGCAATAATTGAATTATAAAAGGTTGGTTGTTTCTGAAGCTTTAGGCACCAATGATGAAGATGGAAGTGGATGAATGAATCTAGTGGACTCCCACCTTTCCACGTCCGAAAGGGAAAGGAGGATGTAAAATTCAGTAACTATCGAAACCATGTTTAATCTACAATGTCCCATTTTCCCAAACTCCCATGTGTTATGTTCATATCGACCCTCTTCTAAGTGGATTCCAACTCCTCTTCCAACCATATGTAAATAGATTTATTATATATATCCCCTTCACCCACCCACCTCACCCCACATAATGCATGGTGGCCCCCCTCACTATCTAACACATGGAGGAATCCTATACATTAGATATATATACAACTCCTAGAATAGTCTTTTATTTGTCGAAAGATCTAAGTATTTAAAGTGATTGGTCCGTCTTCCTTGTTCCAAAGCAATCCCTGTTCATCTTATATTTTTTAAATGAGTATCTTGGTGTTATTTTAAGTGAGTACATGTTTCTAGTTCAAGAACATGGGGGCACAACATATAATAGCTTTTTATGGTACAATCTTTTTTATTTTCTAGGATTATACCGTACTGAAATTTGGAAAAAGTTCGCTTGTTTTTTTGACATTCATACTTTATCTTTTTTAATTCTACCAATAACAAATTACAGACCGAATAGCTAGAGGTGTATTTAGTTATAGAAAAAGAAAAGTCATTTTCTAGAAAAAAATTCAAAAAAAAAAAATAGCAATCTTGAAAACATAGTTTAACAATTTTTCTAAAATTTTACACAAAAGAAAAAGAAAAATTTTCATTTTCCAAAATTACAAAACACTTAGAAAACTATAGAAAACTAATAATTATTGTCCGATTCCAACTTTTTTTTTTTTTAATATAAATACAAATACTCTCAAGCTATCCCCTTCCACTCTCATCATCATTACCGATATCATCACCAACACCGTTACCACTGCCACCACCACCATCACCACCACTATCACAACAAGCATCCCACCCCGCCCACGCCCAGCCTACCACCAACACACCATCGTTTTCTAAAAATGAAAATTGTTATAAACATGCACATCTAAAAACATTTTTTTTTATTTTTTTAAATAGAAAATAAAAAATAAAAAAGTTTTAATTAAACATGTTTTCTAAATTTTCCACTAAAAACTAAAAATAAAAACTCATTTTGTTTTCTAAGAAATAAAAATGAAAAAAAAACCGTTTTCTCGTAATTTAATATAACTCAGGATTTTCATAGACCACCTGCGAAAATTCACATACTGAGATTTTTTTTCCAGAAAACGATGTTGTTTGTATCGTTGACTGTGAAAATATGAAACAGATGCAAGAATATTAAAGGCCAAGGCCGGTTCGGTTCTAAGGATCTTTTTTTCATCGTTCTCATTTTTACAAAACATTTTCATAAATTACTATATATTTCTATCTAGAAAAAAAAATGGTTGAAAACGATGAGTATGTTCTCCAATCACTTAGATATTTATCATTATCTATATTTTTAATGTTTTTAACCCAAAATTAAAACTCGTAGCATTTTGTAGGACATTATTGCATGTTACAGTCTATTTTTAGCATAGCAGGTTTACATCTATGAAATTATAATTTTTCGTAGATGGATGCATGCAACAATAAAGATTTCTAGAAGTATCCTCATGCGAAAATACATATTTTACTTGGTATCCCACCTTCAAAAAAATTAGTAGTATTTTTTTTTTTTTTTTTTTTTTTTTTTTTTTTTTTGAAAAATTGGTTTTTTTAGTGCACATTTTTAATGTATCGATTTTGTTGTTTGTGTGTAACATTTTCTTGTTAATGTGTAACGCTCCAACTCTCAGGTAGTACTTTAAAAAAAATTTTATTTGGGTTTTGGCCCTATTCGACGAGTTAGTTGCCCTACTCATCGAGTAGCAGCGGGTTGGATCGCGAGTTAACTGATTTACTCGGCGAGTCCTTTGTGGGACTCGGCGAGTAGGAGCTGGAAAGTGAAACCCTAATTCCCGGGGTTGCACCCCTATTTAAAGAAGCTCAAGCCTCTTGCAGTTCCTTGGAGCTGGGAGGAGATCCGAATTTTTCTGCTGTGGACATCTCTTGGGAAGGTATTAAACCATTACCCTCAGTTATTTCAGTCTAGACCTTATCTTTGAATGAGTTTACGGGTTTTATAAGGGTATCAAGTTGGTATGACAATCTATGGGCTAGATCTGAAGTTGTAACTTTAGATCTGGACCCTCCTTGGAGTATACAAGCATAAAGTTCCAGCTTTAGTCAAGATTAAGGTTCCCTTGGTCCATGAAGACCCATTAAAAGTTTGGTTTTGGCATTAAGAGCTTGTGAAGCAATGCATGCATGTAAAGTTTGTAACTTTACGTGATAAGCGAGCCTAAGGAAGTTGGATCTGCAATTTGGGGCCTTGCCATGGCTTAAAGACGTCTGCATGTTAAAATGACTGAAAGGACTCGGCGAGTCATATAAAGATGTGCATTGAACTCGGCGAGTTGGATGAACAACTCGGCGAGTCAGATGAAGGTAGCAAGAAACTCGACGAGTTGTTAGAACAACTTGGCGAGTTAGATCAAGATGGCCATGAAACTCGACGAGTCGGATGAGTTTAACAAGGATATGGTTGCGTGTATACCCGTCGAGTTACAAGGAGGAAACTCGACGGGTGACCTTAAGGATTGATCGGGATTCGAAGGAACTCGACGAGTCACCTCGATGACTCGGCGAGTTGGAATGTGCTCCATGGACTCGGCGAGTGGCCGAGTGTACTCGGCGAGTTGAGGTCAACATGGACTATTGACCTTGATCAGGAATTTACTAGGGGGTTATGGAGTGCCTTATAAGGGTAAGGACTTATGAGTATATTGTGCTAGGGTTATATGTGGTGCAGCCCATGTCAAGTGATCCGATAGTTGGAGTTTACCTTTCGAGTCGACATCTGCGAGGTGAGTTATCCTCACTATATCGGTAGGGTCTACGACACCAAGGCCGACCCTTTGATTGTTATTGTTATGGTATGCTGCATGTGATTATGAGTTGTTCGATTGGAATCATGGTAGACAGTATGATATGCTCTTATGATCCTTAGGGATTGGTATGTTAGTGACCTGTTAGGTCGATGCTCTAGTTACGAGTGAACTCTATGATTGATGGTCAGTGAGATAGATATGTTTGCTATTTGTATATGCCAGTATATGATAGTATGAGTACATGGTTATTTGCTTGTTGGTTGGGTTGAGGCGGTCCTGCTTTGTGCTGAAGGCCAACACACCCGCTGAGCGGTCCGGGGAGACTGTAGGTCCACGTGGCGGACCAGTCATGCCGAAGGCTCGGGATAGATCCAGACAGACTGTAGGCCTAGTAGGGTGGACTAGCCCGGCCGATGGCCCAGTATGTATGTTGTTTGATTGATCGTTATGGCTATGGTTTCTGCCAGTGTGGTATTGGTATTTTGGGGGTAGCTCACTAAGCCCTCGGGCTTACAGTTTTCAGTTTATTGTTTCAACTACTTCAGGAGATCGAGGGAAGGCGAAGGCGTGACCATACCGCTCCTCATCCTCATGATCTGTTTTGGGACACTCTGATGATAAATGAATTGGAAATGTTTTGTAAAAACAATTACTATTTGGTTCTTTTGTTAATATTAAAAGTTTAAATTTGGCATAAATTTTATGGATGTTACATAATGTCACAACTAGAAATTTTGGTGCCTTGTAATCACAACACTTATAACAACTATGAATCAATAACATGAAAGCTTGAATGATGCTTATTTTATAACAACAAAACTTCATCAAATACTTCATTCTAGCCCTACAAATGGTCAACAAAGAATTGGAAACCTTTGAAATTCCAATTTGAGTTCACTTTAAAGTAGGACTTCCTTATTGGACTTAATGGACCAATGAGCTTCTAATTTAACTATCTTGAACCTACAACTCTCAAATGGGCCCTAATTGGACCCATATACGTGAAACTTAACATTTTTGGGCCTTATGAACCCAAAATAAACTAGATTAACTTTAATGGGCCTTATTGGACCAAAACAAATTTATATTAGCCCTAATAGGTCATAAAAATAATTCTTTGATTTTTATTGGGCCAAAAATCATCTAACTTAACCATAAAATGGACTTAAGCAATTAAGGCCCAAATTTTCTTTTCTTCCCTCTCCATTCCCGACCCAAGCCCACAAAAGAAAGGAAGGGTTGACTTTTCCTAAGCCACCTCATTTTTACATATTGGATCTCCATGCAAAGGCCTCATATCTCCATGCAACAATCCCATCACCACTATCTCTTCCTCTCTCTTTTGCTCTCGGCCGAACCCAAACACACACACACACACACACTTCACTCAAAATTCTCTCAAGGAAACTCTCTCTACTCCTCTCTAAATTTTTGAGATCTAAGAGGCTTTCGAAGAGATTATTCCACAAAACTTATCATCTAAGGTAAGTTCATGCTTGGATCTATGACCTAGACTCTTTGTTTTATCAAAAACCTCTTCCTAATCCATAAAAAATCATGATCACTCTATTAGAAATCATCTAAGTTCGAGATCTTCCAAGGAAGGTTGCTAAAGCCGAGAAATAGCATCAAACTTCTTCTATTCTTCTTCAAAAACCGAAACTACAACTCAATGTGAGCTTCATACCCCTCTATTTTCGGTTTTCATATGTTTTATGGGGGAGAATACAAGAAAATGTGTAGATCTATGTGTATGTGTATGCTATGTGTGATTTTATGCATGTATGTGTGTGATGTTATGTGTTTTTGTGATAAATATGTAACAAAAAGGGGTGATAATTTGAGATCTATGACATGAGAAAGGAAACAAACAAAAACTAATTTCTTTTACACTAAACTAGTTAATAAAAATAGCTTATAAGGTTATGAGGAACATACTTTAACATAAAACCCATTTTAGGACTTAAAATGTTAAAAATACAAAACTTGGGGTAAAAACTGCCAATTCATGGTTTCTTGAGGGTCAAAAGAGTCAACACAGTTTTAAAATCATTTTTCTGAATATTAGAATTTTCAAAGGACTTAAAATGCAAAAATTTTGAGTTATTGGGCTAAATATGGGCTTTTCGGCCCAACAAGCCCAAAATTGCGAAAATTGAAGTTTTTAAGGGGCTAAATTGTAACATTCTGTAAAACAGTGGAAAAGAAGTGAAAGGAAACTATTTCTAAGGTCAAAAATGCTTTTAAACTCCAAAAAGGATAAAAAATGTAAACTTTTTGTATTTTGGGCCAAAATTGTAAAAATTGCAAAATTTGGGGTTCTAACCGAGAAACACCGATATGGAAGGGCTAAAATTGTTTACTAAATATAATTTGGATTAAAATGTCTTTTCAACAAGTTTATGATACAAAAGTGTCAAGAAAATGTTTTGAAGGACTAAAAATGAAATTCTTTTGTATAAAGGACTAAAAGTGTCATTTTTATAAAAGAAAGGTAGTGAAAATGTCAAATTTTACTTTTAAACAAATTAACTCATTAAGGTAAAATATAAGATACCCAACTAACTATAAAACGGAAAATGAATACACCTTCAATACCAAAAACCGTTATAAACGAATTGGTTCGGTCTCGAATCAATATAAAACAACAAATGTTAAATCAAAACACTTCAATAGATATGTGATGACTACGATAAGTAAATCTACAAACTTTAGGCTTATGAGTTTCAAATTATGCTTGTTGGGCCTTGTAAGCCCTCAAACATGATCTTTGGGCCCAAAGGGATAACGCTTATATGTTATTGGGCCTTCAATGACCCAATAGTTTATAAAAGGACTTTCAATAGCTTTGTCTGCTAGTGGGCCAAAGTGTCCCGCTAAAAAAGCTAGTAAGGTCATAGTAATCAAATGCGAGTTGGACCATCGTGTCTTTCGCATCCACAACAGCCTAAGGAACTTACGATAGTAGTGGGACATAATACTCCCCTTCTCTTCATTTGTTAAGGCTTACGCGAAATGAAAGTAGACATAATTAGGACGATATACAATACGGGTTAGTTCAATATTCATTCGTTAAGACAATACAAAAATCAGTAATCACGAATACATTTCAGCATCGGGAAACATCGGGTTTTCCGGGGAATTCAATACTACCCGTTCGAAATATTATAACTAAAATACAAAATACCCTTCATATATATATATATATATATATATATATATATATATATATATATATATATATATATATATATATATATATATATATATATATATATATATATATATATATATATATGTTTTTAAAATCATTCATGCATCAACTTATGGATCTCACACTTTGATAAACAAAAGTCTTTTAAGAAAATATCGGATTTTCGGGGTTTTTACAAACTACACAAATCATTTTATCACAACATTGCTTATGAACTCACCAAAATTTCATATGTTGACGTTTTTCCAAAATAACTTGTATTCTCAGGTAACAGGTAAGCGGAAGATTTATAAGAAGTAATGTTAGATGTCATGTTGTTAAATGTACTCGAACTATTTAGGTTATGAATGTGTAGTGATGAAACAATGTACATGATGTGAACAATTCCAATTGTAATATATTGATGCATGGTGACGTTTATGTTATGATTCATGTATATTCATTGTGACGATATTCAATTTAAGTCACGCGAGCCCTCGGACGTTTCCGCCGTCTGGTTCGGGGTGTGACAAGTTGGTATCAGAGCATTGTTTATAGTTAACTAGCATGTCTAACCACACATTGATATGCAACTATAAACCAAAAAGGGGACTAACCCAAGTCTGAACAAAACAAAACAAATAAAAACACAACTATAACACATCTATGCTTGTGTGAATTAGGAAACAGAACATAAAACCGAACCAAACAAGATAAAGCTAGCATCTCGGTTAAGCCAGGACTGTTGTCGTATCAAGGAGTGGATGTAGCCTGATCAACTACATTCCTCCATGGTACAACTATCACATGTCTTGAGGAAATCGTGATGGCTAGGGAACCTAAAAGCATACCGCTTTAACACCAAAAAGAGAACAACAACTTAATCTATACAATAATAGAAGCGTCATAGGAGTAACGATAATTATTCGCATACCTCCTCTCAATCGCTATGGAAGGGGAGCAGTAGGGCATTCAGTTTCATCAGGTCTTAGTGGCTCACAGGATGATTGAGGATGAGCCTGAGGGAGATCAAGGGGAAGCACACGACGTTGGGCCCGACGAGTACACAGACACTGACTACAAGTTCGATGAGGCCGATGATGACATGGAGGAAGGACAAGACTCAGGCGAGGACTCCGCCACATCACCTGTCAGCGAGTCGCAGCAGGACCACCCCGCCCCACCAGTGAATCTCGCAAGGGAGAATCACTCCCCCGAAGCTGAGATTGCCGCCCTGGGGCAACAACTATTCGCCATGGAAGTACGTATAGTGGGAGCTGAGCATGAGAGGGATGAGGTCATTGGAGAAATGACTGAGATGGCTCAGTTGTTGGCTTAACACTTCTGCATATGATCTCGCTACTGTCATAGGGCACGCCCTAGAGTGTAAGGAATAGACTTTTCTTACTAGTACTAGGATCTATGCTATCCCCCGACTCTATATTTAAGTGATTACACTACTCATAGAGCCGTTATGCTGCCAAATTTGCATCACTTATGTATTGCTCTTTCGAGCAAAGTTTTCATGTATCGGAAAAATGCGGATAATATTAATAAAAGGTTTTATGTGTTCCACTGTGATGTTGTAATCTGGTATATGTTATATATCCATGATTGTATGCTAAATTGTGAAATTACTTAAGTTCGCGCCACACGCCTAGTTTATAGGATCACAGTCTCACAAAAGCATAGACACTCAACATCTTTTCGTTCCATGACAGAAAGATGCCTCGACGACCCACTCGCGGTAACCCTAGACCAACCCCTCCAGAGGTTGACTCAACTGCATTCCAAGCAACTGTGTCTGTTGCGGTCACCGCAGCTATGGCACAAATTCACCAAGGGAACAATGGAGGAGTCAACGGACAAAGGGCCGGAAGTTCAAACAACGGGATAAATCAAGGACCGACCAAAACATGCTCCTACCAGGATTTCACCAATGCCAAGCCACGAACCTTTAATGGCACGGGTGGTGTCATAGCCCTGAAAAGGTGGATTGAGAAGGTGGAATCAGTGTTCGAAATATGCCAATGCCCTGAGGAATTGAAAGTGAAGTTTGCCGCATGCACCTTTTCCGAACAGACTCTCACCTGGTGGAATGGGCATATAGAGGCCATGACTCTCCCTGTAGCCAACTCGATGCCATGGACGGAGCTGAAGGAAATGTCGATGGCTGAGTACTGCCCTCGCGGTGAAATTCAGAAGATGGAGCAAGAGCTGTGGGATGTCACCGTCCGAAACTTTGATATAGATGCGTACATATCAAAGTTTAGCGAGTTGTCATTATTGTGCCCTGGCATGATTTCGTCTGAAGGAAAGAAAATCGAACGATTCATCTGGGGACTGACCTCTCCAATTCAAGGAAATGTGATCGCTGCAAAACCTGAAGCGTTTGATAGCGCCAAGAGATTGGCCAAGAAGCTATACAACCATAACAACAAAAAGGGCGAGAAGCCAGCGGAAATTGAGGGCAAGAAAGAGAATGACAACAAGAAAGGGAAGAACAATAAGAGGAAAGGGCGACAAGGCTCGGAATCAGCAAAGAAGCAACAAACGGTGGCGGTCAATGCTGCAACCACTCAAGTACCCTTCACACCACATGCTCCAGCCTTAGCTAATCCAAGTGCTCCTAGGCAGTATTCTGGGAATTTCCCAAAGTGCAACAAGTGCAACTACCACCACAACGGCGAATGTAGGGAAATGCATTGCACCAGCTGCAATCGGAAGGGTCACACTGCAAAGTATTGCAGGACCTATCCTCCCCAAAATCAATCGCAAGGAAACAACAACAACAACCGCAACAACAACAACAACAACAACAACATCAGCAATAACGCGGGGTCAAGCCCCACATGCTACGGATGTGGAAAGACAGGGCATATCTGTCGGAATTGCCCCAACGCCAACAAATCTGGGAATGCAGGAACAGGAAGGGTGCTAGCTATGGGTCAGGGAGAAGCAGTTCAGGATCCCACTATTGTTACTGGTACGTTTCCCCTAAACCACACCTATGCATGCATCCTATTTGATACCGGGGCAGAACGGAGTTTTTTGAGCAATAAATTCAAACACCTGTTAAATCAACAACCCCAGAAGCTTAATGAAACCTTTACGGTGGAAATGGCTAATGGGAAGGCAGAATCCACTGGGGAAATCTATATCGGATGTACCCTAACCTTAAATTACCACGTCTTTCAAATAAACTTAATGCCTGTTTCCATTAGGAGTTTTGATGTGATTATTGGCATGGATTGGTTAAGCCCCCACCATGCTGAAATTATGTGTCACGAGAAGTCCGTTCACCTTCATCTCCCAAATCATGAAACCCTAGATGTTTAAGGGGACAAACCCAACATGAACCTTCGTCTTATCTCGTGCATTAAGGCGCAGAAGCACCTACGAAAGAAGGACTTGACGTTCCTGGCTCACATAGTAGACAAATCCAAGAAAGAGGTCAAAATTCAAGACATTCCAATAGCTCGTGAATTCCCAGACGTCTTTCCTGATGATCTTCCGGGGATACCCCCAGAAAGACAAGTCGAGTTTCGAATAGACCTTGTACCAGGAGCTACCCCCATCGCCAAATCGCCCTACAGATGGCTCCTATGGAGATGCAAGAGTTGTCCAGCCAACTCAGTGAGCTTTTGGATAAAGGATTCATCCGACCCAGTTTCTCACCTTGGGGAGCTCCAGTTCTCTTTGTCAAGAAGAAAGACGGTACATTCAGGATGTATATCGACTACAAAGAACTTAACAAGCTCACAGCCAAAAACCGATATCCACTTCCACGAATCAACGACCTATTCGACCAGCTCCAAGGAGCTAGTTACTTCTCAAAGATAGATCTGCGATTCGGATACCACCAAGTCAAGGTCCGGGAGGAGGATATTCCAAAAACCGCCTTCCGAACTCGATACAGACATTATGAATTTGTCGTAATGCCCTTCGGTCTAACGAATGCTCCTACCGCATTCATGGATCTAATGAATCGAATCTGCCGACCTTTTCTTGATAATTTTGTAATTGTTTTCATAGATGATATCCTAGTATATTCCGAAGCGAAGGAGAACACGGCCAACATCTTCGACAAATCCTGGAAACCCTGCGAACTGAAAAGTTGTACTCAAAACTGTCCAAGTGCAAGTTTTGGCTCCGAAGCGTGAACTTTTTGGGTCATGTTGTTAGTCAGGAAGGAATACATGTGGATCCTTCTAAGTTCAAAGCCATCGAAGGATGGGCAATCCCAACAACACCCACATAAATTCACCAATTTCTGGGTCTCGCAGGCTATTACAGAAGATTCATCCAGAACTTCTCTAAGACCACCAAACCACTTACCTCGCTTACAAAAAAAGGTGTACCCTTCGTATGGACGGACAAGCAGGAAGCTGCGTTTCGATCTCTGAAGCAAGCACTCTGCAGTGCGCCGGTGCTATCACTACCTGAAGGAACATAAGACTTTATAGTCTACTGCGATGCATCAAATTAGGGTTTAGACTGTGTACTCATGCATTGTGGAAAGGTGATAGCTTACGCGTCCCGACAGCTAAAGACACACAAAGTGAATTATACGACCCACAGTTTGGAACTGGGAGCAGTGGTCTTCGCCCTGAAGATTTGGAGACACTACCTGTACGGTACCAAGTGCACTATCTTCACTGACCACAAGAGTCTTCAGCACATCTTGAATCAAAAGGAGCTAAACATGAGGCAACGAAGATGGGTCGAACTGCTAAAAGACTACGAGTGCGAAATCAAGTATCATCCAGGCAAGGCTAACGTAGTAGCCGATGCCTTGAGTCGGAAAGAATACTCAAATCGTCGTGTGAAAACTCTCTCGATAAACATTCAATCCCACCTGACCTCGCAAATCAGAACGACTCAGTCAGATGCTATGAAGGCGGAAAACAAAACAAGTGAAGCGCTACGTGGAATGGAGAAGAACTTGGAGGTGAAGGAAGATGGAGCATACTACTTCATGAACCGCATATGAGTCCCTAAAGTTGGGGGATTCAGAGAGGTAGTCATGAAAGAGGCTCACAAGACGCGATACTCCATCCATCCGGGTTTAGACAAGATGTACTTGGATGTTAAGCAACATTATTGGTGGCCAAATATGAAGGCAGAGATTGCCACTTACGTGAGAAAGTGCCTCACTTGTGCTAAAGTAAAGGTTGAATATCAGAAGCCCTCTGGACTACTATAGCAGCCAGTAATTCCCGAGTGGAAATGGGAAAGGATTACCATGGATTTCGTGACCAAACTACCCAAGTCGCCGGACGGTTTGGACACGATCTGGGTAATAGTTGATAGAATACCGGAATCCGCCCATTTCCTGCCTATAAAAGAATCATACAAGATGGAGCACCTGACAATAATCTACATCAAGGCAATCGTGAGACTCCACGGACTACCAGTATCAATCATCTCAGATAGGGAGAGTAAATTTACTTCATGCTTTTGGCAATCGCTTCAGAAAGCTATGGGAACACAACTCGATATGAGCACTGCCTACCACCCACAAACGGATGGCCAAAGTGAGCGAACCATCCAAATGCTAGAAGATATGCTCCAAGCGTGTGTAATAGACTTTGGAAGATCATGGAATACCCACTTGCCTTTGATCGAGTTCTCGTATAACGACAGTTATCACTCGAGTATCAAAGTTGCTCCATTCGAAGCATTATATGGGCGTAAGTGTAGATCACTGTTGTGTTGGGTTGAGGTAGGAGACACCCAGCTAGCGAGAGGGAAAACTCCAAACAACGCCTTGACGGGACCGGAAATCATACACGAGACGACCGAGAAGATAATTCAGATCAGAGCACGACTACAATCGTCATGTGACGGATAGAAGAGCTACGCTGATAAACGACGAAATCCCTTGGAATTCGAAGTCGGAGATAGGGTGTTACTAAAAGTCTCTCCTTGGAAAGGAGTGATTCGTTTTGGGAAACGGGGCAAACTGAACCCTCGATACATTGGACCCTTTGAGATTTTTCCCGAATCGGTCCACAGTGGCTTATAGATTGCAACTACCCGCCGAGCTCAACAGTGTACACCCTGTGTTCCACGTCTCCAACTTGAAGAAGTGCTTATCCGACGAGACTCTCGTCATTCCATTAGAGGAAATTGAAATCAACGAGAATCTCTTGTTCATCGAGGAACCAATTGAAATCATGGACAGGGAGGTAAAGCGTACCAAGCAGATCCGCATTCCAATTGTGAAAGTTCGATGGAACGCGAGACGTGGACCAGAATTCACATGGGAACGCGAAGATCAAATGAAGCAGAAATACCCTCATCTATTCTCGCATTCTCAAATCTAGCTTTCAAAAGAATTTCAGGACGAAATTCCCTCTAAATGGGGGATGATATCACAACTAGAAATTTTGGTGCCTTGTAATCACAACACTTATAACAACTATGAATCAATAACATGAAAGCATGAATGATGCCTATTTTATAACAACAAAACTTCATCAAATACTTCATTCTAGCCCTACAAATGGTCAACAAAGAATTGGAAACCTTTGAAATTCCAATTTGAGTTCACTTTGAAGTAGGACTTCCTTATTGGACCTAATGGACCAACGAGCTTCCAATTTAACTATCTTGAACCTAGAACTCTCAAATGGGCCCTAATTGGACCCATATACATGAAACTTAACATTTTTGGGCCTTATGAACCCAAAATAAACTAGATTAACTTTAATGGGCCTTATTGGACCAAAACAAATTTATATTAACTTTAATGGGCCCTATTGGGCCAAAAATCATCTAACTTAACCATAAAATGGACTTATGCATTCAAGGCCCAAATTTTCTTTTCTTCCCTCTCCATTCTCGACCCATGCCCACAAAAGAAAGGAAAGGTTGACTTTTCCTATGCCACCTCATTTTTACATATTGGATCTCCATGTAAAGGCCTCATATCTCCATGCAACAATCCCATCACCACTCTCTCTTCCTCTCTTACTCTTGGCTGAACCCAAACACACACACACACACTTCACTCAAAATTCTCTCAAAGAAAATCTCTCCACTCCTCTCCAAAATTTAGAGATCTAAAAGGTTTTCAAAGAGATTATTCCACAAAACTCATCATCTAAGCTAAGTTCATGCTTGGATCTATGACCTAGACTCTTTGTTTTATCAAAAACCTCTTCATAATCTATACAAAATTGTGACATCCCCTAATTTCTCGGCCAGAAAATACTGATTTAATTTATGCTTTTTAAAATAAAAATCAGAGAAATCTTTTTAAAAGATGTTGCGGAAATGGTCCCCAAAATAATACATGATAAGAGTTTATCAAAATCATTCCTGAAGAAATGTATATTTTCATTTCATATCAAAACCTCGGGATGTCATGTTCCGATACATATCAAATGCATAAAAAAGACATTATAAGCCTTTCAACAATTATTTACAACTACTGGCCTATAATCAAGAATCTCTCATCATCTTCTGACTATGCTCGGGGTCCACTACCTGTAGTCATAAAAACTGAGTGGGTCAGGCTTGGGAGCCTGGTAAGCATATAGGGTTTTCAACCCACAATAATAATATACTTATTAAGTTCACCAATCAACAATAACCCTGATTACCCATTCCCGTTGTCCTCACCTTATGTCCCTAAACACCTATCACAAGGGACCTAGCCTAAGGATTATCATCGGGATGGACACTACTGCTAAGGGGTTTCCTCAGCCATACATGCCCTAGAGGCAACCATGAGGGGGATGGAGTACGCCAATGAACATTTAAGTCATTGTAGAGTCTATTGGATTGCGTCATGGGCTCGGTCCATAGCCTAGTTTGAATGCCGGTAGTGGCCCTGTCCAGCCGTGCATTATTTTGTATTAGGGTTTAGTATATAAGCTGCATGCATGCAAACTTAGATGTTATCGCTTTCATTGTTTTATTTGATATCGTTTGTAAACCCTAGCTCGCCTCTATAGCGGAAGTTCTTCATCAAGCTCTGCTGAGGCGTGACTCAGTTTTGAATCATAAGCATAAGTTTGATTCTGTTTTGTGTTCATACTCGTATTAATCTTAAACTGTTTCATTACTTTTATCTTTCTTATGAAAGATCTAATCGATATAAGAGTTTTTGAACCCATCAATTGGTATCAGAGCAGGAGACTGTGTAAGCCATACACACCTCTTCTGTCGATGAAGTTCATAGGGTTTACCCGCATTGATTAATATTTATTGAGCCATCACTCTTTATTAGCGTATCTCATTAATTGTTAATCTAACCCTAACGAAAAATTACAAGTCTGATCTTTTACAAGTTATTGATCAAAAGTTTTCACAATGTCTATGGATGATTCACAAACCAATCCGATCAATATCTCTAACAGCATAGGGTCTACAACAAGAATACCGATCTTGTATACGCAAGAATATGAAGTATGGACGCATCACTTTGAAGACTATGTGATTGGATCGAAGAACAATTGGTATCTAATCTAGGAAGAAATCACTTCAGGCCCATTCGCTCACTCAAGCACATCAAAGATTGTTAAAACACAGAAAGAATACAATCAGCTTGTCAATGACGTCAAAGACATTCCTCAGGATGAAAAAGAGAAGTTTCAATGCAACATCAAAGCTCTACGAATGATAAGGTTTGCGCTGCAATCAGATACGTTTCGTTTAGTAAGTTCTTGTGCTACAGCTAAGGAGATATGGGATAGATTGAAGGAATTATATTCCACAGATGAAGATCCGGAACACTCTATTCAAACTCTCTTGTTATCTGAGTTTGGTGACTTTAAACAAAAGCCTGAAGAAAAACTTATCCAAACTTTCGATCGTTTCAATCATCTTTTGTGTAAGATGATAAAGCATGGAATTGAAAGAAAGGTAATAGAACAAAAGGTCACCTTCATGAATGGTCTCAGACCTGAATGGATGGCTGTTGTGTCAACTGTCAAAGCTCATGAATAGTTCAAGTCATACTCTCTGGCAAAAGTTGTGGGTATTTTAAAATCCCATGAGAATGCCTTATCAAAGGAAACGAATGTGGTCTCAGGTCTGGGTTCTTTAGCTCTTGTCTCCAAAGGAAAGAGTTCGGTTGAAGAAGAAGAGGAATTAGATCTTGCAGATTTTGATCTAATCGGTGAAGAATACGCCATGATGGTGTCAAATCCCAGAAAATCCATCAAGAAGAAATTCCCAGCCAACAAGAACCGAAACTGGCAGGGAAGTTATAGCGCCGAAAGGATCAAGGAGGAACCGAAGATGAGGTCAAAGTCCGAAGAGTCAAAGAAGGAAGCTAAAGTTGGAGGAGACTCAGGATTCGATTGTCATTACTGTGGAGGAAAAAATCATTTTGCTAAAAGACTGCATGCTGAGAAAGAAAGAAGAAAAGACAAACGAAGATGATGCGGATGCGAGCCTCCTGAGAAGATTGGAGGAAATAAAGAAAAGAAAATCTTCTGTTAATAACTCTATCATGAATGCTTTAATTGTGCAGGGTTCAAATAACAGTGATGAGTTTGGCGGTGTGGAGGTCTGGTCCACAGATTCTGAGGATGATGAAGTTAGGAAACCTACTCATGGAAAAGCTATGATGGCAAAAATAGAACATGCAATGGGGAGATGCTTTGCAGTGACCGAGGGTGTGTCCCAAATGAGAGGATACGCAACTGATGGGGGAGTTGAAGAAGAAAGAGAGCGAGAGGACAGATGTTTTGTTGCCAAGCCTGTTAGTACTTAGATCAACGAATGTGATGAGTTGATCAAAAAGGTACAAAATATTCTTGTTTCTCTAAAAATACCTGCTAATAATTATGAAAAGGAGTTAAATAATTTAAAGCCAAAATTCTCAAGCATAAGTAGCAGTCTCACCCAAACCCGTGTCACGAATTCTAAACTAACTGATCAAATAAGCAGGATTTCTTCAAAGAGTGAGGAACGAAGATTGTGGATCAAGCAAAAGGAAAAGGAGTTAATTAGATCTAAAGATGATTCTATTTATTTGCAGAGAGACAATCTTAAACTTCTTAAACAGAGAAATGTTTTTTGTTTAATTGCTAAGAGACTCTATTTTAACATCACTCAGTTGCATCTTGATTGTGAAATAGGGAAGAAAATACATCGTTTGATTTTACCTTTCCTTGAATTAAAGGAGGATGAAATCGATGCCGAAGCATAAAACTGTGAAAGTGTCGTATCTTCTGACGAAGTGTCTCCAGCATATAAAATAGGTATGGACAAAATTGAATCCTACATAAAGTCCAAGGACCACAAGGACATGCTCAAAAATCTGTTAGATGAAAATGATAGATTGAAATTGAGAGCTGAAACTATACAAAAATTTGACTCCTTGAATGCCAACTTAAGTTCAAAAAACAGAACTGATGCTGTAAATACGTCTGAACTTAATGAGGATGATCATATGAGTGAAATTTCTGTAGAAGATTTGGTAAACTGTTCTGAATTAGCCAAAAACGAACTCAAGTCCCATAAGAACCTAATTTCTGAAAACTCTGTTGAGTTTGCTCGTTCCTCTACCGACAAATCCAAAGTTCTCAAAGCTAAAGCTGTTGTGTACCAAAAGGTTCAGACTACCCCAATTCAAGTCTACACTGTGCTGGGAGTCACTCCACAACAAACTGCAAAGTTAACCGATATGGTAGAATAAGACAATGTTGGTGGATGTGATGAATTCTTTTGGTCGGCCCCAATCGACAACGCAGACGAGACAAAGGGTCTTTCACAGAAAACCTCATGGAGAGTAAAAGAGAATCAAAACAAGTTCGATGCTAAGGCGGATGAAGGAATTTTCTTAGGTTACTCCCTGAACTCCAAGGTATATAGAGTTCTCAATAAAAACTCGAAGAAAATTGAAGAAACATACTATATCACTTTTGACGATAGTTATGTTAAGAAGTTAAAAGCAACAGAAGATGCATCCCAAGACATATTTCCGAAGAACAGTCAGGTTACCATCTCCATCTCGAATCTTTTTGACCAATTCATGCTCTTGTTTGATGAGCCTCAAAAAGGCAATTGAATCTGAATCAACTGCAAAAGACAACAAAGTTGATAATCTGAAACATGTTATAGATGATGCTGCTAGAAAAATGGCTGATGATCAATCCAAAGGAACCGAAAGTGAAGACGCAAGCGAACCTTCTGGTGACCATCCTACAGTCGAGGGGGAGGGTTCCTCTCCTCATCATGATCAAGGTTCTTCATTCCAGGGGAGAACTCATCGCCAAATACAACAAGCTCTACTGAAATTCCGACCAATGAAGGGGATTCAAATGCTGGTCCTAAAATAGAATCATTCTTCGAGGGGGAGAAAACAGTTGGTGAAGATGACATTTTGTCTGAACTCGAAGAAGAAATCAATGCTGAATTGGATCCTATCTATGATCCAAAGTTTCCTCCACTTGTCAAATGGACCAAAGATCATCCCCACACTCAAATTATTGGGGAATCCTCAGAAAAGGTGTTAACTCGCTCTCAAATCAAAGCGAAACAGGCTGCCCTATTTACGAAAGTCGATTTTTGTATGTACAATTCATTCGTGTCCAAAATTGAACCAAAGACTGTTAATTCAGCTCTTGATCATTCAGACTGGGTTCAAGCCATGCAGGATGAGTTAAATGAGTTTGAACGAAACAAGGTATGGCGTCTTATTCCAACACCAAAGGATGCTTCGGTTGTCGGTCTCAAATGGGTATTCAAAAACAAGATGGACAAAAAAGGGAATGTCATTCGTAATAAAGAAAGGTTGGTGGTCAAAGGATATTGTCAGGAAGAGGGAATTGATTATGAAGAAACCTTCGCTCCCGTGGCAAGATTGGAATCTATTCGTATCTTTCTTGCGTACGCTGCTCACAAGAACTTTGAAGTCTATCAGATGGATGTCAAATGTGCTTTCCTCAACAGTGAACTTGAAGAAACCATATATGTTGAGCAACCGCCAAGATTCGTGAACGAGAAGTATCCTAATCATTGTTATATCCTCGACAAAGCTGTCTATGACCTGAAACAAGCTCCTAGAGCATGGTATGAAACTCTCACTCGTTTCTTAAAAATGCCTGAATTCAAACAAGGTTTGGTTGACCCAACCTTCTTTCGTAAGCGAGAAGGTAACCACCTTATGATAGTCCAAATTTATGTTGATGACATCATCTTTGGCTCCACGAATCCTAGCCTAACAGCTGAATTCCGAAAGTTGATGGAAACTAAGTTTGAGATGAGCTCAATGGGTCCAATTAATTTCTTTCTTGGATTAAATATTAGACAGGGACCCGAAGACATTTTTATTAATCAGGAAGCATATACCAAGACTTTACTCACCAAGTTTGGAATGACGGGAGACTCCATAGTAAAAGTGCCGATGGCTTTTGGAACTAAACTCACACCATCATTAGAGAAACCAGCCGCTGATACAACGCTTTATCGACAAATGATCGGGTCTCTGATGTATCTTACCGCCAGTAGGCCTGATATCATGTTCTCTGTCTGTTACTTTGCTTGATTTCAAGCCAACCCACAAGAACCTCATCTTCAAGCCGTGAAGAACATCTTTCGCTATTTGAAGCGAACCTCCTCTCTCGGTCTATGGTATCTAACCAACTCCGGATTCTTCGTTCAAGCATTTTCAGATGCCGATCTGGGTGGCTGTGGATTGGATCGTAAAAGCACAACAGGAGGATGTCAATTTCTGGATGGAAAATTAGTCAGTTGGCAATCAAAGAAACAAACTTGTGTTTTGTTATCCACTGCAGAAGCCGAATACATTGCTGCAACATCCTATACATCTCAAGTCGTATGGATACAAAGTCAACTCCGGGATTATGGCTTAAACATGAAGAAAATCCCACTATATTGTGACTCTGAAAGCGCAATCAGGATATGTCACAACCCAGTGCAACACTCGAAGACTAAGCATATTGCACTGAGGTACCATTTCATCAAGGATCACGTCGAAGACGGTAATGTAGAAATTCACTTCGTTAGAACGACTGATCAACTGGTAGACATATTCACAAAGGCCTTACTTGAAGCAAGCTTCAATAAGATTCTACAAGGCCTAGGAATGATGCAAGTCGAGTCAGTACCGAAATCGGCTTCGCTTCCATAAAGGTAACAAGCGAAATAGAGTGAACCGAAATAAACCGAATGTTCGGTCTATTTCGGGTGAAGTTCGACCATGAACCGAAATGAACCAAGCGTTCGGTCTATTTCGGGTTCGATCCTTCTGAACTTATTGTTTTTTAAGGCATTTCAACTGTATTCTTTTGTATACTTTTTCATTTCTTCTTTTCTACTTTTAAAATCCAAAAAATAATTTTCTCTTTCGTTCAATTGGTCAATTCTCACAAAAATCCAAAAATATTTTTTATTTTATATATATATATATATATATATATATATATATATATATATATATATATATATATATATATATATATATATATTTGTATCTAACGTTTTTATGTTTGTCTAAGTGTGATTCTCGATGGCAAAGCTAAGGTAGGTAAAAGGTTTTTGTTAGTTAGGCGTCCCTAGAAGCATGCTGTTGTATGTAGACTCAAGCCTCAACTGATTTTGAGTGAAGCCTTAATAGCATGATAAATACCAATCATGTTTTCCCAATCCATGCTATCAAGTTCACTCTAATCATGAGCTACCTTACTCTACTCAAACTGAGTTTAGAGTTTTCTGCTTGGTCTTTCTTTTCTTTAAAAAGCAGAGGTACATTCGCTTCTTATACCATCTCCATCACCTTTCCCCATTATAATTCGTTTCATCAATATAAACCCTAAGACTCTCAGTTTTAACCAATGAGGTTTATGGTTATACAAAATCTACGTTCATGATCTTAGTTTCATTCCACTATGTACTAAGTGAAACCCAACATTCAACACCACTAATGAACTGACGGTGAATTCATAAATTCAAGATCTTACTTGTTACCCAATGAAATCTCTTTTTCTTTTTGAGTGATCTTTATGAGATTGCCTTTCACCAAGGCTTCTCTAACCCTAAAAGATCCATTTATTTATTTATTTATTTATTTTTTTGAGATTTCAATTCCTCTCTCGTCACTATAAAGCATTTCACACCTACTTGTTCAACAGATCACAATGATCTCACAAGTACTTCATTCACTTTTGGTCTTATGTTAAGTATCGAAATTATGAATTGAAGCGAAAGCCACCCTCTTTAACCTTTAAAAGAAGCCTTTCAAAACTTCTCAACAAGTTATTGATCGTAATTTCATGGGAAACCAAGCAAACACTTCAATGTCTCTCTTGACTTTGAAGGAAGTGATTTTTGCCCATAATCAATCGTTTTATGTCTGAATACAACATCACAGATAATTCCAAAATACTCGTTTTATTTCTTTATCTTTTACACACTATGCAAGAAAATTTTTAATTTTTCCAAATTCAAAGTTTCGCATAGATTAATGATTCAAAATTTTAAGGCACAAACACTCAAGCATCATAAGGGGAAACGACTAGGATAAAGTGGTAGCTGAATCAGCAGAAATCCAAATGGTTTGGCGATTTGAAAAAGGTGAGTTTTATGAAAAGGTGTGAAAAAGGGAAATGTTTTTCTCTCTCTTGCATCATCTTCGGCACGCCAATTGTTCACACATCAACTCAGGCGCTATTTTTGAGATAATCCAAGATTTCATCCGGATTCTTCTCTCTCTTTCTTGTACGTATAAAATGAATTGGAACGGTACTCTCTCAACCTTTATCACTTCCAAAAAGCTCTCAAAGAAACCCAAAGATTTTCTGCAGTTGTTCATCGTCATCTTCAAGTTACTAAAATGACAGACTCCTCAACCGTTCACGATACCTCAGTTCGTCAACCCCTACTCACTATCAAACCCTAACAGAACCTAATCATTGATCTCACTCCATTCATATATGAGCCATATATGCTGTATGTGGTTGAGTGTCTCAAATACTCACCACTCGTCGACGCACTGACAAAGCTTGAAGTTGTTCCTATGTTGTTCTTGTCTCTTGTCTACTCTACTGCATTCTACGACAAGGCTAATGAAAGGATTCACTTTGAACTTCACGATGAGAAGGTCTCTATCTCCAAGAGTCGATTTTGTGCCCTAATCGGTCTTTCTCAAGATCCATCTCTGGTAAACCCTGATTCCATTACAACTGGCCAACTGTTCACAATGTTTTATCAGATGGGGTATACTGAAACCCTAACAACTGTCACCAAGTTCAAGAAGTCCTGCCTTCCTCTTCAATGGAATGGCCTTTTCACGCTCTTATTCAAGGGATTGTCTGAGCAGAGCGCTGGTTCTGACGGTGCTAGCAAGGCCATCATGATGGTGATGTATGGATTGTACAGTGGGCTTAACCTTGATTATGGGTCCATTGTTTGGCAGCAGTTGGTTCAAAGCCTAATTTCATCATCCAGGCATTCAGAGATTTCATGTGGGCGTTTCTGGACTATCATCACCAAATGGGCAATGGATCGTAATCGTGTCCCAATAATGGCGGATTCCTTGCTTTCTTCTATCGCCAATTTTCATACGACGAAAATCATCATCACTGATCCAACAAAGTTTTCATACATCGGACCTATTCATGAAGCTATGCTCGGTTGTATCTCAGCGTCGAGTAGTCTTTTTCAACAGTACAGGAAGCTTCCATCTATTGGTCCACGAGAACTTACATCCACAATGCTTCGTTCCATTGAAGAAGCTGACAAGCCAGCCAAGAGGGGTAAGAAGCCTCAATCGCAGAAGGAGGGACCGATCACAAAAACAACCAAGGGACAGACCCCCAAGAAGAGAAAAACTGATAAGGCTGCTACTTCTCAACCTCAACCCAAAAAGCTGAAGAAGCCTGCTAGGAGACTTATTGTTCAATCCTCCAGCGAGTCGGATTCAGAATATGTTCCTCCTAAGCAGAAGAACGCTCCACCTTCAGATTCTGAGAGCGATAGTTCTGATGAAGAAGCTTCGGACCGAGGGGACACTCCGCCACGCTCCCCTACTCCATAAATTACGGTTCGTGCTTTGCCTCCTTCACCTCCACCTGTTACCATTCCAGTATCTATCCCTCCTATCTCTCCAATAACCACCTCTCAACCATTCACTACAATTCCTATTCCTACTCCCATTTTCACAGATACAACCTCTACCACTACTACTAAACCTACCTTTACCGCTCCCAATCCACCTGTAATCGAACCTACATTCACAACCGAACCTCCACCTTCTTCAAAACCCTTGTCTGCTACACAATCTACTAAAACAACCCCTATTTTGGGCGGTGAGGACTTGTAATTCGATTCCACATATTGTAGTCCTTATCGAGTGCAGAGCGAGGATGATGACGACGAGTAAATTACCAAACGTCATCTCAAAGCAGTAAATGACAAGCTTGATCAACTACTTTCCTCTTCCTCCTCTGGTGCCCCTTCAGAAGCTGCTTTAAAAGTATTGTTCTTGTCAGTTGTTTCCGAACACAGTGCTACCCTATCTGCTGCAGCCAAGGCTATTGAAGCCTCCTCTTCCCAATGTTAACAGGCCTCTATCGCTGTTGATGCCTCGACTAAGGAGTGCAAGGAAGCGACCGCAAAAGTCGATAAACTAGTTTCAGAAGCTCACTTGTTTCTAGATTCCTTGCAGGCGGCTGCTGCCAAGAATGTTGCAACTGTGAACACCTCAGTAGAGACTCTTCAAAAGGCTCTTCAATCTGAGTGTTCAAACCTGGAAGCAGCACGCAATGCTATTGAAGAAGCAAATGCATCGCTCCATGCTAAAGTCAACGAACGCTTAACTCAACTGGAAGCGGACTTAGCTATGAAAATTCGGATTATGGACTAGCTTGACAGACGTATAGCCCAACTTAAACTGGAAATACACAAGGTGCATACTGCTAATGTGGAGATTAATGACCTAAAGTCAGAAAGGGAGGTTATCCGGAGTTCTGCAACCGATGTTCACTCCATCCTCCTTCATCTTATTGAGGCGAATGATCCACTTATCACTAACACTGTCAGACGACATTTGGCAGACAAGCTCAGACCGGCACTGGACGTTCTCAGCCGTATCGAGGGTGTTTTGGTGACTGGGGTCCAACCGAAACATGGGGGAGAGAAAGAATCAAAGCAGCAACCTCCTCCTTCCAGCTCAAAACCAGCTGTTGAACCGAAGGTTAATGAAGCTTCGGTCAGTAACAAAGATAAGCAGAAAAAGAAGATTGGTGAAGACGACACAGACAATGAAGATGATGTCTATGTCGACATTCCCAAGAAACCTTTCCCGAAGGACAATACTTCCGAAAAACGAACAGAAGAAATCACCAAGAAGCAGCGCGCTGAGCTAGAACAGAAGCGAAAGGAGGTGGAGCTCCTTGAGAAGAAAAAGTCTATGTTTCCTATATGGACTAAAGACTCGCTTCAGCAGTGTGCAATCGACGAGCCAACTGTTCTCTGGCTTGAGCCAATAATGTCCTTAGGCCTTGACAACTCCAAGGATGCACAGTTCGATATGCCAATCACTCGAAAGGCATTCATCTTCCACTGCTTCAACTCGACTATTGCCATTCCATCTCCGGACCCGAAGGTAGATAGGGATCTTTTGGAGTTTTACTTGGAATTTGCTCAACCTCAATACCAAACTTGGAGCTCAAAGAAGATAACCACAATCAAGGTGATGAAGCCCTATTCAGCAGGGAAATTTATCAATGTCAAATTCAGGGTGACTCGAGGAACCGAGGCTCAGTCCACCATTTTTCCCTTGCTGATCTACCGAACCTCAATCTGCATGACTGGATACTCTTCAACAACATTCTTCTATCGAATCCTCAGGAGTATCATCCTATAATCAATCATGTCAAACGTATGCTTGTTTGCTACATACATGAAATAGAAAAGATGGACCAGGAGATTGCCTCTACCATACACAAGAGACCAACGATCAAGACCATAGGCAGAGCTGGCAATGTCAACACCATGATCAAGGGGAAAATTGATTCAAAGTATCACACAGTCACGTTCCTCAGAGGCGAAGGACAAAAATGTCTGTTCACTCTTGTCGACAAACACCTCTTCTCGACGACTTGTCTCAAGCATATATTGGAGATCATTCAAAGGTGTGACCAGAACAGTGCTGCTGATAAGAAGCTATTCGTTGACATGCTGAGGTGGTACATTCAGTTTAGACAAACTCTTCTTGCCATTATTCCTCGATTATTCAAAGTTATCAAGATGGTGAATCCTGTTCAGAAGAAATAATCTCTCGCCTCATTTGACGCAAAGGGGGAGATTGTAGAGTCTATTGGATTGTGTCATGGGCTCGGTCCATAACCTAGTTTGAATGCCAGTATTGGGCCTGTCCAGCCGTGCATTATTTTGTATTAGGGTTTAGTATATAAGCTGCATGCATGCAGACTTAGATGTTATCGCTTTCATTCTTTTATTTGATATCGTTTGTAAACCCTAGCTCGCCTCTACAACGGAAGTTCTTCATCGAGCTCTGCTGAGGCGTGACTCAGTTTTGAATCATAAGCATAAGTTTGATTCTGTTTAGTGTTCATACTCGTATTAATCTTAAACTGTTTCATTACTTTTATCATTCTTGTGAAAGATCTAATCGATCTAAGAGTTTTTGAACTCATCAGTCATCAACACCTAAAGTTGCGAACCTGCTAGTGTTCCACTCGACTGTCTAGAAAGGTCTGTGGTCGTCATCTATACTCCTCTAGATGACTACAACAACAACAAAAACATCGAGGCCTCTCACCATTTTAACACACATAAGCTATTACATCTACCCATGTTCTACCCAACATATTTTGTAGATAAAATACATATACAGTTTAAAACTTGTATAAAAGATTTATTCAACAGTCACCTCAAATAAACACTTAATATAATTACACATAGCACGTATTTTATAGAAAACACTTCATATATCTAGGTGTAAGATGAAAGTGACTACACACTCACATGTTTTGATGAAAATCGGGCAGCAATTCGTTTCCTAAAACGATCGTTTCTAATAAAACTGGGAGTTTTATTGTGAAACTAGGCTTTGAAAAAGTCGGGCTTTGAAACCGAAAAGATAAATTTTTCGGGCTTCACGGGCTCTTCGTGGCGTATTCAGGGGCTTATAATCGATACCGGGGCTTTGGGGGATGTTAATATGAAGAAAATATGGGAAAAGGGGTTAAAAGTGGCAAATTTCCAAAGTTACCCGGGAGGTCTCGCACCCTTCTATTTATAGGGGCGAGGCTTCTAATTGAACGGCTGAGAACAAACCACGCGTCGCAGATCCGAGGGCTCGTAGGGGGTGGCTCGCACATGGTCTGCACATACGAGGGGCTCGCTGGCACTCTGTGATTGGACCGAGGTCTAGGGTCCGAAGTAGGGGGTTCCTGGCATGCTACGAGGGCTCGGTCTCGTGTAAGAGGGTACGTGTCGCCTTCTCAGTAGACCACTTCGGATAAGGTCAGTTTCTCGGATGATTCAGCAGCTCGGATGACTCAGCAGGACACATGGCGCGTTTTGAGCGAGGGTGACGTGGCAACTCGTGACTATGCGAATTTTCTCGATTTTCGCGCCAAAACTTCTAAAATCCATAACTTTCGCATAAGAGCTCCGTTTTTGACGTTCTTAATATGCACACGTAGCTAAAATTACGCTCTACAACTTCCGTTTAGACTTTGTCGGCTAATTTTGAATTTAATTTTTGTATTATTATTTTTAACAGTCCGGGACAAGAAAATCCGTTAAAAATTCATAACTTCTTCATCCGACATCCGTTTTCGTCAGACTTTTTACCGTTGTGCTACTAATGACGAGACCTTCAATTCTCGTTTAGGTTGTGTCGGCTAAGAATCGCTCGATCTAAAATTCGAGTTTTTAGTTGTCTATTGCTAGGCTGAAACTTCGAAAAATCATAACTTCCTCATACGAAGTAAGATTTAGGCGTTCTTTTTATTGAACTTCTCGGTTTAACGAATACTATGACTTTCATTTAGATCACTAAGACTAAAAAGTAGTTTATCAAACTCTCACTTTTTACGACATTCAGCACCGTGCCGGTTTTGTCGCGAAACTTCGATAGGTCATAACTTCTTCGTTATAACTCGGATTTTGGTATTCTTTATATCCCCAAAATTCTTGTTTCGACCACTACAAGTTAGTGTAATGATATCGGGCTTATCTCACACTTTAATTTTGATGCTTATTTTTATTCTTAATTAATTAAATGTTAATAATTAAGCAAAAAACACATAATTCACATAATATTCACATAATTCCTTTTCATTTCTTCAAAATGAGTTACAAAGGTTAACCTAGACTATCACCTCAACATAGATGCCTAGGCTAGAAACACGAGTGTTACAAAACTCATGATCACTCTCTTAGAAATCATCTAAGTTCGAGATCTTCCAAGGAAGGTTGCTAAAGTCGAGAAATAGCATCAAACTTCTTCTATTCTTCTTCAAAAACCGAAACTACAACTCAATGTGAGCTTCATATCCCTCTATTTTCGGTTTTCATATGTTTTATGGGGGAGAATACAAGAAAATGTGTAGATCTATGTGTATGTGTATGCTATCTGTGATTTTATGCATGTATGTGTGTGATGTTATGTGTTTTTGCGGTTTTTGAAAACTAATAACCGCACCACACCGCAAATTTGCGGTTTTTGAAAAACAGAAAACCTCACCATCGGTTTTTATTGCGGTTGCGGTTTATGCGGTTTTTGCGGTTAATTTTAGTTGCGGTGCGGTTTTTGCTCACCCCTAAATTGTAAATTATGGGCATTTAAATCCAAAGACACAGCTTTGGTACTCAAACCTTGATATCCTTTCAATATATACATCTCTTCTTAATTTACTTTTGCCATTTACATGTTTGAATTTAACATAGCCCTTGTCTTTCTCGTAGTTAATAACTGGAACCTTAACTCAATGTCTTTACATTTTAATTTCTAAATTGTCTCTTATTATTATTGTTATTATTATTATTATTTACAATTTATTAGTTCCTAAAATACTTTAAGAAAAGTTACCACAATAAAAAAGTGCTAAATTATATAAAAGGGGACATTATATATGGATTGTTTTCACCTATGTTTTGTGGCTCTCGAATATGTGGTAAGATAACTTTTTTCTAAATTTTAATAGTTTATTTTCATTTATCATTTTGTTACAATGAATTGTTTATTTTCATTTATCATTGGTTGTTTAGCGTGAGAATGTTTTAAACCCAATTCTTTATACAAGGTTTTTGGAAAATAATTATTATTGTTGGAATTAAAGGAAATAAGAAAGAAAAGTTCAGATTTTTGAATTCTTATTGCAATTTTCGAATTTACATAAATGGGAAAGATGAAAGAGAAATAAGTTATGTTATCAAGGAAAGAAAAGGGGGAAAATATGTCAAACTTATAAAGAGTCTGTTGACTTGGTCAAAATCAAGAACCCATGGACCAATTTCTGTGTGTGCGTGTGTATCTGTGGTCCCCAGAAGAAGAAAAAAAAGTCCCTGGGCCGGTTCTTGTTTTGTGTTTAACTATGGTCAACTGAACGAAGAAAGCTGGAAACAAACTTCATACGTGCGTGTGTTTGGAACAAATGAGATCAAGAAAGAGAAAAGGACAACCAAAAAAAGAAATTATATGTGCGTGTGTGTTTGTGTGGCCTTTAATCACAGAAAAGAGGGGGAGATACCTAGTTGTCGAATGAATTTCAATCCTACTTATGCTTACATGAATTGGGAAGTGAATGTAAAAGATAAAGAAATAATTAAACATAAACATAATGTTAATATGTTTATGTCAAAAAGGAATGTTGTTAAGTTGTTTCTATGTGTATGATTATGCAAGTTCGGAACAAAAGATTGGAATTTCAACACATATACGAAAGAAAGAAAGTTGGGAAATGCTTAAACAACTTATAATCTATAAAAAAAATCAAGTGCATAGCCAAATTAGTTCGTTTTGACAGCTTTGACTTTTTTCTAAAAGTCAAACATCGAACCAAAAGTTGAAATTACTTGGATAAGCCTTAATGCATGATGGAATTGAGTTGGTCATTAACACCAAAGTATGAAGAAAATGGAGCTACTTATCTTAGTAATAATTAGTTGCGTAAACAGGGATATAATTGATTTTTTGTAAAAAGTATAAAATGGTATATTTTTAGGTTGATTTTTGATAAAAGTCTAAAATGGTATATTTTTAGGTATACTTTAAGAGTGATTAAAATAGCTAATGTAAACGTACTTATCTATGTAATGCAATACAAAGACTTTGTAAATGGTTGGTAACGATGCAAGACCATCAATTCAAATAAATACTTTAAGGTTTGACAAAAATACATAAAAGTTGGTAAAATACCAATTAAGTTGTTAGATATGAAAAATGAAATTTTGGAAACATGACCAAAAAACATCGTAACGTCCCAAATTTCAACAAAAATTTTCGATTAAAACTTTACATATTTATTTAATTCACAACTGTAAGAATCTTAAAACATTTATCAGAGTATCATTAAAAGTTATCAAGTACACAAGTCCCCCATTGATGCGATGCAATCGAGCCATGCCCGTCCTTTATTATAAGAAGCTGAAACATGTAAACCGCAAATCGTAAACATAAAGCTTAGCAAGTTTCCCAAAATACCACTTACACACAACACAATACAACTAAACATCTATGGGTTATCAGCAACCTTGGGGACTATCAGCAGTCCCAGTGGGCTAACAACACGCCCAGTGGGTTATCAACAACCCTAGAGACTATTAACAATCTCAGTGGTCTAACAGCATGCCTGGTGGGTTATCAACAACCCTGGAGACTATCAACAGTCTCAATCACATATAAACAACGTAACAAAATAAAAACAACTAGACCCAACCGGTCATCGCAGATACAACTGTTCTACCACATAGGCTCATATAAACATGCAAGAGTCACAAAGACAGCTAGCATCATACATACATAATTTAGCGAGCCGACATTTGTGCCTTCGACTTACGAGCACCAAGAGAAGACTCACCTGAATCGAAGAACCCTGAAACACTACAACACGATTCCTTTTCTGTACTACTTGATGTTGGATAAGGTGTCTAAGTCCATAACTATATGTAGTATGTAAATGACCCGATTTGGCATGGTCCATTTGGGTTGCATGGCATCATAACACTTGGATAGATAAAATGAGAAATGGACACTTATGGTTTGATTAATATATTATAAGTTCTAATATATTAATATGTTGTTTAATTAGTATTGATCAAGAATTAATTTGGAATTAATTTTGTGATCAAGAGAGATTAATTAAATATATAAGGATTGATTTGTAAATCATTCATTCTTATATAGTGGGCTTATGGTTTATGATTTACTAGATTGAGCTAGGACCCATTGGGTGCTCCATGGAGGTTAACACCCATGGATCATGGGGGAAATGAAAATCCATGCACATTAGGGTTTACATGGTGTAACCCTACACGTGGCACACTATAAAAGGACCCCATATTCTAGCAACATTGGACTTAGAAAAAGAACAAGGAGGGCTAGCCGATTTTGTGGTGAAGTGTTCTTCTCTCAAGTTATTCCAAGGGTTCTTGGTGTTGAGTGAAACATTTGAGGCATGACACTTGGGTTGCTAGGATCACAAGGTTTCTTGGAATCAACTCCACAAGAAAGGTATGTCATTCTACTAGTTTTTGTATTATAATTACCCCATGCCATGCTAGTTATGATGTAAACCTTGGAAAAATCAAATGTGCATGTATATTAGAGAAAACATAGATTCAAGGTTTCTAGGGTTGCATGTACACCATAGGAGTGTTAGAATGCTTAAAACCCATCAGTGGTATTAGAGCCTAGGGTTGTTTTCAATTATACTTGATGCAACTTATTTTTCAAAATCAAGAATCTGCCCAGACTGAAAACTCGATGAGTTCTGGCTAATAACTCGACGAGTTCATGAGTTAAAGCATGAACTCGACGAGTTCCTTATAGGACTCGACGAGTTGGTTTTCCAGTTTGTAGATTTTCGAGTTTTTAAGCTGAAATTGGACTAGAATCATTACACTAAACTATTTTGGACTTATAAAACCTGTTTTTGATGTGGTAATGATTATGCTAATCCAATTTCAAAGGTTATTATCAAAATTTCAATTTTTTGTGTTTTTATATGATTCTTGAAATTGTTGATATGAATGTTCATACACTTATGAGTTTTGGTAGATCATGGGAATTATTTGCAAATTGTTTGTTAGTTTAATTCTTGATCTAGATGTTTTTAATGGAGTCCATAATTTTTCCTCAAGTTATGGATTACCAAAAGTCATTTCTTTTAAACTACATTAAAAGAACACATAAGTTACAGAAATGAAGAGTCTTCATTTTAATAAACCATTAACTCATAAGTTATGAAGCTGAAAAGTTTTGAATAGTTACAAAACTTGCCCTCATGTTTTGGAATATGTAAAGTTACTTTAGAAAACTTTAGTTCCAACCCCTAGAATTTTAAATGTAAAAATTCAACCCTTATACTTTATAGTATTATAAGTTAATAATATATATATATATATATATATATATATATATATATATATATATATATATATATATATATATATATATATATGTATGTATGTATGTATGTATAAGATCAAGTCGTTTTACCGTTAGTAGACCTCATTCACGAAACCGGTCTATAAGGGGAGTATAAGGTTGTTGCCTATAAAATGACAACTTAATGGGTGTCCACTCTCACCCACCGCTCCCTTGATTAGTGGAGAGTCGTTAGCCGAACAGGTAGAATAATGACTTTAATTCTCATTAAAAGTATAATGATTATTATAAAGTAACTAAATGTTTTATAAATTTCCAATCTTAGTTACTTTAGAAAAATGTGAATTTGGTGCTCACCCATGAAATTACACTTTGCACCTTGCTTAAGTCGTTAGTGGAGCGCGTGTGGTTAACCAGAACACTAACTTGGATTTAACATGGTTGGCAAACGGTGGCTTAAGGTTTATCATAGATCAGTGGAGCGCATGTCGTTAACCGGCACATCGACTAGGTGATAAAAATTAAGAGTACCAAGTATATTTGCAATGGTTATTCACACCTTGTTTTGTGATCCTCAACATCCCAGTCACAAAACATGAAGAGCATAATTGAGATTGAAACATGCCATTGAAAAGTTCAATGAATCTCAAAAGAATCTATGAGTTTCAAAACCAATTAAAACCTAAAAATACATTTCGTATTCATGGTGGAAATTGGTGAATCGTCATTCACCTACCTTCAAATATTTTATAGCTTGGATTATGACATCCATCTTCTAAGTTATAAAATCTTGTGTTAGGTCCTACCCTTAATAATACATTTGGGTGTCTTATTAAGGACTATTTATATATCTAATATAAACTTGTCTTTCTTCTTTTTCAGATGTCTTCCAACAATGCTGCTTCTGGCTCAATCCCTACCGGCTCCTTCTCTCTAATGAACCTTTATGGGAGAGTCATCTTTGATGGAACTAATTTCAATGATTGGATTAGGAACATAAGGATGGTCACTCGCTATGAGGACAAGGAATATGTCCTCGACAAGGAGCTGAAGGAATTTGATGAGTCTTCTGCTACTCTAGAGGAGATCGCTGACTTCAGGACTCGTGAGAGAGATGCCACTAAAGTGGCATGTATCATGTTGGCCATGATGACAGCCGAGCTCCAAAAGTCCTATGGGGACTTTTCTCCTTTTGAGTTGCATAAGGATTTGATGGAATGATACCATCAGATTGCTCTTCAAGAGCAATATGAAATAATCACCTCCATGATAACAACTCGGATGAAGGATGGTGAACCCATCACGGGCCACATGCCGAAAATTCAAAGGTTTGTGGACCGTTTGCTGAAGTTGAATGTGAACTTCCCCGATGAGTTGGCTATATATATCATATTGCACTCCTTACCTTCTTGTTATGATTAGTTCTGAATGACCTATCATATGAACAAGGAGGAGGTCACCCTCATCAAACTTCAAGGACTTTTGAAGACCGCCGAAAGTGGTCTTAAAGGTAAATAAGTTGTTACCACTCCTACTCCTACCACCGCCCTTGTTTTGGCCATCGGGCAAGGTAAAGGGAAGAAGATTAAGAGCTCTTCGAAGGGTACCAAGGGAAAGTCTCTTGATGGATCCTCTTCAAGTAGAATCAAAGGTGGTTCTGTCACTCTTTCTGCCAACCCTAAAGAGGCTGAATGCTTTTATTGCCATGAAAAGGCGCACTGGAAGTGAAACTGCCCAAAGTACTTGCAGGATGTTAAGGATAGGAAAGCGAAACCCAACCATGTAGGTATTTACACTATATTATCTAATAACTCACCATATTCTAATTCTTGGGTCCTTGATATTGGTCGTGGTATTCACATATGTTTTGATTTGGAGGGACTAAGAAGAAGTGAGAATGTGGAGCATGGGAAGATAAACTTGATCATGGGGAATAGGAAAGCTTCACCTTTCACCAAGATTGGAGTTTATTCTTTGTTTCTAAGTAGTGGGTTAAGATTAGATTTGAATAAATGTTGTTACTCGTCTAAAATGGCGTGATATATTATTTCCTTTCACGGTTTGTACAAACAAGGATTTACTTTTTCATTTGATAATGAATGTGGTGGTATTAATGCTTTTTATAATAATGTTTTTTTATTTCAAAGCATTACCTTGTGATGTGTATATGAAACTGTGTCGGTTGTAGATAACCTAGGAAATAATGTATTGTGTATTGATTCTTCCACTAGCTTGGATAAAGCATCATTCTGGCATTGGCATCTTGGACATGTTAGCAAGAGACATATAGGCTAACTCCAAAAGAAAGGAGTCTTGGAGTCATTTGACCTAAAGGCGGATGATAGTTGTGAATATTCTTTACTTGGAAAAATGACAAAGTCACCCTTCACTGGTACTTGTGATAGGGGTGCAGGTTTGTCGGATCTCGTAGACACATATGTGTGTGGACCCATCAGAATCGCCACAAGTGATGATAACCGCTTCTATGTGACTTTTACTGACGATTAGAGTAGATATGGTTATGTCTACTTAATCAAGCATAAATTAGAAACCTTTGAAAAGTTCAAAGAGTTTAAATAGAAAGTGGAGAATCTGTTTGGCAGGAACATTAAGATGCTTCGATCCGATCGAGGTGGTGAGTATCTTAGTACAGAGTTCCTTGACTATCTTAAGGAATGTGGGATTGCCACACAATTGACACCTTCCAAAACACCACAACTTAATGGTGTGGTTGAGAGGCGTAATCAAACCTTGTTGGACATTGTTTGTTCCATGATGAGTCTAGCTACGTTACCAATCTCATTTTGGGGGTATGCCTTAAAGACTGCCGCCCATATCCTTAATCTAGTCCATACCAAAAAGGTTGCCAAAACACCTCACGAGATGTGGACTGGGAAAATTCCCAATTTGGACCACATAAAAGTTTGGGGTTGCAAGGCTTTCGTGAGGCGCGAGACTCACGATAAGCTCGAAACTCGAAGTGAGAGGTGTATTTTGATCGGCTACCCACATAAATCCTTTGGTTACATCTTCTATAGACCCAGTGATAATGTGGCCTATGTAGTAAGGAGAGGAGTCTTTTGCGAGAGAGAGTTCATAAGCCAAGGAAACAGTGGGAGGCAAATTGATCTTGAAGAAATTCAAGAGTCAAATTGGTGAAGGAACCTCAAATCTAGCAATGAACCCAAGGAGGAAACTCCTGTTGATCGAACTGACGAGTCTGTACCTCTGTGGCGTTCCACGAGAGTTAGGAATGCACCTGAGCATTACTATGGTTTTCATATTACTGCGGAAGGTGATACACTTATCAGTGATAGTACACTGGTAAGTTTGGATGAACCTAACAGCTTCACGGAAACCATGGCAGGCCCCGAGTCCCTGAGTCTGCTAAATGGAAAGAGGCTATGGACAGTGAGATACAGTCCACGTATGACAACCAAGTTCGGAACTTGGTTGACAATGTACCAGGTCGTAAGACAGTCGGGTGCAAATGGATCTTCAAGAAGAAGATCGACATGGATGGGAATGTACAAACTTATAAGGCGCGACTCGTTGCAAAGGGATTTTCTCAAACTTTGGGAGTTGACTATGATGAGACCTTTTCACCAGTAGCGAAGATTAAGGCTATTAGGGTTATGCTAGCCATTACGGCATTTCATGATTATGAAATATGGAAAATGGATGTTAAAAACGCTTTCCTTAATGGAAAGTTGGCTGAGGATGTTTACATGAGTCAGCCAGAGGGTTTTGTCAGTACCGAGTACCCTAACAGAGTGTGTAAGCTTGAGAAATCCATCTATGGATTGAAACAAGCACCTTGCAGATGGAATCTTTTTTCGATGAGAAAGTCAAAGAGTTTGGTTTTCCGAGGAGTGAAGATGCGTCATGTGTATATGTCAAGGCTAGTGGGAGTATAGTTAGCTTTTTGTTGTTGTATGTGGCTGAAATACTACTCATAGGAAATGACATCCCGACTCTGCAGGAGTTGAAGTCCTGGTTTGGGAAGTGTTTCGCTATGAAGGACCTTAGACAAGCTGCCTATATCCTAAGGATAAGGATTTTAAGAGACATGAGTAAGAGACTAATTGGACTTAGTCAGAGTACCTACTTGGATAAGGTGCTGAATAGGTTCAAGATGCAGGATTCCAAGAAAGGAGAATTACTGATCCAGAGTAACGCTAGACTGAGTAAGACTCAGAGCCCAAGTACAGAGGCTGAGATAGCTGAGATGAGTCGAGTACCATATGCTTCCGCTATAGGCTCGATCATGTATGCTATGACTTGTACTCGTCCTGATGTGGCCTTTTCTTTGAGCATGGTCAACAGATATCAGGTGAACCCTAGAAAGGCTCACTGGACTGCGGTAACTAACATTCTCAAGTACCTACGGAGGACTAAGGACTGGGTCCTTACCCTCAGTGGGAGTGATGACTTGTGAGTAGTGGGGTATAGTAATGCCAGCTCCCATACGGATAGGGATAATTTTCGCTCTCAGTCACACTGGGTCTTTACCTTAAATGGAGGAGAAATTACTTGGAAAAGTTCCAAGCAGGAGACAGTGGCTTATTCAACTTGGGAATCAGAGTACATAGCAGCAAGCGAGGCATCAAAGGAGGCAATATGGCTGAATAACTTCATTGGAGACCTTGGAGTAGTACCAGCTATAAAGGAGCCTATGGAGATTTTTTGTGATAGTGACAGTGCAGTTGCCTTAGCCAAGGAACCAAAGGATCACAGGAGATCCAGACACATCGATAGAAAATACCATTTCATTAGACATTGAATAGAAGAAGGAGTCCTCATGGCAAGGAGGGTATCATCAGATGAGAACCCAGCAGATCCCTTCAAGAAGGGATTGAGTAGGGTTAAGCATCTTTAGCATGCGTGGCGCATTGGGCTAAAGGATGATATTAGTTTTAGAAATTAGATAGCTATTGAAATTTGTAAAGGGTAATTGACATTTGATGATTAAATAAAAGTTGTTATTTATTTATAAGTAAAGTGTTACTATCTTCTGCCAATCGTTTGCTATCATTTCAATTTTGCATGTTTTGACTTCAAGAATAATTATGTTATGGTATATCTTATTATTCAAACCATCCACAGTCAATCATACTAATGAGGCAAGATTGTCATGAATGGATCTGTAGTTTGTCCGGGACAAAGAGACTGCAGTATTCATGAGTACTCCTGGAATAATGATTTGACTATCGGTTCCTGAAGCCATACTTGCAGTTATAGTTATTAGACTTATCCAAGTGGGAGACTGTTGGATAAGGTGTCTAAGTCCATAACTATATTTAGTATGTACTCCCGATTTAGCATGGTCCATTTGGGTTGCATGACATCATAACACTTGGATAGAAAAAATGAGAAAAGGACACTTATGGTTTGTGTCACAACTAGAAATTTTGTTCCTTGTAACTACACCACATAAGTAAAATTTTGAATCAAAAACTTAAGAGCATGTATGATGCTTACTTTATGACATCAAAATTTGCAATCAAATACAACATACAAGCATTACAAATGGTCAACAAGCAATTGGAAACCCTAGAAGTTCTTGTTTAGGTCCATTTTGGACTAGGACTTCCTTATTGGGCCCAATGGACCAATAAGCTTCCAATTTGACCATCTTGGGCTTAGAACCTTTAAATGGGCTCTAATTGGACCCACTTCCATTTATTTCAACATTTTGGGCCATATTGGGCCTAGAATGGAATAAATCAATTATATGAACCATTTTGGGGCATACTTAACCTAATGTAGCCCTAATAGGTCATAAAAATCATAATTATGGTTATTTGGACCAAGCACCACTTAACATAAACATGAAGAAGGCTTAAGCATGAAAGGCCCAAATTCTTTTCTCTCCCTCTCTAATTTTCGGCCCAAGCCCATGTAAAAAAAAGAGAGTTGACTTTCATAGCCACCTCATTTTTACATATTGGATTTCCATGCATCTTATCTCATACTTCCATGCACATATCACCTCAAGATCTATTTCTTTCTCTTTCTCTTACTCTCGGCCAAACACAGCACACACACACTCACAAAAATTCACTCCATTCTCTCTAAGTCTTGAAGAATATCTCCTCACTCCTTCTTTAAAAATTTCGAGATTCAAGGGCTTTGCAAGGAGGATTCTTCACAAAAATCATCATCTAGGTAAGTTGATGTTTGGATCCACACTTTAGACTCCTTGATCTATCCAAAAATCTCTTCTTAACTCATATGAAATCATGATCTTGTATCTTAGAACCCCTTAAATTTGAGATCTTCCAAGGAAAGGTTGCTAGGGCCGAAATAACAACAAACTCTTCTCTTTTCTTCTTCAAATCGAAACCACAACTCAAGCTGAGCTTCATACCCCCTATTTTTCGGTTTTTATAAGTTTTGTGTGTGCGGGGGGGGGGGGGGGGGGGGGAATACAAGCAAATGTGTAGATCTATGAGTATATGTATGCTTTGTGTGATTTCTATGTTTATATATATGTTCTTATGTGATTATGGTGTTGGATCTAGTCAAAAATTCCTTAAAACCGAGATTTACATTAGGTTGTATGAAACAAGTATAAATCATATTATTACACACAAATCATTTCTAGAAAAATAACCAAGTTGGTTAATATGAACATTTTTGGGCTAAAAATCTATTTTTGGGCTTCAAATGTTGAAAATATAAATTCAAGGGGCCCAAAACGACAAAATGCAAATTCTGATGGTTGAGATGAGTCAAAACAGTTTCAAGAATGTATCTTCTGGAAATTTACTCTTTTGATGGATTAAAATGTGAATTTTAAGCATAATGGGCCAAAAATGAACTTTAATGCCCAATAAAGCCCAAATTGAGAGATTTTCAAATTAGAGGGGCTGAAACTGTACTATTATGTAGAACAGGGGACTACTAGTGCTCCAATTCCATTTCAAGGGTTAAAAATACTTTTCATATTTAAAAGGGACCAAAGATGCAAAACTTTTCTATTTTGGGCCAAAAGTGTAAAAATTGAGAAAATAGAGGTTTCCGCCGAGAAAACTTCACTCTGAGGGACTAAAACTATTTTTCCGAATAAATTTGAGCTGAAAAATACCTTTTCAACAAGTTTTGATACTAAAGTGTCAAGAAAAATGGTTTAAGGACTAAAATGGAAATTCTTTTATACAAAGGGTCAAAAGTGTAAATTTATCCAAAAGAAAGGGGCTGCAAAAAGTAAAATTCTAATGTTTTAAACAACAAATCCGTTATGATGAAATACTAGTACCACGACTACCGATGAAACATAATACACCTTCAACACCAAAAAAATCGTTACCAAACGAATTGATTCAATCTCGAATCAATAATGAATCAAAAATCTATACACGACGATACTACAATGCACACGCTGAAATTACGGGAAGTCAATACACACGCGGGAATTCACCAGACGTCGATACACCATCTTTGGGCCCGAAAGTTTCAAATCGTGCTTGTTGGGCCTAGCTAGCCCAATGGCATGATCTTTAGGCCCGAAGGAAACTCGCTTAAATGTTGTTGGGTCTTACATGACCTATCCATGTAAAAGGACTTTCAATGGCTTTTGTGCTGTTGGGCGCCAAGGGTCCTTTGGTACTGCTAGCAAAGTCGAGAATTCACCAATGCGAGTCGGGCCAAGGGCCTTTCGCATTTACGATTGCCTTGAATGACTTATGGAAATAGCGGGGGCTTCGCACCCTCTTTTCTCCTCGGTTGTGAGGCTATGGGAAGTTTGGGTGGTTGGATTAAGTGAATAGTACGGACGACGCCTAAGGTATCGTTTGTATAGTTGTAAACTAGTCATTTTCATTAATGCGTGTTTATAACAATTCACAATCCATAATTAATCCAATGTCACCTGAAATTATCGAATACACACGTCACAATGGTATAACAAAATATAAAACACGTATTTTAAAGTATTAGGAAAACATCGGGTTTTCCTAGGGTTTTCAATCCATACACCAACAAGATGCATACCAAGTCTAGCAATTTCTTTTGTACATTTATAGAAACAAAGAAGCATACTTACGGATCTTCACACTTTTTACACGATACTCTTTTCAGAAAATATCGGATTTTCTGGTGGTTTTCAAAACAATACAAAACATTATATTTCAAACATTACTTATGAACTCACCAACATTTCATATGTTGATGTTTTTCAAAATACGTGTATTCTCAAGTAACAGGTAAATCGAAGGGAAAAATGTACTCAGTGATGTCTTGTTGTTTGTTTAACTAGTATCGAACAATCTACTTTTTGGGAATGTAATGTTATGAAACAATGTACTAAATGTAAACACTACCAGTTGTACTATTTCAATGCATGGTGATGATTGATGTTATGTTTCATGTATATTCACTGTGATGGTATTCAATTGAGTCACAACAGCCCTCAGACGTTTCCGCCGTTTGGTTCGGGGGTGTGACAGGTTGGTATCAGAGCTTTGTTTATAGTGAACTAACATATCTAGCCACACATTGATATGCAACTATAAACCAAAAGAGGGACTAACCCAAATCTGAACAAAACAAGTAAAACATAACAATAAAACACCCTTTCTTGCATTAGGAATAAGAACATAACGCCGAACCAAACAAGATAACGCTAGTATCCCGGTTAACTCAGGACTGTTCTTAGTAGTATCAAGAAGCAAATGTAGCCTGATCAACTACATTCCCTCCAAGGTATAACTAACACATGTTCTGAGGAGATCATGATAGCTAGAGAACCTAAAAAATACCCCTTTATCACCAAAAAGCGAAGAACACCTGCGTAGCCTATACAATAGTTATAGCATCCTAGGAATAATGTTAGCATATTTACACACACTCGCAGACATCATGGATGGTTTTCATCACCCTGGAGATCCTTATTTCCCTAACCAAAGAAATAACGGGTGGTTAGACGAGGAGCCTGAGGAAGACCCCAAAGAGGAATCTGACGGGGAACCGGAGGCAGGAGTCGAGGGTGAGCCCGCCGAACCAGAAGAGGAACAGGAGGAGGAAGAAGATGAAGGAAACTTCGAGGAGGAACCCGATGGCAGTGAAGGGGGTGATTCGGACGCAGAGTCCGAGGTCATCAACCCCCCTACCCGATCAGGGTGCCTGCTTACCGGGTGGGCCCCACTGGTCCTACACCTCCCTGGGGTATTGATCTCTGGAGATGGAGCAGGCAGCAGGGACAGCGACCCCCGTACGGCATGTCACGCGAGTTCTTTGACCTGCGGGATGGAGGACCGGCAGATCGAGCCCTTCCAGTCATGGTGAGACGATTACAGAACACTGGCGACCTTGCTCAGAGCAATGTCGACCAAGTACGCCAGTTGTGGACTAGGGTCGAGCGTGCAGAACAGGAGACACATGACATTCTTCGAGAGTTTCACATGAGGCAGGTGAGGTGGGAATCTCAACTCCAGGACGCAGAACGACAGGTGGCTCGTCTTTAGGGAGCATCCACATCCTCGGCACCACCCCCGGGCACAGCTCATCGTGGCTAGAGATAGACTTATCTTACTAGGTCATTAGGAACTATGCTATGTACCCTGACTCTATGTTTAAGTGACTACACTACTCATAGAGTCGTTATGCTGTCGAACTAGTGTCACTTATGTATGCTCTTACGAGCAAAATTTTCATGTATTAAATGCGGATAATATTAGTGAAATTTTTACGTGTTCTGTTACGATATTGCAAATTGCTAAGTGTTGCGAATTTATGATTGCATGCTAAATGATAGAAGTACTTAAGTACGTACCATACACCTAGTCAGTAGGATCAACACCACACGGAAGCCACGTACACTCAACATCTTTCCGTTTCATGACAGAAAGATGCCTCACCGACCTACTCGCGGAAACCCTGGACCAACCCCACCCGAAGTTGACTCAGCCGCATTCCAGGCAGCGGTCTCTACTGCTGTCACTGCAGCGATGGCACAAATTCATCAAGGGAACAATGGAGGAGTCAACGGGAAAGGGGCCGGGAGTTCGAACAACGGAATGAATCAAGGACCCACCAAAACATGTACCTACAAGGACTTCACAAACGCCAAACCACAAACCTTTAGCGGCACTGGAGGGGTGATCACTCTAAAGCAATGGATCGAGAAGGTCAAATCGGTATTTGAGATATGCGATTGTCCTGAGGAGATGAAGGTGAAGTTCGCAGCCTGTACTTTTGTTGATCAAGCGCTCACTTGGTGGAACGGACACGTGGAAGCCATGACACTCCCTGTAGCCAACTCCATGCCGTGGTCGGAAATGAAAGAAATGCTGATGGCTGAATACTGCCCACGAGGTGAGATTCAGAAAATAGAGCAAGAGCTATGGAACCTCACTGTGTGGAATGCGGATATCGATGCCTACATATCGAGATTTAGTGAACTATCTCTGTTATGCCCGGGTATGATCACCTCGGAAGGAAAGAAGATTGAGCGATTCATCTGGGGACTAACCTCCCCGATCCAAGGAAACGTGATAGCTGCAAATCCCAAAACTTTTGACAGTGCTAAAAGATTGGCGAAGAAGCTGTATGACCACAACAACAAGAAGGGTGAGAAGCCAACGGAGACTGAGGCCAAGAAGGAAAGTGATGGCAAGAAAGGGAAGAACAACAAAAGGAAGGGGCGCCAAGGCTCCGAGACTTCCAAGAAGCAGTAGACAGTGGCGGTTAATGTTGCCACCGCGCAGATTCCAGCTACACCACATGCTCCAGCCTTAGCTGCCCCAAATGCTCCTAGACCTTATTCCGGTAATCTTCCCAAGTGCAACAAGTGTGGTTTCCATCATAATGGAGAATGAAAGGAGTTGCAGTGCACCAGTTGCAATGGGAGGGGACACACGGCAAGGTACTGCAGGACTTACCCTCCTCAGAACCAACAATAGGGAAACAACAACAACAGCAACAACACCCGCAACAACAACAACATCAACACCGGCGGAAACAATGCAGAGCCTAGCCACACCTGCTATGGGTGTGGGAGAACTGGCCATTTCCGCCGAGATTTCCCTAACAACAACAATCCCGGAAATGGAGGAACGAGAAGGGTGCTGGCCATGGGTCAGGGGGAAGCAATTCAGGATCCCGCAGTCGTTACCGGTATGTTTCCCCTAAACCACACTTATGCATGCATCCTATTTGACACCGGAGCGAAGCGAAGTTTCGTAAGAAATAAGTTTAAGCATTTATTAAAACAACAACCCCAGAAGCTCAATGACACCTTTACGGTGGAAATGGCCAATGGGAAAACCGAATCCACGGGGGAAATCTACATCGGATGTACCCTAACCCTGAACCAACACGTCTTTCGAATAGACTTAATGCCTGTGTCCATTAGGAGTTTCGATGTGATTATTGGCATGGACTGGTTAAGCCTCTACCATGCTGAGACTATGTGTCACGAGAAGGCCGTTCGTCTTCGCCTTCCTAATCACGAAACCCTAGTTATTTACGGAGACAAACCCAACACGAACCTTCGCCTCATCTCATGCATCCAGGCACAAAAGCATCTACGAAAGAAAGATTTGACGTTCCTGGCCCACATAGTGGATAAAACCAAGGAAGAGACTAACATTCAAGATATTCCAGTAGCACGTGAATTTCCAGACGTATTTCCTGAAGATCTTCCTAGAGTACCCCAAGAAAGGCAAGTTGAATTCCAAATTGACCTCGTTCTAGGAGCAACCCCTCTCGCTAAATTGCCCTATCGGCTAGCTCCTGCTGAAATGCAGGAATTGTCCAGTCAACTCAGCGAACTCCTGGACAAGGGATTCATCCGACCTAGTTACTCGCCATGGGGAGCTCCGGTCCTGTTTGTCAAAAAGAAAGACGGGTCTTTTAGGATGTGCATCGATTATAGAGAGTTAAACAAACTCACTATCAAAAATCGCTATCCACTCCCACGAATCGACGATCTATTTGACCAGCTCCAAGGAGCTATGTAACGCCTGTGTTTCTGGGCTTTCCATTTTTAGCAATGTAATAGTCTAGGTTAACCTCTGTAACCCGTTTCGAAATAATAAGATTGTATTATTTGAGTATTATTTGTTTTGTGCTTAATTGCTTAATTATGTGGTTTGATTAATTAAGAATAAAAATAAGCGTGAAAATTTAAGTGTAAAATAAACTTAATATCTTTGAATAATGTTGTAGTAGTTGAAACGAGGTTTCTGAATGTATATAGAACGCCCAAATCTGACTTCGTATGAGGAAGTTATGATTTATTGAAGTTTTGGCTTAGCGGTGTGCAGCCCGAAATACTCGATTTGAGATCGAGCGGTTTTTAGTCGAAACCATCTAAACGAGGATCGAAGGTCTCGTTGTTGGTATCGAAGGGATAAAAAGTTAGGCGAGAACGGACGTCAAACGAAGAAGTTATGAATTTACAACGAAGTTTTTCTGTTGCGGCTTATTAAAAATAAATAATAAAAATAAAGTCAAAATTTGCCGACGGAGTCTAAACGAAAGTTGTAAAGCGTAGTCTCACCTTCGCGTGGATATAAAGAACGTCGAAAACGGAGTTCGTATGAAGAAGATATGAATTTCCGAAGTTTATTAAATATTTTGTATTTAAATTAAATAGAAAATCCGGCATTATCCGAAGGGGAGTCAGCAATCCGATCCGAAGTACACCCCGTGTACACCGAAGATGTCGACACTCGCAGCAAGTGGCTTCGGATGACAAACGCAGTGACGTTTTTCGGACCAGTACGCCCCGCGTACTCCGAGGCTCCATCCTCCTATAAATAGGATCCGAAGGCAGCCGATTCTTTTGTTCATTTTCTCTCTTCTCTCTCCCGTTTTGCATCGTTTTGCGTGCCAGAAATATCCCGAAGCCCCGGTATTATACTCGAGCCCCGAGGAAAGTCCCGAGATCCCGAAGATCCCGAGAAGTGCGGTTCCTGAGCCGAAGCTCTGCCCGCGAGAAGTTTGATTTTTGTGAAGATCTTTCAGATCTGCTGAGGATTACTACTTCTGTAAGTCGTAGTGCTGTCTGATCATCTTCTGATCAAGTGAGTGTGTAGTTACCTTCTTCCAACACATTATTATAAAGTATTTTATATAAAATACGTGCTATGTGTATATATTTTGTTGTTATATGTGTGAATGTATATTCACTCTCTTCTATCTTATAGATCTGAGTTATTCTCTATGAAATACGTGTTATGTGTGTGTGCCTCATCTGTTATGTGGAATATGTATTGATTAAAGCATGCTATACAGGTTTTAAACTATGTATAAAAATGTATATTTTTATCTACTAATATGTTGGGTAGAACATGGGTAGATAGTTGGTGTGCAATAAACAGATGAGAGGCCTCGTTGTTGTTTGATTTAGTCATCTAGCGGAGTTTAGATGACGACCATGGGCTATTCTAGACAGTCTTGTGGAAACATTAGTAGGTTCGCCACCTGTAGGTTTTAATGAACTTGGGTGTTCATTTGTTGTACTCCATCCCCCTCATGGTTGCCTTATTTGACTTATATTGCTGAGGTACCCCCGAAGCATGTGTTGTCGCCCGATGAAATATTCTTAGACTAGGTCCCTTATGTTAGTTGTCTTAGGGACATAAAGTGAGAATAACGGGAATGGGTAATTGGGTTATTGTTGGTTGGTGAAAATTAAATATGATTATTTATTGTGGGTTGAAAACCCTATATGCTCACCAGGCTCCCAAGCCTGACCCACTCAGTTTTATTTGTATTACAGGAAGTGGCGCGAGGGCATAAGATGGATGAACCATCAAGTTGTTTTGTTTACAAGTCTGTATATGTTTATATTTGTTGAATGACTTGTAATGTTATCGTTTATGCTTATTGGTCTGTATCGGAACATGACATCCCGAGTTTTGATTATATAATGAAAATACATTTCTTTTATGAAATGATTTGGTAAACATTGTTTTATCATGTTTTGTTTTTGGGAACAAATTCCGCAACTCTTTCAAATCAAAAGCATTTACTCTGAAATTATTTTAAAAAGCATAAATGAAATCGGTCTTTTCTGGCCGAGATTTTGGGGATGTCTCAGTTGGTATCAGAGCATTAGTTTAAGCGAACTAGGAATTTGTAGGATTTCTAGACTTAAACTTAGAATGCTAAGTGAAATTTTGAGATGTGTGTCTATTGTGTTTTAGACACGAGCACTGGTTTATTTTAGGAAAGTTGCCTAAAATGCTTTTATGTGCTAAATGTTATATGTTGCCATATATGATATTATTTGTTCGGATCTATGGTCTGTTGCCGACCGGATCTAGAAACCTTATGTGTGTAGGATTCTAAGCGTACGTCTACGATATTAGAGCTAGCATGTAAACGTGTCGGAGTGATAAGGATGATTTGAATATCTATCGTGATTGAGGATCTAATTTCACCTTATTTGGTGTGTAGATCAAAATGGTGAGAACCAGAAGTGGAGTTGGAAATGCTCACGAAAACAGGAATCAACCACCAGTGATTGAACAAGTACCTGTCGTAGCAGCAACACCTGAGCCAATAACCATGGATGGTGTGCAAATGATGATTCAGACGATGTTGGATCGTCAAATGGATGAAACTAGACGGTTGCTTCATCAGAATCGGGAACAACTGTCAATTCGTGTGGAAGAGCCTGAATTAAATGAAGGGCACTCGGAAGGTGGAAACTTCAGTGGGTCTGTTGGTCAAGCCAACCCACCGATAGTTAGGCAATACAACCATGATGGAAGGAATGATGGAATGGGATGCAAGTACAAGGACTTTCTAACTTGCAAACCATCGACCTTCAATGGAAAGGAGGATCCGATTGGGGTTATGGATTGGATCTCAAAAATAGAGTTAGCCTTCATGACTTGTGGCTGCAGAGGCAAGTTGCAGACTATCTATGCAGTGCGTCAATTCCGAGGTGGAGCCGTTCATTGGTGGAACACTCTAGGGAAGATGTTGAGCCCTAATGAGCCACTGGAATTGTCATGGACAAAGTTCTTGGTGCAGTTCAAGTGCAGATTCTGCTCGGCTCAAAATTTGTTGGAGTTGGAGAACAAGTTCCTGACATTGACGAAAGGCAGCATGTCAGTTGATGACTACACAAATAGCTTCACCAATAAGATGGAGTTTGCCTTGCGTATCGTCCCAGACGAGTTGACAAAGGTGGACCGGTATGCAAAGGAACTCCCATGGGAGTATGAGGTGCCAGTACGTCAGGCACATACTCTAGAGGCAGCTATCTGGGTTGCCAAGTCTGTTGAGAACATGATTAAGAGGAGAACCACCGACAAGGTTGAGGTTGGTGAGAAGAGAAAGTTTGAGGGAACATCTGGTTCCGGTAAGAAAGGAAAATTTTCGAAATCTGATTCGAAAAAGTTTGGAGGAAAAGGAGGCGAAGCAAAGTGGTGTGATAAGTGTAAGAAAAAGCACTTTGGGAAATGTAGCGAGGATGTAACCTGCTACAAGTGTGGAAAGATTGGACATTTTGCCAATGAATGTCCGAACAACGAAAGGATGTGTTTTGCTTGTAATGAAGAGGGGCACATTTTGAAAGACTGTCCAAAGAAGAAGGAGGCAGCGAGGCCCAACATTCCACCAAAGCCGAAGGCGAAAGCCTTCCAGATGACACTTGAGGCTGCTAAAGATGAAGCTGATGTCGCTTCAAGTACCTTTCTCGTAAACGAATTACCTGCTCAAATTTTGTTTGATTCTGGAGCCAACTACTCCTTTATTTCGCATGAGTTTGGTAGAAAGCTAGCTTTGCCTGTTGATAGACTAGATGATGCTTTATTAGTCGAAGTAGCTAGTGGCAAGTTTGTACCTGTTAGCCATCGTATGAAAAACATTTTAATCGACCTTAATGGGAATAAGTTTCACGAGGAATTATTGCCCATCGAACTTAATGGTTTCGACATCGTGTTGGGAATGGATTGGCTTAGCGCTAATGATGCCGAAATTTTATGCAAGAAGAAGATAGTTAAAGTAAACCCGCCTAGGAAAGATTCGTTTATGGTGTATGGGGACAAACGGCGAGTGAATTCTGGAATCATTTCTCTAATGAAAGCCAGAAAGTGTTTGACCAAGGGATGTACATCATATATAGCATTCGTGATTGATGCTAAGAAAGAAAAGAAGGTGATTCAGAGTATTCCAGTGGTGTGTGATTATCCGGAAGTATTTCCCGAAGATCTTCTTGGATTACCACCTGATAGACAAGTGGAGTTCAGAATAGACTTGTTACCAGGAACCACGCCAATAGCAAAAGCACCTTATCGATTAGCACCGACGGAGATGAAGGAGTTGATGATGCAACTTCAGGAGTTATTGGACAAAGGTTTCATTAGACCTAGTTCATCGCCCTGGGGAGCTCCGGTGTTATTCGTAAAGAAGAAAGATGGAAGTATGAGAATGTGCATCGATTATAGAGAGCTGAACAAGGCAACAATAAAGAATAGATATCCGTTGCCAAGGATTGATGACCTATTTGATCAATTGCAAGGTTCGAGCTATTTCTCGAAGATCGATCTTAGGTCAGGATATCATCAGCTAAAAGTAAGAGAGCAAGATATCGAGAAGACTGCATTCAGAACTAGATATGGACACTACGAGTTCTTGGTTATGTTGTTTGGACTAACCAATGCTCCGGCAGCATTCATGGATTTAATGAATAGGGTTTGTAATCCTTTCCTTGATAAATCCGTGATAGTGTTCATAGACGACATTCTGATTTACTCGAAAAGCCAGGAGGAGCATGGCAGACACTTGCGAGAAGTGTTAGAAGTTTTGAAGAAGGAGAAGCTGTATGCGAAGTTCTCCAAATGTGATTTTTGGATTCGTGAAGTCCAATTCTTGGGTCACGTGGTCAACCAAGAAGGGATAATGGTTGATCCAGCGAAGATCGAAGCTGTGATGAAGTGGGAACAACCGAAAAGTCCCACGGAGATTCGAAGCTTTTTAGGATTAGCCAGATATTACCGCAGGTTTATCCAAGGCTTTTCTTCGATTGCTACTCCATTGACAGCTTTGACCCACAAATGAGCTACTTATGCTTGGAGTAATAAGCATAAAGAAGCATTCGAGAAGTTAAAGAAGAAGCATAGCGACGCATCTGGGGTTGGATTGGGTTGTGTTTTGACCCAAAGAGAAAAGGTGATAGCATATGCGTCTCGACAGCTGAAAGAGCATGAAAAGAATTACCCAACTCATGATTTGGAGTTGGCAGCGGTAGTTTTTGCTCTGAAGGCATTACCTCTATGGCACGAAGTGCAAACTTTTTACTGATCATAAGAGTCTCCAATATCTCTTTAATCAGAAGGAATTGAATATGAGGCAACGACGCTGGCTAGAATTACTTAAAGACTACGACTGTGAGATACTTTACCACCCCGGTAAAGCTAATGTTGTTGCTGATGCTCTCAGTCGGAAGGTCAATCTTGAAAGGAAAAGGCCAAGAGCGTTGAGAATTGAAGTTGTCTCGACCATTGTGGGAAGTATAAAGAAAGCTCAAGAGGAAGCTTCTGAGAAAAATGACCGAAAGGAGGAACGTTTGGGTAAAACGTTGGTGTTTGGTACAAACGGTCATGGATTGAAGGTATTCCAAGATCGTATTTGGGTACCTAAGTCAGGAGGAATTAGGGACCTTCTGATGGAAGAAGCTCACAAAACCATGTACTCAATTCATCCGGGTAGCACTAAAATGTATAGGGACCTGAAACCCTACTACTGGTGGCTGACGATGAAGCTTGATGTTGCAAAGTATGTGGCTGAGTGTGTGACTTGTGCGAGAGTAAAGACACAACATCAGAAACCGTATGGGAGTTTAGAACCATTGCCTGTGCCTATGGGTAAGTGGGAAGACATTGCTATGGACTTTGTCACTAAACTGCCCAGAACAAAGAATGGTCACGACATGATTTGGGTGGTCGTTGATCTATTCACTAAGTGTGCACATTTCATAGCAGCCAAGGAGAAGTGGTCTATGGAGAAGCTTGCGAATTCTTACGTGAAGGAAATTGTGAGGCTTCACGGTGTTCCGTTAACAATTGTATCGGATCGTGATAGCCATTTCACCTCAAGGTTTTGGAAAAGTCTACAAGAGGAAATGGGTACCAAGATATGTTTAAGTACAGCTTACCATCCGCAGACTGATGGTCAGAGTGAAAGAACAATACAAACACTTGAAGATATGCTGAGAGCATGTACCTTGGAATTCCTAGGTAATTGGGATGAACATTTACCTTTGGTAGAATTTTCCTATAATAATAGTTTCCACTCAAGCATTAAGATGGCACCTTATCAAGCTTTGTATGGACATAAGTGTCGTACGCCGTCTTGTTGGCTTGAGGCTGGGGAAAAGAAGTTTATGGGAGATTCGGTTTTGCTTAAAGTCTCGCCGTGGAAGGGACTTATAAGATTTGGAAAAAGGGGAAAGTTGAGTCCAAGGTTTATTGGACTGTTTAAAGTTCTTTAGAGGATTGGGAACCAAGCTTACAAGCTCGAATTACCCGAAGAACTGAATGGAATTCACAACACTTTTCATGTGTGTTATTTGAGGAAGTTCACGGGAGAAGTTCCCGACATAATTCCAATTTCTGAATTGAGAATTGATGAGAACAAAAGGTTGATTGAAGAACCATAGGCAATTGTTGACCGAAAGACTAAGAAGTTGCGACGCAAAATGGTTGGGTTAGTGCTTGTTCGATGGAAACACACGAATGGGCCAAATCTCACCTGGGAGACGGAGAGTGACATGTTGAGTCGCTATCCGCATTTGTTTGTTGATGTGCGATTCCGGGGACGGAATTATTCTAAGGTGGAGAGAATTGTAATGCCTGTGTTTCCGGGCTTGCCATTTTTAGCAATGTAATAGTCTAGGTTAACCTCTGTAACCCGTTTCGAAATAATAAGATTGTATTATTTGAGTATTATGTGTTTTGTGCTTAATTGCTTAATTATGTGGTTTGATTAATTAAGAATAAAAATAAGCGTCAAAATTGAAGTGTAAAATAAACTTAATATCTTTGAATAATGTTGTAGTAGTTGAAACGAGGTTTCCGAATGTATATAGAACGCCCAAATCTGACTTCGTATGAGGAAGTTATGATTTATTGAAGTTTCGGCTTAGCGGTGTGGAGCCCGAAATACTCGATTTGAGATCGAGTGGTTTTTAGTCGAAACAATCTAAATGAGGATCGAAGGTCTCGTTGTTGGTATCGAAGCGATAAAAAGTTAGGCGAGAACGGACGTCAAACGAAGAAGTTATGAATTTATAACGAAGTTTTTCTGTCGCGGCCTATTAAAAATAAATAATAAATATAAATCAAAATTTGTCGACGGAGTCTAAACGAAAGTTGTAGAGCGTAGTCTCACCTTCGCGTGGATATAAAGAACGTCGAAAACGGAGTTCGTATGAAGAAGATATGAATTTTCGAAGTTTATTAAATATTTTATATTTAAATTAAATAGAAAATCCGGCATTATCCGAAGGGGAGTCAGCAATCTGATCCGAAGTACGCCCCACGTACACCGAAGATGTCGACACTCGCAGCAAGTGGCTTCGGATGACGAAAACAGTGATGTTTTTCGGACCAGTACGCCCCGCGTACTCCGAGGCTCTAGCCTCCTATAAATAGGATCCGAAGGCAGCCGATTCTTTTGTTCATTTTCTCTCTTCTCTCTCCCGTTTTGCATCGTTTTGCGTGCCAGAAATATCCTGAAGCCCCGGTATTATGCTCGAGCCCCGAGGCAAGTCCCGAGATCCCAAAGATCCCGAGAAGTGCGGTTCCCGAGCCGAAGCTCTGCCCGCGAGAAGTTCGATTTTTGTGAAGATCTTTCAGATCTGCTGAGGATTAGTACTTCTGCAAGTCGTAGTGCTGTCTGATCATCTTCTAATCAAGTGAGTGTGTAGTTACCTTCTTCCAACACATTATTATAAAGTATTTTATATAAAATACGTGCTATGTGTATATATTTTGTTGTTATATGTGTGAATGTATATTCACTCTCTTCTATCTCATAGATATGAGTTATTCTCTATTAAATACGTGTTATGTGTGTGTGCCTCATCTGTTATGTGGAATATGTATTGATTAAAGCATGCTATACAGGTTTTAAACTATGTATAAAAATGTATATTTTTATCTACTAATATGTTGGGTAGAACATGGGTAGATAGTTGGTGTGTAATAAACAGATGAGAGGCCTCGTTGTTGTTTGATTTAGTCATCTAGCGGAGTTTAGATGACGACCACGGGCTATTCTAGACAGTCTTGTTGAAACATTAGCAGGTTCACCACCTGTAGTTGTTAATGAACTTGGGTGTTCATTCGCTGTACTCCATCCCCCTCATGGTTGCCTTATTTGACTTATATTGCTGAGGTACCCCCGAAGCATCTGTTGTTGCCCCGATGAAATATTCTTAGACTAGGTCCCTTATGTTAGTTGTCTTAGGGACATAAAGTGAGAATAACGGGAATGGGTAATTGGGTTATTGTTGGTTGGTGAAAATTAAATATGATTATTTATTGTGGGTTGAAAACCCTATATGCTCACCAAGCTCCCAAGCCTGACCCACTCAATTTTATTTGTATTACAGGAAGTGGCGCGAGGGCATAAGATGGATGAACCATCAAGTTGTTTTGTTTACAAGTCTGTATATGTTTATATTTGTTGAATGACTTGTAATGTTATCGTTTATGCTCATTGGTCTGTATCGGAACATGACACCCCGAGTTTTGATTATATAACGAAAATACATTTCTTTTATGAAATGCTTTGGTAAACATTGTTTTATCATGTTTTGTTTTTGGGAACAAATTCCGCAACTCTTTCAAATCAAAAGGATTTACTCTGAAATTATTTTAAAAAGCATAAATGAAATTGGTCTTTTCTGGCCGAGATTTTGGGGATGTCACAAGCTAGTTACTTTTCTAAGAGAGATCTACGGTCCGGATACCATCAACTCAAATTCTGGGAAGAGGATATTCCTAAAACCGCTTTCCGAACTCGTTACGGACATTATGAATTTGTCGTAATGCGCTTCGGTGTAATGAATTCTCCTGCCGCATTTATGGATCTGATGAACCGAATCTGTCGACCATTCCTCGACAACTTTGTCATTGTCTTCATTGATGAAATTCTCGTCTATTCCTGAAGCGAGGAAGAGCATGGTCAACATCTCCGACAAATTCTAGAAACTCTACGATCGGAAAAGCTATACACAAAACTCTCCAAGTGTGAGTTCTGGCTCTGTTGTGTGAACTTCCTAGGTCATGTTGTTAGTCAAGAAGGAATTCATGTGGATCCTTCCAAGGTCAAAGCCGTCAAAGGATGGGCCGTCCCGACAACACCCACGGAAATTCGTCAATTCTTAGGTCTAGCAGGCTACTATAGGAGGTTTATTCAAAACTTCTCTAAGATCGCCAAGCCACTTACCTCACTTACGCAAAAGGGCGTATCATTCAAATGGACGGACAAGCAAGAGGTTGCATTCCCAACCCTGAACCAAGCCCTCTGTGGTGCCCCGGTACTATCTCTACCGGAGGGAATGGAAGATTTCGTGGTCTACTATGACACGTCGAATCAGGGCTTAGGTTGCGTTCTCATGCAGCGTGGAAGGGTGATAGCTTACGCATCCTGCCAACTAAAGACGCACGAAATGAATTATACAACCCATGATATGGAATTGGGAGCCGTGGTCTTTGCTCTGAAGATTTGGAGGAATTACCTTTATGGTACGAAGTGCACCATCTTCACGGACCACAAAAGTCTCCAGCATATCTTGAATCAAAAAGAGCTGAATATGAGGCAACGAAGATGGGTCGAATTATTAAACGATTACGAGTGTGAAATCAAGTACCACCCGGGCAAGGCCAACGTGGTAGCTGACGCATTGAGCCGGAAGGAGTACTCTAATCGTCGTGCGAAAACACTCTCAATAACCATCCAATCTCACTTAACGACTCAGATTGGAGTAGCCCAATCAGAGGCCATGAAGACGGAAAACAGAGCAAGCGAAGCATTACGCGGAATGGAGAAGAATCTAGAGGCAAAAGAGGACGGAGTATACTATTTCATGAACCGTATTTGGGTCCATAAACTCGGAGGATTTAGGGAGGTAGTCATGAAGGAAGCCCACAAGACGCGATACTCCATCCATCCCGGCTCAGAAAAGATGTATTTGGATATTAAACAACACTATTGGTGGCCTAACATGAAGGCAGAGATTGCCACCTATGTCGGTAAGTGCCTTACTTGTGCCAAGGTAAAGGTGGAGTACCAGAAGCCCTCAGGGTTATTACAGCAACCGGTAATACCTGAGTGGAAATGGGAAGGGATTTCTATGGATTTCGTGACCAAGCTACCCAAGACATCGGATGGACTAGACACCATATGGGTAATAGTCGACCGACTGACGAAATCTGCCCATTTCCTGCCAATAAAAGAATCCTACAAGATGGATAGATTATAACGTTTATACATTTGAGAAATCGTCACACTCCACGGAGTACCAGTGTCTATTATCTCGGATAGAGACAGTAGGTTCACTTCACGTTTTTGGCAATCACTCCAGAAAGCACTGGGAACTCATCTCGACATGAGCACCGCTTATCATCCACAAACGGATGGTCAAAGCGAACGAACCATTCAAATGCTCGAAGACATGCTTCACGCATGTGTGATAGACTTTGGGAAGTCTTGGGATACCCACTTACCTTTAGTCGAATTCTCGTATAACAACAGTTACCATTCGAGCATCAAGGTCGCTCCTTTTGAAGCACTATACGGGCGTAAGTATAGATCACCGTTATGTTGGGCTGAGGTGGGCGACACCCAACTAGCAAAAGCACTCACATCGAACAAGGCGGTGACGGGACCGGGGATCATTCGTGAAACCACGGAAAAGATCGTTCAAATCAAAGCTCGATTACAAGCATCGCGCGACCGACAAAAGAGCTATGCCGATAAACGGCGAAAGCCCTTAGAATTTTAGGTTGGGAATCGAGTACTGTTAAAATTCTCACCTTGGAAAGGAGTCGTTCGTTTCGGAAAACGGGGAAAACTGAACCCACGATACATTGGACCTTTCGAGATCGTCGCCCGAATAGGTCTAGTGGCCTATAAACTGCAACTACCCGCAGAGCTAAACAGTGTGCACCCCGTGTTCCATGTCTCTAATCTAAAGAAGTTCCTGTCGGATGAAACCCTCGTCATTCCCCTTGACGAGATTGAAATCAACGAGAATCTCCTGTTCGTTGAAGAACCGGTTGAAATCATGGACAGGGAGGTGAAGCGTACTAAGCAAAGTCGCATCCCGATCGTGAAAGTACGGTGGAACGCGAAGCGTGGGCCAGAATTCACGTGGGAACGCGAAGATCAAATAAAGCAAAAGTACCCCCACCTATTCTCGCATTCTCAAATGTAGGTTTCAAACAGAATTTCGGGACGAAATTCCCTCTAACGGGGGGATGATGTCACAACTAGAAATTTTGTGCCTTGTAACTACAACACATAAGTAAAATTTTGAATCAAAAACTTAAGAGCATGCATGATGCTTACTTTATGACATCAAAATTTGCAATCAAATACACCATACAAGCATTACAAATGGTCAACAAGCAATTGGAAACCCTAGAAGTTCTTGTTTAGGTCCATTTTGGACTAGGACTTCCTTATTGGGCCCAATGGACCAATAAGCTTCCAATTTGACCATCTTGGGCTTAGAACCTTTAAATGGGCTCTAATTGGACCCACTTCCATTTATTTCAACATTTTGGGCCATATTGGGCCTAGAATGAAATAAATCAATTATATGAACCATTTTGGGCAATACTTAACCTAATGTAGCCCTAATAGGTCATAAAAATCATAATTATGGTTATTTGGACCAAGCACCACTTAACATAAACATGAAGAAGGCTTAAGCATGCAAGGCCCAAATTCTTTTCTCTCCCTCTCTAATTTTCGGCCCAAGCCCATGTAAAAAAGAGAGAGTTGACTTTCATAGCCACCTCATTTTTACATATTGGATTTCCATGCATCTTATCTCATACTTCCATGCACATATAACCTCAAGATCTATTTCTTTCTCTCTCTCTCTCTCTCTCTCTCTCTCTCTCTTACTCTCGGCCGAACACAACACACACACACTAACAAAAATTCACTCCATTCTCTCTAAGTCTTGAAGAATATCTCCTCACTCCTTCTTCAAAAATTTCGAGATTCAAGGGCTTTGCAAGGAGGATTCTTCACAAAAATCATCATCTAGGTAAGTTGATGTTTGGATCCACACTTTAGACTCCTTGATCTATCCAAAAATCTCTTCTTAACTCATATGAAATCATGATCTTGTATCTTAGAACCCCTTAAATTTGAGATCTTCCAAGGAAAGGTTGCTAGGGCCGAAATAGCAACAAACACTTCTCTTTTCTTCTTCAAATCGAAACCACAACTCAAGCTGAGCTTCATACCCCCTATTTTTCGGTTTTTATAAGTTTTGTGGGGGGGGGGGGGGGGGGAATACAAGCAAATGTGTAGATCTATGAGTATATGTATGCTTTGTGTGATTTCTATGTTTATATATATGCTCTTATGTGATTGTGGTGTTGGATCTAGTCTAAAAGTCCTTAAAACCGAGATTTACATTAGGTTGTATGAAACAAGTATAAATCATATTATTACACACAAATCATTTATAGAAAAATAACCAAGTTGGTTAATATGAACATTTTTGGGCTAAAAATCTATTTTTGGGCTTCAAAAGTTGAAAATATAAATTCAAGGGGCCCAAAACGACAAAATGCAAATTCTGATGGTTGAGATGAGTCAAAACAGTTTCAAGAATGTATCTTCTGGAAATTTACTCTTTTGATGGATTAAAATGTGAATTTTAAGCATAATGGGCCAAAAATGAACTTTAATGCCCAATAAAGCCCAAATTGAGAGATTTTCAAATTAGAGGGGCTGAAACTATACTATTATGTAGAACAGGGGACTACTAGTGCTCCAATTCCATTTCAAGGGTTAAAAATACTTTTCATATTTAAAAGGGACCAAAGATGCAAAACTTTTCTATTTTGGGCCAAAAGTGTAAAAATTGCGAAAATAGAGGTTTCCGCCGAGAAAACTTCACTCTGAGGGACTAAAACTGTTTTTCCGAATAAATTTGAGCTGAAAAATACCTTTTCAACAAGTTTTGATACTAAAGTGTCAAGAAAAATGGTTTAAGGACTAAAATGGAAATTCTTTTATACAAAGGGTCAAAAGTGTAAATTTATCCAAAAGAAAGGGGCTGCAAAAAGTAAAATTCTAATGTTTTAAACAACAAATCCGTTATGATGAAATACTAGTACCACGACTACCGATGAAACATAATACACCTTCAACACCAAAAAAATCGTTACCAAACGAATTGATTCGGTCTCGAATCAATAATGAATAAAAAATCTATACACGACGATACTACAATACACACGCTGAAATTACGGGAAGTCAATACACACGCGGGAATTCACCAGACATCGATACACCATCTTTGGGCCCGAAAGTTTCAAATCGTGCTTGTCGGGCTTAGCTAGCCCAATGACATGATCTGTAGGCCCGAAGGAAACTCGCTTACATGTTGTTGGGTCTTACATGACCTAATTCCATGTAAAAGGACTTTCAATGGCTTTTGTGCTGTTGGGCACCAAGGGTCCTTTGGTACTGCTAGCAAAGTCGAGAATTCACCAATGCGAGTCGGGCCAAGGGCCTTTCGCATTCACGATAGCCTTGAACGACTTATGGAAATAGCGGGGGCTTCGCACCCTCTTTTCTCCTCGGTTGTGAGGCTATGGGAAGTTTGGGTGGTTGGATTAAGTGAATAGTACGGACGATGCCTAAGGGATCATTTGTATAGTTGTAAACTAGTCGTTTTCATTAATGCGTGTTTATAACAATTCACAATCCATAATTAATCCAATGTCACCTGGAATTATCGAATACACACGTCACAATGGTATAACAAAATATAAAACGCGTATTTCAAAGTATTAGGAAAACATCGGGTTTTCCTAGGGTTTTCAATTCATACACCTACAAGATGCATACCAAGTCTAGCAATTTCTTTTGTACATTTATAGAAACAAACAAGCATACTTACGGATCTTCACACTTTTTACACGATACTCTTTTCAGAAAATATCGGATTTTCTGGTGGTTTTCAAAATAATACAAAACATTATATTTCAAACATTACTTATGAACTCACTAACATTTCATATGTTGACGTTTTTCAAAATACTTGTATTCTCAGGTAACATGTAAATCGAAGGGAAAAATGTACTCAGTGATGTCTTGTTGTTTGTTTAACTAGTATCGAACAATCTACTTTTTGGGAATGTAATGTTATGAAACAATGTACTAAATGTAAACACTACCAGTTGTACTATTTCAATGCATGGTGATGATTGATGTTATGTTTCATGTATATTCACTGTGATGGTATTCAATTGAGTCACAACAGCCCTCGGACGTTTCCGCCGTCTGGTTCTGGGGTGTGACAGTTCGATTAATATGTTATAAGCTCTAATATATTAATATGTTATTTAATTAGTATTGATCAAGAATTAATTTGGAATTAATTTTGTGATCAAAAGAGACTAATTAAATATATGGGGATTGGGTTGTAAATCATTCATTCTTATATAGTGGGCTTATGGTTTATGATTCACTAGATTGGGCTAGGACCCATTGGGTGCTCCATGGATGCTCCGTGGAGGTTAAAACCCATGGATCATGGGGGAAATGAAAAGCCATGCACATTGAGCCAATGACATAAGCATATGGTACTTGACTCATTTCTTCTATTTCGGCATCGGTACTCGGACTCTAAGCCTTACTTAGTTTGGTATTGCTCTGGACAGGCAATTCCCCTTTCTTGGAATTTACCATGTTGAAACATTTCAACACTTTGTCCATGTAGGTACTTTGACTAAGTCCTATAAGTGTTTTACTCCAATTTCTCAATATCCTTATCCCTAGAATGTAAGCAACTTCCCCAAGGTCCTTCATAGCGAAAAACTTCCCATGCTAGGACTTAACTGATGGGTTTTGAGCATTATATCCATCCTATGGTGCACATGCAACCCTAAAGCTCTGGACCTAGGTTTTCTCTAGTTGTAGATGTAATACTAATCATCCAAATCTATAACCCTAAACTAGCATGCTATTTTCGAAATTAATACCTAATACAAATTTAGATGATTACCTTTCTAGTAGCTTTCTTGATGTTCAACCTTTGAGAACATAGCACCTCAAATTTAATGCCTCTAATAGATCACAAACACCAAGAGCAAGTTGGCGGAATATAAGAGAGAGGCTAGGGATCACAAAAATCCGGTTGGTACTCTTTTAGGGTTCAAGTGTCGATTTGTAACACCGTAAATTTTCAAACAAATTTATAATTTTTAAAACTAATGTAATTCTCATAAACATAGTTCATAATTCCCAAATATGACAATGTATCAAAACACATGTTCATATTTGCTTAAACGCAATCCAGGATCCTCAAACATAACTCCGCCTCATGTGTACAATCAAGGCGGCGCCATCCCGTGATCCTGAGAATACCTGAAACACTTAACATGTAACACATTAAGAAAGAAGCTTAATGAGTTCCCCAAAATACCACACACATCTCATTAGCCTCTCATGGCTATGCTTGAATAAGACCCTCCGATCAATGTGTCTTAGTGGAACCTTCCGGTCCCACAACTCGGGTGGACCCTCCGGTCCTAACTCAGTAAGCTCAAAATAATACACAACATAAATCAAAAAGATATAATGCAGGATATAACAATACTGAATATAAGCACATAAGACCCTCCGGTCACACAAAGATTACCACTCTAGGTAAGTATAATGAGAAGACTCACCTCGTAATCAAGCAAATAAACCTCGTACACGAATCACCGATCTAGCCTCTGCCTAACACATATGATAATTATCTCTAATTAAAACTCCATTCACAACTCTAAATAACCAAAGGTTATTATCTCTCTCTCTCTCTAACTCTTGTAATGGGTAAAAGACCATTCTACCCCTCCATGGTCTCCATACTCCCTATCTTGACCAAACCCTAAAGTCAATTGAAGTCAACACTCAAGTCAACAGTCCATGTTGACCCGACTCATGGAGTGCATCTATGTGAATCGTCGAGTCCCCTCCTTCCTTTAGATAAGTCACAAAAACCGAAATTAACTCGTCGAGTTGTCTCATCAACTCGCCGAGTTACACATGTCCAGACTCATCGGGAAAAACCCTACCCGAATAATTGAGTTGGCTCATCAACTCGGAGAGCCCCTTAAGTCTCTTTTCTCATTTAGATGTTTTATGGAAGATTGATAACCCCAAACTCTAGATCTAGCCTCCCAAGGCTGATATACCACGTAAAACTGCAAGCTTTACGTCCACGCATGGCACTTAAGGCTTGAAATGCCAAAACAACTTCCATTTAGGGTCTTAACCATGAAAGCTCTTCTATTAGTTGGATAAAGTTGGGACCTTTGTGTTGGGTTTTGAGCATACTAACACTCCTATGGTGTACATGCAACCCTAGAAACCTTGGATCTATGTTTACTCTAAAATACATGCAAATTTGATTTCCAAGGTTTACAACCTATCTAGCATGTTATGGGGTACATGTAATATAAAACTTTAAGTAGAATAACATACATTTCTTTTGTGGTTGATTGCTTGGAGTTTTAGAGCCTAGCACCAATATTGTGGATGATTCAAGTGGTGTCACAAATCACCCAACACAACTTGGAAATACTTGAGAGAATCTAATGCTTGCTAAAATCGGCTCACCCTTGTTTCTCCCACACACTAGTTCCAATTCTAGAACCAAGGACCTCTTTATATACTATGGAAGATTAGGGTTAAACCCTAATACCCATGAGTCTTCATTTACCTAGGATCCATGGGTTAAAAGCTCCATGGACATCCATATACTCTTAGCCCATCCTAAACAAATCCTAGCGAAATCCATATATATGCAAGAGTTCATATTTAATTAGTCTCTTTTGATCATTAAATTAATTCCAAAATTAATTATTGATCAACGCTAATTAAATAATATTAATATATTATAACTGATTATATATTAATAGATCATAAACATCTTATTTTCAAAAGTATATCCATACAAATTGTTAGGTGAAGTGCAACCCAAATGGACCATGTCGGGTCGGGTCAAGTTCATACCAAATATAATTACGGATTTAGACACTTTATCCAATAGTCTCCCACATGGATAAGTCTGATAACTATAGTTGCAAGTATAACTTCAGGAACTAACCAGCAATCGTAGCTCTTTTTGAACAATTAAGCGCCATTTTAGATAAGTGATCATATAATCCTCTGTTCTCAAGATATCAGCCGGACAAATACATGGAACAATGTCGTACTTATTGTCCAGCAGTTTTTTATCGAGGGGCCCAAATATCACTTCTATTTCTAGAAGGAACATATAAACTTCGACTCATATGCTTGTACTAACTACTAGTTGAATTATACACAAAAACACGTTTTATGACATCAAGTTACTGATGCGTTTTCATACAATCAATGGATAATCAACTCATACTCAACAACTCACATCTCTAGGTTTGAAGATATATATGATATTACCGTCTCACAATCACTCGAGATAAATTCCATGAAGTGATTCAAGTAAGCATGGGTTTAATCCAATACTCAGACCTTATGAGCACTCAAGAATGTTGAAGAAACCATCGCAATGTCTAATGCACCTTAGTCAAATCTTACAAGCCAAATTCGTGACAGTCTTAATTCAATACCTACTTCCAACATATGACCGAATATGGAGAGTTTTGAATAAAATAATTATTCTGGAAGTCAAAACATGCAAAATTGAATCAATACTTAATGATTAACATAAGATAGTAACACATCACTTATAAATAAACAACAACTTTTAGTTAATCATAAAATGTCAATTACATTTACAAGTTTCAAAAATAGCTATCTAATTATTAAAACTAATATTGTCTCTCAGTCCGATGCTCCTCGCATGCTGCAAGTGCCTAACCCTAGTCTGTCCCTTTGTGAGGGGATCTGTAGGTTTCTCTTCTGACGATACCCTCTTTTCCACGAGGAGTCCTTCTTCTATCTTGTGTCTTATGAAGTGATATTTTATGTCAATGTGTTTGGATCTACCATGATCTCTTGGTTCCTTGGCTAAGGCAACCGCACTATTGCTGTCACAAAAAGTCTCCGTAGGCTCCTGTATACCTGGCACAACTCCAGGGTCTCCAATGAAGTTCTTCATCCATATCGCCTCCTTTTCCGCTTCAGTTGCTGCTATGTACTCTGATTCAAAAGTAGAATAAGCTATTGTCTCCTGTTTGGAACTTTTCCAAGTAATTGCTCCTCCATTTAGGGTAAAGACCCAGCCTAACTGAGAGCGGAAATTATCCCTATCAGTCTCAAAGCGAGCATCACTATACCCTGGTACTCTCAAGTCATCACTCCCACCGAGGGTAAGAACCCAGTCCTTAGTCCTCCGTAGGTACTTGAGAATATTCTTTACCGCAGTCCAGTGAGCCTTGCCAGGGTTTCCATGATATCTGCTGACCATGCTCAAATCAAAGGCCACAACAGGACGAGTACAAGTCATAGCATACATGATCGAGCCAATAGCGGAAGCATATGGTAATCGACTCATCTCAGCTATCTCAGCCTCTCTACTCAGACTCTGAGTCTTACTTTGTCTGGCATTGTGCTCGATCGGTAAGTCTCCTTTCTTGGAATTCTCAATGTTGAACCTTTTCAACACCTTATCCAAGTAGGTACTCTGACTAAGTCCAATTAGTCTTTTACTCCTGTCTCTCAGTAATATTATCCCTAGGATATAGGCAGCTTCTCCAAGGTCCTTCATAGCGAAACACTTCCCAAGCCAGTACTTAACCTCCTACAAAGTTGGGATGTCATTTCCTATGAGTAGTATGTCATCTACATACAATACCAAAAAAACTAACTATACTCCCACTAGCCCTAACATATACAGATGACTCGACCTCGCACATCGAAGCAAAGATTCCATCTGCGACATGCTTGTTTCAATCCATAAATGGATTTCTCAAGCTTACACACTCTATTAGGGTACTTTTCATCAAGGAAAGCGGTTTTGACATCCATTTGCCAAATTTCATAATCATGAAATGCAGCTATGGTTTGCATAACCCTAATAGACTTGATCTTCGCTACTGCTGAGAAGGTCTCATCATAGTCAACTCCCGGAGTTTGAGTAAAGCCCTTCGGCACCAGTCGCACTTTGTAAGTGTGCACCTTCCCATCCATGTCGATTTTCTTCTTGAAGATCCATTTGCACCCAACTGTCTTACGACCTGGTAGATTGTCAAGCAAGTTCCAAACTTGATTGTCATACATTGATTGAATCTCGTTGTCCATAGCCTCCTTCCATTTAGCAGACTCGGGGCCTGCCATGGCTTCCCTGTAATTATTAGGTTCATCCAAATCTATCAGTGTACTATCACTGATAAATGTATCACCTTCAGTAGTGATGTTATAACCATAATAAAAAAATAGGTGTGCTCCCAACTCTTGTAACACCCCAAAGTTTGGAGAGCCAAGAAAAGAAAGAAAACCCCAATTTTTAGGGGAGACTCGGCGAGTCCATGGAAGGACTCGGCGAGTCTGAGCGGGATCTAGGTTGAGGTATAAGCGACCGACTCGGCGAGTCGGCCAAGGTGACTCGGCGAGTCTGGTCTGAGCAAGGAAAACCCTAAATCCGGGATTTGGAGCTTATTTAAAAGTCTCATTCTCTCCCCTAGGGTTCCTTTACTGCCTCTCTAGCACATTCACTAAACCCTAGCCGCCATAATCGTTTTGGAGCAAGATCTACCCTTAGTGAAGTTTTTGGAGCTTGAGAGAGAAGTTAGTCTTTGTGGAGCAAGAAGGGGGCCTTGGATCCAGAGTTGGTGGAACATTTCTGAGCATTTAAAGGTAATAAATCGTTACCTTCCCTCTTTTGTTTAATAGATCAACCTTGGCTATGTGATTTGGGGATTTTATGCCATGCTTAAGAACTATTTCGAGTTAGAAGCCTAGATCTGAAGTTGCTACTTCAGATCTGAGTGTATCTTGGCCTAGAAAGTCATAAAGCATATGTTCTTGGGTTGATAGTGAAGCCTCTTTGTCTTAAACCCTAGTCTGGATTGTTTTAAGCCTAGATCTCTTGATCTACACGTAAAGTTTGCCACTTTACGTGGGGGATAGGCCTTAGAAGTATGGATCTATGAGTTGGAAGCCCTGTTTGGCTCGAAAAGCCACTGCATGGATTAAGGACTGACTAGACTCGGCGAGTCCTTCGAGTGGACTCGGCGAGTATCTTGAAGATGAGGAGGAACTCGACGAGTGGGATGAACAGCTCGTCGAGTCGGATGAAGTTAGGCATGAAATCGGCGAGTTGGAAGAACAACTCGACGAGTTGGTTGATGATTGCCTTGGGCTCGGCGAGTCTATTCTTGGACTCGGCGAGTCAGGTCGCGAAACCCCCAAACCCTTCGAGTTGAAACTCGAATCAGTGAGTCGGATGGAGACTCAGCGAGTTGGACAGGTCAGGACTCGGGAATAGTTGACCCGGCGAGTCATGGACTGACTCGGCGAGTCGAGTTGCGAATAGAAAGACCCTGAGCATATGAACTTGGCAAGTTATTAGGTGGATTCGGCGAGTAGGGTTGACCTGAAAGGTTGACTTTGACCAGGAGTTTGACCTTGACTAGAGTTGACCTAGTTGACCTTTGGAGGTCAGTTGGACTAAGTGTTATATTGACATTGGTAGCTCAAGGAGCTAGTAGAGCAGCAGTTCGGAGTCAGAGGTCGGGTAGCAGTCAAGAGGATTAGCGGCATCAGTTCAGCAGTCTCAGGTGAGTTTTGTTCCAGTAGGAACGGGTCTAAGGCCACAACGCCGACCCGTTTAGCTAGTAGCAGTTTCCGGATTTTGATCTGATGCAGTATTTAGTATGTTTGATGCCTTCGTGGCTCAGACAGGAATTATGTGTTATGTGTTCCGGGCCACGGCCCGATGTAGTATGCAGTATATGTGTGTTCATGCTAGTTGATATGTTTATGCTATGTTCTGTTCAGTTAGCCCGGACTTCGGTCCGATGCAGGGGACAAGGTCCCAGTTAGTCCGGACTTCGGTCCGATGCAGGGGCAAGGCCCCAGTTAGTCCGGACTTCGGTCCGATGCAGGGGACAAGGTCCCAGTTAGTTCGGACTTCGGTCCGATGCTAGAATAGGACTAAGGATCTAGGATGATGCCTTATGTGCCTGCTTTATGTGTTTCAGCTTGATAAGAATTTCATGCTAGTAATGAGTAGACAGTAGTAGGATAGCCTGTGTAGGTTATGCCTGATAGTATGAGCTTAGCATTGTATGCTAGTACAGTTTCTTGTTATGAGGATAGTTTTGCCTGAGTATGTTTCCTTTATCCGAATGTTGCTTGCTTTGTGCTTTGTGGGACTCTGAGTGATGGGAGTTAGCCATTAGGTGAATACGTCACACCACATGTGATCAGGGTTGAATAATCTCGGAGTGCTGGATTTGGCCCTATTATGCAGCTCTTGTTTGAGTCCAACCGTTGTAGGGACGAGTCTTTTACTTGAAGGATTATCTGAGCCTCGTCACATGTGATGGTATTTAGGTGGTGGCTAATTGGCATTACAAGGAGGCCTTCAGCAGCTGAGGACTGTTTGGGTAGAGTCAGAGGTTCCCTAGGGCAAGCCTAGGATGAGAGTAGCAGAGATCAGTAGAAGAGTAAAGGGGACTTGGTGGAGATGAGGTAACTCTTGAGGAAAGTACGGATAGATGTGGAAGGTAGTATGGGCCCGTACTACTGAAAGAAGAGGATCCGTACTCGATTCAAGAGGGGCCAAGACAAAAACCAGGGAACTAGTAGAGTGTGTGAGAGATTCCACAGCAGTAGTGTGTAATTGATCAGGAATTGTTATATTTTCAGTATGGTGACATTGCGCGAGCTACCAGTTAGCAGTTCAGGCGTCGAGGAGGGATCTGGCTCGGGCTTTGGAGCCGGGCATCTTGATGATTAGATGAGGGATTTCATTTCCGCAGAGATCATGCGCAACGTCATTGATCAGAGTCCAGTGATTCTCGGTTCGGTTAGAGAGGCCATTGTGGAGCTCATAGACAGTCATCTTGAGGCCTTTAAGGCCGAGATAGTTTCAGGACAGATTGGGGCTCGTCTAGATCCCGATTCTTATGGAGTTCGGGGATCCATCATGGAGGGAGATCCCATTTCTAGTTTTTGCCATCAGGGGACAGGATTGAGTGGGGCATCCTGTCTCCAAGAGAGACCTCTGCATGATTGGATAGTTGAGGAAGTTTCGCGAGCCATTCGCGAGAATCTGGCCGACATGGTCGTGAGGATCACTGATAGATTGATCGAGAGGCTCCAGGATCAGACATCTGTTATTCAGTCGGCGGGCAGGGAGTCGGAAAGGAAGAGGAAAACGGATGAGACTCAGGTAGCCACAGGTTCGGGTAAGAGGCTCAAGGGTTCGGAATTGAGGATGAGGAACTATCAGAGCCGCAGTCGATGCGTGAAGTGTGGAAGGATGCACATGGGTGTGTGCAGGCGTAGAAGTGGTGGCGATGCTGGATGTTTCAAGTGCGGCCAGATTGGTCATTTTAGCAGAGACTGTGTTGTTACCATCGCCCAGGGACTTGATCCGTTATGTTTCCATTGCAGTCAGAGGGGCCACAAGAAGGCCTACTGTCCGAGTTTGTATACAGTAGGGCAGATGTCAGCTCCTGCCCCTGGGACTTCGAGAGCCACCAACGGACATCACGGCCGGGCAAGGGCGCCTACGGCTCGGAGCCGAGTTTTCCGGTAGATTTCAGCAGGGATTCGAGCAGCACTGAGTGATGGAGGTATGTATCTTTTGCTTTTCTGTCATCCATTATTTGTGATATTATTGTTATGTTGCGGCATTGTTATCAATAAGCTTAAATGTTGAGGTATTGTATTACCTGCTTGTGGTTGAGTTTTATGCCAACTGCATACCTTGGAATTAGAATGGTGAATTGGAGGTCGTCCCCTCTAGATCAGGTTACTTCGGATACAGTAACTGTAGCATGTATGTGTAAGATGCAGTAGTGCCCTACTACTTGCGGAAGGTGTTAGTCGGGTAATGATCAGTTATATTTTCAGTAGTGAAAACCCAGAGTTTTTAGTGGAGTAGCTAGTGTTCAGTAAGGAAGTGGGTTGGGGATGTGCACCCCAAACACAGATTCTCGGGATGTAGTCCCTAAAGCAAATACAGTTAAGGATTGAAGGGTGCTCAGTCAGATAGCAAGAAGGGTGCGGATCTGGTAAGAGTTAGTTGGAGCGCTGGCAAGGGTAAATGTCGGCGGACAGCATATCGCCCTTTTAATGGAAGGAAGGTTGGAAATCCTTTCGACCAGTGAGCAGTAAGGATCTAGCCGAATCCAAGTGGAGGAGAACCCTCCGAGTATAAAAGGATAAGAGCCACGTAGACTCAGAATGAGTGCGCGGCCTCTGAGAGGAAATGATAGTAGCACAGTGATCGATGGATCGAGAAGTTCAGAATTGGGAGTTCGAGGACCTTCCCAGCAGTTAGTTCATGTAATCGAGATGGTTAGAAGCTGGTTGAGAATCCAGGATTGGAGGACCACCTGTACGGGCTCAAGTGAATCGGAATGAGGATCCTGAGAACGGTTAGCAAGAGATGTTTTCGTATTAGTAGCCAGTGACAGAGTCAGCATGCAGGATTGTGTAGATTCAGGAGTTGGGAGTTTGGAAACTTCCTAACAATAGCTTCTTGTATCCGGATTAGTAGACGGTTGGTTTGGGAACCAAGCCGAAGAGTTCCTCGACGAAGCGCTAAGTATATTAAGGATATAAGATGTCGAGGATGATGCAGTATTCAAAGACTGAGAGCTGGTTTTGAGAAATCAGGATGAGGAATCACTAGCGAGACTAGGGATAGTCAGGATGTCCTCGAGATAGTAGTAGTAGTGTTGTAAGTCTGCAGGGGTAGACGTAGCATTCACTAGCAGTCAAATAGTAGTAGTAGTGTTGTAAGTCTACGGGGGTAGTCGTAGCATTCACCAGCAGTCAGATAGTAGTAGTAGTGTTGTAAGTCTGCGGGGGTAGCCGTAGCATTCACTAGCATTCAGATAGTAGTAGTAGTGTTGTAAGTCTGCGGGGGTAGCCGTAGCGTTCACTAGCAGTCAGGTAGTAGTGGTGGTGTTGTAAGTCTGCGGGGGTAGCCGTAGCATTCACTAGCAGCCAGATAGTATTAGAGAGTTGTAAGTCCGCGAGCGTAGCTGCAGCCTTTATCAGGTTGATAGGCAGCATGAGCACGTTGTTGGACACAGGGGAAGCAGTAGTACCCACCAGTTCGGGTGCAGTAGTGAGGATATGGGAATCCACGAGTTAGATTCTGGATTTCCCAAATGGTTCAGTTATGGTTAAGTCGGCGATTTGTCAGTAGATTGTCGCCTCAGTTATGAGATCAGAGTAGTAGTGGACCGTTGGGGTTCGGGTATGTTAAGAGCTACCGTCTGTCTGGGAGCCATCATATTGTTAGTCGTGGAATTGATGATGTCAGGATGTGACGTAAGGACCTGATCGGTGGATCGGGAGGTTGTTAAAGTTACAATGTCAGGATGACTGGTGGAAGCTAGTTCCAGAGGAAGATTTCGTTTAGAAGTTGTGGGAAGCAGCCATTCAGTCAGTTCAGTGTTTCAGTCAGTTCAGTGTGTTTCATCCAGTTCAATGTTTCGGGTAGTTTAGTGTTCCAAGCAGTTCAGTAATGCAGGCAGCTCAGCATTTTAGATAGTTCCAATACGAGTAGCAGAGTGGATAGAACAATTATAAATAGTCGAAGAATCTTGCGGAGTCGCTGGGAGCGACTAGAAGATTACGATGGAGTGTAGTGACCGGTAGGAGTCCGGTAACTCAGATATTGACATAATAGTTGGACTAGGGAGGTCTCAGTGCATCCGGTAGGCGGATGAGGGGTAACAAAATTCTCAGTCGGAGGAAGTAACGTTAAGAAAATTATGGACAGGAGAAGGATTCAGTATGTACCAACAGTAGTGACCAGCACTGTAAGTGGCTGGAGTGATGGACAAAAGGGGGTGTTAGATTTCCCAGGCAGAGAGTTGGAGGCAGTTCGCAGGACAGTTGGTCATAGCAAACTTCGAGGACGAAGTTTAGTTTAAGTGGGGGAGAGTTGTAACACCCCAAAGTTTGGAGAGCCAGGAAAAGATAGAAAACCCCAATTTTTAGGGGAGACTCGGCGAGTCCATTGAAGGACTCAGCGAGTCCGAGCGGGATCCGGGTTGAGGTATAAGCGATCGACTCGGCGAGTCGGCCAAGGTGACTCGGCGAGTCTGGTCTGAGCAAGGAAAACCCTAACTCCGGGATTTGGAGCTTATTTAAACGTCTCATTCTCTCCCCTAGGGTCTTTTACTGCCTCTCTAGCACATATCACTAAACCCTAGCCGCCATAATCGTTTTGGAGCAAGATCTACCCTTAGTGAAGCTTTTGGAGCTTGAGAGAGAAGTTAGTCTTTGTGGAGCAAGAAGGGGGCCTTGGATCCAGAGTTGGTGGAACATTTCTGAGCATTTAAAGGTAATAAATCGTTACCTTCCCTCTTTTGTTTAATAGATCAACCTTAGCTATGTGGTTTGGGGATTTTATGCCATGCTTAAGAACTATTTCGAGTTAGAAGCCTAGATCTGAAGTTGCTACTTCAGATCAGAGTGTATCTTGGCCTAGAAAGTCATAAAGCATATGTTCTTGGGTTGATAGTGAAGCCTCTTTGTCTTAAACCCTAGTCTGGATTGTTTTAAGCCTAGATCTCTTGATCTACACGTAAAGTTTGCCACTTTACGTGGGGGATAGTCCTTAGAAGTATGGATCTATGAGTTGGAAGCCCTATTTGGCTCGAAAAGCCAATGCATGGATTAAGGACTGACTAGACTCGGCGAGTCCTTCAAGTGGACTCGGCGAGTATCTTGAAGATGAGGAGCAACTCGACGAGTGGGATGAACAGCTCGTCGAGTCGGATGAAGTTAGGCATGAAATCGGCGAGTTGGAAGAACAACTCGACGAGTTGGTTGATGATTGCGTTGGGCTCGGGGAGTCTATTCTTGGACTCGGCGAGTCAGGTCGCGAAACCCCCAAACCCTTCGAGTTGAAACTCGAATCAGTGAGTCGGATGGAGACTCAGCGAGTTGGACAGGTCAGGACTCGGGAATAGTTGACCCGGCGAGTCATGGACTGACTCGGCGAGTCGAGTCGCGAATAGAAAGACCCTGAGCATATGAAATCGACGAGTTATTAGGTGGATTCGGCGAGTAGGGTTGACCTGAAAGGTTGACTTTGACCAGGAGTTTGACCTTGACTAGAGTTGACCTAGTTGACCTTTGGAGGTCAGTTGGACTAACTGTTATATTGACATTGGTAGCTCGAGGAGCTAGTAGAGCAGCAGTTCGGAGTCAGAGGTCGGGTAGCAATCATGAGGATTAGCGACATCAGTTCAACAGTCTTAGGTGAGTTTCCTTCCAGTAGGAACGGGTCTAAGGCCACAACGCCGACCCGTTTAGCTAGTAGCAGTTTCCGGATTTTGATCTGATGCAATATTTAGTATGTTTGATGCCTTCGTGGCTCAGACAGGAATTATGTGTTATGTGTTCCGGGCCACGACCCGATGTAGTATGCAGTATATGTGTGTTCATGCTAGTTGAAATGTTTATGCTATGTTCTGTTCAGTTAGCTCGGACTTCGGTCCGATGCAGGGGACAAGGTCCCAGTTAGTCCGGAATTTGATCCGATGTAGGGGGCAAGGCCCCAGTTAGTCCGGACTTCGGTCCGATGCAGGGGACAAGGTCCCAGTTAGTCCGGACTTCGGTCCGATGTAGGGGGCAAGGCCCCAGTTAGTCCGGACTTCGGTCCGATGCAGGGGACAAGCTCCCAGTTAGTCCGGACTTTGGTCCGATGCAGTGGGCAAGGCCCAGTATGTGCTTTATATGTTATTGTATGGTATGTGGTAGATTGGGGGAGCTCACTAAGCTTCGTGCTTACGGTTTTTCAGTTTTAGTTTCTGGTACTCAGTTTTCAAAGGAGGAGCTTGGGAAGATTTTAGTGCACACACCATAGTCAGTTAACCTGGGAAAGTTTGACTCTGATAATGATAATATGTTTTGAATTAATACTCGAAAATTATGTTATGACTTGTGATACAGTTTTTATAAATATAATTTAGTAATGTTTTTAAAGAAATTCTTAGTTGTGATTTTTGGGTCGTTACAACTCTAGTGGAACGCCTCGGACGTACGGACTCATCTATCGACTCAACATGAGTTTTCTCCTCAGTTTGGTTGCTAATGTTTAAGGTTCCTTCACCACTTGACTCTTGAATCTCTTCAAGTTCAATTTTCCTCTCACTGTCTCCTTGGCTTATAAATTCTCTTTCACCAAAGACTCCTCTCCTTGCCACAAAGACCACATTCTCATTGGGTTTTTAGAAGAGGTAACGAAAGGATTTCTATGGGTAGCCTATGAAAATACACCTCTCTCTTCGAGGTTCGAGCTTGTCGTGAGACTCGCGCCTCACGAACGCCTTGCAACCCCAAATTTTGATGTGGTCTAGACTTGAAACTTTCCCGGTCCACATCTCGTGAGGTGTTTTGGCAACCTTTTTGGTGGGGACTAGATTAAGGATATGGGCGGCAGTCTCTAAGTCATACCCCCAGAATGAGATTGGTAACCAAGCTCAACTCACAATGGAGCAAACCATGTCCAACATGGTTCGATTGCACCTCTCAGCCACACCATTCAAATATGGTGTCCTATTGTGAGACAACCCCATATTCCTTAAGATAGTGAAGGAACTCAATACTAAGACTCCTCCCCGATCGGTTCGAAGCATATTGATGTTCCTACCCAGTTGATTATCCACTTCCAACTTAAACTCTTTGTATTTTTAAAAGTTTTCTGACTTATTTTTTATTAAGTAGATATATCCATGTCTACTGTAATCATCAGTAAAAGTCACATAATAACGATTAGCATCCCTTGTAGTGGCTTTGAAGGGTATACACACATCTGTGTGTATGAGGTCCAACAAACCTTCACCCCTCTCACAAGAACAAGGGAAGGGTGACTTTGTCATTTTTCCAAGTAAAGAAGACTCACAACTATCATCTGATTTTAGGTCAAATGATTCCAAAACTCCAGCCTTTTCGAGTTGGCCTATGCACTTCTTGTTGACATATCCAAGACGACAATGCCACAAGGATGCTTTATCCAAGGTAATCGAAGAATCAATATGAAATACATTATTTCCTAGTTTGTCTACGATCGACATAGTTTCATATACACCATCACAAGGTAATGCTTTAAAATAAAACACATCATTACAAAAAGCATCAATAGCACCAATTTTGTTATCAAATGAAAATGTGAATCCTTGCTTGTACAAAATATGAAAGGAAATAATATTTCTCGTCATTTCTAATGAATAACAACATTTATTCAAATCTAAAGTTAACCCATTATTAAGCAATAAAGAATAAACTCCAATCTTGGTCACATGTGATGCTTTCCTATTACCCATGATTAAGTTTATGTTCCCGTGCTCCACTTCTTCACTACTTCTTAGGCCCTGCAAATCAGTACAAATGTAAATACCACAACCTGTATCAAGCACCAAAGAGTGAGTATGCAATGAGTTTCTAGACAATATGGTATAAATACATGCATGGGTGGGTTTCACTTTCCCATCCTTTACATCCTACAAGTACTTAGGGTAGCTTCGCTTCCAGTGCCTCTTTTCGTGGCAGTAGAAGCATTGTGCTTCCTTTGGGTTTGATGAAGGAGGAATGGGACCTTTCTTGGTCCCAATTAAAGAGGAGCCATCAAGGGGCTTTCCCTTGGTACCCTTCGAAGGGGTTTTCCTCTTCTTCCCCTTTCCCTGCCCAATAGCCAGAACAGGGGCTGTTGTAGGAGTAGGAGTAGAAGTAACAACTGATTTACCTTTAAGGCCACTTTCAACGGTCCTTAAAAGTCCATGAAGTTTGCTAAGTGTAACTTCCTCCTTGTTCATATGATAAGTCATACGAAACTGATCATAACTTATAGGTAAGGAATGGAGAATGATATCAATCGCCATGTCCTCAGGGAAGTCCACATTAAGCTTTAGCAACTGGTTGATGTACCTTTGTATTTTCTTCAAGTGACCGATGATGGGTTCACCATCCTTCATCCTGGCTGTTATCATAGAGGAGATGATTTCATACCTCTCTTGACGCGCGCTTTGATGGTACCTTTCCATCAGATCGAGGTGCATCTCATAGGAGTAAAAATCTTCATAGGATTTCTGGAGTTCGGGAGTTAGAATAGCCAACATAATGCAGGACACTTTAGTAGCGTCCCTCTCATGTGAAACATACTCCGCAATCTCCTCAGGAGTAGCAGTGGACTCATTGATAACCTTAAGCTCCTTGTCAAGGAAATATTCCTTGTCCTCATCGCGGGTAATCGTTCTGATGTTCCTAATCCATTCATTGAAATTAGAACCATAAAAAGTGACTTTCCCACACAAGTTCATGAGGGAAAAGGATCTTGTAGGATTTGAGCCAGCAGCAGTGTTGGAAGACATCTGAAAAAAAGGAAAGACAAGTTTTAATTAGATAAAGAGTCCTTAATAAGTCACCCAAATGAAATATTAAGGCTAGGATCCTACAAACTATTTCATATCTTGGAAGAGGGATGCCGTAATCCAAGCTATAAAATATTTGAGGGAAGGTAAATGACGATTTACCAATTTCCACCATATAAACAAAATAAATTATTAAGTGAAGGGTACAATTAATGGTTTGGTCTAGGCTTTCATTGTAATAGGGTCTTTTGAGGAGATATGTAGTTTTAGTAGTGTTGATGGTAGTTTACGGCCATGTTATGAGTTTATGGTCGTAAGCCTGTTTACGGCCGTAAACCCAAAGTCGGCCCAAGTCCACTATATATAGATGCTAGATAGGTCATTTAATGGTTGTTGATGCCACAGAGTTCACGATTGTTATAGACAAGTTGTACCAGACGTTTTTGTTAATAGAAGCATATGCAAGCTTGTTCTGATTTCTGTTTCTACTTCATTCTTATTATTATTGATTGTTTTTTTTGTTTGATCACTAGTAAGATCCGTTTCAGGACCTTACAATTGGTATCAGAGCAGAACCAGTGTCAAAGCATCCTACAATCGAGTTTTTGGCCATATTCCTCATTGTTTGCGACTGGAGTTGGTGTTTGCTGCAAAGGGGAATCAATTTTAATACAAAAATCGTGATTACTTGAAGTTCTAAGAGTTTACTGCCTAGAGTTTACGGCAACAAACTCAGTTTATGGCCGCAAGCTCAAGAAATTTCTTGGGCCGTAAACTCCATTCTTAGACCGTAAATCAAGCATCTTCAATAACCGCAAACTTATATTCATAAACCGTATTCAGAAACTGCAAACTCTCGACCCCAAACTCACGACCGTAAACTCTCGACAGTAAACCGAGTTTACGACTGTAAACACATCCTTGACCGTAAACGCTTGTTTTGACCGGAAACTCACTTTTTTTTTAAAAAGAAAATAATTTATTTTTTATTAAATTAATATTCAATGGATTCACAATGTCACAACTGGAAATTTTGTGTCATGTAATCTATACACTCAAGTTAATGTGAATCAAAAACTTAAGAGCATGTGTGATACCTACTATTATGACATCAAAAACTTCAATCAAATACATTATACAAGTACTACAAATAGTCATCAAACAATTGGAAACCATAAAAGTTCTTGTTTAGGTCTACTTTGGACTAGGACTTCCTTATTGGACCCAAATGGACCAATAAGCTTCCAATTTGACTATCATGGGCTTAGAACCCTAATTGGGCTCTATTTGGACCCACATTAATTTATTTCAACATTTTGGGCCATTTTGGGCCTAGAATGAAATGAATTAAAAGCTTTGATTCATGAATAACCCAAACTAGTCCAACAAAACTGTAAAAATCATACTATATTCTTTTATGTTAAAACTCACCCAAACTAACTCTAATATTGGGCTTAGGGGCAAAAAGCCCAAATTTTTCCTTTTCCCTTCAAAACTCTCGGCCCAAGGCCCAAACCCAAAAGAAGAGAGGGTTGACTTTGTGTGTGACACCTCACCATTACCCAAGGGATTTCCATGCAACATATCACATACCTCCATGCAAGTATCACTTCAAAGATCACTTCTCCTTTCCTCTCCCCTCACTCTCGGCCAAAACACACACACACATACACCAAAAATCTCTCAAACTCTCTCTAGAACACTCAAGAACACTTCCTCCCTCTCCACTCAAAGATCTCGAAATTTAAGAAGCTTTCAAGAGGATCCTTCCACAAACTCTTCATCTAAGGTAAGATTATGCTTGGATCTATGACTTAGGTTCTTTGTGTTATCAAAATCTTTTCCTAATCCATGCAAAAATCGTGATCTTACCTCTTAGAAGCATACCAAACTCGAGATCTTCAAGAAAAGGGTGCTAAGGCCAAAAATCACCAAGTTTTCTTCCATCTTTTCTTCAAAAACCGAAATCACACACTAAGGTGAGCTTCATACCCCCTGTTTTCTGTTTTTATGAGTTTTGTGGGGGGGGGGGAATACAAGTGAAAGTGTAGATCTATATGTGTTTTGTATGCCTTGTATGATTTCTATGCTTATATGTGTGTTTTTGTGTGTTTATAATGTTGATTCTAGCCATAAACCCCTAAAAATCGAGATATACCTTATGTTAAATGATAATAGCATCAAATATATTTCTACATATAAAGTGTTACAAGAAAAATAGCTAAATGGCTTAGTAACATTTTCTTTGGGCTAAAAACTCAATTTTTGGACCTAAAATGTTAAAAATATAAAGTTAAAGGGCCCAAATTGAAATATTTCGAAATCTGATGGGTGAGATGAATCAAAACAGTTTCCATAATGTATTTTCTGAAAATATACTTGTTGGAGGATTAAAAACATAAATTTCAAGCTTAATGGGCTAAAAATGACATTTTCGGCCCAATAAGGCCCATTATGCGAAATATTCTGTTTTGGAGGGCCAAAACGCTGTTTTTCTGTAAAACAGTGGACTATTAGTGTCCCCAGTACTTTTCAAAGGTTTAAAATGCTTTTTAAATTTAAAAAGGACCAAAGTTGCAAAATTTTTCTAATTTGGGCCAAAATTGTCAAAACTGCGAAAAAGATGGGTTATAACCAAGAAAACTGCATTTTCAGGGACTTAAACTGTTTTCAATGAAAAATATGCTGAAAAATATTAATTTCAATAATTTTTGGTGTTAAAATGTCAAGAAAAATGATTTAAGGACCAAACCGCAAAGTTATTAATTAGAGGGTTGAAAAAGTAAATTTTACAAACAAAGAGGGGCTGAAATCAGAAAACTGTCAAGGCTAATTCAATACACGCAACTTGATCAAATATTGGCACCGCGACTACCGACGAAATACAATACACAACAATACCAAAAATCGTTGTTAAACGAATTGGTTCGGTCTCGAACCAATAAAAATCCGAAACTACTAACGCGTCGATACCTCGATTCATACAAGTAACATTTGGGAATTCAATATACACACGAGAGTGCACAGACGTCTACGCACTATCTTTGGGCCCCAAAAGTGTAAAATCTTGTTTGTTAGGCCTAGCTAGCCCAATGACCTGATCTTAAAGCCCGAAGACTTCTACCTTACGAGTTGTTGGGTCTTACACGATCTAACACAGCGTAAAAGGACTTTCAATGGCTTGTATACTATTGGTCCCCAAGGGTCCTTTGGTATTGCTAGTAAAGTCGGTATTTCATGCGAGGCGGGTCTGGGACCCCTCGTACCTTTTTTTTTATCCCCAACCGGTTAATGGAGTCATCGGGGTCTTCGTGTCGTCTTGCTCTTCGGATGTGGGGAAGTCAGGGCGGTTGGATAACGTGATTAGTACGGACGACGCCTTCGGGATCGTTAGTATAGTTATAAACTGGTCGTTTGTGTAACGCGTGTTTATAGCAATTAATCATGCTCAAAAATAATCCAACGTCGCCTGGAATTGATAACTTCATGCGTTGCAATGGTTTCATTTTAACTTCATGGAATTCAAGAATTAGGAAAACATCGGGTTTTCCTAGGGTTTTTCAATACATTCGGTTTTCAGAACGTACACAATTTTGATGAACATTTTCTTTACAATTATAGAAACAAACAAGCATACTTATGGATCTTCACAAATGTTTTCAAAAGCTCTTTTCAGAAAATATCGGATTTTCTGGTAGTTTTCAGAATGATACAAAACATTGCTTTTCAAATACCGCTTATGAACTCACCAACATTTCGCATGTTGACGTTTTTCAAAATACTTGTATTCTCAGGGAACCAGTAAATCAAAGGAAAATGTACTCAGTGATGGCTTGCAGTTACTTATTAACGAATCGAACAATTTATTTTTGGGTATGTAATGTTTAAACAATGTACTTCATGTAAACGTTATTGGTTGTACTATATTAATGCATGGTGACGAATGTTGTTACGTTTCATATATATTCAATGTTATGGTATTCAATTAAGTCACGACAGGCCTCAGACGTTTCCGCCGTCTGGTTCGGGGGTGTGACAGGTTGGTATCAGAGCTTTGTTTATAGTGAACTAGCATGTCGAGCCACACATTGATGTGCAACTATAAACCAAAAAGAGGGACTAACATAACTCTGAACAAAACAATGTAAATAAAACACTCTTGTTTGCATTAGGAATAGGAACATAACGCCGAACCAAACACAATAATTCTAGTATCTCGGTTAATTCGAGACTGTTCTTAGTGATACCAAGGAGTGGATGTAGCCTGATCAACTACATTCTCTCCAAAGTAAAACTAACACACGTCTTGATGAGAAGGGGATAGCTAGGGAACCTAAAACTATACCTTTATCACCAAAAAGAGAACGTTTTCTTAGTCCGTACAATAGTCATAGCACCCTAGGAATAACGTTAGCGTATGTACACACTCTCGCAGACAGCATGGCTGGTTTTCATCATCCCGGGGATCCCTACTTCCCTAACCAGGGAAACAACGGATGGCTAGAGGAGGAGGAGCCTGAGGAAGAACCTGAAGAAGAACCTGAGGAAGACCCCGAAGAGGAATCTGACGGGGAACCGGAGGCAGAAGTCGAGGGCGAGCCTGCCGAACCCGAAGAAGACGAAGAGCATTTCGAAGAGGAGCTCGATGACAGCGAAGGGGGTGATTCGGACGCGGAGTCCGAGGTCATCGACCCGCCTTACCCGATCAGGGTGCCTGCTTACCATGTGGGACCCACTGGTCCTACCCCTCCTTGGGGCATTGATCTTTGGAGATGGAGCAGACATCAGGGACAGCGACCCCCGTTTGGCATGTCACGTGAGTTCTTTGACCTGAGGGACGGAGGACCGGCCGATCGAGCCCTACCGGTCATGGTGAGACGATTACGGGACACCGACGACCTTGCTCAGGGCACTGCTGATCAGGTACGCCAGCTGTGGACTAGGGTCGAGCGTGCGGAATAGGAGACGCGTGACGTCCTTCGGGAGTTTCACATGAGGCAGGTAAGGTGGGAGTCTCGACTTCAGGACGCAGAACGCTTGGTGGCACGTCTTCAGGGAGCATCCACATCCTCGGCACCACCTCCGGATTCAGCTCATCACGGTTAGGGATAGACTTGTCTTAGTAGGTCGTTAGGAACTATGCTATGTACTCCGACTCTATGTTTAAGTGACTACACTACTCATAGAGCCGTTATGCTGTCGGAATAGCGTCACTTATGTATGCTCTTACGAGCAAAATTTTCTTGTATTAAATGCGGATAATATTAATGAACTTTTGTGTGCTTTACTATGATATTACAAATTGCTATGTGTTGAGAAGTTATGATTGTATGTCCGATGGTAGAAATGTCTAAGTCCGTACCATGCCCCTAGTTAGTAGGATCACAACCTCACCGAAACCACATACACTCAACATCTTTTCGTTTCGTGACAGAAAGATGCCTCGCCGAGCTACTCGCGGAAATCCCGAACCAACCCCGCCCGAAGTTGACTCCACTGCTTTCCAGGCAGCCGTGTCTGCTGCGGTCACAGCAGCTATGGCACAACTTCACCGAGGGAACAACGGAGGAGGCAACGGGCAAGGGTCCGGGAGTTCGAACAACGGGACGAATCAAGGACCCACTAAAACGGGCACCTACAAGGACTTCACAAACGCTAAACCACGAACTTTCAACGGCACTGGAGGGGTAATCACTCTGAAGCGATGGATCGAGAAGGTGGAGTCGGTATTCGAGATATGCGAATGCCTTGAGCAGATGAAGGTGAAGTTCGCGGCCTGCACTCTTGTCGATCAAGCGCTCACCTGGTGAACGGACACGTAGAAGCTATGACGCTCCCTGTAGCCAACTCTATACCATGGGCAGAAATGAAAGAAATGTTAATGGCTGAGTACTGCCCCCGAGGCGAAATACAGAAGATGGAGCAAGAGCTATGGAACCTCACTGTGCAGAATGCGAACATCGATGCCTACATATCGAGATTTAGCGAACTATCTCTGCTGTGCCCGGGTATGATCACATCAGAAGGAAAGAAGATTGAACGATTCATTTGGGGGCTAACATCACCCATTCAAGGGAATATGATAGCTGCGAACCCTGAAACGTTTGACAGTGCGAAGAGATTGGCGAAGAGGTTGTATGATCATAACAACAAGAAGGGCGAGAAGTCAGTGGAGACTGAGAAGAAAAAGGAGGGCGATGGCAGGAAAGGGAAGAACAACAAGAGGAAGGGACGTCAGGGCCCCGAGACCTCTAAAAAGCAGCAGACAGTGGCAGTTAACGCCGTCACCACACCAATTCCAGCCACACCACATGCTCCAGCCTCAGCTGCTTCAAATGCTTCAAGACCCTATTCCGGTAATCTTCCCAAATGCAATAAGTGCGGTCTCCATCATCACGGCGAATGCAGGGAATTCCATTGCACCAGTTGCAACCGAAGGGGACACACTGCAAGGTTCTGCAGGACTTATCCTCCTCAGAACCAAAGCCAGGGAAGCAACCACAACAACAACAACAACAACAACCACCGCAATAACCACAACATCAATGCCGGCGGCAACAATGCAGGGCCTAGCCACACCTGCTTCGGGTGTGGAAGGACGGGGCATTTCGGCCGAGATTGCCCTAACAACAACAATTCAGGAAACAGAAGAGCAGGAAGGATGCTGACTATGGGTCAGGGTGAGGCAGTTCAGGACCCCGCAGTTGTGACCGGTACGTTTCTCCTAAACCACACTTATGCATGCATCTTATTTGACACCGGAGCAGAGCGAAGTTTCGTAAGCGAGAAGTTTAAACATTTATTAACATAACAACCCCAAAAGCTAAATGAAACCTATACGGTGGAAATGGCCAATGGGAAGACCGAATCCACTGGGGAAATCTACATCGGATGTACCCTAACCCTTAACCAACATGTCTTTCGAATAGACCTAATGCCAGTATCAATCAGGAGTTTCGATGTGATTATCGGCATGGATTGGTTAAGCCCCCACCATGCTGAGATTATGTGCCACGAGAAGGCCGTTCGCCTTCGTCTCCCAAATCACGAAACCCTAGTAATTTACGGAGACAAACCCAGCATGAATCTTCGCCTCATCTCGTGCATCAAGGCACAAAAACATCTACAAAAGGACAACTTGGCATTCTTGGCTCACATAGTGGATAAGGCCAAGGAAGAAACTAACATCCAAGATATTCAGGTAGCGTGTGAATTTCCAGACGTGTTTCCTGAAGATCTTCCAGGAGTACCCCCAGAGAGATAGGTTGAGTTCCGAATCGACCTCGTTCCAGGAGCAACTCCTCTCGCTAAATCACCCTATCGGTTGGCTCCTGCTGAAATGCAGGAATTTTCCAGCCAACTCAGTGAGCTTCTGGACAAGGGATTTATCCGACCTAGCTACTCGCCATGGGGAGCTCCAGTGCTCTTTGTCAAAAAGAAGGACGGATCTTTCAGAATGTGCATCGATTACAGAGAGTTAAATAAAGTCACTATTAAAAACCGCTACCCACTCCCATGAATCGATGATCTATTCGACCAGCTCCAAGGAGCTAGTTATTTTTCTAAAATAGATCTACGGTCCGGATACCACCAAATCAAAGTCCGGGAAGAGGATATTCCTAAAACCGCTTTCCGAACCCGCTACGGACATTATGAATTCGTCGTAATGCCCTTCGGTCTAACAAAATGCACCTGCCGCATTTATGGACCAAACGAAATCGAGTCTGTCGATCGTTCCTCGACAACTTCGTCATTGTGTTTATCGATGACATTCTCGTCTATTCTCGAAGCAAAGAGGAGCATGACCAACATCTCCGACAAGTCCTAGACACTCTGCGATCGGAAAAGCTTTACGCCAAACTCTCCAAGTGTGAGTTCTGGCTCCGGAGTGTGAATTTCCTAGGCCACGTAGTTAGCCAAGACGGAATTCATGTGGATCCCTCTAAGGTCAAAGCTGTGGAAGGATGAACAACTACGACCACGCCCACTGAAATTCGTCAACTCTTAGGCCTAGCGGGCTACTATAGGAGATTCATTCAAAACTTCTCTAAGATCGCCAAGCCACTTACCTCGCTTACACAAAAAGGCGTACCATTCAAATGGACAGACAAACAAGAGATTGCGTTTCGAACCTTGAAGCAAGCCCTCTGTAGCGCTCCCGTACTATCTCTACCTGAAGGAACGGAAGATTTCGTAGTCGACTGCGACGCGTCGAATCAGGGCTTAGGTTGCGTTCTCATGCAACGTGAAAGAGTGATAGCATACGCGTCCCGGCAACTAAAGACGCACGAAGTAAATTATACGACCCATGACCTAGAATTGGGAGCCGTGTTCTTCGCTCTGAAAATTTGGAGGCACCACCTGTACGGTACGAAGTGCACCATCTTCACGGACCATAAGAGTCTCCAGCACATCTTGAACCAGAAGGAGCTGAACATGAGACAACGAAGATGGGTTGAATTGCTAAACGACTATGAGTGCGAAATCAAATACCACCCAGGCAAGGCCAACGTGGTAGCTGATGCATAAAGTCGGAAGGAGTACTCTAATCGCCGTACGAAAACTCTCTCGATAACCATTCAATCTCATCTGACCACTCAAATTGCATCAGTCCAGTCGGAGGCCATGAGGACGGAAAACAAGGCAAGCGAAGCATTGCGCGGGATGGAGAAGGACCTAGAAGCAAAGGAGGATGGGGTATACTACTTCATGAACCGTATTTGGGTCCCAAAAATCGGAGGATTTAGGGAGGTTGTTATGAAGGAAGCCCACAAGACGCGATACTCCATTCATCCTGGTTCAGACAAGATGTATTTGGATATTAAACAACACTATTGGTGGCCTAACATGAAGGCGGAAATCACAACCTATGTTAGTAAGTTCCTTACGTGCGCCAAAGTAAAGGTGGAATACCAGAAGCCCTCAGGATTGTTGCAGCAACCGGCAATCCCTGAGTGGAAATGGGAGAGGATTTCTATGGATTTCGTGACCAAGCTACCCAAGACGTCGGACGGACTGGACACCATATGGGTAATAATCGACCGACTGACGAAATCTGCCCATTTCCTGCCAATCAAAGAGTCCTACAAGATGGAGAGATTGACGCGTTTGTACCTACGAGAAATTGTGAGACTCCATGGAGTGCCAAAGTCTATTATCTCGGATAGGGACAGTAGTTTCACATCGCGCTTTTGGCAATCACTCCACAAGGCAATGGGAACTCATCTCGACATGAGCACTGCGTATCACCCACAAACGGACGTCCAAAGTGAGCGAACCATTCAAACGCTTGAAGACATGCTTCGTGCATGTGTGATAGACTTTGGGAAGTCTTGGGATACCCACCTACCTTTGATCGAGTTCTCGTATAACAATAGTTATCATTCGAGCATCAAGGTGGCTCCTTTCGAAGCACTGTACGGGCGTAAATGTAGATCACCGTTATGTTGGGCTAAAATAGGTGATACCCAGCTAGCAAGAACACATATGTCGGACAAGGCACTAACGGGACCAGAGATCATTCGCGAAACCACAGAAAAGATCGTTCAAATCAGAGCTCGATTGCAAGCATCGCGTGACCGACAAAAGAGCTACGCCGACAAACGGCGAAAGCCCTTAGAATTTCAGGTCGGCGATCGAGTACTGTTGAAAGTTTCACCCTGGAAAGGGGTTATACGTTTCGGAAAACGGGGAAAGCTGAACCCGCGATACATTGGACCTTTCGAAATCGTCGCCCGAATAGGTCCGGTAGCCTACAGACTACAACTACCCGCAGAGCTAAACGGTGTACACCCCGTGTTTCATGTCTCTAACCTGAAGAAGTGCCTATCAGATGAAACCCTTGTCATTCCTCTTGACGAAATCAAAATCAATGAGAATCTCCTGTTCGTTGAAGAACCAATCGAAATCATGGACAGGGAGGTGAAGCGTACTAAGCAAAGTCGCATCCCGATCGTGAAGGTACGGTGGAACGCAAAGCGTGGGCTAGAATTCACGTGGGAACGCGAAGACCAAATGAAGCAAAAGTACCCTCACCTATTCTAACATTCTCAAATCTAGCTTTCAAACAGAATTTCGGGACGAAATTCCCTCTAACGGGGGGATGATGTCACAACTGGAAATTTTGAGTCATGTAATCTATACACTCAAGTTAATGTGAATCAAAAACTTAAGAGCATGTGTGATACCTACTATTATGACATCAAAAACTTCAATCAAATACATTATACAAGTACTACAAATAGTCATCAAACAATTGGAAACCATAGAAGTTCTTGTTTAGGTCCACTTTGGACTAGGACTTCCTTATTGGACCCAAATGGACCAATAAGCTTCCAATTTGACTATCATGGGCTTAGAACCCTAATTGGGCTCTATTTGGACCCACATTAATTTATTTCAACATTTTGGGCCATTTTGGGCCTAGAATGAAATGAATTAAAAGCTTTGATCCATGAATAACCCAAACTAGTCCAACAAAAATGTAAAAATCATACTATATTCTTTTATGTTAAAACTCACCCAAACTAACTCTAATATTGGGCTTAGGGGCAAAAAGCCCAAATTTTTCCTTTTCCCTTCAAAACTCTCGGCCCAAGGCCCAAACCCAAAAGAAGAGAGGGTTGACTTTGTGTGTGACACCTCACCATTACCCAAGGGATTTCCATGCAACATATCACATACCTCCATGCAAGTATCACTTCAAAGATCACTTCTCCTTTCCTCTCCCCTCACTCTCGGCCGAAACACACACACACATACACCAAAAATCTCTCAAACTCTCTCTACAACACTCAAGAACACTTCCTCCCTCTCCACTAAAAGATCTCGAAATTTAAGAAGCTTTCAAGAGGATCCTTCCACAAACTCTTCATCTAAGGTAAGATTATGCTTGGATCTATGACTTAGGTTCTTTGTGTTATCAAAATATTTTCCTAATCCATGCAATAATCGTGATCTTACCTCTTAGAAGCATACCAAACTCGAGATCTTCAAGAAAAGGGTGCTAAGGCCAAAAATCACCAAGTTTTCTTCCATCTTTTCTTCAAAAACCGAAATCACACACTAAGGTGAGCTTCATACCCCCTATTTTCTGTTTTTATGAGTTTTGTGGGGGGGGGGGAATACAAGTGAAAGTGTAGATCTATATGTGTTTTGTATGCCTTGTATGATTTCTATGCTTATATGTGTGTTTTTGTGTGTTTATAATGTTGGTTCTAGCCATAAACCCCTAAAAATCGAGATATACCTTATGTTAAATGATAATAGCATCAAATATATTTCTACATATAAAGTGTTACAAGAAAAATAGCTAAATGGCTTAGTAACATTTTCTTTGGGCTAAAAACTCAATTTTTGGACCTAAAATGTTAAAAATATAAAGTTAAAGGGCCCAAATTGAAATATTTCGAAATCTGATGGGTGAGATGAATCAAAACAGTTTCCATAATGTATTTTCTGAAAATATACTTGTTGGAGGATTAAAAACATAAATTTCAAGCTTAATGGGCTAAAAATGACATTTTCGGCCCAATAAGGCCCATTATGCGAAATTTTCTTTTTTGGAGGGCCAAAACGGTGTTTTTCTGTAAAACAGTGGACTATTAGTGTCCCAAGTACTTTTCAAAGGTTTAAAATGCTTTTTAAATTTAAAAAGGACCAAAGTTGCAAATTTTTTCTAATTTGGGCCAAAATTGTCAAAACTGCGAAAAAGAGGGGTTATAACCAAGAAAACTGCATTTTCAGGGACTTAAACTGTTTTCAATGAAAAATATGCTGAAAAATATTAATTTCAATAATTTTTGGTGTTAAAATGTCAAGAAAAATGATTTAAGGACCAAACCGCAAAGTTATTAATTAGAGGGTTGAAAAAGTAAATTTTACAAACAAAGAGGGGCTGAAATCAGAAAACTGTCAAGGCTAATTCAATACACGCAACTTGATCAAATATTGGCACCGCGACTACCGACGAAATACAATACACAACAATACCAAAAATCGTTGTTAAACGAATTGGTTCGGTCTCGAACCAATAAAAATCTGAAACTACTAACGCGTCGATACCTCGATTCATACAAGTAACATTTGGGAATTCAATATACACGCGAGAGTGCACAGACGTCTACGCACTATCTTTGGGCCCCAAAAGTGTAAAATCTTGTTTGTTAGGCCTAGCTAGCCCAATGACCTGATCTTAAAGCCCGAAGACTTCTACCTTACGAGTTGTTGGGTCTTACACGATCTAACACAGCGTAAAAGGACTTTCAATGGCTTGTATACTATTGGTCCCCAAGGGTCCTTTGGTATTGCTAGTAAAGTCGGTATTTCATGCGAGGCGGGTCTGGGACCCCTCGTACCTTTTTTTTATCCCCAACCGGTTAATGGAGTCATCGGGGTCTTCGTGTCGTCTTGCTCTTCAGATGTGGGGAAGTCAGGGCGGTTGGATAACGTGATTAGTACGGACGACGCCTTCGGGATCGTTAGTATAGTTATAAACTGGTCGTTTGTGTAACGCGTGTTTATAGCAATTAATCATGCTCAGAAATAATCCAACGTCGCTTGGAATTGATAACTTCATGCGTTGCAATGGTTTCATTTTAACTTCATGGAATTCAAGAATTAGGAAAACATCGGGTTTTCCTAGGGTTTTTCAATACATTCGGTTTTCAGAACGTACACAATTTTGATGAACATTTTCTTTACAATTATAGAAACAAACAAGCATACTTATGGATCTTCACAAATGTTTTCAAAAGCTCTTTTCAGAAAATATCGGATTTTCTGGTAGTTTTCAGAATGATACAAAACATTGCTTTTCAAATACCGCTTATGAACTCACCAACATTTCGCATGTTGACGTTTTTCAAAATACTTGTATTCTCAGGGAACCAGTAAATCAAAGGAAAATGTACTCAGTGATGGCTTGCAGTTACTTATTAACGAATCGAACAATTTATTTTTGGGTATGTAATGTTTAAACAATGTACTTCATGTAAACGTTATTGGTTGTACTATATTAATGCATGGTGACGAATGTTGTTACGTTTCATATATATTCAATGTTATGGTATTCAATTAAGTCACGACAGCCCTCGGACGTTTCCGCCGTCTGGTTCGGGGGTGTGACACACAAAGTCAAACACATCACCATGAGCTGGACTCTGTCATGGGCACAACTACTCGCATTCCAAGACTCTTGTCTGCAGATGGTTTTCCTAAATGGAAATATCGAATAGAGAAGTACATTAAAATGACGGACTTCAAAATTTGGAGAAGCATCATTAAGAATCCCGTCATAATAACCACAACTGTTGCAGGGCAAGTAGTTGACAAAGCGGTTGTGAATTACACTGATGAAGATTTTGAGAAGGTTGAGGAGCAAGAACGGGTTTGGCCACTCTGACCAAGGCCATGTCTTCGGATGGAGCTCAAGGTTTTAGGGAGTACATTTCAGCAAAGGCTTTGTGGGAAGCCCTAATTCAGGTATATGAAGGGAACGAAGATATGAAGGAGAGTCGCCAGGACATGCTGTGCCAAAAGTTCAACATGTTCAATTATGTTCCTGGTGAGACCCTGGAGGCACAACTTCAACGATTCAAAACTTTCACCACTGAGATGAGCATAGCTGGAATCTTCTTGACAAAGTCTAAAATAAACAAGAAGCTACTGAATGCTCATCCGAAGTCATGGGACATGAATGTAGCTGTTATCAAGAAGACCAAAGACCTAAGTCGCCTTAATCTTGCTGAAGTGATGGCGATCATCAAGGTTTGTGATATTGATGATAAATAGCGGGAGATAAATGTTGGATTAATGTCTAAGTCCATAACTATATTTGGTATGTACTTGACCTGACCCGGCATGGTCCATTTGGGTTGCACTTAACCGACACAATTTATATGGATAGTCTTTTGAGAATAGTATATTTATGATTTATATTAATACATTATAAGTTCTAATATATTAATATATAATCATATAATTTAATTAGTATTGATCAAGAATTAATTTATAATTAATTAAGTGATCAAAATAAACTAAATAAATATAGACTCTTATATATATGGAATGGGCCAAATTCATTTAGGTTGGGCTAAGCTTTCGTGGATAGTCCATGGAGTGTTTAACCCATGGATCATATGAAATGAAAGGTCTTGCGTTTAACCCTAGTCTCCATACTATATAAATATGTCATTGGTTGGTGAAATTGGCACTAGTGTGGGTACACTAAGAGGGCTAGCCGAGTTCACTAGAGAGAATCAAAGTATTCTTATTCTCTAAAGTCTTCCAAGGTGTTTTGGTGATTATTGATTCCACTTGAGGCTTCCACACTATTGGGGATAAGCTCTTAAAGCTTGAAGACATCAAGCAACACCAAAAGGTATGTCATCTAACTAGTCTTTGTAGTATAGTTGCTTCATAATATGCTAGTTAGGATTAAAGCCTTGGAAAGTTCTTATTTGCATATAAAATAGAGAAAACATAGATCCAAGGTTTATAGGGTTGCATGTACACCATAGGAGTGTTAGAATGCTCAAAACCCAACAGTGTTATCAGAGCCTAGGCTTGTTTTCTTGTTATCCTTGCAAAACTGCTTAAAAATCGAAGTTTTTTGCTGTCTGGGCATCAGAATCGGCGAGTTCATCAGGAGACCTGGCGAGTCCATGCCTAAAAAGTGATCAAATCGATCCAACTCGTCGAGTTCATTCATGCACTCGACGAGTTGGACCCCCAGACAGCATAAATTCAACTGTTTTGGCTGGAATTAGACTAGGAACATTACCCTAAGATGTTTTTGGACTTATAAACTTGTTTTTGATGTGATAATGTTCATGCTAATCCAATTTCAAAGAAAATTGTCAATAGATTCATGTTTTGTATTAGTTTAAATCTTATTCTAATTACATGAAAAAGTTTAATTCCAATTATCTTGTTTATATGACTTGCTTAGATTAATAGAAAGGCTGATTGATTATGTGTCTTTAATCCGTTTTAATCTAAGAATTGATTCTAAAATGTGTTTGTGTAACTTGTCCTCAAGTTACATGAAAAGTCACATTAAAGATTCTTAAAACTCATGAAAGATGGCAAAGGTTACAAAATGAAGAGTCTTGTTCTCATTAAATGGTTTTATGACTCCATACCTTGTCCTCAAGTTATGGAGGTTTAAGAGTCACTTCACTAAGTAATAAAATATGTAACCTTAATTAATTCCATAAGTTACAACAAAATAGAGGAAAAGTTACATTCTTTTATTAGTTTAAAGTCTTCCATAACTTGTCCTCAAGTTATGGAACTTGAAGAGTCTTTTAATTAAAACTACTTTAAACTCATAAGTTATGGAATTAATTAGTTTTGAATAGTTTCAAAACTTGCCCTCAAGTTTTGGAATTTGAAAAGTTTTCACTTATGAATACTTTAATTCCAAGTTAGCCCTTAGAATTTTAAAAGTTAAATTTCAACCCTTATACTTTATAATATTATAAGTTAATAATATTTATATTTATGTATAAGAGTAAAGTCAGCCTTACCGTTAGTAGGCCTCATTCACGAAGCCGGTCTATAAGGAGGGTATAAGGTTACTGCCTATAAAATGGCAGTTTAATGGGTGTCCACTCTCACCCACCGCTTCCTTGACTGGTGGAGGGTCGTTACCCGAACGGGTAGGACAAGGACTATAATTCTCCCTTCATTAAAAGTATTAACGACAAGTACTAAGTAACTAAACTTGTTATAAATACCCAATCTTAGTTACTTAGGAAAATGTGAATAAGGTGCTAATCCATGAAATTACACTTTGCGCTTTGTTTAAGTCGGTTAGTGGAGCGTGTGTGGTTAACCGGCACACTATCTTATCTATTTGCATTGTGCAGCTGACTCAACAATGATTTGGAAGGCTAGTAAAGCAAATTTGATTAGAAGATCGAATTCCCAAAACTTTATGGACATTGACAATGATGATACTGGAAATCCAGAAAAAGCAATCTCTTCCCAATGGAAAGGGATTGGCAATAGTCAACTCAGTTGGCCAAATGGTAAAGAGAAAGGCTAAGTCTGTGATTATCCCATGTACCATTACCAAAGGGTCCATATGTTAAAACCAAAAGGAAAGGGACATTGATTGCGAAGCAGCCTATTTACCTGAGGATGTTAAAGTTAATAAGTTTGAGTCTACTTCAGGTAAATTCCACTGCCTGACTCTGTTAAGTTTCTATTATGAGATTCTTGTTACATGATGTGACTGGGTCACATGTTGATGATTTAAGAATCAAAGAAAAAGTGAAGAAACTTAAAAGAAGAGTATGTTGAATCTGATTGCGAAGATGGATTTCTATCGCTTGGTTGAAGATCGGATTCTTGAGCTACTTCTTAGGAGTTATGATAGGTTGCTAGGAAACATGTAATAGCATAGTTTTCATTTTATGTTGCATTGTAAGGGAAAAGATTTTCAACACTTTTAAAAATAAATAAAAGTTTGTTTTACTTTATTTTTATCTCCTTACAATGACATTCATGAAAACTTGAGGTTTGTATGCTTATAGCAATATTGGAAATATGAATTTGATTCTTTCATTTGTGGTAGTGTCTAAATTTACCAAATAAGGAAATATTCTCATCACCCAAGTTTCAATTGGACCAAAACTTGGAATCATACTAGGTGTTGAGTGTGATGTGTGAGAATTTTCAACTTTGGAAAATTAACACTAGTTCCATATTCACATGTATATGTGACTCAAGAGAAGGACGAAGGGATCAAGTACACTTTCTTGTGCACTTGTCAAAGTCCACCACAAAAGATGGATAAGACTATTCGTCATGGTTTACTAAGGTTTAGTAAATATGATTATACTTACAATCTTAAGTATAATTCTGAAACATTGGAAGATTTTCAATGTATGAAAGAATGAATAAGAAGAATCAAATTAGGCAGAAGGATAAAAGTTTCTCAAATCTGAAAAGATGGGAGAGTACTTTAGTATCATGTTTTAAGATCATCTTAATGATTTTGAGACCTTCTCACAATTCATCCTCTGAGTGCATTCTGATAGTTAAGTAGAGGAGTTATGAATTGTTGAAATGGTTAAATCAAGAAAATGATTCATACTTTGTTCCAAAACAAGTCTTAGAGTCATACTCCAAGACTGTAAATTGAGTGACATATCTTAAAGAATGTTTTAAAACACTTGAAAAATGTAAGAGTAAAAGTGTCCTACTCTTGTACATTTGAAATTGGTAAGTTGTGATGTTTTGGATAAAACAAAGACCAACTTAGGCCAATTTTGTGAAGTGTTTGTCTTGATAAAGAATCCGCACTATATCTTGAATATTTGGTAAGATAGTCTTATATGTCAAGGAGACAGTGGGAGTCTAAAAGATCCTGAAAGGGTCTCAAGAAGTAATCAAGCATAAAACTTGTATTTCATCACTAGCATACAACTAGAGATTTATAGTCTATCATGTTGACATTTATGTGCCCATTCCAGTTAAGTTGGCTATACATTGGAGTTCTACATGTTCTCAATTGTTTGCATAACTACTTGGAAGCAATGGCAGGCCCTTGAGCTGCCAGGTGGCAAGAAGTAAAGATTGCTCAACTTCAATTCATATGAGTTAGGATTTGTCACTAACCTAGTCTTGTGATTATTGTTTGGCAAATTCACGTGGATAAGAACACATATACCATAAAATCTAAGTGTCATAAGGTTTCTCTTTGATTCATCTAACAATGCTCTTTCATCACTCACTTTTCCCTTTACAGGTCAACCTTATGCTATTCAGCAAGTCCAGACTCAATCCTTTTCCACTTCATCAGCTACTTCACTCCCTGCTGCATCATCCATGCCTCCTCCTCAGAACCCATCATTTACTGCTTCTCAAGTTTCCTCTTCTTCTAATGGGGATTCTTCTTCAAGTGCTAAGGAGTGTGATGAAAATCTTGCTCTCTCCACAAGACTTGTTAAGTGCTACAATGCTCTTGAAGCTGGAGATCTTCCTCCATAATTGTCGTTTGCTGATCTGGATCAGATTCATCAAGAAGACGTGGAAGAAATGGATATTACATGGCAAATTGCCATGGCAGTATTCAGGGCGAAGCAGTTTACTAAGAAGACTGGGAAGAAAAACTGGGGTATGAGTGCCGACAAGAAGGTAGGGTTCAATAAGGGAAAGCTACGTTGTTTCAATTGTCACGAGCCAGGTCACTTTGATCGTAAGTGCCCAATGCCGGATCGAAGATTGAACAACAATAGGAAAATGGTTGTGATGGGAAACAATCGGGGAGGTGCTCAGGTCAACAACAAGAAGGCTATGGTTGCTCATTCATTCGACTGGGAGGACCAGATGCAGGCCTTGAATATTTCAAAACCTGAAAACGCTCACCTAGCCCAAGTCAAAGATGAAGCTTCTGTGGAGAGTGTTGCTGCTGAAGAAAAGATGATGGAGCTTCAGTTTGCATTGATGGTATCTTCTACTTCTAAACTGAAGAATAGTGAGGTAAGTTTGCCTTCATGCTCTCAAGCTTGTATTGATTATGTTAAAATTCTTCATGGATAAATAGAAACATTACGTAGAGAAGTAAAGGACCTTAGATATGAGGGCTATCAACTTAGAAAAGGACAAAAACCCCCTAAAGCCCAGTTAGAAAATAAAATTAATAACTTAAGTTGTTCCATGTGTGAGATATATAGGTCTTAATGGATTAAGAGCTTAAGGATGTCCCAAGTGATAAAGTCTGAGACTTTATGAATTCTAATCATATTTGGCCTATGGATCTGAAGTTTGGGCTTAAGAGCTTAAGCCATTAAGAGGTTAAAAGGACTTATTGAGTATTGCAGTTACGCCCCGTGTAGCGGGCTAAAGCCCCGATCCTCGTTGCGTTTCATTGCAGTACACCCAACGTACCAAGGAGGGTACGCCCAGTGTACTCCTCCTGTTGGACTTTCATTTTTGGGCTTTGAGTTTGGGCCGTTGATGGACAATTGGTTATTGGGCCAATTCTGGGAATTTAGGGATAGAGTATTTTGAGCCCAATTATTGTTATGGACATTGTTTCTAGGGCCATTTGGTGAAGTGGGCTCAATTTGGTAAATTGGGCTAATGTTGGACTTTGTATGAGATTTGGACTTTGGTCTTGGCCGATAAGTGGAAGTATGATTGACCTAATGCTTATTTTTGTTATGATGGTTAGTTCGGGATTTGCGGTGAGTTGGTGGTTCGAGAGTCTGCTTCCTCAGTTCAGAGTATCGGCATTCGCGAGGTGAGTTATCCTCACTATATCAACAGGGTCTGAGGCACCAAGGCCGGCCCTTTATCGGATTGAGATCCGGGTATCTGTTGTTATGATATTGCGTGTTATGGGCCAGAAGGCATTAGGTTATGGGCCGGAAGGCATATTATGTTATGGGCCGGAAGGCATATTATGTTATGGGCCGGAAGGCATTGTGATGTGGACCGGAAGGTCATGGCCTGGAAAGGCGTATGTGCGTAAGTAGTATTTTGGCTCAGACGTAGGGTGATGCTATGCTAGTGATCGGTTAGGTGGGTATCCTGGTTAGGGTGATGATATGTTATGTGATCTGTTTGATCTATTTGTTGACTACGAATTGTTATATGACTGTATGTTTATGTGCACATGGTTGTTTGGACTGGAGTTGGGTTGAGGCGGGTCCTGCTTTGTGCTGTAGGCCAAGATACCCAGGGCGGTCCGGTTGTTCCGAAGGCCCAGCAAGCGGTCCGGATAGGCTGTAGGCCCCACGAGGGCGGACCAGACATGCCGAGGCTCGGAGAGTGGACCAGGCCGACTGAAGGCCCGATGCGGGCGGACCAGTCATACTGTAGACTCAGAGAGTGGACCAGGTGGGTTGAAGGCCCGGTGCGGGCGGACCAACCACACTGCGGACTCTTAGGACATGACTAGACACGGAGGGTGGACTGAAGGCCGATACGGCGGACCAGTCACACAGTAGACCCGATATGCATGACTGTTCTATGTTCTGATATGTTATGTATGCTATTTATGTTATGGGCCGGAAGGCAATATGGTATGGGCCGGAAGGCAATATGTTTTGGACCGGAAGGTCGTAGCCTGGAAGGGCGTATTTGTGGTTGGTATTTTGGGGGTATCTCACTAACCTTTCGGGCTTACAGTTGTGGTTTAAATGTTTTTTTTCAGGTTCTTCAGGAGACAGTGGCAAGGCGAAGGCGTGATCGTACCGCTCCTCGTGTTTATGTTTATGGCATGATTCTGGGAATACTCTGATAATAAATGTATTGAAAACCTTTTGTAATAACGTTATTAAAATGGATTTTTTTTTGAAAAGTTTAAATTGTGTTGAAATTTTTGGTCGTTACAAGTTGGTATCAGAGCCTTGGTTTGAGTGAATTGGAGGAACACTCGTGTGACTCCAGTCTCAAATCGAGGAGAGTTTTCATAAGAGTATTTAAAATGGTTTTCAAATGAGTAAAGGAGGACGTGGAGGTACGATCAGTCGGAGCCAGTAAGTAACCCCAAAATATCATACATGATATTTGTTTTTGAGCTTTGTTAGAACAGCATGCTATTGCTAGGCTAGGGATCTTCAGGATTTCATGATAATGTTGCCTGATTTGTGATGTCTGTAGCCTAGGGTTTCCTTGTGAGAGATTTCCAGTGTTCCTCTAGTTGTGAGGGTTGAGTGTTGCTATGCATGTTTTCACTAGGGTGTTGTGGTAGTACTTCATACAAATATGGGTAGGTGTGGAAGGTAGTATGGGCTCGTACTACTGAAAGCACAGGACCTATACGCGTATCAGGGAAACCATGACCTCTAGGGTTGGGTTGAGAGAGTTGGTTCCCGGGATAGTGGGAAGTGTCTGGGATTTTGTGTGGTTCCGAGGCATGCTGGGAGTGGATCAGGATCAGGATCGGGAGCAGGAGAGGGAGTTTCGGGTGGGTCAGTACCGCCCGAGGTTATTGGTCAGATGAGCACGTGCGAGTTGGATGCGAGGATTCGTGAGATCTTGCATGATGAGGTTGTTGTGTTGTTCCGAGTCGAGCTGCCGGAACTATTTGGGTCGATCAAGACTGCCATGTTTGAGTATTTTGATGAGCGTTATGCGACTCTCACAGAGACGGCTGCCGCGGCGGCTACAGCGGCTGTAGCAGCGGCAGGGGGAGCCGGTCGAGGTTTTCAGTATCTGGACTTCGATATACGAAGCCTCCCACCTTTGATGGAGTTCAGGACCCGATCGTTGCTATGAGATGGTTATCGGATGTGGAGGGGTGTTTCTTCACGTGTTCATGCCCTGCTGGTCAGAGGGTGAGGTGTGCTCTGAACCTGTTAAGGCTCGGGCAAAGGATTGGTGGAGATTGACCACGGGATCGTATTCTGATGCGCAGAGGGTTGCGGTTTCATGGGATCAGTTCAGAGAGATGTTCAGCACTCGTCATGTTCCACGGGTCGAGAGGGAGAGATTGGCTCAGGAGTTCCTTGAGCTGAAGCAGGATTCGGAGTCGGTGACGGAGATCACCAGGATGTTCACTGAGAGGGCGATGTTTTGCCCTAAGTTCGCTTCGGAGCAGGCTCAGATGCTCGATATATGAGTATGCTTAAGAGAGATATCAGACAGTTTGTGTCTACGCAGAGGTGCGAGACTTTGTTGGAGTTGCACGAGGCCGCCAGGCGGTGTTAGTTGGAGATTGAGTTACAGTTGCGTGAGCTAAGGCAGGCTCTGGTGCAGTCGCAGCCGGCGCCTAAATGGTCCAATACCATTGATTTTAGGGTGGGAGATCTGAGCAGCCACACTTGTGGGAAGTGTGGAAGGGGTCACACCGGAGTTTGTAGGTCCGATGGTGCATGCCGCAAGTGCGGAAAGGAGGGACACTATGCGAGGGATTGTCGGCAGTCAGCGCTGGCTCGGGATTTGAGGATTTGTTATCATTGTCATCAGGTTGGACATTTGAGGGTCAACTGTCCACAGCTTGCTGCAGGACCGGTGCAAGCTCCAGCACCAACCATTTTGAGGATCACGGGTGGAGGACAGGGTGGAGCGGAGCCCCCACGGGCTCAAGGTCGTGCTTTTCAGTTTGCAGCAGAGGAGGTCAGAGCAGTGTCGGATGCAGCTGCGGGTATGTTTCTTTCTTGATGTCTTGTTATATTATGATTATTGTGGAGTATTGTTTATCTGTTAGTCTCATTGTGGGGTTTTCGGTATGATATCCGTTGTTCTTCGAGGTTTTTGGGTATGGTTATGGGTTCGCGATGGGAATTTCGTTGGTTATCATCCTTGGAGATTATTAGTGGAAATCTGGCGTTGGTCTGAATGTCGGGTAGCATCTGTAGTCTGAGGAGTGGTTAGCTGAAAATTGAGTTTCTTTCGAGCGGGATGGTCAGTGTGGAAATGTGATTTTTGTGAAGGTTGCTAGTGCTAGTGGGAATCAGTCTGCGTGTAAGTGTTGGTTTGTGCAGGCTTGTTTTGGGAGGTCGGTGATGGCGACCGGTGGTTGATAGTCAGTGTTATAAGTGGGGGAGAATTGGAAAATTGTCTGGAAGATCGATGAGCATTGGAGATTCTTTAGCTGCTTGGGATTCAAAAGTGTTTCTCTCAGCCAAGGGCATAGGCTGGTATGAGTAAGTGGCAGGCGTGCGGGGCGGGATACATACCTAGGGCATTCGATTGTGGAGGGCCTGGGATTAGGCCAGGATCGAGCATGTATGATGGAGATAGAGTTCGGAACCCTTAGAGGGCTAGAACAGTATATATGGGAGGATTTCCCGAGGGTAATATCTCGGAATGATGAATGTTAGTTGAGCGGACCGGATAGACTGAAGGCCGGTAGGCGTACCAGTCAGGCCGAAGGCTCGAGGGGGTAAACGGTCCAGCCAGGCTGAAGGCACGGGAGGGCGGTCCAGATTGGCTGAAGGTTCTGAGAGTGGTCCAGATTGCCTGAAGGCCTAGTAAGGCGGTCCAGTCATGCTGAAGACTCTGCAGGTATTGTTAGTCCGGTTCGAGGAAATTGATTGAGTGTGTTGCGATGTGTTAGCATTAGAAGGTCTGGCCCCGGGTATTGATCTTGATTTAGTGGAGATGGTTCATGGACAAGAGAGTCCTTGCGAGCAGATTCATAGCATGTGTGTTGCATGGATAGCGGTTATGCTATAAAGGAGTGGTGTAGCGTTGGGCGAGCACCGTGGCACTTGTCGTAGTGACAAGGCGGCCGAGTGAACTTCCTTGGTAAGGAAAGAGAAAGGAATGTAGCTTCGAGAGGGAGTGTAAATTCACGGAAGTGAAAGCGGCAGTGGTATGGGAGCACATCCGGATTGGATGGTTGCTGAGGCTTGGCAGGAATGCATGGGTGGAATTTCGGAATTCCAGATAGATTTGTTTATGTGGTGAAAATGCATCCGGAAGGGTGTTTGGATGTGTCAGCAGTGTATCGGGGTTTTCCTAACCCGAGGGCACTAGAGCCAGTTTGGTGCGGTTATGAGATTGCGGTGGAGAACTCGTGGGAGTTGCTCTAGGGTTCAAGCTTGTGTCGTCCTGTCAGCAAGAAAGATTAAGTTGGGTGTCGGATTTCGATGGTTGAGTCTTGGTTAGCCTGGTTCGGTGAATGCCAGGCAGTGCATTGCAGGGATAGTTTCGGAGTAGAGTTGTCGCAGGCTTCGAGGACGAAGCCTAATTTAAGTGGGGGAGAATTGTAACACCCCGTTCTTTAAGTGTTTAATTATAAGTCCCTAAGATTTAAGAGGAAGGGTAATTCTGGTCCTTTTGCGAGAAATGAGTTTCATCCGAGATGGTTTCGGGCTGGTGTATGTGTTAGAAGCATTTGGGCTCTCGTCACCCCCGTATGAATGTAAAGTTATTTGGGAGCGGTTTTAGATTAGAGGAGTTGCGGTGTTTTGAAGTTGATCATTGTTTATAGCTCTTTGTGGTATAAGTGGATAAAGGGTCCCATGCATGCATGGCATGCATGCAATTATTGGTGAAGTCTAGCTGGGTACGCCCAGCGTAAGCTGGAACTACGCCCGGCGTAAAGGGGCGAAAAGTTGCGGGTGGCCGGGTGAGTACGCCCAGCGTACCAAGGAGGTACGCCCAACGTACTCTCAAAAACCCCAAACCCTATTTTAGGGTCAGCCACTATATAAGGAACATGTTGGTTCACCCCTTAGCCTCCTTACGCTCATCTTCAACCTCAGAGAAACCCTAGATCTCGTGTTCTCTCCATTATTGGGTGTGTTTGACCTTGGAAAGCTCTTTTTGGCAAAAGAAAGGCTTGAAGGAGAAAAGAGAAGTTGTCAAAGAAGAAGAAGAACGTGTGGAGCTTGTAGATCTGAAGAGATACCATCCTTTGGAGCTTGTTTGAGGTATAAAGCTTCTTGCTTGACCTTCATATTGTATAGATCTATGTATTTTGAAGCTTTGACACCATTCTTGTCCCAAAAGTCCTCACCTTGTTGCATAGTTCGATTTGGTCAAGATTATCTGTCCTTTCAGACCTTTGGAGAGGTCTTGAGTGAGAAAAATGAGGTCCCAAGGGCTGTAGTTGTTCCATGTGTGAGATATATAGGTCTTAATGGATTAAGAGCTTAAGGATGTCCCAAGTGATAAAGTCTGAGACTTTATGAATTCTAATCATATTTGGCCTATGGATCTGAAGTTTGGGCTTAAGAGCTTAAGCCATTAAGAGGTTAAAATGACTTATTGAGTATTGCAGTTACGCCCCGCGTAACCCTTGATTACGCCCCGCATAGCGGGCCAAAGCCCCGATCCTCATTGCGTTTCATTGCAGTACGCCCAGCGTACCAAGGAGGGTACGCCCAGCGTACTCCTCCTGTTGGACTTTCATTTTTGGGCTTTGAGTTTGGGCCGTTGATGGACAATTGGTTATTGGGTCAAGTCTGGGAATTTAGGGATAGAGTATTTTGAGCCCAATTATTGTTATGGACATTGTTTCTAGGCCCATTTGGTGAAGTGGGCCCAATTTGGTAAATTGGGCTAATGTTGGACTTTGTATGAGATTTGGACTTTGGTCTTGGCCGATAAGTGGAAGTATGATTGACCTAATGCTTATTTTTGTTATGATGGTTAGTTCGGGATTTGCGGTGAGTTGGTGGTTCGAGAGTCTACTTCCTCAGTTCAGAGTATCGGCATTCGCGAGGTGAGTTATCCTCACTATATCAACAGGGTCTAAGGCACCAAGGCCGGCCCTTTATCGAATTGAGATCCGGGTATCTGTTGTTATGATATTGCGTGTTATGGGCCGGAAGGCATATTATGTTATGGGCCGGAAGGCATTGTGATGTGGACCGGAAGGTCATGGCTTGGAAAGGCGTATGTGCGTAAGTAGTATTTTGGTTGAGACGTAGGGTGATGCTATGCTAGTGATCGGTTAGGTCGGTATCCTGGTTAGGGTGATGATCTGTTATGTGATCTGTTTGATCTATTTGTTGACTACGAATTGTTATATGACTGTATGTTTATGTGCACATGGTTGTTTGGACTGGAGTTGGGTTGAGGCGGGTCCTGCTTTGTGCTGTGGGTTGAGGCGGGTCCTGCTTTGTGCCGAGGCTCGGAGAGTGGACCAGGCCGACTGAAGGCCCGATGCGGGCGGACCAGTCATACTGTAGACTCAGAGAGTGGACCAGGTGGGTTGAAGGCCCGGTGCGGGCGAACCAACCACACTGCAGACTCGAAGGACATGACTAGACACGGAGGGTGGACTGAAGGCTGATACAGCGGACCAGTCACATAGTAGACTCGATATGCATGAATGTTCTATGTTCTGATATGTTATGTATGCTATTTATGTTATGGGCCGGAAGGCAATATGGTATGGGCCGGAAGGCAATATGTTTTGGACCGGAAGGTCGTAGCCTAGAAGGGCGTATTTGTGGTTGGTATTTTGGGGGTATCTCACTAAGCTTTTGGGCTTAAAGTTGTGGTTTAAATGTTTTTTTCAGGTTCTTCAGGAGACCGTGGCAAGACGAAGGCGTGATCGTACCGCTCCTCGTGTTTATGTTTATCACATGATTCTGGGAATACTCTGATAATAAATGTATTGAAAACCTTTTTGTAATAACGTTATTAAAATGGATTGTTTTTGAAAAGTTTAAATTGTGTTGAAATTTTTGGTCGTTACAATATCAGTTTCAACATTTGTCTAATGAGGAGATTGCCAATGATCCATTTATGGTTTCTGGCAAGCAATCTGGTTTTGTATCGGGAAGATTTATTAATGTTGAAAGTACTAACATTTCTACTTCTCCTACAGATCAATCCTTAAATTAGTCAAAGCACGAAGTTGAAGGATCTGTTTCTGAAAATAAAACTGAGTCTGAACCTGAAGTTTCAGTTTTAATTAAAGACTTTTAATTTTTCTGATGTTGAAAGTGACAATATTTTTTGTGATTTTTCTGCACCTTCTGATACTGGTTTGAATGTTTTTAAAGTGTTTGATGATATGGTTGAGAATTCTGATGTTTGTGATGATACTAATAAAAAAAACCACCATTTTTACAAGTTTCTCCATCTGATACACCCTCACTTATCTCACAACCTACTTCTTGTTCATGTTCATGTGAGAAAAGCAAGGGTGTCGGTATGGAAAACAAATCTGAAAAGAGCAGTACAGGTTTTAACAATAACAAACAAATTTGTTTCAATTGTGGTATTGGTGGTCATATAGCTAGGAATTGTCCTAATAGAATGTTTGTGCATTATATGTCACAAAGAGGAGAGAAAGAATTTAGAGGAAGGTCTTTAACTAGAAAGTCCTCTAAAACTCGTTCTTGGAATGATGATTGGAAGGATGATCGTAGTAGAAAACGGGGAGTTTTTAAAAATAATAAAAAGGTATTTCATAACAAATTCCCGAACAGTTTGCCAAAACCAAACATGGCTCAGCCAATATTGGTTTCATTAAGGAGCAGCTCTGGGTCATCAACCAATTTAGGTAGAAAACCCAGGTGCTTAAGGCAAACTGATAAAAATCCTATTTTAAAACCATCAGTGACTGTTTGAAAACCTAATTATCAATGGCTGCCCAAAATAAGTTCCAATCCATCATCAGTATCCTCTGGAAAATTAGTAAACAATGATAAATCTGAAAAGGAAATGGGTCAACCCAGGAAAGTGATGACTTGGGTTCCCAAATCTGAATGATCCCGCACATTTTGCAGCGACAGTTGTGGAGGAATGTCGTCAGACCTTGGTTCATAGACAGCAGCTGCTCCCGACATATGACAGGAGATATCTCCAAACTAAACAACATTCAATCTTTTAATGGGGGATATGTTTCCTTTGCGGGTGGAGAAGGTGGCAAGATCACTCAGAGAGGAACCGTTACAAATGGTGTGTTAAGTTTCGAGAATGTCAACTTTGCTCCCGAATTAAAGCATAGTTTGTTGATTATGTCTCAGATATGCGAAAAAGGTTATTCTACACATTTCGCTAATAAGGAATGTATGATTCTCCAGCCAGGCTTTGTCATCCCAGAAGAGTGGATTCTTGTCAAATCCAAAAAGGGATGGAAATGCCTACATTATTGATATGAATAGCAATCTTCCAGAACAAGTTACGTGCCTTTTTTCAAAGATCTTAGAACAAAATGCAATGTTGTGGCACCGAAGACTCAGTCATGCTAACGCCAAAAACCTAAATTGTCTTGCTAAGAATGAGATGGTTCGTGGTTTACCTGTCAGAGATTTCATAATGTTTGAAAAGTGTGTGTCATGTGCCCAGGGTAAACATCACAAAAAGCCACACCTGCCAAAACAGGTTAACTCAATCAGTCAGCTGCTCCAATTATTACATATGGACTTGTTTGGTCTTGTCAACATCCTTAGCATCAACAAAAGTTCATACTGCCTGGTTATGATTGATGATTTCTCTCGATTTACGTGGGTCTTCTTCTTATCCAACAAAGTTGGGGTTGCAGAACTGATAAAGAAGTTCATGGTGCTAATTGAGAACCAAACCAACAATCAGGTGAAGGCGCTTTGTACCGACAACGGAACAAAGTTCAAGAATTCTATTATTGATCATTTTTGCGCTGAAAAAGGAATTATGCGTCAATACAGCTCCGCTCACACACCTCAACAAAATGGTGTTCCTGAAATGAGAAATAGAACCTTAAAAGACACTGCAAGGACGATGTTGTGTGACTCCAAGTTACTAGTTTTCTTTTGGGACGAGGCGATCAACACTGCTTGTTACGTTCAGAATCGTGTGTTGATCAACAAAGATCAGATGAAGACTCCGTATGAGATTCTATATGGTCACAACCCATCAGTTAGTCATTTTCGCATATTTGGCTGCCCTTGCACCCTTCTTCACCTAGAATCAACAAATTCATACCAGAATCCTTGATTGTACTAGCTTAAAATCAAGAACACAATGAGAGACATTTACCCAAAGTTTAATGCCAAAGCCGATGATTATTACTTCGTAGGTTATGCTGCACGCACCCCATATAAGGTCTACAATAAGAAGACGAAGCAGATTATGGAATCCTATGACGTGTGCTGGTTAGAGGAGAACGAAACATATGCTTGAGTGGGTCCAGATTGGTTATTTGATTACACATCGCTTTTCAAGTCCATAAATGTGTCTTCGGATAACTCATCTAGGTCTTTCTCTGGTTCGAAGAATGTTTCTGAAGACGAAGACGAAGAAGTTGTCTACAAACCTCCAACACTATCCTCTTCACCATTTGAGGGGGAGTCCTCTGCTTCACCTGAGGGGGAGTCATTTGTACCACCTGATAGTCCAAAATCTCCAGTTCAGAATGATACTCCTGATGCTGAGGCTTCACCACTCACTACTGTTGAAAGAGAGTTCATGTCTAGAGATGCTTCCGCTGTCACTTCAACTTTTGTGGATCTACTCTTTCCTAAAGACATTTCTAATGAGTTTGTAGTAGAGTCATCCGGTGTGGAACAATCAGCAAATGAAAAAGGTGTCAATATTCATAATCTTCCCGTTACGCTTAATGATATCAACCAGGAGATACCCTGAAGAATTCAATGAGATCATTCGATCGAGAACATCATTGGTCAGCTGGGCGATGGCGTTAAAACCAGAACTCAGAGTGGAGATATCAATACATGTCTCTATTCTTGCTTTATCTCTCAAATAGAGCCCAATAATGTTGAAATGGCTTTGAATGAGCCCAGCTGGGAAGATGCTATGCATGAAGAGTTGAATCAGTTTGAAAAACTCGGGGTTTGGAAATTGGTTAAATTACCAAAGGGTAAAAAGTCTCTTGACACAGTCTGGGTCTATCGAAACAAGTAGGATGATTCAGGGGTTATAGTGCGAAATAAAGCTAGATTGATAGTTCGCGGGTTTCGACAAGTCGAGGGTCTTGATTATACAGAGGTTTATGCTCCAGTTGCTCGCTTGGAGGCTATTCGTATCTTCCTTGCATATGCCTCTTACATGAACTTCACAGTTTATCAAATGGACATCAAGACAACCTTCTTGTATGGAAAGGTGAAGGAGGAAATCTATGTTGATCAGCCCCCTGGGTTTGTTAACTCGAAGTTTCCTAATCATGCCTACAAGTTGGACAAGGTATTGTATGGGTTACATCAAGCTCCTCAAGCATGGTATGCGACACTAACAAAGCACTTGCTCGAGCATGGATACTCTCGTGGCACTATCGATCAAACTTTGTTTATCAAGCATGTTGGTAATGATCAGATTCTAGTTCAAATCTACGTTGACGACATTATTTTCGGGTCTACCAGTCCGCAGCTATGCAAGGAGTTTGAAGGTGTTATGAAAAAGTGGTTCGAGATGAGTTCGTTGGGAGAAATGACCATGTTTCTGGGCTTCAGGTCAAACAAAATTCAACCGAAATCCTGCTTCATCAAGCCAAGTATGTGGAGGATATTCTTGAGAAGTTCGAGTTTCAAGACGCTAAGCCTGCATCGACGCCGATGGCTGAAAGACCTCTTCTGACTCTAGATGCTGATGGCGAGTCCGTAGATCAGACACACTACAGATCGATGATTGGATCGTTGATGTATCTTGTTGCAAGCCGTCCATACATCATGTTTGAAGTATGTCAATGCGCACGTTATCAGGCTAATCCTAAACTTTTACATCTTATTGTAGTCAAAAGAATTTTTCGGTATATCAAAGTCATCCCAAAATTGGGTCTTTGGTATCCGAAGAATTCCGAATTTGATTTATATGCTTTTGCTGACAATAATTATGGAGGCTGTGAGCTTGACATGAAATCTACTTCAGGAGGGTGTCAATATCTTGGTGACAGGCTAGTGTCGTCGCAGTGCAAGAAACAACACACTGTCTCAACCTCAACAGGGGAAGCGGAAGATGTTGTTGCATTGCTTGTAGCTCCCAAGTTATCTGGATCCAACATCAGCTGTTGGATTACAATTTGAATTATCTAGAAATCCATATCTATTGTGATAATGAGGCTGCGATTCAAATTGCTAAAAATCCTGTCCAACACTCAAATACCAAGAACATTGATATCAAAATTCATTTTATCAGAGACTGTTATGAATGTTCACTTATCCGGCTGGAACAGGTTCCCACTGCTAATAATGTGACGGATCTGTTCACCAAGCCTTTTATCAAAGCTCGATTCGATGTGCTTGTGGGATTTTTTAAGATGATACGTTTTAAGGATTAATTATATTTTACTTTTTTACTTACTCTAAGTTTATTTTTATTTTTATTTTTTATTTTTTTATCTTCTATTTCATTTTATTTTTGGTTAGATTAGTTTAAATTTGCGCATTTTAGTGATTTCATTCTCAACCATGCACAAATTTAGGGGGAGAAATAAACATAAAAACCAAATAAAAATCCAAAAATCCAATAATCCAAAAACAATAAAAATCAAAAAATCAAAAAGATGTTGCTGATAGTCTTTCTTATAGGTGATGCGTTGGGAAGTGATATTAATAAGTGATAACGGGCAATCTGAATCTGCGTAACGTACCAAAATTGAATTGTTTATGCTCTTTTCTCGATGCATCGGTAGGCACGAAAGATTCTAAATGGACTTGACTAGGAAGATTTAAACTTAAGGAATTATAGGACTTGACAAATATTGAACTAGTTAGATCCGTTTAGCCTGACAATACGGCGCTCGGATAGGTTAAGCAGGGAGATATATATGGGAATCTACTTGTCACACTAAAAGAACCCGTATCTAGAACTGTGGATTCACTTTTCCTCGATGTGCCAATTATGTCCTTAATTCCGGTATTGATGGGGTGACTAGGGAATTCCGATAAATTAGGTCTGTAGAAAGTTATTTTCTTTCTTTCTGTCTGTTAGCCATACGTTGCCTCCTCTGCGTGATCGAGAGATCCGACTTGGACTGTAACATATGCAATTCTATCTCTCTGCATATTCTTTCTATGCAATTCTTTCTATCTGTTAGCCATATACTGTCTCCTTTGCGTGACTCACAATCCGACCTGGTACACAATATATGCATCATTCTTTTTCTCAATCCCTCTGAAACTTCAGTTAGTCATATGTTTCATCCTCTGCGTGATTGGAAGAGATCCGACCTAGGTGTATAGCATATGCATTCTAAATCTATCTTCTTTCTTAATAAATGTCTGCTCACCCGGTGTAAGGAGTATTCTGGAAATTCTTGATTACTGGAGCACATCAGGAAGAGAGAAACATGTTCTCGTACAACTAAAATTGAACACATACATATTATCTGTAGATCTCGCTGCTTAATTTAGGTGGACAGCAATATCCCTAGTCGTCGTTAGCTAAATGCTCCCTAAGAAATATATCTAAGAATATAGGATCAAAATGTCTTGTCATTCCTAGTCTGTTCAAAATTGTCACAATTTTTCGTGTTTAAGTGGACCACAAGACCAACGATCGATCAGACATTGACATGAAGATAAATGTATCGATAAGTAGACTAAGGCTATCTAACAACTTTTATCCCAAAGTCACAAAAATTATATTCAGTGTTTGTTTAGATAAAGTTTAGTCTATTTTGTCTTAAATTTTGTTTCTGTTTTATTTTATTTTATTTTCTAATTGTCAAAATTTTAAATTTTAAATTTTGGAAATTGTTTTGTTTTGTTTTAAGTTTAATTTTAATTTTATTTTTATTTTATCTTTGTATATATCAAAATTTGAGAAATATTTTAATTTTATTTTTATTTGCTATTTTAATTTTTATTTTTATTTTTATTTTCAATTTTTATTTTATTTTTATTTTTGTTAAGTTTTTATTTTGTTTTATTTTTAGTCTTATTTTAATTTTTAAAATCCTCAAAGTATTAATTTTGAAAACTTTTAAAAAATTGGACTGTGCCTTATACAGTGTGGAAAGTAGGTAAAAGGTCAAAGGTATTTATAGGGGGTTTACAGCCCTGCACTTCTCTGATTCTGGCCGCAAACACCCCTCTATTCTCTCTCAACTTCGAAAAATTTTTTGTTTGATTTCGTGAAATAGCTCCGTTCATCTCATAGGTAAGAGGATTCCGACCAAGGATATGCATTTGTTTCATGAAATCGATAAGTTTTGAGGCCAAAATCGACGAAAAACAAACTGACGGAGTTTACAGCCCAAGCTTACGGACGTAAACTTAGTTTACTGCCTATAGCTTACGGCCATGGGTTTACGACCGCAAACCCCAGTTTGACCGTAAACCCTGTGTTGACCGTAAACTTAATTTTGGTCAAAAATGATTTATTATTTTGGGCTTAATTTGAAACTGATTTAATTAAATTAAATTAAAAAAAATATTCATTGCTCAAATGTCTTTCGTTTCTTACTTAGTATGTTTTAGTGCAGATCAAATGGCAGCTTTAAAGTTCGCAGACATGCACAATCTGGAAATGGTACTGGCAGATCCTCCGGTGGCACATGGAGAATTTAAGTCGATGATTCATGGACTAAGGGAATGCAGTTTGGCCTCCACCATCACCATGAACACCGTCGTTTATCAGAAGATTATCATAGCGTTCTGGCAGTGCCAAAATGAGAAGAGACGATGATGGAGCAGTGACAGTATATGCAGTCGTAAAAGGATGCAAAATTGTGATCGATGAGCCGTTTGTGAGAGTGACATTGCTAATCAATGACCTACCGAGCTTTCCCACTGAAATTGGTATTGAAGATGCTCATAAGATTTTAAAGAAGATGGGGTATGAAGGTGATTCTCCTCCTACAGTGAAAAAGCTTCTTCCGCCCTATACAAGATTTTTAGCCCATGTGTTCGTGAGCTGCATCTCCGACATGAGGTCTGGTGCGGATGAAATATCCCTAAGAAACACTAGAGCTATTGTTTCTCTTGCTGTAGGGATTGGCTTCAACTTTTCTAGGTTTATCCTGGATGAGTTAGTGGTCAACATCAATGCCATCACTCGAGATACCTTCCTGATGTACTCTCGCTTTGTTCAGCTCTTCATCAACAAACAATTTCCTGACATGGTAAAGGAGGGAGAAACGCTTGATATGAAGTCCTTGGGCCCTCACACTATTGGGCTCATTAAACAAAATCGCAAAGGGAAAGTTATCTTTCAAGGACTGTATCCTCTAGTTAAATTCGGACGATTTGCATAGCCGAATGAAGCGCCTGAGTCCCACAGATCTTCTGATAAGATATCTACTGAGCCTACTTCGTCAGAAAAGGTGATCTTGGAAGAAGATGTGATCACAGTATCAGATCAAGAAGGGGAAGAGACAATTGCTCCTAATGTATTTGTTGCTGAGGAGCATGACCTGTGAACAGTCCAAGTTGAAGGTGACTATAATGAAGGGTCTTCCAAGAATGCAGCTGAGTCTAATCAGTATGAAGACCTTGATCTTACAGGTTTTGATAGAGATGAGATTCCAACTAATTTTGGAAGCAATGATAACTTTCTGTCAAATGTTAACCTCAACTCATTGCTTGATAATCGCAGTGATGTTGCTCACATGGCAACAGAGATAAGGGATCCTGAAGACGTTCTTGAATCGACACTCATGTCTATAGATCAAGTGGTTGATTCTACAGTTCCAATGGTGACAGTGTCAGGGATTCCTCCCCTTGACGTTGCCTCACCTACTATTGAACCACTTCAGGGTGATGATACAATGGACCAGACCTTACAGCCGCCATCTAAGAGAAGAAGACGTGATCCTAGGTTTGGGCCTTTGAATTTTGACTTGTCTCATGACATGCCGATTACACAACCTACTACACCTGCCATCGTATCAACAGAACCATTTCATGGAGGTCCTAGCACCAATTTTGAAGTTGGTGGCTCCTCTGCTCCACCAGGATTCTCTCCTCCTAGGATAGATCCTGATGATGCCTCTGTGCGATTAGCTATGCATCTCGCTCAGAATGAAAGTGTAGATCCTTCTTCTCGTGGCAAGGGAATTTCTTTCGAAGAAGGTCACCAAGGAGCAGATAAGCCGTCAGTTGATGAGCTTCAAAAGAAGATCAACATCCTGGATCAGAAGAACATTGAACTTGATATTCAAGTCAATGAGTTATTGAATGAGAATGCCAAACTAAAATCTCAAGTGTCTGATCTTCAGGATGATCGAGCGTTAAAGACAAAGCAAATCTATGATCTTCAAGACCATTTTAATCTCCCTACCTCTAGTTACTTTGAGTTGAAGAAGAAGCTTGAAGGTGATTTTGGTGACAAATACCAAACATTTCTAGACGAGTATAGGATCAATCTACATACTCAAGCTTCTCCTGTTACCATGCCAACCGTTCAGACTTCACAGGTCGTTAATCGTTTTGATGAGGAACCCGCTCATGCTCCCCATGTTGCGGCAATTATACGTGATAGACAAGCTGAAGCTTTTGAAAAAGGACAACTTTTGTTTAAGAGGAATTATGACAAGAATGCACCTGCGGATCAAGCAACAATCACCGTTACAGATCATGGAGTTGTTCTCTTTAGAGATACGTATGGTGCTAGATCTAGGATCATTTCTTGGGGATTTCATGATCCTCTTAACATGCGGATTGTACGAAGAAAGAGTTGCAACACCGAGTTCTACAAAGACCGTCATGATTTCAATTCATTGACTAGGGTGGATCTAACAGAGTTGTCACGATCTCCTTTTTCAAATCCCTCAAATAATGCACATGAAACTCCATTCAAACACTTTCTAGAAGACCAAGTGAAAAAGGGTTTTCCTTCAATGAAGACTGTTGAGTCTGTTATCAAGCATTACCCTGATATCATAGATCCCAAGACTGGTAATCCTCTTCAGGTGGTGATGTGGCCTGCAACCAATCAGGTTAAACAAATTCCTATCCTTCAAAGTTACCCAGACGGATCTCTAAGCTCCATGGAGTACTGGGTTTTCGACGAGGCTACAACGTCTGCTGTTATCAAGCTGAAAAATGGGTGCATCCGTCTTTATGATCGAATGGATTTGTTCCAGTTCAGGAGATGAGACATTCATCATCTGAGTACTTATCATATAAAAGTTTTCGAGGAGATTTTTGAGCAAGCAGCGAAAGAGTACACATCTATGGTTGCTGAGATCATCAATAAACGTATGTGGAACGGGGCAATGGGGAAGGCAGATGTGATGGTGGTCGACAAAGATTCACTTCAAGCTAGCACCAAACCATGGGGGAGATTTAAGGGTTCAATTAATGGTTTGGTCTAGGCTTTCATTGTAATAGGGTCTTTTGAGTGGATATGTAGTTTTGGTAGTGTTGATGGTAGTTTACGGCCATGTTATGAGTTTACGTCCGTAAACCCAAAGTCGGCCCAAGTCCACTATATATAGATGTTAGCTAGGTCATTTAATGCCTGTTGATGCCACAGAGTTCATGGTTGTTATAGACAAGTTGTACCAGACATTTTTGTTAATATAAGCGTATGCAAGCTTGTTCTGATTTCTGTTTCTACTTCATTCTTATTATTATTGATTGTTTTGTTTGTTTGATCACTGGTAAGATCTGTTTCAGGACCTTACATTAGTTTTAATTGGATTTGAAACTCCCAGATCTTTGAAGATACATTCAACTTTCAATGGCATGTTTCAATCTTGAGTGTGCCCTTCAGGTTTTAGTGATTGGGATGCCGAGGATCACAAAACAAGGTGTGAATAACCATGCAAATGTACTTGGTACCCTTACTTTTTACCCCTCAATCGATGTGTCGGTTAACCACACACGCTCCACCGATACTATGATAATCATTAAGTTACCCTTTGCCTACCTTGTTAAATCAAGCTAGTTTTCCAGTTAACCACACACGCTCCACTTACCGACTTAAGCAAAGTGCAAAGTGTAATTTCGTGGGTAAGCACCAAATTCAAATTTTCCTAAGTAACTAAGATTGGGTATTAATAAGAGTTTAGTTACTACATATTTATCATTAATACTTTTAATGAAGGGAGAATTATAGTCCTTGTCCTACCCGTTCAGCTAACGACCCTCTACCGATCAAGGAAGCGGTGGGTGAGAGTGGACACCCATTAAGCTGCAATTTTATAGGCAACAACATTATACCCCCTTATAGACCAGCTTCATGAATGAGGCCTACTAAAGGTAAAACGACCCGCCACCAATCAAGGAAGCGATGGGTGAGAGTGAACACTCATTAAACTGCCATTTTATAGGTAGTAACCTTATACCACCCTTATAGGCCGACTTTGTTAATGAGGCCTACTAACGGTAAGACTGACTTATTCTTACACATATATATAATAACTAAACTTTTAATATTATTAAAGTATAAGGGTTGAATTTTAAACTTTTAAAATTCTAAGGTTCAATTTGGAATTTAAAGTATTAATGTGTGAGACTTTACAAACTCCAAACTTGAGGGAAAGTATTGAAACTATTCAAGACTTTTCAACTTCTTTACTTATGACTTAATGGTTTATTAAAATTACTGACTTTTCATTTGATGTAACCTATGTGTTTTAATATGGAATTTAAAAGAGTGACTTTTGGTAATCCATAACTTGAGGAAAAATTATGGATTCCATTAAAACACATAATTGATCAAGAATTAATCCTCAAACAATTCAGCAAATAATTCCTATGATCTAACAATAACTCATAAGAACATGAACATTTATATCAAAATTTCAAGAATCATATTATCACATATAAAACATCGAATTTTGATATCAGCCATTGTAAATGGATTAGCATAACCATTACATCATCTAAAACAAGTTTTAAAACACCCAAACAGTTTAGGGTAATGTTTCTAGTCCATTTCCAGCAGCAAAACTCGAAAAACTACATTCAAGGGCTCCTACTCGTCGAGTGCAAGAACCTACTCGACAAGTAGGATGAGTTATCACATGGACTCGTTGAGTCCCCTCATGGACTCAAGGAGTTCATGCAGCAGATAGCAGATTTTTGAGCTTTTTCAAGAAGTTTGCATCAAGTATCAAGAAAACAAGCCTAGACTCTGATACCACTGTTGGGTTTTGAGCATACTAACACTCCTATGGTGTACATGCAACCCTGGAAACATTGGATCTATGTTTTCTCTAAAATACATGCAAAATTTGATTTCCAAGGTTTACAACCTAACTAGCATGTTATGGGGTACTTGTAATATAAAACTTTAAGTAGAATAACATACCTTTCTTTTGTGGTTGATTGCTTGGAGTATTAGAGCCTAGCACCAATAGTGTGGATGCCTCAAGTGGTGTCACAAATCACCCAAAACAACTTGGAAATACTTGATAGAATCTAATACATGTTAAAATCGGGCCACCCTTGTTTCTCACACACACTAGTGCCAATTCTAGAACCAATGACCTCTTTATATACTATGGAGGATTAGGGTTAAACCCTAATACCCATGACTCTTCATTTACCTAGGATCCATGGGTTAAAAGCTCCATGGGCTATCCATGGACTTCCATATACTCTTAGCCCATCCTAAATAAATCTTAGCCCAATCATATATATGTAGGAGTCCATATTATTAGCCTCTTTTGATCATTAAATTAATTCCAAAATTAATTCTTGGTCAACACTAATTAAATAATATTAATATAGTATAACTAATAATAAATTAATAGACCATAAACCTCTTATTCTCAAAAGTATATCCATACAAATTGTTAGGTGAAGTGCAACTCAAATGGACCATGTCGGGTCGGGTCAAGCTCATACCAAATATAGTTACGGACTTAGACACCTTATCCAACACTTTGGACTCTAGGTACCTCACAAGGTCCAGATCTGAAGTCTCAATCTCTTGGTAAGCTCAACACACTCAAAGCTTCAAGGAAAGATGGAATAACCCCTAAAACTCCATAAAATGAGATCTAATCAAACTAATGAGCAAGATGGATTACCTTCAACAGAAGCTCTATATGAAATAACACCAAATGCAACATCTTCTCGTTCCTTGCTTTGATACTCCACTCTTCTCTTCAAAAAGTGCACTAAAATGCCCATATATTAGCTTTCTTTCTCTCTCTCTCTCTCTCTGTCTATCTATCTATCTATCTATCTATCTTAGCGCAATATAGACGATTAGGGTTTCACACAAGGGAGTAATGTGGCGGGTGAGGCGGAAATGAGGGCTTAAGGTCCTTTAAATGGGACCAAACCTCGGAGAATTAGGGTTTCCTCTCACAGCGCCAACTCGCCAAGTTGGTCTCTCCGACTCGTCGTGTTGGTCATCAAAACCCACGTGGTTAATCCACCTCTACTCAACGAGTTTGGGCATCCAACTCATCGAGTTGCTCAACAACTCATATGTATAAATATATAAATATTATACTTGGGATTCGGGATATTATAATTCTCCCCCACTAGAATCAGACTTCTCCCTCAAAGTCATGCTCCGGAAACAACTCTGGGTACTACTCGCGCATCTCGGACTCTGGCTCCCAAGTCCACTTGGATCCCCTGCGGTGCTCCCACTACACCTTAACCATTTACACCTTCTTCTTCCTTAGGGTCTTAACTTTTCTATCCAAAAATGCTATCACTCTCTCAATGTAATTCAGGCTAGCATCTACATGAATGTCGTCTAAGGGTACCACCGCCGTCTCATCGGCTACACACTTCCTTAATTGAGACACGTGGAAGGTGTTATGAATCTCGCTCAACTGTGCAGGTAGCTCCAACCGATAAGCTACCTTCCCTACTCTGGTAGTCACTCTGAAAGGACCGATATATCTAGGACCCAACTCTCCCTGCTTCCTGAATAGGATCAACCCTTTCCACGGGGATACCTTTAGGAGGACAAAATCTCCAACCTAGAACTCTAGCTCATATTGTCACCATTCTGTGTAACTCTTCTGGCGACTCTAAGCTGTCAGTAACCTCTGCCTGACCTGCTGAATTTGCTCAGTTGTCTTGAGAACTATCTCAGTGCCACCCATCACTCTCTGCCCTACCTCTCCCTAACAGATGGGGGTATGACACCTACTCCTATATCAGAGCTCAAAGGGAGGCATACCAATACTGTAATGGTGGCTGTTGTTATAAGAAAACTTAGCCAAGGACAAATAGGTGTCCCAACTTCCTTTGAAGTCAATAACACATGCTCGTAGCATGTCCTCAAGCGTCTGAATCGTCCGCACACTCTGCTCGTCAGTCTATGGGTGGTATACGGTACTAAAGGGAAATTGGGTACCCAACTCCTCATGAAACCTCTTCCAGAAATTGGAAGTAAAATGTATGTCCCGATTTGTCACTATCAAAGTCGGAAGCCCATGTTGTGCCACCACCCCTCTCACATAAATCTCGGCCAATCTCTCTACAGAAGATCTCTCACTAATAGTAAGGAAGTGAGTACTATTCGTCAACTTGTCCACAATCACCCATATCGCGTCGACACCTCGTGTGGTTCTCGGTAATTTGGTGGTAAAATCCATGGAAATTTGTTCCCAATTCCACTGGGAAATCTCTAGAGGCTGTAACGGGCCATGTGGATGCTGGTGCTCCGCCTTAACCCGGCGACAGGTCAAGCACCTCTCAACTACCCATGCGACATCCCTATTCATATAAGGACACCAGTAATCTCTCTTCAGATCCAAATACACCAAAAATCTCTAGTACACATCCTCGAAATACATCAGTAGTGAAAACTACACGCTCGTCGGTTATAGAAACCCTCAGAGGTCGACTCAACGCCTTACGTCAGATACTGATGTGACGAATAAAAGCTAAAGACACGAAGAAGTGACACACACCCGTGTCAAATAACACCAAAGCAGGTACATAACTCACAAGAAAAGTACCTATATACATCTGACAACCCAAAGTACCTATATACACCTGTAACCCGTATTTGTCAATAAAACTTGTCTTTATCGAATTGTTCGTTTACATTTCCGGATTAAGTTATTTAAATTGAGACTTTTATTATGACTTCATGAGTTTCCAAACACATTAGAAACACGTGAAAACATTTTCGATATTCAATTAGAAAATTTTTAACTTCGACCACGTCGAGTTATGACAACTAAATCGGGTACGACCATAAGCCTCGTTTAACGTCGGTATCGGGTAGAATTCCACCGGGCCTCAAACTCAAACCATATATAAAGGTGAAACAACTTCATTTGAAGCTTTTTCACTCTCTCTCACTACTCTCTCTCTACAAATCCAAGCTTTGATCCAAAACCACCCATTTCAAGCTCCAAATCGGTAAGAAATCCATCCTAGCTTATAGATTAGCTTGTTTAACTTACAAATTCGTGTCAAAATCATCCAAAAGGACCAAAAAATGTGTTTACGGCCCTGGAACAACCCCAAACCGTAAACACACATAAATGGGGTTTTGAAACCCCAAAACCCTCCCAAATCACTTCTAGAGCTTAGATGTGACCTAAGGGCTTGTATGAATGGACTTAGAAAACCAAAATCTCACCATTTGGGGAGTAAACATGAGTTTACGGCCCAAGAACATGCTTGGACCATAAACCCTCATTCATGGGCCGTGAACACCATTTAAGGTGTTAAAATGCCCCTTGAACACCTCCTATGCCTTGGAATAATGTCTAGAATCAACCACCTTTGTGTTAAGGACCTTAAACTTGAAAGAAAACACATCGTTAGGAGATTACGGCCGTAAACCCCCCAAGGAATGGTTCCTGGTCCGTAAACTCCTATAAAGTGGTCAAATGGTGCCCTAACTTCCTTCCATGGCTGGTATATTGAGTTAGAATGACATGTGATTAACCTAGGATCACCAAAAACACAAAACGAATGGGTATGTGAGAATTTACGGCCATAAACTCCTAGTTTACAGCTGTAAACTCCTTTAAATGGTCCCTTTGATAGTTTAATCACTTCCCTTGCCTTAGAACTAAACCTAGCATCATCTCTCAAATTTTGTAAGACCATTAAGCAACCAAGAAAACACCACCCATGATTTTACGGCCATAAACTCATGAGGATATGGTCATTGGGCCGAAAACTCCCTTAGGAGTTTACTCTTGAAGAGCAAACTCAATATCTAGACCTTTCACCTCCTTAGATGCTACCCGGACCACTCCTAACACTTGATATGAAGTGTTTTCGTGCCTCGAGATGTTTTATTTTACTTAATTAGTAGTTCAAAATCTAATTAGACACAATTATGTATCTGCTCATGTTACATAGGATCCTCGCAGGTATTCAAGCCCTAAACTAACACTTAGCATCCAACCGACACATTTCTCGACTGGTGAGTTCATACCCCTACGCCTTTTCCGAGTTTTTCAATGTTTTCAGGGGGGATACAAGCAAATTATAAAGGTTTTTGAAACTTAAAACTGATATAATACTACGAACTTCTGGCAAACTTTTAGATATCTTTACCCCTTTTTGTATCATGCGGAGCATAAGGGATGTTTTCTGAATATAATTACATAGTTTTCAAATACAGTGTGGGAAACAATCCAACCAATCAAATTATTATGGGAATAATTTGGGATCTTCATTACTTGTTTTACGAATTCAGATTTCATGCAAAGTCAATATATAAACTATGTCTGATTTAGTTTATCCATGTTTAATTTAGAGTATCATACTAGATAATTTCTTTGTATTCAATTATTTATACTCTACTATGTTTCAAAACGATTACGAAATTTGGAAACAACCGAGTACACCGTGAATAATTTAATACTAGCTTGTGACATTCGTCTTCATTATACCGTTCGGGTTATCAGTAAATCCTCTCCGGGAGTATAACCAGAGTCTCCTGGATGGAGAGCGTGGAATTTGTGGATAGATCTATTCGAGACTGACAATCCCACACCTTAACTGCTAGCTATAGTTAGGCGGGCACGCCTGGGGTGACAAATTTCTGATATCGTCCGACGCCTAAAGAACGTCAAGGAGGTCTCGGGTCAAATTAGTATGGTTATACGACTCACAATACGTATTAAAAATAATTTTTTTCACGGATTTTATTCCTTATTCAATCTATAGTTTTATGTATTAAAACTACCTACTATTGTACTGGATGGTATTCCAGGGTTTTCAATCTATAGTTTTATGTATTAAAACTACCTACTATTGTACTGGATGGTATTCCAGGGTTTTCAAACTATAGTTTTATGTATTAAAACTACCTACTATTGTACTGGATGGTATTCCAAGGTTTTCAAGCTATAATTTTATGTATTAAACTACCTACTATTGTACCGAACGGAAAATTCGGAAATTTTAACTTATGTTTTCGTAACATACTAGTAATAATTAGGGCTTATCTTATAGAAATCGACAAATTTGATAGAAAATATGGGATTTTCTTGGATAACAACCTTTTTCAAAAAACCGAAGGAAACTTGTTCTTTTACATAAACAAACCGCTTATGAACTCACCAGCTTTATGCTGATTTTCAAACCGCTTCTATTCTCAGGTCCACATTAGACAGGTACCCCGCAATCTTTTGGAGAACACGGAGCATCTTAGCAGTCTCGTTCTCACTTTTGTTCATTTTGCATGTATATATCTATAATCATATATAATTTTACTTTCAAACAAATGTAAATACTTCTATGTAATGTAATGGTTGTGTTTACTTCGCTTGCTATGTACATTGGTTGTGATACTTAACATGACGTCACCTCTACCCCGGAACGTTTCTGCCTTTGGTTTTGGGGTGTGACAATACAGCACAGAGTAAGCACAACAAATCTAAAAAAAATACAAATAAGGAAATACGTACCAACCACGACATTAGGTGTTGCGCGGACCTCCTCCGTTTTCAACTAAAAAGCTATCCCACGAGCCCTCGGAGCCTTAGCCTTCACCGGTCGACTATCAGTAGCACGTAAAGTAGCAGGTGTGGAACCCTGGGCTGATCCCTAAATTAGTTGAGGGCACTCGGCCTTTCGATGGCCGATTTGGTTGCAGCTAAAGCAAACTGCAAACCCCTTGCGGAAATCCTTCGCCATGTGCCCCATTTTCCCACATTTGTAGCAAATCCATGCCCGACATGATCCCACGTGACTCTTTCCACACTTGCCACAAGTGTGGCCCTTCTGGTCCCCAACTCTCGCATTAGTGGGCTTTACCTGCTTCGTCACTGACTACAACTGCATCGGACTCATGTCATTACCTTGGGACCCCTCCTCCGCTCTGGTCTGCAACTCAAGATCAATCTCCCTCCTCCTGGTATTGGTCTGAAGCTCAACCAATTCATATTATGACGAGTTCGCCATGAAATCCAGTATATCCCTCCTCGGTATGCTCAAAAATTGGCTCACACATGCCTGCTCAGTAGACACGTGCTCAAGGAAAAACAATGCCCTCTCATGAACCATCCTCTAAATCTCAGTCGTAGTTTCTGTCTTCTGCTTGAGAGGAAGAAACTCATGGGCTAACCGTTCCCTCTCCACCGGGGGAGCATACTCGTCTCGGAACAACTGCTTAAATCTCTCCCAATTCATTGCAGCATGATCTGTAGGAGTAAAGTTGGCTGTCACAAACTTCCACCAGTCCTTCGCTCCCAAGCGAAGCTGGTTCAGTGAAAACCGAACTCTCAAATGCTCGGGGAATGAACACATGTAAAAACATCCCTCAATGTCGGAGAACCATCTCAAAGTAGCAATTGGATCCTAAGTCCCATCAAACTCTGGTGGCTTCATGTTTCTGAGCTCCCGAAACAACGAGTCACCTCCCTATGGCCTAGCAGCGGCTACGGCCGCGGTGGCTGCAGCAACAACTACCTCAGTAACAGTAGCATAACTCTCATCGAATGTCTTAATCATTGTGGTCTTAATAGACGCAAACATCTCCAGTATGCCTCTCGGATAGTTGTGGCCACCTCATCATGAATGATCATGCTGATTTCCTTGTCACTAGCACTACCGCCCTCGGGGTTGTGGCGTGTACCCACCATGATATCTCTGAAACATAACACAAAAATCATCAGAGACTCACTCAAGCATAGTCACACTCGATTTCCCGCCCCTACATGCTCCTTAGTACCCTAACGATTCTTACTTGGGCTGCATATAGATCCGGTGTTTTCAGTAGTATGGACCCAATACTACCTTCCACACCAACCTGTAGTCACCCCAAGTCCTCATCGTAGGATCCCAATTCACATGTACTCTATCTCTCATGAATAACATACTACTCTCTCAGTAGACCCCTCACATGCTTATCTAGGTACCTCCCCTATATTATCCCACGACTCAGAACTCTTTCTAAGTGATTCTTGCTAGATAATCCTACTCAAGGCAAACAACAGATAGCAACAACTCCTAGGCTAAGGCATCACAAATCAGCCAACTCTTGTCCTAAATATGAAATGCCTAGCCTACCTCTAGCAAGCATCCCTAACATCTCACAAATATCTCATAACAGAAATAAGTAAGGGTATTTTGGGAAATCACCATTCGGGCTCTGGCTGATTGTACACACTGCTGCAACTCGTTTTTTCTCTTAAAAATCTTACTCTTTTCTAGAAAAATCATTTCTTTTGAAAATTTCTCTCAAATCCTCAGTTTGAGTCAAGACACACCCGAAGGCTCTGATACCAAAATTTTCTCATATCCGAATCCCTCAAAAAAAGGCTCTAATACCAACTTGTAACATCGTAAATTTTCAAACAAAATTTTCATTTTTAAAAATTATGTAATTCTCATAAACATAGTTCACAAATCTCCAAAATGACAATGTATCAAAAAGACATGTTCAATAATTGTTTAAACGCAATCCAGGATCCTCAAACATAACTCTGCCTCATGTGTTCAAGTCGGCGCCTTACCATGATCCTGAGGAGTACCTGAAACACATAACACATAACACGGTAAGCACGAGGCTTGGTGAGTTCCCCAAAATACCACACACATCTCATTAGTCTCTCATGGCTATGCTTGAATAACACCCTCCGGTCAATGTGTCTCAGTGGAACCCTCCGGTCCCACAACTCGGGTGGACCCTCTGATCCTAACTTAGTAAGCTCAAAATAATACACGTCATAAATCACAAAGACATAATGCAGGATATCACAATACTCAATATAAGCACATAAGACTCTCCGGTCACACAAAGATTACCACTCTATGTAAGTATAGTGAGAAGACTCACCTTGTAATCAAGCAATTAAACCTCATACATGAATTACTGATCTAGCCTCTGCCTAACACATATAATAATTATCTCTAATTAACACTCCATTCACAACTCTAAATAACCAGAGGCTATTCTCTCTTTCTCTATCTATCTATCTATCTAACTCTTGGAATGGGTAAAAGACCATTCTACCCCTCCATGGTCTCAATACTCCCTGTCTTGACCAAACCCTAAAGTCAAGTGAAGTCAACACTTGAGTCAATAGTCCATGTTAACTCGACTCGTCGAGTGCATCTATGTGACTCGTCGAGTCACCTCATTCCTTCAGAAAAGTTATGAAAACCCAACTTAACTCGTCGAGTTGTCTCATCAACTCGTCGAGTTACTCATGTCCAAACTCATCGGGGAAAAACCTAGCCAACTCTTAGAGTTGGCTCATCAACTCGGTGAGTCCCTTAAGTCCCTTTTCTCATTCATATGTTTTAAGGCAGATTCATAACCCCAAACTCTAGATCTAGCCTTTTAAGGCTGATGTACCACGTAAAGCTGCAAGCTTTACGTCCATGCATGGCACATAAGGCTTGAAATGCCAAAACAACTTCCATTTAGGGTCTTAATCATGAAAGCTCTTCTATTAGCTAGATAAAGTTGGGACCTTTGGACTCTAGGAACCTCACATGGCCCAGATCTGAAGTCTCAATCTCTTGGTAAGCTCAACACACTCAAATCCTCAAGGAAATACAGAATAAGCCCTAAAACTCCATAAAATGAGATCTAATCAATCTAATGAGCAATGTGGAGACTTTTTACCTTCAACAGAAGCCCTAGACTAAATAACACCAGATCCAACAGTCTCTTCTCGTTCCTTTCTTTGATACTCCACTCTTATCTTCAAAAAGTGCATTAAAATGACGAAGTATTAGCTCTCTCTCTCTCTCTCTTAGCTCAATATAGGCGATTAGGGTTTCACACAGGGGAGTAAGGTGGCTGGTGAGGGAGAAATAAGGGCTTCAGGTCCTTTATATAGGACCCAGCCCCGAAGAATTAGGGTTTCCTTTCACAATACCAACTCGCTGAGTTGGTCTCTCCAACTCGTCAAGTTGGTCATAAAACCCATGTGGTCAATCTGCCTCTACTCGACGAGTTGGGGCATCCAACTCGTCGAGTTTCTCAACAACTCATAAATAAATATATAAATATTATACCTGGGAGTCGGGATGGTGCATAGTTTTAGGAGTGCCATGGGGACCGTATATAGCTGAGTTGCTAGGGTTTCAGTCAAAACCCTAATCTAATTGCTTAGGCCTTAAGCAGTCTATAGAATTCTTCGATAAGTCCCTTATGGACGATTTCTATGTGAGCTTCCACATAAATTTCGTCCACCTCCTTCTTTTAGGAGTCCATAGCCCATCTTGCAATTATCTTATAATTACAATACCGGTCCCCTTAATTTAATTAATCTCTTTTGATCACTAAATTAATTCCAAATTAATTCCTGACCAATATTAACTAAATAATATGATTTCTCATTTAATATATTATTCTTATAATATATTAATATATATCACAATTAACCTCTTTCTCCATAATTCATCCAGTCAAGTTGCTTGGTGAAGGCAACCCAAAAGGACCATGCTACAATCGGGTCAAGTACATATCAACTATAGTTATGGGCTTAGACACCTTATCCAACAGTCTCCCACTTGGATAATTCTAATAACTATAAATGCAAGTACGACTTCAAAAACCGATTAGCAATCGTAGCTCTTAAAAGCCATTGTCGAACTCTAACATGTCCTATAGATAAGGGACCATGTGGTCCTCCGTTCTCTAGATATCATGCAGACAAATACATGGAAAATAGTCATACTTATTGTCCAACAGCTTGTTTCCCGATTTCTGATTTGTTTGACATAGAACTTAACTGAACACATCAACTCTATCCTGACCGGGCCCAGCACATAAGTCAACACAAGATCATCGAGAGGCCCAAGATATCGCTTTTAATCCTCCTACGATAAAAGGAACATATAAACTTTGACTTATATGATTGTACTATTTACTCATTAAATCATACACAACAATACATTTTACAACATCAAGTTACTGATGCGTTTACGCATTATCAATGTATAACCAACTTCTAAACAACAACTCATATATCTTGGTTTAAAGACTATACGATATTATCATCTCACAATCACTCGTGATGAATTCCATGATGTGATTCATATGAGCGCGGGTTTAACTCAATACTCCAATCTTATTTCAGGAGCACTCATAAACGCTGCAGCAAACCTTTGCTATGTCTAAACACTTAGACAATCTACAAGCCAATTCATGACAGTCTTGGCTCAATACCTACTTCCACAATATGATCGAATGTGGATAGTTTGAATAATCATAAGATTCTGGAAGTCAAAACATGCAAAATGAAACAATAGTAAACAATTGACACAATACAATAACATTACTCATAAATAAAACTCCTTTATTTAATCATCAAATGTCAATTACATTTTATCTATTACAAGTTTCTAAATAGCTATCTAATCACTTAAACTAATATCGTCCTTCAGCCCAATACTCATAGCATGCAGCAAGTTCTTAACCTTACTCAGTTCCTTCGTAATGCGATCTGTTGGGTTCTCCTCTGACGATACCCTCTTCACCACGAGGAGTCTCTCTTCTACTCGATGTCTGATGAAGTGGTATTTTTTTGTCGATGTGCATGGATCTTCCATGATCCTTCAGTTCCTTAGTTAAGGCGACCGCACCCTCGTTGTCATAGAAAATTTCCACAGGCTCCTATATGGCAGGTACAACTCCAAGGTCTCCAATGAAGCTCTTCAGCCATATTTCATCCTTCAATGCTTCACTCGCTGCTATGTACTCTGATTCGCATATTGAATCAGCTACGGTCTCCTACTTGGAACTTTTTCAGGTTACTGCTCCTCCATTTAGGTTAAATACCCACCCCGACAGAGAGCGAAAATTATCTCGGTTTGTCTAAAACCTGGCATCACTATACCCTCGTACTCTCAAGTCATCATTCCCACCGAGGATAAGAACCCAGCCCTTAGTCCTCCACGGGTACTTAAGAATGTTCTTTACCACAGTCTAGTGAGTTCTACCAGGGTTCCCTTGATATTGAATAACCATGCTCAAAGCGAAAGCCACATCAGGGCGAGTACACGTCATAGCATACATGATCGAGCCAACAGTGGGAGCATAAGGTACTCGACTCATTTATGCTATCTCAGCAGCAGTACTCGGACTCTGAGTCTTACTCAGTTTGGTATTGCTTTGGATTGGTAATCCAATTGTTAATTGGATGTTTGTTGTGTTTTTGTCACACCCCGAAAATCGAAGGCGGAAACATTTCCGGGGTTGACTCCACGTTGAGTATCAAATCCAATGTACATAGTAAGTAAAGTAAATCAACCATTACATTACATTTATGAAACTTTTACATTTGTTTCAAAAGAAAAAGTTATACATGTGATACATAGTATATATATATATATATATAAGCAACACGAAACGAGTCTTCTACGCATTTCTTCTTCACCAAAAGAGATCGTCGGGTACCTGTCTAATGTGAACCTGAGAATACAAGCGGTTTAAAAATCAGCATAAAGCTGGTGAGTTCATAAGCAGTTTTGTTTTCTGAAAATCTACGAGTTCCCTTAGTTTTCTGAAAATGTGGTTATCCAAGAAAATCCCATATTTTCTTATGTAAAATTAGTTTCCAAACTCGAAAAGTAAAGTAAACGATGTATAATGATAAACATGATTGTTCTTGTGAATTGTAGTTCAGTTATTTAACTTGTTATACTTTTCTAGTTACGTACTACTGTTACTCAGGAAGAACCCCATGTTCTCCTAACTGTGTGTGTGTGTGAACTACTACCAATTCTAATTATGTCAGTGTCCTCCCCAGGAAAGCCCCATGTTTTCCTAACTGTGTGTGTGTGTTTATCTTTACCGATTTTGGTTATGTTCTATTTTATTCCCAGGAAAACCCCATGTTTTGCTGACTGTGTGCATGTGTGTGCCTGTCATCCTTGAATGTACATTAGTTTTATTACGTACATAAAACTAATAAATACTCGTAAAGTGGTAATAATCCTGATTGCGAGTCCTTAACCATACTCAGACTAGATATGACTCGGACCAAGGCCAATATCCTTTCTATGACTTTCGTCACCCTTGAACCTTTCGGTTCGGCTGTAGCTAGCAGCCAGGTGTGGGATTGTCAGTCCCGTATAGATCTATACACTCAAGCCACGCTCTCCTACGTTCGGAGATTCTGGTTACAGGTTTAGTCCTCCACTATCTCATGCCATGGAAGTATTACGAGGATGTGTCTCCAATTTTTAAGATTCCTCTTTACTTTTCGACTAGGAAAGTAGTATTTACAACTAGCTATTTTCTACGTACCTTTCCTTTACTCTCGAGTCCAGGTGTTTTATTAAGGACATTACACTCGATCCTAGGTGTTATCTAATGATGACTGTCCTTTACACTCGATCCTAGGTGTATTATTAAGGACGTTACAAATGATATATGTGTTATCTTATGGTGATTTTCCTTTACACTCGATCCTAGGTGTATTATTAAGGACGATACAATTGATTTGTGTATTATGATTATATTTATCTATCACACTCGATCCTAGGTGTATTGTTAAAGACATACAGATGTTTTATGTTTTCTGATGGTGTCTGTCTTTTACATTCGAACCTTAGTGTTTTGTTACAGACATTACAATGGTTTATGTGTTCTATCAATATATGTGTGAACAATCATATGTAAAGTATACAATATAACAGTATATGATAAGAATTGAAAATCGGATTAAGACAAACAACACTGCAAGTTTAAACAGTTTGTTAAAAGGTTTTCAATTCTTAAAAATGTACAAATATGAAACCATTTAACTGAAATCGTAAGTTTAAGTACAAGATATTCATGTACTTTTGCTTGTATTCCCCCCTGAAAACATTGAAAAACCATTGAAAAAGGGTAGGGGTATGAACTCACCGGACGCGGAAATGTGTCGGTTTCGGATGCTAAACGTCGAATCGAGGCCTGATAACACGCGAGGTTCCTATGTAAAATGAAATAGCATACAAATATATCTAATTAGATTCACAAACTCTAATTAGATATGAAGTTACACTCCAACGAACGAAAACACCTCAAAACGTGTGTTTGGAGTGACCCGGGTGACATCTACGGACGGGAATTGAAGTGAGGGACTTGGGATTTGAGTTTACTCCCCAAGAGTAAACTCCCTAATGAAGTTTGCGGCCATATACCCCTATATACATGAGTTCACGGCCGTGAACTCATGTTTGGGTGGTTTTGAGTGCTAAAATGGCTTAAATGGACAAGGGAATGTTGGAATGGATTTTTCTAATACCATGGATTTAATTGAAGCAACATATACATCACAATTGAGAGTTCACGGCCGTAAACTTGGAGTTTACGGCCGTAAACTCTCCCATGCTCAAACCATATTTAATTTGTGATGCTTAGGACAATCACATGTGATTTTAGTTAATTTTCCAAGGCTTGGGGTGAATTTAGGGCATCAAACTACATACTTATAGGAGTTTACGGCCTTGGAGCATGTTCTATGGCCGTAAACTCTCAAATGAAGAGTTTTGTTATGTTTAAGGTCCTTAAACTATTTTTGGTTGGTTCTATGATTTATTCCAAGGCTTTTGGTGGTGTTCGATGGCTTTCTAACACCTTGAAAATGAGTTTACACCCTTGATTGAGGAGTTTACGGCCCAAGCACATGCCTTGTCCGTAAACTCATACAAACCCCTCAAAATTCATGTCTAAGGTGTTCTAGGTCCATTTCCAATTTTCTAAAAGTCATATCTAAGTCTTGTTTGTGTCTTGGAAGGGTTAAATGGCTTTAAAACCCTTTAAATATGTGTTTACGGCCTAGGCACCTTCCAGGGCCGTAAACTCATATACAAGGCTTTAAATAATGGTTTGAGGCATTCTAATTCCATTTCATAAAGTCATCTAGCCATATACAAGGTCTAATTGTGGTTTGGAAGGGTTTTGTTGCTCCAAAAACCCCATTTATATGAGTTTACGGCCTAGGACTGTTCTAGGGCCGTAAACTCATGATAATGGTCCTAATCCATGGTTTAAACTCGAATTCGAAGGCTCAATATGATGCTAAATGAGTATAGGAAGGTACCTTGAAGATTTGAGACCTTAAACTTGAGATTTGGACCTTTAATTCTAGTTTGAGGAGAGAGGTTGGAGTGAAAATTGTAGAATGAAGCAAAAGCTTCAAAATGAAGACTTGGATCACTTTAAATAGTGTCCAAGTTCGGGACACGGTAGAATTCTACCCGATACCGGCGTTAGACGGGGCTTTTGGTCGCACCCGGCCAATTTGCCGTAATCCGATATGGTTGATTCTAGAAATGTTCCGATCATTAATATGAGGAGTTAGAATGAGTTCTAAGGTTATCAAGACTCTCATTAAGTCATAAAATAAAATCCACATTAACGACTTAATAAAAGGTCGGAAATGGAAACGAAATCGGAAACAGCGATTGGATGATCGGAATGAGTCGTGAAAAGGGTTTCAATTAGGGAGATGAATTTTGGGTTGTTACAGTTGTGATAGTTTAGGATTTTCGTGAGCCTGCAATCAGAGGTTTTCAGTATAATTTTGCATTGCGAGTTGAGTTGTCCTCACTATACTCTCGGGTCGAAGGCACCAATGTCGGTCCTTTGGATTGTTATACCAGTTTATCGTATGATTGAGTATTGTGGTGACCTGTTAGATCTATATCCTAGTAGATAGGACGATGCTATGCTTAGTGATCTGTTAGATGTGCCTATTATCTGTTTTGGCTATGTGTTACCAGTCGCATGTTTTAAGGTAGTGTGGCTGGGTTGAGACTGTACTGCCTTGTGCTTCCAATCAACAAACCTGGTAATGTTTATATCGGTACATTATATATATGATTATATGTTATGTATATGTTGACATGGTTTGTGTGTGTGGTTGGGTTGAGGCGGTTCTGCTTTGTGATGAAGGCCAACAGACCTATGGCGGCCCGGATAGACTGAAGGCTTGTGAGGCGGAGCATTCAGGCCGAAGGCCCGGAGAACGGTCTAGACAAGTTGAAGGCCCGGTGAGGCAGGGGGTTCAGACATGCTGAAGGTTCTGTGAGCGGTCCAAACAGGCTAAAGGCCTGGTGAGGCGGTCCAGACAGGCTGGAGGCTCTGTATGCATGATGTTTGTTTTATATGTTATTGGTTATGTGATTGGTATTTTAGAGGAAACTCACTAAGTGTCGTGCTTATAGTTTTGGTTTATGGTTTTAGGTACTTCAGTGGATCGTGTCAAGGTGAAGGCATGACTGTACACATCCACGCGTTTTTGGACTTCTGATTTCTGGGAAACTCTGATAATGTGAATGCTTTGAAAAATATGTTGAAAGAGATGCTAATTTTTTCAAAGTAATGTTTTGGAAACAATGGTTTTATAAATACTTCTTTAGAAAAAGGGTTGTTTTGAAAAGTTAAAATTTTATGAATTTTTATGGATGTTACAAGTTGGTATCAGAGCATTGGTTTGATTCAATTGGAGGAACACTAGTGTGAATCCAGTCTCAAACTAAAGAAAAAGGTTTTTAAAACAATTTTCAAATGATTTTCATAATAATCAAGGATTATGTGATGTGTACGATCAGACAGAGCCAGTAAGTTGACCCCAAAATACCACACTATTATTTGAGATTGTATTATGTTATGTTAGACCAACATGCTAGAAATAGGCTATGGATATTCAAGAATTGCATGATAGAATTGTCTGATTATGTGATGCCTTAGTTCCTATAGAGCTCGCTTGTTTGGCTATTGTATGATTCTTTCGCGTGTGAACTGACTATTGAGTGGATACTCTAAGTCACATGCTACATGGTCTAAAGAATCTTAGGCTGGGGGGTTTGGTCCTGCTACGCAGATCTTGTATGAGTCCAACCATTGTGGGATTGAATCTTTTAGCCTAAGATTCTTTAAATTGTGGGGCATGTGAATGTATTCATGCTATAGTCGCTTGGCACCAATGGAGAGTCGCAGGGCAATTAGTAGTATGGTGATTCATATGAAGTCAGCTGGCCAGTTGCGTTATTGGATGAGGTAGAGGTGGTTTCCCTGGAATGGGTGCGGTTTATAGCGGGTCGGCATGAGGAGGGATTAGCCACTATTGAGAGAGTGAGGGTAGGGCGAAGGTGTTGGGTTTTGAGCATTCTAACACTCCTATGGTGTACTGCAACCCTATAAACCTTGGATCTATGTTTTCTCTATTATACATGCAAATAAGAACTTTCCAAGGCTTTAATCCTAACTAGCATACTATGAGGCAACTATACTACAAAGACTAGTTAGATGACATACCTTTTGGTGTAGCTTGATGTCTTCAAGCTTTAAGAGCTTCGCCCCAATAGTGTGGAAGCCTGAAGTGGAATCCCAAATCACCAAAACACCTTGGAAGACTTTGAGAGTAAGAATACTTTGGTTCTCTCTAGTGAAATCGGCTAACCCTCTTAGTGTACCCACACTAGTGCCAATTTCACCAACCAAGGACATCTTTATATAGTGTGGAGACTAGGGTTAAACCCATGACCTTTCATTTCATATGATCCATGGGTTAAACACTCCATGTACTATCCATGAAAGCTTAGCCCAACCTAAATGAACTTGGCCCATTCCATATATATATATATATATATATATATATATATATATATATATATATATATATATATATATATATATATATATATAAGAGTCCATATTTAATTAGTTCATTTTGATCACTTAATTATTTCTAAATTAAGTCTTGATCAATACTAATTAAATAATATGATTCCATATTAATATATTAGAACTTATAATATATTAATACAAATCATAAATATACTATTCTCAAAAGACTATCCATATAAATTGTGTCCGTGAAGTGCAACCCAAATGGACCATGTCGGGTCGGGTCAAGTACATACCAAATATAGTTATGGACTTAGACATCAATCCAACAGTCTCCCACTTGGATAAGTCTAAAACAATTATTGAGTATGGCTTCAAAACCTAACTGGCAATCGTAGCTCTTAAAGCCGCTGTCGAACTCTGATCTTGTTAACGAACTCTAACCTTTGTCAATGACTTGTCCATTAGATAAGAGATCATATATTCCTCCATTCTAGATATCATATGAACTGAAACATGGATTATAATCATTCTCTCTGTCCATTTGTTGTTTTCCTATTTCCGATTCATAACGACTGACTGATTGAACAAATCAAATCAGTCCTGGCTTGGCCAAGCACTCACATGTGTCATCATTAAATCATCGAGGAGCCCACAGATATCGCTTTTATCCCGATCGTAAAAGGAATGGATAAAATTCAACTCATATGGCTTGTCCTACTACTTGTTGAATCATACACAAAGGCACGTTTTATAACATCGAGTTACCAATGCGTTTTCGTGCAATCAATGTACTATCAACTCATAGTAACAACTCATGTCTCTAGGTTTGAAGAATATAAGATATTATTGTCTCATGATCACTCGTGATAAAATCCATGAAGTGATTCAAATGAGCGCGGGTTGAATCCAACACCCAGAACTTATGAGCACTCATGACTGTTGTAGCACAACTTTGTCCATTAACTTGGACCTCTACAACCCAACCCCTGACAGTCTTGATTCATATCTACTTCCAACATATGACCGACTATGGATGGTTTGAATAACTTAGTCATTCCGAAAGAATGACCTATTTATTACGGAAGTCAAAACATGCAAACTGAAACACAAGAATAAATGAATCTAATATGGTATCAAAACCTATGAATATAAATAAAACACTTTCTATTTATCACCGTACTGATTACTCATTATTCATTGTTTCGGTTTTATCAACTTTATACTTGAATTAAGAAAAAAAAAACACTAGGTGTCCCATGCTCCAAGCGTGTACACTATGTTTTCTAAACAATAGCTTTGACATACAACAAGTATGAACTCTATGTTTGTCTATGATCCTTTTCTTTGCGAACTAGATCAATTGAACATAATTTCAATGATCCTCTTTTCACACTCCAAAATCCCTACCTTAAATGTAAGAATTCCAAATTCCTATCATTTATCAAATCTGTTTAGATTTTAAACTTATATGCATTGTTCCTCTTGTAATGATTATGCACAAAGCCACAAAGACATGGAAACAATCATTACAGAGTATTCCAATGGAGATCAATTCGATGGAAATGATGTCTCAAATTCAAAGCGCATTGCATTAAGTTTCTTTAAGCTTACACAGATTGCTTCCACCTATGAAGACAACTCTATATTCGCATTTTGACTACCACTTATGAACAGGAGTTGCCTCTTTTTCAGATTATGTCAATATGGTCCTTCCAATATTAACAATATACTTCCAACTGTCCTTGAGCAACCAATCTTTGGTAAACCTTAGATTCTCCTCGACAATTGCTTAATCACTTTAGCCATATCCAATTCTAGACATTGTTCCCCTTAATGCCCCAAGACATTTGGAAAATTCAGAAAGGATAATTATTATAGCACATGTAATCAATCTTGTGCCCAAAGTAAATGGGACACGATTCATGATGTTTCACATAAAGACATCGTTCTAGACCAGTCTTTTGTTATACTAATTTTTTGTTTTCCATATTCTCAAATTTTGACTATGAAAAGGGAAGTCGTAATCATAATCGAATTTTGAGAACGCAATATATAGAATTTTCTTAAGTTGAACCAATCCAACATGAAATCCATATATATATATATATATATATATATATATATATATATATATATATATATATATATATTCTTGACTAAAGGTGATTAAAATCTCAATATAAGCTCTTTAGAATGATTATAAACTTAATCTAAGCTTTTTAGAATTGAATGAAGTATAATTTCCTCTCCCTTAATTATAGCAAAACAATTTTTTCAACCCCTGCAACCTCACGAATTTAAACTTTTGTTTTCTATAATTAACATTGCTAACTTGCAATTCTTATCATAATTATCATGCTCCCACTTATACTCCACTAGCTTTGACATGTACCTAAAAATCAACTGGACTTCTAGAAATCAATACTTTATTGACTCTCTTACCAAAGTTCAGATTTCTGATACTAGATTTCTTTGATAAGACTTTATCAAACTCACACACCTTTTCTTAGATAGCTCACAGGTGTGTCTAAACAATTGTAGAACTATGAAAAGGGATGTCATAATCATAGTCTCAATTGTTTAGACCTTTTTCTATTTATCATAAGTCAATGTTAGTGTGCCGGTTAACCACGCACACTCCACTAACGACTTTGAGAACTGAAGATATCACAATTGCTATCTACTTAAAATCTACTTGGTGGCCCTTAGATTTTATGGTGAGAAACCTTATGACCCTTAGATTTTATGGTGTGTGTTCTTATCCATGTGAATTTGTCAAACCATAATCACAAGACTAGGTTAGTGACAAATCCTAACTCATATGGATTGAACTTGTGCAATCTTAACTTCTTGCCACCTGGCAGCTCAAGGGCCTGCCATTGCTTCCAAGTAACTATGCAAGCAATTGAGAACATATAGACCTCAAATGTATAGCCAACTTAAATTGGAATGGGCACAGAAATAGGAATATGTCAACACGATAGGTTATAAACCTCACTTCGTGTACTAGTGTTAAACTACAGGGTTTTTTTATTCTTGATTAGATATTGAAATTCTTTTTAGGATCTTTAAGACTCCCACTGTCCTCTTGACATATAAGACTCTCTTTTCAAACATTCAAGAGATAGTGTGAATTCTTTATCAAGACAAACATTTCACACAATTGGCCTAAGTTGGTCTTTGTTTTATCCAAAACATCACAACTTACCAATTTCAAATGTACAAGAGTAGAAAACCTTTTACTCTTACATTTTACTAGTGTTAATAAACCTTTTTCAGATGTGTCACTCGAGTTACAATCTTGGAGTATGACTCTAAGAACTGTTTTTGGAATGAAGTATGAATCATCTTCTTGATTTAACCATTCCAACAATTCAAGATTCCTCTTCTTAGCTATCAGAATGCACTTAGAGGATGAATTGTGATAAGGTCTCTTAATCATTAAGATGATCATATAACATGATACTAAAATACTCTCCCATCTTTTCAGATTTGAGAAACTTTTATCCTTCTGCCTATTTTGATTCTTCTCTGTTGGGCTGAAGTTCTATTTTGTATTGCGTCTTTTGGGCTCGTAGATTAGCCTTGTATTCACCGGTTTGGGCCTGTCCAACCGAGAGCCTTTTATGTATAGTATATAAGTTATCGCTTTCATGCATATTAGGTTAAGATTCAAGATTTCTGTTTTAGCGCTTCAGAGTTTTACGTATTTGCTCTCTTGTAATCTTCTAATCCTTTACAGTTGATGTTCTTAATCGAGCTCTTCTAAGGATTTTATTTAATCATTCAACACGTTTGATTCAAGCTGTTTGCTCTTAATATTGCGTTCTTCCTTGTTATTTATATTGTGTTCTTACAGTTTCACTTTCACACACTTGTTCAAGATCTAATCGATCTTTATAGATTAAAAGCTATTGTGTTTTAAATCTCATCAATTGGTATCAGAGCAGGAGGCTGTGTAATCGATACACTTCTTTTCTGTGAAAAAGATTTTCATTAGGGTTTTCCGCAATCATCGATATTTATTGAGCCGTCACCTTAATTGACGTATCTTAGTATTTATTGTTTTGCCCTAATCTGCTTTATTACAAGTCTGATCTTTGAACAGGTTATTTTGATCATTATGGACGCAACGCAATCAAACCCTATTAATATTTCCAACAGCATTGGTTCGACGACAAAGATTCCAATCTTATACACCCATGACTATGAAGTATGGGCACATCATTTTGAAGATTACGTGATTGGATCGGAGGACAATGGTTTTCTCATCTGGGAAGCTATTATCAATGGACCATTTTCTCATTCAGCGACATCCAGAGTTATTAAGACGCAAAAAGATTACAACGATTTGCTCAAGGACGTGACGAATATTGCGCAGGATGAGAAAGATAAATTCCAGTGCAACATTAAGGCACTAAGGTTGATCAGATTTGCCCTTCAGTCCGACACGTTCAGACTAGTTAGCTCATGCACTACGGCGAAGGAAGTGTGGGATAGACTTCGTGAACTATATTCAACAGACGAAGATCTTGAACACTCAATCCAAACCTTGCTTCTATCTGAGTTTGGAGAATTCAGGCAAGGAGCCGAAGAAACCGTGACCCAGACGTTTGATCGCTTCAATCATCTTCTCAGCAAGATGATCAAACACGACATTGAAAGGAAGCTCATCGAACAAAAGGTTACTTTCTTGAACGGACTGAGATCGGAATGGAGAGCAGTAGTGTCTACAGTCAAAGCCCATGAACAGTTCAAATCATACTCTTTGGCGAAACTGGTGGGTATTCTAAAGTCTCAAGAGAAGATTGTTGTTCAAGAGAAGAACGTGGTGTCCAGTCTTGGTTCGTTGGCCCTCCTATCTAAAAGTAAAGCCGTGATGGAGGATGAAGAGCTCAACTTGGAAGAATATGACCTCACAACTGAGGATTATGCCATGATGGTATCCAATCCTAAGAGGTTCATAAAGAAGAGGTTCCCCAGCAACAAAAACCGAAACTGGCAGGGGAGTTATAGCTCTGAGAAGGCAAACAGTGAACCGAAGGCTGAGGAGTCCAAGAAGGAACCGAAGGCAGATGGCGATTCCGGAGTCAGCTGTTTTTACTGTGGTGGCAAGAACCACTATGCTAAGGACTGTGTCCTTAAAAAGATGGCTGAAAAGGATGACGGAAAGGATGAGGAAGCCGTACTGCAGAAGAGGTTGGACGAGTTAAGGAAGAAAAAGTCTACCGCTAACCCTTCTATTAATGCTCTTATTGTGCAGGGTTCGGTTAATAATGATGAGTTCGGTAGCACCGAAGTTTGGTCTACTGACTCAGAAGACGAAGAAGTGAGGAAGCCTACTCATGGAAAGGCTTACATGGCTAAGGAGGAAAGCAGTGGTGGAAAATGCTTCATGGTGTCAAGCGCATCTCAAATGAGGGGATACAACACCGATGGAGGAAGCACTGGACCGAAAGTGCAGGAAGATATGTGCTTCACAGCCAAACCACTCAGCCAACAGTTCAATGAGCTTGATGAACTGATAAAGAAGGTACAATCTGTTTTTATTTCATCTAAAGTACCATCATCCTCATATGAGAAAGAACTAAAAAACGTCAACACAAGAATTTCTCATTTAGATAGTAGCTTAACTCAAACTAGAGTCACCAATTCTAACCTGACTGATCAATTAAGCAGGGTGGCATCGAAGAGTGAGGAGCGGCGTATGTGGATTGAGTTAAAAGAGTCGGAATTAATTAAAGTCAAAGACGAAAACATTTATTTGCAGAGAGACAATTTGAAATTGTTAAAACAACGAAATGTTTTTTGTTTAATAGCTAAACGTTTATATTCCAATATTACTCAGCTGCATTTGGACTGTGAGATAGGCAAAAAGATCCACAGTATGATTTTACCATTCCTAGAGTTTAAGGAGGATGAAATCGATGCCGAAGCTTACAATTGTGAAAGTGTGATTTCATCTGATGATATCAACCCATCTTATCAAATTGGACTGGACAAAATTGAGTCCTTCATTAAATCCAAAGACCATAAGGACATGCTCAAAAATCTTTTGGACGAAAATGATAGACTTAAACTGAGAACCGAAACCATACAAAAGTTTGACTCTCTAAATGCCAAAGTAAGCTCAGAAAATAAAATTGATGTTGAAAATGCATCTGAGCTTAACGAGGACGAAAACATGAGTGAAATTTCTGTAGAGGATACGGTTGACTGCTCAGAATTTGTGAAAAGCGAAATTGAAAACCACAAAAATCTTATTTCTGAAAATTCTGTGGAATTCGCTAGACTGTCCCAACAAAAGTCCCCGAAATTAGTAGAAAAGGCTGTTGTCTATCAAAAGGTCAGAACCACTCCGAATCAGGTATACAAAGTGACAGGAGTAACCGAACATCAGACAGCTGAACTCACGGCCATTGTTAACGAAGACAATGCTGATGGCTGTGATGAGTTCTTTTGGGAAGCTCCTATTGACAATGGAAACGAAACAGTTGGCCTATCTGAAAGAACCTCTTGGATGAAGAAAGGGAGATACATACCTGAACCCCTGAACAAGCCTGATAATTTCAGTGAATCAAGCACAAGTGGTACTAAAGACACTCCTCAAGAGAATGATCATTCAGCAAAAGAAGACATTCCTTCAACGCCAACTGCTCGAAGTGAAACTTCAACAGATACTCCTTCCACTTCCTCAGGGCAAACTGAGTCTTCGTCAGACATTCCCTCTGCACCCTCAGCTCAAAGAAAAACTCCTAAAGATCAAAAGGAACCAGCCAAGGTGACATCAAAAGCGAAAGCGAACGTTCATCATCAACCCAAACAGATGAGGGAAAGAAAGATAGAAAGGAACCTAAGATACAGGAAAAACCTTTCTGAAAGGAAACAATTCTGGCACTCCCAGAATGCATACTATTCACACAAGCAGAAGAATCTGGAGTATGAAAATAATCCCGTAAGAAAGCATGACGATTCCAACAACCGAAAGCCAAGGTTCGGTTCGCAAGAAGATACCAACCGAAAGCAAAGGTTTGGTTCGCATGAAAATACCAACCGAAAGCAAAGGTTCGGTTCTGAAAAGGAGTTCAACCGAAACCAAAGGTTCGGTTCCAAGAACAACTCCAACCGAACTCAGAGGTTCGGTTCTGAAGTCAGAAGAGAACAAGACTCAAAAGTTGAACCCATCAACGATCAAAAGCAAAAGGGTCACCTAGAGTCATCAGCAAGGAAGACACCTCTATCCAAATCCAAATCTTCTCTTCCTAATTCTTCTTATTCATCTTCTTCTTGCTCTAACTCAAATTCCATGGGTTCTCAAAAACCACGTCCATATGCTGAAAAGGACAAGCAGGAAGTCGGTGAATTCAAACCTGAGCCTAAAGGAAACCAACCTAATCTTAACAAAATAAAAGTTTTCACCATTAAAAAGAAAGATGAAACAACTTTGATTAAAAGAACATATCTTGTTGATATCTCTCTAACTATTCCTGTTCCCATGAAAACCTCACATGGACCCAAGAAACTTTGGGTTCCTAAATCTGCTTAACTTTTGCAGGTTATAAGTGACGAGCAGTTTGACGAAGAATGGTACATCGACAGTGGCTGCTCGCGTCACATGACAGGAAGGAAGGAGGAACTCAGGGAATACAGATCTCTTGCAAATGGTGGCAACGTTAAGTTTGGAAATAACTCTTACGGTACCATAAAGGGATATGGGATGATAACGAATGGTGATTTTACGATAAGAAAGGTGGCTTATGTGGAAGGACTTCAGCACAACCTCATCAGTGTATCTCAGCTTGTTGGAGGTACAGGTCTCAAAGTTTCATTCGATGATGAAGGTTCTGAAATCATAGAGAAAACAACAAAGAAAGTGATTCTGAAGTCAAAGCGAAAGGGTGAAATGTTTCCGTTGAACATGAAACCCATCAAAGGAAACCCAGCTATTTGTCTGCTATCTAAGGCTCAATCCGACGAAAGCTGGTTGTGGCACAGAAGACTCTCTCATCTCAATTTCAAAGATATCAACCGACTTGTCACTGGAGGTCATGTTAGGGGTCTTCCATTGCTCAAGTTCGACAGAGAACATTTATGTGCTGCATGCGAAATGGGAAAGCAGAGTCGTCAAAGTCACCCATCTATAATCAACACAAAAGTTGTTGAACCACTCGAATTGCTTCATATCGATTTGTGTGGTCCTTCATCTATAGAAAGCATCGGTGGTAGCAAGTATATTCTTGTTATCGTTGATGACTTTTCACGATTTACATGGGTGTTCTTTCTTAAGCTCAAATCTGAAGCGACTCAAAAGCTGAAAGTATTTATCAAGCAAATTGAAGTCCAGCTCAAGAAGGTCGTTCGGAACATAAGAAGCGACAATGGTCTCGAATTCAAGAACAAGGAGTTTGAAGAGTTTCTTGCGGAAAAGGGAATAAGTCATAATTTCTCAGCTCCCTATACACCACAGCAGAATGGAATAGTCGAAAGACGAAACCGATCTCTGTGTGAAGCTGCCCGAACCATGTTAAGTTTCGCTTCCTTACCTCTTTATTTTTGGGCTGACGCTATTTCTGCTGCTTGTTATACACAAAACAGGTCCTATCTCAACAAGCGATTCACACTCACACCATATGAGATACTGAACAACAGGAAGCCCAATGTGAAATTTTTCCACGTTTTTGGCTCAAGGTGTTTCATCTTTAACTCTAAAGAACACCGCAACAAGTTTGATGTCAAAGCCGACGAAGGAATCTTTCTGGGTTACTCACTCACTTCAAAGGCGTACAGGGTCCTAAACAAACGATCAAGAAGGATTGAAGAAACATACTACGTGACCTTCGACGATAGTTATGTCAAAAAGCTACAGGCCATAAATGACAATGCCAGGGAAATCTTCCCTCAAACTGGTCAAGTCACAATCCCAATCGCCAATATGTACGAGCATTTTCTGGATCTCTTTGATGAACCGGAAAAAGCTTCTTTCTCTGAAGCAGGGGCAGCCGACAACAAAATAGATCATATGAAGCAGATTGTCGAAGATGCTGCAAGAAGAATGCATGAAGGAGAAACGCCTACTGTTGAATCTCCAACCAACAATGCTTCAGTCGAGGGGGAGCCAAGCTCACAAGTCCAGGGGGAGCCAAGCTCTACTACTTCAACCGAAGTTCCTTCATCAAGCGAAGGTAACTCTCCAACCGAAGGTGCCCCTCCAAACGAAGGTGCTTCAATGCCTGAAAGTCCAGCACCGCAAGAAACCCCTGAACCTCATGTTTCTCAAGACTCATCAATTGAGGGGGAGCATGATGATATGACTCTTGATTTTGATAGCCAATCTGAACCTGAAGAAATGATCAACGCTGAACTAGATCCATCCTTTGATCCGAATTACCCTCCTCTTACAAAATGGACCAGAGATCATCCTATCTCTCAAGTAGTTGGTGATGTATCTGAAAAGGTTTTGACCCGATCTCAACTGAAGGCAAAACAGACATCCTTATTCTCAAAAGTTGAGTTTTGTATGTTTAACTCATTTGTATCAAAAGTCGAACCGAAGACAGTGAACACTGCCCTCGATCACTCCGATTGGGTTCAAGCTATGCAAGACGAACTAAACGAGTTTGAGAGGAACAAAGTCTGGCGCCTCATTCCAACTCCTCCGGATGCCTCAGTTGTTGGTCTCAAGTGGGTTTTTAGAAACAAAATGGACAAGGAAGGTAATGTCATAAGAAACAAGGCTCGCCTGGTTGTCAAAGGATACTGTCAGGAGGAAGGGATAGATTACGAAGAGACATTCGCTCCAGTAGCTAGGCTAGAATCGGTTAGAATATTTCTGGCCTATGCTGCTCACAAAAACTTTGAGGTATTCCAAATGGATGTCAAGTGCGCATTTCTCAATGGAGAACTTGAAGAAACGGTGTATGTGGAGCAACCTCCTGGGTTCGTGAACGAAAAGTATCCACATCATTGCTACATTTTGGATAAAGCTGTGTACGGCCTCAAACAAGCTCCGAGGGCCTGGTATGAAACGCTTACAAAATTTTTAAAGATGTCCAAATTCAAACAAGGTTCGGTTGACCCAACCTTCTTTCGCAAAAAGGAAGGTAACCACCTTATGATAGTTCAAATCTATGTCGATGACATCATCTTTGGCTCTACGAATCCCAGCTTAACAGCTGAATTCAGAAAGTTGATGGAGACTAAGTTTGAAATGAGCTCAATGGGTCCTATTAATTTTTTCCTTGGTTTAAATATAAGACAGGGACCCGAAGGCATCTTTATCAATCAGGAAGCTTACACGAAGACTCTCCTAGCGAAGTTTGGCATGATGGGAGACTCAAAAGTCAAAGTCCCTATGGCATTCGGCACCAAACTTACCCCTTCACTGGATAAACCGGCTGTCGACATCACGCTCTATCGACAAATGATAGGCTCACTGATGTATCTAACTGCTAGCAGGCCTGACATCATGTTTTCTGTATGTTATTGTGCTCGATTTCAGGCTAACCCACGCGAACCTCACATGCTAGCAGTGAAGAACATCCTACGCTATCTCAAGCGAACCACCTCCTTGGGTCTATGGTATCCATCCAACTCCGGCTTCTTCGTTCAAGCCTATTCTGATGCCGACCTTGGAGGATGTGGACTCGACCGCAAAAGCACAACTGGTGGCTGTCAATTTCTTGATGGGAAGTTGGTCAGCTGGCAATCCAAGAAACAAACATGTGTGTCGCTGTCTACTGCTGAAGCGGAATACATTGTCGCTGCATCCTGCACATCACAAGTGATTTGGATCCAGAGTCAACTTCGAGACTATGGACTCAATATGAAGAAGATCCCTCTATATTGTGACTCTGAAAGTGCAATTAGGATCTGTCATAACCCGGTGCAACACTCTAAAACCAAACACATAGCACTGAGGTATCACTTCATCAAAGATCATGTGGAAGATGGAAATGTCGAAGTTCACTTCGTAAGAACCACTGATCAACTGGCTGATGTCTTTACCAAAGCTCTTCCTGAAGCATCATTCAATAAAATATTGCAAGGGCTCGGCATGATGGAATCAGAATCAGTTCCTCACACTACCACTCAATCTCAACAGTAAGAAGCGAAACCAACCGAACGTTCGGGTTCGGTTCAACTATCTGACTCGCTCATTACTTCAAAGGTAGTTTTTCTGTGTTGTATATCTCTTGTGCAAAATTTATTTTCTTTATGTATAAAGTTTTTTTTATTGCATATCTCAACTCCTTGGTTTCTTAAAATTTTCAAAAACCGAAACCTCCAGAAGGTTCGGGTTCGGTTTTCCAAAATTTTCAAGAACCGAAACCAACCGAAGGTTCGGGTTCGGTTTTCCAAAATTTTCAAGAACCGAAACCAACCGAAGGTTCGGGTTCGGTTTTTCAAAATTTTCAAGAACCGAAACCAACCGAACGTTCGGGTTCGGTTTTTCAACTTTTTCCAACCGAAACCATCCGAACGCTCGGGTTCGGTTTTTCAATCTTTTTCATAATTATTTTATTATTATTTTTTTTAACTCTTCCATAATTTTTTTTTATTTATTTTTTATTTTTATTTTTTTATATAAATTTCAAAAACTACAAAAATATTTTCTTTTAATTTTCTTTGTGTGCTCGTTTGTCTATGGGAATATATCTGCTGAATTACTTAAGTGTCCCTAGAAGCATGCTGCTGTATGTGTCCCAAGCCTCATAAGATTTTGAATAATAGCCTTCACGACTTGGTATACACAAACCTTGTCTTCCCAATAAGGCTAACCTATTTTATTCTAATCGTGAGCTACCTCACTCTATTCTCACACGAGATGAGAGTCTCCTGCTTGGTCATTATGTTCGCAGCAGAGGTACTATGTCTTCTTCCACCATCTCCATTACAATTCTCCATAACGTTCGTTTCATCACTGTAACCCTTGAGACTCTCAGAAACTACCACTGAAGTTTATGGTTACACAACTTCTGTGTTTATGATCTTAGTTTCGTGCCACTACGAACAAAGTGAAACCCAAAATTCAACACCAAAGAATTGACGGTGACCAATCCATTTGATCAAGCTTTCACCAATGAATTGACGAATGTACCATCATGAAATCTCAATTTCTTTTCTTTTTGCGTGGTTCCAATGAAATTGTTACACACCATAACATTTCTTCCCATGGGATCCAGTTATAATTTTTATCTGAGATTTTATACTTATCTATGTCACTTAAAAATCACCTCCAAACCTACTTGTTCAACAGACTACACTGGTCTCACAAGTACTTTGTTCACATTCGTTCTTATATCAAGAATTGAATTGATGAATCAAAGCGAAACCACCCTTAATTAGCCTTATTAAAAGAAGCCTTTCAACATTTATTAATAAATGTTTGATCGTAATTTAACGGGATTCCACACTAACACTTTGAGGTCTTTCTTGACCTTGAAGGAAGAGATTCGTGCCCGGGATCATCAGTTTCGTGTCATTATTGACATCACAGATAATCCTAAAAAGAGTTGCTTTATTTCTTTTTCTTTTACACTCTTTGCACGAAAATCCAAGATTTTCAAAATTCCGTTACTAATTATTTTACAGGCTGGATATTTACTGGATATTTACAAATGAAGTTATGGTCAAAATTAGCCACGTGGATCATTAATTCCAAACAGCCGTTTAAAAAGGGAAAAGACAAAAGATGCTGACGCGGCGGAAGTTCAAAGGATAGGAATTCAAACGACGGTAAAAAGCAGGCGCGTGAATTTGAAGAGGCCGCGCTTTTTCTGACACGATTGGACGCGTGTGCAAGTATTGAAGCGTCATCCATCAAGCATTAATGGCGCGTGTGGAAATAGAAACGGTTTCTCTCTCAACCGGCGCTTATTGGGCGGCGTGATCCTAGGAATCTGACACTCTCTCTCCTACGTGATCATCGCACGTCCCAACTGTCACCAATCAGTCACTCAAAAACCCTTCCATATTTCCATAAGAGATTTGCATCGATCTTTCTCTCTCCTATCACCTACTATAAAACCCCAGCCAGACCACCTTTTACCTCTTTACTGCCCCCATAATTTCCAAAGCAAAAATACTTCCAAATTCTCTCCCGGTTATCTTCTTCTCCAACCTGCAACAATGGCTGAATCCTCTTCCGTCCATGCTACTTCCCAGATTCTTCCAATCCGCCCTCAGCAATGCCTCGTGATTGATCTGAACCCACAGGCCTATGATCCCTACATGTCACCGATCATCGAGTGTCTGCAATACTCCCAGCTTGCTCCGGCACTGACACGGATTGAAACGGTGCCAATGGTGGCCCTATCTCAAGTCTACGCAACGGCTTATTACGACAAGGCCGTTGACAGAATCTTTTTCGAAGTGGCGGAACACAAGACGTCGATTTCTCGTCCCCGCTTCTGCTCTATGCTTGGGTTTGCTGCTGACCCATCGCGTGTTCACCCGGAGACAATTCCGGTTGGTATGTTCTTCAGCATGTTCTATAACATGGGCTACACGGAAGTTCTCACCTCCGTCGCCAGATTCAAGAAATCATGCCTACCGCCCCAATGGAATGGGTTATTCACCGTCCTCTTTAAGGGATTGTCAGAACGAAGCTCAGGATCGGACGGGGCCAGTCGTCTGTTTCTGTCGATCATGTATGGGGTGTACAACGGGATCAATCTGGACTACGGATTTGTTCTTTGGCAACAACTACTTCAGAGCCTCTCTTCCACTTCCCGACACTCCGAGGTGTCACTAGCTCGCTTCTGGATCTTGATCACAAGATGGGCTATGGACAAGTTCGATGTCCAAACTGCAGCCGGTGTACCGATGTCTTCCGTTGGTACATTCCACACCACGAAGATCATCGTGTCAGCTGCATCAAAATTCTCCTTCATTGGCTCTATCCCGGAGTCGATGTATGGGAGTGTACCATCAGAAAGCAGCTTCATCAAGGCGATCAAGGAGTTAGGGCCATCTGGTCCGAGGGAACTGACTCCGGACATGTTGAGATCGATCCATGATGCTGACAAACCGGTGACAAGGGGAAAGAAGGCCGACAAGGGGAAGAAACCATCCAAAGCCCCAAAACCTACTCCCAAAAAGCGCAAACAACCAAAGGCTGCCTCGTCACCACAACCGAAAAGGAGGAAGACCCAACAAAAGCGAAAGCTAATCCTTTCCTCCTCGTCAAGTGAATCCGAAGGTGGGAGTTCGGGCTCTGAGGAGTCACAAGGAGACGAATCTCCACAACGAGGCAACACACCTCCTCGTTCCCCAACCCCGGAGATGGAACTTCACCAATCCCCCGTTCCTTCTCCTCCACAAACAATCCCTATTTCCATTCCCACCATAACCCCCACTATTCCACCAACCTCATTCCCTATTCCTCCACCCATATTCACCACCTCAACCGAAACACCACCTGTCACCAAAACCAATACCGTAACCGAACCTCCACAAACCGAAACCCATACACAACCACCACCCGAAACTCACCCCCCACCCACTCAACCAGCACCCACTAAACCCATAACACCCCCAGCTTCACCACCACCATCTCCAGAAGACGCCACCGATGGCGATGATCAATACCTAGGTGGTGATCACCTGAACTTTGATTCGGTCTACTACAGTCCGTTTCAAGTTCAAAGCGATGAGGAGGATGATGCTCCTGTTACTAAGAAGCATCTCCGCGAGCTGAACGAGAAGGTTGATCAACTTCTCGCCTCCTCTTCCAATCAGCAGTCATCATTATCTGAAGCAGCCCTTCAGAGGATAGTTGATGCCTTCTCTAAGGCTCAACATGACTCAGTGGCCTCTGCTACTGCTGCTATTGATGCCTCCACCCGTGCTTGTGAGGCTGCGACCGAAAAAGTCGATAAACTATTCCACGACGCTTCCATCCTGCTGCAGTCTATGCAGGAAAGCGCCGAAGCCAACAAAACAACACTGGAACCTCTTGTTAATCAATTGGCCCAGTTTGTGAAGACGGAGTTATCCTCGTTCGCTACCCTCCGACAATACCTTAGCGACGACAACTCGGCACTCCGTGCCTCCATTGATGCCCGCTTGGCAAAGCTACAAGAGGATCTTGCGGCTGAAAACAAATTGATGGACGTCCTAGCGAGTAAGACCACTGCCCTCAAGGTCAAGAGCACCCAACTTTCCAACTCCGAACAACAACTGGAGGCTCTTCGATCCGAAAGGGAAATTATCAAGACGTGTGTTTCGGATGTCCACGCGGCTCTATCCAACATCCTGGAAGCACACGATCCGATCCTGAACCACTCGGTGAGGCGTACCCTCGCTGAGAAACTCTCTCCGGCCATGGCTCTCTTAAGTAAAATTGAAGGCCTGCCCAGTTTTGTGTCCATTCCGAAACAAGGGGGAGATGAGAAGACTGGATCGAAACCACCTCCTTCCTCAAAAGCAACTCATACAACCGAACCAACCCCAACTGGTCATGCCTCGGGTTCGGGTGTGAAGGACAAGGGCAAAAATATTGCAGAGGGAGGAGATGAAGATGAAGATGAAGAAGAAGACAAGGAGACTATTGCGGACATGTTGAAAAGAAAGAACAGTCGCAATACTCATGACGATGTCAATCGTGTGGCACGTGAAGCTGAAGAAGCCGAACGTAAACAGAAAGAAGCCAACGATCTCCTTGAGAGCCGAAAGCTGCTCTTCCCTGCCTGGACCAGGGATCGACTAATAAAAGAGGCCATAGAGACTCCAAGCATACTGTGGCTCGAGCCGGTGATATCATTCGACTGCATCAACTCGGTCGATTCGCAATTTGATATGCCGCTGACTCGAAAGGCGTTCATCTTCCACGCCTTCTCCAACATTTACGAAGTCCCGCATCCGAACGATGAGCTTGACAGGGAGCTCATTGACTTTTATCTGGAGGCCGCTCGCCCTCAATTCCTTACATAGAGCGCCCAGAAGATTGTCAGTGTTCGGGTGATGAAGCCGTATGCCGTGGGGAGATTCACCAACGTCAAGTTCAAGCTTATCCGAGGATCTGCAAGAACTACTCACATGATCTCTCTGGCGGATCTGCCCAATCTGAACCCTCACGATTGGATAGTCTTGTACAACATCTTGCTGACAAACGAAGCTGAATATAGTCCCATCTTGGACCATGTCAAAAGGATGCTGGCATGCTATATCATGGAGGTGGCCCTAATGGATCAGGAGGTTGCCACAGTGTTTAAGAAGAAACCGAAAGTCAAGCCTGTGGGATCGGCCAGTGATCTAAACACGATGAAAATGGGCAAGATAGATTCGAGGCGAAACTCTGTGATGTTCACCAGAGCCGAAGGACAGAAATGTCTGTTCGCGTTAGCTGACAAGCACCTCTACACCACTCCCTGCTTGGAACACGTCCTATCTATCATCAAGCGGTGTAAGGACAATTCGGCCGATGACATCAAATATTTTGAAGACATGATCAATTGGTACATCCGGTTTAGACAGACCATCCTTTCAATTACCAAGTGTCTGTTTAGTACCGTGAAGAAGAAGGTACCAGCTTCAGCCGCCGGCCCAAGTAAGAAGTGAAGGTCTCGCTCCAAATTGACGCAAAGGGGGAGATTGTTGGGCTGAAGTTCTATTTTGTATTGCGTCTTTTGGGCTCGTAGATTAGCCTTGTATTCACCGGTTTGGGCCTGTCCAACCGAGAGCCTTTTATGTATAGTATATAAGTTATCGCTTTCATGCATATTAGGTTAAGATTCAAGATTTCTGTTTTAGCGCTTCAGAGTTTTACGTATTTGCTCTCTTGTAATCTTCTAATCCTTTACAGTTGATGTTCTTAATCGAGCTCTTCTAAGGATTTTATTTAATCATTCAACACGTTTGATTCAAGCTGTTTGCTCTTAATATTGCGTTCTTCCTTGTTATTTATATTGTGTTCTTACAGTTTCACTTTCACACACTTGTTCAAGATCTAATCGATCTTTATAGATTAAAAGCTATTGTGTTTTAAATCTCATCATTCTCATTCGTTCTGCCATACATCGAAATATTTCCAATGTATCAGAATTACACTTAAGCCTCTAAGTATAACCATATTTACTAAACTTTAGTAAATCATGACGAATAGTCTTAACGATTATTTGTGGTGGGCTTGATTAGTGCACATGAATGTGTACTCGATCCCTTAGCCCTTCACTTGACTCACACATCCATGTGAACAAGTAATTAGTCTTAATTTTCCAATGCTTGAAAGTTCTCACACATCACACTCAACACCTTGTATGATTCCAAGTTTCAGTCCAATTGAAACTTGGGTGATGAGAATATTTCCTTATTTGGTAAATTTAGACACTACCACAAATGAAAGAATCAAATTCATATTTCCAATATTGCTATAAACATACAAACATCAAGTGTTCATGAATGCCATTGTAAGGAGATAAAAATAAAGTAAAAGAAACTTTTATTTATTTTCCTTACAATGTAACTTGAAATGAAAACTATGTTATTACATGTTTCCTAGCAATCCATCATAACTCTTAAGAAGTAGCTTAAGAATCTGATCTTCAATCAAGCGATAGAAATCCATCATCGCGGTCAGATTCAGCATACTCTTTCTTTAAGTTTCCTTCACTTTTCCTTTGATTCTTAAAACATCAACATGTGACCCAATCACATCATGTAATAAGAGTCTCAGAAAAGAACCTTAATGCAGTTAGATAGTGGACTTTACCTGAAGTAGAGTCAAACTTATTGACTTTACCAGCCTTACGATTTTTCAGGTAAATTTGGCAGCTTCGCAACCAATGTCATTTCCTTTGGCAATTTAACAAATAGACCTTTTGGTAATGGTACATGGGACTATCACAGATTTAGTTTTTCTCTTTACCATTTGGTCATTGACTATGGCCGATCCCTTTACATTGGAAGAGAATGCTTTCTTCTGGATTTCTAGTGCCACCATTTTCAATGTCCACAAAGTTTTGGGAAGTCGATTTTCTAATCAAACTTGCTTTACTATCCTTCCAAATCCTTGCTGATTCAACAGCACCAAGCAAATAGATAAGATCATTAAGGGTCTTGTCATATTCTGTTTCATTGGAGTCCCAAAGGAACTCACTATGTGACTTAGAAAGTGATTGAACCACCAACTTTCTCAAGACTTTGACACCCAACTCTCCCGGCTTGTCAATATGTGACTTCATCTCCAAGATGTGATCACACCTAGACCTTGCCTTGCCAATAGGGCTTGAGTAACCTTGAACTTGTGGGTAAAGGAGAATAATTGTAGGAGGTGGAGGAGGTGAAGTTTCAAGAGACTTGGGAAGATCATAGATGTCTGAACCAGACATCTTTTTGGGAGATATTCAAGATATTTGATTTAAAGTCCTTAATACAACACCCAATATGAAATATTAAGGCTAGGACCCAACACAATATTTTATAACTTGGAAGAGGAATGCCGTAATCCAAGCTATAAAATATTTGAAGGTAGGTGAATGACGATTCACCAATTTCCACCATGAAAAATGAAATAAATTATTAGGTTTTTAATTGGATTTGAAACTCCTAGATCTTTTGAGATTCGTTGAACTGTTCAATGGCATGTTTCAATCTTGAGTGTGCCCTTCAGGTTTTATGACTGGGATGCTGAGGATCACAAAAAAAGGTGTGAAGTAACCATGCAAATTACTTAGTACCCTTAAGTGTTTACCCCTCAATCGATGTGTCGGTTAACCACACACACTCCATCGATACTATGATAAACATTAAGTTACCATTTGCTTACCTTGTTAAATACAAGTTAGTGTTCCGGTTAACCACACACACTCCACTAATCGACTTAAACAAAGTGCAAAGTGTAATTTCATGGATTATCACCTTATTAATATTTTCATAAGTAACTAAGATTGGTATTTATAAAAGGTTTAGCTACTTAGTATTTATCATTAATACTTTTAATGAAGGAAGAATTTATAGTCTTTGTCGTACCCGTTCGGCTAACGACCCTCCACCAGTCAAGGAAGCGGTGGGTGAGAGTGGACATCCATTAAACTGCCATTTTATAGGCAATAACCTTATACTTCCCATATAGACCGGCTTCATAAATGAGGCCTACTAACGGTAAGATTGACTTGCTCTTATATATATATATATATATATATATATATATATATATATATATATATATATATATATATATATATATATATATATATTATTAACTTATAATATTATAAAGTATAAGGGATGAATTTTAACTTTTCAAATTCTAAGGGCTAAACTTGGAATTAAAGTATTCATAAGAGAAAACTTTTCAAATTCCAAAACTTGAGGGCAAGTTTTGTAACTTTCAAAACTTTTCTATTCCATAACTTATGTGTTTAAAGTAGTTTTAATTGAAAAACTCTTCAAGTTCCATAACTTGAGGACAAGTTATGGAAGACTTCAAACTAATTAAGATAGTGACTCTTCATAATTCATAACTTATGGAAGCTTTATGAGTTTAACTAAGGTTACACATATTTTATTTAATGGAGGGACTCTTGAACCTCCACAAGTTGAGGACAAGTTATGGAGTCATAAAACCATTTAATGAGAACAAGACTCTTCATTTTGTAACCTATGACAATTTTATCAGTTTTAAGAAACTTAAATGTGACTTTTCATGTAACTTGAGGACAAGTTACACAAACACATTTTAGAATCAACTTTTAGATTAAAATGGATTGAAAACAACTATTCAATTAACTTTTCTATTAATCTAAGCAACTCATATGAACAAAGATAATTCACACCAAACTTTTCCACGTAATTAGCAATACTCTTAAACAAATACAAAACATGAATCTATTGACAATTATCTTTGAAATTGGATTAGCATGAACATTACCACGTCAAAAATAGGTTTATAAGTTCAAAAACAACTTAGGGTAATGTTCCTAGTCCATTTCTAGTTAAAACAGTCGAATATATGCTGTCTGGGGGTCCAACTCGTCTGTGAAAACCCGAAATTTTCCATCGAATTCAGTCAAACACTTCACAGAAATTCAAACTCATTTCTGCTACCTTTTAGCACGTTTGGTGTCCGTTTGAGCATTCTGAGCTTTAACCCTTCAAGAGGTAAACATAGAACGTATACTCCAGGTCATTTTGTGCATCTTAAAAGTCTCAATACTTTAAGATTTTGGAGTTTACGGCCCAAAATGGCATTTGGACTGTAAACCCTAGAGACTATATATATGGCACTTAGCCATTTTTCCTTCATTTCTTCCATTTCAACTAGAGAAAACTCGATTTCTCTCCCAAGGATCTTCAAGTTTTTTTCCCAAATTGTAAGTACTTCTATCCTAGAGTATATTAAGGCTTGTTATACTTCCATATATCAAGAAATCATCCAAGAAACACTAAGAACAAGGTGTTTACGGTCCAAGGTGCTCTTGGACCGTAAACCCTAAAATGGGTGCCAAAGTGTGCCCTCGTTCCTTCTAAGCCTTGACAACTAGCATAGATCCTTCCCTTGATGAGTTTAGCACTTTGAAAACACCAAAACCCCCCATGAATATGAGTTTACAGTTTGGGAATCTCCCAAAACCGTAAACACCCCCAAATGGTGTTTTGATGCCCCTAACACCTTAGTAAGCCTTGGATATTAGCATAGAGCCTTACACCATTGAACTAACGACTTCAATACACGAAATGGTACTTCTTACCATGAGTTTACGGCCATAAACTCATGGGGAAGTGGTCCCCAGACCGTAAACACCATACAAGGCCGTTCTTGGACCTTAAACTCACTCAACCTCTTGTTTAAGCCTTGGAACACTTAGCCACTTAAGTTATGATAGTTTTAAGCCTCATTTGGTGACCTAATTGAGAGTTTACGGTCATGAGTAAACTCCCCTGGACCGTAAACTCCAACAAACATGGTCCATTGACCATAAACTCCCGTATAAGGCCTTGCACACCTTTGTTGCAATCCAATGGCCTCCAAACACTTTGACCAAACTATTTTCCTCACATTAGGATTTTTATACATGTTTAATTAGTGTTATAATCACTAATTACATATATACATATGTCTTCATATGTTATTAGGATCATTGTGTGTGTCTAAGTCTTCACTTGGCACCAAGCACTTGTCCGACACTTCCATCCGATCCGCTCACTGCAGGTGAGTTCATACCCCTTAATTAACCTTTTAAATGTTTTGTAAATGTTTATAAATGCTTTATAGGGTAATAAAAGTTTAGTTATTATATCAATCACATGTGATTAATAACTAGCATGCAAATGGATTTACTATACGTTAACTGTTTTACCAAATAGATTTCGTCAAATGACTTTCTTAAACGTTTTTACATGTTTAAAACTCTTTATCAAACTGTCTTATATATTGTAAGTTTGCTTTCAAACTCTTTTACGAATGTGTTTCAAACAAAGGTTTTCCTTATACTTAAACTGTTTTATCAAACAAAATACTTTCAAATCGTTTTATAAACTGACATCAAGTCATCGTTTCTTAGTATTAAACTTTTCAAAGGTTTTACAAAACTTATTTATGCTTTTATATTGTAAAATGCATTCTTTAATATGTATAGTTATATAAATAATGTTTAAAGGACTTAGGACGGTTAGCTCGCTTTATTTCCTTTTCCTCGTTAGGATGTGGCCTTCGGGCATCGGTTGCTCGTCCAACGTCGTCTAAATATTAATTATATATCATGTGTACATATATAGGTATAAAGATTTTATTAGTCATTTCAGTACCTTTGGATAGCAAAGGTATACTTCCGGATATACTCGTACATTACTAGTAACTATAATAGGTATAGTTAGGAGATACTACTTATAATTCCAAGTACATGGAATCACACAAGAGTCAGTTCATTCATGAGTCTATACTAATACATTACATGTTACATGAATTCGTTTACATAGATACGCTTACATGAGTACGTTTACATAGATACGCTTACATGAGTATGTTTACATAGATACGCTTACAGAGATACGTTTACATTGATACGCTTACAGAGATACGCTTACATGAATACGTCTACATTAATACGTTTAATAGATACTATTACATAGGATCTTTTACAAACGTTTTGGGACTCACCATTCCAAACCCAAAGCTGTTAGCTACAGTAGGGAAAAGGAGCATCGACGGGTGTAAACGGTTGTACTGTTCAACGAGTTTCCACACCGTGAATATCCTAATACAAAAGGATACATCTTTAGTTATTATATTGTTCTCCTTCATTTACTTATTGACACATTCACATGAACGACGAGGTAGGATATACTTGATATAGATAAACAATTTTTCCTTATTACCTTTATATTGTGACTCATACATATAATCGACGAGGTAAACTATATCTTTTATAATAATAGTTAAGCAGGGAAAAACCGTCACATTTACAATGATGCTTTCTTACAAAACAGTCGGGTCTTGGTAGAAGACTACTTTCAAAACAGTCGAGTCTTGGTAGAAGACTACTTTCAAAACATTCGAGTCTTGGTAGAAGACTACTTTTATACTAGTAGGAAATATACGATTTTCTAGGGTTTTCAAACGTTTACAATTACTTACAAACATTTTCAAACTTTTCTCCAAATGTTTACAAGTCTTTACTTTCCAGTTTTACAAATCAAAGACTCATTAATACTTATGAATTCACCAGCTTTTTGGCTTATAATCGCTTTCAAAATAACTTGTATTCTCAATTCACAAATAGGTCTAGGTACGACGACCAGGTTTTGTGAAGACGGTGCAGTCAAGACTCGTCTTTTATTTTGAACATTCATTATGTTGTCTTATGATATGAAAGAACACACATGTATTTAAAATTATAATATTAATGCAATGGATGATGTTGTTTCTTTTTTACTACTTTACATTGTTGTGATACATTACATGACGTCCTCCGCCCCAGAACGTTTCCGCCGTTCTCGGTTTTGGGATGTGACAGATTGGTATTAGAGCATTGTTTATAGTGAATTAAGTATATCAACCCATAAAACATATACTAACTATAAATACAATGGGATTAAAAATACTCTGACCAAGAGTTTATACTTTTAAATAATAAAATATTTAACAAAGTATACGTGCTTGTATTCTTACTAAAATCTGTGTCACAACGACAACAACAAAAGTATTATGATTGTTGAATATCACAGGTAAGCTCGGGGATGTATGGTCAGTCTTGGGAGTGGCATAGCCTGATCAACTATGTTGGTTCGAGGAGTGATTAGCACATGCCCAAGAATGGTTGTGATGTGTCAACAAGTCTATAAAGTTACCAACACTACCACAATGAGAACATTATAATAGAACCTAAGTATAAGATACTATAGGAGTATTATGTGTTACTATAATTACTTACTTGAGAACTAAAAGTAATCTTCATTACTAATTTGATAGTTGCTAAGTGGATACACTTAGGTTATATGTAACTAGGATGTCATAGACTTAGAATCTGTGAAATTTTTGCTTTACTCCTATTCCTTGTGAACTTAGAGTTAAGGTCACTTACTTGAAAGCCTATCCTGTTTTGATTACATATAAGTGGTATGCACTTTACAAATAGTGATGTAACTAATGAAGATTATCTAATAATTATCTAGATAGTTCATCTAATAATTATTTCCTTACCCCAATTCTCGCATAGATAACATGGCTGGACACCATCCCCATGGCAACTCGTACCTTCCGATTGAAGGCAATGCTGGATAGTTTGGAGAAGAACCCGAGAATGATCATCCAATCCCTTTGAATGATCACCATGCTGAAAATCTTTCGGATGATGATAACTCCGAACCCGAGGTTGAGAACCTACCCCCGGTAGCTCCCATTCCAAATCCTAACCCTCGTCTGGCTTTTCATGGCCCGACGTCTCCTTGGGTAGAATGCTTGGAAACATGGAGCAAAGATCAAGATCAACCGTGTCATTTAATGGAGACCGAAGCTTCTACAACGTAAACGAAGGGAGCTCAGCAGACAGAGTTCTACCAATCCTGATCCGTAGAGTTGCTCGAAACGAAATTCAGGGCAGGACGGCTCTCCAACGTATCGAAGAGGTTAATGCCAATGCAAGAATGCATACCATCCACACCAATCGCCTTTAACACACAAGAGAGAGATCTGAGAGAAACCATGAGACCCTGTTGCAACCACTATCTGAAACCCGAGCCAAAGTCATAGAGCTCCAATGTCACACCCCCGAACCAGACAGCAGAAACGTCCGGGGGCCGTTGTGACTCAATTGAATACCATCACAATGAATATACATGAAACATAACATCATTCATCACCAACATTTGAATATTACAACTGATAGCGTTTACACTCAGTACATAGTTTCAAAATATTACATCCCCAAAAGTAAATTGTTCGTTGCTAATTAAACGACCGCAAAACATCATAGAGTACAATTCTTTCTTCACTTTATCTGTTACCTGAGAATACAAGTATTTTGAAAAACGTCAACATATGAAATGTTGGTGAGTTCATAAGTAATGTTTGAAATCCAATGTGTTGTATTGTTTTGAAAACCACCAGAAAATCCGATATTTTCTGAAAATAGTATAGCATAAAGGTGTGAAGATCCATAAGTATGCTTGTTGGTTTCTATAATTGTATGTGTACGATTTGTGAAACTCGTTATGTAGTTCGTAGGTGTAATAGTTGAAAACCCTAGGAAAACCCGACATTTTCCTATCACTTTGCTTTAATTAGTTTATGTGTTGTTATTTCGTTACGACAGGTGTATTCGTTTAGCTCCGGAGACATTGGATTAACAGTGGGTTGTGAATTGTTGTAACGTACGTTAATGAAAACGACCAGTTGACAACCGTACAAACGATCCCTTAGGCGTCGCTCGCACTTATTCACATAACCCAACCCCCCGGACTCATGTAGCCCCACGACCGAGGGGAAAAAGAAGGTGCGAAGCCCCCGGTAATTCCCTACGTCATTCAAGGCTATAGTGAATGCGAATGGCCCTTAGCCCAACTCGCATTGGTGAATTCTCGACTTTGCTAGCAGTACCGAAGGACCCTTGGGGACCAGCAGCACGTTGCCATTGAAAGTCCTTTTACGCTGTGTTGGATCATGTAAGACCCAACAACTCGTAAGGTTGATGTCTTCGGGCCTAAAGATCAGGTCATTGGGCTAGCTAGGCCCAACAAACAAGATTTTACACTTTTGGGCCCAAAGATGGTGTATCGACGTCTGCGCACTCTCACGTATGTATTGAATTCCCAAATTTTCCGTGTATGAATCGAGTTGTCGTCGTGTTAGTAGTTTCGGATTTGTTATTGATTCGAGACCGAATCAATTCGTTTGATAACGATTTTTGGTGTTGTTGTGTATTGTAATTCGTCGGTAGTCGCAGTGTCAATATTTGATCACAACGGATGAATTGAATTAACATTGAAATTTTTCTGTTTACAGTCCCTCTTTATTTTGTAAATTTACTTTTTCAACCCTTTGCATTAATTAATTTCCGGTTTAGTCCTTCAACCATTTTTCTTGGCATTCTAACACCAAAACTTATTGAAACTGATATTTTTCAGCACATTTTTAGTTGAAAACAATTTTTGTCCCTCAAAATTTAGTTTTTCTCGGCTGTAACCTCTCTTTTTCGCAATTTTTACACTTTTGGCCCAAATTGGAAAATTTTTGCAACTTTGGTCCTTTTTAATTATGAAAAGCATTTTTAACCTTTAAAAAGGACTTGGAACACTAGTAGTCCACTGTTTTACGGAAAAACACAGTTTCAGCCCCTCAAATTGGAAAATTTCGCATATTGGGCCCTATTGGGCCAAAAATGTCATTTTTAGCCCATTAAGCTTGAAATTTATATTTTTAATCCTCCAAAAGAGTATATTTCCAGAAAATACTTTATTGAAGCAGTTTTGACTTTATATTTTTTTAACATTTTGTGTCCAAAAATGAGTTTTTAGCCCAAAGAAGATGTTATTAAGCCACTTAGCTATTTTTCTTGGAACACTTTGTATGTAGAAATATAATTGATGCTAGTATCATTTAACATAAAGTATATCTCGATTTATAGGGGCTTATGACTAGATCCAACATCATAATCACACAAAAACACACATATAAACATAGAAATCATACAAGGCATACAAATACATATAGATCTACACTTTCACTTGTATTCCCCCCCCCCCCCACAAAACTTATAAAATAGAAAAATAGGGAGTATGAAGCTCACCTTGGGTGTGGTTTCGGTTTTGGAGGAGAAATGGAAAGAAATGAAGTGATTTTTGGTCTTAGCACCCTTTTCTTGAAGATCTCGAGTTTGAGGGGTTCTAAGACACAAGTTTATGATTTCATGAGAGTTAAGAAGAGATTTTTGGATATAAGAAGAAGTCTAAAGTATGGATCCAAGCATTAACTTACCTAGATAATGATTTTAGTGAAGAATTCTCCTTGTGAAGCTCTTGATTCTCGAAATTTTTGAAGGAGGAGGGAGGAATGCTCTTCAAGACTTTGAGAGATTGGAATAGATTTTTGTGATGTGTGTGTGTGTGTTTTCGGCCGAAAATGAGAGAGAAGAGAGAAGAAGAGAGGGGTTTGCATGGAAAGATGAGATTGTATGGATGTTTGGAGTGTAAAACATGGATATCCCCCATGTAAAAGCGAGGTGTTATGGTAATAGTCAACTTCTTCCTCTTGGGCTTGTCTTGGGCCGAAATTTGGAAAGAAAAAGAGAGTATTGGGCTTTAATGCCCCTAAGCCCAATATTAGAGTTAGGTTGGATGATTTTTGGCCCAAATAAAATATAATATGATTTTTACACTTTGTTGGGCTAGTTTGAGTTAATTATGATTCATAATATTTAATTTATTTCATTCTAGGCCCAATATGGCCCAAAATGTTGAAATAAATAAACGTGGGTCCAATTAGAGCCCATTTAAAGGTTCTAATCCCATGATAGTCAAATTGGAAGCTTATTGGCCCATTGAGTCCAATAAGGAAGTCCTAGTCCAAAATGGACCTAAACAAGAACTTCTAGGGTTTCCAATTGCTTATTGACTATTTGTAGCACTTGTATGGTGTATTTGATTGAAATTCTGTTGTCATAGAGTAAGTATCATACATGCTCTTTGAGTTTTTGATTTCTACATTTAACTTGAGTGTATAGATTACATGACACAAAATTTCTAGTTGTGACATCATCCCCCTGTTAGAGGGAATTTCGTCCCGAAATTCTGTTTGAAAGCTAGATTTGAGAATGCTAAAATAGGTGAGGGTGCTTTTGCTTCATTTGATCCTCGCGTTCCCACGTGAATTCTGGCCCACGCTTCGCGTTCCACCGTACTTTCACGATCGGGATGCGACTTTGCTTAGTACGCTTCACCTCCCTGTCCATGATTTCAATTGGTTCTTCAACGAACAGGAGATTCTCGTTGATTTCAATCTCGTCAAGGGGAATGACGAGTGTTTCATCTGATAGACACTTCTTTAGATTAGAGACATGGAACACGGGGTGAACATTGTTTAGCTCTGCGGGTAGCTGCAGCTTATACGCCACTGGACCTATTCGGGCGACGATCTCGAAAGGTCCAATGTATCGTGGGTTCAGTTTTCCCCGTTTTCCGAAACGTATAACCCCTTCCTAGGGTGAGACTTTCAACAGTACTCGATCGCCGACCTGAAACTCTAAGGGCTTTCGTCATTTATCGGCGTAACTCTTTTGTCGGCCGCGCGATGCTTGTAATCGAGCCCTGATTTGGACGATCTTTTCCGTGGTTTCGCGAATGATCTCCGGTCCCGTTAGCGACTTGTCCGACGCATGTGTTTTTGCTAGTTGAGTATCACCTACATCAGCCCAACATAACGGTGATCTACACTTACGCCCGTACAGTGCTTCGAAAGGAGCCACCTTGATGCTCGAATGATAACTATTGTTATACGAGAATTCGATTAAAGGTAAGTGGGTATCCCAAGACTTCCCAAAGTCTATCACGCATGCGCGGAGCATGTCTTCGAGCATTTGGATGGTTCGTTCGCTTTGACCATCCGTTTGCGGATGATAAGCGGTGCTCATGTCGAGATGAGTTTCCATTGCCTTATGGAGTGATTGCCAAAAACGTGAAGTGAACCTACTGTCCCAATCCGAGATAATAGATTTTTGTACTCCATGGAGTCTCACAATTTCTCGAACGTATAAACGCGTCAACCTCTCCATTTTGTAGGATTCTTTGATTGGCAGGAAATGGGCAGATTTCGTCAGTCGGTCGATTATTACCCATATGGTGTCTAGTCCATCCGACGTCTTGGGTAGCTTGGTCACAAAATCCATAGAAATCCCCTCCCATTTCCACTCAGGAATTACCGGTTGCTGTAATAACCCTGAGGGTTTCTGGTATTCCACCTTTACCTTGGCACACGTAAGGCATTTACTAACATAGGTAGCAATTTCCGCATTCATGTTAGGCCACCAATAGTGTTGTTTAATATCCAAATACATCTTGTCTGAACCAGGATAAATGGAGTATCGCGACTTGTGGGCTTCCTTCATAACTACCTCCCTAAATCCTCCGATTTTAGGGACCCAAATACGGTTCATGAAGTAGTATACTCCATTCTCCTTTGCCTCTAGGTTCTTCTCCATCCCGCGCAGTGCTTCGCTTGTCCTGTTTTCTGCTTTCATGGCCTCCGACTGGGCTACCGCAATTTGAGTGGCTAAGTGAGATTGGATAGTTATAGAAAGAGTTTTCGTACGACGATTTGAGTACTCCTTCCGACTTAATGCATCGGCTACCACGTTGGCCTTGCCTGGGTGGTACTTGATCTCACACTCGTAATCGTTTAGTAGTTCAACCCATCTTCGTTGCCTCATGTTCAACTCTTTCTGGTTCAAGATGTGCTGGAGACTCTTGTGGTCCGTGAAGATGGTGCACTTCGTACCATACAGGTAGTGCCTCCAAATTTTCAGAGCGAAGACCACAGCTCCCAATTCCAGGTCATGGGTTGTATAATTTACTTCGTGCGTCTTTAGTTGGTGAGATGCGTAAGCTATCACCCTTCCATGCTGCATGAGAACGCAACCTAAGCCCTGATTTGACGCGTCACAATAGACCACGAAATCTTCCGTTCCCTCCGGTAGCAATAGTACCGGGGCGCTACAGAGAGCTTGTTTCAGGGTTCGGAATGCGGTTTCTTGTTTGTCCGTCCATTTGAATGGTACACCCTTTTGTGTAAGCGAGGTAAGTGGCTTGGCAATCTTAGAGAAGTTTTGAATGAATCTCCTATAGTAGCCTGCTAGACCCAAGAACTGACGGATTTCCGTAGGTGTTGTCGGGATTGCCTATCCTTCAACGGTATTTTAACCTTAGAAGGATCCACATGGATTCCATCTTGGCTGACTACATGACCTAGGAAGTTCACACTCCGGAGCCAGAACTCACACTTGGAGAGTTTTGCATATAGCTTTTCCGATCGTAGAGTTTCTAGGACTTGTCGAAGATGTTGGCCATGCTCTTCTTTGCTTCAAGAATAGACGAGGATGTCATCGATGAAAACAATGACAAAGTTGTCGAGGAATGGTCGACAGATTCGATTCATTAGGTCCATAAATGCTGCAGGGGCATTTGTCAGACCGAAGGGCATTACGACAAATTCGTAATGTCCGTAGCGAGTTCAGAAAGCGGTTTTTGGAATATCCTCTTCCCGGACTTTGAGTTGATGGTATCCGGATCGTAGATCTATTTTAGAAAAATAACTAGCTCCTTGGAGCTGGTCAAATAGATCATCGATTCGCGGAAGTGGGTAGCGATTTTTAACAGTGAGTTTATTTAACTCTCTAGTTCATCACAAAGGATTCGTAAGAAGGTTATTATTATGACTTTCCTCGCTTACACATTCCCGAGTTATATATAACGAAGACATGGTAGACAATAGAATGTGAGATTTCTAATTTAGTTTCTTTTCCTCATTGGGATGTGAAACTAGAGTAGAATCACACATTTTATTATCCTCCCAATATTGATTATATCATAACGTGTATAAGCTAAATTTTCATTTATAATGACTCATCTCTTAGCCAGAATCAAAATGATACAAGTTCAACCGTATTAGCTCACGAACCTCTCTTCTTTCGTATTAAAGAATCATGTCGTCATCCAGAAATAGCCCATTGAGCAATGAAACCCCTATCCTTCATATCAACGCTGCTACGTTACAAGCCGCGGTAGCAGCTGTTGTGACAGCTTTCCTTGCACACATCAACTCTGGCAATGCAAACAAGACTGGCAAAGGAGTCGACAACTCCGGTTGTTGTACTAATCCGGGCAGCCAACAAATGGCAACAATAACAAACCTGCAAAGCCATAAGACCAAAAAGAGGAAACGATATCGCCAAGCCAGAAAGCAGCGCAAGCGATCCCAAAGACTTGCCATGCAACAGTAACAAGTGGCAACTCATGCCATCTCAGCACCAGCGCGACCCATCACTCAAGCCCCTAACATCGTAGTCAACCAGGCTTGCGATAGTAGTGGTAAAACCGTACCCCATAAAAGGAAATTTTCAAAGTGGATGAACAAAAAAACACCCGTGTTCACATAACTCTGACTCGGCACCTCACTCCCACCACCAATGCTAGTACTAGCCATACATGTCATCAATGCGGTGAGATAGGGCACTTCAAGAAGGATTGTCCAATAACAAAGAACTTCGACTCAGACGGGAGGATACTAAGGATCACTGCCGCAAGAGAGACTACTATGGACCCATGTTAATGTAAATAAGGCGTTTCCTTGTAACAGACTTATAAACTGTTTAAAACTGGGGCAACTCGAGTCTTATCTTTTGCGGGATCCCGTCAGTTAAGGGACCCTCGTGCTGCGTATACTTGTCTTTTGTAGTATACTTTGTTCGCAGTAGTATTCCTGTAGTTACTCTAAAGTACTGTAACTCTGCTAAAGGTTGCACTGTTGTGTTTTGTCGGTAACGCCTTATGTTCAAGTCTAATGTCTTTAGTTTCCATATGATTCCGACATTATCGTACAACTTGAGTCAATTCGATCCTCGCAATACTAGTTTCGTGCGCACATATCTTTCTCCGAAATCGCCTTTCTAGCAAAGCCGTCATTCCAGAACTCCGAAGTACTCACACATAGAGTACCTCATGCTTCATAACCTTCTCGAAGAAACCTCAGCAAACCTCCCTGAAGTTCCACTCATACAGTACGTCAAGTTCAATCCAAAGACCCATATGGTTGATCTATCGCTAAAGAATGTATACACAAGGGTGGTATATAATCAACGTTCTTCAGTTTAAGAATTGATGATTCCCTTTTAACTCCTTTTTCCGACTCGTATACACGGGACTGTGATTGATGAACCGTGTATGACTTCCAATATGAACTTCAGGACGGAGACTGCCCAAGACTACGAGTAATTGCATCGTCATGCGAACAACCTTAGAACCCAATGCGACTTCTGTAACCATATCACCCTACAGTCTCACACCAACGGAGATACAAGAAGCGTCCAGACAGCTTAACAACTACTCAAAAATAGAATGAGAAGACCAAGCTCCTCACCCTTGAGAACTCCGGTCTTATTCTTCAAAAAGACAGACTTCAGCGGATGCGATCATACCAACACTACTGCACTGGATCCCATCAGAACTCCACAGTTAAACGTGCTTAGGCGAGAGAAGTACTATGATGGGTAACACCTTGGGAAGTCCTTGTGGCACAGACCACTACGAGACTTCCATTTGAAATCATTACCTTCTGCCTCGCTTAGATGAATTGGTTGATCAACTACAAGGAACGAAGTGCATTTCAGAAATGGATGTAACATCCGAATATCACCAGTTACGAGTGATAGTGAAGGATGTTAAGAGGACAATCTTCCAAAATCGATGCGGGCGCTACGAGTCTGTAGTGATATCCATCGGATAGGACCAATACGCCCGTAGTATTCATGAGATTAATGAATAGGGTACGCCCTTCTTACTTGGATTAGTTCGTCATCGTCCTTATAAATGACTTACTTATATACTCTTGTAGTAAGAAGGAAATCATAAATAGCATCTACAACAAACCATGGAAACATTACGATCAGAGAAGCTTTACGCGAAGTTCTCTAAATACAAGTTTTATAATCAAAGAGTCGAATTCCTAAGACACCTTATTAGTGATGTGGGAATTTTTGAGGACCCTTCCAAATATCAAAACCGTTGAGAATTTGTCAACACTAAAGACGCTTACGGAATTCGCCAACTTCTAGGTCTCGTTGACCTATTGTCAAAAGTTCATTCAGAACTTCTCGCGAATTTCAGAAACTCTTAATACTTTAGCTCAGAAGGGAGTGGCCCTTGACTGGGAAGAGAAGCAAGAAAAAGAAACCTTTGGGATTCCAAGTGAGATACCAAATCCTTTTGGAAGTCTCACTCTGGGATGGCTTGATACGCATCGGAAAGCGTGGAGAGCTAAATCCAAGAGAATTAGGACCTCCGAGATTCTTACTCGAATCGGCCCTATAACTCATAAACCCAAACTACACCGCGAACTCAGTAACGTACATTTCACCCTTCACGTCTCGAACTTGAAAACATATCTTTCTGATAGGACTCTCGTAATCCCACTCGACGAGATCGAGATCAACGAGAGCCTCGCCTTCGTGGACGAACCGTAGTAATCATGGACCGAGGAGTCAGGCTAACAAGGCAAAGCCACCTCCCATTAGTGAAGGTTCATTTGGATACCAACCGAGGACCCGAATTCACTTATGAGCGCGAGAACCAATTGAGTACGAAGTATCCCCACCTCCATACTCGATTTATCATGCCTACTCCTTACCTAAATTCTAATTTCGGGACGAAATTCCCTCTAATGGGGGGATGATGTGACAGCCCGAAACTTTCCATCAAGTTCAGTTAAACACTTCATAGAAAGTCAAACTCATTTCTGCTACCTTTTAACACGTTTGGTGTCCGTTTGAGCATTCTGAGCTTTAACCCTTCAAGAGGTAAACATAGGACGTATACTCCAGTGCATTTTGTGCATCATAGAAGTCTCAAAACTTCAAGAGTTTGGAGTTTACGACCCAAAATGGCATTTGGACCGTAAACCCTAAAAACTATATATATGGCACTTAGCCATTTTCCTTCATTTCTTCCATTTCAACTAGAGAAAACCCAATTTCTCTCCCAAGGATCTTCAAGCTTTTGTCCTAAATTGTAAGTAGTTCTATCCTAGAGTATATTAAGGCTTGTTATACTTCCGTATATCAAGAAATCATCCAATAAAGACCAAGAACAAGGTGTTTACGGTCCAAGGTGTTCTTGGACCGTAAACCCTAAAATGGGTGCCAAAGTGTGCCCTAGTTCCTTCTAAGCCTTGACAACTAGCATAGATCCTTCCCTTCATGAGTTTAGCACTTGAAAAACACCAAACCCCCCCCCCCCCCATGAACATGAGTTTACGGTTTAGGAATCTCCCAAAACCGTAAACACCCCCAAAGGGTGTTTTGATGCCCCTAACACCTTAGTAAGCCTTGGATATTAGCATAGAGCCTTACACCATTGAACTAACGACTTCAATACACGAAATGGTACTTCTTACCATGATTTTACAGCCGTAAACTCATGGGGAAGTGGTCCCCAGACCGTAAACACCATACAAGGCCATTCTTGGACCTTAAACTCACCCAACCTCTTGTTTAAGCCTTGGAACACTTAGCCACTTAAGTTATGATAGTTTTAAGCCTCATTTGGTGACCTAATTGAGAGTTTACGGTTAGGAGTAAACTCCCCTGGAACGTAAACTCCAACAAACATGGTCCATTGACCATAAACTCCCGTATAAGGCCTTGCACACCTTTGTTGCAATCCAATGGCCTCCTAACACTTTGACCAATGTGTTTTCCTCACATTAGGATGTTTATACATGTTTAATTAGTGTTATAATTACTAATTATATATATACATATGTCTTCATATGTTATTAGGATCATTGTGTGTGTCTAAGTCTTCACTTGGCACCAAGCACTTGTCTGACACTTCCATCCGATCCGCTCACTGCAGGTGAGTTCATACCCCTTAATTAACCTTTTAAATGTTTTGTAAATGTTTATAAATGCCTTATGGGGGGAGTACAAGTTTAGTTATTATATCAATCACATGTGATTAATAACTAGCATGCAAATGGATTTACTATACGTTAACTGTTTTACCAAACAGATTTCTTCAAATGACTTTCTTAAACATTTTTACATGTTTAAAACTCTTTATCAAACTGTCTTATATACTACAAGTTTCCTTTCAAACTCTTTTACAAATGTGTTTCAAACAAAGGTTTTCCTTATACTTAAACTGTTTTATCAAACAAAATACTTTCAAATCATTTTAAAAACTGACATCAAGTCATTGTTTCTTAGTATTAAACTTTTCAAAGGTTTTACAAAACTTCTTTTACGCTTTTATATTGTAAAATGCATGCCTTAATATGTATAGTTATATAAATAATGTTTAAAGGACTTAGGACGGTTAGCTCGCTTTATTTCCTTTTCCTCGTTGGGATGTGGCCTCAGGGCATCGGTTGCTCGTTCAAACGTCGTCTAAATATTAATTATATATCATGTATACATATATAGGTATAAAGGTTCCATTAGTCAGTTCAGTACCTTTGGGTAGCAAAGGTATACTGCGGATATACTCGTACATTACTAGTAAATATAATAGGTATAGTTAGGAGATACTACTTATAATTCCAAGTACAAGGAATCACACAAGAGTCAGTTCATTCATGAGTCTATACTAATACATTACATGTTACATGAATAATTTTACATAGATACGCTTACATGAGTACGTTTACATAGATACGTTTACATGAGTACGTTTACATAGATACGCTTACATGAGTACGTTTACATAGATACGCTTACAGAGATACGTTTACATTGATACGTTTACAGAGATACGCTTACATGAACACGTCTACATTAATACGTTTAATAGATACTATTACATAGGATCTATTCCAAACGTTTCGGGACTTACCATTCCACACCCAAAGTTGTTAGCTACAGTAGGGAAAAGGAGCATCGACGGGTGTCCACGGTTGTACTGTTCGGCGAGTTTCCATGCCATGAATATCCTAATACAAAAGGATACATCTTTAGTTATTATATTATTCTCCTTCCTTTACTTTGTGACACATTCACATGAACGACGAGGTAGGATATATTTGATATAGATAAACTATTTTTCCTTATTACCTTTATATTGTGACTCATACACATAATCGACGAGGTAGACTATAACTTTTATAATAATAGTTAAGCCGGGAAAAACCGTCACATTTATAGTGATGCTTCTCTTACAAAACAGTCGGGTCTTGGTAGAAGACTACTTTCAAAACAATCGAGTCTTGGTAGAAGACTACTTTTATACTAGTAGGAAATATAGGATTTTCTAGGGTTTTCAAACGTTTACAATTACTTACAAACATTTCCAAACCTTTCTCCGAATGTTTACAAGTCTTTACTTTCTAGTTTTACAAATCAAAGACACAATAATACTTATGAATTCACCAGCTTTTTGGCTGATACTCGCTTTCAAAATAACTTGTATTCTCAGGTCACGAATAGACAGGTACGACGACCAGGTTTTGTGAAGACGGAGCAGTCAAGACTCGTCTTTTATTTTGAACATTCATTATGTTATCTTATGATATGAAAGAACACACATGTATTTAAAATTATACTATTAACGCAATGGATGATGTTGTTGCTTGTTTACTACTTTACATTGTTGTGATACATTACATGACGTCCTCCGCCCCAGAACGTTTCTGCCGTTCTCAGTTTTGGGGTGTGACATCGTCGAGTGCATGACCCAACTCGGCGACTTGGATCCTTTTAAACATTTTTAAGGAATGGACTCGTCGAGTCCCCTGATGGACTCGCCGAGTCTGTTGTCCAGACAGCAAAAAAACTTCGATTTTTAAGCAGATTTTGCAAGTGTAACAAGAAAGCAAGCCTAGTCTCTGATACCACTATTGGGTTTTGAGCATTCTAACACTCCTACGGTGTACGTGCAACCCTATAAACCTTGGATCTATGTTTTCTCTATTATACATGCAAATAAGAACTTTCCAAGGCTTTAATCCTAACTAGCATACTATGAGGCAACTATACTACAAAGACTAGTTAGATGACATACCTTTTTGTGTAGCTTGATGTCTTCAAACTTTAAGAGCTTAGCCCCAATAGTGTGGAAGCCTCAAGTGGAATCACAAATCACCAAAACACCTTGGAAGACTTTGAGAATAAGAATACTTTGGTTCTCTCTAGTGAAATCGGCTAACCCTCTTAGTGTACCCACACTAGTGTCAATTTCACCAACCAAGGACATCTTTATATAGTGTGGAGACTAGGGTTAAACCCATGACCTTTCATTTCATATGATCCATGGGTTAAACACTCCATGGCTGGTGAGGCAGACCAGTCAAGCCGAAGACCCGGAGAATGGTCCAGATAGGGAGAAGGTCGGGTGAGGCAGTCCAGACATTATGAAGGTTCTGTGAGCGCTCCAGACAGGCTGAAAGCCTGGTAAGGTGGTCCAAACAGGTTGGAGGCTCTGTATGCATGTCGTTTGTTTTATATGTTATTGGTTGTGTGATTGGTATTTTGGGGGAAACTCACTAAGCGTCGTGCTTACAGTTTTGGTTTATGGATTAAGGTACTTTAGTGGATCTTGTCAAGGTGAAGGCGTGACCGTACACATCCTCGCGTTTTTAGACTTATGATTTCTGGAAAACTCTGATAATGTGAATGTTTTGAAAACTATGTTGAAAGCGATTCTGATTTTTTTTAAAGTGATGTTCTGGAAACAATGGTTTTGTAAATACTTCTTTAGAAAAAGGGTTGTTTTGAAAAGTTTAAATTTTATGAATTTTTATGGATGTTATAGCTACGTGTAATACGTAGTACATCCCGTCTACTAGTTTTTCCCTCCGTCCCTAATCGTTGAGCGTATGCCAAGTGTATGAGGTGTACATCGAGTGTACGCGACCGGTATGCAGATTTGAGGTTTGGACTTCTTGGACCTTTTGGAGTTTCGAACTTTGGCCTTGGGCTTGGATTGAGTTTGGGCTTATTTCTTTGATGTGGGGATTTTCATTCAAGGAATGTAATTATTTATTGGGCTTGCCTTGTTGGGGCTAGGTTTGGGTTTTGGGCCTTAGTGGGCCCAATGCGCTTGGACCATATTAGTTGGACCGTTTTTGGACCCAGTGTTTGGGGTATGGTATTGGTTACTTATTAAGGTATGGTTTGGTTGTTTGATTCAGTTCGTGGATCCGGTTCGCAGCAGCTGCAACAGTTGTGGGATTTGTCTGTTGGTTGAGGTGAGTCTCCTCACTATACTATGGTTCGAAGGCCCCAATGCCGACCCAAATGGTTTATGTATATTAGAAAGACCAGGGGGTGGCCCTTGGCAATTTCATGAAAGAATAGGAGGTGGCTCCTAGCAATCTATATGCAAGACCAGGTTCTGAACTCTAGTAGTTAATTACATAAGTAGTTGTAGATTGTATGCTAGTTATCTTTGTGATGCTTGCATGGAAAACCAGGAGGTGGCTCCTGGCACTTGTCTGTAAGATCCAGGGTTTTGGACCACATAATGGCAAGACTATGGTTGGCATATAGCACATCCTATTGTATGCATGATATGTACTGCTTGTATGTTATCTACGGTATGCAATATTTGGGGAACTCACTAAGCTTTATGCTTACATTTTGTGGTTTATGGTTTCAGGTCCTTCCGGTTCGAAAGGGAAGGGTCCGACTTGATCACAGCGCATACACCCGTGTTTTCCACAATTCATGATTTTGGGAATGAACTTTGATAATTGTTTTTATTTTGAAATACTTCTAAATGTTTGAATAAAGGATAAATGAGTGTTTTGATTATGCTTTAAAAATGAAATTTTTACCCATTTATTTTGGGACGTTACATCGGTAAAGATTTCTCAGAAACACCTCCCGAGCTGCTCTCCCGACCACTTGTGCCAAAAAACTCTCAAACGACACCAAATCTCTCATATTTCTACTATGATGTGTGCCACATCGTGGCCAAATATTCACCACGTTGTGGTGATCATTAGAGTCCAATTTCTCCACGTATCACCTGTTTCTGCCATGTGTTCGGGTTACACTTTTTAGCACCTCATCGTGGCAAGTACACAACCACATTGTGGTGACCAATATTTGACCATTTGACTTTTCCTTATGTTGACTTTCTCAAACTAGAAATGTACTTTCATAATAACTTCAAATGGCCATAAATTTCTCGTACGAGCTCCATTTTTTACGATCTTTATATATGTGCATTCAAAAAATCTATCACTCTCTCAACTCCATTTTGCTTAATAGAAAATGTCTAATTTAACGATACTCTATGATTTATTTCACTTACTCATCTCACATCAATTTACATCTTTCGAAATAATACTTGTTATGAAAAACAAGTGTCACAATATTCCTCTCTGGCCTTCATCTGATGGTAACTTGATCATAGAATAATCTTGTAGAATTAGGTTTCTCCTTGTACTTGATCAAATATGTCACCAATTCTTGGCAGCTCGTATTTGCTCTCCTTCATGATTTTTTTGAGCTCTATATCCTTATCATTTGATCACATTTTGTATTATGTCCAATGCATTCTAGAAAAAACCACATCAGTTATGTTTATTATTCACTTATCACACTGGTCATGCTATATTAGAATTTACTTATATTATGCAATGCACTTATTCTAAATTTTATACCTCTTTCATGATTTAAACCATCTCTAACAAGGATACAACTTCAGTTTGTTCATGTCTATTAAAAGATCACTACTTAGGGTCCTAAGTATCATTATTATAACTCTATAGTGGATCCTCTTATTTAGTGGTGAAAAAAATTGGCATGCATGCACTCTTTTACTTTGTTTTTCCTTCACCAGTAATGATTAGTTCTCTCCCAGTTGGGTTCAAGAGAGATATTGTTGTTGGTCGCCCTCAATCATATCATGGTGTTGTGGGCTTGGAACACATGGACAACCTTTAACACATTACCATTTCATATCTCTACAACTAGATAGTTCTCTCCCTCTAGATACATCCTCTATTCTTTGAAGTAAAGGTATTTATGTCATCATTAATCTGGTCATGTCAATTCTTATATGTATTGGTAAATTCTCCTATTCAGTGAAGTATTAAGAATAGGGTTAGTTTATGTTCTAAATCTAACTGTATTAATCTAACCACATTCTAATTTTGTATACTATTAGTAAGCACTAAACTATAAATATGTAAGTATTGTAGTATGGGTAGGACACATCAGTCCCTAGCAATCACCTTACCAATCTAGCATGTCATACAAATAGATATTATCCCTAACTTGATTCTAAATAGCTTTATGATTATGTTATCCATAAGCGAGTACCATAATTCAATAGTAATACGTGCACCATAACACTGCATACACACTATACCCACATAGTCTTGAAGTCACTGCTTATTTCCCTGATTCTTAGATTTCAAGATGTCAATTTTACTATCTTTTAGGCACATATATTATATGGTTCATACAAATAAATGGTAGCATATGCTTCCATTTTGTCCTTATTGCCAGTGTTTGTGTCTATCTTTGACTATTACCCATAAGAAACTTTCTTATCTATTTTAGCATAGTTATAAACAAATAACACTTTACTTAACATTTCTCATATAGTATCAATATTCTTAGACTGTTTAAGAGTACACTAACATTTCTTACTTTAGTAAATTGTGTTATTCCACCAATGATGGCAAAGTGCATCACAAATGCATACACATACATAACATAAATCATATAAGCATTTGAATAATCAACTCTATCCTAAAGCTAGAATCGAACAATAATATATAGAAAGGCCTAGTTAAATATTTTACGCACATGTGATTCAAGTTATGTAAATCTGAAGGCATTCATTAAGTAAGATGCCAACATTGATCCTAATTGTTCACTTCTACCATGCATATTATTTGATCATGGCTTACTTAAATCATATAAAGCACAAAGAAAATATAACATTTACCCTTATCTAGGCAGTCCTAGAATCCAATCATTTTTATCATATACATATACTTAGCTTTTTCTAGCATGCGAATTCATATAATTGAGTAACATGGGTTCACCCGTGTTGATCTCCGATTGATTGCTCATTTTACATTTCTTTTTCTTTAAACAGTTTACAACCTCAATTCACGTATTAGGATCATGCTTTTAATCCCTAACCGACAATCAAACATGAACATGCAAAATGAATCTTTTTATAGTTCTCATCCAATTTAGACATTTTCCTATTATATTTTTTTTCCTTTAAAAAAGCAGCTTTGAAAATATTTAGCTTTGTTTTGAGTCCAAACACACACGAATGCATGCATGAATCCTTCGATTCCTATTATAATATCAACTTATAACACCATATTTTTTTTATATCTAAGTATTTGTAACATCCCTCTTTGGCATATATCACAATATTGTCCACTTTGGGCTACTCGGCATGAGGACTTCCCACGGGGGTCACCCATCACGGTACTACTCCCACCCGAGCATGCTTAACCACAGAGTTCTTATGGGATCTGCTGCCCTCACGGCTTTAAAACGCGTTGTGACAAGGAAGGTATCCACACCCCTTATAAGGAGATGCTTAGTTCTCCTTCTAAGCCGATTAAGGTAGGTGCAACCCACCTTAATCGGCTTAGAAGGAGAACTAAGCATCTCCTTATAAGGGGTGTGGATACCTTCCTTGTCACAACGCGTTTTAAAGTCGTGAGGGCAGCAGATCCCATAAGAACTCTGTGGTTAAGCATGCTTGGGAGGGAGTAGTACCGGGATGGGTGACCCCCTGGGAAGTCCTTGTGTCGAGTGAACCAAAGCGGACAATATTGTGATACGTGCCATAGGGGGATGTTACAGTATTTGACTTTTTCTTGATATGTCATAATCGAAACTTAGAGCTTTCTTTGTTAAAAGCATGAGTAAGAGTTGTTTATATAAAAATGTTAGATGATAATGAAAGAAAACTAAGTAGAGGAAGTCTTTTAATGAAACAAAAAATCTTCTTTAGGACATGCAAGTATGAGCTCGTAGCAGTCTGACCATGTCTTGTCTCTTAGATCCTTGAAAATTGTGAATAATCAATGGATAAGCGAAAATGATTAGTAAGCATACACATAACTCACACATTATATCAATCATACACACCGTTGGAACACTAAGCACATAAACACATAAACTGTTCGTACCAACTCTATAAATTAGTTGATTCTCCTCAAGGACTTGTATCAGCCAGTCTAACTAGTCATATGACCCAAAACGTTTGTCTTGATCATTTTACCGTTGATGAGGGCTTGTCTTGGCTAATTCCCCCGAAGAGCTTGTCTTGGTCTCATGATTTCGTAACATGAAAACATACTAAACAAGCTACACGTATACACACATATTCAACATAATATATAAGTTAGTGTAACTCACATTGTCTAAAAAACAGTTGTAATCTCAATTGGGATGTAGACTAGGAAGTATGCAAGCTCTTATCAACTTATACAATGTCCCACTAATCATTAGACGGTTTATATTCTAAAAATCTACTTCCAAAATTATTTATTCAGTATTTGATTTTACTTATATTTTCTATACAACGGTCAGTTTGAACCATTTTCTACCTATATTATATGCATTTCCACATAAAATGCCTTTGAATGGAAACAAAATGCTCCCTCATACTTTCCGAGGATAAAAAGCACATATTCATATGATAGTTATACAATAAAATTAATGCTAGTAGAAACGATAAATTAACAATCATAAAATACCATACCATTAAATATGCTCTAAGATAGTTTTCCAATCAATAGTTAAATTATTGTCTAAATAGGAAATGAATGTTACTATTCGTTGCTAGTTGTATCCTAACATTAGTCAAATTAATGAGATTTCATTAAATCAAATTTTTAATTTTTAAAATTTATATTTACTTATTATATCCCTTGTTACTTATTGTACCATATTCGTTTGATTTGTTATCTTTTTTCCTTTTCATTTTGTCTCTTAATGTTTTTTTTATTATTATTATTATTATTATTATAAAATTTGTAACAAACATATATTTTGGTGTAGTGACTAGTGGGTGACGTGATTTGCTCAATAGAGGGGCTGCAGACGATTAAACAATAGGGACCCATTTAAAATCTAGGATACAAGTTATCCATGTCGACTCAGCAATGAGAATCAACTAAAAAAACAAACTACCAACTACTTAATTCAAAAATATCTTCATATGTATTATTATATTATGTATTACTACTATATTGAGATTTTTTAATATGTCGCTTAAAGATACAAATAAAAAATAGTAATTATGGTAATTTTTTTTATTAGAACTAGGATTCAAGCCCTAAGGATATATATAAAAAATAATAATTATGATAATTTTTTTTATTATAACTAGGATTCGGTATTAAATAACAAAATGTTTTATTATTTTCCATATTTACCGTTTTACTATTTCTTAAAATTCCGTATTAGTTAATTTTTTTTTTTTAGTTATTTCTATTTTTTCCTCCACTCACTGTAGATAGTATATATTACTATTGTTTTAGTTCCCGCATATATTTCATGTTTATGTATTGACCTTTTTAATTCTTCTTTTTACATTGTATCTTTCCGTTAGTTTTCTTAAACAATTAATAGCTTTTGGTTTACTTTTTTTTTATATTATATTAATTCAGTTAGCACCATTAAAATATGGAGCATTGAAAACAAAAATAAAAGAATTTTTATATGATAACAAAAAGTAGAGTTTAATAGTAATATTACAATTTAGCATTTAAAATTAAATATGGGATTGAAATTCACTTTGCATATATGTTTCTTTTTTTTAGCCATTTGTCGAGCATTATTAGACTTGCCTTCTAGACATGTGTTAAAGTTGTAACTAGAAGATCTGTAAAGTCTGCAATGTTTTACTTGTCTTGCTAATTCTTTTCCACTTTTCCTTCGTTTTTGCTTAGGGCGTCTTTTGTTTTTGAGATAAATGGGAATCGAACCAACTCGATTGCATTAGTTACAAGATCATTATTGCTTTCACAAGATGACCCAGCATCAACATTTCCTTCTAGGTGTAACTAAGAAATTTCATTAAATTGAGCCTCTTTTCGACTCCAATGTGACAACCAATAATTAGAAGGAATTTCAAAGGAACCTTTATGGAGAAGAACTCTTAAGATGTGACGACAAAGTATCACGAATAATTCCACCTGATGTCGTTGAGCCGCTTTGTAATGTTTGACAATAAAACTTGTGCCATTTTTTCACGAGCCGAATATTTAATCGCTTGAGCAAACCAATCTTGAAATTTTTTGAATGCTTATATAGTTAAAACTTGGTAGCCATGTTTTTTTAATGGTGATAATGATCTCAAATGCGACTCTTGATATTTGAATAACATACTATCATGAATTTGTTTATGCCCAACATCTTCAATGACAAGATCAACCGATACAATTATAAGTAAAAAGATTACTTAAAAATGTTTAACCTAAAAAAATATAATAAACTAAATATTGGTACTTACTTGTCTAATAAACTCAATTAGACATGTATGGGAAGATATAAATTTTTTTTTATAAATGAATTTATACTCTCTGATCTTCCGGTAGTTGTCATGTCACAAAAAAAAACCACAAAGATAACTTGGAACCCAATTTTTTTTAATCTAGTACAACGCTGTCACATGCTTATTTTTTTCAAGATTGTATTTTGCAACTACTAACGACCATTGTTGCTCAAATTCTTCTACCTAGTCTAACTTATATAAGTTGTAAAATTCAATGCACCAACTTGAGTATTCACTTCTTAGCACCAAAGCAAACCAACTACTAAACTTAGTGGTGATGTGCCATACGCAAAATGCATGTTCAGTATAAGACATCTCCGTTTCAACTGTTTGTTTCATTCAATGATCTTGATTCGTCAATATCGTTTTCGATGACTTTTAATCACATAATAAGGCAAATAGGTTTCAAAAAAATTAAACAAAATTATACTTACCTTAAAGAGTCTTCTGAATGTTTTTAATTTCTCGTTACGTAGAAGTGCACAGCCAAACAATATAGTTCTTCCATAATTGTCAATACTGACAAATATGCCAAATGACATGTCATATGAATTCACCTTGTATATGGTATCAAATGCCACAACATCTTTGTAGTTTTGACACAATTCAAAACAATGAGCATGACACCAAAAAAATATGTTCTAGTTTATTTTCACTATCAAGTGTAAATGCATATTGAAAATTAAATTAAGATTTTCATTTTTATCACTTTTATAAAACTCCAAAATCTCCATTGCATCATTCTGTGAGTGCATTTTATGATTTTTGGTAAAAAGGTTATAAACATCCTTGTTAAGAAAATAAAGCTCTCCAGTCTTACGTTCCTTTCAAGCTCAATCACCTGCATAATTTGTGAAACTGACAAACCCCCTTCTTTTAATAAAAACATATGTTTTTCATATTCTAATGTAATATTATGGTAAGATGATAAAAAACAAACTTCTTGAGCAGACAACAAAACATGATTATGCTCCTCAACAAACTTAGTGACTTACCACTATTCGGGAAAAATTTCGTTAATTCTTCTTAATGTTATACGCATGTGAGCCTTGCATTCACATCTTGTATGACCTCATTTTCTTGATTTTTTGTGTAATCTTTTTTAAACTCTGATTTTCCTTCATGATGACAAAAAAAGTCACATCGTTTCATTTCTCCGGTTTTCTTGTTCAGGAACCTTACTTTCCGAATGGAAAACTCTTTCTTTCTCGCATAATTTTGATAAAAAATAAGAGACTCTTCTTCACTTAAAAAATATTGACCAACCAACGATTCATCAAAAATTGTGTTGTTGTTTTGATTATGTTCTTCGATAGCAGTTTCTCATGTCGATCATTTATGAAGTTTTCTTCCACATGAACTTCATTAAGATCAAAAAAAATGTGTTCTTCCATCCGTAAATGTTAGCAAAATGCTAAGGTAAAAGCTATTATTTGTTCAAGAAAAATGACAAAAGATAAACCCTAAAAAAATTAAAAAGATCCTATATAAATATGGAATATATGTAATCATATTGGAAGGAACTAAAACTAAAATATCTATATGCGAGGGAAAAATAGAGGGGACTAAAAATGTAAATTAATTAATATGAAATTTTAGAAGAGAAACAATAGACACAAATATATACAAAAGAAAAAAAAAACAATTTTCTAATTAATATAGAATCATAGTTCTAATTAAAAAAATTACCATAATTATTATTTCTTATATGTGGCTTAGGCACATATTAGAAAAACTCATATTTTCCAAAAAAGATAAAACTGCACAAATGGTCTCTGTGGTTTGCTCAAAATTGCCACTTTGGTTCAAAAAAGTTTTGACTAGCACCATAGGTCCAAAGTTTTCATTTTGTTGCGAGTTTGGTCCAATTTGATTTAAAAATATTTAAAATGACGGATTTACCCTTGTTATTTTCTTTTTCTATTTTTTTTATTTATTTAAATGTTTTTTCTTATTAAAAGAAAAATAAAAAAGAATCTCTCTCTCTCTCTCTCTCGTTTTTCTTTCACGCGTCGAGAAACCCAAAACAGAGACTGGAGGTTGTTGCCTCTGATCAAGTTATCCAGCCTCTCCCTCGTGTGTCGACTGGCGAACCCAAACACCCTCTGATCAGGTAGATCTCCGCTGAAACAGTCCCGATCACAAGCAGCTATGTTTCTTTATTCACCGGAGAAGAAAAGGTAGTCGAGCATCTTCCGCTTTGCCTCCTGTATCGATTCGCAAACAGCTCCCTCGTCATTTCCTGCTTCATCCATCTAGGGTTCGAATTACCCTCTCTTTGCGGTGTGATTTTACCAGATATTGAAGCTTGCCCAGACAATTTTGATTTAGGTGTGATTAGGGCTCGAAAACCCTCAATTGGAGCAACAGTGATAGCATACCTGCAACTCGAAATTCAGATGACATGAGTAACGTACCTCTCCTCCTAAACCTAATATTGTCAGCGGCTTCAACCTCTCATTGTCATTCTTACGTAGTAGCAGCAGAAGCATAACAGAGGTGGTCGATGGTGTTGACCAAGAGCAGCTCTACGGTAGCAGGAGGCTGCCCGACAGTCTATCGACTGCTTCCTTTTTGCTTATGTCGGTAGGGATTGTCGGAGGGGAAGAGGGAAGAGGTAAGGCAGCAGGTTGGAGGGTTGCTTGGGGGTTTTTGTGTCACCGAAAGAATGAGGGATAATGGGTTGTGAAATGGTGGTACACAATGGCAGAAGGTGGCAGTGGGGTGACGAGTGGTGGCTGCCATGTTTTCCTTTGTGTATCTTTGATGAAAAATGGACGAGAAAAAGGATGGAAGGGAGTGACGAAGGTCTGAGGTATGTTGGTGGAGTGATTTTCGATCCAGTGAGGGAAGTATAAGGGTAGTGTGTGGTGTTGGAATAGAGAGAGAGAGAGAGAGAGAGAGAGATTTTATTTTTATTTTTTTATTTTGTTATAAAAACTTATAAAAATAAAATTGGAAATGAAAATTTTCTTTTTTACTTTTTCTTTTAATCCAAATAAATATTTAAATATTAAAAAAACTAAAAAAGAAAAATATAAGGGCAAAATAGTCATTATGAAAAGGTTTATAGAAAACTGGACCAAACTCGCAACAAAATGAAAACTTTAGACATGTGATGCTAGTCAAAACTTTTTTGGACCAAAGTATCAATTTTAAGCAAACCACAGGACCATTTGTACAGTTTTGTCTCCAAAAAATGATGAAAAAGTAAAGGAAAAAGGTAAAACAATATTTTACATTGTTGTGATAAAATGTTTCGTTGAGCCTCTTTTTACGATTTGGTCAATTAGGAATTGAATTCTAATAAAATAGTTACGGATAAGATAAGCTCTTTATATTTGGAATCGTAAGAAATTTAAAAGTTCTACCTCATCATTGGATTTATAATTTAAAACCGTATTGCCGTTAAAAACATATTATTGTGACCGGGGCCCAACTACATTAGGGACGTTACTACATTGGGGGCATTATAATTTATAGGCCGTTGCCTCCAAAAAAAATTAATAATCATAATTGTCAATTTGATAAATTTTAATACTGAGTTTGTAAATTATCCACTCAAAATTTATTAAAGATAAAAATAAAACAAGCTTGCACTTTTTACTTCTCACCATCCTATAATTCCATAAAATATACAAGATTTCATCTGAGTAGATATGGAAAGCATTAATCTATATTTCTATTTGTATAAGCCAGAGGAAGTCATTTCCTAACCCATTCAATTCACTGTCACATTAATTTTTCTTTATTTTTTCTTTTCCAACCCTTTTAACTCACGACATTTGGAAACATTATATTTCCTAACCCACTTAATTTTTAGTTTTAAAATAAACACAAACTAATAAAAAATTTATAAATTAATTCATAAAATATTAAATTAATTTATAAAAACAATAAAATAATTATATTTGATATTATTATATTTTTTTTAATTTTTAAAAAAAATGTTATATATATATATATATATATATATATATATATATATATATATATATATGTTATATTTTATATGGACAACTGATTGTTTAGCAGTCCATATGACTGTTGATTGTACTTATCAGCAGTCTGTAATCCGTACAACTGTTGATTGTGCACATCCGCAGTCCATATGATTGCTGGTTGTGTTTATCAGCAATTCGTACAACTGTTGAATATGCATATATGCAAATTTTGAAAATAATTAGAAAAAATTATCAAATCTTTTTTTTAGTCCAGATATGACTTATACGCACCATTTGAAGGAGATTGATGTTTTTTTGTGTTGAAAAATAATAAGTTGATTATGAATTTGAAAGTCCACACGTTTTTTTAGTTTATATATATATATATATATATATATATATATATATATATATATATATATATATATATATATATATATATATATATATATATAGGGGAATGTTCAATTGAGGAAAAAAAAAAGATTGAGAATGGGAGAATCATTCTCAATCAATCATTTATTTTTGCCGCAAAATCCTCCAATGTACCGACGGAAATGGGAAACGAATGCACATGTGTTTTCCAACATAACATATTTCCTTAAACTATGCTAATCATTACCGTAATATATACAAAAACATAGTTTTTTTTCATTTTTTTTTTAATTTTTATAAGCTATTTTTATCAAAAAATGATTTTAAATATACCAAAATTCATGATTTTTTATTCTCTACAAATAGACATCCATATTGATATAGTTTTAAGATAAAATAAAAAATTTATTTTTTTTATATTTTCAGCTATCGTTATTCATAAGTGAATAATGATGCATCATGTTTTATTATAGTACATTCGTTATTCACTTATGAATAAAAAGTATGAGTTTTGTTTTACAATTTAATTATCATTCATATATGAATATAGCATATAATAAACATAGTATATTCATATTTTAATATTGGACGATGAATTCACTTGTGAATATTAACATAGTATATTCACTTGTGAATATTAGATGGTATATTCACTTATGAGTATTAAATTATATTTCATATGTGAATATTACATAGTATTACATGGTATATCACATGTGAATATTACAAAGTATATTCATTTGTGAATATTAGATGATATATTCACTTATGAATATTACACAGTATATTCACATATGAATATTACAAGGTATATTCACTTATGAATATTTGAAGGTATTTTGACAAATATATATAATTTTTATATGTTATTTACATATGAATAACATACATACTTGCATATTTGTTTTGTGTTTTTAATAATCATATACTGATTCAAGTGAGAAAACATATTCATATGTGAATATAGCGTGGTAATTTAGTTTATGCATTTCATCAAACAGTTGGAGTGCAAACAAGTTAACTATTTTAAAAATGTTAAAAACATCAAGTTATCAATTCCAGATCATCATATACTTCCGATTTCGACTTCAGATGCGACATCCTATCTCTAATCGATTTCTCAATTTGATTTTGATTTCCGAAAATCCGATTGGGAACCTGTGAGTACCGATTCTAAGTCCCTCAATGTCGACTGTGACTGCGAGTCCAGAACTCCGATTCCAATTTCATGAACAATGAAGAAATTCCGGTTTAGTTGAAGAAATCTGGATGATTATTGAAGGTTGGAGGAAAAATTTTAATGATGAACGAACAGTTGTCGAATTCTCTATAGTTACGTATTTGAGATTGAATGTTATTACGATATTTACAAGTTTGTCACCGTGTCTTTTATGCTTAGATTAAATGAGTGGCTGAGAATGATTCCCCCATTCTCAATCTTTTTTATTTTCTCAATTGAACCCACCTCTCTCTCTCTCTCTCTCTCTCTATATATATATATATATATATATATATATATATATATATATATAGGGTTAGGATTAAATGTGAATCACAAATATAGTGTGAATGTATAACCAATTTGTGTCCATTAGATACAAAAAATGAATGGTTAAGATGATGATGGCATGATGGTAATTAATTTGAAAGAAATTAATTTTTTTTAAATTTGAAACATCTAGTAAGGATAAAATAGTCAAATTGCTTTAACAACAAAATATGGAAAATGCATATTTTGAGGAATACATTTTAATTACTGTGGATTTTTTTTTTCATCCAGTCTTGATTTTTAGTTTTTTTTCGTTGTTTTTCCTAAATTCTTAAAGAGTATGATATAAAATTGTTCATATTGGAAATTTCTTATGTATAAAATTCTTTAGGAATATGTTCAACATAACATAAGAAATATCAAAATAAACACAAGCCATAATAAAATAGAATTCTTTACGCACATAATACTTTTAAAATACTTATTCTTTAAGAATTTTTATGCTAATATCATATTTAGCAAAAATAATTACACTATTAATCGGTACTACAAGAACAAATGTTTGTATATAAACAAAAGGATGTGAATAGCTCACATTCTTCAAAATAATATAACATTTTTAAGAAAATAAGATATATTCTTAAAGAATAAGACATTCTTACAGAATAATACATGTGAATTACATACATAATTACATATATGCATGTATTCTTAAAGAATAAGATTGATCATTCTATAAGAATAATAATATTACACAGGGGCTTGTGTTCTTGATATTACATTCTGCAAGAATGCTAAACAATTTTTTTTTTATTGAAATCCAACAATTCACAAAAGTCCTACCTGCATTATTCTTTGGTTTTGATGCATTTTGACAAGAATAGTTTGTTCCTATTTTAATGGTGTAGAATTTAATACAAAGATACAGGAGGCTTGCAACCACGAGTAACAAAAAAGACAGAAACATTATTTGTGAAAAATAAAGTAAAGTAACAAAAAATAACATTTGAACAGATGCTAAACTATCATAAATAAGAACAATTATCAGCCACTAATTAGAGAAGACAAAGATAAATAACAATAACCACCTAAAAATGAAAGTACGAATATGCTAAAAGCAATTTATTTGTTTCTATTCTAGTATTCTCCAGCTAAAACTTTGAGGGTTGTTGACTTCCAATTTCCATTTGTTGCAACCAAACCAATAACTTTTTTGGACTTGCAAGGCTACCTGGAAAATATGAAAAACGTCAACAGAATAATCAAAATTGCATAAATATTAGAGGAAAAAAGCAAGTGGATAGTTAAAACAAATCATTTTTTTAACAACAGAACATTATATAAGCAAAAAAACTAAGAGCCACCTTAGGGCAGAACAAGAATCAATACAATCACATACTAGAAAGAAACAACAAAACAACAAATAACCTAACCAACATCACAAAACTAGAAAGATTTAAAAACTAGAACTAATACAACAAAGCAGGAACAAGCCTGAAACAAAATTTGGAAAAAGAATCAGGAGCATCCAAACCAAACATAGCAATGGACTAAGAATGAAACATTAGTGGAGGTTAACTCCCAAGGGCACCATTAAACCAACTAGCACAAAACAAGGGAAAGAAAGTCCAACACGAACCTAATCCAAGCAAACATGAGCAAAAGCACCACCAAACCCAAAATATACCAATAACAAAACAGCCAATCAAAGCCAACTACGGGAAAAATTGTCAAAAACCACCAAAATGAGTTTAGCATCTTTATAGCTACTATATCATCCAATGGCAAGTCAACATTCTTCAAAGAAATCTAGGGCATAATCTATTGTAACATAAATGAAACCTACATGAAATGTTTCAAAAAATCTCATTAGGGTAACCACAAGAAAAGGAAATATGTTGAGTTATGCTATTCTTTGCAGAAAAATGAGAAGAAGAACCCTTCCAGAAATAAATCGTAGAAAAAAATACTTCCAGCTCCAGGTCTTGTCCGTGAGTTTTGTTTTCCTTCCGGTATGAGCTTGTTGATCACATCAACCAAAAAGAAAAAAAATAGCCATAAAGATAAGAACAATTCATCCCTTAAAATATATCCATAAATCATAACCTATAATCACATTTTATACGGAGGAATATGAAGGAAAATTGATGCATATTCAAGAAAAACTACCGATTAATAATTGAAAAAGACCTAAAACAAACATTAAAACTTAAAATTAGATGTAAGTAAACTTACATAGAGAGGCGTAACCCAAAAATATTCATTCTCAATTCTTCTCAGCTTCCATCGTGGATCCCAATCACAACAAGTACAAACACACCATTCATTATCTTCTCATTCCTTGAATGCTAAGTAGTTGTCTACAATATTCATAGTATTCATTGCACTAACGAACCAGTAGAATCAAGACAAATCCACGATATTTAACATAGGGAGAAAGAAACATACCTCAGCTGATTATTTCACCAATCGCCACAAAAAACCTAGTTTCAATACCATTTGAATTCCTTAGGTCATGACTGGCGACGACGAGAATGGATTCCAAACGGCAATGTTCGATTTTTTAGGAACGACCGACGAGAGAGAAAAAGGTCGGTGAGGAGAACCGATAAGAGGGGAGAGATAAAGAGGAAGAGCGATATCGAATTACTAATTTGCGGTTTCATTCCAAAAATATACATTTCTAGTTTTGAGTATATATTTAAATGATTAATTATTGAATTTACTATAATACCCCTAGGTATTGATTGGTCAAGAATTGGTTACACATTCACACAATAAATAAGGTTTATATATGATCCTAACTCTCTCTCTCTCTCTCTCTATATATATATATATATATATATATATATATATATATATATATATATATATAGAGAGAGAGAGAGAGAGAGAGAGAGAGAGTATGAAAACGTACAAGAAAAAAAATGTTAACGACAATTGATTTAACGGATTATTGAACCCGCTCATCTAACAAAAGTCTCACAAAATCATCACAAACCGCCATTGTTCCCTTTGGTACCGCTGGCACTTACTATTTAAATAGACTAAAGATTTTAAAGAACATATAAATTTTTTGAGATTTAATCAAATTAAATGGTTTCAGTTACATCAAAGAAATAATTTTCTCAAAAATTGGTTTCGTAAAAGTATTGAACCGCTTAAAAAAAGAATAATGCGTCCCTAAAAAATTTGAGTCAGAAAACCGCTTAAAAAGATTATTATCTCCAAAAAAAAGGTTTTGATTTAAAACTATAAAAGTTTGTCCTTGGAAATGTATCCATAAAAGACGTATTTGGTAGCAACCATGAGCTTTTAGCTTTAAATTTAAATAAAAAATTTGATTGCAAAAGCTATTTCAAGTATTATTAGTTTTTCATGACTATTAGCTTTCACGATTTAACTAATTTATACATTTAAAAAGTTATAATTATTTTTATCAAATACTTATGTTATAAATAGAAGTTACAGTTCCAATTTCACTTATCCCCATTTCGGAGCTATCCGCTTCAAGCTAACAATTATAAGTTTCAGTTTTCAAATTCTAAATATTAGTTAATTTTGCGAAACACGTCCTAAGGCTAAATTTGTTACTCAATCTTTCATATATTGTATGGAATATAACATTTATTTTACTAATACATAGCTCATAAAGTTAATAAAAGTTATTTATATGACGTTTGCTTTAGGTTTAACACGTTATTGACCACTCACTATATGACCTATGTATTAGTAAAATTCAATGTGCACTAAAATAATATTGTCCATTTTAGATGATTTTTTTAATGGTAAATATTTACTCGTAAATTATTCGTAAATCAATATATGTTTGTGAAAGAACTTGAACTATCAACCGCAATAAAAGAGGACAACTCTTGATATCGTTGGGTTAGAAATTATTTGTTTAGCTGGTGGGATGTCAAGTCCATCAAACAAATTACACCCTTTGATTGCTAAATAAACGTAATATATTGGTAAAAAGGGGTATCGATCCTCGGGGAAATGGTTGTATTCAATCACCAATGCAATTCAATAGAACTAGTGAAATTAAACTAACTAACTACAATTAAACTAAAAGGGGGGGGGGGGGGGGGGTGATTACTTGAAAACTAAAATACTTGAATAACTAAAAACCTTGCAATTAAACAAGTTGATGAGATGCTCAAAGGTTGAGAATAATTGGTTAACTAAGGCAATTCAACACAATGAACATTTGTGTGTTTATCATTAGGATCTAATACACAGCTTATCCTTCATCCCAAATTGGTTATAGCAATCATGAAGCATGATATGCCAAGATTCCTCATAGGTAGTATGGAGGTTGGGGAAGCCCACAACACACCTTCTTAATTAAGATCAAGGGTCAATTGAAGCAATTAATCCCAAGAAATCAATTAGCCTTAAGAATGAAGGAATCCTCAATTCCTAGAGGATGTCAAATGCTTACACATCCATAAAGGAGTTATGATTCATAAGCTAGAGACGATTTCTACCATCATAAAGCCTTTGTTCTAGATAAATTCAATGATCCAATGCAAAATCAATGAAACTAATCAACCATTGCTCAATCAAATACTAAGCTCATGATCAAAACATCAAATAAGCATAAGAATTGTAAACTAGAATCATAAACATGGAATAAATTGATAATCAACATAAATCCTTCAAAACCCACAAACCATTCATTGATTTTCAGCCAATTCAACCAAATAAGAGTATTAGCCACTCATGGCAACAAAGTTACAAGAACAATAATTAATTTGCATCAAGAATCTACCTAAGACTTGAAAAGATGAAAGAATTGAGTATTTTGCTCTCAAAATCATCACTTGCAGGTCTCCAATGGT